>NC_045612.1:8169468-9468218 GCF_009762305.2 Zalophus californianus
TAATGACTGAGCCACCCAGGCGCCCCAAGAATTAGGTAATTTTTTAAAGAGATGTTATTTGTGACAGTCAAATGAGAAAATCTACATGAAAATTCCAAAGTACCTTACCTTCTTGCTAGACATGTCTGCTCCCTTGGTTGTAGTCATGGTTTTAGTCATGTTTGTATATGTTCACACTCATCCAGTTGTACACAGAAAATATGTTCAGTCCTTTTTTTTTTTAAAGATTTTACTTATTTGAGAGAGAGAGAATGAGAGACAGAGAGCACAAGAGGGAAGAGGTTCAGAGGGAGAAGCAGACTCCCCGCTGAGCAGGGAGCCCGATGCGGGACTCGATCCTGGGACTCCGGGATCATGACCTGAGCCGAAGGCAGTCGCTTAACCAACTGAGCCACCCAGGCACCCTGTTCAGTCCTTTTAATAGCAATTATATCTCAGTAAATGTGTTGAAAGGAAATAGAAGAAGTATATTACCTCCCAATTAAGCAGTCCTTCAGTAGGTGATTTGTGCTGACTACTGCCACTACCCCTGCTTTGTTCATTCGCCGGGCGAAGAACACATGATGTCATCACCTTTGAACAGGATTGTATCCCTGGAAATTGTAATGATCACAGTACTTGGGTATGCCACATAGGACATATTTTTGATAAGAAATATACTGTTCTCTGGATCTTTATGGATATTTTAAAATTCTCAGCAAATTGAATCAAATGAGGAAATAATTTTGATAATTTATTAACATCACACAAGAAACATGCTCCTCTAAAGCACATCTGAAATCAGTTTTATATACCTGGTACTTAACACACAGCTGCATTTTTCATGTTGGCAAGAAATCTATACACACCCCTGTTAAACCAGAATTTCAAGGGGTTACTGGGTGGCTCAGTCAGTTCTGCATCCAACTCTTGATTTCCCCTGAGGTCATGATCTCAGGGTGGTGAGATCGAGCCCCACATGGGGCTCCACACTGGACATGGACCTGCTTAAGATTCTCTACCCCCCCATACACATACACTCTCAAAAAAAATTTCAAAGGTATATGGTTCTTTTCTGTTTCATATATTTTGATATACTTTTTTTCAGTGTGTTTATTTTTTAAATATTAGGTGTGTATCCATGCCAAGATAGATACATAATCATTTTCACTCAACTAAAGCCGTGAAGACTAAGGAAACATATTAGGGAGGGCATGATTGATGACTTACTGGCTGAAAATGACAAAAACTCTTGATTTTTATCAAGTCACAATTTCAAATTTCACAATCGGGCTTTATCAATGCATCTGTTGCTTTGAACTCTGCTTCTCTTCTTGATCCATGATGACACCCTCTGAGTGATTACATTTTATGGTGATGATATCGTTTGGTTGTTGCTATTTTCAAATCTCTTTATGTCCTTTGTTTGGGTCACTTCTGCTGACTTTCACCAGCTTCGGCCTGCTTGTGTTTTTGACTTCAGAGTTGTAAAGCAAGCAACATTCTGTCTGCGCCACCTGCAGTAAGGGTGCTTCCGGTTTTCCTTGCCACCTAGTGCTAGGGCCCCTGGACAGCTTGCTTGCATGACGGGCAGGGAGGGCTTTGAGGAAATTCGTTTTCACTTAAATGTAGTTGCTTTGTGAGAAATTCACTTTTTAATGGAAACAAATGGTATAAAAATAACAGTCACTGCTGTGTCTGTCACTAGGTTACAAAACAATTAGGATATATTTTCGTACCCATTTTAACACCAATTTTATAATTAATAATAATTTTCTATAATAAGGTGTGGTGAGGATGAATTTAATTCATGAGTAAAATCTAAGCACTTGGATCAACTTGTTAGTATTAAACCAGTGTTAAAAATTATCATTATTAATGTTTAATGAGTATGGCTTTTTTAACATTAAGCTTTATAATCATTTTCATACAGGTAGAAAGCATTGAGGAGAATATAGTTTGGAGACTTGGTTATTTTATTTCTCCTAAGGAAGTGAGGCTTGAATACTCGTTTCAAGTTATTTGCATTAATTTTTAATGATAAATGTTGTTTTTATTCACAGGGACTAGTGAATCCAGTTATATATACAGACAGATTTATGTACCCTATGTAGATCTTTAATTTTCACTCTGGTACCTTAATATTTAAATTCATTTTTTCCTGTTAAATATACAGTGTGATGTTTAGTTTTAAGTGTCATCCTAGGGGCACCTGGGTGGCTCAGTCAGTTAGGCACCCGGTTCTTGACTTCAGCAGAGGTCCCGATCTCAGGTCCTGGGATCAAGCCTGGCATGGGGCTCTGCACTCAGCACGGAATCTACTTGTGATTCTCTCTCTCCCTGTCCCTTTGCTCCTCCCCCAACTCACACTTACTCTCAATAAAAAAAAAAGTCATCCTAGTTAGGCAGTGGTACCCAGTTTTTGATCAAACACCAATATAGATGTTGCCATGAAGGTATTTTTTCGATGAGATTAACATTTAAATCTGTGGGCTTTAATGATAGCTGATTGCATTCTATAATGTGGGTGAGCCTCATCCAATCAGTTGAAGGTTTGGTCCTTCAAGGATGAAAGCATGTAATTCTGCTTTTAGGCTGCCTTTGGAACTCAAGATGGAACATCACCTCTACCCTGGGACTCTGCCCTGCCTGTCTACCATGCATATTTCAGATTTGCCAACCTCAACAATCGTGTGAACAAGTTCCTTAAAGTAAATATCTCATTCTTTTTCTTTTTTTAAGATTTTATTTATTTATTTGACAGAGAGAGAGACAGCTAGAGAGGGAACACAAGCAGGAGGAGTGGGAGAGGGAGAAGCAGGCTTCCCACCGAGCAGGGAGCCCGATGTGGGGCTCGATCCCAGGACCCTGGGATCATGACCTGAGCTGAAGGCAGATGCCCAATGACTGAGCCACCTGGGTGCCCCAGTAAATATCTCATTCTTGCTTTCAATCTTGCTCACTCTCTCGTGTGTTTGTGTGTAAATCTGATTGGTTTTGTTTCTCTGGAGAACCCTGACTAATCTGTCTCTTTAAAAGATGCTCATGTGTTACTGTATTTTTGACGTGGCTACATTTTTAACAAATAGGAGCACACAGCAAGCTTTGTGTAACATGGTCAGACTGTGAAAGTGAACAGATTGATCTCCTACATCAAATACGTTTTTTGGTTTAAGTTTTAAAATGTAATTATTTAGTGGCATCTACTTTAGGGTTAGTGATGTAAACTAAGGATACAATTTTGTTTGTTTAAACTTTTACCTGTTTTCCCATGTGCTATATCACAGAATTCTCTTCTAGCAGTCTCTGGGAGTTACTTGGGCAGTAACTCCATGTGTAAATTCCTGTAACTCTGACATCACTATGTAGGATAGTGTATGTGAAATGATCCTCCTTATTCTTCCTGTTTAAGGATTTTGGAGAAAATCTGATTCATTTATATATAGGTATTAAAAAATAGCATCACTTCTTCAAATTTCTCTGAATGTAACTTTTAGCATTCTCACTTTGCTTTTGCAATGACGGGAGTTAAGCAAAATGAAAATCTTTACGTAATAGAACTTGCTCATCCCCTGGTGTGCTTATATGCCATACAGATTTTGTTTCCTTCAGGAAGGTTGTGCTGTGGTCTTCCTATATATATGGAATGGATGTTACAAGTTTATTCCTAGCACTTTTATTCCTTCTTCTTCTTTTTATGTTGATTACATTCTCATCCCCATCATGTTTGCTGACTGATTGGTGGTGGTAGACAGGTAACATGCCCAGTTTTGCCAACTCAAGTAACCTTTTTATCACTTCTTAGATTTTAGGCCACTTTAGTTAGATAATTTCATTTAAAGGTTTTAGGAAGTAGAATTAAATAAACTTGCCAAATACATTGACCTGTTAGGAACTGCTTTACAATGGAATAGCAAAATAGGTGGGTAGCTCCATCATTGTTAACTTTTTAAATTCCGTCTTTCTAAGGTCTTGCTCTGGCTTTCTTTTATATGGATTCCTTTTTGAGAAGTTGGTAGTAACATCTGGAGTTTTGAAGGACTAGGTTTCCAGCACATCCTGTATCACCCACTGTGTCTTCCTGGGTCACTGCGATATGGAAACTTTTCGGTATGAAAAACAGGGCACTTTATTATATAGATTACTTTTTAGCTCATCAGAGAAATTGCTGACACAAATTCCTGAATTCCTTCTTGGTAGTAGGTTAGTTTGCAAGTAGAAAATCCACGTGTCCTAATTAAATGGGTTTTTGCACATGTGGATCTAATCTTGTGATGATAAATTTGCTTTTGCTTTCAATTTCCAACGGTATTTTCACATGTTATCTCAATATAAATCAGGACTATAGAGTAATTAAAAGTTTATTAACTTTAGGTTTGTTGTGAGTGCCTAACCACAGAAATGAATAAGGTACCTTGTCTCCCAAGTAGATAATTATTCACCAAATGATACTTAGTACTTTTACAACTACTCTACTTAAAATAACTATAACTGGTACTAGTATGACTAACTTTACCAGTAATGCTGGGATGAAGTTCAATATAAACAGGAAAGCTATGTGTTTAAAATATACCTATCGATACATATATTTATATTATTTTTAATTCTGTTTACAAAAATGGGATGGTGCTGTGCACCTTCAATTCAACATAACATGGATATGTTCACTCATAAATATGATTTATTAAAGTTTGTTGTAAATTCCTATATTTTTATTAACATATAATGTATTATTTGTTTCAGGGTTACAGGTCTGTGATTCATCAGTCTTACACAATTCACAGCACTCATCATAGGACATACCCTCCCCAGTGTCCATCATCTAGCCACCCCATCCCTCCCACCCCCCACCACTCCAGCAACTCTCAGTTTGTTTCCTGAGATTAAGAGTCTGTTATGGTTTGTCTCCCTCTCTGGTTTCATCTTGTTTCATTTTTCCCTCCCTTCCCCTATGATCCTCTGTCTTGTTTCTCAAATTCCTCATATCAGTGAGATCATATGATACTTGTCTTTCTCTGATTGACTTACTTCGCTTAGCATAATACCCTCTAGTTCCAACCACATCGTTGCAAATGGCAAGATTTCTTTTTTTGGTGGCTACATATTCCATTGTATATATATATACCACATCTTCTATATCCATTCATCTGTCGATGGACATCTTGGCTCCTTCCATAGTTTGGCTATTGTGGACATTGGTGCTATGAACTTTGGGGTGCATGTACCACTTCGGATCACTACATTTCTATCTTTGGGGTAAAAACCCAGTAGTGCAATTGCTGGGTCATAGGGTAGCTCTATTTTCAACTGTTTGAGGAACCTCCATACTGTTTCCCAGAGTGGCTGCACCAGCTTGCATTCCCACCAACAGTGTAGGAGGGTTCCCCTTTCTCCACATCCTCGCCAACATCTGTCATTTCCTGACTTGTTAATTTTAGCTATTCTGACTGGTGTGAGGTGGTATCTCATTGAGGTTTTTTTTTTCTTTTAAGATTTTATTTATTTATTTGACAGAGAGAGAGTTAGCAAGAGCAGGAACACAAGCAGGGGGAGTGGGAAAGGGAGAAGCAGACTCCCCGCCAAAGAGGGAGCCCGATGTCGGGCTTGATCCCAGGACCCTGGGATCATGACCTGAGCCGAAGGCAGATGCTTAACAGCTGAGCCACCCTAGGCACCCCTTTCATTGAGGTTTTGATTTGTATTTCCCTGATGCCGAGTGATGTTGAGCACTTTATCATGTGTCTGTTGGCCAATTGGATGTCTTCTTTGCAGAAATGTCTGTTCATGTCTTCCCATTTCTTGATTGGATCATTTGTTCTTTGGGTGTTGAGTTTGATAAGTTCTTTATAGATTTTGGATACTAGCCCTTCATCTGATAGGCCATTTGCAAATATCTTCTCCCATTCTGGTGGTTGTCTTTTGGTTTTGTGGACTGTTTCCTTTGCTGTGCAAAAGCTTTTTATCTTGATGAGTCCCAATAGTTCATTTTTGCCCTTGCTTCCCTTGCTTTTGGCAATGTGTCTAGGAAGAAGTTTCTGCGGCTGAGGTTGAAAAGGAAATTCCTACACTTTAATCCACACAGAATGTGTGATATGGGGGCAATGAAGTGAGGATTTTATTTGATTATTTTTCCTCTCAAGTAGGAATTAACTAAACACTATTTTAGGTATCCATTTTCTTCCAGTTAACTATGACTCTTTGAACCTATTCCACACCATTTCAATAATGACAGCTTTAACCTAGACAATGAATTTTATTTTATTTTTTTTTAAAGATTTTATTTATTTATTCATGAGAGACAGAGGAGGAGAGAGAGAAAGAGAGAGAGAAGCAGAGGGAGAAGCAGGCTCCCAAGGAGCAGGGAGCCCGATGTGGGACTTGATCCCAGGACCCTGGGATCATGACCTGAGCCGAAGGCAGATGCTTAACCATCTGAGCCACCCAGGCGCCCTAGACAATGAATTTTAATATCTTGGGTGTGTGTGTTATAAGCTCCTTACAATTTTCTCAATTTCTGTATCATTTTTCAAAAGTTTTCATTGGATTCTCTGTGTTGATTATAATAATAGTATCTTTGAAAAAAAATAATACTATCTTTGGGTTTTTTGGTATTCATTTGCTATATTGATTTTTTTTTTTGAGAAGCACAATGCTGTCCAGCCTAACTAGAAAAAATCAGTAAAATAGAATATTAAAAAGTACCATCTTTACACAAACCATCTCTTCTGAAGATTTTCTTTAGGTGTGTTTTAGAACTTGAGCTTTTGCACATCACTGCCCCTGCTAACACATAAACACACAAACACACATACATACACACATGCATATATGGAAAACACATTTTGTGTGTATGTTGGGGGGGGTCACATTAAGAAAATCTGAAAGCCACCCCTGAAGTTTAAAACATATGTAATTTTCTCTTGAATTTTTATATCCCATTCACTGAAGTTTATTGGTAGAAAAGAAAATTTTGTCATTTTTACCTATCTTTTTTTAAAAAGATTTTATTTATTTGAGAGAGAGAGAAAATGAGTTGATAGGGAGGGGGGAGAAAGAGAGCGTGAGAAGCATACTCCCTGCTGAGCTGGGAGCCCGATGCTCAGGGCTCGATCCCAGGTCCCTGAAATCATGACCTGAGCCAACGGCAGATGCTTAACTGACTGAGCCACCCAGGTGACCCTTACCTATCATTTTTAACTAGAGTTTAATATTTGTTGATGCTTTTATTCATAATTTTTTTTAAGAGCGAGAGCTTGCAGGAGAGGGAGAGGGAGAGAGAGAATCTTTACTTTCCCCCGAGACTCAACAGTTGGCAATTTCAGTCTTTTTATTTTTATTTTTTGTTTTTACATTATTGAAGTATTACTGAGCTATAATGTTAATATGAGTTTCAGGTGTACACCATTGATTTGACAATTCTGTACATGACTTAATGCTCACCACAGTTAGCGTCGTTAACCCTCTGTCCCTGTACAGTGTTATTGGCATAGTATTGACTGTGTTCCCTATGCTGTACTTTGCATCTTTGTGACTTATTAATTTTATAACTGAAGTTTTACTTCCTAATCTCCTCCTATTTTGCCCACCCCCTCCACTGTCCTCTCATCTGGCAAACACCAGTTTGTTTTCTGTATTTATGAGTCTGTTTCTATTCTTTGATCATTGGTTTTGTTTTTTAGATCCCATATATAAGTGAAATCATACAGTATTTGTCTTTCTCTGTCAGTCTTTTTAAATTTTACCATTGCTAGTGTGTGTGCATTGGTATTAAATTTTTGTTTTAACTTAAATTTATCTGATGACTATTAATGTTGAACATCTTTTTATAAGTTATGGATCACACGTATATCTTTTGTTAAGTGTCTGCAGATTTTTCTTATTTATTGGGCTGTTTGTCTTCCTGAGTTGTATAAGTTCTTTGTGCATTCTGGATACAGTCATCTGGTTGTACATGTGTTTTGGTACAATTTTCTCCCAGTTTGTCACATGTATTTTTGTTAACTATGTCTTTTGAATAGCAAATTTTTTGTCCTGAAGAAGTCCATTTCATTAAACAGTTCCTTTATTTTTTTGTGCTTCGGTGTGCTGTTTAATGAATATTTGACTTAATGTCTCAATGATTTTATTTTATATTTTTAATATAAATTTAATAATGTTTCTTCTTGCAGTTAGTACCATGACCCATTTTGAGTTCACTTTGAGTATGACATGAGGTAAAGGTAGAGGTTCATTTTTTTGCCCATACAGATAACTAATTTTTGCAGTGTCATTAGTTGAGAAGGTTTTTTTTTTATTAAAGATTTTATTCACTTATTTGAGAGAGAGAGACAGAGACACAGAGAGCAAGAGCAGGGAGGAGAGGGAGAAGCAGGCTCTCTGCTGAGCAGGGAGCCCAATGTGGGACTTGATCCCAGGACCCTGGGATCATGACCGTAGCCAAAGGCAGATGCCTAACCAACTGAGCCACCCAGGTGTTCCTGCATTCAACCTCTTTTTTGCTGTTACTTTCAAATATATTGCTTTTATATATTTTATATGCCCTAAAATAGAATGGATAGTGTTTATTCAGTTTTACTGATAATTGACAGGCATCAGTATATATATTTTATACAGTTCTTTTTAAATCAGAGGGAGAAGACATGTATTTATAGTATCTTTTATAATTAAATACTTTGATCAGTTTTTTTTTAATGTGGATTTGAATTAGCATTTTGAATCACTTTATTTCAGGTTGAAAAGCTTCCTTTAGTATTTCTAAGGTGGGATCATTAGCAGCATTCAGTTTCTGTGTATCGGGGAATGACTATTTTGCCTTCATGTTTTTTGAAAGATAGTTTTTCTGGATATAAAATTTTCAATAAGGAGTTAACTTTTTCTTTCAGTGATTTAACATGTCATCCAGTGCCTTCTGGTTTCCATTGTTTCTGCTGAGAAGTCAGCCATTATTCTTAGTGGCGTTCTTTTACCCTTGACCCATTGTTTTTCTCTTGCTGGCCTCATGCTTTTGTCTTAGTAATTGTATTTCAGTATTTTTACAATGATGACTGGATAAGTGTCTCTTTGTACATATATTACCTAGAGTCCATTTAAGGTTTTTTTTTGATGTTTAAATTTACATTTTTCATCAAATTTGTAGAAAAACTTATAGCTGTTACTTCTTTGAATATTTTCTCTTCTCTTTTCTTTCCTCCTCTTCTATCCCCAGTACACCTGTGTTGATGGTATTAATGGTGTCCAGCATTGCTGAGACTCTGTTAGTTTCTTTCTTTTTGTTTGTTTTGTTTGAGAGGTTGGATAGTCCCTACCCAACTTTCTTCATGTTAGCTTGTTCTTTTTTTCTGCCACTTCAACTCTATTGTTAATTCCCTGTGGTGAAATTTTCACTTCAGTTATTATAATTTTCAATTCTTTCTATTTGGCTTTTTTAAGAAACAATTTCTCTTTGTTTGCTGTATTCAGTGGGACATCACCATTATAGCTTCCTTTACCTCATTAAGTCTGGTTGTTATTATTGCTTTGAACATATTTATAATGTGTTCCTTAAAGTCCTTGTCTTTTAAATGCACTCTATGGACTCTCTCACCAACAGTTTGTTGTTTTTCATTCTTGTGTAGCTGTCCTTCTTTCTTATTTCTTTGTATGTTTTGTAATTTTTTTGTGAAAAACTGAACTCTGGATTTCCACACCCACGTCTTGTTTTTGTTGTTTGCCTTTTTTTTTTTTTTTTTTGAATCTTCTTAGTGACCTGGCTGATCTGTCTCAGTGAATTACATTTCCCCTTCAATGTAAAGCCGTTGATGTTGCTTCGCAAAGGGTGAAGATTTGGGACTGCCCAAAGTTACTTTGGAATAATAGTGGTTTTAGCTAGGCTCTCATAGTTTTTCTCTTTCCCAGATTTCTCTGTTAAGCTCTCTGCCTCATTTGGTATCACACCCATTCGTTAGGCTTCACTAATTGCCCGCCGATTGCACTATTATTTTTAACAATGCCCCTGGGTATAAAATGCTCTAAAGGCTGACCCAGTTAAATTCAGGCAGGGATAATTTTTGAGGCCTTTCTTTGAGGTTTGTTCTAATGCCAAGAGGGCTTTTCTTACCTGTCCCTTTGGCTTCGTTCTCTTTCTTAAAGTAGTTGGTCTATGGTTTATTTTGTTGCTCTTAATTAAGAGGAACTTTTTGCCTCCTTTTTTCTTAATACCAAAATCGCAATTGTTTTCAATAGCATCTTTAGTCTTTAATTTCCTCACACTCCAGTTTTAAAAAAGAATCCGTTCCTATAGGAAGAGCTTTGGATTTCTCTTTTCTTATAGTCTGCCTCTCTGCGTAGTGCCTGAGCCAGTAATGTGGAGACTAGGCAGGTGTTAAACTCTTTTTTTCAGCATACCCCTTCCAGTTGGAAAGTACCCCAAGGAAGAAGCTAGGGCATGGACAGTTTAGGGCCCCAATATTCTCATACTGAAGAGGAAAATTACCCAGAGCGGGCCCAGGCCAGGAGGCCCCAGAAGATGTAAAGTTACTAACAATAAGCTAGAGATAACCAGAAGGCCTCCTGGGAGCAAGAGATAACCAGCCGCTTCAGCTTCGGTAGACAGGCTTCCGGCCACAGGCTCCCTGCACTACTGTCCCGCCTAAAGCAGTGCCGCCCCCCCTAGTTTAAACCACCTACCAGCAGTCAGCATAGCCCTTGGGACCTGACTGCCTGCAGGCCCCTATAAAAGCCCAATAACCCCGTTGCCTGGGGCCCAGAACTTCAAGCATGAGCTCATCTGGGTCCCCGGGGGGGGGGGGGGGGGCGGGAAATAAATCTGAGTTCTCCTACTTCTCTGAGTGTCACTTGGTCTCTCGCCGGTCTGCTTATTTTTCCGCAACATTTCTGGAGGCTCCAGCGAGATTCCAATCGTTCTGGCCCCTTGAGCCACCGCGTGGTGCCTCAACTGCACTGGAGCAGGAAGGAACTCAGGATCGAACTGAGGCGGCACACCACTCGACAGTATTCCAGGGCCTCCTTCACTCTGGAGTTGTAACCCTCCGGGCAGTCTTGCCCCAGCCGGGCTCCAAAAAGTAGACCAACTCTCCTGGCGGCTTGCCAGGACTCAGTAAGCCTCCCAGGAATATAACCTGTAGTCTGGCCCCGCTCCAACTGAGCGGAAGGGAAGCTTGATCACCTTCCAGCAATTTCCAAAAGGAATTCCACAGGTCAGAGACCTCCAGTGTGTGTGGCGGGGGGGGCAGTTCCTGTAATAACTTCGGTGTGAATGAGTGAGTAAATGAATGGCCTCTTTGTGTTTGTGGCTCCACGGTCTTGAGACTATGGAGTCTGAGTGGGCTCCAACCTGTTTCTGTGGTGACCTCATAGAGTCTAGGGCGAGCCTTTTGGGGCACCAGTCTGGGACTTCTACGGACTGGCTACAGCTAAGAGGCACCCACGTCTCCTCCGGGAGAGCGGACAGGCAGGCATCAGATTGGTCTCTCCTTTGGAGAGACACCCACCCTTTGTTTGTCTTTGTGCCACCCACACAGGGAGGGAACACCTAAGGTGGGCAAATGAGTCCCTGTTCATCATGGGTGGAAGCTCTTCAAAAACCTACACACAGTCTTAGACTGTATGCTCAAAATTTTAAGAAGTTATTCTCAGGAGACTATGGGAACAAAATGTCTCCTAGAAAAATATGCATATTATGTGAACTGAAATGGGCCACCTTTGGGGTCAACTAGCCCTCTGAGAGTGCCCTAAAGAAGGGTGGAGACATTCTACCCAGCAGCCTGGGCCTGCTCTGGGTAATTTTCCTCTTCGTTACAGCTGTACCTAGAGTAGAATCTACATCATATGAGTGTGGGATGGTCAAGGGAATGGAGCCTCTAACCCGTATCTTCACTTTTGAAGACTCTGACCTCTTCAACGTGGAATGTGAATGGATGACAAGCGCAGGCAATTAAGCATCTTATTACCTGGGATGCCTGGGTGGCTCAGTGGGTTAAGCGTCTTCCTTAGGCTCAGGTTATGATCTCAGGGTCCTGGGATCAAACCCCATGTGGGGCTCTCTGCTCAGCAGGGAGTCAGCTTCTCCCTTTCCATCTGTGTTCTCTCTCACTCTCTCAAATGAATAAATAAAATCTTAAAAAAATAAATATCTTATTACTTGATGGTCATCTGAGAGGAGAGAGTCTATCTTAGTCACAGTCAGTGGGAACTGAGGTTCCATCAACCCTAGATGGGAAAGAGTGAGCAAGTGCGTTGTGGCTCAAGTGGCATAGGCTCTTGCCATTCTTCCTACATTGTAGTAAATTTAACTTGAATAAATATGTCTTTATTTGATGAATGCAGTTAGGACAATTTCCAGAGACATTTTTAAAATAGTTTTTGCTGGGATACCTGGGTGGCTCAGTTGGATAAGCGTCTGCCTTGGGCTCAGGTCATGATCTCGGGGTCCTGGGATCGAGCCCCGCCTCGGGCTCCCTGCTCTGCTCAGCGGAGAGCCTGCTTCTCCCTCTCCCTACCGCTCCCCCTGCCGTGCTCTCTCTCTCTCTCTCTCTCTTTCTCTCTCTGACAAACAAGTAAAATTAAAAAATAAATAAAATAGTTTTGCCACTGATGCTTCTTTCTCTGGCTAGTGAGCTTATAAAGCTCCTCATGCTGCCATCCCAGAATTGAAACTCCTGCATTGCTCTCAGTTTTACAGGAGTGTGTGTTAACCTTACCTATTATTCCTAGAATTGAACATTAACCTAACTTTCTCCATTTCTCTAGGTTTTTATAGAGAGTATTTAAAGTATCTGTTTGATGCATTGTGATATTTAGAAATGTCAAATCCCAGTTTATCTTGTAAGTGCTGTGTTTTGGGGGTTTTTTTGTCATTATGGAAGTCAAACAGCAATGTCTTGTTCAATACTGTGTCTGAGATCTGGCACATAGATAAACATGTTGGTGTATACATTAGGTTAGGTCTTTTGCTGTTGTGCTTGTAGTCGAAAAATATAGACTTTTTCAAGGGTTCTTATTATGTACGAAAAATTTACACCTATATGCGAAGATATTTAATTATTTATTAGAGTGAAACCTAATGTCCAGTTCCTGCTCAGTGAGCATTTGGGTTCCAAGGAGGAGACAAATACATGTTATCCATTGATGAGCATTCTTAGAATTTAAGCCATTATCTTAATAAGTCTTTGAATTTATTTGTGTGTTTTTTTTCATGATAAGTATTTGTCCTATCAGCTACCTCATCTTCTCTGTGCATGACCTCTCTGGTGTGGTAACACCTGTGCTAACTATTTCTTATCACTTTTGTGAATAAAAAATTGGAAAACACATGTAAGTACACAGAGCGGAGTGTTTGACCTTCTAGAAACAATATATAATTGTAGTCTGCTGCTATTGTTATTACTATAATAGATATTGTTGATTCCTATCTCAATAAGAGTTGTACTTGATGTTGGTTTGATTAAATACCATTTGGTAATGTCACAAAAAAATACCCTATCCAAGTATTTTTTTCAATCTTTGACTATATCTTCTCATTTAAATGTTTTTTGATAAAAGGAAAGTATAATTGTTGTTATGAAAATAGATACACAGAAAGTGATGATTTCAGTCACCATTGTCCTCCGTTCACGGCCCAGCCTCACTCACAAGTACCCATCCTGAGCAGTGTCCACATGCTCGTACTTGTTCAAGCTCACCCATACCCTTCATCAACCTTGCATTTCATATATTGTACTCTTATGCAGACCTACAGTGAATTTGTTTTCATTTTTGCTCACCTGAGAGAAACAAAATTACAGTATATATAGTCGTCAGAAAATAGTCTTTCTGCTCAAAGACTTTACTCATTATATTCTTCCAGGTCAAATTTTGTTCCTATATTGTAAACTAATATTTAACGGTGTTAAATCCTCCTATATAAAATTTTCCCAACAGAATTTTTCTTATAAATTTGGTCCTTTGATCTGTCCTTTTAAATTATCTTTGCCATTATGACAAAGTGACTTATCACTTCGTGATGGTATAGAAATTTTTACATTTTATTTAAGTTTTGAGGTCAGCCTGGGTAATCTCACCAACTTGTATTTACTCTTAACCTGGAATAACACTTTGCCAAATACCAAGAGAGTTGAACTGACTTTTTTCCTCCCCCTATATCCTTGACCTAAAATTGTAAAACATTTTCAGGAAAATGAACATTTTTGGCAGCATCAAATCTTTCCATACCTGAATATTGCTATGTATATTTGGTATAAAGTTTTAATTTACATAATATGGGCCCTGAGTTATTTTTGATAATTTTATTCTTTGGTAATTTACTTTTTTTTTAAGATTTTTGTTTATTTATTTATTTGACAGAGAGACAGCGAGAGAGGGAACACAAGCAGGGAGAGTGGGAGAGGGAGAAGCAGGCTTCCCGCCGAGCAGAGAGCCCGATGTGGGGCCTGATCCCCGGACCCTGGGATCATGACCTGAGCTGAAGGCAGACACTTAATGACTGAGCCACCCAGGAGCCCCTGGTAATTTACTTTTTTACTTTCTTTGGTCTGTGGGGTGTTTTGCCATTGTATGTTCTAGTTGATTATCTTGGCAGTACATGGAAGCTATTGAGTGTTTGTTTATTGTTCTGAAAACCTTTCTCTCTCTCTCTCTCTCTCTCTCTATATATATATATATATAGTGTGTGTGTGTATATATATACATATATATAAATACACTCCAAGATTTTTGATGTCATTCTCCCCTTTCTTTTATTTATTTTTATTTATTTATTTTTAAGATTTTTATTTATTTATTTGAGAGAGAGAGAATGAGAGATAGAGAGCACGAGAGGGAAGAGGGTCAGAGGGAGAAGCAGACTCCCTGCTGAGCAGGAAGCCCGATGCGGGACTCGATCCCGGGACTCCAGGATCATGACCTGAGCCGAAGGCAGTCGCTTAACCAACTGAGCCACCCAGGCGCCTCCCCTTTCTTTTAAACTACCAAAACATGAGCCCAACATACATATGCAGCAAACTGATAGTTGAAGTGCAAGTGTTAATGTAAGGGTATAGGCTATTATTATCAAAGTACTTACATGCTGGTAGGTGGGCATATGGATTCTAATTACGAAAGGAACATTGGAAGAATTTATTTTGTCAAGTATGTAAATAATATTGTGGAAATATAGTCCCTCATTTCACTGTGGCTCTTGAGTCTCTCCAAGCATTTCTATGTACACCAATTTGTTGAATTCTCATGACAATCTGAGGTATGGAATTAAAAGTGTCCACAGCTCAGGTATCTTGTAATGAGTTAATATGGTGAACCACATGCTGTATGTATTCCAGCTGCCACGTCAGTATGCATTACGTTCTGTGATTCACGATTGTTAAAGGTCAGAAAAGCAGAAACTATTCCTCAAGATGGGAAAACTAGGAGCCTTTACCTGTTAGATCACTCATGAATGCATCTCATAACAAGAGTACCCTGAGTATGTTTGCATGTTTTAAATATAATTTGTTTTCTATTAATACTAAACGTAACATTTTTCAACCTCATGCATAACATGGGGGAACGATATACAATGAAAAATGAAAAATCAGTGTCTTCCTGAAAGTTCTCCAATTCATATCCAATTTTTAAACCATTAACTGCCTCATTCATAAATTTAACAGTGTATTTATACTTAAATGAACACCTGTTAAACCATAGTGAGGAGTTGTTTTTCACATTAAGATAATTCATTCCGAAGCATCTTCTCTCTTAAAAAATACCCCAATAACATTGTAAAGGATCTCTTCCTCTTCCCATTTCCCTGAGATCACAAGTTGGCCACTCCACCAACTGAGCCAGCCAGATGCCCCATTTAAATTTTTTAAACTTTTTAAATTTTTAAAAGATTTTTTTTTATTTTAGAGCAAGTGTGGGGGAAAGGGGAGAGGGAAAGGGCTAGAATCTCAAGCAGACTTCCTGCTGAGCCCGGAGCCTGGCAGGGCGGGGGTGGGGTGCTTGATCTCAGGACCCCATATCACAACTCCAGCCAAAACCAAGAATTGGACACTCAACCAACCTAGCCACCCAGGCACTCCAACTTTTTTAAGTAAGCTCCATGCCCATTGTGGAACCCATTGCTCGGCTTGAACTCCTGACCCTGAGATCAAGACCTGAGCTGAGATCAAGCGTAGGGCGTTTAACTGACTAAGCCACCCAGGTGCCCCTAATTTTTGAAAACTATGTTCTGCTGTGTTTCCTCTTGCATTGTCTCAACAGGCAGCCATAAAACCAAGACGAATAATAGCACTGAATTGCCTTAAGGCTCCTCACACTCTGCTGGAACTCGGCTGTGGAATCTATCCCCTCCATTGAGCTGTATGTGAGTTTTGCTAACTTCTCCAGGTTTGCAGTCGGATGTCTGAACCCAAACTCATGACATGAGTTCTTTAGACTTCTAGCTGCTCTGGACTCTCCTCAGATGGTCCCAGCAGAGTCAACCTCAGGCCTTTGCACTCACTGTCTGTTCCTTCTGCCTGAATTCTCATCCTCAACATCCATATCGGTGGGTTGACTCCTTCAACGCCTGCAAATCTCTGCCCAAGTGTCACCACCTCCAACAGGCCTGCGCTGACCTCTTACTTAATTCAGCATCCTGGTCTCTGTCCTTGGCTGTCCCATGCCCCTTACCCTGCCCCACATTTTTCTGATTTTATGCCACTTGTCACATTTTAGCATGGTTTATCATTTGCTCACTCTGTCTTCTCTCGAGTGCACAGCTGTCCCAGTTCGCCTGGGACTTGGGGAGGTTCCCAGGGTGTGGGAAAGTCCCAGGCAAACGGAGATGAATTGGTCACCTTGCTTCCTTGTCTTTATCTTCCCATTTCACAACTGTGGAGATCTCCATTTTCTTCAGTGATTTATCCCACACATCAACAACAGTGCCTCACACATAGTAGGCAGTTAATAAATCTTTGCTGAATGAAGGAAGGAAAGAAGAAAGAGTAAGAATTACAATGCTTCCATCCCGGTGGCTAGGCATGTAGATTCTAAATGGACCTGCTATATGTTCCTTTCGGAGGGCAGAATCAAAAGTTACTAAGACTATAATTACTAAAGTTTCTAAGTCACTTTTTGGTGCACATATGTATTATTTCCCCAGGTCTTGCCTCACTTAATCTTATTGGCAGTCCTGCAGCATAGAATGAATAGTACCATCTATGGCCTCCAGTGTTTGTGAGTGTAAAAAGAGGTTCTTCCCATAAGGGCATTTTCAGCCTCCGACACTGGAGTAAGCATTCCGTGAATGTTCCTAACTTCATTATGATTGCTCCTGTTGTTAATTTTATTATTACTTTGATAGTCAGTGTCCTTTACTTTAGAATGGGAAATTTGAGTCTTAGAGAAGATTGATGACTTGTGTGAAGTCACGAAACAAGTGAATGGCTGATGCTAATGTTTTTAAAGATATTTGGTCAATTTAAATGCAACCAAGGAAAGCTTGCTCTTTTTACTTCTTTTTCCCCACTTTATTGAGGTATACTCATTATATAAAGCAATTGGACATACTGTATACTTTTTGATTGTATATATTTGCATTGTATGTAATGAAGTTTTCATTCATTTCCCCAGCCTGCCTCACACTTTCGAAATGCCAGATTGGCCCAGCACTATTAAGTAATCAGTTTTGCTGTAGTGTTATCTTTTCAAAGTAATGTTCCAATACTACACTATTTTAATTAATGAACCATTTAATATCCGCAATCAGAAGTATCCCTCATTACCCTTCTTTTTTGAGAGTTTCTTTGTATAATCTCACCTACTAAAGGCCTACAGCTAAAATTTAACCTCATTTTTCCAAATTTCTAATAACATGTGGCTTTTTAGTTTATTTGCTGTAATATGAGTACTTTTGAGAAAACATTTGATAACAACTGTCTTTCTACGTTTGTGTCTGTCCGTGGCGTGTCCTCCGAAGCTGTCCTTTTAAATCCCTTAGAGAAGTTTTGTTACTTCCTTCATATAAGTCTTCACATGTGTATTGGTGAGTGATTTCTTGCTATTGTGAATTAGTTCTGAATTAGATTATCTTTAGAAAGTGTTGGTATGTAGTGAAAGCAGCGATTCTTCTTTCTTAGTGGTCAGCTTACTAATGTTATTGTTCAACACTGTTTAGAGTTTTGGAGGTTCGATTTTCACATGCTATTTAGAACATAAAAAATATTCATGTGTTTGTAGCTAAATGAAAATTAAGCATCATTTCCCATTGTCTAGGTGGGCAAATTTTACACATCATGCACGAACATTAGAGCGTTAATGGATGTGCCTTATTAGGCTCATGAACCCTCTAAAAAATAAATTGATGTGTATTATCATAAATACATTTTTGGAAAACATCGATCATAGATTTCTTCAGATCCCCACGTGTATCTGTAAATCAAAAAAAGGTAAGAATATATGTATATAAAATGTATTAAATGCCTTTAAAATATATACAGGGGTGCTCTACCGGCCTAGTCAGTAGAGCATATGACTCTGAATCTCAGAGTCATGAGTTCAAGCCCCACGCTGGGCACACTGCTTATTTAAAAAATTGGGGGGGGGTGCCTGGGTGGTTCAATCAGTTAAGCATCTGCCTTCGGCTCAAGTCATGATCTCAGGGTCCTGGAATCGAACCCCAGGTCTGCTTCCCTGCTCAGCGGGGAGTCTGCTTCTCCCTCTCCCTCTGCCTCTCCCCCCCACCTGTGATCTCTTTCTCTCTCTCCTCAAATAAATAAAAGAACTTTAAAAATACTTTTTTTGAAAATAAAAAAATAAAAAATATATATATATATATACACATCATCTTTTAGAATATAGCTTTCTAACGCATTCATTAGTGTATTTTTTTTAAAGATTTTATGTATTTGACAGAGAGAGACTGAGAGGGAACACAAGCAGGGGGAATGAGAGAGGGAGAAGCAGACTTCGCACTGAGCAGGGAGCCAGATGCGGGGCTCGATCGCAGGACCCTGGGATCATGACCTGAGCCGAAGGCAGACGCTTAACGACTGAGCCACTCTGGTGCCCCTCATTAGTGTATTTTTTCAAATGCAGTCAGACTTGATATTTTCCTAAGTAGCTAATATACAGAGCAAAGTTTTAAGAATCAATTTTGTGTTGAGAATTTCATCATTCTCTTCATCAACTCTTCAAGTTGTTCCTCAAATATACCCATTCTGATGGTGCCTTTGAAGAACAACCGGTTTGCCCACCATCCTTGCACCAATCTTATTCTCTCTATTCTAATTGACTCTTTATTCTTTTTGGCATACTTAACATGTTCTAATCTAATTTTATTGTTTATTTATTTGGTTTTCTTCTTTCCTTATTGTATCCTCCCTGTACACAACATAGAGCCAAAAGTCCAATAAAGAGGTATTATTTTTTATTTTGTTTACAGATAATAACTATGCCAGCAGTAACTCATAGCACATGGTAGGTGCTCGTTAAATTGCTGGGTGAAAAAAAATAAGGAATAGTCTTTAACAATAGAAGTAAACTTAGTGAGAAAGATTGCACAAAGTACTCATAATACTGATGAGTGGGCATGTAGACACTAAATAAGACAGTTACGTGTTAATTTTTAGAGGTTTTATGCATGGGATCAGTTGTCAAGATAACATCATCTTTTAGGCTCCTGAGTAGCTTTTAAACTTACAGAAGTATTTTCCGTATGTTGAATCATGATTAAAACTGAACATCCAGGGGCGGCTGGGTGGCTCAGTTGGTTAATCATCTGACTCTTGATTTTGGTTCAGGTCATGATTTCAGGGTCGTGAGATTGAGCCCTGCTTTGGGCTCAGTGCTCAGTGGGGAGCCTGATGGAGACTCTCCCTCTCCCTCTGCCCCTCTCCACACTTCTTCTCACTCTCCCTCCCTCTCTCTCTCAAATAAATAAATCTTTAAAAAAAAATGAACATCAGTCCTATGGCATAGAATTAACTGTGGTATCTGACTCATAGGTCTGTTAAGAGATAGTATTATCAAAGGCATTTCCACACTTCCTGACCTGGGAGCAGACCTCCAGTGAATGTTAATGATTTTGTAAATCATTCTTTTTTTTTTTTTTTTAGATTTTATTTATTTATTTGAGAGAGAGACAATGAGAGATAGAGAGCATGAGAGGGAAGAGGGTCAGAGGGAGAAGCAGACTCCCCGCCGAGCAGGGAGCCCGATGTGGGACTCGATCCCGGGACTCCAGGATCATCACCCGAGCCGAAGGCAGTCGCCCAACCAACTGAGCCACCCAGGCGCCCTGTAAATCATTCTTAATATTGCAGTTAATCATTGTTATCAAAAGCAGTTATTTCATTCTTCATTCTAGATGGGAAGTGTGTGCTCAGAGAGGATAAATGATGTGTTTAAGCACACAAAACCAAGAGAGTGATGGTGTTTTCATTCATTTTTAAAAATATGAATGTTCTTTGTCAATATTGTTAATATTAAAAGTTGTCCTTTGTTAGTTTACCTAAGGAAACAACTGATGGATATAAATTGACAAATTTAATAACATACCAAAAATTAATTCATTCCATACCTTTTCCATTATTTATATTAAACTTGTGCTCCGTCTCCCTCTATGCACAAAAACAGACAATAACATACAGACATAGGCACTCTATATTTCCTTGTTTTTTATTCATTTTACAAGAACAGAATCATCTTATAAAACCTGTAGTAATACTATCCTACACATTTCCCTGGAAATTGGTTTTCTCCTTGGATATATTTTCATAGGCATCCCTCTAGGTCATCATATACTTTATTGCTTTAGGTTTTAAAATTCATGTCAAACCCAAATGGGATTCATTAAGTGATAAAATTTCCCTTAAAAAAAACTATTTTCCCAAAAAGAGCCAATGTATATAACAGAATTTTAAGAAGGTCATTTTATTTCCTCAATTCTTTTAGTTTTTTAAGCCTATACCACATTGTTTGAATTTCTATAACTTGATACTGCCTTATCGTTACCCTCACCGGCTGTTATGAATTAAATTTGTCCTTAAAAAAGATGTTGAGGGGATGCCTGGGTGGCTCGGTCAGGGAAGCATCTGCCTTCGGCTCAGGTCATGATCCCCGGGTCCTGGAACCAAGTCCCACATCGGGCTCCCTGCTTAGTGGGGAGCCTGCTTCTCCCTCTCGCTCTGCAGCTCCCCCTGCTTGTGCTCTCGTGCTCCGCTTGCTCGCTCTCTCTGCCAAATAAGTAAAATCTTAAAAAAAGAGATGTTGAATCCGTTTTACCTCAGTATCTCAGAATGTGCCCTTATTTGGAAATTTGGTCATTGTAGATATAATTAGCTAAGATGAGGTCATACTGGAGTAAGGTGGGCCCTTTATCCAGTCTGATGGGTGTCCTTACAAGAAGGGAAATGTTTGACACAGACGCAGAGGGGAGATCAAGGCAGAAGACAAGGAGTTTCTGGGCCACCAGAATTGGGTAGAAGACTTTCCTAGAAAGTCTTCAGAGGGAGTTTGGCCTTTCCAACATCTTGGCTTGGAGTTTGTGGCATCCAGAACCGTGCAAGAATAAATTTCTGTTGTTTAAAGCCAGGCAAGCTTGTGCTACTTTGTTATTGTAGCCGACCTTCAGGATTTTGCTTAAGTAGTTAATTCTCACTAAAATATATGTATTTATATTTAAAAATCTTATTTATTTCTTTTGGAGAGAGTACTCGTGCGTGTATATGAGACCGGGGTGGCAGACGCCGCACAGAGTGTGAGCCCGACACAGGGCTCCATCCCACAGCCCTGAGATCATGACCTGAGCTGAAATCAAGAGTCGGAGGCTTAACCCACTAAGCCACCCTGGCGCCCCTCTCACTAATCATTTTTTACGGTGGAATTTTCACAACTGTTTGTCAAGTCACCAAAAACTACCCATGGGTTTTTTTATTTCATTTTATTATTATTTTTAAAGATTTTTATTTATTTATTTGACAGAGAGAGACACAGCGAGAGAGGGAACACAAGCAGGGGGAGTGGGAGAGGGAAGCAGGCTTCCCGCAGAGCAGGGAGCCCGATGCGGGGCTCGATCCCAGGACCCTGGGATCATGACCCAAGCGGAAGGCAGACGCTTAACGACTGAGCCACCCAGGCGCCCCGTACCCATGGGTATTTTAATCTGGTTACCTCAAAAATACAAATGAGATTGAGAAAGTTTAGTATCTCTAAAATATCAACTTCATATTTGAGAGCATACCTATGTGTCTATTATTTAAACCCTTTATACTGTATAATAAAGTTTTGTGTTTTAATTGTAGATTACAAAATTTTCTTAATATGTACTAGCAGTTTGCATTTTGTCTTTCTGCTGCACTTTTGTTTCTTTTTTTCTGCTTTCTACTTATTTCTATGTGAGGACTCTATTGATATTTTAAATTTTATGCTTTTGGTCCATTTTCTAAAGAATATCCTATATTCTCACATTTCCTCATTGGACCGTTCTTTTTTCATTTCTTCCAGCTTTACTGAGATATGTTTGGCAAATAAAATAGTGTGTATTTAAGGAATCCATCGTGGCATACACATTGTGAGGTGAATACCACTGTCTGGCAAATTGACATGTCCATTCCCTCACATAGTTACCATTTTGTGTGCAAGATTTAATGTCATGCATGTGAGACATTTATAGTGAGGATTAAATGAGCTAAGCCCCATAACAGCAGTTAACACTGACTGACCTTTAAATAAGAATTTGTTAAATGTTAATAATCTTTATTATTTTAAGTAAAAAGTAATAGTGTTAAGTGCACCTTGGATGCAAAGAATTAAATTTGTCATAATTCTTCCTCTGTGACATGCTCTCAATATTAATCCATGCCTGTCCTGCTTTTATTTACTTATTTGTAATGATGTAAGAAACAAGTCTGTTGCTGAAAATCAGAGCGACAGCATTGATACTAACCTGCATCTAACTCCATGGCCCCCCTCCAGTAGGGGTAATCAGCACCCTGATTTCTGTTCAGCACTCCCTCGCCTCCTTGTCTCTTGCTGTGTGTAATCTTATTTGGCGCTTCAGTTTTTTCACTTTGTTAGAAGTTTTATCCTCATTTTTGTGTGCTGCTGTGGTTTATTCCAGTTGACGACTATGGAACATTCTGCTGGGTCTATTTACCAGTTATTTTACTGAGGCTCCAGGTGATAAACTTGGTTTTTCCTATCGTGAGAAGTGCTGCTGTGAACAGCCTGATACACGTTGCCTGTTCTAATGAATAAAAGTTTCTCTTGGATCTTCCCTCAGAGGGAAATCGGTGGGCTCCGGGTTAAATAAATGTTCAACTTTAGGTGGTAATGCTAAATCATTTCCCAAATTACCTCCACTAAGTCACACTCCCAGCAGCAGTGTAGGAGATGCTGGGAATTGACTTCCAGCCCAACACTAGGTGTCTTAGGTCCTTTAAAGTTTTGCCACTGAGATGGAGGTAGAAGGTACCCCTTGTGGTCTTGATTTGCATTTCTCTGATTAATAATGATGTGGAATACTGCTTCATAATTTTCTTGTTATTAATACTACGAATGAATATCTCACCATCAAAATATGTTTGCTCTAGGGTTTTTTTGCAGTGAGTTTTATTATTCAGTGAGTTTTCTTCTACTCCTAGTTTCTAAGAGTGCTATTAGGAATGAATCTTTATGCTCATTAGCTGCCTTTATTATGGGAGTTACATTCTAACTTCCTACCTTGCCAAGGTTTACAGCTGTACCCCTCTCCTACTCACTGTTGTAAAAACCTAAGGCTTTAAGGTTACTGAGTGTGGCTGGGCCTCCCCGCCTTTCACGTCTTCATCTTCATTTACCCTTCTGGTTATTTCCTCTTCATGGATTTGGAACCCTACTTTATTATGAACTCAGCTCCACATTCAAAAGGAGTTTTTGTTGCGGTGCCTGTGTGGCTGAGCATCTGACTCTTGATTTAGGCTCAGGTCATGATCTCAGGGTCATGATCTCAGGTTCATGAGATCGAGCCCTGTGTTGGGGTTTGTGCTCAGTGACGAGTCTGCCTGAGATTTTCTCTCTCTCTCTGTACCCCCCACCCTTCCCCTGCCCTTTCTTGTGCTCTGTAAAATAAATAAAATCTTTATTTATTTATTTATTTTTAAAGATTTGTATTTATTTGACAGAGAGAGACACAGCGTGAGAGGGAACACAAGCAGGAGGAGTGGGAGAGGGAAAGCAGGCTTCCTGCGGAGCTGGGAGCCCGATGAGGGACTCAATCCCAGGACCCTGGGATCATGACCCGAGCCGAAGGCAGATGCCCAATGACTGAGCCACCCAGGTGCCCCAATAAATAAAACCTTTAAAAAAAGATTTTTGTTCTATTTTCCCCATATTTCTAAGTTTATAAGAGAAGAGTCTACCTTTAGATCAGCTACATCAGTGATTCTCAAACTTTAATGTGAATATGAATTGCCTGGGTATGTTGGTAAAAATGCAGATTTTAATTAAGTCTGTCTACTGATGAGCCCAAGACTCAGTTTGAACTAGTTCTCAGGGAACGCCTGTGATGCTAATCCCTGAACCACACTTTGAGTAGCAAGCTGCTACCTTGACCTTCGTAGTGGTGGAAACAGGATTCGAAAATCAGTTTTCCCACCTGGTCTCTAAAGAAAACAGGTCTGCAGTGATTTTGTGACCAGCTCCTTCGCAGTTTGCCCTGGAAGCAACATGAAAGTCAAAAATCACTGAACAAACTGGTGTAAAAATACGACAATTTACAAGTTGGAGCTTAATCTTGGCTAAAAAGGAATTTACTTAAAGCTCCTACATCATAACATTGGCTATTAATTTTCAAATAGGAAGTTAACATTATGAGCAAATGTGTATCCTTTAACATGAGATTGAATTATTCCATATAAATGCCTATATTGCTCTGATACCTTGATTTGCTGAGATAATTTGGATACATAATTGGCTCATTTGATCCCCACAACAAATCTGGAGGCAGATATAAGAACATCCTGAAACAGCCAGGGCTTTTTGGTGGGTTGAATGGGATGATGCTCATAAAAGCAGTCACTGCCTGACCTCTATGTAATCACTCAGGATAGGTTATCTGTGGTTTCAATATTCAGTCCTTTGGTAACATTTAGAAAAGTTTTGGAGAGTACTTCATATACCACTATAATAACTCCATATCATTTGTTTCTAGATATGTCATGCTTATCCTTGCTCTCAATAGATTGTCTTCCAATTGATTATTACTGTTATAGCGGGAAACCTGACTTTTGCATACTTTTTCTGACTACCCCTCTTTAACTATATTAATACTTAATACATGTACTTTTGTGTATATAATCTTAATTGTGTTTGATGTACCATTAAAACGAAAGTTAAAGGGCGCCTGGGTGGCTCAGTCGGTTAAGCGTCTGCCTTCGGCTCAGGTCATGATCCTGGAGTCCCGGGATCGAGTCCCGCATCGGGCTCCCTGCTCAGCGGGAAGCCTGCTTCTCCCTCTCCCACTCCCCCTGCTTGTGTTCCCTCTCTCGCTGTCTCTCTGTCAAATAAATAAAATCTTTTAAAAAAATAAAGTTTAATTTTATTGTCTTCATTAATATTTCAAAATATCAAAGCAGTATTTTGTCATGCTAGATTGGGAAATTATACAAAGGTGAATTTTGAAAGTTTATATTTTCCCTTCATTCTTTATTCTTATTTTAATTTTTTCCCCATGGGAATATGTCCTTTATTTTTTTTAATTTAAATTCAATTAATTAACATATAATGTATTATTTGTTCAATAATTAACATAATGTATTATTTGTAACATATAATGTATATATAAATAATATAAATGTATTATTTGGGTATAGGTCTGTGATTCATTAGTCTTATAAAAACACCCAGTGCTCATTACAACACATGCCCTCCCCAATACCCATCACCCAGTTACCCCATCCTTCCACCCACTTCCCCTCCAGCAACCCTCAGTTTGTTTCCTATGATTAAGAGTCTCTTATTGTTTGTCGCTGTCTTCGGTTTTGTTCTTATTTTAATTTTTAACAAATGCCTGATGCACCATTTTCTGTACACAGTGAAACATGTATAGACACATGAACACATGATGGAGATGGTGGTTTTCATTTGTTTAAAGATGGAATCATTCTATTACATTTCTGCTGTCTTTTGTCCAATACAAATAGTTACATTTCACTGTCCTTTTGCCGGTGCAGATAAATATACCTATCAATATCAAAAACTTCATGGTTTATTCTTTAATATTTAATCCTTTACTTAATATCATAGTAGTACAATATGGGATGTGACTGATTAACTTGTATGTTTTATGCAGTATTTTGACTAATTCATGTTGATAATTATGGTTCTTGAAAATTTGTTCAGTTTTTGAGGTACGTCTGTGGTTTAAATTTTCATAGTTTGGTTAAAATAATACTTTGTACCCATGACAAATATCCTCCTCCACTCTCCTATGAAAGCTTTTCTTTATTTTACTTTTGAAATAAAATTGTATATATTTAAGGCATACAACATGATGACCTGATATACATATACATAGTGAAATACTTACTACAGTCAAGCTGATAACATATCCATGTCTTCACATAGTTACCTTTTTATTGTTTTGTGGTAAGAGCACCTGAAATTTCTCTTAGCAAATTTCCAGTATTCAATATAGTACTATTAACTATAGTCATCTAGACTTATTTATCCAGTATAAACACAACTTTGTATTTTTGACCAACATTTCCCCATTTTCTTCACTTCCCCACCCCTGCTAACTACCATTCTAACTCTCTGCTTCCATGCATATGATGTTTTTAGATTTCATATGTAATTGAGACTGTGAAGATTTTTCTTAATGTGTCTGGCTTATTTCACTTAGCACGATGTCCTCCAGGTTCACTCATATTGTTGCAAATAATAGGATCTCCTGTTTTAAGGTGAATTTTTTTTCCATTGTCTATGTATACCATAATTTCTTTACCCATTCATCCATCTCTGGACATTTAAGTTGTTTCCATATCTTTGCTATTGTAAATAATGCTGCAGTGAACATGGGAGTGTAGATATCTCTTCAAGGTATTTATTTCCATTTCCCTGGGATATATACCCCAAAGTGGAATTATTGGATCTTATGGTAATTTTATTTTCAGTTATTTGAGGCAACTCCATACTGTTTTCCATAATGCCTGTACCAATTTATATTCCATCCAACATTGTACAAATGTTTCCCCTTTTCTCCACATCCTTGCCAACACCCATCTTTGATATTTTTCACAATGGTTACCCTCACAGGCTGTGAGGTGATATCTCATTATGGTTTTGATTTGCATTTCCCTAAAGGTTGGTGATTTTGAACATCTTTTCATGTACTTGTTGGCTCTTTGGGACAATGTCTGTTTGGGTCCTTTGCCCCTTTTTTAAATTGGATTATTTGGGTTTTTGCTATTGAGTTATGTATTTTTGGATGTTAACCCTTTAGATACATGGTTTGTAAATATTTTCTCCCTGTCTGTAGGTTGCCCTTATATTTTGTTGATTGTTTTGTTTGTTGTACAGATGTTTTTTAGTATAGTCCCACTTATTTTTGCTTTTGTTGCCTGAGCTTTTAGTGTCATGCCTTAAAAATCATGGCCAAGGAAAATGTCAAAAAGCTTTTTTCCTATTTTTTTCTAGTTTTATGGTCTTACCCAATTTCAGGTCTTAGATTTAAGTCTTTGATCTATTTTGAGTTGATTTTTGTGTATAGTGTAAGGTAAGCGTCCAGTTTCATTCTTAGTGGATATTCAGTTTTCCCTACACTAATAATTAAAGAGACTGAGCTTTCTTCATTGTGTGTTCTTGGTGCCCTTGTATGCTTTGGTTGAATACTGGGCTTTCTCTTTAGTTGCATTGGTCTTTGTCTTTTTATCTGCCTGCACTATTCTGCTTTGATTACTATAGATTTATAATATAATTTGAGATCAGGAAGTGTGATGCCTCAAGCTTTACTCTTGCTCAAGACTGCTTTGGCTATTTGGGGTCCTTTCTGGTTTCATACCAATTGTAGGATTTTTTTCCTATTTCTTTGGGAAAATGCCTTTGGAATTTTGATAGGGATTGCATTGAAGTTGTAGGTTACTTGTAAGTAGTATGGTCATTTTAACAATATTCTTCAATCCGTGAACATGGTATATCTTTCCGTTTATTTGTGTCTTCAGTTTTTTTCAGCAGTGCCTTATAGTTCTCAGTGTACAGACTTTTAACCTCTTTGGTTAAAATTGTTCCTAAGTATTTTCTTCTTTTTGATGCTATTGTAAATGGGATTGCTTTCTTGATTTCTTTTTCTGATAGATCTTTGTTGATGTAAAGAAATGCAACTGACACTTGTATGTTGATTTGCATCTTGCAACTTTTACTGAATTTGTGTATTCTAATTCTGTGTGTGTGTGTTGTGTGTGTGTGTGTGCGTGTGTGTGTGTGTGTGTGTAGACTTTAGGGTTTTCTACCTATAGAATCATGTCATCTGCAAACAAATAATTTTACCTCTTTCTTTCCAGAAAATTTCTCTTTCTTGTCTCATTTGTCTTGCTAGTACCTCCAGTACTATGTTGAATATAAGTGGCAAGAGTGGGCATCTATGTCTCATACTGGGTTTTAGAGGGAAATGTTTCAATTTTTCCCCATTGATTATGATGTTAGCTGTGGGCTTCATAAATGCCCTTTATCATGCTGAGGACATTTCCTTTTATGCTTATTTTGTTTATAGTTCTTATTATGAGCAGATGTTAGACTTTGTCAAAGGCTTTTTCTGAATCTTTGGAGATGATCCTGTGATATTTAGCTTTCATTCTGTTGTATGGTGTAACACATTAATTGATTTGCACATGTTATACCAATCTTGCATCCCGTGTATAAATCCTACTTAGCTATGGTGTATAATCTTTTTGATGTGTTGATGACTTCAGTTTGCTAATATTTTGAGGATTTTTTGCATCTATGTTCTTCAGAGATATTAGACTGTAGTTTTATTTTCTTGCTGTTCCTGAAGCTTATCTTTTAAAAACTCATAGCAGTTTCATCCTTTCAATATATAATATATGGTATTTAGTATTAAAATGTAATTCTGTTTGATGTATTCTCCAAAGGATTCTGCATCATACTCTTCTTTGCTCACAATACGTAGTAGGCCTTCTTATAGGTTAAGGTTTTAGATTTTAAAAATCAGTTCATCAGCTATGTGGGAGGCATTTGCATGTATACAGTAAATGAGGTTTTAACATTATTCTGTGCAACTATAATATTTCCCCACAGCATTTGGACTGTTGATTCTGTTACACTGTTCTCTTATCAATTCTTGGGGCCATGATTGCTTTATGTATTATAGCTTTAGAAGAAAATTTGAAGACAAAATCCTCCAAGTTTTGAAGGGCTTCCTTTAATTATTTCATCATTTTTGGTTGTTATTCAAATGAAACTAATGTCACTTTTTTATTTAAAAAAGTAAAATCACTTTGGAACATTTAATATAATTAGCTTTACAATATTGGATCTCCTAGAATCATAAGTATATATACCTGGTTTCTATATTCAGAATAGTTTGGAAGTTCTTTTTTAAGGGAATCCTGACCAATCCTTGCTAATTTGTTTCTTAGTTATTTTCATTTAAAAATTTTCTTCAGCTGTGAAGGGACTTTTTCCTTTTATTTTAAATAAAGATTTTTTTTTTTAAAGATTTTATTTATTTATTTGGCAGAGAGATACAGAGATAGCACAAGTAGGCAGAGTGGCAGGCAGAGGGAGAGGGAGAAGCAGGCTCCCCGCGGAGCAGGGAGCCCGATATGGGGCTCGATCCCAGGACCCCGGGGTCATGACCTGAGCCGAAGGCAGCTGCTTAACCGACTGTTCCACCCAGGCATCCCT
The DNA here is from genome assembly GCF_009762305.2 of Zalophus californianus. Taxonomy (NCBI): domain Eukaryota; kingdom Metazoa; phylum Chordata; class Mammalia; order Carnivora; family Otariidae; genus Zalophus; species Zalophus californianus. Next base: position 8,199,304 of record NC_045612.1, read on the forward strand.
CCTTTTTTTTTTTTTTAACATAAACTCTGTTCCCAATGTGGGGCTCAAACTCATGACCCTGAGATGGAGAGTCACATGCTCTTACTGACTGATTCTCTTCCTCATTTTCTTTAACTCAAGTATAGTTGACACACAGTGTTGTGAATGGATTTTTTTCCTTTTTTTCTTTGAGTATAGTTGACACACCATTGTTATGTGAATGGATTTTGTTTCCTTTTTTTAAAATTTGAGTATAGTTGACAGACAATGTCACATTAGTTTTAAGTGTATAACAGTGATTCACCAAGTTTGTTATGTAAATTATTTTTATCTACTTTTCTTTTTAAAATATTGTAGCTACATAGACAAGCTATTATATTGTTTTGTCTGCTCACTTAAGATAGGAGCTTTCATCATTTTTCACTACATTCTTTTTAGAATACATTAATCATAGTATCTTCTTTTTTTTAAGATTTTATTTATTCATTTGAAAGAGAGAGAGAGCACGAGCAGTGAGGGAGTTGTAGAGGGAGAGGGAGAAGCAGACTCCTTCCTGAGCAGGGAGCCCGATGCGGGGCTTGAACCCAGGACCCTGGGATCATGACCTGAGCCGAAGACAGATGCTTAACCATCTGAGCCACCCCGACACCCAATCATAATACCTTCTATGACTTGCACGGCAACGTTACACATCCCCATGGTTGGTCAGGGCTACATGTTGCTGCACAGAGCATGTCAGATAATACCTTTGCTCCCTCCACCTTCTCCATCTTTATCTCTTGGAACTATGTAGTAGGTCCACACTCTCAGGTAAACTTTTTGGATGGATTTGCTGCCTTTTCATATAAAATAACAATTTGACAGTAGAGCTTTGGGGTGCCTGGGTAGCTCAGTCGGTTGAGTGTCTCACTCTTGGTTTTGGCTCAGGTCATGATCTCAGAGTCATGAGATTGAGCCCCGAGTCAGGCTCCGGGCTCTTAGCACAGTTTGCTTGAGATTCCCTCTCCTTCTGCCCCTCCCCCCTGCTCACTCTCTCTAAATAAATAAATAAAATAAAAACTAAAATCTTTAAAAAAAAAACCAGTAGAGCTTCAAGTCAGCTAGAAGGAAAGTGTATTCAAAGTACAGGTAACAATATAGAGTCTAAGGAGGAAAGCAAATATCTACAAATGTGTTTCACTAGAGATGGAATCAAATGTTTGAATAATATATTTTCTTATATTTCCATGTTGATTTTCACTTTTAAAAGTGTTTTCCACGTGTTGCTTTATTGAATCCTGAAACCATAAGATAGAGGTGAAAATGGAGTTTATGGTATAAATTTTTATAAATAATGAGATAATCCATGTAAATTCAGTCAACATACTGCCTGAGAAATAAGTGAATGATCAGTAAATGTTAATAATTGTCAATATTATTGGAATTAGTACTAAGAACTCATTTTATTTTCTCCTCTGTACAGAATAGAAAATGAGATTGGAAAGGTTCTTGTTTTAATCACCGAGAGGCCCAAGTTATTTAATAATGAACATTGTATTTTTAATCTAACTTGTGAAAGATTATAAAGATATAAACTGAGGAAGTTCATAATCTTCTCCCATCCCCTCTATGCCACAGCCCTAATAGTTAAAAGATATATGCAAGTGATTCTAGGTAACAAAACTCAATGTTATATTGATGTTACCTTTTCTCAAATACATCTACATTATTACGGCAGTTTCAATTTATCATTCCATTATGTGGAAATTTGTCAAAGTGATATTAAAGTTCATTGGTAAGACTAAATGGCTGAGGATGTTTAAGAATACAAAATATGAGAAGAGAAATGAGAGGGATATTTAATGTATCATATAATAAACTGCATTATAAAGCTATAATGAACAAAAAATGCAGCAGTGGCATAGAAATCGGCGGATAGCTGAACCAATCTAATTTTTTGGAGTTAAGCTAATTCATTAATGTTTTTTCTAAAGCTGCAAAAGTATTGTTGATAATTTTGTTTCTAAATATTTTACAACTTTTGTTTCTATTGCAAATTAACTTATTTTTCCATTGTACTAATTTCTTCCTGCTGTTATATAGGAAAGGTATTGATATCAGTATATTTTATTTCTGCCTAACACACCCAACATCTCACTAGTTCTCATTATTTTTCAGGTGGCTCTAGAATGATGATCATTTTATCTATGTCATGGATCCATTGTAATGTTAAAATCAAGCCGTAGGCTCAATTGTCATCGATAAGTGGTAATGTGTTGTCCAAGCCTCCTCCTTCCTAACTGCCCGCTCTAGTCTTGTCGACGTGGTTTATTAACCCTTGTATTTACCATCATACCCTAGTAGATGTGCTTTAATCACATGGCTTTAAAGAAAGTAGAGTGTCCTCCTTAATGTGTGTGGACCTCATTCAAGAAGTTGAAGGCCTTAAAAGCAAAAACTGAAGCTTCCTGGAGAAAAATTCTACCTCAGGAACTGCATCATCAGTTACCTGAGCCTGGTGACTGGCTTCAGATTTCAGACATGCCAGCCCCACAAGCTAATGAGCCAATTCCTTAAGATGAATCTCTCATATACACTATGTTCTCTAGGTCTGTACCTATATCATATATATATCAATCTGTCTTGGTTCTGTTTCTCTGTAGAACCTTGACTGATAAACACATCTTAAAACCATCTTTGGAGTTGTCTTTGCTAACCTGATAACACAACTTGGGACTTTCTGGAGAGATCTAACAATCTAAACTACAGCCAGAGCCCTCTTGGTCTAATGAGAGGTTTGTAAAGTACAGGCTTTGTTACTATTATTTTTTGAGAGACTGGAACAGTGTTTTGCATGGCTTTGTGTTTGAAGTTTTAACAGGTATCATCATCATAATTTAGAAGCAAAATGGTAACAGGAAAGAAAGAAATGAAAACAGGAAGACAGGTAGGGAAACAGTCACAGGCAGGCTTCCTTTTATAGAGAGAAAAATGGCAGGCATTTAAAAGGTGGGAGAATGTTAATTGAAAAGCATTGCAGAGATGCGAAATCAGTTCTATGGATGAGAGCAGCAACATCTGGGATTGACTTGGAAATAAGACAGTGGCATCTCCATTCAGTTTTCTGTAGCCTAAGAGGACACAGAAGAGGACCCCAGTGATACCTGTGAGTCCAGGTAGAGGGACAGAGTAGAGGATGGGTAACCATGTGTGAAGTATAAGCTTACAAGCCAGTTTTTTTTTATGTTATGTTAATCACCATACATTACATCATTAGTTTTTGATGTAGTGTTCCATGATTCATTGTTTGCGTATAACACCCAGTGCTCCATGCAGAACGTGCCCTCTTTAATACCCATCACCGGGCTAACCCATCCCCACACCCCCCTCCCCTCTAGAACCCTCAGTTTGTTTCTCAGAGTCCACAGTCTCTCATGGTTCGTCTCCCCCTCCGATTTTCCCCCTTCATTCTTCCTTTCCTGCTATCTTCTTTTTTTTTTCACATAGAATGTATTATTTGTTTCAGAGGTACAGCTCTGTGATTCAAGTCTTAACACAATTCACAGCGCTCACCAAAGCACATACCCTCCCCAATGTCTATCACCCAGCCACCCCATCCCTCCCACCCCCACCACTCCAGCAACCCTCAGTTTGTTTCCTGAGATTAAGAATTCCTCATATCAGTGAGGTCATATGATACATGCCTTTCTCTGATTGACTTATTTCGCTCAGCATAACACCCTGCAGTTCCATCCACGTCGTTGCAAATGGCAAGATCTCATTCCTTTTGATGGCTGCATAATATTCCATTGAGTATATATACCACATCTTCTTTAACCATTCATCTGTCGATGGACATCTTGGCTCTTTCCACAGTTTAAAGCCAAGTTTTTTTTTAACAGAGAGAGAGGCAGCGTAGCCTGATGCCTGGATTTGGGTGCCATCCCAATGTTGCCACTCCCTAGCTGTGTGTGATCTTGCAATTTGCTTAACTCTCCATGCCTCAGTTTGCTTATCTATAAAATGGGGATCATAATCATAATGGGGATTAAGTGAGTTAATAGGTATAAACTACTTAGAACAGTGCCTGCCACATAGAATGTACGAAATGCATGTTAATGGTAACTATTAAGAATGCAATCTAACAGTGAAGATAGAAGTTGTCTAGTGTCTATATTACACACATTATTCACATCTTTGGTAGTTAGGTGCATAGATTCTAAATAGGAAGCCATATTTTTAGTAATAAATACGTAATCTGTTACAGAAATTATATCATTTGAATCTATGTTGGTTTTCACCAAAAGTATTTTTCCATGTTTTTTCAATTGAACCTTATGAGAAACTTAAGTCTAATGTAGTAATAGTGTTCTCATGAGGATTAAATGGTATTATTCTTATAAAAGTCTCTTAGCAATTACTTGAGTGATTTTATTGAAACCTTAAGTGGTTTCTTTTAGTTGACATAACACATGGGTGGCCTGGGTTCCTTTTTTTTAAAATTACAAAATTACTTTTCTTTCTTAAACTGCGAGTATTCACAACGATAATACTTTCACACTGTAACTGGTGGAATAGGCAGATAAACATAAAGAAGGAGTTGCTAATTTTTCTTTTTACCCTCTGTTTGCACCCCCCTGAGATGGTAGAATGCCAGCATCTCGGTGCATCTTGTACTACTTTCTTTCCTTCTTCAGCTCAGAGACCTTACATACATATGTGAGATGTTCATTATTATTATTTGCTTTTACAAAAATTTTTTAAAGATGTATTTTTTTAAAAGATTTCATTTATTTGAGACAGAGAGAGTGAACAGGGGGGAGGGGCACAGGGAGAGGGAGAGAGAGAACCTCAAGCAGACTCCCTGCTGAGCGCAGATCCTCAGCCCCACATAAGGGGCTCGATCTCACAATCCTGAGATCATGACCTGAGCCAAAATCAAGAGTCAGACACTTTACCTACTGAACTACCCAGGTGCCCCCACTTTTACAAAATTCTTAATCATAAAGATTACTCTGCAGCTTCCTTGTTTCATGTCACAGTCTTTTAGGACGTCCCTTCTAAGTGGTTTTCAACAGGGAGAGATCTTGTTCACCCCACCCCAACCCCAGTGTAACAGATTGTAGTATCTACATAACTGGAGGCAGGATGCTTCTGGCATTTTGTGTGTAGATGTCAAGGATACTGTTTAACCCAGCACAGGACAGTTGCCCCCCCGCTTCTCAACAAAGAATTCTCTCACCCAAAATGTCAGTAGTGCCAAGGTTGAGAAATCTGTTGTAGGTCAGTAGAGCTCTAGCTAACTCTTTATTTAAATGGTTGTGAAATATTACATAATAGTGACGAACTGCAATTTACTCAGTTCTGTTAATGATGAGTGAATTGAGCAGTTTCAAAAAAACAGTTTTTGCCAAAACAGACAATGCTGCAGCAGACATTCTTGTTCATAGACCTTCACATGCTAATTTTCTTTCTTTCGGATACGTTCCCCAATGTGAGACTGTTGGTTCACTGTTTTAGATTTTAGTAGTTTTCTGTATCACTTTTCAAATTATATGGAATGACTCACACTCTATCATTAATAAATGAGAGTGTCATTTCCCCAATATTCCGCTAGGAACTGTTATCAATCTTCTGTAATTTTAGCCAGCCACTTGTGTCAAAAAATGATGTCTCATTTTACCTTGATTTACATTGACCTAATTATCATTAAGCTTGAGCAGCATTTCATATATTTATTAGCTATTTGGATATTACCCTAATCCCTATTGATAACTTTTGTTGACTTTTTTTTTCCTATTATCCTTTTACAACAGTTTGTGGAAACACATTCTATACTGTGGTTATTGCATTTTATCTGTCATAGGTGCTACAAATATTTTTCTCATGCTTTGTCTTTCTGATGTTATATCTCTTTCCATTTAACAAATTTTTGTTTCTATATATGTTAAGTTTTTAATGTCTTGGTGAGTTTTTGCTTTGCCTTAGGACAGTTATACCCCACTCTAGTTTCATACACATATTATTCCAAATTTCACTAATACCTATTTTAAAAAAAAATTTTTTTAAGATTTTATTTATTTATTTGACAGAGAGAGACACAGAGAGGGAACACAAGTAGGGGGAGTGGGAGAGGGAGAAGCAGGCTTTCCCCAGAGCAGGGAGCCCGATGTGGGGCTTGATCCCAGGACCCTGGGATCATGACCCGAGCCAAAGGCAGACGCTTAATGACTGAGCCACCCAGGCACCCCTCACTAATACCTTATTTTACTTTTTATACTTAGGTTCTTTTTTTTTATTATTTATTTTTTTAAAAGATTTTATTATTTATTTATTTGAGAGAGAGAATGAGAGAGAGAGAGAGAGAGAGAGAGAGAGCACATGAGGGGGGAGGGGCAGAGGGAGAAGCAGACTCCCCGCTGAGCAGGGAGCCTGATGCTGGACTCGATCCCGGGACTCCAGGATCATGACCTGAGCTGAAGGCAGTTGTTTAACCAACTGAGCCACCCAGGCGCCCCTAGATTCTTAATCCATATGGAATTTATGTTTTACTTGGTCAAAGATAAGAGTCCACATTAGTTTTCTACCTCATTAGATATATTTCCACACAGTTAATTAGCAAATCATCTTTTCCTCACTGATGTAAAAACTTGTGCCTATATATTCCTGAACCTTTTGTTTTATACTTTCAATTCTCTTGTAGTTGTCTATTTTCTATTTCAATGGCAGTACTGTAGTATTTTAGTTTTTTTTTTTTGAAAAATTCAGTTAGCCAACTTAAAGCACATCATTAGTTGCAGATGTAGTATTCAACAATTTATCAGTCTTGTATAATACCCAGTGCTCATCACATCGTGTGCCCTCCTTACACAGGATTTTAGTTTTATGATAAGTTTTCATTATCTGGTTAGGCAAATCTCTTTGCTATTCTTTTTCACAAAGGTCTTAGGTGTTCTTGGATAATCATTCTTTTCAGTAAACTAAAATCATGACGCCAAGTTTCAAAAATAAATCAGTATCAACCAGGGCCCTGGCAGGAAACAAATGACACCTTCACCTGGAGAATTCAAGTTTAATGAAGGGACATGTGTGAGTGAGATGAGGGGACGGCGATGCACTTCAGGGCTAGCTGGAGCAAGCAGCTGTCACCACCTCTGGGCCCGAAGGTTGAAGAGAAGATAGAAGTTACCAGAGTCCTGAGACTTGGGTTTTGGATAAGATTAACTCTCCATTCAAGTTACCAGTCCTGAGACTTGTGTTGTGGATAGGATTAACTCTCCATTCTATTAGTAAATGGCTTTCAATGATACAAGGAAGAGTTGTTAACATAAATGCATTTATTTTGTATAAAACAACTGTATCAAAATCTCATATAAATTCTAGCTGGGGGCACCGGGGTGGCTCAGTCTGGTAAGCATCTGCCTTTGGCTCAGGTCATGATCTCAGGGTCCTGGGATCAAGTCCCACATCGGGCTCCCTGCTTAGTGGGGAGTCTGCTGTTCTCTCTCCGTCTCCCCCTCTCTCTCTCTCACTCATGCCCTTTCTCTCAAATAAATAAATAAAATCTTAAAATTCTAGTTGGACTTTTTTTCCTGCTCTGCTGTTTTCTAGTTATATGGCCATATTGTAAGCAAATAGAATTTTTTTTCTTTTCCAATATCTATTCTGATTATTTACTTTTCTTTTGTAGTTGCATGAAACAACAACATCCAAAACAATGTGGAATAATGGTGGTAGTGGGCAATACTTTGCTACTTAGGGTTTGACTTTTTGATTATAGAAGCAATACAGGACTCTGTTTCTATTTTTTTCTAACTGTAGCATAGCAGGTCAAGCTAAAATGCCCTTTTTAAATATTTCTCTCAACAGTTGCCCGTTCCTTGCCTTCCTGTATCTCAGTTCCTTAAACTATGAAATGGGAGTAATAATAATACTTAGCTCATAAGATTATTGTGAGACTTAGGTGATATTATACATGTAAAGTACATAGAATAGAGCCTGGCACATAGTAAGTTCCCAGTAAATATTAATTACCATTATGATTATTTTCACAACCCATTGAAATATGGTGTTGTTTTGTTGTAACTCCTTGGAAAAGTTACTTAATTGTTCTGTATCTACTAATTTGTATAGGGCTCTCTGCTCCATCCCAGGACTCCGGGATCATGACCTGAGCCGAAGGCAGACACTTAACCAACTGAGCCACCCAGGTGCCCCAAGATTTATTTATTTATGAGAGAGAGAGAGTAAGAGCAGGGGAATTATATTATATTTATGATTAATTCATTACTTTTCTCTTTTTAAATTTTGGTGTCTTAAAGAATTTACCTACTTTGAAATGATAATCGTGTTTTCATGTATGTTTTTCAAGTGCTTTTATAGCATTCTGTAAATCCAGCAAGATTCCCATGTCATAACTTTCTGTGAAGGTGACTTCTGGGCAATCATAGTATTTCTTGCCGCTAGAGATGATTTCTCCCTTGTTCACTCACCCCGCATTTATTGAATGGTTGCCGTGTGTTGGGCACCTTGCTGGATGCTGGGGACACTGCGGTGAGCAAGTTCGGCAAAAACCTGTTCCCCCTCAGCTCATACTCTTCCGGGGATAGGTTGGCGTGGGAAGCTTGGGAATTGAACAAGTAAACAAATCAAGGCAAGTTTGTGTATCTATAAGCAGTGTGAAGAAATGAAACAGTAGGCAGGATTGGGGAAGGGAGCGGCACCTTATAGACAGGGGCCTCAAGGCTGGCCTCTTTGGGAAGGCACTGTCTGAATTGAGACCCAAGTGACAAGAAGAAGCCAGCCATGCCACGCTCTGGAGGCAGAGTGTTCCAAGCAAAGGGGGAAGTCAGGGTCAAGAGCCTGAGATGGGCTGGAACTCGGAAATCTGTAAAACAGCAGGACACTGGTGAACCGGAGCTTCGAGGGCCTTGTGGATTGTGGTAAGAAGACTGGGCATTATTCTAGCTACACCGGTATACCGCTGGAGGAGTTTTAGCGGGAAAATGCCATAGCTTCACCTACATTTTTCTTTTGGTTTGCTCCTAAAATGGGTTATAATGTATGAGCATGCCTCCTATGGCGTATATATCCAAATTGCTTTCCAATTGTTCCAGTTTATACTTACTTTAAAGAGTATGGTTCTGTCCAGATCAGTGTATCCTCCATGGCTTTGAGTATATTATTTAAAAATAATTGCTAATTAGTTGGTTAAGTAAATAAAAAAGGGATCTTGCTGCTTGATTTGCATGTCTTTAAGTAATGGTGACAGTGCCATTTATTTTTTTCATTTTTTTTTAAATTTAATTGAGGGGGATTAGTCTTATGTCTAGCATTCATCCGTTTTCCCACTGGGATATGTAGTGGATGCCATGGTGTGCCCCCCAGATCCCCCTTTCAGGACCAGAGCACTTTTTCTCTCAGATGGTAAGGATGTTGATGTCCGAGGTCTCTCAGCTGAATCCCTTACCAAGGTCATACCTCCCCCAGGGGGGCTGGCCCTCTTCCAGTGACTATTCAATGCAGGGGTAAAGGTTTGGCTCTCCACCTTAAAGATGGTCCACCTCCAAAGGGCTGGTCCAGGTTCGAGCTCTCCTGGGAGGAGAGGGAGGTAGTGGACTCCTCCTCCGTCTATGTACTCTGTCTTCACACACTACGAGGTTTGGTCCCAATACACTTACGGCAGGAAATAACCACCTCAGAATCGTTTCCTGAAACAGGGTGTTAGTAATTCAGCACTTAATCATTAATTGGTCTTTAGATTTACCCCTCTGTCTAGCATATTGTAAAGCCATTTTCCTGGTCTGTTATTCGTCATTCTTGTTCATAGTTTTTAAATTATTTTAATTAAAAGAAAATTGTGTCTTCACATGAGAGCAAATTAATAATCTCTCCCATTTGTATATTGTTTTTGCATACATAACGCTTGTTCTGGTTTTTTTTTCCTCCAAAAAAATATCAGTGTGTCAGTGCAATGCTTTATTTATGGAAGATGTAAATTTTTATTTAGTCAAGTATAATGATTTTTTTTTAAGATTTTATTTATTTATTTGAGAGAGAGAGAATGAGAGATAGAGAGCATGAGAGGGAAGAGGGTCAGAGGGAGAAGCAGACTCCCTGCCGAGCAGGGAGCCCAATGCGGGACTCGATCCCGGGACTCCAGGATCATGACCTGAGCCGAAGGCAGTCGCTTAACCAACTGAGCCACCCAGGCGCCCAAGTATAATGATTTTTTTATAAAATATATTCAGGTTTAGTAAGCCTGGGTCATCAAATCTTTAAAATAGTAATCAACATTGCCTCCTACTTCTTTTTTAATGATTCCATGTTTTAAAATTTCCTTCTTTAACCCACTTGAAATTCATTTGGGTGTGTGGGATACAGTGAAAATCTAACTCTCTGCCCCCCAGTATATTCAACTTAACCAACAAAATTTCAGCTGTCTTGCTCGACTGTTCTTTTGGTCTATCCTTAAGCCACTACTACAATATTTGAATTATTTTAGCTTTCCAACACCCACTTAATAACTGGTATGGCAAATATGTCCTCATTTTTGCTTCCTTTTTTTACCTTTGTCCTGAACTAGAGCATCACTTCGTTAAAAAGAAAATTTGAAAGTAACATTCGGATTTTAATGGAATTACCTTAATTAGAAATTAACTAGAAAAATTAGCATCTCTATAATATTGAATCATCCTATCTAGAAACTGATATGTATCTGGATCAATTTCTAGATTTCCTCATACAAGCCCCAGTCTGATCTTGGTACTTGACTCTGCATTTCAGTTTCTTCTGTTGTTTGCGAGTGGGGAGGTCACTTACTAAGTTGTGTAATGTAGACAGTTACTTAATCCCACTTGCCTCACTTTCTGTATCTGTAAAGTGGGGATAATAATAGTCCCTCCCTGCTGGGTTTGTTTAGAGTTTGAAATGAAATAATAGGCACAAGGCAGTCTTACATGGATGATCCACAGACACCATTATTATCCATAAGACCTCCCCCAGGAAATTCACTTAGCTGTTCTGTGAGTGCCTGTTTAACTTTAGCCATCAGTAATCACACAGTGAATATTTGACACCATTCTCCCGACTCCTGGAAACCTGCTTTCATTGTGGACCTGCCACTGTGCTGGGTGCTGGACAAAACGTGGTCAAGGAAACAGATCTGGTCCCTGCTCCTATGGGGTTTTCAGTATGTTGCAGAGAGATAATTAAATGGTACGCAGTTAGAGATCTGGTTATCACTTGTTAAATACTGTAAAGGAAGAAAGGCATGTTATGAAATACTAGCTATGGAGACCCAATTTGGGCAGGTTGTAGGGCCAAGCAGCGATGACATTTCAGCCAATAGTGGACATGCAAACAGCCGATACCAGGCAGAGTATTCAAGACAGAGTAAACAGCATGTCTGTGACCTCTAAGGCAAGACAAATCTTGTGTTTTTAAGGATGCAGGCCTCTTGTGATAAGAGGCAGTATCTTGTGATAAAATGAGCATAGGTTCCAGGATCACACGTACTTGGAACTGAATTCCAGCTCCTGCCATTTGCTGTGGGCCCTGGGCCATTTTCACTTCTCTGAGGCTGGGTTTCTTTATTGTAAAATGAGGTCAGTTAGCCACCAGTCTTACCGCTGGTTGTGAGGATTCCATGAGATGATGTGCACGGTGCTTCATTAGCACAATGCTTGGGGTAGAGGAAGCACCAAGTGAGTGTTATCGGTTATTACTGGTAAACCTTATTCCACTTTCTTAAGGACTAGACTCAGCTTTCATGTTGCTTTGTGTCTCCTTACATCTGTGACTCCCTTAGCACAAAATGGCTTCAAACAAAAAACAGCAGTGGCTGTTTATTGAGTGTCTCTTATGTGCCTACACCATGGTGGTTGTTTTTACACATTGACTCCTTACAACACTATCTGTAAGGTAGACATCCATCTCCATATTTTCTTTTTTTTGTTTTGTTTTGAGATTTTATTTATTTATTTGACAGAGAGAGACACAGGGAGCGAGGGAACACAAGCAGGGGGAGCGGGAGAGGGAGAAGCAGGCTTCCTGCAGAGTAGGGAGCCCGATGTGGGGCTTGATCCCAGGACCCTGGGATCATGACGTGAGCTGAAGGCAGACGCTTAACGACTGAGCCACCCAGGCGCCCCCATCTCCATATTTTGAAGAGGGAAAGCCAAAGCACAGAAGAGGTACTGATGTAAACCAAAGGCACACCGTCAGTAGTAGCTTTGAGTCATGATTTTAAAAGAGACCATGCAGCTTCCTCCTTCATAAAGTTTGCATTACAACCGAACTGTACCCAGTACTCACACTTCATCCTCCTTCTAACCTCCCCCGCCGTGTTCCCTAATCTGCTGGTCTCCTGTTTTTGTCTTCTTTCAGGTTTATTGTTGCCACCATTTTCTTGTCTTCTACCTTGACTCCCCTTTAAAAAAAAAAAAAGATTTTATTTATTTATTTGACAGAGACACAGCGAGAGAGGGAACACAAGCAGGGGGAGTGGGAGAGGGAGAAGCAGGCCTCCTGCAGAGAAGGGAGATGGATGCGGGGCTTGATCCCAGGCCCCGGGATCATGACCTGAGCCGAAGGCAGATGCTTAATGACTGAGCCACCCAGGTGCCCCACTACCTTGACTTCTCTTAACAGTGATTCTGGTTCTTTACCAAAACTATACATATAAAACTGTATCTGTACAGTTGATTGTGCATTGATTGGGTAAAACATTTCCTACAAGGCTGACTCCATTACGAATCCTTCTACCTTAGAGTCAACCCTGTGAGCAACGTTCCCATAGGACTTGGCCAACCCAGTGCACAGGAACCAGACGATGTCCACTCTAACTTACCCGTCTTTAAATGAAAAAGGAGCACATTTGGATCCAGGGATTAATATAATTTCTAGCACTAAATAAACTCCAATGTGTTGGTTTGTGATAACTGTTTAAAAATTAAGAGCAAAAGACCTTGAGTTTTAGCAAATGAAGGTCCTGGCAAGTTAAATAGCTTATCATGTAGATTATCAACAAACCTTGGTTGAACTTGCCAGCATTGGAATTAAATAGCAGATTATTCAAGACACACACCTTCAACTGTCTGATAGTTTTATTGGTACAGGAAACCCAGGTGATATTTTCTGTCTAAAATTTCTTTTGAGGCAATCCAGTCGTTTAGAAATGCCTTCCCAGAATTTAAAGAAGAAAGAAGAGGCTTTTCAGGCAGATTTTGCACAATGCCAAAAGCAATAACTTCAGTCTGAATTCAAGTCTCATCTTTGCAGAAAAGCAATAGCTTCTTTGTAGAGCGGTCATCCTAATTATGCTCACTAATTACACACAGCCCATAATGAGAACAAATGGTTCACAACTAAGAGAACCTAGCATATATTAAAATCCTGTGTTCTAGGAAGGGAAGTTATTCAGCAAGATGGTTTCCATGTTCTGTGTAATGGTCTTCATTGAAAGATTATACAGAAGATCACTGTGTAGGGGCGCCTGGGTGGCCCAGTCGGTGAAGCATCTGCCTTCAGCTCAGGTCATGAGCCTGGGGTTCTGGGATCTACCCTCCCTGCCCCGCCCCACTCATGCTTTCTCTCTCTCGAAAATAAATAAATAAAATCTTTTTAAAAAAAGTTTTTAAAAGAAGATCATTGTGTAGAAAAGGTAGAAAGCTATTTTGGGGGCTAAGGAAGAGCTTGTCCTCACTCTCCAGGGCCCCTCTTCTGTGAGGTTGCTAATGAGGGCTTCTGGGCACAGTTTAGAAACTATTGTCTTCAAAATTAATTTTCATAACTAAAGGGAAAAGAAAGTAAAATTATCCACCAAATATACTTTTCCTGGACATATAGGGCAACTTTCCTCTTTCCATCTGAGGTACTGTTTTCATCTGAGGTAGTATTTTCATTTGCACAGCCTGGAGCTACTCTTCATTTATCTCATTTAAACAAACTCTTACCTCCAGTGGCCATTAAGCACACTTTAGTTCATAGCAACAGCCTAAGTCAAGTTGGACAAATAAAACCAGCTCATGTCTTACTCATTCCCACATATTAACCTTAGAATTTGTAACTAGCTTTCTTCATAGCAAAGCAGACAACAGGTGACCTTGGGCAAAGATTCACGATTTCTGGTAGGAGAGCTTTTGAAACAGGAAGCACCCCCATGGGGCAGGCAGCTCAGGATCCAGAGGAAAACTTTGCCATTTGCTTGTTCATCCATTGTATTTTCAAACCTTTTATACAAAAGTCAATAGTGCTGATTTGAAAGTAATTCTGCAGCTGGGTGTTTTTAATGGCTGGACGGGCCAGCCACTTGAATGTTATTCTAGACTTGGGAGTAATTGAAGCTGAATAATAGATGTTCACATTTTGTCTGACAACTTAGGAAAATAACTTGGTCCAAACACTGAAAGAAATGCATTATGAGTGGTTACTGTATTTTATTTTATTTTATTTTTAAGATTTCTTTCTTTTTTTTAAGGGAGTGCATGCACACTTGCTAGCAGGGGGGAGAGGCAGAGGGAGAGAGAATCCTAAGTAGACTCCACGCCCAGCCCAGAGCCCAACAGGGAGCTGGGTTTCATGACCCTGAGATCATGACCTGAGCCAAAACCAAGAGTCTGACGCTTAACCAACTGAACCACCCAGGAACTCCTGGTTACTGTATTTTAGCAGATAGTTTAATTTACTTGAATCGAGCTAAATTTACATCACCCACATTCATTACACCAAGGCCAGGTGAATGGATATCTTTATAACAGATACAACTGTGTCTGTGGAGCTGAATTTTCTAGATCTTTCAAAATTCACTAAGAAATCCCTGCTTATGTTTGCCCCTTTTGCCAGGAGCTGATTAAAAAACTGTGCTGTATTTAAAAAATTTACTAGCCGATTTTTTTCAAATAAGTGACAGTTCAGCAATGGAGTAGGTAGTTTTGCTAAAGTCGAGAAAGAGTTTACATGCTTTTGTAATCGACAAGAAGTGACATACACACTAGGGAGATGCAGAGAACCAGTTCTTCAAGTGATGTGTACATTTGACTTGACAAATTTTTTATGGATATATAAAAAGTGCACATCATCTTACATGAGTATAACCAAAGAACAGTTTAATTGAAGATAGTAAAAAGGACAGTTAATGGCCTGCTCTGAATTTATTTCAATGAGAAAAGAAGTTATGCTTGAAGTAAGACTCTGAGTACACACACACACACACACACACACACACACACACACACACACACACACACACACACACAGATGTACTTCACCTACTCTCCATCAGGAGACTAACAGAAAAGATGAGCAGTTTGGATTTCTGATGACAGCTAAGTATTTTGGTGAACTACTAATGGGAAATAATGATATAGGAGGTATTTGCACATAAGAACCATGTTTGTTGGGGCGCCTGGATGGCTTAGTTGGTTGAGCGTCTGCCTTTGGCTCGGGTCATGGTCCTGATGTCCTGGGATCAAGCCCCACATCGGGCTCCCTGCTCAGTGGGGAGCCTGCTTCTCCCTCTCCCTCTGCCTGCCACTCTCCCTGCTTGTGCTCACTCACTCTTTCTCTCTGTCAGGTAGATAAATAAAATCTTTTTAAAAAAAGAACCATGTTTGTTAAGCTGGGGGTTTTATCCTCTTGTCTCAAAGTTTTATTTATGTACATGTAAGTAAATATATAATAGTTATATATAGTTATATACACAGTTGTCCATGCTCTTTTAATAATTCATACTCAGTAAGTTAACTGTAGAAACTGTTATCTCTTGTACTCTATTAACCATTTTGCTGACCATTGATAGACCTTCTGTTTATGTCGAGGTGTGTGTGTGTGTGTGCGTGTGTGTGCGTGCACATGCGCAAGTGTTTCTCCAAATAATGGTCAACAAATTCAGATAGCTCTAAGTAATGGACACAGTGAAGAGAAAAGAAATTATACTAACTTTTAGAAAGAAGTAACTAAGGTGACATAAGTTGCTTCTCATAATGTGCACAATTTGATTTTTACCTGGCCCAGCCTTTCTCCCTTCTGTCGAGCTGGAACAAGCATCAATAGCATCTCCTCTCTGCAGCTTTTGGAACATTAAGCTTGAGGTAGCCGAGTCAAGAGTGCAGAGCCCTGAATGAGTTCTATAGAGTGACAGAATTATTTGCTGTTTGGCAAATTGAGGAAATCTTAAGATGGGTTGAGGGGGGTAACGGTTTGAAGCCAAGGGCTTGGATCCCTGAGAAGATCAAGGGAGAGAATAATAAGATGGTTGAGTAGGGGCATAACGATCTGGAAGAATACCAGTAATAAGATGCCTTTAACCATGGATGAGCTTTTTCTTTCCCCTCAGTCAGTGTGGGGGTGTGTGGGTAAGTTCCAACATTGCCTCATTCACCCTTGACTACCTCTATTATCGTGGATAATTGAAAGCCATCTGCATTGGGGTTCTTTACTTTCCCATTATAACCAAAGAATCTATGCAGAAATTGCCTAGCTGCAAAACAGACTCAAAATATTCAGCATCTAATGGGTAAGCTCTCCCAGGATTTGATCTGAATAATCACATCAGGTGGTCCAGAGTAGAGCCCTTATAAAATTTTTGCTGAAAATCCCTAAAGTCTCATAATACTGAAATTACAAATCTCAGCTCTGCACTGTTTTAGAAAGAACATATCCCAAGTATCAGAGCTTTAAAAAATACCTCCCAAATGAATTTTCAAGGTCCAGGGTACAGAGCAAGGTACCCAGAGTTAGGGTATAGAAATTACTAAAGATTTTTGATAAAAACTGACTTAACTGGTCATGCAATTGAACTTTTAGTTCTAAGAAATTAACCATTGCAGAAAATGCTTTCATATAATCTTAAAGCTGTCAAACCTGTTGTCCTCAATTTACCAATTTGGAGAAGATTCTATTTCAGTGTCTAATGATCCTTGTTATTACGACTTTTTGTTATTTAGACTTTAGTCCTTCAAATCACAACTTAACACCCTGTATTTTTTCAATCCTAACATATCCTCTCAATTTCTTTGTGGATTCTCAAAAATGGCAACTAATGTCAATTATATCTAAGATTTGTAAAACGTTCATATATTCATTATCTTACTAAATCATAACCACCCTGCAATGCAAGTACTGTTATTATCACAGTTCTACAAACCATGGAACTGATGATGGTGTATTTTATCCAAAATCACACAGCTCTTAAGTGATCGAGACACTTGCTCAAATGTTCTAGTGTATATAATGAGAGAGACAGTGGCAAAATACTTTGGCCATGATGTCACATCATTAGTCCCCAGGGCTTCACGCTGATGGGGAACTGCCTCCTGCATAATAGTACTATTTGCTAGGCACTGTTTTAAGCATTTCATATGTATATTAACTCATTTAATCCTTACAGAAAACTTGTAGAGTCTGTAGTCTTTAACTTGGCATCCTATTGTTGGCCTGCAGAACTCAAAGTGAATCACTGGGGCTATACTGGGTTTTGGGACCTAATTTCTGCAATCATGGCCTTGACTTTGGTTAACTAATCTGATTAGTCACTGAGCGTTACTGATCATCCTCCCTGTCCATATGGCCTACTGTCAAAAGATTCAATTAGGTACTACTTCCAAATCAAGACAAAAGTGAAAAAGTCGTGTTCACACTCACCTCTGTTTTCTCTTTAAAACATTCAGAAGACTGGGGCACCTGGGTGGCTCAGTCAGTTAAGCGTCTGCCTTCGGTTCAGGTCATGATTCCAGGGTCCTGGGATCCAGCCCCGCGTCTTCTTCTTACTCAGTGGGGAGACTGTTTCTCCCTCTCCCTCTGCTGCTCCCCCTGCTTGTGCTCGCTCTCTCTCTGTCAAATAAATAAATAAAATCTTTTTTTTAAAAAAATGGGAAAAAATAGAGGGAAAGCAAAACACACAAGCCACTTATCCTCAACTGCAGGAACACAAGCCAGAGGTCAGGCCTGAACTTGGAGGGAAGTATGAGGGCAGGAATGGAGAGAAGCTTTATACTGGGTGTGAGATTGAAGTTTGATGTGGACTGGGCTGGACCTTTGAGTCCCTGAGGGTAAGTCATGGAAATTTTTGTTTTTTTTAATAACTATGTGACCAAAACTAGGAAATCTCTGCTTCCACCTGTGGAGCAAGGAGATCTATCAGAACAGCGTAGGGAACAAGCTTGGAGAAAAAAAGTCATTTCCTATTTGTGCCTTACCAGTTTCAGTGCATTTAATAAGCTGGTTGTATTTGTAGAAGTAAGGTCTGAAGAGTGTACCCGGGGGCAGAGGTTTGGGAGAATCATTTTCCCACCTCTAGGAGAAACCATTATCTAAAGTTGAGATTAGTTTGGGGGACTATTATTGGCTAACTAGGTTGTCTGTCTTTGAAAAATGACTTGACACATGGTCTGAGAATTGCTGTGAGCTGATGGAATGTCCAAGATCTCCAGCCTTTGAGATCATCAGTGAGGTCATCCAAGCAAACAGGGCCTCAGAGGTTGGGGCAGAATGCTTCGAGTCCCCTTGGGTGCTTTCAGATGAGTCGAGAACGCTGGAGGACAGTGCTGGGTGGCTGGTTGTAGTTCAAGGTCAGGTCCAGCCTCCCGACATAGTAGTCCAGTTAGGGCTCTGCAGTCCTTTCAGGTTTTCAGTGGTTGTGGATTCATGATAGAGCTCCCAATAAATGAGAAAACTGAATGATTTATTCACAATTGAAGTGGAAGCCAAGCCATCTGGACTCAGCAAATTCAGGGTCTCAGTCACTGTCATGGGGAAAAGACCTACATAAGAAGAGAATGATGTTAAGGGTTAAAAGTGACATGAAAATGATCTTTGAAACTAAATGTTTAATGGATATCAAGGAAACCCAGCCCTTCCTCTGGCTTTGCAAGGGTAAGTCTGCTTTCCCATTCCTAAGCAATGTTCTCACCCGCTGGCCTCCTCACTCTTTCCATGTCCTTCATTTGGAAGAGAGATGCTGCAAGAAACTTTGTGGGACTAGGTTTTTTTTCTCTTTTTGAAGGAAAAGACCACACTCTCCATGTGTGTTGTTTTGTGGGGGCAATGATGGTCTCCCTAGGAGAGTGACACAGCCTATCAACTGGTCAAATACTGCAGGGACTGGGAAACTGGGCACCATGGGAACCTGAGATGCCTGAAAATTATCACGTTGTTGGGAAAATCTTAGACTTTTGGCAGGATATAGAAAGGGGTTTCAAGTCCAATTTAACCTTAGAGTGAAGAGAACTCAGAGGGATAGCCGAGGTGTATATATGTTTTTATGCAAATGATCCTTTCAAACAGAATATTTTTAAAATGCCTTTTCATTTTCATAAGGGAGAACCAAGAATAACTATTGAAATATCTTTCATAAGAATGAGAACCATCCTGCTACCGTTGTGATCTTACAGCCAAATGACTACATTTCACACTGACATTGGATGAGGTTCCATTTTCCTGATATCAGCCTGTCATTGACTTCCACATGGAAAAGAATATGAAACACAGAACTCACACGTTTGACATATGGTAAGTACACAGTTAATATGTGTTGAATTAAACTGAATTGCAATTTTGACATTACTATATAAGAAATAGTATATAACCCACAAAGGCATGTAACATAAAGTAAGCACTGATATGGGAGAGTGTGGCTTATCACTTGTGATTTTTGTGTATATGAGTATATATACGTGGGTATATGTGTGTGTACATCTATGCATCATTATATGTATATAGTGAGAAATTCTATGACGTCTGCTTTCAGTCAGTTCTGTTGGTTTGGTTTGACCAAGGAGGCATCAGTGGGACTGTGTACTTCTGTGGAGGAGCCTCCAATTCCACTAGCCTGCCTGGAGGTGAACCGTGATCCTCAGACATATTTACCTTTGGCAGGAAACCAGCAAGCCTCCATTCAGGCTTTCTTCCTACTTTCAGATCTTTCTTTATCTTCCTCCTTACACCTCACCCAAGGAATCACTATAATTGTCCTTTGGAGTGCCAGCTGATAGTCACAGCTTCCTGTCCCTTTGCCCAAGGGAAAAATGCTGATTTCCTCTTTGCTATTTGGCAAATGTCAAAAGAAAAAGACTGGCTACACTATGTATTCCTTTCAGCAGCATGAATGAACATCCTGTATTTTTCCCCCAATCAGGAGAAGATTTAACTAGCTAAAACTTAATTAGCCTAAGCTGAGAGAGTTTTTTCCTATTATTTCCCTATTTCTTCTCCTTCATTTGTTCCTTTTTATCTTCGAAGAATCCCGATCCTATGTACTTACAATCCCAAGGCCTTTATATCTTTGCGTATCATGTTTCTCGGTTCTTTGAGAATTTTCTGAATTCTTCCTCTTTACAGATTTGGTTTTCTGCAATAATCTACTGTTCACTGCCTTCGTGCTAGTGTTTTTCATTCTGCACTTGGGTTTTTCATCTGAATGCACTCTTGCCTGATTTTATAGTGCTTTGTCTTCACCTATGAAATGTTTTCTCAAAACTCTTGGAGGATCCAAAATAGAAATGTTCTAATGTTTTCTCCAGTTCCATGGAGTAAGTCTCTTCCATTGAGAGAAACCTGCTCTTATTCCTTGGATTAGCCCCTTTCTTTGCGACTACCAACTCTTCAAATGTCTGGGAAGTTGTGTATGTGTATGTGTTTTTTTTAGTTTTGTTTTGTTTTGTTTTGTTTTTAAGTAAACTCCATCCTGTGGCTCACCCCATGACCCTGAGCCAGCCAGGTGCCCCTGGGAAGTTGTTTTCTTTTCAGATCCTAACAGAGTGGTCTCTACTAAGTTCTGCTAGATGGGATGGGTATCCATACAAATAGTTTATTTCTGGCAAGAAAAGTGGAATTTCTCATTTATGTACTTTTATTTTGCTACAGTGACGATCTAGGTGGTTATAAGTACCTATGGAGGGGGTTCCTATGGACGCTGCGAGGCCCAGCAGTTTTTCTGTTTGAGATGGCAACATAAATTAGCTAAAGGACTTTCCCCTTCCCGAATTGTCTTGACTGCCCTTTCTGGGCCTGTTAAGAACTTACTTTCCCCTCTTCTAGCTCATTGTCAGTGCTAGGGGAAGAAAGCAGGCAAGTGAGCACCCCGGCCTGCCACTCAGCAGTTTCTGTAGGGGGGCAGTTGTTGGACTGTACTGTCCCCTTTCCCATCACTGCCCCCCAGGTCCAGGAGCTTTACCTGCACTCCCACACTGGGCGTGGGGGTTCCAGGAGCTGCTGTGCATGGATCCCCTCCACTTACCTCTTAACCTCTCAACAGGGGTTTTCATTCATGTGCGAAACAACAGGATAGTATGTCCCTTGACTTTGTCCTATCCATACATACCACCCACACCTTTCAGAATGTCCCAAGTTTCTTGCCTTCTGTGTTCCAGCAATTGTATAGACTTTTCCTATTTTTATATTTATGTGAACATTTTTCTACTTAACAAGAATGTCTAGTGCAGCATTGTTTTTCATAGTGAAAAGTTGGAAACTAATAAAAGGTTAACTGAATTATTTATATCTGTTAAATATGAGGCCATTCCAATGAATGCAAATCCATATTTATTTCTAAGTGAAAAAAGTGTTACAGTATTTATGGCATAGCATCATGACTATTAAAATTTTTGTAAAATTATATTTGAGCTGAGAAAGACAGAAAAATCTCAATGTTAAATGAAGTCATTCTAACATTTGAGATGTGAAGAAAATGTTTTGGTCTCCCATCCCATGTCCTGCGGGAAGTCCAGTATTTCCCCCAGGAGTTCTGTGAATTCCTGACAATTTATGTTCCCGTGCTTACTTCTGATTCTGAGTTCTAGGTTCTTCTTTTTTTTTTTCCCTGCTCTAGAGGAAGAGACATTTATTCTGCCCTGTAAGTTCTTGGTTCTTTTTAACACTTGTGCTTCACCTCCTCTGGCCCAATCTTGGCCCCTATTCCTTTATTCTCCCAAACCACATCTTTTCTTCTTAAGATTTTATTTATTTGTCAGAGAGAGAGGGAGCACAAGCAGGGGGAGCGGCAGAGGGAGAGGGAGAAGCAAGCTCCCCGCCGAGCAGGGAGCCCGATGCGGGGCTCGATCCCAGGACCCCGGGATCATGACCTGAGCCGAAGGCAGACGCTTAACCACTGAGCCACCCAGGCGCCCCCCAACCGCTTCTTTAACCGTTCCACAAATACTGTATTGTGGTTAAGGAGGAGGCTCTCTCACTTGCGGAGCTTACGTTCTGATTCCAGGCGTGTGTAGCTGTGTTCCTGATGATGTGAGTGCAGGCGGGGGCAGCCAGTGGACATCTTTGTTCCGAACCTTCTCTGGCTACCCCATCACATAAACACTGTAAGCTTTCCTCATGGGCGTCATCCTCCTACCTGGCTGCTCAGCCTTGAACTTCCTCTCTCACTCTCGCCCTCTCATTGAATCCCTGTCCTTCCTTTTTTTAAATTTATTTTTTATTTGTCCAGAAGAGTTTAGTAATTTCATTTCAGTTCCTTCTTCCAGTCACATACATGAGACCTCATCTTTCTCATCCCCAGGTACTTATTAAGGCATTTACCTAATCGGGGGCGCCTGGGTGGCTCAGTCGTTAAGCGTCTGCCTTCGGCTCAGGTCATGGTCCCTGGGTCCTGGAATTGAGCCCGCATCGGGCTCCCTGCTCCGCGGGAAGCCTGCTTCTCCCTCTCCCACTCCCCCTGCTTGGGTTCCCTCTCTCACTGTGTCTCTCTCTGTCAAATAGATAAATAAAATCTTAAAAAAAAAAAGACATTTACCTAATCAAATGCAGTTCCTTTCTTTAAAAGAACTCTGCTATTGGCTTTTTAAGAGTGATTAACTTTACTACCTCACTGCACATATTTATGGGTTTACAAAAATATAGAGATAAAGACATAGAGTCATCCAAAAGGATGATATTATCTCTGGACTACAGGATTTGGGGTGATTTTATTCCTTATTCCGTCATTGATAATAGGCATTTTCTATTTTCCAAAACAAACGTATATTCTTTAATAATCTTTAAAAGCAAACAAACACAAAAGCTTCAGTAAAACCTTCAACTTCTCCAGCTTATCTCACTGAAAATAGAATATAATTGGGGCCCCTGGGTGGTTCAGTCAGTTAAGCATCTACTTCGGCTCAGGTCATGATCCCAGGGTCCTGGGATTGAACCCCAGGTCAGGCTCCCTGCTCGGTGGAGAGCCTGATTCTCCCTCTCCCTCTGCCGTTCCCTCTGCTTCTTCTCTCTCTCATTCTTTCTCAAATAAATAAATAAAATCTTTAAAAAAAAAAAACAATAGAATTGATCTTAACTTGTCTTTTCAGGACCCAGAGGTTTCTGGCCATGTATCTTATTTGTAAATTGAAGTCCCCCTTTCGATACATATATATTTTTTCTTTATTGAAGTATAGTTGACACACACACTATATAGCTTTAAACTAATTTTAACCAAATAAGTATAATCTTAAATATACACACACAATTTGAGTATATACATATTAACCTATAGAAAAGACAGGCTAAAACAGTTAAGTAGTTAAGTGGTTTAATTTCCGGTGGGAGAATCTTTCTGCATGATTTTAATTTTTTAATTTTTTTTAAAGATTTATTTATTTATTTGACAGAGAGAGGGAGTGAGCACAGAGGGAGAAGCAGGCTCTGTGCTGAGCAGGGAGCCCGATGTGGGGCTGGATCCCAGGACCCTGGGTCATGACCTGAGATGAAGGCAGATGCTTAACTGACTGAGCCACCCAGGCACCCCGATTTTAATTTTTTTAAAAGATTTTATTTATTTATTTGAGAGAGAGAGAGAATGAGAGATAGAGAGCACGAGAGGGAAGAGGGTCAGAGGGAGAAGCAGACTCCCCGCTGAGCAGGGACCCCGATGTGGGACTCGATCCCAGGACTCCAGGATCATGACCTGAGCCGAAGGCAGTCGCCTAACCAACTGAGCCACCCAGGCGCCCCCGATTTTAATTTTTTTAAGGATTTATTTATTTGAGAGAGAGAGAGCGCGCGCACGTATGTGTGAGTAGGGCGGGAGGGGCAGAAGGAGAGAGAGGATCTTAAGCAGGCTCCATGACCAGTATGGAGCCCAGTGCAGGGCTCTATTGATCTCACAACCCTGAGATCATGACTTGGGCCAAAACCAAAAGTTGGATGCTTAGCTGACTGCATCACCCAAGTGCGCTGCAATGATTTTAATTTTTTTGCATCCAGGCTCATGTATTACTATTATTTAAAAAATTGAAACACACCCAGAAAACCTACAGCAGGAACTTCTTTGGAGCTTTGTAAATTCATTTTCCATTAGAAAACGCCCTTCATAGGTGATTTTTGGGGTTGCGTCTGTTCCACGGTAGTGCCTTAGCATGTCTTGATTGAGTACAAAATAGTGAGCTGCTACTAGCTGCTCATACAACCTGAGGCAAGTCAGTTCATCTAATAGCTATTTTGCCATCTGCAAAATGAGGGGCTTTGCACTATGTTGGGATGTATGGTACCCAAATCCAGTGTTTTTGTGGCTCCATTGAACATGAAGAAATCCAGAATAAAAAAAGAAGAGGAGTATGTATTCTTGGTAGAGATGCAAAGGTCTGATTCTGTGAGTAGGAAACAAGGGTTCATTTCACTGAGAAGAACTGTTGCTTTGACACCCCTGCAGTGTATGGGGGTGCAGAGCTGACACTGTCCCAGCCTTCCTCTGCTGAATATTTTCCATAGGCTTTGTGAATTTTTTTCCTTTGGCAAAAGTGATCTGATTTTATGGAATGTGGAAATAAGAGATCTGATTTCCAGCCAGCTGTGGTGGGCTGCATCTACTCTACAGAGAGAAAGATGCTGACATCTAGATGTACAAAGTTCCTGGTTCTGGGGTATTCTGTGTTAGTGACTATTGCAATTGGAAGCTGCCTCAAGGAGATATCCGGCAGTTTGCAAAGTCACGCCTTTTCCTTCAGATCAGTTTGAAAATTGCTACGTTGCTTCAGTCTTTGAAGCAATGTCTTCTGCGACACACAAGACTACTACTTCTTTCAGTGCCTGGACTTGACACTCGAATATTGGGCCCCCCTTGTGCCCAAATTAAAACTAGTGTTTATATAGGGCAATCACTTTTATGAACATAACTTAAGCCACCTTGCTCAGCTTCAATGCAAACATACAAAACCCTGTGATCTATTCTCTTTATGTAAAATTACAGAATGCCTCAAAAATAGTGGAAGCCAACAGTTATATAATCCTTCTCACCCACAATTCTGGCCAACTGAAATTCAAAAGCCGCCCCCCCCCTCATGCAGGGACGAGGAGCGAAGTCTTAGGAGAAAAGATTACAGGTCTTTCTCGGGTCCAGTTGTGTTGTTGTTTCACTCTTAGATCCATAAGCCAGGTGCCCCCTGTTGTCTCTTCCATATGACACTCACTGTGAGATCTTGTGTCCATTTATTCAAATCTACTAAATTTATCATTCCAAGTGTGCTCAAAGTATCTAAATCATAATGCCCTCATTCTGTCAGGCTTGTTTAAAATGCATATTGGTATGTAGGCTTAGTTTATTATTAAAAAAACAGATACCTCCCATTCTGCTGTGTCTAATCTAAACAATCCTTAACTGTATCAAGCCAGGAATTAATTAGTTTTATATTTCTTATGTTAATTTCTCTCACTTTCCCAGTTAATTTCATTGGAAATCTGTTTTATTAGCTTAATAACACTTCTATCCTTCTGTGCTAATGGGATTTTTCATAAAAAATTCAAGGATTTCATATAGGCCTGAATAAATAGGAAGTAATTGAACGACAGGGCTGATACATGGGAACTCTTTGGGTACCCAGCTTCCGTAACTCCTTCGGGTCCCTGAGTAGAAGTGGCTCTGCCTCACAGGCCTTGATAGCTCAGCAGTGGACAGATCTGTTATCGAGGTGGTCAATCTGGGCATGACCCAGAGGGTAAGACAGAAGGCAGGCAAATTGACTATTTTTTAAAGGCAAAATTTCAAGGGGCTTGACCTGTCAAACCGGGGACAATGACTAATGTTTTCTACCCACAGAAACAAAACAGATGAACAACTATTCCCAAAGGTTAGATGACATCCAATGAACTCCATTAAGCGATCAAACACCAGATGACTCAGAGTCACACTGTTCTTTACGTTCCTTGGGAAAACTTGCATTCCACCCACCCCATCCGTTAATGCTCCAGCCCCTCAGCGAGGAAGGTCTCTAACCTGAGAGAATGTGTCATTATTAAGGAGGAGGCTGCTAGTTGAGTGAAGTCTAACTTGAGGAGGGCTCTCATAGGCTTGAGTTTAATAATTATCCTCCAGGGAAAAACACATCATGCAAGGAAAGCTCCAGAAGCAGCAGCAGGGGCATACACGTTCCTGACAAGTCTAGGGGATGTTCCTTAAGATTCACAACATCTTATGGGGACCGTGAAGGATTCAAGAAAACAGATGTGAAGGTCACGAGTCTGGGAGGTGCTGCAGTGACCTTTTTCATTTTTCAAAACAATTGTGGTAAAATATACATAACATTTACCATCTTCATCATTTTTTTTATTTTTAATTTTTTAAAAAAATTTTAGTGGGCTTTTTGCCCAGCACGGGGCTTGAACGCACAACTCCGAGATCAAGTGTTGCAGGCTCCACCAACTGAGCCGGTCAGGGGCCCCACCCCCTATCTTGATCATTTTTAAGTGTCCTGTTCAGTAGCATCAAGCCATCACAGAACTCCTCTTCTTATACAACTGAAACCCTATCCCCATCAAACGGTTCCCCATTCCCCAGCCCCAGGGAACGTCCATTCTACTTTCTGTCTCTAAGAATTTGACTACTCTAGGGACCTCATATAAGTGGAATGATAGAATATGTGTCTTTTTGTGATTGGCTTATTTTCCCCAGCAGTCCTCAGGCTTCCTCTTTGTTGTAGCCTGTATCAAAATTGCCTTCCTTTTTAAGGCTGAACAATGTCCCATTCTATGAAATGCTATATTCTGCTTACCCATTCACCCATCAATGGACACTTGGGATATAATGGCATATTTCTGAATTAAAACCACATGATTCCTAGACACTCTGGAACTAGGTTGCCGAAACTGTGCTAGAGAAAAGTTTCTGGGATACCAAGAAGGTTCTATTCATGACAGTTTAGCTTCCTGAGCAAATAACAAAAGGGGCAAGGAAAGCCAAGTGGCATAATTGCTACTTGGTTGAAAGCGGGAATACGGCACTCTTTTAA
Source organism: Zalophus californianus (assembly GCF_009762305.2). Taxonomy (NCBI): domain Eukaryota; kingdom Metazoa; phylum Chordata; class Mammalia; order Carnivora; family Otariidae; genus Zalophus; species Zalophus californianus. The sequence continues at coordinate 8,226,468 of NC_045612.1, forward strand.
TGCATTTTCTGGGTGTTTGTAGTTTTGATAATTACCTTTTTTTTTTCACCAGAGTGATATAACCATTGGTTTAAAATAAACAAAATTCCAACAGCACAGGTTCTCTCTCTCTTTTTAAGATTTCATTTGTTTATTTGAGAGAGAGAGAGAGAGCACAAGCAAAGGGGAGGGGCAGAGGGAGAAGCAGACTCCTGGGGGAGCCCCACATGGGGCTCGATCCCAGGACCCTGAGATCATGACTTGAGCCAAAAGCAGATGCTTAACCCACTGAGCCACCCAAGCGCCCAGCACAGGTTCTCTCTTAAAACACCCAAGACACTTAATAACCTCATACTTTTGATGGTGTAAATTCCGTAAGGTCACGTGGAAGGTTACCTTGTAAAGATGTATAAAATGCTGTAGGCTTTTGGTATATTATGGGAGAAAAGTGGTGCATTACAATGAATATTTCATAGTTTTCAAAATAGCTTATATTTTAAAATAAAACATTCATTTTCTTAAAAAGATCTTTTAGAAACTTAGGAAATAGCCCAAAATATTTCACAGCAGGCTAGAGCAAGAATTTGCAGCTTGCTATAACATCATGTTCTGGCGTTTGATACCCTTTCTTAATCCCCTCATTATTTTCTCTCTCATCTGTATCTCTTTTTCCTTAAAGATTTTATTTATTTACTTATTTATTTGAGAGAGAGAGAGAGAGAGAGAGAGCATGCACAAGCAGGGGGAGGGGCAGAGGGAGAAGGGGGAGAAAGAATCCCAAGCAGATTCCGTGCTGAAGGCCGAGTCTGACGTGGGGCTTGAACTCACAACCCTGAGATCACGACCTGAGCTAAAACCAAGAGTTGGACGCTTAACCGACTGAGCCACCCAGGCGCCCCTCTCATCTATATTTCTCACTGTCCTTTCAAAGTCATGTTTACCGCCTTTTCATCTTCCTTACTCACCTGTTTCTTAGCCTTGCCCATACCGCAGCCTGCGCTGGACCTCCAGGTGTCCTCCTGACCACTGCTCGGCCCCGCTGATGGCTCTGAGAGAAAGAGCAGATGCCAGTGTATGTGACATCCAGCTAAAAGCTCTTACACTCCCTCACCCATGCAAATGGATACATCAGAATTGCCCCGAAACATATTTATGATGAAGTATTATAAACAAAGATCACACAGATGGAATGTTCTGCCAATAAAAGCAAATTTCAGATAATGATTTTGTTCTTAAGAAGGCTGATTACTGGTTTGGATTTTTAAGGCATTTACTATACTAAATAATGTAAACACTTAGTGGCGATATAAATTTCACCCTATTACAGACAGACATCTGAAAAGGCAAATGTTTTCAGTGAGGCTTTTCCTTGGGTTCTTTTCCTCCTTGAACCTTGTGGATCTCTGGATTTCTCCATGATCTTAATTGCAGTCTCTCCTGAAATTTGGATCATTCTGCATCCGTGCTGGTAATGATGTGAAAATGACTGTAAAGAGTGTGAGAGAAGTTCCCCACTCTGTTGTAGCAGACTTTGCTTACAGCCAAACAGACTTGGCTATATTCAGTGAAGCCCTAAGTCACCAAAATCCTAAGCTGCTCGGATGAAAGAAAGAACTGCCACTGGTTTTATCTCGCTATCTCTCGGCGTCTCTGTCTCTGACCGCCTCTGTCTCATGCCCCCTGCCCTCCCAACACACACAGGGCTTCTTTCCACTTAAGGTCCTTCTCCTCTCTTGACCTCACTTTCTCTCTCTGTAAAATGAGGAAGACTGAATGATCTCTGAGACCCCATCCTGCCCTAACATTCTTTTGTTTCAAAACCTATGAATAAACATGACACTAATATCCACATTGCTACTTCCCTTTTAAAATGACCTGTACTCTGGAAAAAGAGAGCTTGATGAATGTTGTAAAAATCACTTCCTGGAAATGAGACGAGCCATTTTCATAATGAATATGATTTCATGCACCTAGCTTTTAAAGAAGCAATTTGCTTGCCAGGTTGCTAAATTGAAGATTATCATTGTGATAAGGAAATTAGTGGTTAACATTTATGGCCATTTGCAAAATCCACTCCACATTGATAAGTTTTCCCGCATAGCCTAGAGAATTCCATTAAAGGGTTAGATCTTCTGTTGTACAGATGAATATCTTAAAGGTGAAATACAAGTGAATTGAGATAGCTCATGTACTTAAATTTCTTTTTTCATGTACTTAAATTTAAATTTGTCATATCTCTGTAGGTACTGAGCACACCCTAAAGCTAGCTTTGAATGTTTCATGTGCTTTTAAGGAGTGACATGGAGATTATATTTGTGAGCGAAAAAGGTTTATTTTAAATGGTTAATGAGGACACTCACCTCCCTAAAATCACATCTAAAAATATGTTTATCTTTCTGAGCCCAAACCAATGAAAAGTCCTGCTTATTTACTTGCTACATCAAGTATGACCCATAGCTTTATAAGCAGACCAAGATTAATGGTAGGAGTATCTGTAACCAAGATATTAAACTATTGATTTGGGAAGACATGTCATGCCTCTGATTTTATTTTCAAAATATCTCTGAGCATAAGCACCATTAAACAAATAAAATGCAGTGAAATGTGGGCTGTGCTGAGTCATCTTGTCCTCAAACTTCCATTCATCACAGAAACTGGAAAGTATAGAAAGCTCCAGACACTGGAAAAGCGAATTGTCACGATGGTGTATGGCTCTTTCTTTGTGGTCTTCAAAGGGCACCCCTGCCTTGGAAAGAAAATGCTGTAAAATGAGTCGGTCCCCTGAGTCTGAAAGGATACAATAGATGCCTGATTGAGCCTTCTCATAAGTCATAATATTGCTCTTGACTTTTAAATTATAATGCCTGTATGAGCATCTTGAAAATGCATCTTTGTCTTGTGGGATTTAGGCTTGTGGGTAAATCCTGATGTATGTAATACCTCTGGGCTGGGTTTTGAAGGTTTGAGAAAGTCTTTTCTTTAAGATTTTATTTTTAAGTAATCTCTGTACCCAACATGGTGCTCAAACTCACAACCCTCAGACCAAGAGTCACACGCTCCACTGACTGAGCCCACCAGGTGCCTTGAGAAAACTTTTTTTATATTTATTTTTTTAATAATTCTTTTCCTTTTCTCCTCCTGCTCTTACATAGTCAGATACTAAATATTGAAAAAGAAACAAAAATTCATAGACTATGACTCGGTAGCTTAAAAGAAGGGATAAAGATAGAAGGGGAAAAGTACAAAAACAAAGCCATCTAGGTCTGAACTAAAATTGCAGATCATGGTATCCTACACATCTGCTATGGGTATGATCCCCAAATTGTTTCCAAGAGGCCTAGCAGCCACTAGGAAAAGAGAGAATCTGTATGCTGAAAAAGCCACAATGTCTGCGAAGTACACACATAGCAGTTATACAATGGATGTATAATTAATTATTCTTGGTGGAGAGGCCAGGAAGTTTCCCCAGGCATCCGCGTAAACAGTGGTACTGGTAGTATAATGACAAAGGTCTCAAACACTGTCTTTATATGTAATATTGAATTCCGTTGGACTATTGCTTAACATGGCCCTTAGTAGAAGTTAATGGTGTGGGGGCGCCTGGCTGGCTCAGTCGGTGGAGCATGCGACTCTTTAATCTCGGGGTTATAAATTCAAGCCCCACGGTGAGTGTAGAGATTACTTAAAAAAATTAAATCCTAAAAAAATAAACCAGTAAAAAAGAAGTTAATGGCATAATATCATACCAAAGCATAATTTAGGAAAAGTCGTTCGGCTGGAGGCCAGTATGATTAAATCTGTGTGCCTAAGCCTCTGCTGACACACCTGAATCCAGGGATGTATTGGAAGAGTAGACAGATCATGTCTTCTCCCAGCAGCTCTCCCATTTGAGGAGCTGTTCTTTTTAACTCCACTTTTGACAAAGATTGAGCGACTCAGAGCTGGGGATTGTTCTCCTGGTAAACTGTTAGAGTTCTGCTGCTTTGTGCTGCAGGTGAATTTATGTACGGCCAGACTTACATGTTTTTATAGACAGGAGAGCCAGGAATAAGGTAACCATCCTTTTCTTAAAACCTGAGGAATGACGAGATAAAGGCTCAGTTGAAATAAGTTATAAAACAAAAGGTTATAATAAGTGAAGATTAATTGACTACTTAATTTGTTGGGCATTGTTTATGGTATTTTACATGCAGGATCTCATTTAATTGTCACATCAACCAATATTATACCTATTTTCCACATGGAGAGATTGAAGACCAGAGAAGCTAAGAAATTTGCCCGACATACACAACTAGAAAGTGATGAAGCCAGGATTTACAACCAGCTGGTTATTGTTCCAGATTCCACATTTTTAACTACCATAATATATTGCCTCTTCATGGGAAAGCTTTTCTCATGACCCCAAAATGCTACCTGGAAAAGGAGCAGAGGGCCACAAAACTACAAAGCATTTCATAAAGACAGCTCAGCTGCACTGCTGACCTTGGATTACCCAAGTAGAGCAGTGTGGGCACTCCCAAAGACCTAGATCCACCTTGGCCTGGCCAGCGGGGAAAGAGTTCTGCAGCCGAAATCAGGTGACCTAGATTTGAGTCCTTCTGATGCAACATTGAGTCAGTTTGGCTTAGTTTCCCCAACTGCACAATGAGGGTATTGAACTCGAATGGACGGGGGGAGTCTTAACCAGGGGAGCAGAGTAATATCACCTGGGAAGCTTCCCCAGCACATCGCTCAGGCCCGGCCCCAAACTTGCTGAGCACCCACTGCAGGCTAGGTGTTGTGCAGGACATAGAGCTAACTTTTCCAAGACCAGCTTCTCCCTTGGGAAGGTCTTTATGGCATGGTGCCTAAAGAAACAATTCTGCCTAGGCAGAGGATTTTCTTGTGTTAAAGGCTAGAGGTGTACGTCTGAATCCAGCTCCATCTGTAAGAGCAGCAATACTGTCGCTCTTTCATGGTAAAGGACACTTGAAAACGGGCCACAGGCACAAGCTGAGGATCAGTGGCCAAACCGAACCTATAAGTACCCAGGGCAGGCTGCTGAAGTGAGCAAACCCCCAGCGTTGACTACTAGAGTGAGCAAAACCTGAATAGCAGCAGGGAGTTTGCAAGCAAATCCAGCCATGTTAGGAATCCCAATAAAGCCGTGAGGACTAAGGACAAGGGCACTGACTGCAGTCTCGAGTACTTGCTTGAAATCCCAGATTTGTGATTTCCTGGCTGTGTCACCCTGGGCAAATTTAATCTGACTTCCCCGAGCTTCGATTTCTGCCATTGCAATATGGAGACGGATCGTAGTGGACTCATGGGGCTTTATTCCAGGTGTGTTGTGTTTTCATTAACATTTACTGTGTTCCTTCTACTTGCTAGGTGTTATTGTAAGTGCTTGACATGTGTTATTTTATGTCATCTTGACCAAACCCCAGAGAATACGTCACCCAGCTCGCACGCGGTGGCCAGCCTGGGTCCAGTCCGTTGGATTCCAGAGGCCACACTTCACCTCACTGCCCTCTCTCCCGCTGCCTTAGCCTGGACAACAGCTCCAAATGGACAGAAGCTACTAAATTGCTCTTTACAAGCTAAGTCCATTAAATCCTCTCCATTATGAAAATGGCTTCTCTGGTTCCAGAAAGTGCTTTTTACAAGATTCATTAAACTCCCTTTTCCCGTGTACATGTCATTTTATGAGGGTGGCAGAAATAGAGCTATTAGTGCCATGGGTTTTCATAGACTCATAGAATAACAATGCTAGAGCTATCAAGGCCCCAAGGTATTGTTTAGTCTATTCCTCTTATTTTACACATGGGGAAACTGAGGCTCTGAGTAGATAAGTGGTTTAACCATGAAAAGCCACCAAGCTTGTGACTGAATCAGAATAAAAGCCCACGTTCCCTGACTCCCAAGTCATTGTTTACTTTCTCACTTGCTATCAGCATACAACCTTGCAAGCAGGTACCACTGGTGACTCATATATTTATTCAGAAGGTACGTATTCATGGGGCACGTGGGTGGCTCAGTCAGTTAAGCATCTGCCTTTGGCTCAGGTCATGATCCCAGGGTCCTGGGATCTGGGATTGAGCCCCACATCGGGGTCTCTGCTCAGTGGGAGCCTGCTTCTCCCCGCTTGTGCTCTCTCGATCTCAAATAAATTCTTTTCTTTTTTTAAAGGACACAAATATTGAGCAGTTATTTATTGTGCCAAGCACTGTGCAAAGTCCAAGAGTGAGAAGAAATAAGCGGGAGGTTGCACTGGGCTCAGACAACCCTTCGCCACTCTGGCTGGGCCGAGCTGGGGAGGGGGGAGCACGGGGAACCATGTAAAAGCAGCAGGGCTTGACCTTGGCTGCACGCTAGGATAACCTTGGAATCGCTTAAAAATGCCAGCACCAGCAATGTTCAGGGACCCACTCTAGACAAGCTGAATAAGGATCTCTGCAGTAGGGTCTGGGCTTGTGTGGTGCCCCGTGGGGCTGAGATGCCCTTCGGGTTAGTAACCACTACTCTAAGTGCATGTTCTGACGGTAGTCATGAAGAGTGTAGAAAGGATGGTGCTCCTGTGCATTGCTAAGGCTTTGCAGGACATTGCTGTTATAGGTGAAAAAAAAAGCCTGGCTGGAGGGGCAGTGGCTCCAGGAACAGCTGAAATAGATCGTATACAGCTGGAGCCCACAGCTTAGCACTCTGCTGAGCCGGTCCAGCCGCACTGCAGGGTATTGGGTACATTCTCCTTCCTTACGCTGAGAGATTTCTTTTAAATTTCTGAAGCACCTATTGGTGCCAAGCACTAACCTAGGCTAGGCACTTCCGCATAGGGGTGCGTTAGACCCTTAGACCCTTACAGGTGCTGTTCCTATGCCCGCGTTTCAATTGAGGAAACTGAGACTCAGGCTGATGAACTTGCTCAAGATCACAGAGGAAGCAGCTGAAGAAAGATTTTATAAGCCTTTTTTTTTTCTTTTTAAAGATTTTACTTATTTATTTGACAGAGAGAGACACAGCGAGAGAGGGAACACAAGCAGGGGGAGTGGGAGAGGGAGAAGCAGGCTTCCCGCTGAGCAGAGAGCCTGGTCTGGGGCTCGATCCCAGGACCCTGGGACCATGACCGGAGCTGAAGGCAGACGCTGAACGACTGAGCCACCCAGGCGCCCCTTAAAAGCCCTTTTATGAGATAAACAGACCGTGGGTCCTGTATCATGTAAATTGTCAGGATGTTGGGGCACCTGGGTGGCTCAGTCGGTTAAGCATCTGCCTTCAGGTCAGGTCATGATGTCGGATGGAGTCCCATGCCTGGCTCCCCGCTCAGTGGGGAGTCTGCTTCTCCCTCTCCCTCTGCCCCTCCCCCTGCTCATATATGTTCGCTCTCTCTCAAATCAATAAATAAAATCTTCTAAAAAAAAATAGTCAGGATGTTGATCAATAACACGTTAGACCGGTCTCTCCCCCACCCTGGTTCTGTTCTCTCTCCTCTTCCCTGTCTGTTTCTAGTACCTCTTCCTGCCAAAGCAGCCACGGGTGCTGTCCTGAACAACAGAAAGAAGGAAGACCCTTGCCACTCAGCCCTCTCCCTTCCAGGAGGTACAAACATGTAATCTCTTAGGATTTTGAAATCACTTCCCATAATGAGTTTGCCAGAGAACAGGCACAAAAGAATTGTGTCTTATTCTTAGCTCATATTCTCAGCACGCCTTTTAATGACTCCCGTGGAACCAGTTCCGTGCATGCTGTGTTTCTGTCTACACTGAACATTAGCAAGCGCAAACATTCTCCACAATGGCTTGAAATTAGCAAGGCGGTGTTGAATACATTTCTGCTCTTTTGTTGTTGAAAGCTAAAATATGTATTTACTTTCTTCTAAAGTAACCAAAAATTTCAGACTACACTGTGCCTGTCTGTTTTGGCTGCATTTAAGATCGAAAGGAAAGCCCACCAGTCGACATAGTATGTGCTGTGTACGCTACGAAGATTGGAGCCCCGGCCTGCAAGTATTTCCATCTACTTCTTGAAGGTGGTACGAAGAATGATGGAAGTATTTTTATTTTATCTGTTGGCAGCCCATTCCCATGTCCAACGTGCTCATGAAAGTCTCTGCAAAGGAAAAGCCAGCTTAGGGTGTCAGAAGAAATAAAAGGCGAAGCAGATTTAAGCTTGGGATTTTTATGGGGACTGCGAGGGAAAAGTAAATGTCACAATGCTGCCTGCAAGATGCTACCACTTGCGTGCCAGCTTCCCTTCCCAGCGTGACTTGCCGGCAGAATTGAGTAGCCGCTGAATGAGAAGCTTTTTAGAATAAAACACGCTCAGACACACGGGGCTCCCAAGACATTCGTCCCCGAATGAAGACAGACCCACTCTTGCGACATCCATAGCTGACACTCCACTGTTGCCTTTGGGGAGCGGTGGCTCATGTGAAGTCTACCATATCCCCCAAAGTAAGTTATCTGTGCTCTGTGGCTGCCTTCAGACACTCTGTGACTATCTCGAGGGCAGCAAGGCTTTCGGGGCGGGGGGGGGGAGGAGACTTGATCTCAGGCACTTGGGGGAGATCAGCTCTCATGTCCCTGTGCAAGATGAAACTAGGAAGAGCAAATGCTCTGTGCCAGTGGAAGCCCGCTGGATCTTGCACGTGGGGCAAACCGGTGCTCCCGAGAGAGGCACACGGTGCTCGCTGCTGGCCGCCCCCCCTCCGCTCCCGCAGCACGGCTGCTTGCGCTCCTGGCACTCCCTAAATATTTCTTGGGCATAAAAGGCTGCCAGGCCAGGGCTGACTGCCATGGTAAGAGAGGAGAGAAAGGCACCAATGAAGGGAATTTCTCTTTCCTTTTCTCAGAACCCTGAACTAAAAATAAAACAGAGGACACTCTGAACGACTACAAATACAAACCGGCACAGGGGGAAAACACCCACAGCCACACACACACACACACACACACACACACACACACACACACACACTGACGGGGTGGCTGTGAACGTGGCATGAATTAATACATGCAGAACACTTCAGATGCTATATGACACAAACGAAGGGCTATATAATTATTATTACTTATATTAGGATGGGCCCACGTCCATTTTGGATCCCTCGAATACAACATGCGGAGTTGCTCAAGATAATTTGCTTCCATTAAGTCTCGACAAGAATAGAGCAAGTTGTTGTGAGGCATTCACCTTTGCACGTCAAAATCAAACAAATGAAAGAAAAAAATGGAAGCAATTAGGATCTTGCTAACTAAGCACAGGGAACAGAAAGAATTCTAGCAATATTCTAAGCAGAATCCCTCATCAGAGAGAAACCCCTCGGTTGACCAAGTAACATCACCAGACAGACTTCAGAAAACCTTTTGAGAAACCCCCACCTCCCCCCCCCATCTTGAATCTTAGGAGTTTGGGGAACAGCCATGTAATTGCAGAGCTGAAAGGACCCCAGGTTTCTAGAAGCTAAATGCGAAATTATTTTCCTGTCTGCTTACCTTCTACTGGAGGTCAGACACTCCCCCCGCCCCCCCCCCCCCCGTTCTAGTTAGTATGATAGTCAGGCTGTCTGTTTCTTCGGCACAACTTAGACTGAACCTTCCCTGTTCGCCATCTGGATTCGGGAGATGCTGTCTGGAGCTGTGATTTGTGAATGGCCATATCCACCAGGGTGCTTCTCACACATAAGCCTAATTCATCGCCCTGTCAATTTTCTCTTCAAGTCATCACGCTGGAGACATAGTTAGAATCCTGGAACGTGAGAGCTGGAAGGGGCCATTGAGATCAACTAGTCCAACCTCCTCATTTTACACTCACAGCTGATAGCTGCATTCCAATTTGTCATCAACATCGCTCCTGGCATGATGGGGGCTGCGATCACTGGGAAAATGGGACATGTTCCTCTTCCCCACATTCTCAGAGAGGCCAAGGTCATAGCCCCCCCTCCCCCAGCCAGCCTCACACACAATTTTCACTGTTTCCTTCCTCCTGCTGTGTGAGGCGGCTTATAAAGCATCAGCCCTTTGTTGCGGAGGGAAGAACAAAACCCCGGCCTCCCAGCAGTCAGGAGATTTATAAAAGCTCAAGGAAGGTCAAAAGGGTAAATTACCCTGTGACTTGTATATAATCAGCATCTTTCCAATGTACTCCAGGATGAGGCTGATTACAGGGAAGGCGGAGGTGAAGGAAAAGGAGCATAAATAATCACAGAACATGAAGCTTTGAGCAGGTAATGGTCCTCATCTTTCGGTCTCTACACGGCATTCTGCTATATCTTTTCTGGAAGAGCATTTAGGAAGAACAAACATTTAAGGATTCTTTCCAGATTTGTTTTAAAAAGTAGGATGCAGAAATAACTGGATATTGCATGAGATTTTATTTATTTCTAGTCTAGAAAGAATAGGTCCATAAGTTGGAGGACATGGTCCAGAAGGGAGAGCCATAATTATTGAGGAGTCACTTCCGTTCAGAAGAAGCAGCGAAGGCTTCACAGAGGAGGTGCAACTTGTATACCTCTTCTCCCCTCTTCCTGTTTCATTCTGTATTGTTTCCTTTCACACGGGACTTCGAGAATGTGGTAATATTGAGGTAAAATTAAGATAAGCATATCTTTACACTCTCATGCCTCCATGCATGGAAATCTCAAGTGCCCATTGCATCCTGGGAACTTTTGGTCTCTAGTTCACTCTGCCTTAGCACTCAGGGTACTGTATTGCCAGTGCTCGCCGGGGCACAGTAAGTTCTGTGTTATTTACCACTGTGTTCCCAACACTAGTCGTAGAGCCCAGTACAGAGGAGGGAGGTGCACAGTCAGCTGCAGGCATGAAGTTCTTTGGGGAGCTATGTGGCTGTGATTTCATACAAAACCAGGAAGAATATATTCCTAGGAGTATTTCCCCACACTCCCTTGACATTTATTTATTTATTTATTTAGTAAGTAGGCTCCATGCCCAACGTGGGGCTTGAACTCAGGACCCTGAGATCAAGAGTCGTGAGCTTTACCGACTGAGCCAGCCAGGCGCCCCACCCCCTTGACCTTTATAAGGGACATTGCCTGTCGGCCTCATCCATTCAGGCTTCGGGTACCGAGTACGGTGTTGTCCCTTGAATATTGGTGTAAAGGCATAATGAATACGTTACAGGAACCACTTAGCAAAGCAACCATTTTTGGGTTTTAGGATCACTCCTTTCAATATAAAATAACATGGCCCTTTCAAGTAACGAAATTGAGAAAGAATCAAATGTAAGTCATAGGTCGATTATACTTCTCTACATGAATGCTTTCCAATGATCGCCATATGTAAGACATGACTGACATCCAGATTGTCTTGACCTTCCACCTAAAAATAATCCTAGATTTATAATAAATTCACACATTACAGGGTTCTCATATTCCATATAGAATTTATATGCTCATACAGTCACCACACGTCCATACTAAAGGATAGACTCCAGCTAATGTTCATGGTATGGAGGAACTGTTAGCACATTCATTCATTAGGGCATTTATAGATGGTCCTGGTGGAAGTACAGCCATTTATTTGAAGCAAGTCATTTATCTACAAAAGCCTTTGGTGCATATGAAGAAGTGAAAGTATGCTTCTCATAGGTACTTTGGAACTCCATGCAAATGGGGACATGGGTTTAGTTAATGCTTTTTATGCCAACACTTTGGTTAAATATATGTTAACATCTTGTATGATATAAACCTACAAGATTCTAGAAGAATTTGACCCCCTCCTATTCCTTACCCCCTTTTCTCATTAGGACTTCCATACCCCCTAGTTTCAGCTGCTCTGGCTCCTGCTTTGACGTCCACATTATTTTTCCCACCTCTGGTTTTTCCCTACCCTATTCCATTATCCCCAAAGTGATTTTTCTAAATATAGATTGGATCATGTTACTACTGTGTTCAAACCCACAAGGCCTTCAGTCTCCTTAGCATGACATTCGAGGTCTTCCGTGGTTTGACGGTTGCCCACCTACCGCCGCATCCTTGCCGTTCTCGCCTTCGACCCTATCCTGTACTTACTTACACCGGATGTCTCACCATGACCACATGATATCCTGCACTTGCCCAGGTCTGTGCCTTTGCACCTGCTGTTCCCCTTCCAACACAGTGTCCCCCACCCTTCTAGGTCCAGCTCGAGGATAACTTTTGCTAGGTCTTCCTGCCCAGACCGAGTTAGTGGCTGCCTCCCCTCTATCTAGTCTCAACGCACACACTCTGTGTATCCTTCTAGCAGGGCATTTCCAACTTTGCATTAGCTTTCCTTTTATGCACCACTTGATTGTGAACTCCTGGAGGATTAGAGCTGGAGTTTCATACAGTGTTTAATAAATGTTTGTTACATGAGTGAATGAATGAGTTAATGAGTTAATTATTTTCCCCCACCATGGACATTAGTCAGCGTTCAAAACAGTCCGCTTCCACTTGGGAATCCCTTTATTTCCATATAGTGTAATGAGGCCTCTTAAGTTTACCAGAGGTCTGGGAAAAGGAACTGTCACAAATGGGAAAGTATTTTTAAGTAGGCATGTGTGAGCATTACCTTAAACCTTTTAAAGACAGAAGTTACATTCCGGAAAACATTGTAAATGAGAATGTTGAAAAAATGGCTTGCTGCATAATAGCTAGGGGTGAAAAGTTCTTTTCTTTTCCTTTTTTTTTTTAAAGCTCTAGGCCCAATGTGGGGCTCAAACTCACGGCCTTGAGATCAAGAGTTGCATTCTCTATGGATGGAGCCAGCCAGGTGCCCCCAGAAGTTCTTTTCTTTAACCCTGGGAACAATAAAGTGATAACTCATATTTCAATCCCCTCCCCCCACCTGTTTTTGCCAGTGTTTACCATGTGAAAAAGAGCCATCAAGTGGTTTCATCCAGACTTCTGGTCTCTGAAAAGTATAAAGGAAATATTTTCATTTTCATTGTTCTTGATTTTCATAATTTTATGAAGATTAGATGAGATTTACAAATGTGGTAGCACGGTTTAAAAAGAAATTGCTTGGGGGTCCTGGGTGGCTCAGTCGTTAAGAGTCTGCCTTTGGCTCAGGTCATGATTCCACGGTCCTGGGATCGGTCCCGCATCAGGCTTCCAGCTTGGTGGGAGGCTTGCTTCTCTCTTTCCCACTCCCCCTGCTTGTGCTCCTCTCTCACTGTGTCTCGCTCTGTCAAATAATTAATAAAATCTTTGGAAAAAAAAAGAAATTGCTTGTTGTAGGTGAAAATTATTTGTTCAGTTTGCAAAACTGGAAATTTCTTCATCCAAAATTTAATTTACAGATTTACTTTACTATAATTTGAATCACGGCACAATTTGTAAAGCAAGCCATGGAATTGTGCATTTTTAATTTTTTAAAAAGATTTTATTTTTTGGATACCTGGCTGGCTCCGTTGAAAGAGCTTTCGACTCTTGATCTTGGGATTGTGAGTTTGAGCCCCACGTTGGTGTAAACTTAAAAAAATATTTCATTTTTAAGTAATCTCTACACCCAACATGGGGCTCAAACTCACAAACCTATCAAGAGTCCCATGTTCTACTGACCGAGCCAGCCAGATGTCCCAGAATTGCATATTTTTTTAGATCAAAAGAGGTCTTAAGACTATTTTTGTCCAGTGTAGATGACAGATTTGAGGAGACTTTGATGTCAGTACTACTTAGAGGAAAAAAAAAAAAAAAAACATTGGCAATATAAGAGATGTTATGTTATAAAAAAGCCACACGCAGTTTTTAATTTACCAGTTCTAGGAATAACCAAAATACACATAAAGAATTCTTGATTTGTCTATTTAAGAATTAAGCCAGAGCTCCTGGGTGGCTCAGTCGGTTGGGTGTCCGACTCTTGATTTCAGCTCAGGTCATGATCTCTGGGTTGTGAGATGGAGGCCGGCGTTGGGCTCTGCACTGTACATGGGGCCTGCTTAAGATTCTCTCTCTTCTCTGCTCCTCCCGCACCCCTGTTCTGGTCCACGCTCCTGCTCTCTGGCTCTCTTGCTCTCTCTAAAAAAAAAAAAAAAAAGGAGAGGAAGAAGAATTAAGCCAGAGACCTATGCACTTATTTACCAAATCAGTGTTTTATTTCTATCATCTTCACTTGGTTTGATTATTTATAACAATCATGAATGGAATTTAGTAACATTAGGGTTATTGGGATAAAAAAAATAGTGCTAGAAGTTTTCTAAGTCCCAAGCTACCTCTGCTGTGATTCAGCAACTTTTAGCAGTTGCAGAGCATAGCTTTCTGGATCTGTAGCCATCTGACCAGTCTCAGAGCTCGAGGAGGGAGGCTTGTGCCTGAGTCCACACTCCCGTGCTTGGACAAGCAAGGCAACCAGCCCAAGGGGGGCCTACCTCTCCTCTGGGCTCAGGGCTAAGGGCCTCTGTGCTATCTGGCACTACTGGGATTTTGTCAGCCTAAAGAATCAGTGGGCCATGTGCTGAGTGCTTTTATTTAGAAAAGCAGAATGAGAATAAGAAGAAAGCCTAAGCTTTGAGCCCAACATATGGTCTGGACTTCCTACTTTACATCAGTGCCCACAATGGCCCTTCAATGACTGGTGGGTTTTCAGGTCAGAAAGACCAAACGGACCACTCAAAGTTACTGTCGTCCCAGGTCTCATTCATTTACATTCTAAGAAAGACCCACGGTTGGTGGGTCAGATGTAAACAGAAGGTGTATATGTGGCCTAACATCTCAGGCTTCTGAAAGCTCCAGGCTTCAAAGGCAGCTGTGAGGTTTGCCTCTGAGCTCCTCCTCTGTGCCTGACAAATGCTTGACAGAAATCTTTGCCTGGGCGTCGGGGGAGTTTTTGCTTGTACAATGCTGTCATGATGTGACCTTTCTCATTTACTATTTAAAGAGTTTGCTATGAATAACTGTGAAAATTTACCCGGGTGCCATTTAATGGAAATCCTCAAAGGCTTCTGAAACAGTTTCATTTACAATGAAGTGATAGAATGCAATAAAAATATCCGGCTTCTGTGAATCTCTAACTTACTGTTTCAACTTTACCAAGTTCCCTTCCCCTCAAAATGCTTCTGTTTTTTGTGTTCCTTTATTATTATTATTATTTTTTTTGGCTCCATGCCTAGCACAGAGCCCAACGTGGGGCTTGAACTCACAACCGTGAGATCAAGACCTGAGCCAAGATCAAGAGTCGGACACTCAACTCACTGAGCCACCCGGGCGCCCCCTGTTTTTTATGTTCTTAAATGGAGAAAATTCTGCTCCCTTCTTTTTCCTTTCTTCTTGAGGCTCTTCTGATGAATGAAACCTGAGCCCACTGGAAGTTTTTCTTGTGGTCACAGCTTAGATGACAGAGGTGAATGGAGAGTTTTAAAAAGTACACAATTTCTTTCCCACAGAGCTTACCCAAATCATACCAAGCCATTTTGTTTACCTGCCCTACAGAAGCCAAATTGCTCTTCTCACACTGCGGAATCCCTGGGCTGCTCTCCCCAGCCCGCTGTGGCGCTAACAGAACAGAGACACCATGCCCTTCCTCACCGAGACTGCTTTAGCACCGGACGACTCGTCTGGAACACACGCGCGCGCACACGCACGTTCACGTTCTGAATTAGGTAAAAACCGCGTGGAGAAATGTAAATACAAGGTGTTTAAAAGGAGAAGCATCTACCCTTCCCCTTCGCGAGAGACCACATGTGAGAGGTCAGTGGAAGGAGAGACATGTAGCCAGAAAAACAGGAGGATGCAGGATGTTCATAAAAAAGTGATCCCAAGTAGAACTAGCCCTGCCTTAGGCGAGAGGAATCTGTGCCAAGCTAATGGAGTCACTGATGTCATAGACCTAGGCCTGGTTACCTCATTTGTGAGGCCCCCGGCGAAGTGACAACGTAGGGTCTCTTGTTCAAGCACTGTTAATAATTTCAAGAACCATTAGAGCAGCAGAGCCTGAAAGCAAGTGTGGGGCACTTGTAAGCCTGAGTTCCTGTGTGACTGACCCCAGCTCTCCTCATTACATGGCCTCGGGTTTCTGCTCCCGTGACCAACTGCCTTCGAGGTGCTGTCCCTTCAGAATCCACCAAGAAGACCATCCTTGTTTTCTTTACCCATTTTGCCTTCTGCTTTTTCCCTAGAGAATGTGAGTATTATTAAACTAGGAATCCCTGATGATAAAGGGGGAAGGCTTACTACACACGGCCTTCTAGATCAATCTGTACTTCCAGTTGTGGCCAGTGTGTGCTTAGATGGAAGAGCGGGGTCACTTGGCTTCATCTTCTCCCCCATTTCCCTGATCATGAGGGCGCACTTCCTTAAGCCCAGATTACCACAGCAGCCCCTGAACCCCAGGCTCCTCTCTGCCCAAGTGCTCGGATCATTCTTTCTGCCGGATGACTCATTGCTTCTTTGTTTATCCTGCCACTCTTCGTTTAACAAATACATTTTATTTTGGAAACCTGAACTCATCGATGCTCATAACCATCCCGTGAGGGCAAATGTGATCATCGTCACCTTGTTTCAGATGGAGAAACGGAGGTGCAGAGAGGTTAAGTGACTTGCCCGAGGTTACAGAGTTGGCGAGGGGCAGAGCTGCGTTTCAAATCTTGGCATGTGGGCTCCGGAGGGCCTGTTCTCGAGCGCGGCCGTGCTGAGTGAGGTGGCATCTCTCTGCACCCAGCGGGTCACTGGGGCAAGCACCCACACTCGCTAAACTCCAGGCTCCTCATTGTAACCTAGTTCTGATCATCTCCATAGTGATGACGGGCTTCACATCAGAAATGCCGACAAAGGACTTTACGAGGCACTATATAAATATTCACAGTTCTATGACTTTTACTTTCCTTGAAGGGCTTTCCATTATTTATAGAATTGAGTCCAAATGTCTGCCTCTGGCTTTCAAAGCCATCAAAAGGTAAGTCGAGCCAGTCGTCCCATGCTCCTCGCTGTTCTTCACAGGCTTATTTCTGTCTGTACATTGTCGAGCTTGCTCATTCCCCAAGCCTTTCCCCAATTCAAGGCTCTTTCTGTGTCCTTCCTCCTCAAAGCAGCCTTCTCAGATAATGCCAGTGTAGTGTGCATTGATCTTTTTCTTCTCTGACCCTGACCTCTCCTATCCCTATCAAGGATAAGTAGCTCATCTTCCCAACTTGGTTATAAATTCCTTGAGGGCAGGAGTCATGTCTTATTTTGAGTGCATATGTTACGCCTCCGCGGCACACAGAGGAGGTCCCTGACACACAGACCGTGGCCAGCAATTTCCTCATTTATGCCCGGAATCTTGTCCTAGTTCTGGGCACATGCTGGGCCTTCAGGAACACTTGTGGATTTGTCTTCGATGTGCATCGCATCTGTTCGAGTGTTCAGCACACAATGAGCGCTCCATAAACTGTATTTTTAGAGACAATCTGTTACCACATAAGGACTACCAGAAATTACTCATACTCTTTGTGTAAATGGATTTATACAATTATAATGTTTAGGAGATGAAATAAAGATGAGGGAAAGAAAATCATGAGACTGTTTTTTTAAGCCAAGAGGAACAATAGAACTGCAAGTCCAAATGTTTTCACTGGTGTGTCACAGAACAGGTGTGAGGTTTGTTGAAAATAATTTGTTATTAATGAAAGTTAATTTGTCAAGTCTGCAAATGATTTACTTTTTTTTTTTTTTATGAATTGAAGTGGATTCCAGGTTTCTCCAGAAAGAAGCTCATTTTAATTCAACTGCTTTCTTGACTGGGAAGGCTAAGTCTAACTGCATTTTCTTTCACAGACGTGGAGGCTAAATCCTAGGGCCCCTGGTCCTTTGGTGAATGGTCCCTCCACCGTCCTCAGACCCTCCTCAGTCAGCAAATCAGAAGGAATCAGTGTGATTGAACCCAATAAAATTCAGAGTGTTACACGGGAAAATGTTTGTCTCCTGAGCAGGGATCAAGGCTTGGGAAAGATTTCTCTTGGACAGGCAAGGTTAAAAGAATTTTGTGAAACTCCCTATTTTGTGGCCCTCTGTTATAAATTACTTGGGGAGGGGCGCCTGGGTGACTCAGTCGGTTAAGCGTTTGCCTTCCGCTCGGGTCATGATCTCGGGGGTCCTGAGATCGAGCCCCGTGTTGGGCTCCCTGCTCAGCGGGGATTCGGCTCCTCCCTCTCCCTCTGCCCCTCCCCCACCCCCACTCAGGCGCTCTCTCTCAGATAAATAAATAAATAATCTTTTTAAATAAATAAAGAATTGGGGGAAGTATATATGTACCCTTCTCCTAAGACTTCACCTTATCCATCCTTGAATATTTGATTTTGTTTTATAGAGAAACTCAGAAAGTCCAATTCAAAAACAACAAATTGCATCAACACAGGCAGAGACTCCCCCCATTTTAATCTGTAAGAGCAGAAAAATTAGCTGAGTTTTGAAATTTCAGAACATTTGATCTGTTTGCATAGCAGAACTGAATAACTTTCTGATGAATTTGCACAAAGCAAAATCTGAATAAATACAGTTTCAAACTAATAAGATTCCTTTAACAAGTCCCTCTCTCAAATTACCCAGATGATTGCTTAACATGTACTTGCTTTTCAGAGATCAATTTAGTAGATAAAATATATTTTGTTCCAAAATTTCAAGTTAAACACTTGAGATGTAATCATACTCTAAGTCCTCAGTATCTCAATAGAATCTTTTTTTTTTTTTTTTAAGATGACAGCTTGGAGGCGCCTGACTGGCTCAGTGGGTGGAGCATGTGACTCTTGATCTCAGGGTTGTGAGTTCGAGCCCCACGTTGGGGGTAGAATTACTTAAAAAAATAAAATCTTAAAAAAAGATAAGAGGGGCGCCTGGGTGGCTCAGTTGGTTAAGCGACTGCCTTCGGCTCAGGTCATGATCCTGGAGTCCCGGGATCGAGTCCCACATCGGGCTCCCTACTCAGCGGGGAGTCTGCTTCTCCCTCTGACCCTCTTCCCTCTCGTGCTCTGTATCTCTCATTCTCTCTCTCTCAAATAAATAAATAAAATCTTTAAAAAAAAAAAAAAAAAAAAAAAAGATAAGAGATGACAGCTTGGACCGGGATAACCTACACTTCCTTTTTCATAACCTGTAACATGACAGGAAACACACAGCAAAGTGTAGCTGGATTTTCCTTTCATTCACTAATGTTTTTAATAAGCCCCTCAGAAACCTCTGGAAAGCAGAGGAAGTTTCTCAATGGATATTTTTCTTTTCCACTCTTGCAGAGATCCTGCCAGCTGAATATTGCACGATCGAGGGGGCTTTATTTCTTTGTTTCCAGTTAAAACCTATTTGTCCAGATAGAGACACAGTGGCCCAGCAATAAAACTATGGCTGAAGTTTATGATCAGGAAGAGGCCAAATGCCACTTGTCAGCTAAGAGCTTTGCTCACTGGAATGAATCATGGCATTTCTGAGTTGTCCAAGTGTTTGTCCGTTTCTCTGATGACAAGAAACTTGGTACCGTTGGCTAAAAGGGTGAGATGAGGAAGAACTGAATGAGAAAACTGTGCTATGCCCTGACATGTGATGGTAGGACCCCCCCTAGGTGCATAGTTTAGCTTTCTTAATGATAACACAGAATAACTAAACATAGCAACCCCATAGACTACTCTTCTGCAAAACCCATCCCCTCCCCTGCCCCACCCCCCCACCAAAGAAAGCAGTAGGAAGTTGTGATTTACAAAGAAATAAAAGTGGTTTGAACATTTTTGAAGTCAAGTTTAAGAAGCGAAATTGATCCAAGGCACATGGTGCATCTGAATCCTGTAAAAATAAAATCGGAGTAAAGCTATGTCCGAATTGGACAACTGGGAGGGGAAGTGGGGTAAGAGATTTTCCGGTTGAATCACCTGAATAGTTGTCTCAGTGTTTGTTTTGTGTGTAGCCACCACTCCCAAAGTAGCCTGGAATCCTAGAGAACAAAAGTTAGAGATGTCATCCCGTCCAGCACTGCCCCCAGTTGGAGAAGATCACAAGCTCAGATCCTAGAACTCCTCGCTAGGAAACACTACCTGTAGGTTCTTATTTTGTGTAAGTCAGACTTTACGAGACAACCGTGTCCTGACAGAAATGTGGTTTAATATGGTCTTGAACCCAAAGAATTTCTCTCTTATCTGGAAGACTTAGGAAACAAACCAATTAAATATATAGAGCCATAGGAAGAACTACGTGATAAGCTCCGGAAGAATTCATCATTCAAGCTTGTCAGGGAGTGCATTTTCTCTGAAGTCAGAATCTCCCAGTTCCAAAAGCCAATTACAAGCTACTTTTAAATCTAGAATGAGATCATTGGGTTCAATAGACAGACTCAAGTATCACTTAAAATCGGGCCTGCCTGCATGTAATAAACTTTGGATCTTGGCTGTGTGTTACCATAACATCTCTGCCATCCTCATGGGGTGTGTGTGTGTGTGTGTGTGTGTGTGTGTGTGTGTGTGTGTGTGTTTGTCTGAAAATGAGTTCTGAAAATGTTCCAAGTGAACATTTGTTTCAGACTTCCTGGAATAGCTAAGAATCCGCTGTAATTATGCTTTGAACTTACATCCTCCAGTTTTCAACCTTTTCTTCATTGTTCACATGAAAGCCAGAGTCTTATTCGTTTATTCATTAAGGAAATACTTATTGGAGTGTTATTATGTTCCAAAACACTGCGTCAGGTGTTAACGTTGTGAAGATGAAAGGGGCTTGAGAAGGGAGAGACTTGGCCAAGGATTATCCACCCACCTATCCTGTCTGCCCAAGAGTCACTCGTGAGCTGGAAAGTACCTTATATTTCCTGTTGTAGCCAACATTCTGTCAAGATCAGATCTGTCCAAAAATGCCAGGTAACTGGATCTGACAGACAATTAGCTCAAATGTTCCTTTTTAGGATAATGTTGATAGCAAATATAAAATAATGTTTGAAAATTAAATTAATAAAAATGATGTATACTAATTACCAAGTGGTTGCCCAGGGAAACCTGGATCAGGTGCATTTCCAGCCCCCCTTCAGGAATGACAGCATCTGTTTTGATGGTCTTTTTCCAGTCTCAACAGACATATCTGATTTGCTGATGTCGTATTACCTGCATTCAGAATAGGGAGCTGCGCACTACTCTCATTCCCATTCCTTCTCAACTCATCTTAAAAAAAAAAAAAAGATTTATTTGTTTATTTCAGAGACAGAGGGGCGGGAGGGGTAGAGGGAGAGGAGAGAGAGACTCCCAAGCAGACTCAGTGCTGAGCATGGAGTCTGACGCGCGGCTCGATCCCACAACCCTGAGACCATGACCTGAGTCAGGTGCTCAGCTAGCTGTGTCACCCAGGCGCCCCTCAAGTCATCTTCTTAAAGGATCAGATAATCTAGTGTATCAAGCACCAACTCTCATTCTTCAACAAAACCGTTCAAATGAGGCTAGTCCCCATTGTTTCAGCCACCTTGTGAAGGCTACATGAATAAGCTGAAGATATTCTGCATATGGCACGTTAATAATCTCAAGAGGGGATAACTTGTTCTAAGTCTCCGTGTCCACCACAGGAATCTCAAATCCTTTGTTAGGTTATACATTTGTGAATGGAGCATACCTGGCAATATATTCTGATGTTCAACCAAATGCAAATAGCCAAAGAAGTCACTTTGCTAGATACATAGATCTATAGATATCTCACCACAATTACAGCAACAAATGCATCTCTCTCTCTCTTTCTCTCTCTCGTTTTAACTCCCCTCTTTGCGAATATAGTGATAACATCTCTTAGAGATGAATTCATAATTTCCATTCCTTGGATTTGCATGTCAATCTGAATTATTTTATAAAATATAAATTTATTAGATGACTTACAGTATTAGAATTTTATCAGGAAAACCAGTTGGCTGTGGAGTGGGTGGGTGTGTGTGTGGGGAGGATGTGGAAAATCAGTAGACTTTCTTTCAGTTCCTAGAGAGACATCTGTGTCTGAACTGGTTTTTGTTCCTTTTTTCACTTTTAATTTTTTAAGTCTGATACTAATGGACATTCATGGAAAAGTATTAATATGTTTTTTAAAAGTTCAGTTTACCTTTAATATATAAATTATAATCATATATGGAATAGAAGACCTTAATTTGTAAGCATTTGAACACCTTACAACAAAGTTCCAGTAATACTTTGTCATTAATTCCACTTAAGTTTCTCTAATTCTAAAGGATTTTTCTAATTCAAGATACTTTGTCATTAATTCCTTTTAAAATCAAAGAACTTTTCTAACGAATTCAAATGTTCTTTCTTAGTGAATATTTATTAACTGTATTTATTTACTGAAAGCTAACTCTAGCATAAAGTACCTGTATAAACAGTTTATCCAATAGAACACAATGTCGTTGATCACATTTTCAGTATTTCATTTTGCCTATTAACAGCCCAAACCATGACATTCAGTTTTTTTAGACAATGTCACTACTTGGTACAGAAGTCTACACGAGAGCTTGTTTCATTTGCCATTTATTCCAATAACTTGACAACAATTATTTGCCACTAACTCTTACAGTATTTGTACAGGTACTTTCAAGCTAAAATACCGCTAAAAAATTCCAACGCACATGCAATTCAATATATTTACATAATAACATATTTATTATAAAACCTGTGACTCTAAGCACTTTATAGGATGTGAATACAGGAGTCACTCTACCCTCTAAGAAAACACAGCCACATCTGAGAGAGGAGATGCTGCGGACAAGAGTGAAGCGGGTTGGCTACTCGGACCACTCAGGCATGCTACTGTACATCCTGGAATCGCTCGGTAGCTCAGTTCACACGAAAGAGCAGCAAAGTTTCAAGTACAAGCCCTTAGCACCCAAGAAACCTGCAGCACGTGCAGAACACACTCTTATGCGGCAGGTGGGCTCTGGTTTAAGCAAAGTCGATATTGAAAACCCAAACATACAAAAACCAATGAATTAGAGGGATGACTTGTATTATAAAATGGTTTTCTGCTTTAGAAAACGATTCACAAGTTTCCTCTAAGTGGCAGCTCCCCTAATGCATTGAAAATACAATTTGATTTACAAAATTTCAGTTTACACGTGACTTCTTGCACAACCATTGTGAGAAGTAAAGTAAACCTGTATACAGTACTGAATTTTCTCTCTCAGGATCTAGGTGAGTGTCTTATCATAGTACTGGTAAAGGACACTTAAGCCAAAATGTTACCTTTTAAGCCACTGAAATATAAAGCAAATACTGCCTCTAAAACATGGCTATTCCAGAAAATTTAAGTACGTTTGTGATTTTGTATTTACAGTTTGGGGACGACTCATCTTTATAATGTAGATCTTTAGATAGCCCAAGTCTGTAGCTATCTTGAGGCCATAATATTGGGCCCTGTCCTGCAGAAATTTGTTTTATTTTTGTGGGGTTTTCCCCCTTTTTAGCTGCGTAATTTTAAAAGAGATGTTAACGGTGGTTACACTGTAGCTAGTCTATGACGTCTTACTCTTATACTTCATTGCACAGAATCACCTTTAAAAAAATCCAACTTCCTGCATTTCTTTACTGTTCTCACTGTTGACTCTGGGCGATTGTCATTCAAATAAGGTTCTCCTTTATTAGCTGTTAGCTCCCTGGGGGGGGGGGGGTTGGGGAGGGTTGGGGGGGGCAGAGATCCTATCTATCTCTCTGCCCCCCACCCAGCACACATCATAGAGCCTGGCACCTAGGAAGCAAGCACTCAATAAATATTTATTGGACGAATGAATGAATGAAGAAATGATTGAATTGGGAGAATCGTCTGAAAAGCTTTCTTCACTCTAGCATCCAATCCAGTATGTTTCTGGAATGTGTACAGTCAAAATGAATTTCCAGAGTCTTAAAAATCACAGAATCTCTCTCTTGTTCCCTATATGGGTGTTTTTTTTTTAGAATCCATTAAAATATGGAGCCCTTGATGACATGGAAATATTTAGAAAAATTAAATCACCTTAGAGGTCAGAGGGCAAAGCAGAGGAATTTGAAGAGTCATTTCCTTACTCACCAACTGCTGGAGGGAACAAAAAAGGCAAACAGATTGACTAAAGTCCAAAACCAAATCAAACTTGGCAGTTGTGTCCAGACCGAGAAATAGTACTTTTGAGTGTTTCAATACAAACTTAGCCACAGGTATACTCAGAAACAATGAAAGCAAATCATTAAGAGCTAGAATCGAAGGAAATTACCATTTGCCATTTGTAGGGCCAGACACATAGATCTGTTCCAGGCAGGACCGGGGGAGATCGCACTCTGTTGGCTGGAACCATTTCGCTGTGCTGATGCTCATGCCCATTACAGGTTGCATAGGAAATAAAAGTGAAATAGCAAAATCCAGCTGTAGGAGATAAAAACAAAATCCTACAATAAAATAGCACTTGAGTGGATAAAGCAAAATAATATAGTCGGTGGGGATGCTAATAAGTTAATAAACGTAAAAGTATTTGTGATTGCATTAGGAAATAAAGCTTCAGAGTATATGGTGTATGAGGCCTTTTAAATGAAATAGTCTGACCCACATTCAAACAATTTCATCTTAAAACCTAATACAAATGAAGTAGAAATCTAAAGAACGTGAGAATCTGGATTTGCACCATAAGTACTAAGCGAGAGAGTGTATGAATCTGAGTTCTTCCAGGAGGCCTCTTAAAAATCATGTAACTACATGAATATTAAGCTATCTCTGTTTAAGATCAATGAAATGGGTTTTTCTATGGATAATGGAATGACTTTCAGGTGAATGAGAACAAACCCTGACGTAGAGTCACTACATCAGTAGCTCTAGTTAGATGTATAGTTTAAACTTAAAAACTATCTTAACAGGATATGTATCCTAATTTGCCTTTATAATCACTTCCCAAAATATCTACCTCTGTATTCTGTGTTTATCATTGCACCAAATGAAAGCAGCCACAAGAAGATTTTTGAAACTCTTTTATATATATATATAACATGTATATATATGTATATATCTATATATGTATATATATATATAAAACACACACACACACGTATATGTATATACTTCACTCAAAGAGGAGGTGGTTTTTCTGGGAGCTGTCTCCAAATTCAGTTAGCATAATATTCTCTCTCCTCTTGTATGAAATGTAAAATCTCACTACATTAACTTTCTTGTACATCATTTCGGGCCACCATTCTTGACTTTGATCTAATGGATTTGAATAGTAATTATGATCTCTAATCAAAGAGTGAACATGTTAGCTTGTCACTGTAGATATTCAGAGATTTTAGGTTGTTAAGGGCATTTTTTCCCCGAATGCCATTTACATTCAAATATACACAATTAACTTCTATTGTTAAAAAAAAAAAAAAAACAACGATTTTGCACCAGTAGTTCTTAATCCAAATCATTTGGACTTAAGTAATTTCTAATTGCAAGCCTATCACATGAATTGTTTATAGTGACAGACAATATACTATTAGTCATTTTAAAGCTTTAAAAGTAAGTTATCAGGATCCACTTCAATCTCCACATGATAATAAAGGATTATTATGTGCAGTAACCTATTTATGAAAAGGAAACAGTGTGCTTCTTTCAGACGCCATCAATTGCTTTAATAAGGAATTGAAAAGCTGGACTACTTTATATGCAGATCACCATCCCAGTTGCATAAGGATTTACAATAGACAAAACAAAACTATGTTTTGTTGTAAAGAAGGGCTGTTTGTTCAAATCGCACAATAATGTTTGCATCTAAAAATTCTTTACAGGCTAATAAGCCTTCATAAACGTTATATAGACTTGGTTAGTTAAAATCATTCTAATGCTAAGACCAAAACGAAAGGCTTGCTTGAGCTGACAGGGAAGAATTCAAGTAACACATGCCTAAAGAAGGCAGACGAGAAAAGATGCTTCCTTTCTTGGTTCAGGTACTTTTTAATTGATTTGGAGATGCAAAGAGTACGTGATCTGATAGCACCTCATTAACGCTTCAATAAATGTAAGAGGAAAACGCTGCTTTCTCAGAAAATGTGAAAATTGAGGATTCGGAGCCTAATCTTTAATCCTAAAAGAAATAGAAAGTGATGTACACGTTTGTCTCTGCTGCCTTGAATTTGCAGAGAACTTACTTGGGATGTTTTAATCTCACCTTTGAAGGGGTTCCTTCAAGGTATTTAATGGCTCATATGTCTTTATTAAATGAGGTGTGTGGCGGCCTCTACTGGTGTGTGTTTATAGAAAGTGTTTCAATAGGCAGAAAAAATATTAATATCAATTAAAAAGTTAGAAATACAGACTCTGTCATTTAAATATATAAAAATATCTAATTTAATGCAGAAAAAATATATTACAAGTTGTGTAATGCACTCTTAATTAGGAAAATAATCTAAAACACTGACCACATTAGTGTAAAATAATGGTTTACGGAAGGGCATTAATTGTTCAATGCACTCTGAGATTGGGTTAAATATCTTTTATTAATGAATTACTAATCCCGACTGAGGCAGCTTCTTACCTCTAGTCCACTGTTAAATCCCCTTAGTTGACTTAAATAAAATCACTTAGAACAAACCCAGAGGAAAGGAAATATTTTACAGTTAAATCTCTAAAGTCCTACAACTAGAATCATTTGATGACAGGCTGGTTTCTATAACTCAAGCAAACTGTATGTTGACTTAATATAGCTGACATTTTTATCTATTTTACAGTGTTTTTAATTTCAAAAATACAACACATTAAAATATGTTCAATTTATCGAAGCTAAAAGCAACACTTAAGTAATGTACTTAAAGTGCAAAGGCACTTTAACACAAAGAAGTGATGCCTAGTGGCTATACTTGGTAACTGAAGACGGAAATACCATATATCATTATTTACAAAAGAATTTATGGTCTCAAAAGATCTTTGGAGATCTTCTACAAAATACGCTAAATATCCATTTTTACGTGAAAAGTCTGCTTACTCTTTCTTCATTCACTATAATCTCCTCTTCCCATTCCCACACTGGAAAAATAAAAGAAGAAAAAAGAAACAAAACCATAAACAAAATATATGAACAAAATGCACTGTAGAAACATTCATGTTCACTGATGATTCCTAAGGAGAGAATTGGGGGGAGGGGGAGGAGGAAGAGAGAGTGGGGTGCGGGGGAAGCAAGAGAGAAATAATTTAAAGGAAAACTTGGAAAAGCAGTATCATTGCTTCGCCCCATCCCCCAAACATTTTCACAGTCCCCCATTGATGCTGAGGGAGGGAGAACACAAACACACACAAAAGCAAATGTAGTGCCTCCAACAGTTCGGAGCAGCATCCCTTCACAGCTGACTGATTGCAGTTTGTTTTTCCAGAACTTCGAGGTAGTCTGGTTCTGACTGCGGCTTAGCTTGCAGTAAAGGGTGGTCGGGTTTTGACTGCCCCACAAAGCATTTCCTGGGAGTTCCGTATAAAACGGTTTTATTGATTCTGTCTTGGTTTTGGCGTCGAGATTCGTACGAAGGGGCGAACTGCCTTTTAGGTAAGGTACAAAAGTTATAGTGGACTAGTCCTGCACTGGGAAGTTCCTTGACTCGCTCCGCGATATTCTGATACAGCAGCTCGGGCTCTCTCGGCGTGGCTTGCTTTTCAAGCAACTCAGTGGCACTTATCGTGTAAGCCAGCGTGGCTGGCTCTTCTTTCTTCTCCTCCAGGTTGCCATAGCTGAAGTCTTGCAGGTTTCGGTAATAGGCTACTGGGTCTCCCTCCTTCTGCATGTAGATGGGGTTTTGGCACATCTGCCCCACAGGTGGGGGGATATAGTTATAGACGTGGCCGTCCATTTTATCCTGAGCCTCGGTATTGTAAGACCCATACTGTAGCTGGAAGGAGCTGACATCTAGGTTGTTGGCACTCCGCGGCACACTGGGCACCCCCTTTCTGCGCTTTAGGACAAAGACGAATAAGCCGGCCCCAAAACAGACAGATAAGATAAAGACAACAAGCAATCCTAAAATTAAGACGGAAAGTGGAACTTCGGTGTGGAGCTCCGGATAGGAACTGGGAGACACACTAAGCGACCGAGGAGTGTCTGTGTTGTGATTCATGGACAAAACGGTTCCGTCTGACAAGTTGGGGCTGTCGGGACAGATAGCTTCCCTCCCCAGAAACTTCAGGATCTCCCCGGCATGCTTTGCGGGAGATTCGCAGGTCACCTCATTGATGATGACCGGGGAATTGGCATGTTCCGTCCAGTCCTTTAGCCCCATGATGTCACAGGTGCAGTCCCATGGGTTCTCTTGCAGATCTATCTGGATAAACGCCGGAAGCTGATCCAGAACCCCTTTCACAGGCAGGTGAGAAAAATGGTTGTTTCTCAGATTCAGCCTGGTGAGGGCCGTTCCCCCAAATATATTATCGGGTAGGGAGCGCAGCAGGTTGTTATTCAGAAACAGTAGCTGTAGGTTAATCAAAGCATCAAAGGTCAGTGGCTTAATCTCCTTGATGACATTATACTCTAAATAGAGATACTGCAAGCTCTGCAGTCCATCAAACATAGAAGGATACAGCACTTCAAGGTAATTGCCATTCAGGTAAAGTCTGCGTAAACTGGTCAGGTTTGTGAAGGCACCTTCCTGAATGACTGCAATCCTGTTGTTTCCTAAATGCAACAAGTCCAAAGAACTGTATTCTAAGAGGTCGTTCTTATAGACAGTTTGAAGATAGTTCCCTGTCAGGTAGAGCTTCTTTGGACTGGTAGGTTTGGGCTGCAGGTCGGAGATATTCGTGAACTTCCTTTCTTGGCAATTTACGTTTAGGCCATTGTCTGAGCTCTGAGAGGTACAGACACAGCTGCTGGGGCAGGTGAGGGGCACGGGGGACTTGGTCTGGTACACCATGATCGGCCCAAAGCTCTGCCTGTCCTTTGACACGGTGACCCTGGGAGTCGGGCGATTTCTCATTTTGGGGGGCCGGCTGGCTTTGGGAGCCCTGGTTGGGTTGAGAGCGGGATTCATGGTGGGCGACAGCCTTTGGACGTGCGTGTCTGCATGACTGCCCCTCTGGCTGGAGTCGCCGGTACTTTTTCTGGGACAGAGATCTTGCCTGGTCAGCTGGGTCACATCTTTCCCATGCAGTCGAAAGGGAGTTTCACAGACAATCTCCCCGACAAACACAGTTATGGTGTCCAGCCAAGCCTTGAGAGGAAGTAAGTCACAAGTGCAATTCCATGGGTTCTCCTCCAGCTGAATCTCCATGATCCCTCCAATGTGCTCAAGGACGCCAGCAAAAGGCATCACTTTCAGCCTGTTCCCTCTCAGGTCTAAGTGGGTCAGCAGGACGAAGCGGAACACATTGCTGGGCAGCGACAGCAGAAGGTTGTCATTCAGGATGAGCACTTTGAGCTTATTCAGTTTGCTGAACGCCCCTGCCTCGATGGCACTGATGTAATTGTAGTCGGCCTGGAGGTACTCGAGGTTCTCCAGGCCCAGGAAGGTGTCTTCCCTCAGCACCTCGAGCTTGTTGTTGTTGAGGTGCAGTCTCTTGAGGGTTTTCAGGCCGCTGAACGCCCCAGTTCGGATCTCCTGCAGCCCGTTGTTGCCCAGGTGGAGAGTCACAGCGTTGGAGTAATTGACGAACTCGTTAGGGTACAGTCTCGTCAGGAGGTTTCCATTGAGGAAAAGCTGATAGATTCGATACTGGGGCGGCTGGAGCAGGCTGACAGTTGTAAATCCTTTGTTTTCGCAGTTAATATTCAGGACGTTTTCCTTCTCTTCACACAGGCAGCGGATCTTGCAAATGTCTTTGGCAGTTTTGCGGCTCTCCGTCTGTAAGATCCCGGCCACGGTTAACACACTGAGGAACCAAACGCCGCTCAGCATCTTTAGGCACCGTCGGTGTCAGTTCAGGTACCTACAGGCAAACCTTGGGGAAGGGTGCCGGGGAGAGAGCAGGATGCGGGGGAGAGAGAAACAAGGAAGCCCGATTAAAATGGCAAAGCAAGGGGGCGGAGTGGGAGGCAGGGAGAATGCGGGGAGTGGGCAACGCGGCAGAATGAAATCACTGCGTTTCTCGAAGCGGTTTCTTCTCTCCTCGCCCTCCCCCTCCTCCCGGCCCCCGCCAACCCACCCACACGCGCGTCCCGGAGCATACATGCTTGCACCTGATTTCCCGGCGGGTCGCAGCCAGCCGCGGAGTCATTAGTAATCGAGTTGTCCTACTAAATCCAGCCCATCACCTCCTCCCCTGGGGTATCTTGAAGAGATCTCGGGCGGCTCGCCCCTCTTAGGCTCGCAGCAGAAATTGCTTTACTTTTTTTTTTTTTTTAACTGCGCAAAAAGGGGGTGGGAAAATCAGGGGACTGGCGGTGGGGGAGGGGGAGAGGATGGAAGAACGAAGACAGCGCGGGGTGGGGGTTACTCACACATCAGGAGAAGACGGGACCCCTCTCCTCTGCAGTCCGCCAGTAGTTTAGCATCTTCGGAAAGAGAAGAAGAGCAAGGTAAAAAGACGCCGCTTCCGGGGGGGATGCCCTGCTTTCTGCCGGCGGATTTAATTTGGCTGGGGGTGGGGGGGTGCGCAGAAATTAGAAATCCGGCAGGCCTCAGGGGAGGAGAGGAGGGCCCGAGCGGCGGGAGGCCGAGTCGACGGGGACCCGATGTTGCGACTGCGTAGGGAGGTCGGAGAGCCGGCCGGCTCCGGGCGGCGGGAGGCGGCGGCGGCAGCGGCGGCCGAGCCTGGGCGCGCGCTTCCAATTCGGTGGCAGCGGCAGCAGTGCGCCGAGCAGTTTGAATTTGAGAGGTTTTGCAGGCTCCCCCGGACAGGGCTAGGGTGACGTCACGCGGGGAGGGGGCAGGCGGTGGATCCAGGGCGCGCGGTGGGGGAGGGAGGGGCAGATGCTTCCCTTCCCTGCGAGTGGCTTTGCAAAGCTCAAATCCCGGCTGCGTCAGTTGAATCTGAACTACTCCACCTCCCACCCGGCGGGCGGCGGGCGAAGCCCCTGGAGGGGGATTCTCCAGGAGGGGCCCCGCGAAGGGGCTGGGACTCCTCCGGCCTCGGGCGCCTTCGAGTGGTTGCTCCCACCTGCCACTCCCTCCGGGCCATTGCCAGTGGGGTCTCATGCCACATTCCCAAGCGGAGGTCCAGATCTTCCCAGGGAGAGGGGTGCGTGTGTTTGTGTGTGTGTGTGTTTGTGCGTGTGCGTGTGTGCAGGAGATGTGCCTCTTAGCCACAGGCCTGGGGCCCGCCTGCCAGCCTCCTAGCTCGTGTGCTCTGATGCTCGTGGTGCCGAGTGGGGTGTGTGCCCGCTCCAGAGCGCCTGTGTAGGAGGGGACTTGTGCTTTTACATACAGAGCTTTTTTTTTTCAGTGCGGAGAGAATTACTTTCTGGGGCGGTGACTGGCCAAACAGATATTTGCCTGGATTCTGAGAGCCAGCTCAACGTTAGAGAGAAATCACAACAAAACCATCCCCCATCCCCCCCCCCCCCCCCCGCCCTTGAGAGTTAGCCAGATAATGAAGTTTAAACGTGTGCTTTTCGACTGCAGGAAGGAGGAGTGGGCGTCAGAAAGGCACTGCCAGGCTGAGCCTCACTGGCGGGGTGTGGGAGCTCAGGAGTGGGAGCCCACGGAGGGGGCCTAAGCCTCCAGGCAGCATTATGAACTGCCAGGTGTGCGGTTTTTGCCTTCATTATCTCGCTCCTCCTGAATTCTCTTAAGGTCCTCTGGAGCCAGGTGTCTCCCGGCATGGAGTCCATCTGCAAGATGTGATGGTCTGCTGTTGCCCGGAAGGGCCGGGCGCAGCCTCTGGTGAGGCAGGAAAAGGAGGCAATGGAAGAGAAGTGGGCAAAGGAATGGACCGAGGATGCGCCTGTCCCACCAAATACTTACACTTGCTTTCCCCGCCTCTTCGGTCCCAGCCTGCTTCAGACCGAGATGACACAGGGTCCCATTGCTGGGCCATATTTGGAAGAGAGACAATCCCACTGGCAAAATGAGCTGCCTGAGAACAGAAAGCCCCCCGCTTCTCCCCTCCTGCCTCCCTGGTAAGCTCAGGCTTTAGGCTTGTTCGGCCCGCACCGTCTCTTTCCTCCCCGATAAGGGCTCTGATAGTTTACAGACTTAGGCACTAAGGCAACCTGTGGCTCTGGCAGCCTCCTCCAGACTGTTCCTCAGGCTTTCACCTTGCCTTCTCCTTTTCCTTTGGGGAAGAACCTTGGACCAGACATCGTGAGCCCCTCCCCATCCTGTAATTCTTGCTTGGGCTTGGGCAAGATCGTTTCCTTCTGGGGCCTCAAATTTCCCTTCTCTGTGCCAAAGGGCGGCACTGAGCTGAGCTGTCCTCGCAGGGGGAGGGGCAGCCGGGTGATGGCCTCCCCACTCTCTATGGCAATTGCATCATTAGATGCAGAGTGATGCAGTGCACGATTAAGCTTCCTTTCACAGCAAAAGGGCATTTGTTCCTCCATATTTCTAAATATTAAATAGACATAGTTCCTAGAGAGATGTGGCTTATTCGTTGTCATTCATTTAACAAGCATTTATTAATTAGGTTAATATTTCATGGAAGCAGAAGCCAACATGAGAGCTGGACAAGACCTTTGCAATCAGATTCATTTTATAGATGAGGACATTCCTCCACCAGGAGAAGTGCTGACTTGCTTAAGTTCAAGAATCTATAAAATGAGAAACAGAACCCAGGGATTCCGCATCCTGGTCCAGGAGATTTCCCCAAAGCTCACTACTGCTTGGTGTGAATTGGAGAAATATCTGCCTAAACTTAAATAATTGGTGGTGGTGTCTTACCTAAATGTGTGCTTTTTAAAAAATTGTATTTGAAAGTGAAATATCAAATATTAGTTTTAGTTCGCAAATAATTTCCTGCAAGACACTGATGACGCTGTCAATACTCCCTGAGCACAGAAACTATTAAGAATTTCAGAGAGAGAGAGAGAGAGAAAGGGGATAGATAGATGGGGGGCAGCTGGCGGAGCCTGAAATCCGTGAAAATTAGTATAGAGTGAAGGAAATGCGGTAGTAAGCTGGCGGGAGTGGGGGGCGACACTGGGAACCCGGAGATGGTGTGACAGATCTTCTTTCCACGGTTAGCTTCCGACACGGGTCGGTGGACTCTCCCACCACTCCTCGGCCTCCACAGCCGCTTTCCCCAAGCACAGTTACTGGGATCGAATGAGCCTCAGCCCGGAAAAAGCACTTTAAGTAAGTTTCATTTGGCCCGGCGTCTCGGGGAGAACGGCCGCGGCACCCCGCTAGGGAGAGCGGGCTTTTACGGTGGCAGAAAGGTTCTGGGGGAACTGGGAGCCCCAGGGAGGCAGAGGCGGACGCTAAAATAAGGCAAACCCTCCCTCTCCTCGTTGGGGCGAGGGAGGCAGAAGCGGGGACTCCGTCGCCTCGATCTCCCGCGCATCTGAGTCGAGCCCGGCTCGGGTCGCCGGTGCTTCCACAGGGCGCCGGAAGGGCCGGCGGGGTTACAGCCTGCGCCGCCCGGCCGCCCGCCAGGCCTCGAGAGGGGTTAACGGGAGTCCGGCGGGCCTGCCGGGGAGGGGTGTCAGCCGCCTGCCCGCCCTTCTCGCACCGCCCCCCCCCCCCCCACGGCAGGTACGGTTCCCGGAGCGCGCTTCCGGCGGCCAGCGGGCCAGGCCATTCCCGGGTCTCCGGGCACCGGGCACCGAGCGCCAGCTCAGTCCTCCTCGCCCTCCCCTGGGCTGCTGGATGCCTGGTGCCCAGCGCTGGGGCCCACAGCTGCGACGGCCACGCGCGCTGCCTTCGCCCCGGCGAGCGTTCTTCTCGGGACCGGCGGCTCTCAGCCGGCACACGGGGCCCGCCCGGCCGGCGGTGGCCCGCGGGGCTGCGCGACCGCCCCGAGCCCGACCACGCCCGCGCGGGCTGTCTCGGAGCGAGCAAGCCGGGCGGGCGGGGGCGGCCACCGAGGGCGGCCGCCGGCGCGCGGTCCCCGGCGGATCGCGCCCCGGCTTCCCGCACCCGGTCCCCCCCCCGCCCCCCCCCTCCACGAGGGGAGGCGGCCGGGAAAGGCAGGGGCTGAGCGCCGCGTTCCCGAGTGCTGAGAACTTACCCGGCGAGCGCGCCACCCGCAGCTTCCCCCGGAGGCGCCCGCAGCATCGGCCAGCCGGGAGGCGCGGGAGCCGGTCCAGCCTCGGACCGGCGCGCCGGGAAGCCGGGGGTCACGGCGGCGAGCGCGGGCGGCGCCCCCAAGGGCAGGCAGATCCCCACTGGAGCGGCTCGCCACCGGGCAGCGCTTCTGGCAGGAAGCAGGGAGAGAGCCGAGAGGGAGGGGGGGAAGAAGAACGGGGGCGGTGGGGGGGGAGGTAGGGACGGCCGCCCCTCTCCCGCACTTATCAATCACCCTGCAGATCAAATGTCCCCGCCGTGCCCCCGGGAGGGGGATGTAGCAGCCCACAAAGAAGCCGCCGCTCCATTTCTCTGACGAGCGCAGTGGCGCGCTGCTCACGCCTCTCGGCCCCTCTCGCCTGGAACTCTGCCCAGCCCTTGCAGCTCCTACCGTGGGCTGGAGCTCGGACTCGGTCAAGTGAAATGAGGATGGCACTCGGTCGGTACCAAATCCCAGGGGAGACTAAGACCACTGGGGGGGAAGTTCCGGACAAGTGAAGAAGCAGCCAGCCCTCCGAGCTGGACGCCCTCAGGGACGGCTGCCTCCCCCAACTAGTAAGCGCCCAATCACTGGAGTTCGCAGGCAGATATGTAAGGACCTCCTACGAGGATGGTAAACAAGGAATTTCCGTATAATATGGAGCTAAAGCTAGACTTGGGCAAATGTGTTAACAGAAGCAAGCCCTTAACAGCGTGCCAGTCCCTGTGTTCATTTGATTCTTTTTACTCTTCGCGACGTTGCCCGGATCAGCTGGAGCGTACTTTTGGCCATCCCCACCCCCTTCCTTTTCCTCCTTTCTTTTCCCTCTTATTAGTAGTCCAGGTGGTGGCGATTCGACTACAGGAAGGCCCTCAGGGAAAGAGTCACTGTAGTTCAAGAGGGAGGTGTGGTTGCAGTTTCCCTCAAGACCTGCCTTCCCCAGGGCATTGGGCATAAACTTGGAGTTGTGTTCATTTCAGGCAGGATTAGGGAGTTTATTTGGATGGCACCAACACATCTCCCCCTCGATCCCGGAGAAGGGGGGCCTGCGTGAACGCCTTCACTGCCTCCGGTCCTTCTTGTACCCCTGTCCAGAGCCGGGAAAACCCCCAGCTGTTCGGAATCGGCCCCAGTTTGATGATGGAGAAGAGGGGGGTGGACGATGAGCGGGGCCCCAAGTTAGAGCAAACATGAACTCTCCTGCTAATGACTCTGCTTTGGGGTTTGTGTGTTTTCAAGGTTATTTCCTCTACAGTGAAGCCAGGTTCTCACAGCACTGACTTCCACCCCATTCTTGTCCTTCCCCGGGGGAATCTTTTGTGCTTCCTCCTTCTCTTGGGTTTCTTTTCATAATGGTTTTCTAAGGAGACCGTGCTGGGCCTTTTGAAAGGAAAATTACTGATAATCTTATATTGTGACTATAAGCAAAGTTTACTTTCCGAATAGTCCAAAGAATTATCTTTTATAATCGTAGCTCTGAGGTTTTAAGGATCATTGCTGCTCCTTTCACTTCATTCCTGAAAAAGACTTTTTGAGATTTCCCTGCCATTCAGATCATGTGCACAGGGGCAGACTCCTTACCGTTACGTACTCAGAAACATTACCCTGTTTTATTAATGTCCTTATTTGTGCAAAATACTAACCGCGCTGTTTGCTACAGACTACAGCTGTGGTCTGGGCACATCATATTATTACTAACTAGGAAAAGTTAATGCTGTTTCCTCTGTGTCTTTACCTCGTTTCTGACTGTGCCATCTTTTCTTGTAGTTATTTAATGGGTGCTGTAAACAACCACAAAACACAGAGCAGAGAGGCTATTCAAAGGCAGAAATAATGAGACAGTCATGCTGGAAAAAGGAGACAGTTGACTGAGAAGGGTGATGTGTCTCCAGCCAAAGGAAACACACATACAAAAGCAGTAACTTGTTTACAGATGAGATGAGGAACACAGTGTCAGTGATAAAAACCGACATTTTATTTTTGATCCGGTAGAAACATGTAAAATATGGCATGCATCAACTTTAATTAGCCTTGGAAGCAAGGCTAACATGTTTACCAGCGCTCAGAAAAGCATTCAGCAGCCTGTCTTTCCACACGGGACCATACCGATCGGTGGTAAGATAAGAGGAGAAGGAGCAGACTTCTCTTTTCATCAGCACCCGGTTTTCCAGTAAGGGGGTGGCTCCTTCGAAGGGGGTCGTGAAGGCACACACAGACAATGACGGGCTGCGCAAAACTTTCTGTGAGGGCTGTGGCATAGATAATTACGGTAGGAGGGAGCTCGAAGTGTGTGAGTTTCAATTGTACCAATTTATTTGAAAGTTTCTTTATACTGACTTTTCTAAAAGTTTCTGCGTTAGGGGAAAATGTCCTGCTGTACTTGAATATCAAAGACGTGCATATTAACGTACTTTTGTTAATGAATAAAAGTGGCATTGTTAATTCTTTGGTGTAGTGGCATTAGAAACGTATCTCTCTGTTTGTGTGTTCTCTGTCGATCATTTCATCTTACCAGTGGGCTTAGAGATCCCGGATCACAGTGCCAGTAGGGAAATAGAGCAAGAAAATCAAATTGTTCTTCGGTTTTTATCATTTCTTTCTAAGAGTAAGGGAAAACCAGAAATTTCACCTAGGATGAATCAAAAAACAAACATGTGCCTGCATTTCTAAGATGATGCAAATGTTGCCCAATTACTATGTAGTACACAGTTTGAGAATGTTATTTCTCTACCTTCTCTGCACCTATCCAGAGCTGGAAAGCTCTTAAAAAAAAAAAAAAAAAAGACAAAGTAGGAACCTCATGCAGAGTGAGTAATTCTAAGACAGATGTGAGATGTTCTCAGAGAATACCGTCTCTTTTGAATCAAAGGTTTCAAAGAAGATTTCAGAGACAAATTCCTAAATAAAGAAATGCAACACAGAGGACATGCCATTAATACCAGTAATTACAATTTAGAGGATATTGTAGACTTTGGTTCTGTGATGCTATTGAAAGTGTGGATATTTTTAAATTCAATTCCATTATTTTGATTATTTTGGCAGGCATGTTGGCTTGGTTGGAATAGTGCTGGGCCAAGACCCGAGTAGTTTCTCTTTTAATCCAGCACACATCCAAACCCTTAGAGACCTGGATTCAAATTTCACTTCTGCCTCCTACTTGCAGGGGGACCTGAGCAGGCACCTCTCTTAGTTTCCCCACGTAGAAAACTGGGTACTAGAACCTGCCATGTGGAGTCGGTAAGGACGGGATTCGTACAAAAAGCCCTGGAAAATTACGAAGCGGTACATATATGTGAGGGGAAATCTTGACACGAGGGATTCCTAAACTCACTTCTTAAAATAACTAAATTATACAAAAACAGTGATTTTAGTGAGAAAGTAACATTTTAATTTAAATTGGATAACAGAATCAGAATTAGGAAGTTATTGATGATTCTGGTTGGAGTTTTATGATGTCGAACATTCCAGTGGAAACCTAAAAACATTCCATCGTTTCCCTAGATTGTTCCAGAAAGTTGGATCTATGTATATATCAGGGTTTCTCCACCTCAACACTGTCGACATTTTGGACCGGATAATTATCTGTTGGGGGGGGCTGTCACATGTCATGTGGGAGGTTTAAAAGCATCCCTGGCCTCCACTATTCTCCAGTAGCCCCAGTATGCCATCTATATACACACATGCACATATATTATATTACATGTGTGTATATTTGTTTGATGAATATATAATGTGTATGTGTGTATAAATAGCTTACACTTATTTAACAAACACAAACAAATCGAAGGAACGTGATATGCACTATGACCCAGCAACAGAGCGAGAGGAAGACCCCAGGCTCCCTGATGCCCTGCTTTGTGATCTGCTTATGGGTTGAAGCAAGAGCTTCTGGAACCATAGTCCCCTTGTCATGGTCATGCACCCTGAAATATTCCACTGCTGTTTATTTTAAAAATCGCTGGCCATGGCTTTTGCTAAATTGACTTCGTGAATGACTAATAGGTTGGATCTCAGAGGTTGAAAAACACTGACATACAGAATCAGGAAGGGGAGGAAGGAAAAATGGGACCGAACAGAGAAAGGGGGCAGTAAAAAAAAAAGTGGGGGGAGAAGAGAAATAGAGGAAAAAAGAAGTTATAGAAAAACTTATGGTGCTCGACCAATCGTATCGAGTGTCACTTAGCGATGGTACCTGCACCCGAGGGTTCTAGAGGTCCGTCCTTATTGACTGAGTAGAGTGCTTCATCAGTGAGAACCATAGTTAAGCTCACTGGACTTGGAAATAAATATACATGGCAAAAGCCACAGATTTTACAGATAAAGCTTAGGACAGCATTAACAGGTATTTCATTTATCCTGACACATTTCATCCTTTTAATCTCACTGCAGCTGGAAGTTATATTTTGGTCTGGAGTTACAACCTAATGCCTACAGGAGGAAACCAAATTTATTGGGTTTGACATTGCACATTATTGGAACGATATAATGCAGTTGAGCCTCTGTACTAAGTTCTGTTGATTTTATTTATGTATTTATGTTTGACTAGTATAAATATATGGTAAAGTATGTGCTGTGGTAGAGAGTTTACTGCTGACTCTGCTGACACTCCAAAACGTCTGCCCAAAAGATGCCCAGTTCTAAAGAGTTATACCCAGAAGAGCAGCTACTAAGGATTTGCATTAAGTATTTCTGATTTTTTTTAAAAAAGTCATCATTCGTGAAGAGGACCAGGCTATTAATATTCAAAAAGAGCAAGGATGGCACACTCCAGATCTATCCTGAAGTTGTGCTTTGCACAAAATGAAGCGAGGTTTAGAAATTGTGGGTTCAGAGGGGAGGTGAGTGAGATCTAGAAAGTAAATAAAATCATTTCCAAGTAATAGCTGAGTGCAGCATTCAACCATCATTGCAAATCAATGCGAGGAGAATAGTTTTTTTTTTTTGCCTTGAATCTTGATGAGTTATTACTCAGATATGGTTTCAGTTCTTTTTTCCTTCCTTCCATTTTTCTTCTCCCAGGAGCCTTCCTAAATGACATGACAAGGACACTTGGCACGTGCCCTTAGTTACCCGATGATTGCAGGTGGGGTCACCCTGAAGTCAAATGGGATGGCCCTGGGTCGTACCAACGACATTTGCCTCTCTGTCTGTGGCCATACTGTGGTTCCTGGGCAAATTAAAAAGGAAAAAACAAAGCTTCAGATTCCATGACATTCGATATCCCCGAGGCTTCTCAGAAAAAAATAGCCCGAAGTCTCTTTGGAGTGAAGGAACCATATGGAGTTTCTTGTAAGCACTTCGGAGCAACCCCAGGAAACGATGACAGACCTAGAGACAATCATCCACGGATTTGTCCCCCAGCCTGGGCATTACCACAGCAACTGACGTGCAGTAGTAGGGTCCATGTCACTTTATTAATATTTTGAAAGAAGGCAAAGCAAGCTCATTTCTTGCTACACATCAGTGCTTCAGAATAATGAGCTCACTGTGCTGATCCTTTAGCTCTTTATATAAAGATCTAGTTGGCACAGGTCAGGAAATGGCACTATTGGAACTAGATAACTTATTTGCCATCATTTAAATATATTGAATTGTTTTATTTTAATGCATCTTTCCCATAGACATACTCATGTTTTAAGAAGATGTGTACAGTATTACGAAAGGTTGAGGGCTGGTTATTGTTTGCAGCAAGGATGGACAATCGTCGAATGAATCCATGTTCTCAAAATTTTTTAAAAAATATTTATTTACTTAAGTAATCTCTACACCCCATGTGGGGCTCAAACTCACAACCCTGAGGTCAAGAGTTGCATGCTCTTCTGACTGAGCCAGCCAGGAGCCCCTCTGCATACAGTTTTTGTAAGTATAATCAGTCAACCTAAGATAGCTTCTATCTCCTTTTTTAAAGATTTTATTTATTTATTTGAGAGAGAGAGAGAGAGAGAGTACGAGTGGGGGAGGGGAGAGGGAGAAGCAGACTCTCCACTGAGCAGAGAGCCCGATGTGGTGCTCTATCCT
The DNA here is from genome assembly GCF_009762305.2 of Zalophus californianus. Lineage (NCBI taxonomy): Eukaryota > Metazoa > Chordata > Mammalia > Carnivora > Otariidae > Zalophus > Zalophus californianus. The sequence goes on from NC_045612.1 coordinate 8,266,441, forward strand.
AAGACCCTGGGATCATGACCTGACCCGAAGGCAGACGCTTAACCGACTGAGCCACCCAGGCGCCCCTAACTTCTATCTCTTGAATACAAATAAACAGCACATAAAAATTTTAGGTAAGCCTGAGTCCCTGCCGTAAAGTTCCAGTTGCTTGGAATTCAAATATGTGATTTACTCAAGGGTCTGAACAGATCTGCTGTGATTTACACTGATAGCACTGGGGTGTATTAGGCAACAATGAAATTCATTTATTACCCCTGCTATGGCCATTAGCCTAGTTCAGTCTTGAGCTATAGTAATGATATTGATCACAGGCCACCTGGCTTCATCAAACTGTGCTTCTCCACTGATTGTTTTTTCCTTTTTTTTTTAATTTTATTGTGTTAGTCACCATACATTACATCATTAGTTTGTGATGTAGTGTTCCATGATTCATTGTTTGCGTATAACACCCAGTGCTCCATGCAGAACGTGCCCTCTTTAATACCCATCACCGGGCTAACCCATCCCCCACCCCCTCCCCTCTAGAACCCTCAGTTTGTTTCTCAGAGTCCATAGTCTCTCATGGTTCGTCTCCCCCTCCGATTCCCCCCCTTCATTTTTCCCTTCCTACTATCTTCTTTTTTTTAACATATAATGTATTATTTGTTTCAGAGGTACAGGTCTGTGATTTTTAAGCAAGTGGTTTATCAAAAATAAAGTCCTGGAACATTAATGAACCATGATACTCATGTGGACTTTAAATTATCCAAATTCTTGATCCATTTTCAGTATTAATATTCAATAACACCTTAGATAATTTTTAAAAACTCCTGTGACATACTAATATAACAAATACTCTATGCAGAAAGATCTCAAAATACAGGGGAGTAGGGCAAGTGATCTACAAATAAACTTTGCAAATTTACAAAGCTGCTTTCATGCATGTTCGATTGTTATCTTTCATTGAAATACCAAAGGAATTAGTCATCTTTAAGAATTTTCTACTTGTGGGGCGCCTGGGTGGCTCAGTTGTTAAGCGTCTGCCTTCGGCTCAGGTCCTGATCCCAGGGTCCTGGGATCGAGCCCCACATCGGGCTCCCTGCTCGGTGGGAAGCCTGCTTCTCCCTCTCCCACTCCCCCTGCTTGTGTTCCCTCTCTTGCTGTGTCTCCCTCTGTCAAATAAATAAATAAAATCTTTAAAAAGAAAAAAGAATTTTCTACTTGTAAAATGTCAGTGATTATTTTGGGTCTAGATGTTGACTGGAAGCACTTGATAGCCTAAGAATTTGTCTTTTATATGTATATCTGCCTGCCTGCCTTCCTCCCCTCTCTCCTTTTTCCTCTTAAAGTTGACCTGGGAATTCCTTCATCCACAATTAGATGTTTTGTCAAAGAAAACTATAAACACCACAGGCAGCAGTCTGTCTCCTAGGAAAATGATCACTTGGAATGGGCCAACACCGCAGAGAAGTTTCTCCCAGAAAGATGCCATCGTGATTGCTATTTCTGCTTGAGTTGTCCCTAGACTAGTAGAATGGTAGTGCTGGGCAGGGCTTTGGATGGGAGATTTATCCTACCTTCCCCTGTGGTTTGTGTGCACCACCTGCATCCACCTCCCCTGGGCTCTTGGTAAACGGGCAGATTTCTGGGCCCCGCCCCAGACTCACTGAAAGGACTTCTCTGAAGGTGGAGTCAGGGAATGGTATTTTTATAGGATTCTCAAGGGACTCTGATGCAAATTGCAGGGCCAGTTCTAGTCTCGAGCGACTGAGTGAATGAGTGAGTGAGCGAGAGCACACGTGGGGTATGGGGCAGAGGGAGAAGCAGACCCTCCACTGAGCAGTGAGCCCAATGAGGCACTCGATCCCGGGACCCCGGGATCATGACCTGAGCCGAAGGCAGACGCTTTACCAACTGAGCCACCCAGGCACCCCTGATACTTTAGTTTTAAAATTGGATTTTTTTCAATGACAGGCAGCATTAAAATTTAATGCAGCAAATGAACCATGTTACAGTATTCCCATAAAAAGTGGCTTGGTGGTCAGGCACATGAAGTGATAACGTTTTATTACAAACTCTTGACTACAAGTTTATTGCTATTTATTTGTGCTTTGGGTGATTAACTCTATAAAATGGAATAAAGTGCTTGATAAATACTTATTGAATTGAAAAAAAAAAGAGCACAGACCTTGGTGTTGAGTTTGAAAAGATTTCCTTTATTATCAGCATAAAGATGCTAAAATCTCAAATTTAATGGAATCTGAAGTAGCTTAGTTTTCGTGTTATCATTTACTGGGTCTGCCGAATCCTTATGAAGATATTGCAGGGAGACCAGTGTCCATAATATTTTTTGTTTTGTCTTTTGCTTTCTTCTTCACGTCAAAATTTTGAGTAAAGTTATATAAACCCTTCAGAAAAGGCGTCGTGCGTGTGGAGGCTCAGGACGCTATGTGAGGGCTTGAAACTCTCTTGACCTGTAAGTGTCAACTTCAAGAGAATTTCTGCTCAAAACTTTGAAGATAAAATAGAACATCTAATTAACATTTAGAAGAGGAAGATATATATCCATTTCAAGTAATCTGACCTGGATTTCAGCAGCAGAATCTCTTCTTGACACATTTGTAACTCATTTTACTTGCTAATAGGTACTGTGTGTACACACCCAAGGCAGAATGGCACTTAACCTCTCAGAGTTCCGAAGGTGAATTAACTTAAAATTAAACAATAAATTTTTGTGAAGGGACATTTCATTTGGAATCATCTAATATTGCATCAGATGCGTATGATTGACAAACACCAATTATCCAAGAAAGTTGAAAGGACTAGTGGCATTTTGTGCTTCATCTGTATTACTATAAATATTTTCAAGGGAAATCAGGTGATTTCATGGGTATGAAGCGTGGACAGTAGGACCTGGCTGGGCTTTGGAGTCATACAAAACTCGGCCACCTAACCAAAATGTGAGTATGGGCAACTACTTAAATTCTCTGAGTCCCACTGTACTCTTTTGTAAAGTCTGGGCAATTCTGCTGATTTTGTGAGTGTTGTGAGAAACATAGAAAACAGATATAAAATTTTTCATACCATGCCTGCCATTTAGGAGGTGAAGGGGGAACCATGTTCTCCTTTCAGTGTCCTTAGTTTGGTCCATAGAGTAAACAATACCATCCTTTTTGCCAATAATAATGAGAGAGGACTTGTGGGCGCTCATGCTCTCTCTCTCCCCCAACTCCCCAAAGAGAAATGACCTTGCTAGTGACTTTGAGTGAAGAATCTGATTAAGCTTAACTCAGTGCCTTTTGTGTTCTCTCTCTTTCAGGGCTATTTACCCGCAGAATATGGCTAGCACTGCCTGGAATGGGGTGGCTAAATTCAATTCAGAAATCTTTCCTGTGAAGTTCGACTGTGGTTAATAGTATGAAGCTGATATTTTGATCTCCATGTGTATGATACTTTCGTTTACTTCTCAGTAGGTGTGAACCCGAAGGAGTGAATAGTGTGGGGCACCTGGCAGGCTCAGTGGGTAGAGCATGCGACTCTTGATCTTAGGGTTGTAAGTTCTAGCCCCATGTTGGGTATAGACATTACTTAAAAATAAAAAATTGTTGGGGTGGCTGGGTGGCTCAGTGGGTTAAGTGTCCGACTCTTGGTTTCCGCTCAGGTCAAGATCTCAGGGTCCAGGTATCGAGCCCTGCATGGGATCTGTGCTCAGCGGGGAGTCAGCTTGAGATTCTCTTCCTCTCCCTCTGCCCCTCCCTGCCACTCTCTCTCTTTCTCTCTCTCTCTCTCATAAATAAATCTTAAAAAAAATGAAAAAAATAAAAAAAGTCCTAAAAAAATAAAGGAGCAAACAGCTATCACTCCCAAATCTCCAACAGTAGACAATCAATATATTATAGCTACTGTTATCATAGACGTATTTGCCTGCACCCCCCTGCTTTCTATAGTAATTTGATCTCACAATACCAAATGTTTATAGTCTAACGCACTGTTTATGGTACAATACCATACACTCTAATTCTTTATTATTTAATTGGGAGGAAAAAATGCCCATTGCTATACTTTAAGTGAGTAACATGATTTGGCTCATAGTTTGTCAAAATCGAAATTCTTTCTACAACTTCAAAGGAAGAAGAAATACTATGGTGCATCCTCAAGGTCAGCGCTGCTTGGTCATACATTGCATGCACTTTTAAACTCAGAAAATGTCTGATATGTCAAAAGTAACTGGATTTAGAAGTATTATGAGGAGATAATCTTTATCATAGGGAGACCAATGCTTCCAATGTAGCTTCACCTGGTTTGTGAGAGAGAGGCAGAGAGAGAGAGACAGAGACAGGGAGACAGAGAGACAAGAGCAGAGCAATACAGAGAATGGACAATGTGAAAAATACCTGAAGCAAATCTGAACAATATTATTAATATAAAAATAAATATGTGAAGATTCAGGTGAAGTCTCATTCCTTTCACCTCTCCCCAAAGGTACCACATTGATGTGTATATTTCACATCCCTTTTGTGTATCTTTACATATATGTGTATATATATTTACATATATTTGTGTATTTATCCATGAACAATATATAAGCTTGTTTTGTGAGAAAGCACCATATACGTTATTCTTCATTTTTCTAATTTAACATTTTTTAAAACTTTCCATGTGGATGCATAGGAATCCTTTGATTCAGCTTAACTGCTAATTAATAGTCATCATATAAATGTATCAAATTAGATTTATCAATTCCCCGATTGATAGACATCTAAGTTGTTTCCGTTTTTTTCACCAATATGAACAAGCCACATCCTTGTTATAAACACCTTCGCTTGTCACTTTGTCTTCAATGTTCTGAGTAGGTGCTGGTTTTTCTTCCATAGTGCAGACTCCGATTTTTTTTCTCTGTGGCATCTTACATTATTTATAACAATGTATCTAGTTATTTTATTCATTGTTTACTTTCTTTAAAGTAAGCTCTAGGCTCAAAGTAGAGCTGGAATTCAGGACCCTGAGATCAACAGTCACATGCTCCATAGATCCAGCCAGCCAGGCACCCCTCAGTGTTTACTTTTTAAAAATGGCTACCTCCCCCATCGATTGAGAGTCTGTATGCAGGAACTGTTTGCCGCTCCTGTCGCTCACCAGCGTGTGTATGTTCAGTGACCGGAGTATAGCGTATACTCAGCAATGCTTGTTGAATAAATGAATGGAATGAAAACAACAAATAAGTGACTTCCTTTAAGGTGAATTCTCTGCCAGGAATCTCCTCTGTCCTTCACACAAAGAAGCTTCTGGCAAGTCTGCGCCATGGGTTAGCTAAAAATACCCAGACCTGTCTGGTTCCCCATGGTAAATGTGGCTTAGATTTAAGCTCAGATTTCTGCTGGTTGTGGCATAATATGCCAAGAAACCAGACCCCAGATGGGCATGTCATTTCCCTGAATCCTGGAGTCACTGGTAATAGAAGTGACTGTCATTCTTTTTAAATATAAAGTTGTCCCCAGAAATCTTAAGACAGATCTTAAGACAAGCAAAAGCTACTGCAGCAGATAGTGCAGCCTTTCAGTGTCTGTTCTCCATTGCTTGCTTAGTCAAAGAAGCCAAATTTTCATTCCAGCGCATCGTGTGCCAGAATAAAGACTATCATTACCCACCGTGTTTGTAGCTAATCATGACTATGTGACGGAGTTCTGGCTAATGAGAGTGGAAGTGTCATTTGGGAGTTCCGTGTAGTCTCCTGAAAAGGGGCAGTGGATCGCCTCATTGTGCCCTACTTTGCGTGGTGTCTGAGTGTGGTGTCTGTCCGCTCGCACGGGGGCCCCCAAAGAGGGGGGTGACGATCGGGCGGAGGCAGAGCGAAGGCCAGAGAAGTTTGGTGAGCACCCCACCGGGGGGGCAGTGGGCAGGACAGTGAGAGAAGCTTTCTGCCAGGAGGCAGTGAGTGGAGGCTGTTTTTAAAGGGGGAAGATGAGGAGGTATGGCGACATATGGAATTCTCCCTTTTTTGGTCACTGTGCCTGGTTGTAAGTAGCCCATGGGTCAGTGAGGGCCTATGGATATTTTGAGGTGGGTCGCCCGACGGGCCTGTTTGTATTCAGCTAGGGGCTCACGAGCCCTTTCTACCTTCCATCGCTCAAGCCCGTTTTCTAAAAGCGGCCTCTACACTTTGATTCTGTTCCTACAGTCATCTTCGACCATAAAGACTACGGTTCTCTAGGTTGGAGGAACAGATCCCCAGAAGGTACTTAGGTCCCTGAGGGCCAAGTGGAACCATCATAACAGCCCTCAATTGTTTACCTGTGGGCTTTTTCTTTAATGTGGGAATTAAACTTCTAGAGTCAGGTGACACTAATCCAAACAGATATATTTAGCTAAAGCAATATCATCCTAACAATCTTGCCATCTAAGAGTAAATATCTCGACCCCCTGTTAAAGCGCCACATAATAGCTGTGTAAACCTGAGCAACTCACTCTCAGGACCAGATTTTTTTTCTTCTACAGAGCAGCAGGATAAAGTTAAGACTGAGATCTTTGTCTGTTAGAGAATCCTGTGACCATATTTAAATATAATCGCTCTGGATTGTGAAGCTAGCATTAGTAAGAAATGAAGCCTGTCTTTATCGTTTGGCAAAAGCTCATTAATTGGATTTTTTTTTTTTTGATCGTTTGAATGCAGGCTAGGCTGAAGTTTATCTTTGTACTATCTAAAAAAAAAAAAAAAAAAAACGCAAAAACCTCCCTAAACAAATCTGCAGGGTAATTGTTGGCTTACTTTAGAAACCAACTGCTTTCTAATTGAAAGTTGGCAGCTTCCTATTTGCATAGATATAGTTAATGTACTAACTTTCAATTATTTTTAAAAATCCATTTACTAAAACAGGCTGACAGTGGGGCGCCTGCCTGGCTGGCTCAGTAGGTAGATCATGCGACTCTTGATCTCGGTGTTGATAGCTCGAGGCCCACGTTGGGTGTAGAGATTACTTAAAATCAAAATCTTTCGGGCGCCTGGGTGGCTCAGTTGGTTAAGCGACTGCCTTCGGCTCAGGTCATGATCCTGGAGTCCCGGGATCGAGTCCCACATTGGGCTCCCTGCTCAGCGGGGAGTCTCCTTCTCCCTCTGGCCCTGCTCTCTCTCTCTCAAGTAAATAAATAAAATCTTTAAAAAAAAATCAAAATCTTTAAAAAAAATAGTCTGAAAAGACATTATTGATGTTATTCATATTTTAGTGTGGTGGTCCAAGACTGAACCTCAATATTTCTGATTTCCTGAAGACTGGCAGCACGGATAAAGCTGCTTTTCAAAAATTGCAGGAATCGCTTTCCCAGGGCTGGAAGAGTAAAAGCAATGTCCCTTTGGATTTGGAGTAGGTGGCCTTCTCTCCATTTTGGAGCGCTATTGACATGCAGAAGTAAGCTAAGTACTTATTCTTTGCCCTCTGATATTGAAAGTAATCTAAGTGTAAATAATTCGGAGTGGAATGCTAACTTATTCTAATAACGCAAACATTTACTTTTGGTGGAGGATGTAGGGATGGCAGTCTAAACCCTCATGTCTGGGGATTTCTACTTCTTCTGGAACAAAACCTGGGAACTGGGGAGAGAGAGATGATGGGAGAAGAAACTCTGGCAGCTGACCCATAAGAGACCCTTCATATTGGGATGTGGCCTATGGATTTGGAGAGCAACAATGTCTGATGGTGGGCTTTTCCTTTTCTGCATTGTAATGTTCTTATGAAATTCTCATTCCCAGCACAATGTGTGAACCACCACCACAACTTGGGTGTAGGTTTGTGTTAGCACTACCCTGGGGAGAGAAGGAAGGGGCTTTGCTTCTGTATTCAGACGGAGGTGTTTTTTTTTTTTTTTTTTTTAATTTATTCATTTATTTGACTAATCTCTACACCCAACGTGGGGCTTGAACTCACGCCCCCAAGATCAAGAGTCACATGCTCTTCCAACTGAGCCAGCCAGGTGCCCCTCAAACAGAGGTTTTTGAAAACTGGAGTGGTTCAGCTTAACGGTAACTAGATGGACCAAAGTCAGCAGTTGTCCAAAGAAGGAGGCAGCAGTTTGGAGCCAAGTGTCACAAGGAACAAGCAGGAGAGATAGATGGTCCCCAGGAATCATATGATATACACAGGAGGACTCTATTACTAGTGGTTACCTAGGATGACATTTCAAGTTATTTTATTTAGATATTCAAGAAAGGTGATTCCTGGAGGGCTAAAAGATGGCGCACCAGGGTTTCACAGTAATACAGCTGTTATTTCTCTTCAATGCCCACTCTATTCTAGTCCCTAAGTAAAAGACACTTGATACACATGATCTCCTTTATTGCTCACAACACCTGAAAGGCAGCATATTCTTTTTACCAGAAAAGGCAAAAGCCTAGAAATATTGGAAGTTTGTTTTTACCTTTTCTCACTAGTTCATGCTGCGCTTCCTCGCAGTTCATACGAATTGGTGACCTTTTGGTAGTCAGATTGCAACACAACTTTGTCAGAATAACTGATCAATAGGATTCATTTCCAGGAAAAACATGGAAATATTTCTGCAATTCCAGAGTCTTCAAAAAAAATAGTAATTCTGCTGAAAGTATGAAATGGAAGCGTCTTTACAGCTTAGAGTCAAACTAAGCTTTTATTTTTTTATGATCGGATGCAGTTGAACCTTGAACAACACAGATTTGAACTGCACATCCCCTTGTATCATTTTCTTCAATCAATACAGTACAATACTGTAAATGCATTTTCTCTTCCATGTGATTTTCTTAATAACATTTTCTTTTGTCTCGCTTACCTTCTCACAAGAATATAGCATATAATACATAGGACATACAAGATCTGTGTTCATTATTTATGTTATCAGTAAGGCTTCTGGTTGACAGCAGGCTATTAGTAGTTACGTTTTGGGGGAGACAGAAGTTATACATGGAGTTTTGACTGCCTTTGGGGGTGTTGACACCCCAGCCCCCATGTTCTTCAGGGGTCAGCTGTATTTTGTTTTGAATCATGATGCAAAATAACAATGAGAGTATTGTGTTTGATGTTCTAGTATTAAACGACTAAAAGTGAGTGGTATTTACTCATGAGCTTCATGATTCCAATGTTATTGCCATGCTCTCCAATGACAGGACACTGTACGCAGATTTACTAATGAAAAAATGCAGCAAAAGTAAAAGGCTACAAAAAATAAAATAAAAGGCTCCATTAGTAATGGATAATAAAGTCAGAGAAGCTCTTAATGGTGAGCAATATTGCAGTTGCTGAGCCTGCTGCTTTTCTTCTTCTTCTTTTTTTTTTTTTTAAACTGGTTTACTACTGTTTTACTATGGAGGGTTTAACACGTTTCTACTTTTTTCTTCTTTAACCAACTAGATGGTTAAAGATTATGTGCAGAAATGCACTCAAGTGTAAGTGGAAATTCCTGGCAGTAAAAGTCGATTGGCCTTTCCTAAAATTAAGAGAAATATTTATAGCCATTCAAAAGGCAGTGTTGGTTGATTACAAAGAGTAGAGTGTGACCTTACGCGAGCTCCTTGAGGGAACTTTTTGTCACTTTGTCATATGTACAGTAGCACAGAATTGAGCTGGTGCCTTGGTATGATTTGAGAAGGCGATGTGCTGTGGTCTCGTCACTCTCCTACCTCCAGTACCTCCTTAACTCCCCATTAAGTAATTTCTTAGGAAGCCCCTGGAGTCGTAGGTCCGGTGCAGGGCAATGCCGCAGCCTGTCAGGTCCATGAGGATTCAAATGAGAAAGAGAGGTCGTCATGCTGCCTGGAGGCAAGGTGAGTCGCAGTGTGGACGGAGCTTAAGCTGGAGGTGCAGTCCTATACAGAGCTGGGAGGGGCACGGGTCCTGACCCCGATCAAACCAAAAGCTTGTTCTTAGGAAGGAAGTGAAGCAGTTTCCAATGATTTGTCAGACTAAGGCATGATCCCAAAGGAAAGTCTGGGCAGGGTCAGCAGACTAGAGACTGTCAGGCTGTGCGTAAGGCAGGAATGAAGCAGGCTGGGGGTTGAACTTTGGGATTTGGGTCTACATTTCAACACAACTAGTTTCTAATGAGTCTTGTGGCTGCTTCCTGAGCTTACAAGAGTCAGCATCTCGGGATGGAAAGGGTCAAAGCCTCTTTGGACTGACTGCCCCTCATCTCCGGGGAAGAAGGCTGGGTCTCCGTCCTCCAGGAAGCCCCCAGTGCCCGTTGCATGTGAAACCATACTCTCTGGTTGTATTATGGGCTGGGCTTGGTCTGGGGGTGCATCTCTCAGGGTCACTGCCATCACCTCCTTTACAAACTTCTCAGCCCAGTATTCTAACTTCCTCCTCTCAGGTCTTGATAGCTAGACTCTTGGCAGTATGGGTTTTTCTGTTTGGGCAGTATGTTTTTTAAGATGCTGTGTGACTTGAGCCTAGTGACATGTTAGCTACGTAAGAAATGCATTACCATTACCTCTGGTCTTTGTCTCTGCCTTCTCCATCTCGAAGTCAAGGCCTTATACAAATGTCAACAAATACTTATTGAGTGTCTTTACTTATTTTGTTTTTTTTTTCTTTTTGTGTGTCTCTTAGATAAACTGATGTGTATTTGGCCCTATAAGGGATACAAAAAGGCTTATGTGATATAGCAGTGTCCGTTGGGGACCATTCAGTCTTGGAGAAAGACAGAAAATACAGCCACAAATGTTTCAGGAATAATTCAAGGCAGTATGCGAGCAGGCGCCAAATTAATTTGACAGCCGATAAGTACTGTGTGGTTTGCAGTTGTCCCAAAGTTTTTGTGTATGAGGGGGAAATCTTCAGGGTTTAAAAAATAAATGGGTGGAATTGAAATGGGAAGGAAAGGTAGCAGAATCTACTTATTCATTTGACAAGCATAAATAGTGCCTGCTATATACAAGGCACTCTACTGAGTACTTCAGAAATAATAGCTCATTGAATGCTCACAACCAGCCTTTGAGGTGGGTCAAATTATGGGAAGACAGAGACATAGACAGGTGGAGGAGCTTGTGCAAGGTCATACAGCTAAGAGGTGTCTAATTCTAGAAGCGCACTGGGGCACCTGGGTGGCTCAGTCAGTTAAGCATCTGCCTTCGGTTCAGGTCATGATCTTGGGGTCCTGGAATTGATTGGTTGGGCTCCCTCCTCAGCAGGGACCCAGCTTCTCCCTTTGCACCTCCTCCCCCATTTGTGCTCTCTCTCTCTCAAATAAATAAATAAAATCTTTAAAAATAAAGAGAAATGCACTGGCCAATCTGGTAGCTACTGGTGGCTATTGCAAACTAAATGCATTAGAGTTAAATAAGTTTAATTTCTCTTTCTCAGTCGCACTAACCACATTTCAAGTGTTCAATAGCCAAAGGTACCTGGGGGCTACCACAGTGGGTAGAACAGATAGAACAACTCCATCATGGCAGAACCTTCTGGTGGACAGCGCTGGTCTACTGTCCATATATTTAGCCATTCCTCTGGGCTAGCTCTTGCTGGGGTAATGATGTAAGCAAGCATGGGATGACTACATGCTTCTAAGTCCTTGCAGAGAAAGTTGTTTTGGGCTAGAGCCAAGAGTACTAGAAGAAATTTTGCAAAAGCAAGAAGTGGAGGCTAGTTTTGAATGCCAGGCGGGGAACTGGGCTTAATCCCTATATTGGTTTCCTATTGCTATGTAGCAAGCTACCAAAATTAGCAACTCACAGTTCACATGGGTCAGAAATCCAGGCGTGGCTTGGCTGAATTCTCTGCGCAGTCCCACCAGGGGGCAACCAAGGTGTCAGCCAGGGCTTCGGCCTCATCCAAGGCTTGAGATTCCCTTCCGAACTTGTTGGTTATTGGCAGAATTCAGTTTCTTGAAGCTGTAGAAATGAGGCCCTTAGCCTCAGTCGGCCTGCCTTTTAGTCGGCCTGCCATTTCCTCCCTGGGGACCCTCTACAAAACATGGCAGTTTGCTTCTTCACTGGGAAAGTATCTGCCGTTGCCACTCTGGTCTCTTAATTCTAGTCCCAGTTTTACTTATTTATTTATTTAAAGATTTTATTTATTTATTTATTTACTTATTTATTTATTTATTTGAGAGAGAAAGAGAGAGAGAACACGAGGAAGGAGAGGGACAAGCCGACTCCCGGGCTGAGTGCGGAGCCAGACGTGGGGCTGGATCCCACAACACTGAGACCACGACCAGAGCTGAAACCAATAGTCTGATGCCCAATGGACTGAGCCACCCAAGTGCCCCTCTAGTCCCAGTTTTAAAGGGCTCAACTGATTAGGTCAGGCCCACCTGGAGAAACCTCCCTTTTGATTAACTTAAAGGCAACTTAATAGGGACCTTAATAACATCTGCAAAGTTCCTTCGCATTTGCCATGTGCACAGCATACTCATACTCATATGAATGAAATCCCATCCTATTTACAAGTCCTGACCACACTCAAGGGGAGAGGATTATACAGGGTTTATACAACAAAGGGGCGTTTTAGCATTCCATCTGCCACAATTCTATATGTTTTAAGAAAGGAGTGTGTTTTCTGACTACAAGGTGGGAAGATGGGACTGTTATGCTTTCAAGAAGCTGTTTATTCCCTCTTAGTTATTTGGTCTCCAGTTAACATATAATGTCAGATTAAAACCTTGGCCTTTTTGGGCACCTGGGTGGCTCAGTCAGTTAAGCGTCAGACTCTGGGTTTCAGCTCAGGTCCGGATCTCAGAGCCCCGGGATCAAGTGGGGCTCCATCCTCAGTGTAGAGTCTGCTTGTTTCTCTCCCTTCCCCTCTGTTCCTCCCCCTGCTCCCACGTGCACTCTCTCTCTCTCTCAAATGAATAAATAAATAAATATTTTAAAAAAATAGAATCTTGACCTTCCGAGACGGGTGAAGGGGAGTGGGAGATCCAGGATTCCAGTTCTGGAATGAGTAAGTCATGGGGATGGAAGGCAGAGCACAGGGAGTAGAGGCAATGGTGCTGTCATAGTGTTGTGTGGTGACAGGTGGGGGCTATACTTGCGGGGAGCACAGCATCACGTATAACCTACACTGTTGCGTCACCGTGTTGTGCACCTGGAACTAATGTAACATTGTGTGTCAATTCGACTCAAATACAAAGAAAAGAAACCTTGGCCTTCTGGTCTCACCATCTTGTCTATTAATGCATAGTCTTAAAATGAATATTTTCATGTTTTTGAAACCTAATTATGTTTAAAAATCAAAATGATAACTTTGGCATTAATTTTTTAAGTACAAAAAGAACACATGGTGCTGGTTTAAAAAAAAAAGTAAAATGATAGAGAAGCACATTGACTATACAGTAAAATGGAAAATTGACCCACCTCCCACCACCCCCTTCTTTCTTGCTCCCCAGAAATATTCTTTCAGATTCTTTATTGAGCATATACAGATGCAGATATTCCATATTTTTATTTTTTATGCTTATTTTCTGCAATTCAGCATGGATATTGGCATTCTTCCATGTCAATACCTACAGACACTCCTCTTTCTCATACACACACACACACACACACACACACACACGGGTATGTGTGTATTTATATATAAATTTAACTATATATATATCCATACAAAATCATGAATGTAAAGATTGAAAGAGGTCATTCTAAAGGGAAAGCTATTATAAAGAAGAAATGCTCACATACAGCTCCTTATCTTATCCTTGTAATAAATTGTTGTTTGGACTAGCCCTGGTTTTAGCCTCCTCAGAACTAAAGAGAGCCCATCTTGAAACTCACCTGAATCTTTAATCTTTGTTTTATGTCAAGAGCTATTTTCAGACCATAATCACAGCTCTGGAGCTTTAAAGCATCGAGGCAATTCACTATCAAAAGGATTTGACTTTGTTCTTTCTAGGGAGACAGACAAAAATGCCTGCTTGAAATAATCAAATGGCAGCAGAGTTGGCTCTTTCTAATCCCCGCTTTCTCCCCGGATAAGGGAGGATGAAGAAGAAATTGTTCAAGAAGAAGAGAAATAGAACATCTCTCTGAAGTCTTCTGTCCATAGCCTTTTCCATACCCTTGGCCTATTCCAGGATTCCGTCTCATCTCTGGTCCTAGCACCGATCCTGTTCCTTAGGCAGGGAAGATTCAAGAAGCCCGAGCCAGATGTCTTGACGGTAAATAAGCTTTTCTGTTGATGCTGATCTGATCATCGAATTCTAACAATTGGCTTCTTGCCTTGTTCCTTATGATGAAGGTGCCATTTGGGGACATTTTTGTGAATGAAGAGGGGTGCTATTAATAACTAACCTGGGAAAGCAAGTATCAATCCGGGCTGCCCCGTGCAAACTGGACATATGATCGCTCTACTCATAATCAGGTGGTGCCCGGCCGCCACGAATGATAACAATCATCCTGGGCTTTGAGCAAGGACTCCCCAGCCACCATACTAAGCACTTACAGTGTCTTATTTGATCCTCACTCTCAACTACTCTATTGGATATTGCTATTATCCTGCCCATCTTACAGATGAGGAACCCCAGTTCCCACGGCTAGGTTCCCATGCGCAGAGACAAATTGCAGGGATGTGGAGAAGGTGAATGGGGTATCAGCTTGAAAGCAAGGAGGGCTGGGCTGCCAGGAGGGAATGAGTGATGGTAGAGATGAATCCTGCTGGCAGTGTTTTGGGGATGAAAGGGTTTCTTTTTTCTTTTTTTAAATTTAATTTTATTATATTATGTTAGTCACCATACATTACATCATTAGTTTTTGATGTAGTGTTCCATGATTCATTGTTTGTGCATAACACCCAGTGCTCCATTCAATATGTGCCCTCCTTTATACCCATCACCGGGCTAACCCATCCCCCAACCCCCTGCTCCTCTAGAACCTTCAGTTTGTTTCTCAGAGTCCATCGTCTCTCATGGTTCGTCTCCCCCTCTGACTTCCCCCCCTTCATTTTTCCCTTCCTACTATCTTCTTCTTCTTCTTCTTTTTTTATCATATAATGTATTATTTGTTTCAGAGGTACAGGTCTGCGATTCATCAGTCTTACACAATTCACAGCGCTCACCATAGCACATACCCTCCCCACTGTCTATCACCCAGCCACCCCATCCCTCCCACCCCCCTCCACTCTAGCAACCCTCAGTTTGTTTCCTGAGATTAAGAGTCTGTTATGGTTTGTCTCCCTCTCTGGTTTCATCTTGTTTCATTTTTCCCTCCCTTCCCCTATGATCCTCTGTCTTGTTTCTCAAATTCCTCATATCAGTAAGTTCATATGATACTTGTTTTTCTCTGATTGACTTATTTTGCTTAGCATAATACCCTCTAGTTCCATCCATGTCGTTGCAAATGGCAAGATTTTGGGGGTTTTTTTGATGGCTGCATAATATTCCATTGTCTATATATAGCACATCTTCTTTATCCATTCATCTGGTGATGGACATTTTGGCTCTTACCATAGTTTGGCTATTGTGGACATTGCTGCTATAAACATTGGGGTGCATGTACCCCTTTGGATCCCTCCATTTGTATCTTTGGGGTAAATACCCAGTAGTGCAATTGCTGGGTTGTAGGGTAGCTCTATTTTCAACTTTTTGAGGAAATTCCATGCTGTTTTCCAGAGTGGCTGCCCCAGCTTGCATTCCCACCAACAGTGTAGGAGGGGTCCCTGAAAGGGTTTCTTAAGGAGGTCAGGAGAACGTGGGCTAATAGATTATTTTTGTTCCCGTGCTCAGTGATTCCTTTCTCTGACAGCACAGAGTTCCAGGAGCCCTCATCCTCTGTATTGCTCACTTTGGCATCATCTTTTCTTACCCATAGGTATTCCTTGTGTAAGCTTCGTTTCCTCAAGCAGATGGTAAGCGACTCCAAGGCGGAAGTCTGAGTTGGGTCTCCCTGAGCTACAGTCAAGATGTTGGCTGGGCTGGGTTCCCTCTGCTGGCTGTAGGGGAGAATCTATTTCCACATTTCTTGGCTCCTCCATTTTCGAAGCCTCTCTTCTGCCTCTCTCTTCTGCTTTAAGGACTCTTATGATGACATTGGGCCCCTCCAGATAATGCAGCATAATCTCCTCATCTCAAGGTCAGCTGATTGAACTTTAATTCCCCCTTGCTGTGTAACAGAACATACTCAACAGTTTCTGGGGATTAGGATGTGGACATCTTCTGGGGGCCATTACGATGCCCCTCCACAGGTGGGAGGGAGGATGCATGTCTCTCCCGGTGTCCATTTTCCATCGCTGATGTAACACATTTACAACAAACTTAGTGGCTTAGAGGGCCCAGTTATCATCATACAGTTTTGTAGGTCAGAAGTCTGAAATGTGTTTCACTGGGCTAAAATCAAGGTGTCGGTCAGCAGGGTTGCATTCCTTTGGAGGTGCTAGCTCAGAATCCATTTCCTTGCCTCTTGCAGCTTCTGGAGGCCACCTGTGTTCCTTGGCTTGCTCTCCTGCCTCCTTATACTTATTAGGATCTTTGTGTTGACATTGGATCTGCCCAGATAATCCAGGATAATCTCCCCATCTTAAGATCAGGTGATCGGCAACCTTAATTCCCTTTGCCATGTAACCTAATGTATTTACAGGATCTGGGAATTAGGACCTGGACCTATATTCTGCCCCACACCCTTTAAAAATTTTCCCCCCAAATGTTCAAATATGCACACAACTATATATAGAGAAAGCACAATAAATCGCCATTTACTCATCCCTGAGCTTTGGACTTAACTTAGTTCATTTTTTAAAAAGTAAGCCCTAGGCCCAATGTGGGGTTTGAACTCACGACCCCAAGATCAAGAGTCACATGCTCCACCAACTGAGCCAGCCAGATACCCCTTGGACTTTGTTCATTTTTGAGGGTAATTCTGTGAGTGGTTGAAGTGTTATTTCATACAGTAAATACTAGTCAACTTTACTTCTGAATTATTTCCATTTCTTATATAAATATTATAGATTAAGATTATAAAGTGTTGTTTAAACATTTTTTGTAGACTTTAATATTTATAGTGGTTATAAATGATATGAAATAGTACTTCTAAACACCCTTAAGGCAGAATATTGTATTTAAAAATCGTGAAAAGTAGGAAGGACACACAAAAAAACTAATATTCTGACATTCTCATGTACACAAGAATACCTCTGAAAATAAATTTGTAGGAAATATTTTTCAGAGCTTACAATTTTTAAGTCTATGGTCTATTAGAAGCTTATTTACAAACCCCATGTTTGGATTGTAGTTTATATTTTAAGACAATCTACGTTATATTTTCCCAGCTTTATTGAGATATAATTGACATATAACATTGTGTAAGTTTGAGATGTACAAAGTGTCGATTTGATACACATACATATTGTGCCATTGACGATCTACATTATTAAACCCAAGGACGCATAGTTTTAAAGTTGAAAATGCTCTAACTGTATGCATTTTCATTCAAATTTATAAGATTTGCAATGTAGAAAGCCTTAAAAAAATTTCTTGATAGCTCCATTATGAGGGGTCCAGATGCTCTTTTGCATTTGTGCTGTCACCTTGCTTTTATTTATTCCCAGAGCCTTGTTGGACTTAACAATATCTGCAGTTCCAGCTCAGGGAGGTTCTCAGACCAGTGTTCAGGCTTTTGCTGTCAGTGTTTGTGACAGTAGATCTGACTTCGTGTGTTCTGTCTGTGTATGTGTTTGTATTAGTCAAGCTAATGCTCATTTTGGCAGTAGTATACCACCTGAAATTTGTGGTATCTTAACCTAATATGGGCTTACTTCACATTTGCATAAAATCTGATGCAGATGTTTCTGTTTTGGAAGCTCTCTTGTGCAGCCCTGCTGCTGGCCATGAACTTGAGGACTGAGCTTCTTCCTTCATCTGGGATTGCTTCACTCCCACCCATGCAGTGGTGCAGTGGAGGGGAGAGAGGGAGAATTGTGGGAAATTGCATGGGGCAGTGTAGGGGCCAGGCCTGGAGGTGGTGTATGTCACTTCCACCACACTCCACTGGCCAGAACTGGATCATGTGGTCCCACCTACATGTAAGGGTGGACTACAAGATGTAGTCTTCCTGCGTGCACTGGAGAAAAATGAAACTGTGTGCTGAACACATAATAGTGGTCTCTGCCAGTTTGTGAAGAGAGTTTTCAGATCTTCGATCTGGAAGACATTTTTAGGTTCAGCAACTTATCTTACAGAAGTGGAAACTGAGGCACAGTTGTGGAGGAAGCCTTGCACAAAACTATAGAGAAAGTTCCAGGCCAATATTTTAACACCTAGTATGTAGACAGCGATTGGGATTAGTTTCAGACCCTTCCTAGCATCATGTGGACCAATCTGCTACCCGGTGGAAAATGGAACCTCATCAACAGCACCCCTACCACTGCTCTAACGAAAAGTTGATTTATTTATTTATTTTTTTAGTTAAAAAGTGAAGAGAGGTACAAGTTTACAAATGCCAAGATAAATGTATGTGTACTTTCTTAATATTTTAATGTAAGTTTTATCTTTCCCATCATGGACTAGTGTGGCATTATTTTATTTTATGGTGCTGAACATTTTTTTTGGCCATTGATGAGTTTTGTTCACATTAAGTAGCATTTTTGAAAAATACGCATGAGATATAAAACTAGAATATTTAATATTCATACTTGTTATGCTTTAATATCTTGCCTAAGAGTTCAGAAAAGAAATGGCATTTGTGTCCTGTATATGCCAGTATTTCTAAACCTTCCCATTTGTATTCACATTAGAGATAAGTGAATGAAAATAAAAACTATCTGGAAATTGAAATGTTTCTTCATTAAATTTGAAGTTTTCATTTTCCAGAATATATTATTTTATGATTTCAGCTCTCATAATCTTGTTATTACCATGTGACCAATACATAATACATAAATTATAGATGTGGAAAGATTTGGTTTGGGGGGCTGGAGTGAGGTAGCGAATGGAGAATAAAGAAAAATAAATACAAGTTCTATGGCTACAGTGGGCTAAATACTACAGCTCCATATCTATGCCCTGTTAGCTCTGAGCCAGCTTCTGCCTGTTTCAGTTGAAAAATTCTTGCTTGAAAAGCTTTGTTTTCCTAGCTATTGTCAAAACACTTTCTGTGGCCATGTGCCTCCACTGTGGGTTAGCGTTTGTCTTTGCTACATCGATAGAAATGTAGTGTTCACGTCTAATACCATATCTAGGGGATCATGGCCACTCCAGGACGCTACACATTTACAATAACAGCAACAGCAACAAAACAACACTGACGCCTAACAACTTTTTTTTTTACCAGTCATCTTTTATTGGATGTTAATTCTCAATTAAGATATGAAAGTGTTCAAGGGTGCCAGGCAAAGGTCACGGAAGTAGTCGCTCATGTTTGAGTTCCTTATTAACAACAGCAGTAGTTGAAAAGCACGTAAGCTGCCAGCACCAACGACGCCCCCTTTCTTCACATTGTCATACTTGTGATACCCATAGTGACCTCTTTGAAACAGTCCGGCAATGCCTTTAGGGGTGAAATCCCGCATCAGTATCCAGCTTGGCAGCTCTCCTAGTTTCACAGCCACGAGCTTCCTCTCCTTCACTGGTACAGGTGATGCCATCTTGGAGACCTGGGTGTCTGCTATGGATACCTAAGAAGTACTGTGCCAGTCACTGTTCCAAGCAATATATATTCGCTTACTGAATTCTCAAAACAAGAGCCTACATCTCTCATATATTCCTTTTTAAGAACAACAACAAAAAAACCTTCCCAGAAGCCTCCAGCAGATTTCCCCTAAAGTCTCATTGGCCAGAATTACATCACTTGCCCCTGCCAAACCAAGCATTTACAGAGAGGAATGCTTGGCTTAGAAAGTCCAGTCAGAACTCATCACCCAAGTATGGGGGAAGAAATTATAATTCAGAGGAGGTTGAACAAAACCTGGGTTGTACTGGCAAGGAAGAAGGGAAAGGTCAGGCTATTGGGTAGGAAGCCAACAGTGTTTACCACAGTAGCCAGGGAGAAAGGAGTGGATATCAAGAGAATCAAATTTGAAGACATTTTTCAAACTCAAAATATTGAAGTGAAAATAAAATCCCATTAGTATTTGTACCTAAAAATAATGAACATCAACCAAAATAGCTGTAAATTTTCTGGGCACCTCTACTTAATTTCTTCTTAATGGTTTACAGTGTAACTCTAGGCAGGTTCACTTAAGCATCTGGCATTTCTTCCCTGAATATGACAACCCAATAATGAGACTTTTTAATTCAAGAAACTAGAACTGTCATTCTGTGCTCTTAGTTCATCCCAGATGTTCACAGCTTGATCTATTTAATCTCCCCCATCACTAGGATTCAATAAGGGCAGGAGGCAATATCTCAATAGCCTCTGAAAGTATTTGGCAAGACCTTCACCTCTCCTACATCAGAGGGCCAAAGGGCCTGATACCCACAAGGCATTTATGGGCAGCAACATCTATAGATTTTGGCCCAATCTTCTCGGGCATCTGGGGACCACCACCAGTTTGTCCAACTGTGGGAGTACTTGTGAAATTTAGCAGTCTTGTAGGCATATCTTTCTCTCAGACAGCTATAGATGGATTTTCCACAGCGAATATTTATTATAGTTGAAATCATAGTCTACACAACTGTTTCCCGGTTTTTTCACCTAGCATCATTCTCAGCTTGTAACCGTGTAAAATTTTCCGTAAATCTTTTTGGAATTTATCTGTGATACGTGAGTCTTGTCCTGCGCCCAGTGCTGCACGTACATTCTACCTCCCAGAGCCCTTTTCCCTAGTAAGTCCATCTCCCTTGCTCGCAGGTGATCAATAAGGCACCATAATGTGTTTTTGTCCCTGGGAGTGGCAACTGACAAGGACCACTTTGCCCCCAATAGTGCAGTCCTTTCTCTTTTATTCTAGTGAAGTTGAACCAGTCTACGTTGGAATCGCCTTCCCAACTATTTTTTCCAGGAACAGATGAAACGAATTTCATTATTTTCTCATCAAATACTGCTTTTGACTCAAAGAATATACCTTGGTTGATCATTCACTTTTTAAAACAGATTTCGCTTCTAGTGACATCTGGATTTTTCTGAAAAGTTACCTTCAAAGGATGGAGATCAGTGAGTATTGAACACGCTTTTGAATAAAGAATGCTGTGGGTATTTCCAGCTGATGACTAGGTTTAAGAGTGTGATTTGCTCATTGTGGAAGGTCCTGTTTCAATCCAGTCCCATCCCATAAAGCAGTCCCCAATCATGGCCAGGATGAAACTTCCCTCCTTGGCTCTGCAGATTAATCCTAAGGCACTTAATTATTTTTGTGCAAAGTTTCATGAAAAAGCAGGGCTAATCGTCAGTCGCTGACCTACACATTCAGCCCAGGTGCTGTTCAGCTCTCCACCTTTATGCCAAGCTGCAGCTGCAGAAGCACAACTCACAGGAAATACACACACTTGAGAAGCTATTTTATACAAGTAGATTTTATAAATAACCACAAGCTCTTTTTATCTATCAAATCTCAACACCCAGCCGCCCCTGTGTTCCCTGGAGAAGTGTGCACTCCCTAGAGGAACGCCGAGAGAGAGGAGAGAAGAAAGCCTTGGGGTTTACTCCTCTCTTTCACCCCGACCTGCCAATGTTTGCCTGTGCCTTGATAGGTAACTCCTGATTACTGAACTCCTTATCTTCAAGAAAAAAAAATTTGGATTGAGTTTCCCTGTACTGGGTTTTATTTGCATTTCCAGAAGTAAAGTGTGCTTCGGCGGGGGGGGGGGGGGGGGGGAAGAAAGATCATTGGATCACATTCATTATCAGAAGAAGATTGTAAGAGGAATTCTTGAGCACGGTACTTTTCAAACTACGTTTTGAACAAGAATAAGACTTTCTCCTTTAGAGTATCATATGTTTAAAACGCACTCTTGAGCTTCTTGATGGCAAAGAGAAGGAGAAGGGGGCCTCCTAATCTAAAGGTAACGAATACTTGTTTGTTATGGGTGGGAACGTGAACTGAGAAGTGATATGAGATGGATTCTCCAGGTCAAATCCTAGGCGGGTCTGTCCATTTCTCAGCCCCTTCTTAGCTAGTTAGGTAAGTGGCCCACGGTCTCTCCTGCCCACAGGAAACCTTCTGCAGTGCCTCAATTCTCACAGCGCTTTTAAAACCGCTCCTCTATTTTGCTTGTTTTTTTCAAAGACTCTGCTGACCAACAGAATGCCCACAAGTGTCAAAAGAAGGGAGGTCTTACTGGGGGGGCGCGGGGAAGATGGAAGTGGGGCTCTTAGTATATTGCACTTCTGAGCGGAGCTCTTTATAGTGTGGTTTTGTCTTCTTATTTCTTTTTTGTCCCTGAGTGCTTCATATGAAGATTCAGAGTGATCTCCCGCTCTGCTTCAGCGTCAGGCCCTAGTGTGGACACCAAGAGCCCTCCCCGGGCAAACCACCTCCCTCTCCAGACCGCCCTTCTCTCCAATTCTGCGGACTCCGAGTGCCTGAGCCCTGGACACGACACGCTGGGCAGAATGGGGAAGGACTGGAACAGAGGGGCAGGCTGGCCGAGCCAGTCCCCACGTACTCGACTCCGTAATAATTGTCCTCCTTTCTCCTTCCTCTTCGCCCTGTGCTATGTGGGCTGGGGCGTTCCGGTCCCGTTTCCTACTCAGTTCCATCTCGTCTGCATTCTACTCTCTCTCCTCCATACGCGATTTCTTAGAAATCTCAGTCTCCTGCCTGCTGCTTTTCTGGTTCCTCTGGGACTTGTGACGGCTTTTTCTCTCCCGCGCCCCTCCCCCCCAACAAATGGAGAGGACCTTGGGAGGAAAGACAAGTGGATGTGTGCTCAATGCGTCTTTTTAAAACTCTTAAGCCCAGATTTCTCTTTATCTCCTTTTAAAATCATCTATTGGGGGAACGTACTTCAGGCCTTATCCATCAGACAGAAAGAAGTCAACCTTATTAACTATTCTAGTTTAAGGAGCTTCCTAAGCACTTTGCACAAATTATCAGCTAACCTATCTGATTACATAATCATCGTCTGAGCTAATGGTCTTTCGATCAGCTTCTCCTGGAGCTCAGTGGGTGCTCTGTGGGACTTCTTTCTCACTCATGCCAAAAGCTGATTCCATAGCTTTCTGTGGTGATTTATGTCCCCATCTTTTTTGGTGATGTCCTTTCTAAATATCATAATTACAGAGATAAGCTGCGGTATTTAATTTGAGCACAAGAATGTCATAATATCATCAATTTTCCTACCATTGCTTCACTATTGGTCTGTTGAACATAGAGGTGTGGAACATCCATGGTTACTGAAGTCAACAGAGAGATTTTAAAGGCAAGTTTAATCTCCCGTGAAAAAAGCGCTCTTTTATCTTATAATAGTGATTATTTTTGGATATACAGATAAAGCCATGCTGATTTTATCCCCAGTCTGCCCACCGCCAAAAAAAGTCTTTCTACAACAATCTGTCAAATCATTTTCTTTCTATTTCCCCATTCTACTCAGAGTGATTGAGCTGTGGGTACCCGTGAAATTTTTGAGTTATACAACCTGACACTACTGTATGTAAACAATATATTGAAAATATCCATAATTAAAATGGACCAATGAGGTCTCCTCCACTGGTGTAGCAATTTTTGTATTTGCATAAGACGGCTGTACATAAACAGAAATCTTACTTCTTAATTAAAATCGCTCCATCTGGGAGCACCTGGGTGGCTCAGTGGGTTAAGCATCTGCCTTCGGCTCAGGTCATGATCCCAGGGTCCTGGGATCGAGCCCCACATCGGGCTCCCTGCTCAGCGGGAAGTCTGCTTCTCCCTCTCCCTCTGCCCCTCACCCCCACTCGTGCTCTCTCTCTCTCTTCAAATAAGTAAGTAAATGAAATCTTAAAAAAAAATAAAATCACTCCATCTGGAAACACTGGAGTCATCGTCAACTCATACACAGGTCACCCACTAGTAGGTTCGCTCAAAGTCGTCTCTTCTATACCCGCTGCCAATGCTCTCCTTCGGGACCGCCATATTTCGTGGCTAAACAGTTACAGCAGCCCCTGACTGGTCTCCTTGACTCTGATCCAGTCCATTCATCACCAACTTTATCGGCTTCAAATGAAAAGCAACATTCCCTTGCTCCTCATCGCTGAACAATCAACCCTGTTCTTTTAGCTCTTCTAACTCTTGCTTCTGGTTAGTGATAAATTTTTTTTAATGATAAATTTCAGAATAACTGTATACATCACTGTTTCTTGATTTATTAGTGTTGTACATTATACATCTTTATTTTCTGCTCCCCAACTTTCCCCCAGGATTTTTTTTTTCACTTTTTTTTCTAGCTCCTCTCTTGATTCCTTTTATAAGTTTAAGTAATATATTGACAACTTTATCGCCCATTTGAACGACTTCTGACAGTATTTCTGAGCCACTCATCTGGTGAGAGGATGCTCGGTGGGCTGCTGCTCAGCTGTAATGCTGGGACTCGTCTTCGCTGCTCACTTAGCTTGATGGCACACACGGTCTCCTGACTAGACGTTTTCCTTTGTCTGCTTACTCCCTTATATATTCTGTTAGCTTTCCGAGAGGAACGTGAATTTTGGCACGTTTGAAAATTCATTTTAGGGGCGCCTGGGTGGCTCAGACGGTTAAGCGTCTGCCTTTGGCTCAGGTCATGATCGCAGGGTCCTGGGATCGAGCCCCACATCCAGCTCCTGGCTCAGCGGGGAGCCTGCTTCTCCCTCTCCCTGTGCCTCTCCCCCTGCTCATGCTCTCTCTCTGTATCTCTGTGTCTCGAATGAATAAATAAAATCTTAAAAAAAAAAAAGAAAATTCGTTTTATCCTTTTCTCAACCTTGAGAAGTACTTTGGCTACGTGTGGGGTTTTAGCTTAAAAACTGACCCTAGGTCTTGAAGGCATTGCTCCATCATCCTCTCGCATCTCCTCTTGATGATGAGAAATCTGATGTGAGTCCGCCTATTGTTCCTTTGTAAGTAACCTAACGTTTTCTCTTAAGGGCTGCGGCATCTTCTTGTCCCGGCTGTTCTGAGATGTCACAGTGACGTGTCCACATGTGGAACTTTTAACCTCTAACCCGGGCTGGGGCACTTACGGGGCTCCTACGCTCAGAACGCTGAAGTCCGTTAGCTCCAGGAAGTTTGCTTTTGGTTCTTCTCTCAATCCCCCCCCTGCACGTCCGTCTTTCCAGAACACCTGTTTGTTGGATGTAAGACAACCTGTATTGAATTTCTTTTGTATTTTTCCTCACAGTTTTCTTCTTTTTTTGTTCTGCCTAGAAGATGTCCATGTTATATTTTAATTACGTTTTAAATTTCAGCGGCCATATTTTTAATTTTCAGGCACTTTTTCTGATCCTATTTCGTAACATCTTGTTTTTTCCTTTTGGATGCAAAACGCTTCCCTCTTGGTGGCTGCCTCGGCCCCTCCCAGACAGGGATGCTGCCACAGCTGCTGTTGCCAGAGCTTCTGCTCCTCCTCACTCCCTTCCTCCTCTTCCTTCTTCCTCCTGCTCTTCCACCTTCCTTTCTTCCTCTCTTCCTGCTCCTCATCTTCTGTTCTCCAAATCATTTCTAGTTCCTTTGCTCTTTTTCCCAGCTTTACTGATGTAAAGTGACATATAACAAATACAAGTTTTAGGTGTACATGGTGCTAATGATATCCGTGTATAAATAGTGAAATGGATACAGTGAATGGATATAATATATGTGCAATGAAACGATGATCACAGAAGGTTAGTTAACATGTCAATTCCCTTATATAAATTACCGTTGTCTTTGGGTGATAACAGCTAAGGTCTACTCTCTTCGAGCTTGCAAGTATTCACTACAGCACTGTGAATTCTGGTCACCACGCTGTACATCAGATCCCACAACTTAGTCATCTTATAGCTGGAGGATGCTATCCTCTGACCAACATCTCTCCATTTCCACCCCCCTACCCCTGACAACCGCCAATCTGCTTTGTGTTTCTAGGAGTTCAGCCTTTTTGGGTAACACACAGGAGTGAGAACACACAGTGTTCGTCGTTCTCCGTCTGACTTGCTTCACTTAGCGTGATGCCTTCAAAGTCCATCCATATTGTCACCGAAGGATTTCCTGCTTTGTTTGTTTGTTTGTTTTATTGATGCTGCTGCTCGGGCCTGGGCTGCATCCTTCCACAGCGGGTACAGCTGCTCCGCCTGCCGCTGCTTCTTGGTCTCTGGGTTCTCCTCGGGCTCGTTCAGTTGGCGACACATGGCACGTGTCTTCTTGGGCCGCAGATCAGGGCCTTGTCCTTCTTACCCTCACTCGTAGAATTTCCTGGGGTTTCTCTCGCTGAGTCTGGTTGATGACAGTGAGAACGCGGGCGATGGATTTGCGAACAAGTAAGATCTTGGAGAACTCGGAAGCCCTGCCGCCTGTCACTTTGTTCCTCCTTCTTGCCATGAAGGTCTCGAGCCTTAACCTTGGCTGTGGCTGCACAATCCGCTGCTAGCATTTCCTGCTTTTGTATGGCAGAATAATATTCTCTCTCTCTCTCTCTCTCTCACACACACACACACACACACACACACACACACACCACCTTTCCTTTATCTATTCATCCATCATCCAGTTCTCTCTTCAGGTCTGTTAATATTTGCTTAATATATGTGGGTGCTCCAATGTTGGGCACACATATATTTACAAGTGTTATATCCTTTTGAGGAACTGACCCCTTTATCATTATATAGTCTCCTTTTTTTCTCTTGTTACAGGTTTGATTTAAAGTCTGTTTTGTCTTATATAAGTACAGCCACCCCTGGTCTCTTTCGGTTTCTATTTGTGTGGGATATATTTTTCCTTCTATTCCTTCACCTTGGGTTTATATGTGTCCTGCAATCTGAAGTGAGTCTCTCATAGGCAGTATGTAGTTACATCTTGTTTTTTTTATCCTTTCAGCCACTCCATGCCTTTTGATTGAAGAATGTAATCTATTTACATAAAGTAATTATTGACAGATAAGGACTTATTAATGTCATCTTAATTGTTTTCAGGCTGTTTTGCCATGTTCTTTTCTTCCCCTTCTGATGTCTTCCTTTGTGAATTGATGCTTTTCCATAATAGTATGCTTTGATTCCCTTCTCTTTATCTTTTGTGTATCTACTCTTTTTGTTTTGTGGTTACCATGAAACTTACATAAAATATCTGATGGATAACAGTCTTTTTAAAACTGATAACAATTTAGGGTGCCTGCGTGACTCAGTTGTTAAGCGTCTGCCTTGGGCTCAGGTCATGATCTCGGGGTCCTGGGATGGAGCCCCGCATCGGGCTCCCTGCTCGGTGGGGAGTCTGCTTCTCCCTCTGCCTCTGCACCTATCCTTCCTTTGTGCTCTCTCTCTAATACAGAAATAAAATCTTTAAAAAAAGCCTTTAAACTGATAACAACTCTCATCGCATATAAAAACTCTACCCTTTTACTCCCCTACATTTATGCTTTTGGTGTCACAATTTACCTCTCTTTATATTGTATATCATTTAACAAACTACTGTAGCTATAGTTATTTTCAATTCTTTTGTACTTAATCTTTTATACTTGAGTTAAATGATTGACACACCACAATGTTGCAGTGTTAGAATCTTCTGAATTTGACTGCATACTTACCTTTACTGGTATGTTTTATTTTTTCATATGTTTTCACTTTACTAATCATTGTTCTTTTGTTTCTGCTTGAAGAACTCCTTTTTGTAAGGCAAGTCTAGTGGTTGTGAACTCCCTCGGCTTTTGTTTGTTTGGGAAAGTCTTTATCTTGCCTTCATTTCTGAAAGACAATTTTGCTTGGTAAAGCATTCTTGGTTAGCAGGTTTTTTTGTGTTTTTTTTCAGCAGTTTGAATATATCATCCCACTCTCTCCTGTCCTGTAAGATTTCTGCTAAGAAACATGCTGATAGCCTTATGGGTGTTCCCTTATATGTGAGAATTTTTTTTCCTTTGCTTCTTTAAAAATTCTCTGTCTTTGACTTTAGATAGTTGAATTTTAATGTGTCTTGGAGAAGATCCTTTCCTGTTGGAATTTTTAAAATTCAAGTGTAATTAACATACAATGTTATATTAGTTTCAGGTGTACAATACAATGATTCGACAGTTCTATGCATTTCCCAGGGCTCATCATGTCAAATATACTCTCAATCCCTTTTATCTATTTCACCCAACCCCCCACCCCCACCCAGCTCCTCTCTGGTTGGAATTTTGGAGTGACCTATTAGCTTCATGAACTTGGACGGCCAAATCTTTCCACAGGTTTGGGAAGTTCTCAGCCATTACCACTTTAAATAAGCTTCTTGCCCCTTCCTCCCTCTCTTCTCTTTCTGGGAACTCCAATAACATGTAGATTGTTTCTGTTAATGGTATTTTGTAATTTACATCGATTTTTTTCACTCTTTTTCTTTCCTCCTCTAACCAGATGATTTCAGTGACCCATTTTCCCAATTACTTATTCTTTCTTCTGCTTGGTAAAGTCTGTTGTTGAAGTTCTCTATTGAATTCTTCCATTCATTCATTGTATTCTTTAACACTAGAATTTCTGGGTTTTTTTTTAATGGTTTCTATTTTATTGTTGAATTTCTCATTTTGTTTAATGCTGTTTTCCTAATTTCACCTAGTTGTCTGTATTTTCTTGTACTGCACCGAATGTCTTTTTTAAAAAAAGATTTTAAGTCATCTCTACACCCAACATGGGGCTTGAACTCACAACCCCAGGATCAAGAGTTGCAAGGCTCCACCGACCGAGCCAGCCAGGCGCCCCTCACTGCATTTCTTTAAGAGGATTATTCTGAATTCTTTGTCAGATAGTTCACAGAGCTCCATTTCTTTAGTGTCAGTGATTGGGGTTTTATTAGTTTCCTTTAGTGGTGTCAGGTTTCCTTGATTATTCCCCTTGTGGCTTTGTGTTGGTGCATTTAAGGAAGTAGGTACCGCCTCCAGTCTTTCCAGACTGGCTTCAGCAGGCACAGCCCTTCACAAGCCGGCCTGTCCGAAGATTTCTTGGTGGCCTATCTGGTGACATCCATGTCCAGCAGCTTTGCTGTTGGAGTCACTGAGTCGCAGAGCTGATGAATTCAACCTTCTTGCGTTCCCAAGCAATGCTGAAGTGCTAATGTGAGCATGCGTCGAGTAATGGTTTTAGCTCTGTGCTTCCTGGACTTTCTCCCTATTAAGTTTTTCTCTGGTTTTGCAGATGAACAATGGAGTGTCAAGGCCTGCCAAAGCCTCAGGGTCTTTCTTTAGCCCTCAGGTTTCCATGCAACATCAGTCAGAAACCTACTCTCAACTCTCCTAAAAGTACCCCCTTTCAGTGCTTTCTTGATATATTATCAACACTAGAACGAATTTCAGAGATAACTTTTAAGACCTCTCTGCCTGGGGAGACTGGGATGGGGGAATATAATGTACTGTGCCAGCACTTCTGTGATATTTTGTGACCAAATTCAAGTTCCTATCCCATTTTCCCTTGCTACTTTTGTCAATATAAATGAAGGATAGACTACTGAGAGATGAATAACACAGTGGAAAAATAACTGTGTGGAAGGAATGAGTAGAACTGACACCTCAGAAAATTGAATTAGTAAATAAGAAGCCAAACTTGAGAAACTTTGAGAACCTAGAGAAAAAAAGAGATGAAAATTATGAAAGCAGTGATAGTAAATATGGTGGAGGGGTCCCGTAGATAAGAGCTACAAATAAAGACATCTAGAGACCGGTGAGAACATATGAAACAGAAGCAATACTGCAGAAAAACACATGGGAAAAATGTTTCTGATCTCAAGAAAGGCATCAAATCTAGAAAATAAGAGTGTTCACCGGGTTCTATGAAAAATTAATAAAAACAGA
Source organism: Zalophus californianus (assembly GCF_009762305.2). Classification (NCBI taxonomy): domain Eukaryota; kingdom Metazoa; phylum Chordata; class Mammalia; order Carnivora; family Otariidae; genus Zalophus; species Zalophus californianus. The sequence continues at coordinate 8,296,189 of NC_045612.1, forward strand.
TTCACATCAGGTAAAAATATTAACTGTCACAAAGGATCCTAGTTGTCAAGTCTCTACAGACCACCAAAATAAAAAAAACAACCATCATAACCTAAATAACCACAAAGAAACAGTATCAGACTACCCTTAGTCTTCTCTGAAATACTAAATTGAAGTAAACAGTAGATCATCAACTGCAGAGCTGAAAGGGCAGAGGCTATGAGTTAAAAATTCTAGATTAGGCCAAGACGTCAAATTCTCATTCATTTTGAGTATGTTTGACAGAAATGGTCTCTCTCTCTCTCTCTATCTATCCTCCACATGTATAGACCCAGGGTTTGTGCCCCCAGAAGCTTTTACAATTTAGGGGACCCATTTAGGAAAAAGAATACAAATTGAGGCATGAAAGTGAATATTTATTTAGGTTAAGAAAGCACAACAAATTACAAAGTTGATAAATAACCACAAACATGACTGCATTTTCCAGTAACATTTGTTGACAGTGTGCAACCACAGAAGATATTAATAAGGTCCATAAAGGGAAGTCAAATATATTATTTTGCTATTGAGATTACTTGTGGTCACTTCATTATCTCCCTCTCAGTTAATTGCTCAGCAGCATTTCACACGGTTGACTATTCCCCGCTTGTTGAAATACTTGCTTCTATCTGCTTCCATGACCCCACACACTTATGTTTTTTTCTTCTATTTCCCTGGCTGATCCTTTTCAGTCTCTTTTCCTGGCTTCTCTTCTCTTGGACCTCTAGAAAACGATGTCCCAAGAATTTCATCCTGGGCCACTTTTCTGTTCTTACTCTACTTACGTCTCAGGCGATTTCGTTTGCTACGTGGTTTTAAGTAACAAACATATTCCAAGGATCGCATATCTGTATCCTGCCCTGACATCTCCGCTGAGCCTCTGCCTTATCGGGACATATCCACGTCCTACGCAATATCCTCTCCTGGGTGCCAGCTAGGCATCTCCCAGTCCAGCACATGAAAAACAGACCTTTTGATTTCCCTCTAAGCCTGTACCTCTCTGCTTTTTAGATGTCAGCAAATAGTAGCACCATTAATGTAATTGCTAAAGCCAAAAGCTTCAGAATAATCCTTGATTTTTTCCTCAATTTTCCCTGAATTCCATCCCTCAATATATCTTCTCAACTCTGCTTCCAAAATAGCTTCTGAATATATCTACATCCTCCTATTTCTTCCACCACCACTCTGGTCTAGGTCACCATTATATTCTGCTTTGCCTTTTTTTTTTTTTTTAAAGATTTCTTTCTTTATTTGTGGGGGTGGGGGGAGGGGCAGAGAGTCCCAAGCAGACTCTGCGCTAAGTGTGGAGCCTGACGCAGGGCTGGATCTCATGACCCTGAGATCACGACCCGAACTGAAACCAAAAGCCGGTCGCTTAACTGACGGAGCCACCCAGGCGCCCCCTGCTTCGACTTAGCTCTCTGCTCCCATTCCTCATAGTCTCATTTATTCACAGTAGCCAGAGGGATATTTTTAAAATGTAATTCTTAGCATGTCACTGCCATGCTTAAACTCCCCCAGGGCTTGCCATTTTACTTGGAATATAATCCAAATTGTTTACCCTGGTTTACAAACAAGCCTTTCTCTACATGACCTGGACCTTCTGCCTCTCCAAAGTCAATCCCCAACACTCTCTGCTTAGCTCACCGCGCTCCAGTCACACAGGCCTTCTTTCTGTCCCTTGAGCAAGCCGAGCTAGTTCTTTCCTTGGGGCTCGTCCACGAGTTCTTCCCTCTGCCAATAATATTCGTCTCCAAAGATTGTACATACTTGTCTACTTTTCTCATTCAGATCTTGGCTTACATCATCCCTCCTCAGCAAGACCACTTTGGAGACTCTTATTTGACTAGCAATCCCTCCTTAGTCATTATCATGTTCCCTTATCTTAATCCTCTTCAGTACAAATATCTTTATCTGATATTTTGTTTTTTACTTATGTTTAAATCATTTTTGGTTTTCTCTCCCCATGGGAATGTCAGCTTCATCTTTTATTCCCTGCAATTTCCTGAATACCTAGAACACGACCTGGCACATAGTAGGTCCTCAGTACATGTGTCCAAAAGATGAGTGCATGCTTACATGGACACTAGTGCAAAAAGTAGGTGCTTACCTTTCAAATCGTGGAAGAAGATGAAAGCAATTGTATGAAGTACATTGACCTGGGAGTACTTCGAAGAACAATAATAAGTTTTTTCTTTTCTCTACTATTACTTTAAATCCATCTTGTGGAATCTTGTTTTGAGGCCATGAATGAAATTTTAGGCAGTCTTCGTACATTATCCACTCAGTCTTGGTCGATAGCAAGTCCACTGGTTGCTTTCATTGATGATAGTTCAACTTTAGTAATGAATAGGTGTCTAGGGTAATAACAACAAAGCTTTGGACTTCAAAGTGAAGAATTCTAGTCTCCATGTGCGTGTCTCTTCCTTATCCATTTCCTCCTCCCCTCCCTCCCCCCCTCCCCTCTACACAAATGTGTGGCTACAGTTTCTGACCTCTCCAGAATAGAAGACAGGTGGGAGTGGGGGTCAGGGTCAGGAAGTTCTTTCTTGACCAGAACTCAAGGTATCTGCTCTTGGTGTCTCTGCTTATGGCTTATGGCAGATGCTTACAGCTGCCGTTCCTCAGGCTTGGTAGAATGGTCAAATCTGACTCTTTGCCTCGGGGGCACAGATGTTATTCCTTAGAGATTCCCCCAGTGGCAATAATCAATCAACCCTACTTACCTCCCTTTTATCCCGAGAATTCAGCATTTTTATCTTCTACTGGGATCATTTTACCCTGGTAGGCAGTCTGCATTGGCAAGATTTTGGAAAGGCTTCAGGTGACTAGCTCTCCCTACCACCTGGCCCACATGTCACATCTGGTCCACGAGAAACCGTCCCACATCCTTGCCCCTATTCAGTAACTGCAGAGCTAGGTCCCAAATGCTGCCTGTTCTCACGTCAGGCCAACGGTCATGACCTCTCCTGATGTTAGATTCCTCAGGTAGCTACATCGACTGTGCTCCCCACCCCCAGTTTCTTGTTCTAGTTCACAAGAAACATGTGAAAAAGATATAACATACATTATTGATATATGGTAATTAGCATTAATATATATCAGTTATATAATTATATATTAATATATGTTAATGTAGTAGCATATATTAATCAACATATTATATAATATTAATGAATATATTATATAAAACTGTATTATCACAAGAGTGAATAGAAATACCAGATTGCCCCCGAATAGAATCCTACCGAATATATCAAAAGCAATGTATCTGCTAAAATTTAAAGCTTATACCTGAAAAAAAATAATAAAGCCTCTACCTGAGATACAGCATTTGTTTAACGTTTATGTAGTCAAATATGTATTTTTCTTTGATATTCCCCCACTGCTTTTAAGTTTAGAAATTCCTGACCCTCAAGGGAGTTGATAAACATTCACTGGTGATTTTCATATTTTCCAAATTTTCTATGACTATTACCTTTACGATTAAAATAATAAACTATAGTTAATACTGGAATTGATCTTCAACCCAGATTAGAGGCCTATAAACATATCAGATAATCCTTTACAGCCTGACCCCTTTATCTTTAAACTTAGTGCAAGACTAGGCTTCCAAAGACTTCTCTAGTAGTCCTTGGAACAATGCTTTGTGTCTGTGTCATCAATTCATCCTGTCCTGAGCAGTGGGAAGCACGCCTGTAATAGAAAGAAAATAATGGCAAGAGTAAAGACTTCGGAGTCAGTCAGATCTGGCTCAAATTCCAGCCATCTCACCTCGTAGCCCTTCGACTGTGGCCAATTTATCCAGCCCCTCGGAATGACATTTGCAAAAGGGCAGCAAGACTAGGGGCGCCGTGAGCATTAAATGAAACAACATAGGTAGAGCATCTAGTGCATTAAAAAATGCAAATACATGTTAGTACTCTTTTTTTCCTTCCCCACCTATCCCTCTGGGCATTTTGCAGCTAGCTCAACATTCATTATTGACATGCTCATCAGGGATACTTGTTATAATTATTTGCTCTATAAATTGAGGAAGTCAGTGGGCTATCCCTGAATTAAGAATGATAAGATGGAAGTTGTATTTTCCACATAATGTAGCACAGAACATTCTGGTAGAACACAAGCTCAACGGAGAGTTACTTCATGAAAGCAAAGCAATTTTCTTTCCAATGTATTTTTGCCTATCTGTCCATTTTTGTGAAGTCATCCTGTCGTAACGGCCTTCAAAATCTCAGTAGCTTCCAAAGGTAAAAGTATTCCTCATTCACCTTTCACAACCTTTGCGGGTCAAGCACAGTTCTCCTCTATACCTTCTTCATTCTGAGAACAAAGCTAAAGGAGCAGGCCCTCCTTGAGCCATGCCAGCCTCGGGGCAGAGGGCAAAGTGAGAGAACCATCATATGCCCTGTGACGGCCCTGAATGTTTCTACTCAAAATGGCCAGATGATACTTTGGCTCCTCATTGGCCAGACCAAGTTCTGGGCCTGAGTCTAACGTCAGTGAGATGAGAAGTGTAACTTTCCCGCCGGCATGACCCAACAGTGGGCTTCTGGGCAAGGCTGGGGGTAGCAAATATTATAACAGTACCATTTAGCACACATGGTCTCTCACGTATGAGGCTCTCATTTGAGGCAACTACGGAATATCTGAAGCTGAAGCGAGACGGCTGTAATGACTGAAATGCTGTGACAGGGGTGCAGGTTAGCCCTTTCTGGATTCTGTGAGGTCTCTCACTGTGGTGTTACCAACATCTCTTTGGGTGCCTTAAGATCTCAGAGGTTTTTTTCATCTCGGCCGAGGTGCCTCCCTTAGCTAGGATGCAATGTGATATTCTCTGGCTCTTTGAAGGGTCTAGACAAGAATGGCCTATTTGTGAACAGCGCTCCGTGTCTTTTTGTAGACTTACAGTTGAAAATGTTGCCCACTATGCGCCTCGGTGCTTCTTACACGGGGGCTCACATGATTAGCATCAGGCTTTTGGCCTCTGCAGAAACAAAGCTTGTTTCTGTAGACTAATATGTGTGTTTTCTTTTTTCAAACAATGACGAAAGAAGAGATCCACCATGTTTCCATTTTTGGACTTTCATTGCCAGAAATCTTGGGACCCAGTTCACTGCCAAACGGCGGCCGCTGACTTGACTCAGCTGCCTGGTAGAATTTTCTCTCGCTGGTGACTTTAAATAGTTCCTGTCCCACTGAATCCCCCAATTGTCCAGATTTGCATTTTTTAAAACTTCCAACCTGCCTCTGATGTTTTGGGAAATAGTCCAAATACTAAATCCTGAAAAAATAAGAATGTGAACCACGATTACAAATGAACTCAGAAGAAAATGTTCCAGTTCTTAGTAACGTATCTATGGAGAGATGGAGCTTATTATGACCAAACTTGAATTCACTGTGAAAACTCTCTCTTAAGCCCTAAACTGAAACAAAACAAAACACAACAAGATACTGTTTGTGTGTCACCGAGCGGAGTATGTAAGTGCTTTTATCCGGTGCATTCTCCAGCTAGAACGTGAACCTGATGAAGGCAAGATCCATGTCATAATCTGTATTCCCAGCATCTGCCGCGTAGCCCCAACGGGAAACAAGTGTTTCCTGCACATAAGACACCTTGCTCTGTGGAGGAATTCCAAAGATGAGGTAACTTCCCTGAGGTCACAGAGCTAGGAAGTGGTAGAGGTTTTGGGGTGTACATGTAGGGACCTTTTCAAAAAAATTTTTTTAAGATTTTATTTATTTGACAGAGAGAGACACAGCGAGAGAGGGAACACCAGCAGGGGGAGCGGGAGAGGGAGAAGCAGACTCCCCGCCGAGCAGGGAGCCCGACGCGGGGCTCGATCCCAGGACCCTGGGATCACGACCGGAGCCGAAGGCAGACATTTAATGACTGAGCCACCCAGGCACCCCTGGACATTTTAAACAATTTTAAAGTTCTGCAGTTGTTTTCATGTGTGACAAAAATAATTAGCATGAGAACACCTCCGACTTCATGGGTCTTAGGGACTAAGATGAAGCACAATTTATTAAGTGGAAAATGGGGGTCAATGAAAAGAACAGTGTTGAGCAAATAAGACTGTGGGGGATATAAGGCATGTGGAAGCTAGCCTGTTTATGTCCCAGGAATGACCGAAGTCTGGGAAATGGTAGGTCACACCCTGATGCTTACCTCCTATCTCGTCCTGGTTGACACATTTACCATATACCATGTTTATCCTGTGATGCAGTGTATTTAATCGAAGAGCCACTGAGCTTCCCCTACATGCCAGGCACTTGCCAAGAGTACAAAGAATAGACATGTTGCCTCTCCTCATTAGGCTTTCAATAAGCACCTCAAAGACACCTGAAATCAGCCACATCTATTGCGGATGGAATTAAAAATGAATAAATAAAAGGCGGGACGCCTGGGTGGCTCAGTCGTTAAAGCGTCTGCCTTCGGCTCAGGTCATGATCCCGGGGTCCTGGGATCGAGCCCCGCGTCGGGCTCCCTGCTCGGCGGGGAGTCTGCTTCTCCCTCTCCCGCTCCCCCTGCTGGTGTTCCCTCTCTCGCTGTGTCTCTGTCAAATAAATAAATAAAACCTTTATTAAAAAAAAAAAAAAGGCTGCAACCTATGGACATCTCTGCCAACCAGTTCTAACCAGGTATTTGAAAGTTCTTTCCATTGTAAGTTTGGTCCTCTGTGGCGTGGCAATATCCTTCTTCCCTTTAAACAGCAATTCTGAAGTAAGTTAATTCAGCTCCGTTGTTCAGCCACTCAAAGGTCAATTATCAGCTCTGATTAAATAGGGTGTTGTCTCTTTGCATTTGTGGTATCGGCTTTAAAAAATAAGGATGCCAGAGACCCAGATATCAGGTGAATCTGGGTCCTATAAATAGAAAAGATAATAAGGCACTTCAGCTTTCTGCCAGTAAAACTTTATGTAGGGTCTTGGTGACTAAAATTATAGGCATTTAGAATGTCAGGAAGGGGAAGAAACTTATTATGGCAAAATAGCACAGAGTTTGCCTCTCTGTAATAGTTATGAGTTTTCTCCTCGCTTAAAATAACATGATTTTATGAGCCTATAATACCTGCTGGAAATTAAGAAGAGTACTGCATTTTGCAGCTCATTAAGTGTTGATTATGTAAGTATTTCTGGGTGAAGCATGATTTGAATTTTCCTTTAAACGCAAAACTGATGTTTTTTTCCTCCATCCTTTTTGTTATTATTTTCTCAATTATGTGTTTGCAAAGCACATGATTACTCTTAGTTATTCTCATGAGCATTCATTTTCGTATCTAGCAACAATCTTAGGTCTGAAAAAACTTTCGCACAAGAAGCAGCAGAGAAATCTATGTACTGTTAGCTGGAATTAGCATTTATGAATATTTCAGTTGGTTTTTCTATAGCTACTTTTTATTATCACCACATTATTTTCTCTATCATGTCTTCATCTAAATATGTGTTAACGTGAATTAATTTAGTTTCAGCTGGAGAACACTTTAAGCAATGGCTATAGTTCAGCTAGTTATATCTCCAGATAGCAAGCGATTAAGGAATGATGGGGTCCCTGATGGCTGAATCTTGGGCTAAACATCAATTACTCCCATAGCTTCCCCAGAAAATTAGATATTCAGGACTGGAGTGGGTGGACGGAGAGGGACGAGTATTGCAAACAAATTGATGTAGTTTAAGCTAGGTATATTGGTTCAGGTCCAGTTGAGGCAGAAAACACGGATTTTGGAACTGAGAGGGAAGAAATTGGTAACTGGCACTCTGGGTTTTGGCTTTCACCACCTTCGTGGCCCTTGGTCCCTCGGCTTGTCCCCTCAGCCTCTCATCCCAGGGCATTTTGAATACAGAGGCCAGGAGGAACGTGTTAACGTGGAACTGAACATGGGAATTAGGCCATGTCACTCCTCTTTGCAAAAACCCCTGGCGGCACCCATCCTACTCAGAAAAAGCTAACATCCTTAAATCTACCGGGTCACATACAACCCAGGTCCCTCTTCCCTGCCCTTTGTCTCTGCTCCCACCCTCTGCTCCTCTTCCTTCTCTGATGTGCCACCTTGGTCACGGTGGTAGTCTTGCTGTTCTCACACGTGCCAGGGTGTGCCGGCTTTAGGCCTCGGCCCTTGGGGTTTTCTCTCTCTAGAATGTTCTTCCTTGCAAGAGTACATGGCTTGCTTCTTTACTTCCTTTCCTCGAATGTCACCTTCTTAGTGAGGCCTTCCCTGGGTATCCACCTCACATTCCAACTTGCTCTTAACCCTTCATAGCACTTCTGTATGTTTGTTTTATTGTCTCCTCCACATCTGAAATTCTATATACTCCTAATCAGTCATGCGAGGGTTCTACTAGTACCTGTTTTCCAGGAATATTATAAAGATTTGATTTGTATATATGTATATATATATATATATATATATCAATTTATATATTTATACATATTTACTATATAAACATGAAAAAAAATATAAATATATAAAGTGTAGGCCCTGACACAGCGAGTACTCAAGAAATATTTGCTACACATAGCCAACAAGCCCTAGGAAGCATAACCTATGAAAAACTGTGTGTGATCTTTGGAAGCCCCTTTTGTCCACATTTGGCCACCTTGTCGCACATCCAGTACAGACTCTCAAGACTTTAACCTTCCGACGGCAAGAAGAGGCAATTAAAGACGAACATAAGGGGCGGGTGCCTGGGTGGCTCAGTCGGTGAAGTGTCTGCCTTCAGCTCAGGTCATGATCCCAGGGTCCTGGGATCGAGCCCCGTGTCGGGCTCCCTGCTCAGCAGGGAGTCTGCTTCTCTCTCTCCCTCTGACCTTCCCTCTGTTCATGTTCTCTCTCGCTCGCTCACTTTTTCTCTCTCTCTCACTTTCTCTCTCTCTCTCAAATAAATAAAATCTTAAAAAAAAAAAAAGATGAACACAAGGGACGGCATACCAAGGGAAACAGAGAATACGGCACTCTGACTAGACATTGCCAAAGAGGACACACCAAGAGGAGTTGGTTGAGGATATAATAATGTCACGTTCTAACTACAGGGCCTGGCAAAGGAGCGTAAATCAATTCTGATGATCTCATACAATGAGCAGCCATTGGAGATGTCTCCAAGTGGGGGAGCACACACCATGCCTCCTCAAATGCCTGTTCTACCCTGTCTTGGCTTGTGCATTATTTCCATCCATCCCCGTGAGAGATTTCATGCATTTTATTTATGTATCTTTTTAATTTTATTTTATTATGTTATGTTAGTCACCATTCATTACATCATTAGTTTTTGATGTAGTGTGATTTCAGGCATTTTAGATCACTTCCTCCTTCCCTGCCCTCCCCCTTTTCGTTTCCAAGATCAGGGTGGTCTGCTTGTGTTACGTCCTTTCTCTGGCCACTGCTCCCGTTCATGCCTCAGCATTTCTCAGTTGGACCACGGCAGTAGCACCCCAGCTAGTCCTCCCACCGCCTGGACCTAGCATCTGCCCTGCTGCCAGATACTCCCATTCTGATGTCATGCACCGAGCATTTACTGTATTCCACACTTGGTTTCAGGTAGTTCACCTTTATCATTCCTTTGATCTTCCAGCCACAGTTTGAGCAGAGGACTGGTAAGAGTTCCGATTATGAATGCAGAAGCAAGTCCAGAGGGGTTAGATAACTCGTTCCAGGTCTTTCCGCTAAGCAGTGGCAAGGTGACATCTCATGATTTTTGTACCACCTCGTACCCGCCTCTCAACACATCTTGCCAAAACACAAACCCCTTTGCAAAATTAAACCTTGGCATTTAAAGATCCTCGTGAGCTAACCCCATTCTACTTAAGATCGTTGTCTCCCATCTAATCACCCTTAACAATTCACTGTCCAAGTCAACCAGTTGTCTGCTTTCCGCCCAGTATTCTAGGGACTAAAATACACTGTAACTTTGCATGCGCTTCTTCTCCACCTGCAATACACATTCTTCCTTCTTAGTCTATGAAAAATCCTCGAATTTTTCAGGCTCAGGTTAATTGCTACTTCCTTTTTTTTTTTTTTTTGCTACGTTCCCACAACACTCTGCATTTACTTCTAATATAGTATTTTTTTCATTCTGACCTCTATTACCATTGTTCATGTATTTGTCTCCTCTCTCCAGACCAAAAGTTCCTTCTGGGCAGAGAGTACGTCTGATTTATCACTCAATTTTCATCACCCAGTATTGTGCCTGGGACATAAAGTTTCATAAGCAAGGTTTGTTGAATGTGGAATGAATACTGGACTTCTCCAAGGCGGTGGTAGTAGCTCTGAGTTATCAGGCTAATCCCCACCGGCCGTAAGGAGCACATTCAGCCAGCCCCTCCAGTCACGGCTGGGAGCCTCTCTCTCCTTCAGGCTCCCAAGATACTCCGTGTACTTTGAACGTTGTATTGTCATGATCTCTTTATGCGTCTGCCTTCCTTGAGAGGCTGCCCGAAGTGCGGGAGAAGTGTGTAAAGCCCAATGACTATGATTCAGTGAATGGGTTTTGAGGGAATAAATGAAGGCTGACTGGACCACTCGAGTCAGTCAGCGATAAATCAGTGTGATTGGCCGAGAAATGGGTAAGTCAGTTGTTCTCCGGGGGAAAGGGACGACTATGGACCAGTGTGACCATAATGGTGATCAGAATGACTAGCCTTGAGGCTGCTGCTTCCTATAGAGATATAGCCCGAAACAAATGGACTGGATAACGGGCCAGTGTAAGCACATCCATGGTCAAGGTAACAGTAGAAATGAGTATCTCGTCCCCATCTGCCGTTAAGAGATGTCTATCAGTTTTGTCTAATTTCCTGTTTCAAGAATATCAAATTCTGATGGTCAATCTCAACAAAACTCAGCAGAAGATTTGATATTTTACAAGAATAAGTACATGGAAAAAGATCCAGCAGAACTGAAAACTGTCATGAAGAATGGCCTGTGACATTTTCAACATAATGTCCTGACCTTAGTTATTCGATCCCTTCATTGAAAAATGCAAAATATTTGCATACAGAAATCCTTCAATAGTATTTTCTTCCTTTCCTGATACCAACCCATTTGGCTGGAGATTTTGGAAACCAGATGACTTTTTGATTCTCACAAACATGACATTTTTATGAACATAATAACATAAAAATATGTATCAGTGCCAACCTATCTTAAATATTTTCTATCACACTGTGTGTGACCTTTTCTACCCAAAGTAATATCTAAGTCCTTTTTCCTTGTGTTCACATAACCTGTTGAGAAATTCAAACAATGTAATCTGAAATGTAAAGGTATGTTTAGTAAAATTGGTTAAACCCAGATGTTTATTCAAGGATGCAACAGAGCGTGATAGAGCTGCTGATTGAAAAGGAAGCTGCAGGCTCATAGGTTAGCCTGAATCACCTTTCAGATGAGTGAGGCCCTAGGACAGATCAGCTGTGTTCATAAAGAGGAATATCAAGAGGAATTGGAAGAATTTCCACGAGGGGCTAGATTATAGTTCACAGGATATTTAGAGAACATTGGCTCCCTCTCATGGGAGTGGGCACTAAGTGCTAAAGGTGCCTGTAATGTCCACTCCATCCTTTTCTCTAAATCCTATAAAATGTCGGAGCATACCTAATTCAAGCCCCCTGTCCCTCCCATATTTGCCCCAACTGTGGCACGAGTAGCTGCAAAATAGGAATGCTCTATCAGGACATGTGTGTCTTTCCCTCTTGCTCGCTGCAGAATCCACAGAAGTCAGATACAAAGGGACTAAATGATGCTATTATAGTTAAGTAACTCAAGAGAAATGCCCAAGGGGTAGAAGTAAGCGATTTCTTCCCTTAAAAGGATAAGGGCTCTTCCTCCTTCTTTCTTGGCCAACTCATCCTCGTCTATGAGAGCCTCATATAGCTCAAATATTTTCCACTGTGAAAGTCTTGCTAACCTCTGGTAACGGTCATATGCTCCTCTAGGGTGCCCTCTATATGCCGGGCACTCTGTGAAGCAGAGATGGAAAAACAAGACCTTTGCTCTCAAGTATCTTACAGTACAGAAGGGAGGATGGACACATGAACATAAAGCCCAAAGTATTACCATGAGTTTGCTGCTCTAATGGAAATATCTACATAATGTAATAATAAAAAAAGTGTCTCAGTCGGCCTGGGAAAATTATGGAAGACTTTTCGGAAGAGGCGATAAAACTAACTCTTGATCTTACTTAAGCAAACACAAATATTTTTTAAAAGATTTCAAAAGGTGCCTCAAGGATTCCAAGAACAAGAAATTGAAACCAGAAGTTGAAATACTAGAAGGATTCTTTTTTTAAAAGATTTATTTATTTTAGAGAGAGAGAGAAGAACTCATGCAGGCAGGGGGAGGGGCTGAGGGAGAGGTAGAGAGAGAATCCCAAGCAGATGCCTCACTGAGCGCGGAGCCCCTTGTGGGGCTCGATCTCACGACCCTGAGATCATGACCTGAGCTGAAACCAAGAGTCAGAGGCTTAACCAACTGAGCCACCCAGGTGCCCCTAGATGGATTCTTGCTTTGTGCTTCTTACCTCTATTATTTTTGAAAGGGTTGACTTCAGTCTCTCTCTCTCCCTCTCTCCTTCTCACTCAACCAGCTATCAATACTTCAACATACCCACAGTGAAATATGGCCATTTGAATTCACAGCCTCACTTAGAGAGTGCTTCCTGGGAAAAGAGAATCTTTTAAAAATTTTTTTTTATTTAAAGATTTTATTTATTTGAAGGGGGGAGAGAGAGTGCAAGGAGGGGGAGGGGCAGAGGGACGGGGGGAAGCAGGCTCCCCGCTGAGCAGGGAGCCCGATGCGGGGTTGGATCCCAGGATGCTGAGATCATGACCTGAGCCAAAGGCACTTAACCCACTGAGCCACCCCGGCAGTCTGGAGAAAAGAGAATCTGGCCCTACTAAGGTCAGTGTGTAACCCGAAAACAAATACAATATACCTAGGGGTCAGGGTCATGCAGCAGAAACATAACTGCTGGGTCACCATCCCCTGGATAGTGAGAGGGGTTCCCAGTGAAAAGTGCCTGGACTCATACCACTTGGTATTCATTATAAATACCATAAGCAAAGAAATCCCCTTAGTTCTATGTGACTGAAACATAGGTCTTATGTGGGGAGAGGGGCAAAGAGATGAGGTAAAATGCTAGGCAGAGGCAAAATTTTAAGGACTTTGAATTTGAACTTTGTCTTGTAAAGTGGCATGGTAAACTTTGCAAGGGGACAATAATAAATGGCATTACTGGTTGAGATAGAGCAAGCTGGAGCAGCAGCAGTTTGGAGCCTATTATTATATATTATTCTATCTCCAACTGTATATTATACATCATAATACTGTATACACTAATGATAGTATATATGACATCACCTATGATATATTGGATAGACTGTTGTCTATTGTGTATTATTAGTATTACATATTATTAGTGCTATTTTTGAGCTTGAGGTACTTATATCAAAGTAGAGATGCTGCATAAAAGCCATAACTTATTGGGCGCCCGCTGTATGCCAACCACTCCATTTTACATAGATTATTTTACGTAATCCACACGGGGCCCCAGGAGGCAGGGTTAACTTCTGTCACCCTTTTACAGATGGGGACTCTGAGGCACACAGGGATTAATTTACCCAGGGTCACACGCACAGTAGAGCCAGGCTGTGTCTCCACACGGTGTGAATGCAGGCTGTCCACTTACCCTCATTGTCTCCAGCCTCTTGCTGCTGCTGCTGTTGCTGCTGCTGCTGACATGTGCTGGTCGGCAGCTCGGGGCCAGAAGCCATCTTTGTTCTCCCACGCATTACTTTATATGGCCTGCCCGTCTTCTCCCCTAGGCTCTGCGTTCCTTAAGATTAGGAATTGAGTCTTTCTCATTTCTGTGCCTAATGCCTATCGTGGGCTTTGGCGCAGAAAATGAGATGATGCGTTTCGTGGGTGTACTAGTCACACCAACATTTCCGGTTCCAGTCTCTTTCCAGCCTCTTGGAGTTAGTCATGGCCACGTGACTCTCTTTGGCCAATGAAAAGCGAGCAGAAGTTATTCGATTTATCTTCCTGTGGAAGCCTCTCAGAGTCGCAGTGTGATTCTCCCTGCCTTCTTCCTTTGCTGTGGCACAGCTTGCACTCTCCTATTGAGAGGGAGGGATTAGAAGATGGCGGAGCCTCTGTCAGCTGGCTCTCTGAGTGACTACACGGAGCAAAGATGGAGTCCCTCACCCCTTTCGAAATATGCTGGGCAGAGAGCTTGAAGGAGAAATCAGCTTTTATTGATCGAAGCCACCGAGTTTCGGAGGTTGTTACTCTAGCAAAGCAAAGTCCTTTCTGCCTAGTAGACTGAGCAGTTGTTGGTTGAGTACTAATATCTGTCCCTGATTTCTACTTCCTTTTCCTCTCATTTGCCAATCTCTCCTCTTCTCACCATTCACCCCTCTGCCTCACAGGACTGGTGGGGTGAATTTCCTCAACTACTGTCCATGGCCACCTACCCCAGCTTGAAGGGTTGCCATCAACTAAAATCGGTACTTCCACTGAACCATAAAAATGCATTCACCATTGACTGAGGCCTGGGGAGGGTTGCCTCAGAACAGTGCATTTCAAACTCCTTTCAAATATCCCCAATGGCAAAAGAGAGAGATTGGAGCAGAGCCGGGAGCAACTTAATGCAAGCATAAAATGTTTTTAAAGTCTCCTAGTTTATCTAAAAATGCTATGCAAATTTTGCATTCTTATTCATTTTATATCTTTATTTTAACCTAAAATAAGGTTTTCCCTCAAGTCCTCAAGGGATATTGAATTTTTTCCTCAAGAAGTGTGTCCTGTAGTTTGTTTACTACATATCTTAGATAATCAGAAGAAAAAAGTATCTGGACTCTATTATCTTAGCTCCCCAAAGAAATGCCTTCACTATGATTTAATGTTATTTTGTGTATTTTTATAGAGGTCTGGCTGAGGAAAATCTATGTGAAGAAAGCACCTGTGTCTTTTATCAAAGTGTACTCACAAATATTGTCTAAAATAGTACACAGTATCCTTTATACAAGGAGCCATGCAATACATTTTTTGTCAAGTTTTTCCTGTGTCCTCAACGACCCCCCAGGTGTCCATATAACTCCATTTGAGGAATAAGACTTTGGCACAGTGGCTCCCGAAGTGTGGCGCCTGTACCAGCGTCATCAACATCACTTGGGAACTTGTTAGGAATGCATGTTTTCGGACCCCACCCCAGACCTACTGAATCAGAGACTGGGGTCGGGACACACCACGCTGTTTTGACAAGCCCTCCGGGGGAATCTGATGTATGCTAACACTTAAGAACCACTGCCTTAGCAGAGGCCTCAGGCCCTAGGTAAAACGATTGAAGTGGGCACGGTCAGCATTTGGTCCGGTTTCCATTCCCTTTGCAGCTTCCCAGTGTTCTTGTGTTTACCTCTTCCCACCCCATCCCCATCACCTCATACCACTCTCTCCTCTGCCCGTCTGGTCTCTCTTCCTTTTCTAGAACACATCAAGCTCCTTCCTGCCCTAGAGTCTTTATACTCACTGTTCTGTTCCCTCTGCTTGCAGCACCCTTCACTATGGCTCTCAAGTGACTGACATCATCTTATCATTCATACTTCAGCGGAACGTGACACTTGCTCAGAGACACTGTGGCGAAAAGCTAATTTAAAGTAGCCAACCAGGGGTACCTGGGTGGCTCAGTCGGTTAAGTGTCTGCCTTCAGCTCAGGTCATGATCCCAGGGTCCTGGGATTGAGCCCTGCGTCAGGCTCCCTGCTCAGCGGGGAGTCTGCTTCTCCCTCTCCCTCTGCCCCTCACCCCTGCTTGTGCTCTCTCTCTTGCTTTTGCTTGTGCTTTCTCTCAAATAAATAAATAAATCTTAAAAAAAAAAACAAAGTAGCCAACCAATTACTCAATAACGTCACCATTATTTCTCTCCAGAGCCCTTCTCACCATCTTCCACACTGTAAATTTATTTGCTTATTGTCTGTCTCCTCCGCTGGAATGAAAGCTCCATGTGGATAGGGACTTTTGTTGGTTTTGTTTACATTTGTACCCCCCACACGTAGAATACTGCCTGGCACATAGTAGTAACCAATCAAATGTTTGGTAAATGAATAATTAGTTAAAAGAACCATAATTATGAGTCAGGAGAACTGGGATTGATAGAGAAAAAATGTGAATGGGGGTGCCTGAGTGGCTCAGCTGGTTAAGCGGTGGACTCTTGGTTTTGGCTCAGGTCATGATCTTGGGGTCCTGGTGTAGAGCCCAGCCTTGGGCTCTGCGCTCGGTGGGGAGTCTGCTGGAGGGTTCTCTCTTTCCCCTTCTCTCTGCCCCTCCCCCCCAACTCACGCTCTCAATCTCTCTCCCTCTCTAAAGTAGATAAACAAATCTTTTAAAAAAATGTGAATAGTTTAAGCAATTGTGTCCACAATTTCCAACTAATGAGGTTTTTTTAAAAAAGATTTTATTTATTTATTTGACAGAGAGAGAGACAGAGAGAGACCACAAGCAGGGGGAGCAGCGGGGAGAGGGAGAAGCAGGCTCCCTGCTGAGCAAGGAGCCCAATGCTGGCCTTGATCCCAGGACCCTGAGATCATGACCCGAGCTGAAGGCAGAAGCTAAACCAACTGAGCCACCCAGGCGCCCCTCCACCTAATGTGTTTGTGCCCAGAAGTAAGTGTGAACTGGCACTCTGGACTCTTAGTTGGTCTCAGTTCCTATTTGCTGCACATGGATTGAGGATATGGCCATTCTGTATGTGATTTTCAGGCAACAAAGCCCTCATAGTCAAGCCAAACTACTTATTTTGGTGCTCAACCAAAGAAACGAAGCTATGTTCCAACACTGGAGGAAGAAATGGTTGTGCTGGACTTATTGAGAGATGATGTATGTAGGTCTCCAAGATGATACCATCTCAAAAGATTTTCAAGGGTGATTTTGACTACTTGATTTTCACCTTAGACTGGCTTTGTAACTTTGTCCTTGAGTGATACGTGTAACTGTGCTTTGTGATTCTTTCAAGGAACCTTAAAATTACATTTGTGAAATCCCTCTTCCTTCCTTCCTTTCTTTTTTTTCCCTCCTTCCTTCTTTGCCAAAAAGCAATTAGACAGATGTAAATATAATGGAAAGGAGGTCTAGTGGTAGCTAGAAAGCCTGTTCAGGGAGGATGTGTAAGCTGTGCAGCAGCCTGGCAGGGTTGGGAGATTTCATATTTATAAGGAGATCAAGCAAATGAGTAAATAAACTAAGTAAATATTTTGAGAAAATAAGTAAATATATTGAGAACAATGGGAACCAGTTGGTTTTAACTATTCAAGAAGGGATTTATAAATATGTAAAGGGATAAAGCGAGACTGAACCCTGAGATGTTGGGTAGAGATTAGAGGTATTGATGTGAACTCAGTATTCAGTAAATACAATGTAGAAATAAATATCCATGTTAATGTGTGTAATATATACTTATATGGGAGTGTGTATACATATGTGTAGACATACCTCCCTACACACATACACACGTGTATTTCCTAACTCCATTCATTGAGCAATCCTAGAAGAGTGATACCTCAGTAGCAACAAGCACCCTTACTGTCCAGCTATTGGTTTCTAAATACCACTCACTGTCCAATGAAAAAAGCCAGAGCACCTTTGAGAAATGACTGCATCAAGGATTGGGGCAAGAAAAGAACCAGATGGACCTGGAATGTTTTATTGTTCCCACAATAAGGATGTCCTCTAAGAATGATGGGCATATGTAAAAAGGATACAAATGCCAGCTTAAAGAGGATCACACTGGCCAAATCTAGGACAATTTGAGCATCAATATATATAATCATAGTGCTGGATTATATCCCACTAAAAAAAAATCACCATCTGGAAACCATCATAGAATTAATTAATTCAGGTAAGATGGGGCTCCTGGCTGGCCCAATCGGTGGAGCACATGACTCTTGATCTTGGGGTTGTGAGTTCAAACCCCCTGTTGGGTGTAAAGTTCACTTAAAAATAAAAATTGAAAAGAAAACCTAAAAAAAGAAATAATTCAGGTAAGAAACAACAACAGATGCTAAAACTAGTGGGTAAAATGGGGTGAAGGATGGGATTTTACATAGTTCCAAAATGTCTCCCCCCAAAACATTTATTCCTTATGAAGAAGAAAAAAAGTTACTGCACAGTAGAAAAACAGGGCAGATACCATATTAATCAAGTGACCAAATTTAATAACACCTTAGGCTGACAAATCAACACCATGTACTACCCGATAGGACAGAATGAGAACATAGCGTCACTCTTGTGATATTTCAGTCAGAAATTCAGAGTTTGGGTCCAATTGTGAAGAAATCTTAGACAAACTCATAATGAAGGACATTCTACAAAATTACACTTGCAATCTTTAAAAAGTCAAGGTCATGAAAATCAAGGAAAGACTGAGGAACAAGTCCAGACTAAGAGACTGGAAGGATATATTAACAGGGTGCAACTTGTGGTCCTGAACTGTATTCTCTTGCTAGAAAAGATATTGAGACAACTGGCAAAATTTGAATGGGATCCCTGGAGAAAGGGTATATGGGAGTTCCCTGCAACTTTGTCTTGCTACTTTTATATAGGTTTGGCATTGTTCAAAATGCAGATTTTAAAAAATATTTTACTTATTTATTTAT
Organism: Zalophus californianus; assembly: GCF_009762305.2. Lineage (NCBI taxonomy): Eukaryota > Metazoa > Chordata > Mammalia > Carnivora > Otariidae > Zalophus > Zalophus californianus. Next base: position 8,314,849 of record NC_045612.1, read on the forward strand.
CTATTTAGAGAAAGAGCACAAGTGGGAGGAAGGGCAGAGTGAGAGGGGGAGAGAACCTAAGGCAGACTCCCCACTGAGTGTGGAGCCCGATGCCAGCCTCGATCTCACGACCCTGAGATCGTGACCTGAGCCGAAACCAAGAGTTGGATGCTTAACTGACTGAGCCACCAGGGCACCCCCCAAAATGCAGCTTTTTTTTAAAGGCACTAAAGTAATAAAGTAAGTCCTTATAAGAAACTGCTTAATTTTGATTTAGATTCTGGTATTGTTTTTTGAGCACCTACTGCATGCAAGCCATCATGCTAGCTGTAATGATGACTAACATATAATGATGTTAACATTCCAGAAATATCGATCCAAGGGCTAATACGTGCCACATCAGAGTGATCATAGGGCTAAACTCCTCTGTTATCCCTTGGGATAACTCAGTTCTGGTGTTGCCTGATGTCCAATATCTGAAAACGGTTGTTTCACTTATTTGTCTAATTTACTAGTTTTTCACTGTGTGAAGACAAATATGGTACCATTTATTCCATCATGGCCACAAACAGAAATCCTGTGTAATTTTATTTTCTACAATCATTTTGGAGAAATATTTTACAGTTTCTCATAAAGTTAAACATACACTTAACATAAGATCCTGTCATTTCACTTCTAGATTTTTAGTTTAGTGACATTAAGGCATATGCCTATACTAAGATTTGCACACAAATGTTTACAGCAGCTTTATTATGATAGCCCAAGCCCGGAAACTCCCAAAGCGTCCATCAATAGAGGAATGCATAAAGAAATTGTGGTATATCCATACAACAGAACTAGAAGGAATAAAGTACTGATATATGCAACAACATAGATGGATCTCAAAACTATTATCCTTGGTGAAAGAAGCCAGGCACAAAAGAGTATATATGAAATTTATATGGAATTTGAACACAGGCAAAACCAACCTACAGTGACCAAAAGCAGATCCGTAGTTGCCTGGCGCCTGGGTGGGGAATTGCAGTCCAAAGTGGAAGGAGGGAACTTTTTGGGATAATATTCCATATCTTCATTGGGGTGGTAAGCATATGTATGTATATATTTATCAAAACACATTGAACTGGTCACTTAGAATGAGTGTAGTTTATTTTCTGTAAATTAAACCTCAATAAAGTTGATTTAAAAAGAAAAAAATAGCAGAGGTGCCCTCCTAATAAGATCAAATAAAATCACTCCGCATAGGCAACCATCCAATTTAGAATTTAAGATTCAACTATTATTTGTTTAGCTGTTACTAAACACAAGGCACTATGATCATCACAATAGTGGCTAACATCTCCTGACCGTTTACTGCATGCAGGTACTGTGCTAAATACTTTCTGTGGATTTGTTCTTTTAACAAATATTTATCAAGGCGCTTCTATAGGCGAGGTCCTGTTCTAGGCACTTGAGTATACAGCGGGCTCCTGCTTTGACAGAGCTTACAATCTAATGGCAAGAAACAACTTGTCGATGAAAAGACAAATGGGAAAACTTTAGTCTGCACTCTCAGCTTAGGACACTTTTATAATTAATACACATGCTTGAGCATATGTCAGTACACATGTGCACACACCCCCATGCACATATACGTGTGCACCAATCTGGGCAGGTTGCTTTGGTTGCAGCCTCCCTTCTTCCCCGCCTGCCCCGCAGTTGCTGGCCTAAGATGCACCTGGTTACCCCTGCCCATGCGCATGCACACTTGGCCACGCCCTCTCAATCACTAGCACATGCACTCTCCAAAGCATTCAGGCCAAGTATGTGGTGCACGCATAGCCATTATGCCCATCTCTTTCACTCACTTCTTTCCCTTCTTCCTGCACGAAATTGTTTTTGCTACATGGAGCCAAAACCTGCAGGCATTCTGTAGGACAAATATAGCCTGGCTCTTCTGACATTTGGGAAGACTCTTGATCGAATTCCATCAACATTTAATAGAGTGTCCACTGTGGCAGGCTTCAGAAGTGAATGAGACTAGGCCCTTATCCTAAAGGAGCCTGTCAAGTGGCGAGTACTTAAGTGTGTACAACACAACCCTTCCCAGCTTAATTTCCAGCACACTTTTGGCATCCTTGGAGAAACACTGTTGGGCCTCCTGGTCTTCAGATTTGAATTGTCTGTGGAGGAACAGACTATTCTTATGAAGTGATGGGAGTCCATTCAGCATTAGTACGTCCAAACCAAAAGAGTCCTCAGAGATCACGGGGGTCAGGGCTACTCAATATGTGATCCCTGGACTGGGGCTGGGTCTCAGACGGCTATCTGTCCACAGTGTGCCTAGCGCAGAGCCTGAGAGGAAGGATTTACAGACTTTTAAAGCAGTTTGGCATTGTGGTGATGTCCAAGGGCGTGATTTTGTATTTTACGGAAGCACTGGTCTATGATATATTGGGATAAAAAGTCTCTCACTGTAGAGAGTTGGAGAAACATAACTCCCTCATGTCAACACTGTGGAAACTGAAATCCAGAGCGGGAAGTGACTTTCCCAAGGGCTCCTGGCTCTCCCTTCAGGTCCGTTGCCTATCATGCTCCAAAGTTTATTCCCAACTCGTTAGAAACAGAATGCTGAATTGATACTCAAAAAAGGATTAATGATGGCTACCATTTGGAGAGTATGGCCTGAGTGTCAGGCCTTGCGCGAGGCAGTGTTCACACTGGATCTGTATTTCTCATGACATCTCCTGTTTGTATGTATTATTATCATCACTTTGCAGGTGCTGAAAATGAGCCTTAGCAAGGTAAATCAACATGTCCCAACGTCACCCAGGAGTCTGTGGTTGAACACAGGTCCCTTATCCACCATACTAGACACGCCTTATCTCAGGGAATCCTCCAGCCATCCTAGGAGGTGGAGACGATCACGAACCCCATTTCACAGTTGGAGAAACTAAAGTTCGACAAGATGAAGTGACTTGCCTAAGACCATAGTGAGGGAGCCATAGGGCTGGATTTCATTTGTCTGCCGGCTCGAAAGCCCACACACTTTCCCACAATGCTACGCTGCCTTACAATGTTCAAATGAGAAATGTGAGCAAGAGAATAGAATATTGTTCTCTTGGTATTGAAGCATATCGGTTTCATGGGAAAGGTCACAAGGCTGGGGAAGTTCGGAAGTGTAATCTGGGACTCCTGCCAAGGTCTGAGTCCTGTCTGGTTGGCACATACTTCGGCTGTGTCACCAGTGTGGGCTATAGCTCATGTTGACTGTTTAACTCCTTTTCTGTAGCCAAGTCTCAATGGAATTCTCTTAAGATTCCTCTGGACTCTCTCCGTCCAGGCAGATGCCAGCGATCTTCCCTTTGCCTGGAATGATCTTTTCTAGCTCTTTGCCTAGCTCACACCTATTCATCATTCAAACACCAGCTTAGGTTTATTTCCTCATGTAAGCTTTCAGGCACCCGTAAGGGAGTCAGGTCTCCCCAGCATCCACCTTCGCAGCATACTAAAACACAAAACACCCAGTGGAATTCCACATAATTGTAAAGAATTGATTATATAATTCTTATTTTCACTTTCTCTTGGTAGGATGTAAATTTTGAGAGAGCAGGGGCTTTGTCTAGCTCACTCTTGTATCTCCTAGTGCAGTGCCAGGCGTGTAAGAAAGTCAATGAAAATTTGGTTTTTGAAATGAAAGAACAGAGGCACGGATGCCAATGTGGGGTTCTTATGCAACCATACCTGTTGTCTTCTCTGGGTTCAGTTTGACCGGGGTTTCCTAAGCTTGCCTGATCATAAAAATCACCTGGAGTGCTTGCTAAAAATATAGATAATTAGGCAGAGAAGCCTGGGGGTGGTCCACAAATCTCAGTTGTTGTTGTTTTTTTTTTTTAATTGGCAGACAGGGTGGTTTTTGTGGGCAGTCAAGTTTGGGAAAGACTGACTTTAAATATCTGTGTCTTATTTCTGAGAGTTTTTTGACAGTTGGACCTATAGACTCTCGGGTCTGACCCAGAACTCCTTTCCTTTTGCCCCTCTTCACATGCCCTCTGCTTTATGTGGGCTCAGCTAGTTACTACTCCTCATACACATTCCACAGCCCAAACATTTTCACTTTGTTGTGCTATTTCTCTGGTTCAAATGTCTTTTTCTCCATTTGTGTTATTTTCAAAAGACACTTTTTGGATCCAGTTCAATGGTGCTTCCTCCATGCAGCCTTCCATGGCTTCCTCTTCTTCTGACTTCTCCTCCAATTGCATGTGTTCCTCTTCGATGGCTCTTGTCATATGCAACTTTGTATCATAGCTTCTTATGTCTCTATTCCTTTTAGCCTGTGAGCAACCTGAGGGCCAGATCCATACCCAGGCCCAAGTTTTGGTCCCTCCTGAAGCACACACACAAGCTTTTACCCCAGTAGGAGCCAGGTATTAGTTTAAGACTTTTTCCCACCAGCTCTCTAGCACCATTAAGAAAATGGAGATCATCAGGCAGATGCTTCCTCAACTATACTTTTCTCTCCATCTCCAAACTTATCCAGGTCCTCATCCATTTTTTCCTTTTGTCTGAAAACAGGCATGCTTACTCCTTTCTAAGGTGATCCTCTCCACAAAACCATTTAAGATTTTACTTATTGGCTTGAGAGCGAGAGCGAGAGCGAGAGCGAGAGAGCACAGAGGGAGAGGGAGAAGCAGACTCCCGGCTGAGCAGGGAGCCCAATGTGGGACTCAATCCCAGGACCCTGGGATCATGACCTGAGCTGAAGGCAGACGCTTCACCGACTGAGCCACCCAGGCGCTGCCACAAAACCATTTAAACATTTTGATTAATGAGTAAATGAATTAGTCAGGCTAGACGAAGTTATTCTGTGACTCAGAAAAGTATCAGTGGCTTCATACATCAAAAGTTTAGTTCTCACTCTTGCCCCATGCAGAACGCAGGTGGTTCCACTCCTCAAGGTCACTCAAGGCCCCGGGGTGATGGAGGCTTCCTCTGAACATGTACGTCTGGCGTCGCTGTAGGAGGGGCTAGAGAACATTGTAAATTATGCCCTGGTTCTCAAAGCTTCTGCCTGAAAACGCCGTACATGCTTCCATGACACTTCACTCCTTCTCTTAGCTCATTGGCCAAAATGAGTCACATGGCCATGCCTAATTCAAAAGGGAGCAAGGAAGTATAATCCTATTGTTTGTCCAAAAGGAGGAGAAAACTGGGCTATTTGTGAGCATCCTTAATGATTGCCAAAATACATGGCTGGCACATATTTCAATGGCACTTCTCTTGCTTTATTTTTCTAAAGATTTATTTATTTATTTTTGAGACAGAGAGAGAGCATGAAGGGGAGGGGCAGAGGGAGAGAGAGAGAATCTTAAGCAGACTCCCTATTGAGCACCGAGCCCCGTGTGGGGCTCGATCTCACGACCCTGAGATCATGACCTGAGCTGAAATCAAGAGTCAGACGCTTAACTGACTGAGCCACCCAGGCGCCCCATTTCTTGCTTTATTTTTAATTACTTTCCCCAGCTCTCTCCTGTCTTTCCTTTCTTTGGCTCACTGACTATGCATACGTTTGTAAAAAGTGGAGTCGTTTATGACCCCACATGGATGCAAGAAATTTAATTACAGACTGACTCTTGCTTTGGTAGAAATTCCAGGAAAGTTCTTCGGAGTTAAGAGGCAGAGAGTCAGAGCAAGACAAGTTTGGGAAACTGTCAAACTCTGTTACTTTAGAGGACACTTAATTACCCTTAATAATTTGCAATTTACTGTTTGATGTTCCATGCAGATAACATCTGCTTCCTTATAAAGGATATATGGGAAACAATAGCCCCAAAGATGCTTTCTGGAAGGAGATTTTAAAATAGCATCAAGGTGTGTAGATAACTAGCCCTCTTGTTGTGGCAAGCATTTAGGTTTTGTCCTTGACTCGAGCCTGACTTATTTTTGCATGTTTGAAAACCACTTAACCTTTCTCCACATCACCCTCCGCCCCCTGCCTAGAGAAAGGAGATAATAGTTGCTTAGCAGCTTTGGGGCACTTTCAGAGGAAGGGGCCAGGTAGTCAGCACAGCAGTGGGAAAGAGGGTCTCTGTGGATGATGGGCTTCAGCTAATGTATATTAACGTAATCTTCACTTATGTCATTCAAAAGGGTTCATTATATAAAAGAGAGAGCACCCATTTGGAATCAGAAAGACGTCGTTTTGAGTCTCATCTCTGTCACTTCCTAGCTCTGTAAACTTGGAAAAGGCATGGTCACCCCTAAAAAATGGGAAGAGCCTTACCTCGTAGCACTGTTGCGATGAGGAAATGAGAGAAAATATACACCCCACCTACCACGGAACCAGCATATAGTAAATTATAAATAAAAGGCAACTGTTGAAAGATCCGTTTTTGGGGAATTGAGCACTCCCCAAACATCCTTTAGCCCAGCATGCTTTTATATTAAATATGCTGTGTTAAGATATTTTACTTGTATAACTTCTTCTAAAAATCTTTTTTTAATAAAGATTTTATTTATTTATTTGACAGAGAGAGAGACACAGCAAAAGAAGGAACACGAGCAGGGGGAGTGGGAGAGGGAGAAGCAGGCTTCCCGTGGAGCAGGGAGCCCGACGCGGGGCTCGATCCCAGGACCCTGGGACCATGACCTGAGCCGAAAGCAGACACTTAATGACTGAGCCACCCAGGCGCCCTAGAAATCTTTTTTTTTTTTAAAGTAACCTCTACTCCCAACATGGGGCTTGAACTCACGACCCCAAGATCAAGAGTCACATGCCCTACCGACTGAAACAGCCAGGCGCCCTTGTATAACTTTTACTCATAATTATAATGTGCACAGATACCGAATTTCTCCCCTCTTTCTGAATTAATCATGCTTAGCTATATTGTTCTCTGAGTCAATAAAACACTTGGCTTCCAGAAGGGATATTAAGATCTTCCAGAGTTACATACATTCTAATAGAGGGAAATTATCATGTCCATATCTTTTAACGATCAAAATCAGGACTCGATTATTCTCTGCTGTGATATTCATTATTAATGTGTGACAGTAGATTTGGAGTTAAAGTATGAATGTGTGAATTGCTATGGTATCACAAATTAGGGTTTTGCATATTGAATCATCTCCTATGTTAAATATGAAGGAACTGTAGGTAGACAGATATATTTGTGTGGTAAGTGTGGCAGGAAGCAAAGAATATTGATTTAACAACCATCATGAGGCTAAAATACTTTCTCTTAAAGTGTCTTTTTTCTTAGTATCTACCATTTCCACATATTTTTCTGCTACTTCGATAATGATGAACAGTCTCAAATGAATATTTACACTAACCGCTTTTGCAGTTTTGCTTACTTAATCTTTATAGGGCATCTAATGTTTGAAATGGGTTAGTTTATTTTTTTTTAAAGATTTTTTTTTTTATTAGAGAGAGAGAGAGAAAGGGAACACGAGTGGTGGCAGAGGGAGAGGGAGAAGCAGACTCCCTGCTGAGCAGAGAGCCTGATGTGGGGCTGGATCCCAGGACCCCGGGATCATGACCTGAGCCAAAAACAGACACATAACCGACTGAACCACCCAGGCACCCCTGAAATGGGTTAGTTTAAAATGCACCTTCAAATACTTGATTGGGGAGAATTCATTTATCTATTTATTTTATTTTTTTCACGATCTTTATTTATTTGAGTGAGAGAGTGAGAGGGAGAAGCAGACTCCCCGCTGAGCATAGAGCCTGACGGGGGGCCTTTGGGGGCTGATCCTAAGACTCTGAGATCATGATCCTAGCAGAAAGCAGATGCTTAACTGACTGAGCCACCTAGGCGTCCCACTCTTCTTGGTTTTTCTATTTAAATTCTTCCCACTTGGGTGCCTGGGTGGCTCAGTCGGTTAAACATCTGCTTTCTGCCTGGGTCATGATTCCAGGGTCCTGGGATCCAGACCTGTGTGGGCCCTGTGTTGGGCTCTCTGCTCAGTGGGGAGCCTGTTTCTTCCTCTCCCTCCCCCCGCACATTCTCTCTCTCTTTCGCTCACTCTCCCTCTCAAATAAGTAAATGAAATCTTAAAAAAAAAAAAAAAAGGAAAGAAAGAAAGAACCAAGAAGAGTATATGTTCCTGCAAGATTGGAGCTGAGAGAGGCATTTAAAATAATTCCTAATCCAGTGATCTCATCTGGCAAACTGGAGTAACTTCTATCCAGAGAGATCAAATGCCTTGTCCAGGAATAATTTCTTTCTTTTTTTTAATTTATTTATCAGAGAGAGAGAGAGAGAGAGAGAGAGAAGCAGGCAGAGGGAGAAGCAGGCTCCGTGCTCAGCAAGGAGCCTGATGTGGGACTCGATCCCAGGACCCTGGGATCATGACCTGAGCCGAAGGCAGACGCTTAACCGACTGAGCCACCCAGGCGTCCCGTCCAGGAATAATTTCTTGAGGCAGAAGCAGGATTAGAACTCAGGCCACCAGTTGCCTCCTGTGTTCTGTTTCATTGTAAAACCAGGACTGCCAAGTTGGATAAAAACAATGCTACATCCCCAGAAAAGACTCTAAACCCAGTGCTTTTGACCTTCCTTGGGACACGAAGTGTAAGAGAGCTATCATCTGTATTTTCTGTGTTTCCCTTTGAGAGGACAGGACCAGCACTCAGCTATTCCAAAGGGAACGAGTGTACAGTGAGCCCTCCACAGGCCGGATGCCCCCACCCCCACCCCCTAGCAGCCGGCGTGACCTGTTAAGTCCAAAGAGCAAACCATTGAGATGGGAAAGAGGATGTGGCCAGTTTAGCCCTGCCTCTCCTTCCTTCACACTTAGGTAAAACATACCTGATCTAGTCTTTGTGGCTCAAGCTGAGACTCGATTTAGATCTCAGCCGTTAGGGGCGCCTGGGTGGCTCAGTCAGTTAAGGGTCTGCCTTCGGCTCAGGTCATGATCCCAGGGTCCTGGGAAGGAGCCCCACGGCGGGCTCCCTGCTCAGCGGGGAGCCTGCTTCTCCGTCTCCCTGTGCTTGCTCTCTGTCTCTCTCTCAGATGAATAAATAAATCTAAGCCGTTATTGTGATTTTGTTTGACTCAAACTCCTGTGATGGTGAGTGAAGACAGTTATGGTGTGAACACATGCATTTTCCGTCCTCAGATATACAGGGCTTTGCAAACTGGAATTCAGTGAACATTTATGGCTGCGTTTTTCATTGGTCCTCTTACAAAAGCTCATCACTCTTTGCCGTGGCATTAAGTGGTAAGCGACATGAAATAATATGAAACTTGGAAGCAGTCGTTCCAATTTATGTTATTAGCCAATGCCTTTGCCTAAACAAAGAAAAACATTACTAAAAATCAGCATGGTTATCTTGTGATCATGCTTCAAGAATTTTTGAAGTTGAAAGATCAAATCTAAAGGAAAAAAGATAAATATATCCGTGTGATTTGACCAAGAGAATGACAGAAATTTAATCCCTGTTCTAAGTTCATGCGGTGTTCTCGTGGGAAAAGGAAGGTGACCAACACAATAGAAGTTTCTCAGACATCTGAATTTCTTGACAGTAAGGACTGTTTAATAGTGGAATGGCTGAACCATCTGCTGTCTGTGGTTTTGTTTTTTTTTTTTCCTCCCCCTGTGTTCAGCCAAATCTTTATTATTAGCCAATTTCCTGTATGAAAAGGACTGGTGAGGGCATCGATAACAAAGGATCTTTTATTCAGTAAAAATCCAATATGAAAGATTATCAGAGTACCAATTAGCAGGCTGCGTTGCTGGACTTCAAAGTGGTTTCCTCTGTGGAACGAGGACGTGGTGATAAGTACGGAACTAGGATTCTCTGAGTAGTGGGTATGCAGAAGTAAGACACAGAGGAGGAGGCTGAACTGCTTGCCGCAGCCGTGTTCTCCTCAGTGCGCGCGATGCCAGCGCACCCCAAGTGTGATCCATGCCTGAGTTACACCACTTCCTCCTCGTGGTTTCCGCACCCTGGGATCCATTCATGCAGTCATCCATTCATGCCGTTTCCAAGCTTTGCAAATCATTGCAGAGAGCTCTGTCCACAATGTTTGGACAAAGAATAAGAATGAACATTTTTTGAGGACTTATGTGGACCTGGTACTCTACCAGGCTCTTTGTATACATCAGATCCTCACGTCAACCCGAGAAGGTAGATGTTGCTATGATCCTCGTCATCCTTGGGAAGGAAACTGGTGCAGGAAGTGGCCACTAAATGCCAATGTTCTTATGTTTGCTTGAAAATAAATGTTTTGGGGGCGCCTGCGTGGCTCAGTTGGTTAAACGTCTGCCTTCAGCTCAGGTCGTGATCTCAGGATTCTGAGATCAAGCCCCACGTCGGGCTCCCTGCTCAGTGGGGAGTTGGCTTCTCCCTCTCCCTCTGCCTCTCCCTCTCCCTGCTTGTTCTCCCTCTCTTTCTCTGTCAAATCAATCAATCAATCTTGAAAAAAAAAGAAAAGAAATGTTTTTAACGAAAGGCAAAAGGCAAGAATTTAGTTGAATTACCTTGGGTGAGTTTTAAAGAGACTTTTTTTTAATATGTGCTATTACAGTTCTGAGTTTCCTGGCTAGCATTCTTAATATCCAGCTCCATAGTCAGGTACTGAGGTATGCCCGTGGATTAATTATTTTTATGCAATGGTGACTATTTTACAAACTGAACTGTTTTCATAGCTAAATTCAGGCATGCACATATGTGTGTGTACACTCACACAGAGAACAGATCAAGGGACCTAATGCTATTGCAGGAAGCATCAATATTCCTGCTTGGTAAAGTGGATAAACAGAAGTTTTCAATTAAGTAAGCAGAATAAAATAGGGAAACTGAATTGAATCTAAACTAGCTTGAGCATTTTAACAATCAATGGAGTTAACATTATAGTTAACCGAAGGGTAGAGATAAAAATCCTCTGCTTCACCCTGATGGGAAAACCCATCAATCCCCTTTTCTACCTTATCGAGCTGCATTTTGAGAATTGCATTCTTGTGCCAACCAGTCAGGTTCCGGTTTGTGTCTTGAAGACATGCACGCATGTGACTTGTTTAAAGCAAACTGAAGTGAAAAAGCACAGTTTGGTGGTCTTGGGTGGGCCCTTCTCATCATTGTTTCCATGTTTCTGTCTCTTATTGCCTTGAATCCTTATTTCTTTGTGATTGACTGGATCATTCCACCAAAGTCATGCTAGTAGCAGGTAATAAACCTACCACTATCCAAAGTCCATTTGTAGACAAATAAGACTCCCAAGTAGGAATCCAGGCCACCTGTCTGCATCTTGTTTTCATTATGCTTTCTTTTTTTTTTTTTTTTAAAGATTTTATTTATTTATTTGAGAGAGAATGAGATAGAGAGAGAGAGAGCATGAGAGGGGGGAGGGTCAGAGGGAGAAGCAGACTCCCTGCTGAGCAGGGAGCCCGATGTGGGACTCGATCCTGGGACTCCAGGATCATGACCTGAGCCGAAGGCAGTCGCTTAACCAACTGAGCCACCCAGGCGCCCCTCATTACGCTTTCTTGATTATCATTCTTTGTGGACCTTCTCATCTTGACTTTTGGTATTATTGCCTGCTCTCCATTTTGTCTCAGGGATAAGCAACGTAATTTTGAATTCTTGTAACCCGATACCGAAACCATGTTGGAGCAAGAATTTCAGTATCTGAACCTAGCTAGACTCCAGGAAGCCCTGGGTGAGAGGTAACTCGTACCCCATTTAAAGCCCTGTTGGATGGACCAGCCAAACCCACCTTTTGCCAAGCCCATCTGAGAGAGGAGGTGAACAGGATCAGTTCGGACGCCTGTCTCTGACCGGATCACCTGGACCGTGGACTGTGTGTGCTATTTCCTCCTTGATTACAGCAGTGACCTTGTGTGTGTCTCATGCCTTCCAGGCACTCAGGGTAATCTCAGTTAACACAATTTTCACTGCTTACCTCTGTGAATGAAGAAGTCACAGATTAGCATTTATATCTCTACTCATCTCGATACATCCATACGAAGCTGCTTTTTGAGATAAGTACTTCTCGTTCCCTTACTTTCTCCTAAAAGCAAGACGTTAGAAAATTCTAGGGAGGTAAGGGTATGACACAGTCAGCTGCAGTGAAAAGTGTGTACTACGGTGCATTTGTAAGGGGTCCAAATGCAGTTACTCTGGTACTAGAATGATGAAGAGGTAAAAGAAAAGGAAATAATTATTGTGGGAAGTGAGTTATAATTGTTGTTAGCATTTTCTTTGTTTTCAGCTTTAAGGAAGTATCCGCAAGTTTTCTAAAATAAGATTTTGCTTCTCTTGTTTTCTCCATGTTAACTGAATCTTTAGCGTTAAGATGGAAATATACAGAAGTGGAAACCCACTGGAAATTATATCCTTGGTTGTTTTATTATCAATCAGTAAGAGGATTAAAAAGGCTTAGCATCAATTACCTGACTAGACAACCAATGAAGAAAATAAAATTACATCCAAAAGTAATGGTGATAATTGGCTTGTTCGGGCTGCTGGAGACCTTATTCACATGCCCTATGATTATGCCTTCATTAGACCCCACTGAAGAGATGGCTCTCTGGGGCGCCATGATTCATAGGCTAAAGCTCAATGCAGTGGCAATATTACACAAAGGTGGAATGTGACAGGTGAAATTAGGCCAATTAAACAGATACAATTCTGGGACTAGTTAAATTTGTCCATACCAGATTGCTTGGTTGGCGTAAACTGTATTTTCCTAGCTCATCTGATTATGATTTCATCTTGTGTTTACCCTTACCCAAATGAAAGGAAGTTAGGCTATGGACAGAGAGATACCCACTTTATTGTCTTAGTTATTCCTGGCACTGGTTTTAAGGACTTGTTCATTAACAAGGCCATAAGTTTTACCCTTTTTCCCTGATCCAAAAATGCATCAATTGAAGCTAATGTGGCACAGACTGTCCTCCTCTGGCTGGACTGCCCTTCCTAATGCTCTTCCCTGGCTCCCTCCTACTCATCTTTTAAGGCAGAGGGAAAGGTTTCTTGTTCTGCTCCTTCCCTGCCCCACCTCAGGGTGAGGTGACTCTCTTAGGTACACCTTTCTCATAGCCTATAAGAGACAATGATCAGATTGCACCCTAAAGACCATATTCACAAATAGGCAGAGATGTCATTTCAGAGGACAACGTGCTGACTTGGAAGGCATGCAGGACAACCGACAGTAGCTTAGCATGGTTCCTGTCGTCTGTCCATCCCACAGAGGTGCTCTGACTGATGGACCCAGTACATGGGTCTCACTTATCAAGACTAAAGGAACACCGGGGCGCCTGGTTGGCTCAGTCAGTTAAGCGTCTGACTCTTGATTTTGGCTTAGCTCATGACCTCAGGGTCGTGAGATCGATTTCTGCGTCAGACTCCTCACTGGGCGTGGAGTCTGCTTAAAGTTCTCTCTCTCCCTCTTCTTCTGCCCCCCAATCCTCCCCCACCCGTGCACACACTCTCTCTCAAAAAAAAAAATTAATAAAGACTAAAGAAACACCTACCAACTTTTAAAACTCTTTGTATCTGCTCCTTTTTGGTGTTGTTTTTGGTAGCTGAAACTTTGCTGTTATCTTGATCTTTAATTTATCAGGATTTATCTGTGTATACCACATTTACATAACTTGTTTAAATCCTTGGGCAGCTGCCCATATGAGTATATGGTCCAGGTATCTCTTCCACATGAACACCCCCATATTGTGTCTCTCACGGAGTCATGCACCAGTGTGTTTACCTGTATGTTATCTACACCCAACTGTAAACTTCTCGAGACCAGCCAAGATGTTTTGTTCCTCACTGAATCCCTCATATCTAATATGAGGCCTGGCATAAAGTACCTACTTTATGTCTAGTGTCATGAGCTTATTGAATGAGTAATAGCTAGCATGTATTGGACACTTTTTGTGTGTGGCACCTTTCTAGGCATTATCCCATCCAGTTATGAGGTGGTTACTCTCATTCTTCTCATTTTACAGATTAGAAAACAGAGTCATAGGGCGCCTGGATGGCTCAGTTGGTTAAGCGACTGCCTTCGGCTCAGGGACCGAGTCCGACATCGGGCTCCGTGCTCGGCGGGGAGTCTGCTTCTCCCTCTGACCCTCTTCCCTCTCATGCTATCTCTCATTCTCTCTCTCTCGCAAATAAATAAATAAAATCTTAAAAAAAAAAAAAAAAGGAAAACAGAGTCATAGAGGTAAAAATGCCCGAGGTCACAGAGCAAGTAGGTGGGCTGACTGGGGATATGACCCAGGTTGGTCTGACCTCAAAGTCCTTGCCCGTAACAATTATGGCTAATGCTTTGGGATCTGAGTCACCCTTCCAAGGAAAGCAGGCACCTGGGGCGCGGTAGAAAGCTTGGACCTGTTCCCACTGCAGTCTGGGAGGGGCTATCCTTTGTCCTCAGGCTATGAAATCAGGGAGGCAGGTTTCTTGTCTAAGAAACACTACTCCCCCAGGGAGAAATGATAGCGATTGGCAGACAGTCCTACTGAACCATCAAACCGAAGGGGCTAGGCAGATGGAGACTCTAAATACAACACCATGCCAAGGGAACTGGCAAAGAGCAAGAAGGTTTCAAGTGGAGGGCTGAAGCCAGAGTCTCGAGGGATTATTGAACTGGAAAGAGGAGCCGCGGTATTGCATGGATTTTTAAGAATGCCACTCAGCTCAGACTGCTGACTAAGCATCCGTCCATGCCAACAGTCCTCGGTTATTGAGAACTTTCTCTTGGTCAGGCACTGAGCAAAAGATACAGAGATAAGCTGGTCATATCTCCCGGAGCAACAGAAAAGAAGATTCTACACATTTGCACAAACTTTGGTGCGCAGTGGGTGTTCACATTGCCCTCCATCCGTGACTGCCTAACAAGAATTACTGTGAAGAGCATTCTTGAGCACTCACTATAAGTCAGGCGCTGTTCTAAGTGTTTTCTATGCTTTCAAACATTCTATCCTCACAACAACTCTTTAACGTAGGTACGATTAACGTCATCGTATTACAGATGAGGGAATAGTAGTGCAGAACAGGTTAGGGGGCTTGCCCAAAGGCAAGGGTAGAGCTGGGATTGGAACCTAGGAAGTCTGGCTCCAGAGTTTGAGCTCCTAACTTCTACATGCACTAGCTCACTAAGCGTTAACTCATTCTCTAGGTTCCCTTTCACTCAGTAGCATTTATTCATTTACCACACCTTACCTAGAACCTACTAGGTGTTTAGCATTGGGCTGGTTGCTGGGGAGGGAACAGTGAAGAAGCTAGGCGAGGTTCTAACATGGTCTGAGATAGAAGGGCTGTTGAGCGGCTCAGCAGCTTAGAGAAAACAATGACACTCCACCTGTCCCCCTCAGGACTCCAGCCATGTCCCTCCTCTATGGCTGCAAGCTGCATGTGCTTCCCGGGAAAGATGGAATCAAGACAGACTCCACTCACTCTCATGAATCAGAACTGCTAGGATTTGGGTTTGAGTCCTTCCTGTGTTGGAATTGGCCAGTTCCTGGGGGTGATAGCAGATAATTCAGCCTTTATGTGAGAGGGAATTCTTACTGGAAATACTGCGTTCCTGGAATCAAGGAATCTAATTTGACAGCAAGCATATTAATTGAGACTCCGGGGCTGCACTACTCCCCTCAGGAAAAAAACGGCCTTGCTTGTGTAAACCTGAGAGCATCCGCCTGCCCCGCCCCCAGCAGCGTGCACCAGAGTCCGCAGAGAATCGGAAGGGGCATTTTTAAATGAAAAGACATGTCCAGCTGTATTTGTCTGTTGCTACATTATTATGACAACTACTTCATATTCGTGCATAACTTTATTAGTTAAAATAAAAGCAGAGCTGACGATAAACTTCCAGAGAGAACAAGGTAGATGGATGTTTAAAATGTTCTTGCTTTCAAGCTCAATAGTGAATAACTGAAAATTCAATTCTTAAGGATCGCTACAGGAGGGAAGAAAATACTATCTTTTGAAAAACAGATTTCATCGGGACCATGTGGGAAGCCCTTGTACAGCGCAGGCTGTTATCTGGAAACTGCATCGTACCTATCTCGGAGTCTGGCAGAGGATTCCATATTGTACCTCTACTCTGAGTCATTTTAATCCCCATCCTGCTTTTTCTAGTCTGGTTTCGATATCAATTTGGTTTTATTGGCACGGGACTTAAGAACCACAAAGGCTAGGAAGCACTACTTTGGATGAACCGAGTGAAGCACCTTTGAATTCCAATGTATAGACTTTGACAGAGAGGGCAGGACATGGGCCCTGGGAAATTTTATGTGATCCATTCAACACACACTTACTATAGGCCAGGCTGTGTGCTCTGGGCTGGGGTATGAAGCTCAAGAAGTCTATTCCCTGGCTCAACAAGCCTGCAGTCTGATGGGAGAGTGAGACATAGACAGATGAGTGCAAGATGGGGAGGGAATTGTGTGAGATCTCTGGAGCTGGGTTAATGCCAGCAGGAGGGTACATCTGCGGCCAGGGTCCCCAGAAGAGGGCAAAAAACGCCACCCAGGTGGGAGCCAGGGTGGCAGTTGTAGGTAAAAGCAGCGGTGGTTAAGGGGACCAGCTCTTGCATCAGCCCAATTTGGGCCAAGGCTCTATTTCAGGACCCAGGAGCCATGAGCCTTGGGCAAGTTAATCACCATCTTGGAGCACCCATTTCTGAACTACCAAAGGGTTTTACACAGAGGAAAGAGAGAGTCAGCTATGTGCTTCGGGAAGATCTCTCGAGCATCTGCGTGGAGAGTGGGTTGGAGGACGCAAGGCCAGAGGCAGGAATGGAGAGGAGAGAGCTGAGCTCTCTTGAGGAAATCGATGTCTCCAAATGCAGGCTCTTTTATATGCACTGCCCAGCATCTGGCAATGCCAGGACCGACAATGATTCACCATATATAGTACTTACTTCGGGTTTGGCAAGTGGCCGGAGACCAGCGAGGAGAGCTGCCCCTCCTCTTTGCTCAGCACACAGGACCCATTCAGTATCATCCCTTTAGACCACGGCTGGGCTTCTTGCCCTCCAATCCCTGGGCTCCCCTGGTCCTGGGGAAGTGACAGGCCTTGGGAATCAGAGAGACAGTGCCCTTCCTCATCACGCTCAGCTGCCCTACTGTCTAGGAGGTCATGGATTGTCCCGGAGGTAGCAAAGCCTTTAGTGCATTTGCTGGGAGGATCTCGTGGATGTAAACTCTGCTACCTCTGGCCCCCCACCCCTGACAGGACGTGGGCAGACAGCATCTCCGCGGGACCGGGGCCAAGATGCAAACAAGCACAGCATCTTCATGCTTCCCGGCCACAGAAGGACCCGCTCCCCGGCTCGCTGGGATGGTGCTTGCTGGCGAGGGAGATTTTAAAGCGGTTTGAGGTTTTTCCCAGGGCACGGTTTACCTGCTCTGGGCGTGGTGATACTCTTCAAGAATGGCAATGACAAAAATAAGGCCTGTGTCTTTTTGTCTATGAACGACCCTAAGAAACGCTGTTGTAAAGAAACCTGTTTAGCTTTCTCAAAACCAGTTTTCTCAACGTGTTTGGCTTCAAACCCCTTTCCCATCCATCTGTTATCAGCTGTGTAGAAACGATGTGGGGACATGCCAGTGTCCTGAGTCTGGGAAGGGGTGGGGGGGGATGCAGGGAGAGGGGTGTCACGGCGAGTGGCCATTTTGGAGTTTATTATCCACGTGACCAGGCAGGTTAGTTAGCCCTGCTGGGCCTCTGTTTCCTCATCTGTAAAACTAAGATAACACTGAACTTGGGGATTGTCACGAGGGTTACCTGAGACAAAATAGGTAAAGCTGCAGTTATTTTTTTCCGCAGTGTGGGCAATCATGAGTCTAGACTTCCAAGGACTAGTTCTCCCAGTAGAATTGTGTTAGCTCCTTAAGGTATTAGCTGCGAAACCTGAAAGTGAGACACACGTGATTTATCTGAAACGGAATAACATTAGGTTGATTTTAGGACTGAGGATAGAGGCGGACTATGGAGTGACCCGCGTTTCCTTCACGAACACCGGGAACGTGCAAACACTCGCATCAAGGCTTCCAAACCAAATACTGACCAAGGCAGGCACGTCTTGTAAAATGATCCCCCCGCCCTTCAAGTCTGTGACATAAAAAGCTAACAAGTTTGGCCTGTTCAGTGTTGTTTATGGTGTTTCACTCGCTTGGGACAATCAGGGACTAGACATGGGGTGTGAGGATATTCTGAATAACAGGGAAAGCATTGTGATTTCTGGGATTCTTTGCTGGCCTAAAACATTTCCGCACCTGCCGGCTGTTGTTCGGAATCGCTATCACAGAGCACTTGTTTCCAGAGTTGGCTAGGACAACCGCCAGGCGGACGATGGGCGCATGGACGGTGGGGTGGCTAGATACGGCATAACCTTCTGGCGCTGCTACCTTACTATATTGTCCTTTCGTACACAACAACCCTTTCCTTATCTGAAGACATGTATTCTGTGGCCTCCAACTTGGATCTTCTCCCAGCCACGCCTCCTCAGTTTCCTCTGCTGTTGTCCATAGGTCAGTCTCAGAATCCCCACCCACTGACCCCCTGCCCGGCTCAACCAATTTAAGCAGGTCCCCTATCCCAAACAGCTCTGCCAGAGGGAAGTCTTCTCAGATGGGCTCCGCAGACGCGGGACTCTTGGCAGCCCCGGCCCGCACCGGGCCTGCCCTGTTTTTGGAGTTCAGAGCTCAGAGCACAGGAAGATTCCTAGTTCTGTGAGTGGGAGGGGAGCCACAGTGGGAATGAACGTCAGCAGATGACACCCCCCTGACATTGCTTCCCCTTTCTCAGAAGTGGTGTTTTGTTGGTTGCTTTCCCACAGCTGAGCTTGTCATAAAAGGAGCTCTGTTCTCTCAGGGTTTGTTAATTGCAGCATCAGTGGGTTTAAAAAAAAAAAGAAGCTTCAAGAACGTAGGGAATCTTGTCTTAATTCATTTTGATATCTAGTCCCTTACTGCAGTGTCAGTTTCCAATCTTATTTTTGATACACCAAAAATTAACAATTCAAAGTCATACTGACATACTCAAATTTCCGATATTTAAATAACCCTCTATGCTAATTAAGTGTAAATTATATTAGACGTATCAGGTTACAGTGCTGCATATCACCCAACAGTTGCATAATCTTTTGAATTCTGTCAAAACCTACCGATTTCAAATAGCGTTAGCTTTTTTAGGAGGAATCTTTGTTAATATCTGGTGAATATCTAGGCCCCTGGGTGAAATGTTTTTGACAACTAATTTTCTGGCACAGCAAATACTGGTGATACTTGGGAGTTGGCTTTGATCCTTTGATCTGGTGATGATGTGGGTGTGAGTGTGGAGGAGGGACAAGGCTGAGTATAGTTCACTTGGTGATTTATATAGCTCCTTTCACAGGATTAGAGTGAGAATCCTAAAGGAAACAGCATTGTTGGAAGCCATGATAATTAGGAGCTCTCTCTCTGGCTGGACTAAATTCCAAAGCAATCCTAGTGGCTTGGAAGTCAGAGAGTCCATTTCATTCTGTGCTTAAGAAGCTTTCCCCTGAAGGAGTCCTGCTGATTCTGGAGATTAAGGAAGAACTTCCTGGTGGCAATTAATTAAACGAATGCAACACTTTAATTTAAAACGAGTCACTCCAGTTTGGAAATAAATAAAACCCTCTAAACTGTGAAAGCAAAATGAAAATAAATGTTGATGGCCATATTGCCAACCTTGTGTGTGCATTTAAGTGTGTTCCTTTTGGAATCTTAGCGCCGATGCTGCGAGGACCACAGCCTGTAGAGCTGAGAAGATCATTCAGCTCAGTCACAGGGCCCACGCCGATCTCCTTAAACCAGGCTTCCTGCCCACCCTGTGGATCGCCGGGGAACCAAGTTAGAGCTGGGGCGGGGTAATTCCATTGCCAATACTAGGGCTCAGACCGCGCCCTCTTTTTCTAAACCCGAAGACCCGGCAGCAGCATTTGCTTCTCCATCAGGTGAATTTCCTCAGGCACCTCTGGGGTTCTGAAGCCAAGAGAATCTGTGAGGAGCGGAGGGCACCCCAGGGAAGCTGAGATCGCATTTTCATTCTGTTGAATCTTACCCATTCGGTATGCGAGTGCATTTGCACATTCTTATTATCTCTGTTAACTGGATGCTCCTAGAAAGCAAAACTTGTCTGGTCTATTTTCAGGCCTGCACCCGTGCGGCTTCCAAGGGGGCTTTTCCACGGACTGGCTCCGAGCCACGCGGCAGCTCGGGAAGCTTCCCTGAACCTCTCTCTCGGGGCAGAATCCAGGCCTCCCTCTGAATTCGCTCACTTTCAGTGGGGGTCAGGGGCGAACGTCACGCTCTGATTTTTCTGCCCCGATCTCGGCCCGCGTTCCAGACTTGTCATCTGGGCTTTCGGCCCGTGTTAGCTGGGGACGCTTCAGTTCTGCTCCTCCACGGCGCTGTGAGCCCTCCCACACAACCTTGCTCGCACCCACAGGAGTCTTAAAAAAAGCCTCAGCAGCTGGGTACTGGTCAAGGAAGGAAAACACTTCAAGCCTCGCCTTCCTTCCTGCCGCTCGCGCTTCCCTGAGGTTTCAGAGTCAGAAGCTGCCCTTGATTTCTTTCCCTGTTTAGACCTGACGAGTGCACCTCCAGCCCCTCCTCCATGGCTAACTTGGAAAGGCCACAGGCTGTGGTGGCTCTGCAGGTGCGTCCCCACGACCCCCAAGCACCCGCTCCAGAACCCTGGTCCGCTGCACTACTATTTACGGAGAAAAGACTGGACGCTCTGTCCAACCCCCAGCGCGCCTTGGGGGTGTCCTGCACAGGGGCCATGGGACCCTCGGTCACACTACACCCAATCCTGGGCTGAGCGGCAGCTGGAAATGGCTCGTTCCTCCTCAGCACACACAGCCCGCCCTTTGCTGGTCCTCAGGGCTGTAATTCCTGCCTGTGTCCCCGTTACAAGGCTCAGTAGCTACCGCTCTCCGCAGCGCACCGACTCCTCAGGGGTCACCGAAGCCTTCTGCCCAGCCTCTTAAAGGATTTCGACAAACACTTTCCGGAAGGAACGGGCTTGATGTGGCGGTCCACTGTGGCAGAACTCTCAGAGAGATTGAACAGCAGAGGCCAAGGGGAGAGTCGATGTGAGTGGCAGGCTTGAGTTCCTGAGAGTCCATGTGTGGAAACAGCACCTTCAAATGGTCCCGGAACACGTGGCGTTTGGATTTAACTTTCTTAAAGCCTCTCCTTCGAAGTCTGCCTTGGTTCACATCATCCGCTTTGCGGAGGAGCACAATTTGCCACCACAAAATATGTCTCTGGCATGAGGATTATTTTAGGCTGATTATTTTTAAGAAACAGAAAATGCAAGAGGTTTTTCTTTTAACCTCCCCCCTAACTGCCCCTCCAAATTTAGTTGGGGGAGCTGGTGAGCACCCGGAAAAGAGCCCCCAGCGAGGATGACCTTGTTTTGCATTAGAAAGAATTCTCTGCTTGGCATAGCAAACATTGGTTTACCGAACCCGAACCCGTTGCTCTTTCCATCTTCCTGTGAATTGTCTTCCTCCCCTTTCAAGTCCCACACCCCTACCTTCTTCTTATCTCAGGAGGGCACGCAAGCCTCGCTTGCCTGACTGCTTGTGGGTGGGCCTCATAGTCTTAGGGGGCCTCTGTATGTACATTATTACCTGTAGTTTTCTCCTGGCAATCTGTCTCATATCAATTTGAGGATTACACCAGCCAGAAGAGCCTAGCAGGGGACATGAAACTTTTTTTTTTCCTTCCTGACATCTTCATTCATATTTAAAAATCTCATCCTTTTGTAGAGTGACCATTAACAAAAATCTCTCAAATAAATAAATAAAATCTTTAAAAAAAAACTATTCTGAAACTTCCAACCTTGTAAAGACATTAAACCAGGTTATTAAGCAGGGGACGGAGGTGAGGCATTCTTGGAGACCTAGTGGGAATTCAGATTCTGTTTGGGTACATTATCTTTTCTTCTTCAATCAAACCGCTCTCCTTAGTTGCCAGATAACACTGTAGGTTTTGTTACGACACTCACTAAGAACCAAATAAAGGCAACCAACATAGTTTCATTTTCCTTGTTATTTTAAATGGAACTCTGCTACGTGCAGATGAGAGTAACCGTCAGCGGGCTCAGAGCCAGACCGTTGGTTTTCCTTTGGTGGAAATTCAGGACTAAAAATGTGCTCAATTATTACCTGTTCTTAGTTCATCAATAGAATTATTTTTCTTTTTTCTAAACTGAGCTCTCCATAATATCCTCAAAGAAAAACTTTTATCGGTCAGGTTAGACTGTGGTAACAAAAACCTCCTAAATTTAAGTGGCTTATATTAGCTCATTAGCTGATTGATTTCTTGCTCACGCCTCATGCCCACTGTGGGTTGGCTCCTTGACTTCCTCGCCCATGCCAATAGAACAGCCCCTAGCCTGGACATTGCTCATTGCTCATCTCATGGCAGAAAGAAAAGAAAGGCAGCAGTAAAGAGCATGACGGCTCTCGAAGCTTCTGTCCTGATGGGGTATGGATCATTTTCTCTTGGCCAAACTAAGTTGCATGGCTCAGCCTGCCAGGGCAGGAATGTGTAACCTTCCCTAAGGGATGAGCAGCGAATATTTGGACAATAACATAATCTTCCACAGGCCTCCTCCTCCAGGCTCTCTCTCACCACATTTCTCCCGAAAGGGCCAAGTTGATTTTGCATTTGAATCATGGTTTTTTAATTGTAAGCCATCCTCTGGTACCCAGACAGCAATTTCAGGACAAGCCCTCTGGCCTCTTGTGTCAAAGAGATTTCCTGACCTGTATCAAAAGTGCCCTGGGGATCTGTGGCATCCATGAAAGAGAAGTTGTTCAGAAGATGCCTTCTCTCCATAATAAAGCCCTTCTTTGCCTGTAGCAGAGCAAGCCAGAACAGAGTTGTTGCTTTCCAGAGGTTTCCTGAATTCATGTAGTAAGCCTGGGCATCAGCAAACCTGACATATATTTTAAACCATAGGCATTAGCATTATTTTCTTCTTCTTCTTCTTCTTCTTCTTCTTCTTCTTCTTCTTCTTCTTCTTCGTCTTCGTCTTCGTCTTCGTCTTCGTCTTCGTCTTCTTCGTCTTCTTTCTTTTTAAGATTTGTATACTTGCTGCTGCACACGTCATGTGGTATTACCCTGTTTGGTTTCTCCATTTTATGTTCTTATAACGTTCTCCGTTCTCCATCTCAACCATAATCTGCCTTATAATTGCATTTACAATATCTGTCTCCCCTGGCTTACTCACATGCACCCACCTCAAGGCTAGTCCCTTCTATACCTAACTGTGATCATCCTACTCATTTGTTTCAGCCCAGGTCTTGAGACATCCTTGCCCTTTCCTCTTGGAGCTGGAATGTTGAGTCCCTGCTTTAGGAAACATTTCTGGGGTCCATTCTATTGTGCATTCTGCATACCAACTTCCTAGGATCCCCCTTTTTGCTCCTTTATCCTCTCTCTTATTCCTGTGGACTTCTAAATCTCTCTCTTTATAGAAGCTTGGCACACAGTCTTTGGTCTCATGAAACATGGAGCCAAAGCTCAAGTGGGGGTGAGGTTGGGGAGAACCTGGAACCTCCTTCTGGACTTGACAGACCTGGAATCCCTAGAGAGTTAGATACTGCTCAACCTTCCTGGTCCCAGGGAGGAAGCTCTGTGTGCAACTAAAGAATGCCTGTTGGTTGCTGACTGGCGCCATGTCTGGTGATACCACTCATTGCCACCCCATGATGGATTCGCCCTTTGGGGAAATAGTACTGACCTCCACCAGCCAGGCACTTTGTTGGCATGCTAATATTAAAGTCAAGCCAGGAGAAAATGCGATGATGCTTTATGTAAGAAAATGGTTATAGCACAGTGGGTGTAATGTACTCACTGATCTGTTTTTCTTACCTGTCAAAACTCCAGTTTGAGGATTCATATCAAACTTATTTTAGTTCACAAGGAAAGGCTGTTTCCATGGGGCCTGGGGGTAAAAGCAAACTAGAGGAGGGCCCAGTCAGGGACTCTTCCTAAGACAATGACTAGATTTCTAGCCCACATGTGTGCTTGGAAGGCAGCTTGTTGGGTATGGAATTTCTAGGAATGGAGCTGGCAACAGAGAGACCAAATAGCACCCTCCCTTTGGACAAGACCGCAGTTTTTTTTTTCATGTGTCGCTTAAGGATAATCATAGTACCTATTTGAAAGGGTTACTTTTGAGGAGACAATGTGAGAATACACGTACAGTGCGGGGCACAGAGGAAGTCATCAAAAATGCGAATTTGCGTTGTTATTGTAAAGGTGTTACCTGATCAGGTTTTGAAAGCACAGTCATCGCTGAGCTTTGTATTGCCATGGTGATGGTCTGGAGGATCCCCAGGAAAGGGTGCAATTAGCAGTGCTTTTCCTGAACTGGGACTGAGGTCCCTCACCCCAGTTCCTAATGCCTTCTTCAGGCCACTGCATATGCTAATCACTGAGCTAGCTGCCCAAGGCCAGGAAACAGAGTCAAGTTAGACTCCCATATGGCCCAAATTATAATTCTAGACCATCTTCTATGTGTTGAGTGCACTTCTATGCACCAAGTGTCATTCCTGATGCCTGATGGACATGATCTCATGTCAGCCACGGAACAATCTAAAGGTGGGCACTGTCATGAGCACCACTGTATACGAATTAGGAAAATGAGGCACAGAGAGAGTAAGCACTGGCCTATGGCGAGCTGGGAATCTAGTAAGCAGCAGGGCTGGGAGTCGAACTTCAGTCTCGCTGGGCTCAAAGCACAAGCTCTCCAGATCTGAGACTATTGTAATATTAGCAATAACTGTAAAAGATATCCTTCTATTCCTTATTTTATATTTCCCTAGGGGTCTTATGTCTATTATAACTTCAAAGAAAAGACTATGAAAATCTCTTTTAAAGCAAAATGATTCTAAGTAACTTTTCCTTATACACTTAAAGATTTATTAAGGCACTATTATTATAATTTCTTGTTCAGGATTAAACTCTTCAATTTATAGTCCTTGATAAATTATTTTGATACACTTAGCTACCTCTTCTTTAGCATCTCTTGAAATTAAATTTTTATTTTAAGAGCAGAAAACACTGACAAAAATGAGATTTCAAAATAAAATGACTGCATACAGAAATCTGTATATAGCTCTAAGATTTCTGAATGTCTCAACATTTTAATTCCTATCACACGGATATAAGCTTGGACTTAAAATATCTATAATTTCACTTTGAATCATACATTTAATGATTATTTTTTATGCCTTGCTGAATTTGTTTCTACTTCCTCTCTTCATCAGAGCCCTAGTTTTGCCGACGCTGAAGTGACACTAATCTCAAGACCAGGTTTGAATTCATTTTAGTAATTTGTAAGTTCATGTGAATACGGAGGAAGTATTAGCAATGTACCCACGTACTCGATTTAGCAATTTTGGAAGAAAGACTGGTAGAGCTCAAATAGCATGGGATTTTCGGGTAGATACTGCTGAATATAATTACTGACCCTGCCACATACTAGCTGTGTGATTCTGAATATATCATTTAAGCTGAGTGACCCTTCATTTCCCCATCTGTAAAATGGGGCTCATAATACCTTCTTCCCGGGAGAGGTGGTATGATGTACATCACGGACGTTGACCAATGCATACCACAAAATAAGCTCCCACTTTTGCTGAAAACAGGAAAAAATGTTGATTCCAAACGATCTTGTCATCCTTTATATCAAGAGAAGTGAGAAAAATTTGGGGCTCCTGGGTGGCTCAAGTTAAGCTTCTGACTCTTGGTTTCGGCTCAGGTCATGATCTTGCCAGTCGTGGGATTGGCCCCGCCTCGGGCTCTGTGCTCAATGTGGAGTCGGCTTCAGATTCTTTCTCCTTCTGTCTTTCCCTCTGCCCCTCCCTCTGCTCGTGCTCGCTTTCTCTCTCAAATAAATAAATAAATAAAATCTTAAAAAAAAGAAGTGAGAAAAAGTGGATCATTTCTAATGCATAATGTAGAAAGAACTTTTTGGCAGTTCCTAAATATGTATATATATTTATTTGTTCTCTATAGTATATATACAGACTCTGTATACTATATATAGTATAAATATGTAGAGAAGCTTTATATATATATTCTATATATATTCTGCATATATATACTATATATATACACCCAATATACTCTCTCTCTCTCTCTCTCTATATATATATATAAGCTTATAATCTCTCTCTCTCCACCCCCCCCAGACAGACACACACCCTTGCGCAGTGGGTTACTCCATCGTTAGCTCACCATTACTGCACATATGGAGGGAGAGTAAAATTAGGCTGCTGTAATGGTCTAAATGAGATTCTCACCCAGAACAAACAATGGCTCTCCATCCTTTAAAATGAAGTTAGAACTCCTATTTTCTTCAGTGTTGTTTGTATGTTAAAATTTTTGTTAGTTTCGGGGCACCTGGGTGGCTCAGTCGTTAAGCGTCTGCCTTCAGCTCAGGTCATGATCCCAGGGTCCTGGGATCGAGCCCCACATCGGGCTCTCTGCTCAGCGGGGAGTCTGCTTCTCCCTCTCCCTCTGCCTGTCGCTCTGCCTACCTGTGCTCTCTCTCTCTCTCTCTCTCTCTGTCAAATAAATAAATAAAATCTTTAAAAAACATTTTTGTTAGTTTCTTTTAATTATTTTGTAAGGCATAACCGTGGAAGGCACAGTGCGTGGCACTTTCACAAAAATGATCTTATTTAAGCCTCATAACAACCCTAGGGTGTAGGTAGTATTATCCCCATTTTTTAAAAAGTAAGTTCTTGAGACATAAGAGACGTATAAACGAAGTGTAAATTTTAAGGTGTTATGGTTTGATACATTTTGACATATGTATACACCTGTGAAACCATGACCATGATCAATATCTTGATTGATAGTGAACCTTTCCTGGGAGCCTGGGTGGCTCAGTCGGTTGAGAGTTCGAATCTTGATTCCAGCTCAGGTCATGATCTCAGGGTGGTGGGATCGAGCCCCACATCGGGCTCTGCACTCTGCCGGGAGTCTGCTTGAGATTCTCTCTCTCCCTCTGCCCCTCCCCCTCCTCTCTGTCCCTCAAATAAATAAATAAATCTTAAGGAATAAAAAGATGGTGAACATTTCCATCATCCAGAGAAGTTTCCTCACACTCCCTTATAATGCATCCCTCTGTCCCTCCTTGCCCTTGCTCCATTGCAGAATAATATTCCATTGTATGGATGTTGATGAGCATTTAGGTTGTTTCCACTTTTAGCTATCATAAGTAAAATGATGTTGCTGTAAACATGAGTGTACATGTTTTTGTGTGGACATATATTTTCATTTCTGTTGAGTATATGTTCAGGTGTGGAATTTCTGGGTTTTATGGTAACTTTGTGGTTAACTTTTGAGGAGCTGCCACACTGTTTTCTAATGTGGCTGCAAAATTCTCCATTCTCCAGTATGTTTAAATATATGAATATATGGAATTAGAGAATGTTAAGGATTTGCTTAAGGCCACAGCACTTGGTGTCCAGTGCAAATTTCCCAGAGTCTGCCATTTCAAAAATCCAAGCAAGGTTGATGGCAAGCTCCTTCAGGATAGAGACGTTCCTCAACTTCCTTTATAGCATGGGCAGGCTCTGAAGCACGCTGCTCAGATCAAAGCTCAGTTCCACCACTTACCGGTTGTTAACACTAAGAAAGATTGTTAATCTCCGTTCTTCATTTTCTCTCTTGAGAAAATGGAGATGCTACCTCATAGGATCGGTGATTAAATAAATTAATGGTCATCGATTACTTTGCTCAATCTCGGAACACCTAGATTTCTGTAAAGATTGATCGTTATTATTCACACCATTATTATTATTAATTATTATTATTATTGCTGCCATTACTATAATTTGCACCCAGAACAGCTCATAATAGTGGCAAAACTCAACCCTCCTAAATAGGCACACCGACAGGCTGCTCTACAATATATGAATTGACATCTGGTTTCGGGAGGGATACTTGATTCATGTCTCAAAATAAGGTGGCCCTGTGCATATGGAAATGATTAAGGGCTTTTCTACTTTGGGGATTCAGTCCAACGTGGAGGGTCTTAAACTTTTGGAGCTTTGAGCATTGGATGAAAGTCACAGGCTTTCTCTCTAGGAAAGCTCACATGTATAACGCCCTTTATAATGTTCCGATTATGGCCTGTCTTTCAGAGGCAGGCATCAGAAGTAATGTTCAGTACATACCTCATCAATGACAGGCTTTCTGCTAGGCGCTGTACATCCAGCGGCTCATTTATTTTTTAAAAAGATTTTATTTATTTATTTTAGAGAGAGAGAGAGAGAGACAGAGGGAGAGCACAGGCAGGGGGAGTGGCAGGCAGAAGGAGAGGGAGAAGCAGGCTCCCCGCTGAGCAGGGAGCCCGATGCGGGACTCGATCCCAGGACCTCGGGATCAGGAACTGAGATGAAGGCAGACGCTTCACCAAAGGCAGACGCGTCACCGACTGAGCCACCCAGGCGCCCCAGGGTTGTCCAGGGACTCATTTAATCCTCATAATCGCCTTCAAGCAGAGGCTCGATCACTTCCATTCGTAGAGGAGAAAACTGAAGTTCACAGACTGAAGTGCTTTCTCAGGGTCACATAGTTGGGGTGATTCCTGCAGTGTTTCCAGAGAAGTTTCACCTCTGCCACCTTTTCCACTTCTTCCTCTTTAACTATCAACCTAAGCACCCTTCAAGGTGCAATTTCTTCACAACCCCTTCCATGATTTGACAGTCTCCATTCAAGCATTTTAGCATAATTGGGGAAGTCAGTGGGCGGGTGATTCTAGCTTGCTGTGGTAGAAGCCAGTAAGCCATCTACTTATCATTCTGTTGGTGCACTTTCTCTGCTTTCTTTCCTCTTGATAACACAGCAGGATGTCATTTTCAAGGATGCCAATCCCAACATGTTCTTGCACCTAACTTGCAACATCAATTATTGACTGGTGGTGAGAAATGCCTCCATTGTGTAAATGAGCCCATTCACTTTGACACCTAAATTGTCTTCACGTCACATCAGGCCCAAGTCACTCAACTTGAATACGGGGCAGTTTCATAATGTGCCTGTTATACAAGTTGGAGGGTGAAGAGAGTGTTTTCCAATTTCACACCCCTAATCCAATTTACTAGACACCTCAGTGCATAACTTTGAAAGCAGAGGAGGATGTAGTCTCCCACTCTCCAGAGTGGACTTTCGATCCTGCTGCTAAGTACACCTCATTGGGCGGGTTTCCTCAAAGGGGATTCTGGTGTCAAGGCGTGGAGTCCAGAGAGAAAAGGGGATCTCATCAGCGGCTGTTGTTTCTCAAAGTGCCGTGGAGAGGTCTCTGGTGCCAATCTCGGTGTGATGGTGTGACAGGTGGGAAAGGAGAGCGAGGTTGCTGGGGACGCACCAAATCCCACCCCAACCTCCGGGACTCAGACATGACTTTCCCGTGTCCAAATCACTTCTTTCCGCATCCTCTAAGGTGTGATTTGCCGGGGGGTGGGGGGGGGTGGGAGGGGAGATGGGAGACAGCCTTCGCTTTTATTCGCTAATTATATTAAGTACAAGAGAAAAAGTATTCTCAGTCCTATCTCACTGTGTTTTTAATTCTCCTTCCCAGTGTGCCACAGACGTCCCATTTTTGGGACCAGCCATCCTCCTTCCTCTTTACACACAGAAAGTAAAAGGGGTGATTATCCCCCAGGAGCACCTTAATTGTTCCAATTAACCTGACCACTTTTTGCAATCAAAGCCAGGCAGAGAAGAGGATTTAAAGTGATCAAACACCATTTTATGGGCTGTAGGTAAGTAATAGACAAGGCAGGGCATTTTCTATAAAGGATGGGCTCTGAAATGACATGGGCTTGCACTCAGGGATTTTTCTCCCACCATTACTGAAAAGAAAAAGGACATTTTAGCAGCTTTTAATTCTACCATCACCGCGCCTTTCTTTAATAACATGGCATATGACCACAATTATCCATGCTTGTTTAAGCTGTCTGTGGAAGCGTTCTGTGAGTGGGACTGTTTGACTGCTTTCTCGGGCAGGCAAGCCTAGGTTTGAGCCCCCCCTTCTAAAACCAATGTGCACTACAGTATTGGACAAACCACTGAAGCTTGCTGAATCCCTCTCCCTATCTGCGTGTCAGACCGTCCCAGTCAACTCTCCCCAGCTCCTGGAGGCGGGCGCTGTCCCCATAGTTTCGACGATGGAATTGAGTTTCAGTGAACTGAAGTGACGTTCCCAAGTTCATGATTTAGCTTCGTAGTGAGCTAGAGTTCATTTTTCCTCCTCCTCCTCCTCCTCTTAAGGTCCTAGCACTCACTGAGAATCTACTATGTGCCAGGTCCTCTGCCAAATATCAGGGACACAGTGGTGAATATAATGCACACAATCTCTGTTGTCATGGAACTTAAATAGAACTCAGCTCTGTTTGCAAAGCTCACATCCTAATCACGAGAACATAGGATTTTGCTTTCCTTACAACATTGTTAGGCTCAGATTAGTGAATGAATGCAAAAGTGCTATATTCTTTAAGGAAGTTGGGTTATGTATGTGATACACACACACACACACACACACACACGCACACACACACACACACACATCTTACAACAGACTGAGTCTTTACAAAACTGTTCAAAGCTCATTGAGGCAAGACTGAAGGAAGTAACTATAACTAAAACTGGGTCATTTGCTCAAAATCAGTTAATTTTCTAGATAAAATGTAACAGAAAATATACAGGCAAATCTATAGGGACAGAAAGTAGATTAGCGGTTGCCTGGGGCTAGGAGAAGGACCAAGGTGTGACTGCAAATGGGCATCAGTTTCTTTCTGGAATGTCCTGAAATTGGATCCTGGAGATGGTTATGTGATGCTGAACATGTACTAACAATCTTGAATTGTACACTTAAAATGAGTGAATTTTCTGGTATGTAAATCAGACCTCAGAAAAGCCATTAAAAACACAAAGGAAATTAATAAAGGCTTATGAGTTTGTCCTGATGGGAAGTGTGAGTTCAAGTCTTTCTGGGCTAATCCAGGAAGGGATAGGATCATGAGAGGCAGTAACACATGAGCTTTACTGGGCAGTACACGGACAGGATCGAGTGAAAGTAGAAGTCCTTCCCAGCAGGAGACCTTCCAGAGACAGCAGCAAGGGACTATCACCCTGAAGAGGAATAGAGCAAGGGACCCCCTGGGGGTGAGGGAACCGGAGACAGGGCTTATGTGTCCAGGCAGCGTTGCTCAGCACCAAGGTGGAGAGTCTCTGGGTCAGAGAGCTCTGAAGCGCAACAGTGGTTTGGGGTCTTCTATGGGTACTGGGTTTGTCTTATCTCTGGCAAGCAGCTGTTTGGTGTAGCTTCACAGAGTCTATAAAGTAGGTAGGTTCTATATGGTAAAAATATGTTTATTTGGACCATGTTTAAAGCAACTGGATGTGTAAAAATTTGAGTGTGGAGCCACAGGGCTCTGAGCTAGTGGTCTTAGCCTGCTATGAATAAATAAATGACCCAGGGACCATTTTAGGCCAAAGCACAGGGGCCCTCTCTGGACCATTTATATAATAGGAAGATAGCGTGGATTTGCCACATCACTTAGCTAACAATCAGCCTCCCAAACTGTAGTGGTTAAGAGCAAGAGCTCTCTAGTCTGCCTAGATGGGTCACATACCTGTTATGTAACGATCCTGGGCAAATTTACCTGTCTAGTTTCCTCATCTATAAAACGGGAGAGTATGAACATTTACTACACGAGATGGTGACGATTGCCTATATTTGTACCTATACAGTAAAAACACTCATCACAGTGCCCTGCACATAGGGAGCGCTCAACACTTGGTAGCTCTTATTATCTGAGAAACATAAGTAGCAATCCGTTTTAGAAACCTCAGGAAGAAGAGTAGTTTTAATTAATAAAGCCTAGGCTATTTCTATCGAGAGCAACTTTGGAAGCAGCGTTGCTATCAAAACAGCTAACAGTCTTCCATAGAAACGCATGCACGTTGCCATCAGTCTGGTACAGGAGGCAGGTTGGCACTGATCCACTCCCACCTGGGAGCCTTGGCCCCAACACCCAGAGAGGACTGACTCCTGGGCACACCGCCTCACTGCTCTCACCATCAGTGTCTACATCTGGTGCTCGAACATGCTCTGTTGGATCATTTTGAGGATTAGCTGAACTAACACGTGCCAAAGGACCCAGGTCACTCACTATGAATAGGAAACTGAAGCTTGGAGACGTTCAGGAGCTTGTCCCAAATCACAAGGATAGTAAGGACTAGAGCTAAGATTTGAACCCAATCGACCTGAATCTTGGGGTTGTACTCCTGACCATTATGCTCTACAACTGACCCGCTGTGGCCCCTGGGGCAGGATGAGCCTCTCATCCTCAGTATCTTCAATCTTTCAAAATGTGAGCGTTAATAGTACCTCTGCCTAGGATTGGCCTGAGAATTAGATGAGATACGTAAGACATTGAGGATCGTAGAAGGTAGGTGCTCAGTAAGTGTTAGTGAGTGTTCAATCACTATGATTATTTTTGCCTGAGGCACTTTCACTTTAAAATTTATCTCCTGAAATAAGGTCACAACTCATGAGAGGAAGATTGGGGCCAGTTTAAAAACCTTGGAGTCATCCTGGACTCCTTCCTTTCTCTGATACCCCACTTCCAATCAGTCAGGGAGTTCTTCTGCCTCTGCTTTCAAAACAAATCCAGCATCTGACCCTTTTCCATCACCTCCACCTCTGCCCTCCGGGCCCAGATCACCATCACCTGTGACCTGGACTCTTGAGAGAGCCGGCTAGCTCTTCTCCCTGCTCAACGGCCCTTGCCCGCTTCGGTCTGTTCTCAACACGAATGTCGCAGTGACCCTGTTAAAACCCTTGTCAGGTCAGGTCACTCTTCTGCTCGGCTACCATTTTTCTCCTTTTCTCCCCACATAGCTGCATGGCTGCCTCTTTCAACTCCTGTATCAAGTCATCCACTGGTGTGTAGCCAACGACTGCGGAGCCAGCGGCTTGGCCAACAGTCGTGTATTATTTCACAACTTCGGTGAGTGAGAAATCGGGCCACTGCTTCGCTCTGTTCTCTGCTCAGGGCCTCACCCGGCTGCAGTCAAGGTGTCGACCGGGCTGCGCTCTTATCTGGAGGCTCCAATAGAGGAGGGTTCACCTCCAAGCCCCCTCAGATCATGGGCAGAATTTGTTTCCTTGCAGCGGCAGAATTCAGGACAGTTTGCTACCTCAAAGCCCATAACTGAGACCCAGAGTCTCCGCCACTTCAAGTCTCTGACTTCTAGATACTTTTTGGAAAAGCTCCCCTGATTAGGTCAGGGCCACCAAGACTGATGTCCCTTCTAATTACCTCAAAGTAAAGCTGATCAGGGACCTTAATTCCCTCTGCAGGAGTCCCTTCTCCTTTTCCACGTTACCTAACCTGATTGTAGGAGCAATGCCCATCGCGTTCGTGTGCTCTGACCCCACTCAAGAGAGTCGGTGGGAACAGTGGGCACTATCTCAGAATTCTGACTTCCATACCTCCTTTAAGCCTCTGATCACATGATGCCTATTCTGGTCACACCATTCATTTTATTTTATTTTTTTTTAAGATTTTATTTATTTATTTGAGAGAGAGAGAGAGAATGAGAGATAGCACGAGAGGGAAGAAGGTCAGAGGGAGAAGCAGACTCCCTGCTGAGCAGGGAGCCCGATGTGGGACTCGATCCCGGGACTCCAGGATCATGACCTGAGCCGAAGGCAGTCGCTTAACCAACTGAGCCACCCAGGCGCCCCTGGTCACACCATTTAATAGTGTAATCCACCCCTCCCCAGCCCTGGCTCATGCTCCAGTGACTCTTAGTCGATTCTACTCTTTTAAAAAATAAATTATATTTATTATAATTATTAACATATAATTTATTATATTATTAACATCTTATATTTTTATGGTGCATTTGTTACGATTAATGAGCCAATATGGATATATTATTATTGTTAACCAAACTCCATACTTTATTCACAGTTCTGTGGTTTCCCCCTCAGTCTTTTTACAGTCCAGGATCCTATCCAGAATAGTGGATTCTATTTACTGCTCAGGCTGACTTAAGTTCCTCTTGGCTGTGCCCATTTCTCAGATTTAAATGAGAATTGTGGCGAATTGTTGGAGGCTGAGAGTGGATAGGCTTGAGCGTCAGACCCTCACAGGGCAGCAGTCTTATCACACAAAAGAGCCAAGAAAGATTCCTTCTGGATCTGGCAGGGGAAGAGTAATCATTGAGAGATCCTCGAGACCATTCTCTACAAGAAGGCCAAGTCTACAGGGGAAAGACTGCCAGAACCTTATTCCATCTGTGCAAGGACATTCACTTGACTCCATCTGCCTCTAGCCTTCCTGGGTAACCTAAGGGTAGAAAATAAATGATTTAAAAAAAAAAATCGTGAAGACCACAGTCCACAAGAGGCCAAAGCAACCGGGAGAAAAGAAAGAGAGACAGGAACATGAGGTTGGACCTACCCTTCAGCTTTCTCAGATAGTGTTAAGAAAGCACCAGAAAAAATCAAGGTGGAGGCCTGTTTTCTGACTCAACCTGTTTCAAAGAGGCAGGAAGCAGAAGAGAGAGCTCTGCACATGGGTATGGCTTTTCAGTGCACAGTGACCCCACACAATGGTGAACATGGCCAGATTGGTATTGTTGAAATGGACGCATTCTGGTTAGTATTCTCTCCTTTTCAGTAAGAGTAGAAAGGGGTTGAAGAGAGTAACAATAATAGAGTCCTACTTGTAATGGACACTGACTGCCATGGTAGGTGTAAGCTCAACGTGCAGGAGGAGGGGCCCCATGGGAGGGATGGGCAGGCTGGGAAAGACCCACAAAAAGAAGTAATGCACCCCTGAAACAAAGAATCCATTATATGTTAATAAAAAGAAAGAAAGAAAGAAGTAACACCTTAGCATAATCTTCAAGCCTGAGGAGGAACTAGGAAAGAAGGGGAAGGAGGAAGGAGGCCATTCGGAGCCAAGCAGGAATCGTGAGTGTAAGCCTAGAGCCAAAAGAGAAAAGGGCCTGAACACGACTGGCATATTGAGTGTTATGAAGGAAGTAGAGCACGGTCAGAACATGAAGCTGGAGAGGGAGGTGGGGGTCAGATCATACAGAGTATTGTGTGCAGGGCTGGGGAACTCATTTTTTATTCTAAGAGCAGTTAAAACCATTGAATGGTAATGGTGCCATCAGATTTTTTATATTAGGGAGATGATTCTGGTTGCTGTGTGGAGAATGAATTGTAGGTGGTGGTGGTGGGGGTAACAAGGAATATCAAGGACATCAAATAGGAGTCCCAGCCCCTAGCATTAATGTGGATGATAAATGGACATAAGGGTGGTAGTCAGGATGTTCAAGACTAGAGAAACGTTAGAGAAATAATTAAGAGGAACGGTCTGCTGGTATTGGTGGTTGATTGGATGGGATACGCAAAGGGGAGAAGAAGGACTTAAAGATGATCCCAGGAATCTGGTGGGGATAGACTTTTTGTCCAGTACCAGCAATGCCTTGGGAAAGTACCGTCTGTGTAGTTAGCGATCCTTTCAGTAGCTTCTCAAAGGTTTTATGCAATGAAGGTAGTTGTTTAAGGATACCATCTGTCTTAATTAGAGCATGCAGAATTTGGGTAAGCCTAAATTTCTGGTGAGGAATACCAAACACATACTATTGTAACAACTTGTGGAAATGAAAAAAAAAAAAAAAAGGAAAGCAATTTTACTAACGTCCAGTCCTGTTGTTAATCAGGAAGTTTTTAGTTGAAGCGGTAACTAGTTATAGGACTTTAACTGTAGACATAATGATAAGCTGTGGATTCATTAATTGTCCCTTGCCAGGTTCTGGCCTTGTTATTGACAATCAATCACAGACAAACTGAGTCTGTAACTTTTCAGTTGGACAAATTAAAAAAAAATAGGAAGCATTTGCTGCCCTGAACTATTTACCTGATTGAGTTATTTTTAAATTGCACTGTGAGAGTTTTGCCAAGGACCGAAAGCTGACACATCATCTTAGAAGGGGTGAAGTTTGATCGTGAAATTCGACATGAACTTATCTGGCATAAACATAACTTCTGAAGTGTTCTTGCCTAAAACATTTCTTCTCATATAAACTTATGAGAATGTCAGAGATGACATTTTAAAGGTCAACCAATCCAGCCCTTTTTTAGACATAGATGAAACTAAGACCTACAGAGAAGTGGTTAAGGAACCTGCCTATGGTTGCATGGCACCTTTGGAACCGAGCCGAGACTCAAAGTCATTACTTTGAGATCATTGGGTCCAATGCTCATCAGACTGTCTTGCACTTCTATGTATGCCTAGCTTCCAAATGCAGATAGGTACTGTTATTAATAAAAAATGATAAAGTATAAATGCATTTGAAAGCATTACTAAACTGAGAGAAAGTTTATAAAAATCAATGTATTTTTCCCCCCAATCAACAAAAACTAAGATTACAACTCCTCTCATGTGGAGATCAATATCACCAAGGAGGAAGCTGTTGATAAGGTGTTCTCGCACTAAAAAAAAAAATTTGGAAACTTCTCATCGTGGGTTGAATACTGTCCCCTAAAAAGATATGTTGAAGTCCTAAACCCCAGTTCCCGTTAATGGGACCTTATTTGGAAATAGGGCTTTACAGGTGCAGTCAAGTTAAGATGAGCTCATACTCGATTAGGGTAGGTCCTAATCCACTAAGACTGATGGCCTTACATGAAGAGGAGAGAAGATACACAGGGAGAAGCCTGTGTGATGACAGAGGCAGAGCCTGGATCCATGCATCTCTCAACCAAGAAATGCCAAGGATTGCTGGCGGCACCAGAAACGAAGAGAAAGGCCTGGAACAGATTCTTCTTCCCTAAAGACTTCAGAGAAGGCATGGCCCTTCTGACAGCTTGAGTCCAGACCTTTAGCCTCTGGAACCATGGGACGATGAATTTCTGTTGGTTTAAGCCACCCAGTTTGTGGTGATTTGTTACAACAGCCCTAGCAAGCTAATACACTTCTTTTCGGTTGAGGGCTGCCAACAGGCTATGGAAGACCACTGTTCAGATGACAGGTTGTCATTGTGGGCTATTTATTTGCCCGACTTATCTCCCTTCATCTAGATGCTACTGCTTTCAGCACAGTGCTTCTCCATCACCTGTAATATGCAGTGAATGGATTTTAACTCGGGTCATCTCTCCTCCTGCCCTCTTCCACTCTCTACGCCTTCCCTGCTTCTGTCTGCAGGAATGGAGGTCTTCCACACGACCCGTGTAGATCAGATTTGTTGTAGAGGATGAAAAGAGATGGGGTAAAGCAATGATTACTTTTATGAGCTCTTTCGTTTCATCTTACTTTCATTTAAGAAAAAAACCTCAGTTTGCTTTTATTGAAAACATTAAGGATTATTTCCTCACTGGTCCTCTGCCTCCAAATTGAGACCTACATGTATATCCTTTTGTCTGAATCCTAACTAGAAATTTGGGTCTTTTTTTGCTGTACCAGGCAAAGATCAAAACAGAAGTCAATATCTAGGGAAGATAACAGAGAACCATGAAGTATAGTACTTCAGTGGCATAAAATAAATACAATCGTTCCCCCTGGCAATTCTGTTCCAATTAGACACACAAGTGACCTTCATACTTTCCTGTTCAGTGTACTCAGGTGCAGAGCTTCTTAGGTATTAAAGTGACACCGGCTTTAAATCTTGCTCTTTCAACAACATCATCCTCTGGCATTAGACTTTGGAGTTGGGAGGGCTGTTGAAGTCAGTGAGCTCAGTAGGGTCTGGGGAAGAGCTGAGACTTGCTCAAGTTCACAAAACTAATTGATGGTAGAGTCAAGCCCGGAACACAGGCCTCCTGTGCCCCAGCCTGGTATTATTTCAGCCAAATCTCTGTTCTTTTTACATGAGATTTAGTTTTCTTTCAGGAAGTGTTATTGCTCTTCCTTTTCCAAGCAAAGGTAGTGTAGTTCAAGGTCTGACCTTTGAATGCAAAGGACAGAACTTTCCTGCAGGGCCGTCTACTTCAACGCTCTCTTATTTCAACTAGAGCTGCAACACTTTGCCCTCCTACCAACAGAATAGAATAGAGTAGAAGCTTCAGATAATGAGATAGCTAATTCAAGATATAATTTCTTTTTTAAAAAAAAGATTTTATTTATTTATTTGACAGAGAGAGACACAGCGAGAGAGGGAACACAAGCAGGGGGAGTGGGAGAGGGAGAAGCAGGCTCCCCGCTGAGCAGGGAGCCCGATGCGGGGCTCGATCCCAGGACCCCGGGATCATGACCTGAGCCGAAGGCAGATGCTTGATGACCGATCCACTCAGGCGCCCCTCAAGATATAATTTCAAAATTAAACAACAGTAACTCCTCAGTTTTGATCATTGTACAATGGCTACGTAAGATGTTAACATGGAAATCTCGGTAAGGGATATAAAGGAACTCTATACTATTTTTGCAACTTTCCTGCACGTCTAAATTTAGTTCAGATTAAAAAGGTTTAAAAAATTGAATAAGCGGGATTTGAAATATGCTGATGGCTTTCCTACCTAACCTTATTCCTGAAAGAAAATGTGCATGTATATTCCTCAGAAGGTTCTTTACAAATTCTGTCCCTATACTGCTGCAACACTGTAAGTTTGATAAGTCCCTCTTACCATCTTGTGAAAATTACATTTTGTTAATAGCCATTAACCGTTATATGATAGACTATGCACTCAGTAGCTATAACCTGCACATCATAGAGCTTTGGGAGAGAAACAAAGAGTACTCTTGAGGGCAATGCAATGATTGGATGATCCTCTATTGGAAAAGCTATAGTGCTCCACTTCTCCCAGGGGAGAAAATGCAGTTATTATCAACTGGAATCTGAAACTGATAGCTACTTCTCTCCAAGCCCATTTCTACATTTAAAATCCATGTAATTGTTTCAGACGAAGCCTAGATGTATTTAATGTTATCTCCTGCAATTGCCCCAAATGGATCCTGCAATGCATTTATATTCATCAATTAACTGTTGAGTGCCTACTGTTTGGAAAGCATCATTCTAGTTGGAAAGACAGGCAAGTAAGGAGATTATCATTATATAGTTTGATAAGTGCTATGATAGTAGAGGGAGTCACCTGGTTCTATCAATGCACAGAAGATTGGTACTTCTAATTTGGCCTTCAGAGTGGAGGTGCCAGGGAGGACTTCCTGAAGGAGGGACTACCTGGGGCTGAATCTTTAAGGAGAGCATGAGGTAGCCAAGCACAGAAGGCAAGGTCTGTAGAGAGGCATTCTAAGCAGAGAGAGGAATGGGAGCACAGTTATAAGAAAAATTTGGCATGTTTGGGCAAACAGTCCATCACAGTTGGGTCATGAGGTGTACATGTATGTGGGTAAGGGTACTGGGGCAAAGGCCTTTTGCCCTGAACCCTCTGGAGAGAGGGCAGTGGCATGGACTAGCTTTTGTCTCAGAAAAATGGCAAGTGGATTGCAGGTAAACTCAAATGGAAATAGAATCTAGTGAGAGGGGATAGTGGCTTGGAGAGGGATGGCGGCGGGGGGGGGGGTGAAATATACTCATTAAAATTATATTTAGGGGTAAATTTAAAGTTATATTTAGGGGCAAATTTAAAGTTATATTTAGGAGGTAAATTTAAAAGTACTTGGTGCTTTGTTGGATGTGGGGGTTTACTGAGAGTAAAAGATGATATGCAGACTTTTGCTTTTCCATAATTAGTTAGCTATAACTATAGCTTCAGCTTCTTACCAAACACTTCCTCCACCTCCTTGTCTTAACTGAAACCTGGCTTTAACTGAAACACTACTTTCCTTGGGTCCTCTCAAATGAAAAGGGCAGAATAAAGGAACACCATATGTTCCCAGATACAGTTTATGGGAATGGCAAAAAGACATAGGTCAAATAATTTTTTTTTACCATTTTGCACTCAGTTAAAATCAATAAAATAAAAAAAAATTAATTCCTGTATAGTTAACATGCAATGTTATATTAATGTCAGGGGTACAATATAGTAATTCAACAATTCTATACATTACTCAGTGCGCATCAGGATAAGGGTACTCTCAATCCCCTTTGTCTATGTCACTCATCTCCACCCCCCCACATCCCCTCCACTAACTATCAGTTTGTTCTCTATAGTCAAGAGCCTTTTCTTTTTAATTTCAAAATTTTATTTTCCCTGCTTACACAAAGCTAATATACAATACTGATGTGTTGCATTAACAAATATCAAACAACTTACATATTTCCTGGTCCTTTTGATGTGAAACATTTTTTATTTGGCCATATTGAGCAGACTAGTTTATACAAAAATTTTTTAAATTTTTTATTATTATGTTAATCACATCATTAGCTTTTGATGTAGTGTTCCATGATTCATTGTTTGTGTATAACACCCAGTGCTCCATGCAGAACACGCCCTCCTTAATACCCATCACCAGGCTAACCCATCCCCCCACCCCCCTCCCCTCTAGAACCCTCAGTTTGGTTTTTTTTGTCTTTTTTTCTTTGCTCGGTTTTTCAGGGTTTTTAAAACAAATTCCAGTTAGTTAACATACAGTGTAATATCAGTTTTAGATGTAGAATTTAGTTATTCATGTTGTATATAAATACAATGCTCAGTGCTCATCACAATAAGTCATTTGTTTTGTTTCTTGTATTTCACATATGAGTGAAATCATATGGTATTTGTCTTTGACTTATTTCACTTAGCATTATACCCTCTAGATCCATCTATGTTGTTCTAAATGCCAAGATTTCATTCTTTTTTATGGCTGAATGATATTTTATTCTCTCTCTCTCTCTCTCTATATATATATATATATACAAATATACACATTATACATATACATGTATATATATATATTGTAAATATACACACACAGGTGAATTCTAATAAGAATTCATGATCATGAACTTCCCGTGGGCCCTTGATTCTTCCTGAAAGAAACCTATTGTATTTCTATGGTCAGTCTATCCCTTCTCTCTTCACAAAGACAATTTCAAAACTTTTCTTCAAACCTGAGCCCTGTTTCAAGTCATTCTTTGTAGATGACCTTTTATCCTGTCTTACTAAGAAAAACGAAGATACAAGAAGGGAACGTCTGCATTCCCCCTATCAAATATACAAGGCGATCTATATCAGAATTGCACCCATTTCATCTTCCTTCCATTTTGTCATAGTATAGGACCTGTCTGTCCTTCAGTCTGAGGCTGGGCAGTCAACTAGAGCTTCAGATCTCATCAGTGCCCATTTTCCCAGGACCTTTACGTTCAGGAACTTTAAATTATTGTTTACTCCTTTCTCTTTATTATTTTCAACCTCTCAAAAAACTATTTGTATCAGCTTTTATACATGCTCAATTCTCTTTCATTGAAAACAAAATAGGCACTCATTTACTGATCACTCTTCTCCCCTGTACAACCACACTTCTTTTTTTTTAAGATTTTTTTAATTTTTATTTATTCATGAGCGACAGAGGTGGGGAGAGAGAGGGAGAAGCAGAGGGAGAAGCAGGCTCCCAAGGAGCAGGGAGCCCGATGCGGGACTCGATCCCAGGACCCTGAGATCATGACCTGAGCCGAGGGCAGACGCTTAACCATCTGAGCCACCCAGGCGCCCTACAACCACACTTCTAAATAGGTTGTTTATACACATTGCCTCCACTTCCTCCCTTCCTGTTCACTCCTCAACCCAATACAATCCAACTGCCATCCCATTGTGCCACAAACTAGCTTTTGCTAAAGTCATTTGCTAAAGTCATCTGTTCTGTTGAATCACAGTTTTTGCAGTACTCAACTGCCTTTTGGCACAATCAGAGAAGGTGGACAGTTGGATTGATACAAGGTTGGTTTTTTTTCAGGTTGATTCAATAAAAAGACAACATAAGGTGTTTGGGGTATTGACAGATGTTATTGAAGTGATTAATTATAAAACTAGGCTGTCACCAAATCCAAAAAACATTTTAAAATCCTTATTTTACTTGACTTCTCATTAACATTCAACCTGTTGACCAATTCCTCTTTTTTTGAGAAAAAGTAAAAGCTTTTACGATACAATGCTTTCTTTCTTTCTTCTTTCTTTTTTTGATACAACACTTTCTTTGTTTTCCTTCTTCATCTCTTACCTCCCCCTTTGTCCACCTCCGTGGAAGTTGCATCCTTTCCCTCCACCTTCATCCCAAACCTCAAGATTCCCCTGTCCTTTGCAGTTTGGGTGCTTTACATGGTGAGAGAGGACGCCATAAATAAACGGAGCATCTTGCAACACTGTAGTCTGAATTCCTTGGTGCTTTCATTGTAGGAGTCCAGCAAAAAAAAAAAAAAAAAAAAAAAAATCTACCTCTGATTCCTTATAATCCATCCTCTAAGGTCAATAGCTTTCAAACTGTGTCTGCAGAGTCCTTGGCTTCTGTGAAGGTGCTGCAGGGGCCACTGTGGGGTGGATCAAGGAGAAAGCTGTGCTGATGGGACTCCAGGTCCTATGCTGGGTTTCAGTTAAGGCCAGCTCCATTATCTGATTTACATTATTAGAGTTTCATGTAATATTTCATCGGTAAAAGATGTTTTCTGCACATACCCACATTTTCATGTACACACACACACACACACACACACACACACACATCTGCACACATGTACACACAGGCCTGGTCCAATGGCTGCACTGAGCCTGAGACTAAGAAACAAAGTGTTGGTATCATTTTGAGTTTTAGATATCTGACTGCTTCTAGTGCACAAGTCCTCTGTAGAGACAAATTAAGAGTTGTATATAAGGCCTCAGATGGTATGCAGTATGCTGGTTTCAGTGGTGTCTCATTCTCACTCACAGGAAAAATATGTTCCTTTACCCCATTGCCTGAACTTGATGCATCTTGGAGTTTCCAACCCCACATCTATTTAATCTGTCATGGCATCTAAAGCCTTTTGCTGATGCCCTAAAATGAAAATTGCCAACCAGGGATGGCAACATCTAAATAAGACTAATGAGTGTACTAATTATTTCAGGGGATAGATGCTCTATAAAGAGGACTGATGGGAAACGCTATCAATGTTAGCTACCAAGAAAAGGAAAGACAGCATTTTAGCAAATAGGATGCTTAATCAGCAAAAGAAGGACTTCTAAAGATCAGTTTAAATCTTAAGCATGGAAAGCATGTTAGTGAATGTCAAGTTGAATATTCAGCCTGCTCGTTCCAATTTAAGTTTGATTCAGAGCACATTTATTGGGGGTTGGTATATGTCAAGCACTCTGTCCCATGCCATGGGGCATCCAGATGAATGAGTCATGGTTCCTACCCTTAAGAAGCTTGCAGTATATCATCTACAGATCACGTGCCTTTTGCACCAAATGATTAAACCCTAAAGTCTCTGAGCTGCTCAGGGTGAGTTAAGAATGCAGAGTACAATGGAGGCCAAACAAACAAAAAATACTCGGACACTGCTCAGTATCCAGTTTCCAGAAGGACCCAGATAGGAAGTGTAGCTTTTTCCAAGGAAGGTTTAAGATACCCTCTATGTTGCCACAGTGGCTCAGAGAATACAGGTAACATAGAAAGAATGTATCTGGCTGAGGCAGCATATATCATTTGGGCTAAAAAGAAAACATAACAGCGTTATGAAGGCATTCTTATAAATCAGTAAAGCTGGAAACCAGTATTTTGTGTGGTTAACTGAGTCAAAGGGGCTGAGTGGTCACATGG
Source organism: Zalophus californianus (assembly GCF_009762305.2). Classification (NCBI taxonomy): domain Eukaryota; kingdom Metazoa; phylum Chordata; class Mammalia; order Carnivora; family Otariidae; genus Zalophus; species Zalophus californianus. Next base: position 8,358,516 of record NC_045612.1, read on the forward strand.
GAGGAGAAGTAATGATGGCTTATTGGATTTATTAGTATCACGACCACCGCCATCGCTACTCCTGCTGTTGTTTACGGAGTTTTTATTCCCTGCTCCAGGCATTTTTTCTAAAAATTCTATTCATATTATACCATTCCATCTCTCCAAGCACTCTAAGTGATACACATTCATATTTTCATTTTATCATTGAAATAGCTAAAGCTTACAGGTTAACTAATCCATCCAGACTAAGTGGTGTCACCAGAACTTGACTGGCTGGACGTTGGTGATTGGGACAGAAATTATTTCAGTGGATAATAGGAATGGGGGGGCAGGTTGGAAGGGGTTAAGGAGTAAATCTACGTGAGAAAGGACAGCTAAGGAGGAGAGGAAACACATTTGGAGATAATTTTTTGCATGAATTTTTTTTTTTAACTAAAGAAAGAAGGAGATCTCTCCTTTAACAAGAAGGAAGGAGGCAAAGACTAGTGCAGAGATAGGTCAGCTTGTGACATTTGATAGGCAAAAACCGAAGCACTTTTTGTCCGATGGCATCTGTTTCCTTTGTGAAGGAAGAGGCAAGATCGTCTTCTAGAAAGAAAAGGGGTCAGCGTTTTGGAAGAGGGTGATCAGGCTCGAAATAGACCTCAGAGAGAGTGGAAGAGTCAGTTGAGAAGGGAAATACAATAGAACTGCTTGGCAGTGTTGAAGATTGATTTATTTAAGGTTTGTGATCATATATTTATAGTAATATGAGCCCGCACTATTTTAGAATTTTCTCTTGCAGCCCTGGGATTCTTCATTGCAGGGAGAGAAAAGGTGGACGTTTGAATTTTAGCTCTTGTTGGGATTTGCCAGATAAGTGCAATGAAAGACAGATTAGGATAATGACAGTAGTGTTATTGATGTGATAGAATGTGGAATCTAAGCTGGATAAAGAGGGCAGTGAAGAACGTCAAGGACTGATCAATAGGCAGAAAGTAGAGAACTTGATGGACTCAGTGTCATTAGGAGTGGGGACTAATTTAAAACTCACAATGGGGATGCTTTAAGCCAGCTTAGAGCTAGAGATAGTGTTCAAGAATGATATGTTTGAATCAATGCTTTCAGGAGCAGCATAATTTCAGGTCATAACAGAATCCATGCTGTGAATGTGGAAATGGGTAGATAAGCTGGAGGAGAGAAGGCTGCTTAGTTCTTTCTGGATATGCTAAACTTGACATAGAGCCTGGGTGTTTGCATTGTTGCTTTCATTATTTCTATAACCTGTATAATGAGATAATCTATGGTATCTTGAGATACTAATTTTTGTCTTGTTCTTGCTGTAGGAAATTTGAAAAATCAAAAGGCAATATTGCCCCCCCCCGCCCCCGACTCAAGCCTTGCGTTCTAAGATATAGGCCACTTGTTATAAGCTACAGTGGTACGTCATTCCCAACCCCCCCCCCCCACGCACATGCACACCACCAGGAGGCACTTTGGAAGTGGGTTGGAGTGTTTCTGGTTGGAGATTAGGAAACACTACTGGCACTCACTCAGTGAGTGGTGGCCAGGCAGCCTAGACGTTCTGCAAAAGCTAGAACAGGCATTGCAAAAAAATTCTGCCATTTTCTGCACTATTTTAGAATGTCCCCTTCAACATTATTGTAGGTGTAAAAACTGTTTATCAGAGTGTGGAACCAAACTCAATTTTATATAAACACCTAAAATATTTGTTGCGTATTTTCATAACCGTTAAAATTTCAAAGAGATGCAAAATTCCACAAAAAGTGGGAGGCCCTGTCTTTAATTTTGTTTGAAACTTGTCGAGATTTCTTCACCACATCCCAAGATAAGATAGTAATATGAAATCTGCTAGACATATCTGAGGTATCTATATCCACATTTGTAACTGCTATATAGTGCAAATCGGTATAAGGAAAATTTTACTTCTAAGTCCTTTCAGTGGAAATAAGTATTATTAAATTAGCAGATTTATGAATTGCTGTGATCTCATTAAATTTTATCCATAAAGGTTTATTTAAGTATATTATTAATACTATTATTGCAATACAATAATTAGTCCAATTAGACATCTTAGTTGTAAATATTTCATTTAAAAATTTTTAATTTTGGTGTTGCCTGTTGCTTTTCAATCTCATTCTGATCTTGTCCCCTGAGGTCTATCATAATCTCTCTAAAGCTTCTTTTATTAGCTTGTTTTTTTTTTCTTAAAGATTTTATTTATTTATTTGACAGAGAGAGACACAGCGAGAGAGGGAACACAAGCAGGGGGAGTGGGAGAGGGAGAAGCAGGCTTCCCACGGAGCAGGGAGCCCGATGTGGGACTCGATCCCAGGACCTTGGGATCATGACCTGAGCCGAAGGCAGACGCTTAACGACTGAGCCACCCAGGTGCACCTTAGCTTACTTTTTTAAAAAAAGATTTCTTTATTTTAGAGAGAGAGAGCATGAGCACGAGCGGGGCGAAGGGCAGAGGGAGAGGAAGAGGGTAAGAATCTCAAGCAGACTCCATGCCAAGCGCAGAGACCAATGTGTGGCTTGATCTCATAACCCTGAGATCATGACCTGAGCGGAAACCAAGAGTCGGACGCCTAAATGACTGAACCACCCAGGCGCCCCTAGCTTCCTTTTCTTTTATTTTTTTCAAGTTTTTATTTAAATTCCAGTTAGTTAACATGTAATATTAGTTTCAGATGTAGAATTTAGTGATTCATCACTTCCACATAATGCCCAGTGCTCATCACAAGTGCCCTCCTTAATACCTCACCCATTTAGCCCATACCCCCACCTCCCTCCCTGAATCCTCAGTTTGTTCTCTATAGTTAAGAGTTTGTTTCCTGGTTTGCCTCTCATATCCCCCCCCCCATGTTAATCTGTTTTGTTACTTAAATTCCACATGTGAATGAAATCACATGGTATTTGTCTTTCTCTGACTTATTTCATTTAGCATAATACTGGCCAGCTCCATCCACGTCGTTGCAAACGGCAAGATTTCATCTTTTTTGATGGCCAAGTAATATTCCACTGTGTGTGTGTATACATATATATATATATATATATATACATACACACACCACATCTCCTTTATCCATTCATCATTTGGTGGGCATTTGGGCTTTTTCTATAATTTGACTATTGTTGATAGTGCTGCTATAAACATCGGGATGCAGGTATCCCTTCAAATCACTATGTTTGTACCCTTTGGGTAAATACCCAGTTGTGCAATTGCTGGATCATAGGGTAGTTCTGTTTTTAACTTTTTGAGGCACCTCCATACTGTCTTCCAGACTGGCTGCACCAGCTTGCATTCCCACCATTAGCTTCCTTTTCAAATATTCTCTCTATCCCCCCATTGTTTACTGAAAGACATGCTCTCTAAGGTCTCTTCATGTATGAGAGACTACAATATAGACCCTGGAATGTGAGGGGATTTCAAATTAGGCGACGTATTTTCAATGATACTTCATCCATACCCTGTAGGGATGTACCATCTTATAACCCTTAAAAATGAGGACCAATTCAATTGTGAGAATAACGTCCTTGCTCTTTTTCTCACTGGAGTGTGTAATTTGTTTGGCATATTATTCCCATTACACTAAAAGTTGTTTCTCTTTTTTCTCTTATTGTACATGACTCTGTCTAGATTGTTATTACTTATCCTAACACATTTTCACTCATTAATGTCTTTTATTTAATTTCCCCTTTATGATTCAGCTCTGGCATTATATTTTTTTATCTTAAGTATGTGAGTATGTAGATTTGATTATGTGTGACTTTCTTTTCAGGATAGTAAAATGGGCAATATAAAATATTTGTTAGAGAAGGGAACACAAATTTGATATGGTTGATGTCTGATGTCTGGGCTTCCCTTACTACTCCTCTCCTCTGGGTTAAGATTTTGTAGGTTTCAATGTTAGGTCCTTCAAAGGATCATGCTGGGCTGGACCAAAAGCGAGTGACCTGCCCTGGGATACTCAGTGGATTCCCCTAGGGATGGCAAGTGGGTTTAGGGTTTAGTTTTGGTAGTGAATTCCTTGAGTGGAAGATACTTGTTCCCTGCTTCTGCGCACATCTCCAATGGGGAGATGGCTATGTGGAATAAACAGGGAAGCCAGGCAATAATAGATGCTTCAGTTTGGAAGCACTGTCAAGTTTCCATGCTTAGGCTTGACATAAAGGGATCAGAGCCACTTGTGTTTGAATGAAGTAGGCTGGTCGTGAGCAAGGACCACGATGGATTGAAGACCAGAGGCTCATCATCACATTTTTTCTGGACTGAATAGCCCTTTTGTCTCCTGTTTAAACCCAAAGGGAAAAGGAGGCCCCCAAAGCACTGCTGAGATTGAATTTCCTATCAGTTGTAACAGATGGGGGCTAAATTAGATATATTTGGTTTAAAAAAGAAAAAAGAAAAAGTCACTAGCCCTGAAGTGCACTGGTGAAAACTCATGCCAATTACACTTGAGCTTGATAATATTATTTTAGACATATTCTCATCAGAGACACAGTGAAACACCTTTAGTGAGGGGCGACTAGTTGCATGACTCTATTTCTGCATATTCCAAAGAACTAGTAGCTTCTGGTTGACCTTTTGTCCTGTTCCTCTGGCACCTCTGGAATGAATATCTTTTTATTTTTAAATTTCCACATCCACTAGCATCTCTGTGTGAAGGCTCCAGGGAGTAAGTGAAAGTGAGGTTCCACTCTCCAGAAAGATTCACACATCTTGCTCTGTTTTGTTACATTGCGGAGGGCATGGTAATCCTTTGGCTAAAAGAAGAACTTCAAATTGTCAAATCCCAGTGCTTTTGTGAAGCCGGTGTTTGTAAGAAAGTACACTGAATTCACCAAGGTCAGACAGTAGTTGGAATAAATCACCGGGGAAGACCATGAGTGGCAGGGGGAGGCTATTGGGGTGCATACACTTGGGAAATGAGAAGACAGATCTTTGAGCTGTGCTTACTAAACAGAACTCTCTGGACATATCACTTAGGAGTGATTGGATGGTGAATTAAAATGTCTGCATTCGTGTTTCCCCTTGAATGACGGTAGCACAATGAATGCTTTTGAGGAGAGATCTGTATGGCTTATTTTTTATACTCAACTGAAAGCTCTGGAGCTCAAGACAAGATATTTCCATTGTGTGGCTTCATTGTGTGAGTAGTCACAAAATGAGGTGGGGAAGAAATATTGCTCTTTAAAAGTTAGTGAACCGTGGGGATCTTAGGTGGCATTGTAAAGAGTTCAAACTAGTCAAGGAAAGAAATGGCAGATAGACAACTCGGAGAGGGTTCAGGCGCTGCTTGAAAGACATGGGCATTGATTTCAAAGCCCAGGCCTTGGGGACTTCAACAGATGGTCAAAGAAAATATCCATGTTATTGCTTTGGGCTTTCTGCTGAATACGGTTTCTACATCCATCCTCAAGACAAGTTTATAGCTAGCTCCACACAGCACATAAACTGCTTTGTAAAGGCCCCCAAATGGTTAAATTTCATCAAACAAGTGGTTACTTTGAAACGACTCATTAGCATCTTGTCACCAAGCAGGGCCTTGACTGAATTAAGTTGCTTGTTTTCAAACACCTGTTAGAAAATACACCATATGCAGAGCACTTGAATCGAAGAGAATTCTCAGAAACAAAATCTTGGACATCTTTTAAAAACAAACAAGAGTTACCAAAGCGTTTTGTGTCTATTTGGGGAGGACAGGCTTCTGGGTATCTTTTAGTACCCGCTTTGCAACTATTGCAAGAGCAAATCATGGTCCTTATAAAACCTTCAAGCTGCCCGGCCTCTCAGCAGCATTTGACATTGTTGGCTTCCCTGTTTTGCAACTCTGTTCTTCATTGTCTATTGACTTCCTGTGTTCCCACTTTAGCTCTGTGGCTATCCCCCATCAGGGTCCCTTTCTCTGCACATCCCCAAAATGCTTACTTATTCCCCTGTTGTATTGTGGCCTCTCCTCTCTCCTCTGCACAAACTCTCATCTTCCACTGGCCTTCACTTTTCCTCTGCGTTTGTGCTGTCCACTCTCGTAGCCATGAGCCAGGCATGGTTCTTGAAGTCTAAATTAATTACAATGAGACAAAAGAAAATTCAGTCACACTAGCCATGTTTCCAGGGCTCACCAGCCACACATGGCCATAGCCAATGCAAATATAGAACATTTCTATCATTCCAGAGAGCTCTATTAGAAAATGTTGCTTTGCATGCTAATGACTCTCAGACACGTCTCTAGTCCAGGCATCTCTCTGGGGCCTTGGACTCATAAGAGCCTACCAGACATCTCCATTTGGATGTTCCATAGGCCTCACAGACAAATTATTTCCCCCAAACTGCTCCTTTCCTGGAAGTTTGATTGGGGCCTTGAATGCAGAGATAAGGAATTTCATCTATATTCTTTATGAAGAGGCGAGCCATCAAGAATTTTGACTGTTTCCAGATCATTAATTTCAAAATTGGCAATTCTTTAAAATAAAGAAGTCTTCCAATTTTGAAGGGTGGCATTTGACAGTTTCTAAGTTGAATCATCCCTTTCAATGACCCTGTAACTGGCACCTGTTCCTTCCCATTACCTCTGTCCCCAAATTAATTTCACATAGATGCAGAATGAGGCTAACAAAGCAAACTTTGTGATAGGACTTCCACAGATTGCTTAATTGACACTTCCAAATCTCTCATTTATTTGGTTTTCTAAATCAACAGAATTAGACTACAAATTAATTCATTAGTGCAAACAATAGAAAATGGGGTCAGGATTATTAGGAGAAGAATAGACAAGGAGATGAATTGATCCACAGTCAGATGTACAGGTTGATCCCTGAGACTCAGAAAAAGTAGGTCAACTTTTCCCCCTTTCTCTTAATTACATGCCCACAAGCTTTCTTCTTGTCAGGTCTGGAAATCTGTGTAATTATGTTTCCATATCTGATCACGTCCAATTTTGAAATGAAATAAACAGTAGGAACTGGTCACATTAGCAAGTGGAGCCACGAAATTACGTTCATTAAGGCATTGTTCAATTATGGAGTGCAATTCTCCAGTGACCCCAGGAAAGCAAAGATTCCGTTTACAATTAAGGACCTGTGATACTCAATAAATATATGTATTATTTTGGAAAGAATGCATTCTTTCCCCTTCTATCAAAGGGAATCTAGACCTGGAAAGGGCTTGGATAAAGAATAATTACACTTTGATGAAAAGAAGCTGAATGCACCTTGATCCAAATCAGGTCAGTAATTATCCACCCTAATGCAGTATAATGATCCTTCGGATTTATAATTATAAAGCTTCAGGAGAGTCTCAGTGTAATTCTGAAGTAACAGCAAGGTAACAAGCAATGTTTCCCATTTAATTTTCCACAACACACAACACGATTCTATACTGAATTACCAGTATGCTTTTATTACAGTCATTTCTCATGCTTTTAAAAACTTCCCTCCTCTCTAGGGGCGCCTGGGTGGCTCAGTCCTTAAGCGTCTGCCTTCGGCTCAGGTCATGGTCCCGGGGTCCTGGGATCGAGCCCCACATCGGGCTCCCTGCTCAGCGGGAAGCCTGCTTCTCCCTCTCCCAACTCCCCCTGCTTGTGTTCCCTCTCTCCCGGTGTCTCTCTCTGTCAAATAAATAAATAAAATCTTAAAAAAAAAAAAAAGATTCCCTCCTCTCTAGACAAATATATAGCTCCCATTGTCAATCTTAGCTTGCCTTCCCAACTTTGAATATTGTTCTCCACTGTGCCGAAGCAAGCTGCCTTTTATCAGGCCGACAAAATGCCTCCTCCCCGCGTTTTCTTTTCTTCAAGACCTTTTGCAGAACTTCCAAGAGTAAGCAAGGAAAGATGATTTCAGCTCAGGAACTAAAATGGCCGAAGTGGACACCATTATCTTTGCTTGTCCTATGTTTGCCTGTCTGTCAACTACATCCCACTACATATACATGTGATATTTTATTGGATAACAGAGTGAAATTGCACACCATACAGCCTACATGGCAATGAGAGCAAGGCACACATACTTGGACAGAAAGAGGGACAAAGAGGAAGGAAGAAAGGAGAGAGGGAGAGAAATGAGGCACTTTTCTATAATAGAAAGGGCAGACTTTCACATTCACTATGTGTCCTTGAACCAAATATTTAATCTTCTGAGCCTCAGTTTCCTTATTTGTAAGATGAGACTCAGAATACATATCTCATAGAGTTGTTGAGGATTCAATAAAAGCTCTAAAGTACCTAATAGAGTGCCTGCCACAAAGTAACCATTCAATAAAGAATGGCAAGCATTCCATTAATCACCCAATAGCCACATAGACATCTATCAGTCACTTTGACAAAAATAAATAGTATAAGCATTACATATGTCGTATACATTTGAATTATAAAGCATAGATATTTGGGCTGATGTGAAGCATGGAGTAATTGAAAGAGGGCCTGGTTGGGAATCAGGAAATCCGTGTTTGAATCTTGACTATGATTGTTGTCAGCCGGATAATCTTGGGAAAGTCACGTAACCTTTGGAGCTGGAGCTTCTATGACAGTAAGATAGAGGCCACAGGATCCACCCCGGACATTTGGTGTGCTAATCCATGCACAGGGGCTGTTGTATGTCAAGCTCTTTGCGTGTATATAAACCATGAAGGGGTGAGACCCTGTTAAGGTCCTTTGCCTTTGGGGAAGCAGGCCCAGAGGCAGGCCCTCTCTGTGTGTGGCTGGGAAGTCTTAGACTCGAAGTCTGCCAACAGCCTCTAGCCCTGTGTGCATGAAGCTGCTCCGTTCTGTTTTTTTGAGGGGCGACTGCCACGGTGACAGGCTGTGTCCGGGCCTATCTCACCCAGGAATCCCGGAAAGGAGCCCCTGGGCACTGGAGCTGGTGATGGGAAGGTAGTGGGGCAGACTTCTTGGGGCCTGTTAGAGGCAGCTGGGCTGAACACACCGATTTTCAGAGAAAGCAGACACAATCTCGAAATCCTGTTCTAATCATCACCATCTAGCAACCAAGTCCTCGCACACAGTAGGTGACCAGTAAATATCTGTTGAAGAATTCCAGGCAATCTCAAGTTTCATGAGCCCAATACATCGAATGACTAAGAGTCTATTGGCTTGCCATTCGGTCACTACACACAGCGTTCAAGGGAGAGTTTATGCCTCATTCCTGGGGAAATGGTTTTTCTCATTTGTCCTTTCTCCTCCCTCAGAGACAGCCTTCCTTTGTATGCTCTTGCAACCTCACTTTCAAGTCTCTGGTGAAATCAGGTAGGAAGCATCTTGGGGATTTTTCTTTCTTTACCAACTCTCAGTTGCTGATCAGGTTGCCATTTTGGATTGCTAAATGGCCTTCTAATTCCCATTTCATGCCCGGTGCTCTGTCTCTTGTTGGCTCTACAGGACTGTCAGAACCTATTTACTAACCTCGCCTATCTCCTCCTTCAGAACTCTTCAGCCGGGCTCTTTTTCCTGCTCTGTATTCCGTTCACTGCTCAGCCACCCTCACAGGCCGCCGCTGCCACTGATGAGCCCATGTGAAATAGGCGACTGAGCTCCATGACACATTTCGAAGAGAAATATCCACTCTTTCCCGAATCAGTGAAGTTTTAAATACCAGAAACCTGTGTCTCTATGAAAGAGTTGCCAGAAAATTACAAATGGACTTCTTTTTTTTAACAGAATCTCTGTATAACTTCAAGCTATACAAGTCACATTTAGGTAAACCTGCTTGGGGGGAGGGGGCGACAAACTGCCAGTCACTCTTACGTACACTTGGTTCTCTGGGGGGAAAAAAGGTTTTTTCAGACCAAGTAGAAAAGAAAATCTATCATCTGATACAACTTTGGATCCTCTTTTTTTTTTTTTTCGGCTGAAGATTTTGCACTGAAAACATTTTTACAGCCATGTAAAAATGGCCAAAAAATACAGTGATTTCCTAAATGCTAATAAAGTTTTAACATAAAAAATAGATTTTCTGAGATAGCAACTGGCGGTTTGGGGATAGAAATAATGTATTCCGTAAATAAATTTCACACAGCCCGGCTAAGCACTCCTACAGACTATTCAGATCAATATTTGATGAGAATGTATCAAAGCAAACTTATTGCTATGAGGAGCCACTGCTGTCTTTTGATTGAAGTTAATGAAGCAGACATATTAGTGTAAAGCACTTGCTGGATGCATTTGAAATTTGTCCTAACAACCACTAGTGCTGCTAATGGAAGGTGGTAATTACTGTCCACATAACTCTGAAATAATTAGGAAAATGGGCACTTCTTGGAATCATCCTATTTAAAATGCAGGCCCAATAACAGAAAAGTTTCTAGACGTGTGCTGACTTGAATCAGTGAAGATAAAAGTGACAGACCTTTTTACTTTACAATTGAAATCTCTCTTCTTTCACCCTATAGCTTTAGAAGGAACGAGGGAGAGGGAAACCTTGTTAATGACAAGGCGTAGAGAAGAGCTCAGGAAGTCAAGTGTGGTAGCAACAGGATGGCTCACCTCCCGATTACAGTCAAAGATGCTCTAGCTGTCCTGTAACTTGAGACCCCTCCTGCCTCATTCATGTTAAAGGAAGCTCCTTGATTTGGCTGAGTCTCCAGGATGCTTCCCTGAAGGCATAAAGAGATCACAGCGCTGACAAGGACTCCGTAGGATTGAAGATGTTCAGAGCATTCAGCTCCTGTCTGAATAAATCCTGGCAGAAGTGGCAGCGGCGGACAGGTGTGCCCCGCTCCCAGGATCGGGCCTGGGCCCGGCGGATTTGCAGTTGGGGCGCCCTCCTGACTGCAACAGGAGGAATGCTGAATGCTGGGCACGGGAAAGAAAAGACAAATAGTTCCCGGAAGCATATTGTCAATCGTGAGGCAGCACTCCACCCGCCCCGCCCCCGCCCAATGAAAGAGAAGGATCTGCTTCGAGAAGGGAACCTGGGACACCATCAATAAAGAGGAGACAACCTGATAAGCAAATGTGGTCTCCGCCGGCCGGGGCGCGTGCATACTTTCCCAGTCAATGTAAAATGCCTTGAAAGCAATTTGTAATTGCAAACAGAAGAGCCTTACAAAGATGGAGCGGCCCAGAGCATGCAGGGGAAAGCCGTCCGCAAAGCACACCGCCGGTGATGATTCAGGAAAGCACAGATTTCCCGACGAACGGTGAAATCTTAAATCACGCAGCCATCCTCACAAGCCCTCCAACAATCCTCTGCATACGTTTGATCTCAATTCTCTGCGTTGCCATCGGGTGAGGAAGGCAAGGCAGGGAAGTCGCACCCCCATTTGAGAGGGGTGCGCGCCCTGCTGCCCATCCCCGGACCTCAGCAGCCCACCCCTGTGGCTCTGCTGTGTGCTTTGTGCGGGCTGGCGATTAGCATCCCCCACAAGAAAACCTGGTCTCAGAGAGAAAAAGAAAGAGAGAAGGGGGAGGGGAGAAAAACCTGTCACCAGAAAAAGAAAAGAAAACCTGACAAGAGACTAAGGCTCTTAAAAAATGCCACTTCCTCCGGTTGTTTTCCCAGTGGTTCTCCAGGACGTCCAGCCGCACGTCCACACCTGTGACCCTGACATTCGAGCCCCTCCATATTTGACGCTTCACCCCACTTTACCCAAAGGGAAGCCTTCTCCACCATTTGAAACCACGTTGATTTGTAATACCGCACGTTCTCCTATGCTGTTCCCTCCATTGGCTAGGCCTCCCTTCCCTCACCGGTGACTAAATCCTGCCCGGGTGTGCTGACGGCGGCTCGGCCCGCAGGTCCCGCGCCGTGACTCCTGTAGGCCCGGCCTGTGGCCCTCAGGCCCACGCGTGTCTAATTCTCGCGAGGGATCCTGAGAGATTGCTGACCATAGCAGTCACCACTGATCCCATGGCAAGTGACTGAAAGAAGTTCAACTTGACCTTGCTAAGGCAAAAAGAGAAATTTACTATAAGGCTCTTGAGGAATTTCATATACCAACGAAAGGTGGGAAGACCAAGGGCAGCTGGGCCTTAGGGGCATTTGGAATCAGAGGTGCAAATGCTGCCAGTACTGGGTCCCTCTCTCATCTTTGATTCCCTTGGCATGACACCTTCTTTCTCTCAGCTTCTTCCACATTCTGGAACATTCCACATTCTGGGGAACATGGGGACCAAGAGTGCCTGTGCTGCACATCTCACAGGCTTTCCACCAGAGGACAACTTTTGTTCTCTCCTCAATTTCATTTCAAGTAATTCTAGGGGACTGCTTGAATGGGCCTGCTTGCTCCAGACACCTATTTCCAGACAAACCTGGTACAGACTGGGGCAGAAGCACTTAATAGAGACCCTGCCACAGGGGACCTTGGGCTGTTGTGTGTCTTGTCCAGAGGAGACAGGAAATCACTGTGATCTGGGTGGCCTCACTGGTTGGTGTCCACTACATTGACCTGTGCTCTCTCAGGAACTGCCTCTTCACTCTACATGCATCCTATCTCCGCTCCCAAACAGTTTCCACCGCTCCAAGTTTTTATTTAAATTCCAGCTAGTTTATGTACAGTGCAATACTAGTTTCAGGTGTAGAATCCAGTGATTCATCACCTACATAAAATATACCCGGTGCTCATCACAAGTGCCCTCCCCAATACCCATCCCCCATCCAACACATCCCCCTGCCCACCTTATGTGCCCCCACAGCATCCTTCATGGCACTTACTGCTTATCACTGTGCCGTGTAATCATTTGCTTGTTGGTCTCATGTACTAAGTGGGTGGTTCTCAAAATGTGGTCCCTGGACCATCAGCATTACCTGGGAACTTGTTAGAAATGCATATTTCCTGGGCCTCATTCCAGGCCTAAGGAATCAGAGATTCTGAGAGTATACCCAGCAATCTGTATTTTTTTTAAAGATTTAATTTATTTATTTTGAGAGGGAGAGGGAGAGCAGACTCCCCGCTGAGCAGGGAGCCCGACACGGGGCTTGATCCCAGGACCCTGAGATCATGACCTGAGCCAAAGGCAGACACTTAACCGACTGAGCCACCCAGGCGCCCTCGGTAGTTTTGCTGAATGAATGAATGAATGAATGAATCAATCAATCAATCAATCAATCAATCAATCAATATTTCCTACTTTATGTGAGGATTTTGGGATGTGTTGTTTTTTTCTTGCTTGCTTTTCAGACATTATCAACAGGTAGATGACTGATTTCCACTCATTTGTTAGACCATCCATTTATTTATTCATGTGTTAGGCTATCTAGAAAACTTGACATCCAGAGTAGAATTCATACTCTTGGCCACAACAGTGGCACAAAACTCTTCCAACCACCAGGAGTCTTTTAGGAGCCTTCTTCCACGGCTATGTACCACAACTTATAAATGTAATCTCTTCCATTGGTACCCTTTTTAAAATAAACAAGAATTCCAGAGAAAAGAATGTTCTTGCAGCTGCGAAGTCCTTTGAGCCTTGCATGATTTTAAAGAAAAATGCCCTTACTTAATCCTGATGTTTTCGCATCATCTTCGCTGATAAACCCTGGGCTTCAGTTGTAAACAAATTAAAGGCTGAAAACTTCTTTGGAATATTCTTTCCCGAACTTTATTGCTGTCCGTGAGTTACTTGGTTCCTTTCAGAGGGAGCAATCTCTGCGCACTGGGCCGAGTAGGGCCGCCCTGCACCTTGGCAGAGCCTAGTGGGAGTGTGTGTGAGAGACTGAGCTGTCTCAATAGCCCAATGTTATGCTTTCAGCAAGCTTTTGAGAACAAAGTCTCTGTTTTTATTGCTCTCCCTGCCAGTGATTGCGACTGGCTTCTTTCAGTGGGAGTGCCAAAGCAGGACATCCCCTGAGTGCTCCAAGATCCTCACAGAGCCCTGAAATGAGGCCATTCTGGAGGCCACCTCCTCTCCCATTCTGCACACACAAATGCACACACAATTTTCTGATAATCCTTTCCTGCATCCCAAAGAAGACAGCGAATATAAAGCCCCCAAGAGCAAAGGTACTCTTTATTATATCAACTTGTTACCTTACAAAAACTATAAGTAATTAGTTTCTGGAAACTTGTTCTACATTGTAATGTCCAAAACATATGCCACACACATACACATAAAACTGACTTAAGGGAATGAACTGCTTAAAGCTTGGAGGTTAAGGTTAAAGCCATAAAGGATAAAAGCATAAATTATGTAGAGAGGTTTCACACACGTGATGTCAGATTGAGCTATATAAAGCAATTCCAGAAGGCCAGTCTGTGGTTGCATCCCAGCACCCAGAGATTCATATTTAACGTGCAGATTTGCCTGGAGTGTCTCATTCAGTAAGTTCAGTAGGTTTCCTCATCCACGAAATTGTTCTTTTTATCAGCAGCCCCAAGTAATTCTGATGTTCAGCTACTGTTGGGAGTTACTGGATTAGGTGGTGTTCAACTGTCCTTCCAATGTCGTCTATCATGTTTTGTATTACCACCGCACAATTTGTGATTCTTTCTGCTTGTCTGTCACACACACACACACACACACACACACACACACACACACACACACACACATCCAAATAAAGGAGGTAATATCAGTTTCAACATTATATCGAAGGTCAGAAAACCTGGGTTATGGTCCCATCTCTGCCACACACTCGCTGTTGCTTTAGATAAGTTATTAGCCTCCTCTGTCTTTCAGGTTCCTTATACACGAAACAAATAGTCTGTACTACTAGATCCAACAGTGTGCTGGTGAAAAGAAAAAATAATGAAGAAGGCTTGATTTGTAGTGTTTGTAGCATTTGCCAATTTGCATGGTGTAAATAATCCCACCTGCCACGGCCATTTTCAAGCTATCAACGTGATGTCACTGAACATGGAGTTGAGAGGAGATGCACACACTCTACTCTCCCAAATTAGTACAAACTGGCTCCAGCTCAGCACTGACCAGATCCCTCCCAACTTTAAATGTCTATATTCCATTTTATGCAATTAATGAATTAATAATGGTAACACCTTCTCTTTAAAAAAAAATGAAAGTCAGTCATCTGTGCTACGGAGAGAGCCTGAACTTTGTAGTTGGACAGATTGTTAAATTCCAGCTCCTCCATTTGGACCTTTGAAAGGACAATTAATTTATGGGTCCTGGCTTTCTCATTTGTAAACAAGACTAAGCACCCCTTTTTAGTGAGGAGTAATGAGTGGAGGTATGTAGAGTATCCAGCAGAGTGTCTAGTATCTGTAACATGCAAATGAATTAAATAAGAAATGAAAGAGAAAAACAATAACAGTCATAGCATTAGAAACCCCAGCGCTAGGCTGAGTAAGATCCCATTGTATGTGTACACTGCATTTTCTTTATCCATGGAAGGGCCTGGAAGATGTTAGGTGAAGTGAGTCACAGAAGGACAAACACTGTATGATTCCACTTACATGAGATATCCAAAACAGTCAAACATACGGAAGCAGAGAATAGAATGGTGGTTGCCAGAGGCTGGGGGAGAGGAAATGAGGAATTGCTAATCAATGGGTATGACATTACACTTATACAAGGAGAACAAGTTCTAGAGATCTGTTACATAACATTGAGCCTATGGTTAACAATACTGTATTCTATGCTTAAAAACTTGTTCAGAGGATAGATCTCACACCGTGTTCTTGCCACACAAAAAAGAGCAAGGAGACACATGAATGTGTACGTTAAATATGGTAACTTTTTTAATATCAAATATACCCCAATTAAAAAAAAACACCAGCACCAGGCAGGAAAAATGTCCCAAGGGAGAATATGAAAGAGAGCTCACAATAATACTCAAGTTTAATGATAACATTACTTACTGTTTTATTGAGAACTTTCCATGTTCTAGGCACTGTGCTAAGAGCTTTACATGGTTATCTGATTTTACAAATACAGAGAGCTCCAAATATTATAAACCAAATTGTCACTTTAAAAAAGTCTTTTAGATGTCTTAAAAGCTAGTTTTAGATTTGAGCTTCTGCACAGGACAATTTTTAGGAGGATGAATCTGGAGAGGAACAGAGATATGAAACCAATTTACCACAGTCCCGAGCTTTGTACTTTGTATTCAAACCAATTCATTTGTGAAGTCATTCAGTGGACATCCACTATATGCAAGATACTGAACAAGTCACTGGGGGAGGAGGAAATGTAAATGTGAATAATACAGGGCCTCTGTATTAGTGAGAGAGATAGCCTCAGGCATAAATCACATTGATTTAAAGCTGACTCAAACCCACTTTTCTCATGGTCCCTTAGCTTGTCTTAGAAGCCATTCACCTGGGCCTCTTTTTTTCGGCCTTTTGTTCTAAACACAATGTGCTCTCTTTTGAAACTCCAGGAGGCATGTTTCGGTGGGGGTGTCATGAAAAGACATCAGGGGTTGAAACCCTATCCCTGTCCTATTTACTAGCTGTAGCAGCCAGGACAATTTCCATGACCAATTTTTATTTATTTTATTTTTATTTTTTAAAATTTATTTCACTTTTATTTTATTTTATACTCAGGGCTCAATAAAGATCAACTATTGTTTTTGGTAACTTTATGAAGTAAATTGATACTAGTTCTTGTACTATATGCCAAAATATATGATGGCTCAAACCTGCTAGAAGCTTACTCACATAAATTCTAAAACAGGTCTTTCTGATTAGCAAGCCGTTCTTTTTCATGGAATGATTCAGGGACCTAGGATTCTTCTATCTCATGGATCCACCATATTTAATAAATGACTTTCAAGGTCATCAGGCTTGGCTACTTCCACCAGGAAAGAAAAAAACCAAAGAAACCACTGCGAAAGATTTTATGGACCAGTCCTGGAAGGAGTGCATGTGACTTCCTCTGATAATCCACTGGTTAGAACTCAGTTATCTCACTACGCTTAACTCCATGAGAAGCTGAGAAATGTAGAAATAAGAAGAAATGTTTTGGTGAGTAGCTGGCTAGTCTCTACCACAGAAACCAACTCTTTCTTATTCTATTCTAAAGATCTCACCCCACATAACACCATGTGATGTCAAGCTATATATTTAGTTTTTAAAAATAATTTTTATTGAGTAAACTCTACCCCCGACATGGGGCTCGAACTCATGACCCAGAGATCAAGAGTTGCGTGCTCTACTGACTGAGCCAGCTGGGTGCCCCTATATATTCATTTTTCAATCAATATTAACAGTATCAGAAAATTTCTAGGTGCCATAGTTGCATATTTGGATACAAGCTGGCTTTGCCAACTTTACTCTTGTCTTTGCCCTTGGAGATTTTCTAACATTTTGTTGCTGCCTTATCTGCTGTTCATCAGCTTCTACATCATGGTACTCTAGTTTGTTTAGTCTATTGTGTGGAGCTCAAATGATAATAATAAAACAAAACTTGAGAAACAAGCTGGGCATCAAGAGTCAGAAAGAAGTCAGAAAGAAGTCATAAATCAGTACTGCACTGGTAGAAGTACAAAGAGGGCAGGAGAAATGTCAGAAGCCTAGCTAGAAAGGAAAAATGAAGAATTTGCATGTACTGAGGGCAGAGAAAACCAGGCTCCATAACTCACAACAATTATTAGAAGTCAGGGTACTTCTGGAAACTACCCCAGTGTCTCAGAGGCAGAGCCAGAATAGAGAGTTATTTTTGTGATGCCAAAAGCAAAATGCACTAACAGAACAATTAACAGATTAGGTAGTATTCTATCTTCTTGGGGAAGATTCTTACAGCACTTTGTACATTATATGAATCAGCACAATTTGTAATTATATATATATATTTATTTATTTATTATTTGTTTAATGCATATCTTTCCAACCAGACTGAAGACCATATGAGGGAAAGAGCTTTATATTCATCAATGCCGAGCACAGTGCTTGACATGTAGTAGTAACTGCTCAATAAATACTTGTTGAGTGGACAAATGGATGGCTGGATGGATCGCCATATTATTATCTTAGTTCAACTAAAAATTGGGTGACCTCCTAGAAGATATCCTGCAGTCTTAACATTTTTTTTTCTATTTAAAACTACCGCTTTTGTTTCCTAACTTCCCTCTCTTATTTCCTTTCCTATATCTGATAATTTCTATTTAGTCCCCTTCATAGGCTTCTCTTTCTCTGCTCATCTCCTAAGTATTGAGTCTCCCGGAGTTCTGCTCCTAGGCCACTCTTCTTTTGTTCTATATACCTTCCAGAGATGGTCTCTTCCAACCCAGTCAGCTTCTTGTTGATGGCTCTGATGACCCCATACAGCTACCCAAGACCTCACCTTCAAATTTCAGATGATGTGAACTGCTGGGTGTCTTCATTTTGAGTGTCAAGTTCATCTGCATTAAAACCAAACTCATCATATCTTCTTGCGAACCTGCTTCTGTTTCTGTGCTTTCTCTCTGTGTTTTTGTGTGTGGAAGTGTGTTGCCCCCTGTGCAAATATCTATCATAGCACTTAGCACATTCTATAAGCAGCTAACAACTTTTAGAACAGGGGCTATGTCTGACCTATCTTTGTGCTCCCAAGACTTAGCATAGTATATGACAACAGAGCTCGTATTTGCTGAAATGAGTTCATATATGTATATCATAATTACCCTTCCAGGTTCCTTAACTTGACCCCTTGAACTGTATTTGATTTCTCCCTGTTGTGTGATTATACCATTCAATCAACCACAAAATTCCATGGATTCTACCTTAAAATGTCTCACAGTCCCCTCTTTTCCGATCATTCTTCCCTTACCCAGAGTCCTTCACCCAAACTATTGTAATGCTCTTAGATGTTGTGATTAAATATGATTTCTTCTCACTAATACAACCTAAAAAAGCCCCTTTCCTTCCCTCATATTCAGCAGATGTTCATTGAGTGAATACTATTTGCCATGCAGTTTTTTAGAGGCTGGAAATATGACAATGAACAAGACAAAACAATTTCCCAAGGAGTTTTCATTTTATTGGGAGAGACCTAAAATTAATCAACAGTCAAAAATACACTATTTTTCCAGCCTCGTTGAGATATAATTGACATATAACATTGGGTAAGTTTAAGGTATACAGCATGATGATTTGACATATATATATCTATATATAGTAAAATTATTACCACAAAAAGGTTAGTTAGCACATCATTCACCTCACATAGTTACCAAATACGTTCTTGTTGTTAACTATAGTCACTATGCTGCACATTAGATCCCTAGAACTTATTCATCTTATAATTGGAAGTTCATACCATTTGACCACCCTTATCCATTTCTCCTACCCTTCCACCCCTGGCAATCACCATTCTGCTTTGCTTCCACAACTACTTTTTTCCTTAGATCTGCATATAAGTGAGATCATACAGTATTTATCTTTCTGTCCGACTTATTTCATTTGGCATAATGGCCCCCAGTTTCATCCATGTTGTTGCAAATGGAAGAATTTCCTTATTTTTTATGTTTGAATAAAATACCACATATTTAATCTATCCATCTGTCAGTGGACACTTAAGATTGGTCCCATGCCTTGGCTAGTGTAAATAATGCTTCAATAAACATGGGGGTGCTGATATCTCTTCAAAATAGTGATTTCATTTCCTTTGAATATATACCCAGAAGTAGGATTGCAGGATCATATGGTAGTTCTATCTCTAATTTTTTGATGAATCTCCATATTTTTAAAAATATTTTACTTATTTAATTGAGAGAGAAAGAGAGAGGAGTGTGCACATGCAGGGGGCAGGGAAGAGGGAGAGGGGGAATCGGGCTCCCCGCTGAGCAGGGAGCCCCATGCAGGACTCCATCCCAGGACCCTGGGATCATAGCTTGAGCCTAAGGCAGACGCTTAACCAACTGAGCCACCCAGGTGCCCTGAGGAACCTCCATATTGATTTTCATAGTAGCTGCACCAATTTACTCTCCCACCAACAGTGCACAAGGGTTCCCCTTTCTCCACACCCTCACCAGCACTTGCTATCTCTTGTCTTTTTGACCATAGCCATTCTAACAGGTATGAGGTGATATATCATTGTAATATTGATTTATATTTCCCTGATGATTAGTGATGTTGCACACCTTCCCATGTACTTGTTGGCTGTTTATATGTCTTTGGAAAAATTTTTATTCAGTTCTTCTGCCCAGTTTTTAATCAGATTATTTGGGTTTTGTTATTGAGCCTTATATATTTTGGATACTAACCCCTTATCAGATATATGATTTGCAAATATTTTCTCCCATTCCTTAGGTTGCCTTTTTGTTTTGTTGATCATTTCCTTTGCTATGCAAAAGTTCACTTTAGTTTTGCGTGGTCCCGTTTATTTAGTTTTGCTTTTGTTGCTTGCGTTATATATTTTAAAACAGTATTAAATGCTAGGAAGAAAAAAAAAATGAAGCAGGGTAAATGGATAGATGAATGGTTCCTTGAAGTGTGAGTTAGGAGATATTTAGATTGGGTAGTCAGATAAAGTGTGTTTGAAGAGGCAACATTTGAATAAATTAAAAGAGTAAACCATGCAAATGTCTCTGGAAAAAGAGATCAACACTGAGGAAACTGTAACTCCTTTAGGTGGGAGCCTACTTTGTGTAAGCCATGTACCTGCCATGTAGTAAGCAAGAGGTCATCAGGAACCAGAGTCATGTAGGAGGTTGGAGATGGTGTTACAGGCATTGAATTTTACTCTAAGCATGATTGGAGTCATTATAAAATTGAGGGCAGTGGAGTGCCATAATTTGATCTAAACATTAAAAGATGGCTATGCAGTTAACAGACTGTAAGGGTGTATATCAATCATCACTGACACGATAATACTGTTTCTTCAGCAATCAGGAAGTAATAGAGAAGTTAATTCAACAGTATTCCTGTATATTTATTTAGAGATGGCATGTTGACTCAGAGCAAAATATGTAATCTTAAATTATTCTAAATCCATGGAAAGAAATGAATGTTATACCCAATAATAAAAATGTCAATAGTTATAATTTATTCACTTATTTAACAAATAACTATTAAATCATTGAACCTACTATGTGCTAGGAACCAAGCTAGCCATTAGGGGAAACAACATTAAATTGGGCGTGCAAAATAGGCACCAGGGAGATGGCACTAAAACCTCATCTCATCATAAACAACCTCTATGTCAGCCCAGAGACACAAGAAATCTATTGCATACATACTCATATTCAATGGGATAAAGTTTATATGCTTTCCCTAAATGAGTGCAAACGCCACAGGACTAAGATCCAATCATGTTCCTATACATTCAAATGTCCATCTGTGGTTCACTATTGCAAGACAGAATTCAACTTATTCTACCTTCTTCTCTGGGTGACATTTCACCATGGTAGTAAAATCTTTATCCTCAAACGTTCTGGTAATTAAAACAGCATGAACTATGTGGAGAATTTTAAATTGCCGTTAAGCATATAATTTCTGAAGTCCTTTCCAGTGTCTATGAATTCCCGCTTAAATGTGTATCCATTTGTGGAGCTTTATTACTCCAGAATTAAAAAATAAACAAAAAACAACAGTTACATGCAAAGCTCAAATAGACTTGGGGATTTTTTTAAATCCTAAGATAATTAGTTATTTTTGATGAGGAGAAGTTCATGTTTGCACGCATCAATCAGCCTATCACATCTACTTATTTCCTACAGCAAAACGTTTTCAACAAAGAAAATCTATGAAAACATAAAAGTTTAGATGTAGCTGAAAATCATGATCCGGTCAATTCATGCCCCTCTCCACACTGGACTTTGTCTTTCAGTGAGAACTCCCTATTAAATATGTCTTTTACAGAGAGCTTGAGCGATGCACCTTTAGATAGGCTTCTATTGTGATGTCAGCTTCCCAAACCCCTTCCAGAGAGTTCTGGGCTATTGATGGGTCTTATGCATTCAGGCTCACTTCTGCTCCAGAGCTCCTGCCTGCAGATTTGCTGTTGCATCCAGTATGACACTGACCTAGTGATGACCACAACCTCTTGCCCAATTGCCAGAGATGCCCACATACAAACTTTACTCACACAAAATACATACTAGTATGTTAGATTTCACAAATTTGATTGGATTGGGAGGGCACAGAGGAATGGTGTACCTTTCAGTAACACAAAGGAGGTCAAATTCAATATGTAAGCATCCCTGGTTATATTAGTTTCCTGTTGCTGCTGTAACAAATTGCCACAAACTTGGTGGATTTAAGAAATGATTTTCTTATCTTATACTCCTGGAGGTCAGAAATCTGAAAGCAGTCTCACTGGGCTAAAGGCAAGGTGTCAGCAGGCCTGGTCCCCTCTAGAAGCTCTAGGGGGCAATCTGTTCTTGCCTTTTCAGCTTCTGGAGGCTGCCTGCATTCCTTGACTCACGATCCCTTTCCCCATCCTTTAAAGTGCTTCACTTCAACCTCTGCCTCCTTTGTTCCATCTCCTTTTTCTGATGATGAATCTCTTGCCTCCCTCTTATAAGGACCCCTGTGATGATATTGGGTCCCCTGGATAATTCAGGATAATCTTCCACCTCAAGATCCTTGACTTAATCACAACTAAAAAGTCTCTTTTGCCACAGAAGGTAATATAGTCACAGATTCCGGGGATTAAGATGTCAACACCGTTGGGTAGTCACTGTTTGCTTGACTGCAGGGATGCAATATTTTTTTCAAAAAGTTCTTTTACCTTCCTACTACCAGGAAATTTTGACTGCCTGATTCAGTTTATGTAGCCCCTCAGGCTCATGCATCTTAATAGTTCCCCTCTCTCTTCTTCCTCCCTTCAGTCTTCCTCTTCACCCCACCTCTCCACCCAAATTTCCCTAGATAACTTCAAAATTATCTTGCTTTGTTATATGTAGCCATTCAACTCTGTGTTGCTATTATAAGCTAACTCCAGTTCAGGTCTACCTCTGCCACCTGAAATTGTCAAAGTGTTAAGCAGAACAGTAGGGTTTTTCATTTAACTGGAACCACCCTCTAGAAACAATGATGACTGTGATGACTGTTAAAGGAAGAAAATACCCTTATATTATGTCTGAGCTCCTCTCAATTATCGTCAGCGCAGCTGGTTGGTATATGAGTTGTAAACAATTTGCCTTTTCCTTGATATCAAAAGTGTTTCTTGGTCTCTTACCCGTGAGCTTAGCAAAAATGGGTTTTTCTTCCTATCGCCCAGGGAATAGCCTGCCAAAGCCAATGTGCCAGGCAACCCAGTATGTTAGAGCTTACCTTCTACTTCAGGGTCTTCCCAGAGTAGGAACAGCATCTTCCTGATGCAGAGGCTTCCCCAAGTCTATTTCACCACTTTGACTGGACAGGAAGGAAAATAGGAGGAGAATCCAAACGGAGCTCATGGGTTGAACTGTGTCCTCCAAAATTCATACGCATCCTAATTCCCAATGTCTCAGAATGTGCCCTTATTTGGCAATAAGAACTTTGCAGACATAATCCAGTTTAAATGAGGTCATCAGGGGTAGACCTTAATCCAATATGACCGATGTATAAAAAGAGAAAATGGCCACGTGAAGACATGGACAGAAAGGGAGCACGCCAGGTGATGAAGTAAGTAGGGGCTGGAGTGATACAGCTGCAAGCCAAGGAACGCAAAGGTTGCTGGTCACCACTACTTGAAGCCAGGAACAGTCCAAGAAAGAGTCTCCTTCCACAGGTTTCAGAGGAATCACGGCCCTGCTGATACATTGATTTCTGGAAGTTCTAACTTCCAGAACTGTACAGATAATAAATGTCTATTGTTGTAAGACACCAAGTGTGTGGCACTTGTTACAGCAACTCTAGGAAACTAATACAGGAGCCAAACATAGAAAGTGTGGTTTCAGCTTCTTAGCAACTCCAAATTCTAATAAATATATGGTCTGGACATATCTATGTCTTAGTCTTCCTTGTAAGGGTTGAAACGGGGATAAGGAATGTTGAGGTCTCCCAAAATGTTAGATCTTTACATTTTGCTGTCTTATATGTTAGCTCAATGGCCTGTAAGTCAGATCTATAATCAGTCTGGTACAAGGTTAACCCTTTAAGAAGGACATTATTTATAGACTATAGGAAAAGTCCTGGGATGCCTGGGTGGCTCAGTCAGTTAAGCATCCAACTCTTGATTTCAGCTCAGGTCATGATCTCAGGGTTGTGAGATCAAGCCCCACATCAGGCTCCACGCTGGGTATGAAGCCTGCTTAAGATTCTCTCCCCCTCCTCTCCCCCCACCCCCACCCCCACCTGCATGCTCTTTCGCTCTCCTTCTCTCTCAAAAAAAAAAAAGTCCTGCCTATCTTTTGGGGAAGCTACTTCATTTTTTAGTGCTGTTCTTGTTCTTATGAGTCTACCTCAGACCAATATGAAAAGCATTTCAGCCTCTCAAGACCATTACTTGGTGACGGGTATTTCTCCAAGAAGCCTCTGAAATATTAGACATTTTACTATTAAGTTTTCGCCTAAGGCCAAAATGTATATTAAGTAAAAAATCAACAGCTGTTCTTTCTATTCATTAATTATGCTCAGTTGGTTCATTCACTCACATTCAACATGTGAGGTTATGCAATGTGCATTAGGTTATAATGTACCATTTTAGTAATGTTATAACATATAAAATGTAATATGAAATACATATAATATATAAATGTCACATATGAAATTTAACACCCTCCTCACTTATTATCAATTCCATTGTCTGTGTTCACAGATAAATTCAAATATAAAGAACATCTTCCCTTGTTTTATTTTTTCTTTGCTGTTGTTGCTATTGTTGCTGTTCTGTTCTGTCCTAAAAAGAAGAAGTTTTAGCGAAGTGGGTTGCTAGAGCCCAAGTGGCCTCTTTAGTGCCTGCAGCCTGGGGAAGTTTTTCATAAACTGATATAGTGCCTTCAGTACCTGCAAGGTCTCAGGATCCAGGGTAAATTTACGAGAGTCAATTGCTTTTCTATACACAAGCATTGAACAATTGGAATTTGAAATTAAAAGACAATATTATTTGTAATAACATCAAAAAACAGAAATTCTTTTGTAAAAGTCTAAAAAGCATATATAGGATTTATATGCAGAAACCACAAGACTGATGAAAGAAACTAAAGAAGATCTAAATAAATAGAGAGACATTTTGCGTTCATGGACTGGAAGATTCAGTATTATTAAGGTGTCAATTCTTTCCAAATTGATAGATAGATTCAACACAATCTCAATCAAATTCCTGCAAGCTATTTTGTAGATATCAACAAACTGGTTCTAAAATTTATATGGAAAGACAGAGACCCAGAATAACCCACACAATACTGAAGAATAATGTTGGAGAACTCACACTAGCTGATTTCAAGACTTACTATAAAGCTACCATAATTAAGACCACATAGTATAGGTGAAAATACAGACACATAGATCAATGAAATACAATAGAGGGTTCAGAAATAGACTCACACAAATACAATTAACTGACTTTTATCAAAAGTGTAAGGCAATTCATGGAGAAAGAATAGTCTTTTCTTTTTTTTTTTAAAGATTTATTTATTATTTATTTTGAGAGAGTGAGAATGAGAGAGAGAGTACATGAGGGGGGGAGGGTCAGAGGGAGAAGCAGACTCCCTGCTGAGCAGGGAGCCCGATGCGGGACTCGATCCCGGGACTCCAGGATCCTGACCTGAGCTGAAGGCAGTCGCTTAACCAACTGAGCCACCCAGGCGCCCGAAAGAATAGTCTTTTCAACAAATGGTGCTGGAACAACTGGACATCAATATGAAAAATGAATCTAGACACACTTTACACTTTGCAGCAGAAGTAACTCAAGATGGATCATAGACATAAATGTAAAATGCAGAACTATAAAACTTCTAGAAGAAAACATGGGAGAAAATCTACATGACTCTGCATTTGGTGATGAATTTTTAGATACAACACCAAATGCGTGATCCATGAAAGAATATAAGTTAAAAATGTGTGGTCTCTGAAAGACACCGTTAGAAGAATAAAAAGACAAGACAGACCTGGGGAAAATCGTTGCAAAATATATATAGATAAAGGACTTGTATGCAAAATGTACAAAGAACTCTTAAAACTCAACTGCAGATCTTTCTCAACTGATAAACCCAATGTGAGTCTAAAATATCCTAAGTTTAAAATGCATTCAATACATCTAACCCACCAAACACATGAGCCTACAGTTGGGCAATATTATCTAACACAAAGCCTACTTTATAATAAAGTGTTGACTATCTCATTTAATTGATTGAATATTGTATTGGAAGTGAAAAGCAGAATGGATGTATGGGGACAGAATTGTTGTCAGTGTATGGGTTATCGACCCTCTTGATTATATGACTGACTGGGTGTTGTGGTCTGCTGTCCCCATCCAGCATCATGAGAAGGGATCAAAATGCATATTGCTAACCTGGGAAAAGATCCAAATTCAAAATCTCAAGTACAGTTTCTGGTGAATGTATATCATCACTTTCGTGGCCCTGTAAAGTCAAAAAATCGTAAGTTGAATTGTAAGTCAGGGACCATCTGCATAAGGAAACAACCTAACTTAAAAATGAGCAAAAGATTGGGGTGCCTGGTGCCTCTGTCAGTTAAGCGTCTGCCTTCGGCTCAGGTCATGATCCCAGGGTCCTGGGATCAAGTCCCACATCTGGCTCTCTGCTCAGCAGGGAGCCTGCTTCTCCCTCTCCCTCTGTGATCTGTCTCACTTTCACTCTCTCTCAAATAAACAAATAAATAATCTTTAAAAAGTTTTTAAAAATGAGCAAAAGATAGACATCTCACCAAAGATATACAGATTGAAAATAAGCTTTTTTTCAGCAACCCCTCAGGTTTCCATGCGGAGAATCTTTTCTTAAACACTCCGGTACTCTTGCTCCACCCCTTGTTCTCCTCCATGGAAATGGAGTGAGTCACCTAAATGATGCGTTTGATAGAAGAAATGGCAAAGGTAGCTTAATCTCTTTCTCTATGGCAAAGGTAGCTTAATTTCTGTCTCCATCCTTTCTTTTTTGGATCTATCTTATTGCAAAGAGAATGTTCTTTAGACTATTTTACCTGTATGCTGTAGGCTTAGTGGCAAACACTTTGCTCTAGGTGTTGATGATTAGAGGGTGGTTATGGTAGTATCTGATTATTTTGTACTGCCTATAAATCTGAAAGTAAGTTCTTAATTCTGGGATTCAGTGTTTAGACAATTGTTGCTTGAACACTTAAGCCACAAAGTACAGCTCAGCATTTATCATTAATGATGATGCTATTTTCATCTTCCTATGTTTTCCCTATCTCAATTTGTTTTGCATTCAGACAGGAAGATGGGTGCTATTAATGTCTACTATAATGCTAACAAAGGAGTATAAACAACTCCAGAATTTTGGCCATAATGAGTAGCTGGATAAATAGATTATAGTTAGTTATTATTGGGCTCCAGAGACTTTTTTGTTACATTCAACAATTTCAGGATGGGGAGTACTAAAGCATGTTTATAAGCTAATGAGAATCATCCAATAAAGAGGAAGAGCCTAATTTGCAGGACAATTGTAGGAGAAAATTTCAGGAGAATGAGAGGGGATGGAATCCAGAACTCTAGTGAAGAGAAGTTGGCCTTTTATAGGAGTGATACTATCCCTACTGTGACATGAGGAGATAAGTGCATAAACAAATAAACTTCTAGATTTGTTGGTGGCTGTTGGAAGAAGCTTTGGATTTCTCAATTCACCATGTGGTGGTGTCAACAAGTAAAAATGTTAGTATAACAGAAGGTATGATGTCTATAGAAAGAGAGCTTATGAAATAGTAATTTTAGGTTGTGGAAAGACAAAACCTCTAGGGCAGCCCAGTAGGCTTACTGGTCAGCTGTTTCTCATTCAGGATTTTTATTGTACAATAAAAGTAAACACAATCAGCTCAGTTGTGCAATTTTCTCCAGCAATGGTCAACTACTGAGATATAGGTATAAAGAAACTAAGCTAATAAAGTTCATCCAAAGTCTGGTGTTTTCCATGCAAGTTTGACAGACGTAGAGGGGGAACAAAAATTTGAAGTTATTAGTAAGGGAATGATTATAATGATGAGCCCACATGCACTTATAGAAGTGAGTTGGAAGGTTAGGAGGTGGTGGTCAGAAAGTAGGATGCTTGATATCAAAATTTTAAAGATGGGGCACCTGCCTGGCTCAGTTGGTAGAGCATGTGACTCTTCATCTAGGGATTGTGAGTTCAAGCCCCATGTTGGGTGTAGAGCTGACTAAAAAAAAAAAAAAAAAAAATTTAAGCTAGTATTGTTTCTAGCAATGGCTAGGATCCAGAGTATAACTATGGAAAGATTGATTGATGAGGACTTAAAAATAAAGTTCATTTGGGATGGGTTGAACAAGGAACTTTGAGGCCAGACTGCTATGTAGGTCAACCACATAGACATTGAAGTTATCCAGGGTAATGACAAGAGTTGAGGTAGAGAGGAAGAGAGTGAGCAAGAAGCTAAATCTTCCCTGAAAAAAAAGTAGATCGACAAGGAAGTAATGGGAAATGACAGGGACAAGAAAGAAGCGTGATGTGGTTGAATGACATGTGCCTCAAAGCAGCGAAGGTAGGAGAATAAATCACCAGAAATAGCAATGGAGATCGAGGGTGCTGGCTACCTTGTGTCTTGTTCTTGAGGTGTCCAGAGTACAAGAAAATCAGCTATAATAACAAAAAAAGACAAATAAGAAACAGCATCTGCTTGACAGAGCTAAGAGGGAAGTTATGCATTTAGATAAGACAAGGCTGAAAGACAAAGAGATGAAAAAAGATATTCAATCCCATGCAAATGATAATCAAAAGAGAGCAGGGTGGGCATAGTTATAGCAGACAAAATAGATTTTAAGTTAAAAACTTACAAGAGACAAAGAAGGATATCAGATCATGATAAAGTTCAATTCACCAGGAAGATATAACCAAGGATGGGGCTAGGTCATATAAGACAAGGTAATATGTAGCATGGGGATAAGAGCCTAGCAATAATGGATTACCAAGGGCCTTAAAGTTCTGGGGATATATGAGATTTGGATGTGCCCTATGACAGTTTAACTTTGCCTTCTAGTGGAAGGATGGAATCAACATTAACTGAGAAACGTGCGGGAGAGGTGGCAACCAAAGAGGGGTGGGAATTTGGGTGGGAATCAGAATTTAGTTTGGAATATGTTAGTTTGGAATGTCTATTACACATCTAATTGGAGATGCTGATTGGACATTTGGATGTATAATCTGGGGTTTAAAAGAAAAGGTGTGGGTTGGAAATGTCAATTTGGGATGCATTACAAAATAGATGGTAATCAAATCTATGAAACTGAATGATATCATCTAGGGAGTCCATGTATATAGAAGACAGACAATGTCCAAGGAGTTGGCCTTGTAGCATTCCAACATTTAGAGACTGGAGAAAGTTTAAGGAACCAACAAAAGAGACAAAGAACAAGTGGGTGACCAATGTGGTAGAAGGGAAACTTAAGTGAGTGTGGGATCCGGAAAGCTATGTGAAGGAATTGTTTCAAGAGAAGTGATCAGCTGTGTCAAATCCTGGTGTGAGTAACAGTAACATGTGGACCAAGAAATGGCCACCAGATATAGCAATGTGGAGGTCACTGGGCACTCTGACAAGGGAAGTTTAGGTGGAGTGGTAGGGAAAAAACCTGTTTGGAATGGTTGAAGAGAGAATGAGAGGAGAGAATTTGGAGATAGCGAGTATTAACAAACATGTTATTTTTGTGTTTTAAGGAAAGGCCAGTAGATGGATTGGGAAATGGAGTTAAATGAGGGTTAGTTATTCTTCAATTCTCTTTTTAATATGAGAGAAGCAAAGTCCTTGAACGAGCAAGAAGGCTGGAGAGCTAATGCCCCATTGGCCTTAGCTAAGAGTCTGGGTAGCTCATTCATGGAAACCAGTGGGAATAAAGAGTACAGAGACCCAAATGTGAGTAGGTAGTTAGATGTGGTTGTGGGAGATTTTTGAAATTCTCTGATTGCTTCAATTTTCTCACCAAAATAGGAATTAAGGTAACGGCTGAAGAGTGAGGATCGGAGAGGAGATGGAGGTCTGAGTAGAGAGGAGAGCATGTTAAATTCTCATCTAGGATAGTGCAAGAAGGCATGAACTAGGGATGCATAGTATGATTGTTTGGCAGCTTTAGGACCCCTTCTCACCCCTTGAGGTTTATGATCAGGATTTGAAAGTGAGACCACTTGACATGGTTTGTATTTTCTCCAGTTATGTTCCGCTCTATTGGGAAAGACTAACAAATACTCTTTAGTGCTCCCTGAAATACTGATCTGGATTCTTCTCCATCTGGTGGCTAAACGCATAGTACTGGATTGCCTTGGGAAAAGCTCAGAGCTGTGAACAAAAAAATTATATCCTTTAGCTTCTAAATTCAAAGAACTATCATTTAGGGGGTTAGGTTATTTTAATCCTCACAAAGATGGAAATGAAAGGAAGACTGTTGAACAGCTTCTAAAAAAGGAGAATAGCAGATATAATGTTGTCCTTTTCCTCCACTTTGGGTGACCTCTCTGCTCAATACCAAATAATCGCCTTAGCAATCTGGGGGCTATTGCTAAACAGAGGGATTTGGCCTTCAACCTGTCTGAAATTCACAGTATCAGAAGTCACAAGATTACCTGACACTGCTGGCTGAAGGGTAGTTTAGAGCAGCCTAGGGAGGACAGAGTAGCCCAAGAAATCAAGACAGGGCAAAGATTTTTCCCATTTATGCAAAGGTTGGCATGAAGGGCTATAGGAAGTAGTAGCAGGGGGGCACCAGCTGGCTTGCCAGATCTGTTCAAGAAGCCTTACAGCTTATAAACACCCCAGTGGGATGAAGGGATTTCAGTGAGCAGTTGTGGGGTAAAGCACAAATTTGGGGTAGCAGTTATGCTTCTATAGAATCATTGGTACCCAAAGGCTGTGGAGGGGCTGCCTAGCAGATGCCTATAAGCCACTGGTTGTTCCATACACAAATAACAGCTTTGGACAAGCTTTGTTTTTTCCATCCTTGAACAGAGCACACTGAGTGATACAGTCACAAACATCAACAGATGTACCACTGCTGCTTTAGACTGAGGATGTAGAGAGCTGCCATCTGTTACCACCAACTACCTGCCTTACACCCACTCTGCCCCTGCCCTGCCAACCACTTCCAGGAGGCAGGTATTGTTATGAGCTGAATTGTGTCCCTTCAAAATATGTTGAAGTCCTAGTGCTCAGTACCTCAGAATGTGACTTTATTTAGAAATTGGGTCATTGCAGGTCTAATCATTTAAGATGAGGTTGGGCCACATTCCTATATGACTAGTGTCCTTATTAAAGGGGGAAAATTTGTACATAGACACACACACAAGGGAGAAAACCATGTTGGAGGCAGAGATGGGTGTGATATTGCTTCAAGCCTAGGGATACCAAAGATGGCCAGCAAACCACCAGAGGCTGGGAGACAGGCATAGAGCAGATCCCTCCCTCACAACGCTTAGAAGGAATCAACCCTTCCCACACCAGGATCTCAGACTTCTGTTCTCTAGAACTGTGGGACAATACATTTCTGTTGTTTAAGCCACCCAGTCTATAGTACTTTGTTATGACAGACCCAGAAAACTAATACAGGCACTTTTAATTTTTTTTAATTAAAGCAGAACCAGGGTAGATGAAGGAGAAAATACCTGCAAGAAGCCCTGAGATGGTGAACTTGACAGTGACTTGAATCTGATTGCATACGAATCCAAGAGAGACTAAATTTTAAACCAGAAATGTCTGAAACATTATGAGGTTGAACTGGAATGCAATAAAGTGAGTTGTCTTCTCTGAGCATAGCCAAGACTCAAATCTAAGGAGAGGATATAGTTTTATGAAGAGATCAAACTTTACATTTTTTCCTCTTAGAGAAGAGCTGGTTTCTCTTATACAATAAACTATTCTGGATAGGCCTTTCAAGGATGTGTGTGTGTGTGTGTGTGTGTGTGTGTGTGTGTGTGTGTGTGTTGTGTTGGAAGGTAGGTAGTTATGAACTATCAGTCTATTCCTGGCCAGTTATATCAAAACATATTAGCCAAGCTTCAATCACTGCATATTTGAAGAATAACCGAAGTGATTTTTGTAACATTCTGTAAATCCCGGTAAGTTCAGCTTAGCAAGACTTCAGTTGTTTTCTCAACTTAAGACCTATGGCATTCATATAGCCAAAACAAACAAACAAAAAAGATTAACACTCCACACAAAGTTCATACCTACTTCGTAACTCACAAAGATTCACTGGGTAGGTCATAGATGCTTATGTCAACTGCATGAAAATAGAATAGATCCACTAGATGTTTTGTTTTTACATGATTATGTGAGCAAATTCTATTTCCCTTTAAGGAAGTAAAATTGGAACAAAATGCAACATAGACATTTTCAGCTCTGGATGCGGAAAAAATTATGGAGGAGTTATAATTATAGCTGTCTTGCAATTCTGAAAATGCCTTCATTAAATCCTGAGTACTCTAATGTAATGACCCTAACCCATCTTCATGTGCATTTCAAAGAATTCTTCATACATAGATGCTTCCTGTACACTGTTTTATAGATAGTTTTTCCAATTCATAATAACTTAACTAATTTTTTGTATCTATATACAGAAACTATTGAAAATTTGGGATTTTTTTATTTGGGGAAGTTTTGTACATATTGAGGGGGAAAATATTATATGACACACAGCATGTATATTTGCTCTAATAAACTATTTGATTATTATAATGCCCGAAAACTGTACATGAATTCTATTTTAAATGTATTAATGCTGGATAGTATTGCTGAGTGGAAAGAATCCTTTATCTGAAGATAGTGTTCTAATGTATTTGTTCTACCAGAAGCTGGCTGTGAAACTTTAGCTCCTTTGAGTCTCATTTGCTTCACTGATAAAACAAATGGTTTGGGCTAGGTAAATTCCAAGTTTTCTTTCAGTGCCAAAATTCTAAATTCATCCAACAAGAATTCATTGCCTGATGTGTACAAAGGACTGTGCTAGTAGGCACTAATGGCTTGTCAGTGAACATGACAGATAAAGGTTCTTGGCTTCGTGCAAAGAAAAAAATTGCTGGTGCCCTCCTGGACTCCAATGTCTGTCCCAACCCTTACACCCATCTCCATGTCCTGTGCCATTTGACTCATTTTCTTAGAGCATGCTTATGAGCACGTCCCTCTAATACTCAAAAACTTTTCAAGGTTCTCTATCAGTAGCACAATATTTGAAAATTCTTTAACTAGGCATTCTTTATGCAAGTTGACCTAGACCAGTACTATGTTAACAATCTCATTACTTCAGTGGAGGTATTGGATAATAGAAAAGAACAGACACAGGAGTCCAAAGCCCTGGATTTAGGTCCTAGTACTACCACTCATTAGCTATATAACTTTTTGGCAGAGCATATAAATTCTCGGAGCATCTGTTTCCTCATTTGTAAAATAAGAAGGATAATAACCTAGCTCCATAGGGCAATATACAAGCAATAAATCACACTTGATAAAGATATGAAAGTACCTTATAACTCTTAAGGTAACGTGGGATAGTGAAAAGACAATCATTTAGAACTAGGTTTGAAATCTGGCTCAATACTTTATTAGCTTTGTGACTTTGAACAAGTTAATTGATGTCTCTGAACTCCTTAGCTATACAATCAGATCAAAATAGCTATTTTGCATGGTTATTACGAGTGCTAAATGAGTGTAAGGAAAATACTTGACAGTCAATAGGTAATTAGGTGACCACTGAATAGTAGCTATTATTAAAGCAGTTAGTATTTATTTTAATTCTGCGTAGAGAATGAATTGTATAGATACTATATTCCTACTGGTTGACAAATTAGTCCAAACTTCCCTCAAGAGAAAAAAAATATATATATATATATATTTGAGAGAGAGAGAGGGAGGGAGATTATGAAAGATTCCAACTGGAACAAGAATGAATTACAATCCCAGTTCTTTTTCTAAAAAAAGATTTTATTTATTTATTTGACAGAGAGAGACACAGCAAGAGAGGGAACACAAACAGGGGGAGTGGCAGAGGGAGAAGCAGGCTTCATGCGGAGCAGGGAGCCCGATGCGGGGCTCGATCCCGGGACCCTGGGGATCATGACCCGAGCCGAAGGCAGATGCTTAACGACTGAGCCACCCAGGTGCCCCTGCAATCCCAATTCTGAGGTTATGCTGATCTTACAGAACCATTAAATAGTATTAGATAGTCCACACTTAGAAATGCATAAGAAATAAAAAAAGTAAGGAGATTGATTTAGCATCACCTTGTAGAGTCGAAAATGCATAAACATTATGATCTAACAGATCTACTCCTAGATATGTGCCCTATGGAAATTTCTATGCATGTCCAAAGTGAGGTATGAACAGAGATGCTAACTGCAGAATTGTTTATAAAAATGAAAGATTGGAAACAAGTTAAAAGTCCATCAGTTGGGGGCGCCTGGGTGGCTCAGTCAGTTAAGCAACTGACTCTTGATTTCAGCTCAGGTCATGATCTCAGGGTCATGAGATCAAGTCCTGCATCAGGGTCCCCACTCAGCAGGGACTCTGTTTTAGATTCTTTCTCTTCCTCCTCCTCTGCCCCTCCCCCCTCAAATAAATAAATAAATAAAATCTTTTTAAAAAGTCCATCAATTGAACGGTGAATAAAATAATTGTGATTTACTCAATAAATAGAATATACACAGCAGCAAAATGAATGAACTATATTGTATAGCTTACCTCTCAACATGATTGACTATTTTTAAAAAATATAAACCCCAAATAGCCAGAGGAATGTTAATAAAGGTACTGGCACAAAAACAAACACATAGATCAATGGAACAGAATAGAGAACCCAGAAATGGATCCTCAGCTCTATGGTCAACTCATCTTCCACAAAGCAGGAAAGAATATCCAATGGAAAAAGGACAGTCTCTTCAATAAATGCTGTTGGGAAAATTGGACAGCCACATGTAGAAGAATGAAACTGGACCAAATTCTTACCATACACAAAGATAAATTCAAAATGGTTGAAAGACCTAAATATGGGACAGGAATCCATCAAAATCCTAGAGGACAACACAAGCAGCAACCTCTGTGACCTTGGCCACAGCAACTTCTTGCTAGACACATCTCCAAAGGCAAGGGAAACAAAAGCAAAAATGAACTATTGGGACTTCATCAAGATAACAAACTCCTGCATAGCCAACAGTTGACAAAACCAAAAGACAACCTACAGAATGGGAGAAGATATTTGCAAATGACATATCAGATAAAGGACTAGTATCCAAGATCTATAAAGAACTTATCAAACTCAACACCCCAAAAACAAGTAATCCAGTTGAGAAATGGGCAGAAGACATGAACAGATATTTCTCCAAAGAAGACATCCAAATGGCCAACAGACACATGAAAAAATGCTCCACATCACTTAGCATCAGGGAAATACAAATCAAAACCACAATGAGATACCACACCACACCAGTCAAAATGGCTAAAATTAACAAGTCAGGAAACAACAAATGTTGGTGAAGATGTGGAGAAAGGGGAATCCTCTTACACTATTGGTGGGAATGTAAGCTGGTACAGACACTCTGGAAAAAATATGGAGTTTCCTCAAAAAGTTAAAAATAGAACCACCCTACGATTGCCTGACTAGGTATTTACCCAAAGGATACAAATGTTGTGATCCAAAGGGGCACCTGCACCCCAATGTTTATAGCAGCAATGTCCACAATAGCCAAACTATGGAAAGAGCCCAGATGTCCATTGACAGATGAATGGATAAAGAAGATGTGATATGTATATATATATATACATATATATATATACACACATATATATATATACACACACACATAAATAAATATAATGGAATATAACTCAGCCATCAAAAAGGATGAAATCTTACACTTACAATGACGTGGATGGAACTGGAGGGTATTATGCTAAGAAAATAAGTCAGTCAGAGAAAGACAAATATTATATCGTTGCACTCTTATGTAGAAATGTAGAAACAAAACAGAGGATCATAGGGGAAGGGAGAGAAAAATAAAGTAAGATGAAATCAGAGAGGGAGACAAACCATAAGAGACTCTTAACTCTAGGAAACAAACTGAGGGTTGCTGGAGGGGAGGTGGGTGGGGTGATGGGGTAACTGGTTGATGGACATTAAAGAAGGCACGTGATGTAATGAGCAATGGGTGTTTTAGGCAATTGATGAATCACTGAACTCTACTTCTGAAACTAATGATACATTATATGTTAACTAATTGAATTTAAATAAGATAAAAAGGAAAAAAGAAAAATATATAGAGTAAAAAATATTGTGCAGAAGAGTATTTACAACACAGTATTTATATAAAGTTTAAAAACTTACAAAACAATACTACATAGGGTTTGAAAAAAGAATATATATGGTAAAACTATAAAGACGTGAATAGGAATGATAATCACCAAATTCAGGATAGAGTAATTCTAAACAAGGTGTGTGTATGCAGAAGGGGATGCGAAGCATGCTATCAGGGTGAGGTACTCAAGGAGCTTCACCTATATTTGCAATGCTCTGTTTCTTAAGCTAAATGGTGGGTACATGGCCACTTGTTACATTATTTTCTATACCTTGTATATATCTGTATTGTATTATACTGTATTTGTGATATCTACTGAAAAGAGTATGATGAAGTGAGAGGAGAGGAGAAGAGGGATCTGGTTCTCCCGTGTTAACTAATCAGGAAGTCACGATGAATTGTGAGTGCCGTTAACCCAGTGAGAAGCTAAAAGTAATCATCATACTCAGAGTGATATCAACACAATTCCAACTTAAAAAAAATAACCATAAAAACTTAAGAAGATGTTTGGATCTCCCATACTCAGGCCCAGGTATCTGTCTAACCTCCTCCTGGAGGCGGCTAAGTGGGATAGTACAAGCACATGAATGGATGAAAAGAAATATAAGCTTTGAAGGCAAACTGACTTGGCTTATAAATTTCCTTTCTGCCATCTGCCCATGGAAATGAGCTGTAAACTTAGGACTGCCAGTGACTTGCTATGTTACCTTAGATAATTTTTAGTTTCAGTATCCTTAAATGTCTATATCTATATATAGATAGGCTATAATATCTGTATCTATATATAATATCTAGCTCACAATATTTCAGGGAATATACACATGTACCCACACACGTGCCTAGAAAATAATAGGTACCGAGGGAATTTGTTTTCTTCCTTTTTATCCACTAACAGATTTCTAATAGCCTGAATTCTCCTAAAATCGATTATTAAATTTCATTATAATCCACTTGAGATCAGTTTGTATAATCCCATTATTACAATGACCTGGAACAGTTTGGATGTAATGCAGTTTTTCTCATTTTAGTATTTCTTTGTTCACCCTTACTTTTATTACCATAAATTCCCCCCAAAATTTGATTAAATTTCTAATCAACAGTTGGATTAGAGAAACAAATTATCTGCTCATGTTCTCTCCTGATAGGTGTTGCTAAAGCATGTGGTGACCTTGGGCAGCACTGTCTCCCTCGCCCACCAAGATGGTACTCTGATTGCAGAATGACTTTGAGCACCTAAGCTCCCACAGTGCCCTGGGCAACAGCAGCATGCATTTTTTCAGTGTCATATTTTGTGGATCCGAGCTGCTGAACAAGCTGAGATCTCTCTAGTGAGCCATCTGGGAATAGAGAGGGGCCAGGAATTGCAGGACTATCCCTATGAGAAGAAACAGTTTTGGTTATAGCCCCTGAGAAAAGGGACTGGCAATTCAAATTTCAAGGAATAATAGGAATCAGAGAACTCAAGCCAGCACCAACTTCTCACAAGCTTGTAGGTCCTAGAGAATCCCATAGCATCATTTTTTTTGGAGAAAAATTTAGAGGGATAGAGTTGTTAAATACCATACATAGCCAAGGTAGGAACAACCTGGTTTTCTCTCCTATTCCAAATGAACTTATACTCATCTGGGATATCAAGCCAAGATGTCATAACTCTGTTCAAAGGCACTGACTGTCATAGGGCAGCATGCTGAAACCTTGAAAAACAACACAGGAAATGGAATATTTAGCATGGTAAGACTGCATGGAAATCCAGAAGATCTGATATTTTATCCTGTACTTAATGTTCATTTGTTATAATTACACACTTTTAACTGTGGGTGGGGGGGGAGTATGTAGGTGGTAGAAATTCTACATTTTGGTAAACTCCTCTATTACTTCTCTGACTACAGTGAAATAAAGCTCGAAATTAAATTGTTTAGAGAGGCGCCTGGGTGGCTCCATTGGTTAAGTGTTGAATTCTTGGTTTTAGCTCAGGTCATGATCTCAGGGTCATGAGACGGAGCCCCGCATTGGGCTCCATGCTCAGTGCAGAGTCTGCTTGAGATTCTCTCTCCCTCTCCCTCTGCCCCTGTCCCCACTTGCACTCTCTAAAATAAATAAATAAATAAATAAATAAATAAATAAATAAATAGCGTACAGTTTAAATACATAGAAAAATCCAACCATTTGGAAATTTTAAAACATTCTCAAATAGTGCTTAGGTCAAA
The DNA here is from genome assembly GCF_009762305.2 of Zalophus californianus. Lineage (NCBI taxonomy): Eukaryota > Metazoa > Chordata > Mammalia > Carnivora > Otariidae > Zalophus > Zalophus californianus. Next base: position 8,396,921 of record NC_045612.1, read on the forward strand.
GTGGAACTCTAAACTGGTGACAGACTAGAATATGATGACATGAGAACACTACATCTCAAAATATGTGGTTGGTGATCAAAGATGAACTTAGAAGATTTACAGCCATATATGTTTTATTAAGAAAAAGAACAAAGATAAGAATTTAACTAAAAATAATAAAAATTAAAAGAAAGAAATGTGAAAGAGCAGGAGGAATTAATTTATTCATTCAATAAATATTTATTGAGTGGCTACTATGTGCCAGACACTGCTAGGTACTAAAGATACAGCAGTAAAGGTAACCAAGTCTGTGCATTCATGGAACTTACAGTGTAAGAGAAAAAGATAGAAAATTAACACATAAACACTTAAGTGAATAATGCGTTAGGTGGTGCTTTTGAATAACAATAAGGCAGGGTAACAGAAAGTATATTTGAGGACAATGAAATGTAGACAAATGTGACATGAATTACTCCTCAGCAAAAGCTTCAAGAATCAATGTTCATGATTTGTTACATTCCCTTTTTTCTGCCTCTATGATCATGGAAAACGGTGTCAAGATAGGGCCACCATCAGCCAGGGTCCATGAGACGCTTTGTTGACTCATGGTGGATAGGTAGCTTGCTTGAGAAATAAACATTATTGTTTAAGCCACCGGCGTTTCCATGCTTTTTGTTAGTGCCATATAACCTAAGCCATCCTTATTCTTTATTTTTTAAAGATTTATTTATTTATTTGAGAGAGAGAGAGAGAGAGAGCATGAGCAGGGGGAGAGGCAGAGGCAGAGGGAAAGAGAGAATCCCAAGCAGCCTCCCTGCTGAGTGGGGAGCCTGACATGGGGCTTGATCCCAGGACCCCAATATCATGACCTGAGCTGAAATCAAGAGTCAGTTGCTTAACCGACTGAGCCACCCAGGCACCCCAGCCATCCTTATTCTTAAATTCATCTATATAGAAATGTCAAGTAGTTGGCTGTTTACACAAGATTTTGGGAGAGAAATTGGGAATTGCTAATATATAGCTGGCAGTTGAAGTCATGGAACTGGATAAGATCACTGAGGGAATGAGTCTACATAGAAGTCTGAGTGTTGAACTCCAGGGCCTTGAAAAGTTAAGAAATCAATGAGAAGATAAAGATCCAGCAAAGGAAACAGAGAAAAAGTGATACATGAGAAAGGAGAAAAAAAGAACAATTATTCTCGAAGCCAAGAATAGAGAGTGTTGCAAAGGGGAAGAAATACAAATGAACCTAATGTTAATAGGTCATAGAAGAGGAGGACTGAGAATTGATCATTGTATGCAGAATATGGAGGTCACTGCTGAACTTGACAGATGTAATTTTGTTGGAATGATGGTGTCTTAGTCCACTTGGGCTACGATAACAAAGTATCATAGACTGGGTGGCTTATAAACAACAGAAATTTATTTCTCACAATTTTGGAGGCTGAAGTCTGAGATCAGGGTGTCAGTATGGTTGGGTTCTGATTGAAGGCCATCTTTAAAGTTGCAGACTGCTGACTTCTTGGTGTATCCTCACATGGTAAAAAGAACAGAGCAAATTCTACCTAAGGGCACTAATCCCATTCATGAGGGCTCCATGCTCAGGGCCTAATTACCTCCCAAAGGCCACACCTCCTAATACCATGATGTATGGGGTTAGGATTTCAACATAAAAATTTTGCAGGTACACCAAACATTTAGTCTATGACAGATTGGAAACTGAACTTGAATGGAGTGGGTTGATGAGAGAATAGGAAGTAAGGAAGTATATAAGCAATGAGAGTCATCTACTTTTTAAAGGAATTAGCCTACAAGGAAGAGCAGAGAAAGGGGTGGCAGCTGGAAAGTGATATGTAAAGTTGAGAGGTTAGTTTTATAAAATGGTAGATACTAAATTATGTTTGTATATTGATGGGGAGGCTACAGTAGCAAGGAAAAACTGATCAGGCAAGAAAGAGAGGAAGTTTTGGCTTTAGCTAGGAGCATGAACAGTTTATCCATGCCAACAAGAAAGAAGTAGAGTATATGGGCCCATTTGTAAGCAGATGGTCAGATGTGGTTGGGGAGTTTGTTCAAATTCTTTTCTAATTATTTCAAACTTCTCAGTGAATTAAGAAGAGGGTTCATCAGCTTAGAGTAAGGAAGGTGAGAGGATTTTGGAAGTTTGAGGGGAGAAGGTGTAAATAATCACTTTGGAAAGTGGGAGAGGGAACTCTCAGGTAACTAATATAGACAAACATGGGAATTATCATATAAACAAAAGTGGGAATTAATATGTTAGAACAAAGAAAAGCAATAAAGTCTATAAATACATCCAAAACTTCATTCTTTGGAAAGATCAATAAAAAAGCAAACTTCTGATAAAAGTAATAAAGAACAAAATAGGAAAAGAGAAAATGTACATATACAATATTTGAAATCAACTAAGGATATAACCACTGAGTTGGAGAATATTTGAAATATTATATATAGAAATTTAGACTAATACATAAAAAAATCTTCACATAATGAGGGGCGCCTGGGTGTCTCAGTCAGTTAAGCATCTGACTCTTGATTTTGGCTCAGGTCCTGATCTCAGGGTCATGAGATCGAGCCCTGAGTTGGGCTCCACACTCAGCAGGGAGTCTGCTTCTCTCCCTCTCACTCTCCCTCTGTTCCTCCCCCTGATCACGCTCTCTCTCTCTCTCTCTCTCTAAAATAAATAAATAAATCTTTTTTAAAAACTTCACATAATGAATAATTTTCTAGGGAAATACATACTATCACAAATATATTAAAGAATTAGAAAATTGGAATAGGACAATAATCACAGAAAAAAGTTGAAAAATTATCAAAGACCTACCAGCAAAAATAGCACTAACCTTAGAAGATGTTAAAGGCAAGTTCCTTCAAACGTCAAGGTATAAACAATTGTCATGTATCTCAACTTTTCAGAGTATGGAAAACAATGACATACTTTCCATTTCATTTTATGAGACTCGTGTGACCATAATCCTCAAATGAAAAGATAGCATACAAACCCTAAAGACCAATTCACATGGGACTATAAACAGCAAAAAGAAAGTTTACCCCACGACCCCTTTCTTTAATATTTATGTACCCTTAGGTATAACAAGAGTTCTCAGTGGAAGATTAGCATTCACTCTAACACAGTTTAGAATTATTACTTGGAAGTGGCTATCCAGCTGTGGACTACATTTTGCAGTTCCTTTTGCATCTACATGGAATCGAATGACTGGTTCTTGCCAGTGGACCATGAGTGGTAGTGATGTGAGACATTTCCAGCCAAGGCACTTATGCAGATGTGCTTTCTCTAATCTCTCTTTTTTCATCTGATGGCTGGATCTAGATGACACGGAGGTCCTATGGAAATGTGCAGTCAGAATATGGAAGTAGCCTAGATTCCTGAGTCATCGTGTGGAAGACCAGTCTGACAAACACAAACAGCAACATTGGACTGATACCTCAGTGAGAAATAAGTTTCTGTTGGTTTTAGTCAATGAGACTTTGGGATTTATTTATCACAGAAATTGACATTATCCTAATTAACACATGAGATTAGTCAACTGCTTGCCCTAAGCTTCCATTTTCCCATCTCCAATATGATCATCAAAACATTTTAGGTGGAAAAAGAATCTCTTTCCACCCACCTCATTGATTCCTATGTGCCCACTCAAGGAGTCGAGTTGGTAGGATTGCAGTTATTCCATTACGTCGATTAGGCTATATATGCTAGTGAGATGGGTCACTCAGAATCTATTTCATAGAAATAAAGTCACCAGAGCATAATATATAAACAAAAATATTTATCACAGTGTTTCTGTAGTATCAAAAGAGGAAGAAGAGAAAGGAAGAGGAAAAAGAAGAAGAAGGGGGAGGAGTGGGGGTGGTGGGAAGGAACAGAAAGGAGGGAAAGAAGAAAGGAAGAAGGAAGGAGGGAAGGAGGGAACACTCCAAAACTCATCTTTTGTGGCCAGCATTACCCTGACACCAAACCCTGACAAGCACAATACAGAAAAGACTATTACAGGTCAATGTTCCTTATGAACACTGATGCAAAAATTCTCAACAAAATGTTAGCAAACCCAATTCAACAGCATTTTATTTTTTAGAGAGGAAACAGGGAGGGACAGAGGGAGAGGGAGAGAGAGAGAGAATATTAAGCAGGCTCCACACCCAGCATTGAGCCCAACACGGGGTTCGATCTCACAACTCTGAGATCATGACCTGAGCCAAAATCAAGAGTCAGACGCTTAACTGACTGAGCCACACCGGCACCCCCCCAATTCAATAGCATTTTAAAACAATCATACGCTACGATAAAGCAGGATTTATCGCTGGGAGGCAAAATTTGTTCAACATGCAGAAATCAATAAAAATGATATACCACATTAACAAATTGAAAGACAGAAATCATGATCACCTCAATAGATGCAGGAAAAGCATTTGACAAAGTTCAGTATCCTTCCATTTTAATATTTCTCAACAAATTACGTATATATGGAATGTACCTCAATATAATAAAAGCCATGTACGACAAGCTCACAGCTAACATCGTAACTCAATAGCAAAAAGCTAAAAATTTGTCCTCTACAATCAGGAATAAAGACAAGGGTGTCTTCTCTTACCACTTCTATTAAACATAGTACTGAAAATCCTAGCCAGAACAATTAGAAAAGAAAAGAAGTTAAAAGACACTGAAATTGGAAAGGAGGAAGTAAAATTATCTGTTTGCATTGACATGATTTTATGTATAGAAAATCCTAAAGACTCCACTAAAAAACTGTTAGAACTAATAAACGAATTCAGCAAAGTTGCAGGATACAAAATCAACCTACAAAAATCAGTTGTATTACTATACAATAACAATGAACTATCTGAAAAAGAAATTATGTAAACAATCCCATTTATAATAGCACCAAAAAGGGTAAAATACTTAGGCATAAATTTAAACAAGGAGATGAAAGATATGTACACTGAAAATTATAAAACATTGATGAAAGAAATTGAAGAAGACACAAAGAAATGGAAAGAAAACCATGTTCACAGATTGTAAGAATTAGTATTATTAAAATGTCCGTGCCGCCCAAAGTGACCTACAGATCCAATGTAATCCCTATCAAAATGGCACTTTTCAGAGAAATAGAAAAAATAATCCTAAAATTTGTATGGAACCAGAAAGACCTCAAATGGACAAAACAAACTTGAGGTATCACACTTCCTGTTTTCAAGCTATACTACAAAGCTATCGTAATCACAAAGTATGTTATTACCATGAAAAAAGACACATAGATAATTGAACAGAATAGAGAGCCCCAAAATAAACACAGGTATATATGGCCAACAAATTTGACAAAGATACCAAGAATACACGATGAGGAAAGGATAGTTTCTCCAATAAATGGTATTGGAAAACTGGATATTCACATGCAAGAGAATGAAACTGGACACCTATCTTAAACTACATACAAAAATCAACTCAAAATAGATTAAAGACTTAAGCATAGACTTCAAAGTGTAAATCTCCTAGAAGAAAACATGAGGGAAAACCTTGACATTGGTCTTGGCCATGTTCTTTTTGGGACTTGACACCAAAAACACAAGCAACAAAAGCAAAAATAAACAAGTGGAACTACATAAAACTAAAGTTTCTGCAGAGCAAATGAAAGGACCAACACAATGAAAAGGCAACCTACAGAATGGGAGAGTATATCTGCGAACCATACATCTGGTAAGGGGTTAATATTCAAAAAATATGGGAACTCTTTACAACTCAACAGCAAAGCAAACACACACACACTACCCATCCCCCCCAAAAAAGCCAAAACCAAACAAATAACCCCATTAAAAGTGTGCAAAGGACTTGAAAAGAGATTTTTTTTAAAGACTATGTATAAGTGGCCAAAGGGTATGTGAAAAGGGGCTCCATATCACTAATCATCAGAGAAATGCAAATCAAAGGCACAATGAGCTCTCACTTTACACCTGTTAGGATGTCTATTGTCAAAAGGACAAGAGATAACAAATACTGGTGAGGATGTGGAGAAGAGGGAATTCTTGTACAGTACTGATGAGACTATAAATGGAACAGCAATTTAAAAAAAAAAACAGTTATAAGAGGAATAAGTTCTAAGGATCTACTGTACAGCATGGTGGCTTTTGTTAATAATACTGTATTGTATGTTTGAAATTTGCTAAGAGGGTAGATGTTAAATGTTCTAAAAAAAAAAAAAGGTAACTATGTGAGGTGACAGTGTGTTGATTAACCTGATCATGAGAATCATTTCATTATGGATACATATATTGAATCATCATGTTGTATGCTTTAAATATATTGCAATTTTATTTGTTAATTATGCCTCTAAAAAGCTGAAGAAGATATAAGCAGTTGAAGCAGCTGGAAATTTGGTTCATTTTTTTTTCAGTTTTGTAAGTGTTGAGCTGGTACCCTGGTAAGTGTTTAGATATTTGGGAAATTGGGACACAGGAAAGAGTTAAAGTTGTATTAAACTCAATTTTGAAGCCACCCCCAGGGCTACACGATCTTTGAAGGAACACATCGGTTAGGCTATATTTGCTGAAAAATGAACCCAGACCAACCAGATACCTGATACCCCACTTCTTTTTTAAAGATTTTATTTTTAAGTAACCTCTACACCCAACATGGGGCTCAAACTCACAACCCTGAGATCAGGAGTTGCATGCTCCAGCGACTGAGCCAGCCAGGCATCTGGAGATACATGAGACCCCTCTTAACGGGCTCAATCCTGGTGATAATATGGTGAAGGGGAGGTTTAGAGGTTATTATGCCCCTCTGGAAACCAGAAGAAGAAAATTCACATTTCGGGGCGCCTGGGTGGCTCAGTTGGTTAAGCGACTGCCTTAGGCTCAGGTCATGATCCCGGAGTCCTGGGATCGAGTCCCACATCGGGCTCCCGGCTCATCAGGTAGCCTGCTTCTCCTGACCCTCTCCCCTTTCATACTGTTTCTCATTCTCTCTCTCCCTCTCTCAAATAAATAAATAAAATCTTAAAAAAAAGAAACTTCACATTTCATTAAAAGTAGAATTATGTGTAACGTGCTATCATGATTCCTTGACACTCTCTGCAACTTTCCTGGCAACAGATGTCAGTTTTCTCTGACGGTTCATGCTAGACCCTGAGGACTGATGGATGAGGGAGTAGAGATTGAGATCACCCCATTTTCCAAATGTGTATTCTCTGGGGATCCAGGGAGGGAGGCAAGCAGCGTTCCCACTCCAAGTGTGATGATGTTGTGGCTGTGGCTCAGTGACTTTATTCACATGACCTCTGTTCTCTGTCTTGTAGTCTGGGGGTGAGGGGAAAGAAGTCAACATCAAGTGCTCTCTGCCCAAGCCCCTGTCATTTCCTCTCCACTGATTGCTAAATGATTCCACACCACACATAGGGGAGGGCCTGAAGGTATAATAAGTGACAGAAACATTTGAGAAGGGGTTAAGAGGACGCTGATTTTCACCCTTGTTATCAGGAACAGATGATAATGGGACTCTTGTCACTATGGCCCATAGAGGAGAAATACTACAACTACATCAACTGCTTCATTACCATCAGGAATGGTGGAAAGGAGAGAAAGACAGCTTTAAGAATTCATCTCGGGGAGCCTGGGTGGCTCAGTCGTTAAGCGTCTGCCCTCAGCTCAGGTCATGATCCCAGGGTCCTGGATTCGAGCCCCATATTGGGCTCCCTGCTCAGCAGGAAGCCTGCTTCTCCCTCTCTCGCTCTCCGAGCTTGTATTCTCTCTCTCGCTGTGTCTCTCTCTGTCAAATAAATAAAATCTTAAAACAAACAAACAACTATTTAAAAAAAAAAGAATTCATCTCAATCAGCTCTTTCTTAGGTTTGGTTAACTGTCAGTTTTTGTATATCCATAGGATGGAATGATATGCTGCCAATAAAATCCTATTTTTGAAGAATACTTCAGGTTGACAGTCTTATGATATAATCTTAAATGTGAAAAAGAGGATGCAAAACTTTATTCACAGTATGATCCTATGCAGAAGGAAAAGCGTTTAAGGAATTCTATAAAATGATGGGATCTCTGTAATTGAATATTTTTTCTATTTTTTATGTTGCTGTATTTTCCAAATTCTCCATACTAAACTTCCTCTGCTTTTGTAATTAGAAAAATAAAAAGCATTATTTTTTAAATGTCACTTCCTTCCTTGTTGAAACTACAGGGCTCACTTTCAGGAACACCTGAAATTACAGAAGTGAACAGTAAGAAAGGGAGGATGGGGGAGTGGTTTTCTCATTTTGGCAGCTCAGTTGGAATTACGCAGACAGGTTTTATTTTAACTTTGTCTAATGAAGAAGTGAGAGGAATAAAGTTAATGGAAGGACAAAGTATAGGGTTGGGTAGAAATTCCATTATAATAAAGAATTAGAAAATGTGGGCATTGGAACAGATAGCCAAGTTTATTAATTCTTAAAAAAAAATCAGAGGTGAGGACAGTAAAAAGATTCATCTTTTTTCCAAAAGAAAATGTTTGTCTTGGTAACCAACTCAGTGCACATAGTTAGCCTATGCCCTGTAACAACACAAGAATAAGTAACAACAAACAATGCTATCACTTGTGTACTTTAGTTTTTCCAATGTTTAAACTTTACATTTCAATTATCTTAGAGTAAAAATAACAACATAGTAGAAAAGGATTTCAGAGCTCCTTTGTAGTAAATTCAGGATTACCAGACACAAAGAGTCATCTTCATGGAGTTCCTGTTCTTCTAAACAGCAAATGCTGTTCTTAAAGTCTGTAGATAAGTCTACTTTGGAGGAATATTTTTTTATTTCTGTGTATCTTTATTTTTATTTTTATTTTTTAATTTTATTTTATGATGTTATGTTAATCATCATACATTACATCACTAATTTTAGATGTAGTGTTGCATGATTCATTGTTTGCATATAACACCCAGTGCTCCACGCAGAACATGCCCTCTTTAATACCCATCACTGGGCTAAGCCATCCCCGCACCCCCCTCCCCTCTAGAACCCTCAGTTTGTTTCTCAGAGTCCATAGTCTCTCATGCTTCGTCTCCCCCTCTGACTTCCCCCCCTTCATTTTTCCCTTCCTACTACTATCTTCTTTATTTTTTTAAACATATACTGCATTATTTGTTTCAGAGGTACAGACCTGTGATTCATCAGTCTTACACAATTCACAGCGCTCACCATAGTGTATACCCTCCCCAATGTCTATCACCCAGCCACCCCATGCCTCCCACCCCCCACCACTCCAGCAACCCTCAGTTTGTTTCTTGAGATTAAGAATTTCTCATATCAGTGAGATCATATGATACACGTCTTTCTCTGATTGACTTATTTCACTCAGCATAATACCCTCTAGTTCTATCCACGTCGTTGCAAATGGCAAGATTTCGGGGGGTTTTTTGATGGCTGCATAATATTCCATTGTATATATATACCACTTCTTCTTTATCCATTCATCTGTTGATGGACATCTTGGCTCTTTCCACAGTTTGGCTATTGTGGACATTGCTGCTATAAACATTGGGGTGCACGTACCCCTTCAGATCACTACATTTGTATCTTTGGGGTAAATACCCAGTGGTGCAATTGCTGTGGGTCGGAGGGTAGCTCTATTTTCAACTTTCTGAGGAACCTCCATACTGTTTTCCAGAGTGGCTGCACCAGCTTGCATTCCGACCAACAGTGTAGGAGGGTTCCCCTTTCTCCGCATCCTCGCCAACATCTGTCATTTCCTGACTTGTTAACTTTAGCCATTCTGACTGGTGTGAGGTGGTATCTCATTGAGGTTTTGATTTGGATTTCCCTGATGCCGAGCAGTGTTGAGCACTTTTTCACGTGTCTGTTGGCCATTTGGATGTCTTCTTTGGAAAAATGTCTGTTCGTGTCTTCTGCCCATTTCTTGATTGGATTGTTTGTTCTTTGGGTGTGGAGTTTGATAAGTTCTTTATAGATTTTGGATACTAGCCCTTTATCTGATATGTCATTTGCAAATATCTTCTCCTATTCTGTCGGTTGTCTGTTGGTTTTGTGGACTGTTTCCTTTGCTGTGCAAAAGCTTTTTCTCTTGATGAAATCCCAATAGTTCATTTTTGCCCTGCTTCCCTTGCCTTTGACGATGTTTCTAGGAAGAAGTTGCTGTGGCTAGGGTTGAAGAGGTTGCTGCCTGTGTTCTCCTCTAGGATTTTGATGGACTCCTGTCTCACATTTAGATCTTTCATCCATTTTGGGTTTATTTTTGTGTGTGGTGTAAGGAAATGGTCCAGTTTCATTCTTCTGCATGGGGCTGTCCAATTTTCCCAACACCATTTGTTGAAGAGACTGTCTTTTTTCCATTGGACATTCTTTCCTGCTTTGTGGAAGATGAGTTGACCATAGAGTTGAGGGTCCATTTCTGGACTCTCTATTCTGTTCCATTGATCTATGTGTCTGTTTTTGTGCCAGTACCATACCGTCCTGTTGATGACAGCTTTGTAATAGAGCTTGAAGTCCAGAATTGTGATGCTACCAGCTTTGCTTTTCTTTTTCAACATTCCTCTGGCTATTCAGGGTCTTTCCTGGTTCCATACAAATTTTAGGATTATTTGTTCCATTTCTTTGAAAAAAGTGGATGGTATTTTGATAGGGATTGCATTGAATGTGTAGATTGCTCTAGGTAGCATTGGCATCTTCACAATATTTGTTCTTCCAATCCATGAGCATGGAACGTTTTTCCATTTCTTTGTGTCTTCCTCAATTTCTTTCATGAGTATTTTATAGTTTTCTGAGTACAGATTCTTTGTCTCTTTGGCTAGTTTTATTCCTAGGTATCTTATGGTTTTGGGTGCAATTGTAAAAGAGATCAACTCCTTAGTTTCTCTTTCTTCTGTCTTGTTGTGGGTGTATAGGAATGCCACTGATTTCTGTGCATTGATTTTCTATCCTGCCACTTTACTGAATTCCTGTATGAGTTCTAGCAGTTTTGGGGTGGAGTCTTTTGGGTTTTCCACATAAAGTATCATATCATCTGCAGAGAGTGAGACTTTGACTTCTTCTTTGCCGATTTGGATGCCTTTGATTTCTTTTTGTTTTCTGATTGCTGAGGCTAGGACTTCTAGTACTATGTTGAATAGCAGTGGTGATAGTGGACATCCCTGCCGTGTTCCTGACCTTAGGGGGAGTTTCCAGTTTTTCCCCATTGAGAATGATATTCACTGTGGGTTTTTCATAGATGGCTTTTATGATACTGAGGTATGTACTCTCTATCCCCATATTCTGAAGAGTTTTAATCAAGAAAGGAAGCTGTACTTTGTCAAATGCTTTTTCTGCATCTATTGAGAGGATCATATGGTTCTTGATCTTTCTTTTATTAACGTATTGTATCACATTGATTGATTTGCAGATGTTGAACCAACCTTGCAGCCCAGGGATAAATCCCACTTGGTCGTGGTGAATAATCTTTTTAATGTACTGTTGGATCCTATTGGCTAGTATTTTGGTGAGCATTTTTGCATCCACGGTCATCAAGGGATATTGGTCTGTAATTCTCCTTTTTGATGGGGCCTTTGTCTGATTTTGGGGTCAAGGTAATGCTGACCTCATAAAATGAGTTTGGAAGTTTTCCATCCATTTCTGTTATTTGGAACAGTTTCAGAAGAATAGGTATTAATTCTTCTTTAAATGTTTGGTAGAATTCCTCTGGGAAGCCATCTGGCCCTGGGCTCTTGTTTTTTGGGAAAATTTTTGATGACTGCTTCAATTTCCTTAGTGGTTATAGGTCTGTTCAGGTTTTCTATTTCTTCCTGGTTCGGTTTTGGTAGTTTATACATCTCTAGGAATGCATCCATTACTTCCAGACTATCTAATTTGCTGGCATATAGTTGCTCGTTATGTGTTCTTATAATTGTTTGTATTTCTTGGGTGTTGGTTGTGATCTCTCCTCTTTCATTCATGATTTTATTTATTTGGGTCATTTCTCTTTTCTTTTTGATAAGTCTGGCCAGGGGTTTATCAATCTTATTTTTTTTAAAGATTTTATTTATTTATTTGACAGAGAGAGACACAGCAAGAGAGGGAACACAAGCAGGGGAGTGGGAGAGGGAGAAGCAGGCTTCCCACTGAGCAGGGAGCCCAATGTGGGTCTCAATCCCAGGACCCTGGGATCATGACCTGAGACGAAGGCAGATGCTTAACGACTGAGCCACCCAGGCGCCCCATCAATCTTATTAATTCTTTCAAAGAACCAGCTCCTAGTTTCATTGATCTGTTCTACTGTTCTTTTGGTTTCTATTTCATTGATTTTTGCTCTGATCTTTATTATTTCTCTTCTCCTGCTGGGTTTAGGCTTTAGTTGCTGTTCTTTCTCCAGCTCCTTTAGGTGTAGGGTTAGGTTGTGTATTTGAGACCTCTCTTGTTTCTTGAGAAAGGCTTGTGTTGCTATATACTTTCCTCTTAGGACCGCCTTTGCTGCCTCCCAAAGATTTTGAACAGTTGTATTTTTATTTTCATTTGTTTCCATGAAATTTTTTAATTCTTCTTTAATTTCCTGGTTGACCCATTCATTCAGTAGTAGGATGCTCTTTAGGCTCCATGTATTTGGGTTCTTTCCGACTTTCCTCTTGTGATTGAGTTCTAGGTTCAAAACATTGTGGTCTAAAAATATGCAGGGAATGATCCCAGTCTTTTGGTACCAGTTGAGACCTGATTTGTGGCCTAGGATGTGATCTATTCTGGAGAATGTTCCATGGGCACTAGAGGAGAATGTGTACTCTGTTGCTTTGGGATGGAATGTTCTGACTATATCTGTGAAGTCCATTTGGTCTAGTGTATCATTTAAAGTCTTTATTTCCCTGTTGATCTTTTGCTTAGATGATCTGTCCATTTCAGTGAGGGGGGTGTTAAAGTCCCCTACTAGTATTGTATTGTTGTTGATGTGTTTCTTTGATTTTGTTATTAACTGGCTTATGTAATTGGCTGCTCCCATGTTAGGGGCATAGATATTTACAATTGTTAGATCTTCTTGTTGGATAGACCCTTTGAGTATGATATAGTGTCCTTCTTCATCTCTTATTATAGTCTTTGTTTTAAAATCTAATTTGTCTGATATAAGGATTGCCACCCCAGCTTTCTTTTGACGTCCATTAGCATGGTAAATGGTTTTCCACCCCCTCACTTTCAATCTGGAGGTGTCTTTGCATCTAAAATGAGTCTCTTGCAGACAGCCTATTGATGGTTCTTGTTTTTTTTTTTTTATCCTATCTGATACCCTGTGTCTTTTGATTGGGGGCATTTAGTCCATTTACATTGAGGGTAACTATTGAAAGATAGGAATTTAGTGCCATTGTATTGCCTGTAAGGTGACTGTTACTGTATATTGTCTGTGTTCCTTTCTGGTCTGTGTTACTTTTAGGTTCTCTCTTTGCTTAGAGGACCCCTTTCAGTATTTTCTGTAGGGCTGGTTTCGTGTTTGCAAATTCTTTTAGTTTTTGTTTGTCCTGGAAGCTTTTTATCTGTCCATTTTCAGTGACAGCCTAGCTGGATATAGTCTTCTTGGCTGCATATTTTTCTCATTTAGTGCTCTAAATATATCATGCCAGTCCTTTCTGGCCTGCCATGTGTCTGTGGATAGGTCTTTTGCCGATCTAATGTTTCTACCATTGTAGGTTACAGACCTCTTGTCCCGAGCTGCTTTCAGGATTTTCTCTTTGTCTCCGAGACTTATAAGTTTTACTATTAGATGTCAGGGTGTTGACCTATTTTTATTGATTTTGAGGGTGGTTCTCTGTGCCTCCTGGATTTTGATGCCTGTTTCCTTCCCCAAATTAGGGAAGTTCTCTGCTATAATTTGCCCCAATATACCTTCTGCCCCTCTCTCTCTTTCTTCTTCTTCTGGGATCCCAATTATTCTAATATCGTTTTGTCTTATGGTATCACTTATCTCTCGAATTCTGCCCCCGTGATCCAGTAGCTGTTTATCTCTCTTTTTCTGAGCTTCTTTATTCTCCATCATTTGGTCTTCTATATCACTAATTCTCTCTTCTGTCTCATTTATCCTAGCAGTTAGAGCCTCCATTTTTTATTGCACCTCATTAATAGCCTTTTTGATTTTGACTTGGTTAGATTTTAGTTCTTTTATTTCTCCAGAAAGGGTTTCTCTAGTAGCTTCCATGCTTTTTTCAAGCCCACCTAGTATCCTTAATCATCATTCTGAACTCTAGTTCCTACATCTTACTAATGTCTGTATTGATTAGGTCCCTGGCAGTTGGTACTGCCTCTTGTTCTTTTTTTTGAGGTGAGTTTTTACGTCTTGTCATTTTGTCCAGAGAACAGATGAATGAGAGAACAAAATGCTAACAGGGTTACGACCCCAGAAAAATATACACTAAACAAATCAGAAGAGACCTTCCAGAAAGTGGTCGCTTTTCTGTTCAGAGAGTTGCTGCTGTTCTTTTCTTTGATCTCCAGTTGAGTTTGTAGGTGTTCAGAACGGTTTGATACCCATCTAGCTGAATTCCTGGGACCAGACGAAATTTAGGTCTCCTATTTCTCCGCCATCTTGCTCCTCCCCCACAAGTAATTATTTCTCGCTGGCCTTGCGTTCCTCGCCCACGCTGCCCTCGGAGTCTGGGAAACTGATTTGGCAGCCTGAATGCCTTGGGGACTCTGTGGAGGGAGGCCCGATCCCCTCTCCCCTAGAGTCCTCTGGCACGTGCCTGGCACCTACTTTGGAGGAGTTTTTGTGCATGCTCTTGAGTCTGTACAATTTTAATAAGGAAAGAATATAATAAAGGTTCTGTCCCAAACCGTCATTACATTCCAGGGCATTTTTATATAATACTATTGTTCATTGAAGCCTGTTCACAGAATCACCAAATTTTAGAGGCAGAAGTAATTTTTGAAAGTGTGGTGGTTGCACTATGCTGCCTATTCAGCTGCTCAACCATCAGGGACTACTGATGCTTTCATTTGAAAGGTCATCAGAATCAAAATGAGTCAACATAATATTTTAAATCATAAAAATTTCCAGTCGACTCTGGGCTGTGAAATTTCTTCTCCAGGCTTCCTGACTGGGTGACGGGAAATGGCTGCTCATGAATAGGATGACAGGCTGAGAAGACTTCAAAAAGTAAAATATGTTGGGTGCCTGGGTGGCTCGGTTGGTTAGGTGACTTCCTTTGGCTCAGGTCATGATCCCAGAGTCCTGGGATCGAGTCCCACATCAGGCTCCCAGCTCAGCGGGGAGCCTGCTTCTCCCTCTGACCCTCTCCCCTCTCATGCTGTTTCTCTCTCTCTTGCTCTCTAATAACTAACTGACTAAATAAATAAAATCTTTTAAAAAAAAGTAAAATATGTTGTTTGTGAGTGTGGACAAGTGGAGAGGTTGCCAGGCAAAAAAAGTTGCAATGCCTTTTTAAAAATATTTCATTTGGCAAATAAAAATATCAAGGCATAAAGAGTTAAGTTTCATTTATCTTAAAAATGATTTTTTAGATGATGATGGATGAATAAGAAGCTAGAGTGTTCATTTGTCTTTTTCTAATTTCACAACATATAGTATTTCTCCCCTTCTTTGACCCCCATGCTCCCTGCTGATGGATTTAATCCTGCTTTTGTGTTACTATATTTTGATTAATTTGTTACATATATGTTTTTGTTTACTTTTAAAGTAAATGATCATGATCATTAGCTTTGTAGTTCTTTCTTTTACTTTGGTCACTATGCTCAGTAATTGGTACTCTTGGTTGCGATGGGAAACAAAATAACCATATAATGTCTGCTCTTTTGACCAACAAATAAACAAGCCCCTCAAATGATCACTCTAAATCCAATTAAAGTTCAAATACTGAGCCTTTGGTTGAACACAGAATTTCTAATAAAATTACAAGGGGTGATTCCATTCCCTAATGCTATTTTAAAGCTTCTAACTTGACATATTGAAGTGGTATTAACTGAATTCATTAAACATGTGATAACAGATATGATACTTAAGAACACCATACAAATATAATTCCACTTTTGTTATCTACTCATTGCTGCGAATGAAGCACATATTTAAGGACCAGCTAATCTACTAATTTTTACAGGATTTCCATTTAAAAGGTGTGTTTGTAATATATTTTTCATTTATTCCTCAAATATTATCGAGTCCCTGATATGAGTCAGGCACTCTTAGTTTCTGAGTCTCTCTGCTTTCATTGAGTTTACATTCTAGTGGGATGGGGGCCAGAGAGAAAAAAAATGAGTAAATAAACAAGACAAATTTAGCCAGTCAGAAGTACTAGGAAGAAAAGAAATTAAAGGAAGTGTGATAGAAGATGACCAAAGGAGGGGAGCTAATTTAGACTGGGTGGTCAGGAATACCCTCAATGAGGGTGTGTGAACAAAAAAATATGAATGACAGAAGATCAAGGATGGAGAGACATGCAAGGTGAGATCAGATATGGTGGGAGAACAAGTTACATGAAGGTCAAATGGAAAAATGTTCTAGGGAATAGGGCAAACACCCTAAGTTGAGAATGGAATTGCCATGTTCAAGGATTAGAAGGAAATCCAATATGGCTGGAATGTAGCAAGTGACTGAGTATATTAATGATGGAAGAAAAGAGGGATCTAATACTGAGCCACTGGGTACTTCAACATTAAGAGGTAGAGCTCAGGAGGAGGGAACAGAAAAGGGAATTGAGAATGAATAGCCAGAGAGGTAGGGGAAGAAAACGTGCAATATCATGGGAGCCATGATTTAAACATGGAGGTCATGATGACCAAAATAGTTTCAGGGAAATGGTAGCAGTTGGAGGCAGGATTGAAAGGGGTGAAGAGAGAAGAGCAGGTAATGAAATGGTGACAGAGTATAGACAACATTTTAGACAAGTTATTCTGTGAAGAGTGGCAGAGAGATGTTTCTCCATATCCTCACCAACAATTGGTATTGTCACATTTTTTTTTATTTTAGCCATTCTGATAAGTGTATAATGATAATTCATTGTGGTTTTAATTTGCATTTTCCTAAATTGCTAATGATGTTAAACATCTCTTCATGTGCTTATATACCAAAGTATATCCTCTTTGGTGAAATATTCTTTCATGTGCTTTGCCATTTATTTATTTATTTATTTGTTTGTTTATTTATTTATTTTTAAACGATTTTATTTATTTATTTGAGACAGAGAGAGAGCACAAGCAAGGAAGAAGGACAAAGGCAGAGGAAGAAACAGACTCCCCGCTGAGCAGGGAGCCGGACAGGGGGCTCAATCCCAGGACCCTGGGATCATGACCTGAGCTGAAGGCAGATGCTTAACTGACTGAGCCACCCAGGCGCCCCTGCCCATTTTTTAACTGGATTGCTTGTCTTTCTTCTGTTGAGTTTTGGGAAATCTTTATATATTGTAGATATATATATCAGATATATGGCTTGCAGATATCTTCTCCCACTTGCTAGCTTGTCTTTTCATCATCTTAACAGTATTTCACAGAGCAAAAGTTTTAAATTTTGATGAGGTCCAGTTTATCCATCTTTCTTTTTAATAGATAATGCTCCTGGTTTCAAGTCTAAGAATTATTTTGCGTAGCCCTAGGTCATGAAGAATTTCTCCTATGTTGTTACCTACAAATTTTGTAGTTTTACATTTTATGTTTAAGACTATGATCCACTTTGAGTTAATTTTTAGTATAAGATGTGAAGTTCAGATAAAGGTTCATTTTTTGCCTATGGATCTCCAATATATGACATATTTAAATTAAAATATATAATTTATAATCCAAGTGGAATAAGTATTGATATTTTTCACATCCTCCATCAATTTTGATACTTTCCTATTATAAATGTGAGACACTCCTAGAAAAGTCATTTCATGTAGCATTATAAAGCAGGGACAAATAGTTTTATAACAACATCAGCAATTTTTCTTTCTACTGTCTCCAACATGGGACTACCCACATTAAGCAACAGTCGAGATACGTCTTAACTTAAAAAAAATGTCTAATCAGTGATAATGTGAGAGTTTCTAATTGAAACTAGAGTTTCTAAATTTCATTTTAAGAGAAAAAAAATCCAGCTTTTTCTTTTGGCTGCCTTGATCTACACAGGTAAAATGAAAGGAGGCTATCAGTATAGGCATTCAATCCTTTCAGAATGAATGACACTATGGTTTTCCCTCAAATCACCAGGAAAATTACCTTAACCTGCACTCAATTTCATAGGCACTACGGTCACAGCTTCCTACACTGTGTCCATGAGTCCAGTCTCATGAACGGTGAATTCATAATATGCCAAGTCAATCTTCTTTAAACCCCTCTTTTTTCATAAAAACTTTGTTTTTAAGATTTAATTTTTTTATTTGATAGAGAGAGAGAGAGAGAGAGCACAAGTAGGCAGAGAAGCAGGCAGAGGGAGAGGGAGAAACAGGCTCTCCGCTGAGCAGGGAGCCCAATGTGGGGCTCGATCCTAGGACCCCGGGATCATGACCTGAGCCAAAGGCAGCTGCTTAACCGACTGAGCCACCCAGACACCCTAAAAGACTTCATTTTATTTATGAGAGAGAGAGACAGGGAGAGAGAGAGAGCACGAGCAGGGGGAGGGGCAGAGGGAGAAGCAGACTCCCCGCTGAGCAGGGAGCCCGATTCTGGGTCTTGGTCCCAGGACCCCGAGATCATGACTTGAGCCAAAGGCAGACACTTAACCAATTGAGCCACCCAGGTGTCCCTAAGACCGTTTTTATCATATTTCTTCCTATTCCCTTCCCTTACAGTCAACAGCTCCTCATTTACTAATAAATAGCCCAGATTCCTGACTTTGGCATTACAGTCTCCCCCAACCCTGGCCTCTACAGTACTTGTCTATGTAAACTAATCTAATTCCATCTCTGAACCGTCCACGAACTCTCAGCAACTACTCTTTTACTCATGCTGTTCTCTGCTACCTGACATTCTATCTGTTGAATAGACTCCTGTTTTTCCTAGTCAGCGAAAACGCTAACTCCCCCCCAGTCAACATGCCCTAATCTTTCTAGCCCAAATCTTCCAAGGGTTTCCTTTGTCATCCAGGATAAAATACAAGAGCCTTACCACCATCCAGGCTACCCTACCTGATCTGGTCAGTGTTACCTCTCTGACCTTCTCTCTTATGACTGTCTCTGCTCACAAGTAGCACTTCTTCCATCTTCAAGCCAGCAGCAGCACCTCTTCAAATATCTCAAACCTACTCTTCTGTCTCCCGCTTTCACTTACAAGGATCCTTTTGATTCCATTGAGCCCATCTGGATAACCCAGAATAATCTCCTTACCACAAGATTCTTAACTTAATCACATCTGCAAAGTCCCTTTTGCCATGTGAGGTACCATCCTCCCAGGTTCCAGGGATGAAGACACGGATGTCTTTGGGGCTCGTTATTCTGCAAACCGTACCTCCCAAGTCTTCAGGTAGTAGTTCCTCACTTCATTCAAGTTTCTCATCAAATGTCACCTAGTCACTGCTGCCTCCTCTGAGCACTCTAAATGAAATCCATACCTTCCTTTCTCTGTATATTCCTCCTCCTTAGTTCCCTTTCCTTATTAACATTTATCACCACTTGACATAATAATTTTGTTTGTATTTAAAATACAAGCTCTCCAGGGGCGCCCGGGTGGCTCAGTCCGTGAAGCGTCTGCCTTCGGCTCAGGTCATGATCTCGGGGTCCTGAGATCCTATGATCATCCTATGATCAAAAACTGATCACTTTTATTAACATATACCCCGCATCGGGCTCCCTGCTTGGCGGGGAGTCTGCTTCTTCTCCTCCCTGCTTGTGCTCTCTCTCTCTGTCTCAAATAAATAAATAAAATCTTTAAAAAAAATACAAGCTCTCTGAAAGCAAGAATTTTGTCTGTTTTGTTCACTGCTATAACCCCTGCCCTGCACTCCATCTAGAGCAATGCTTACCATATAGTAGGTGCTCAATAAATGTTTATTAAAATGATGAATGTTGACTTTGTGCACTTATTAGTTTCCTACTCTCATATACATTCCTAGAAGTTAAGAACTATGTTTTTAAATTTTTTTTTCCATTTTCTTTTTTTTATTATGTTCAATTAGCCAACATATAGTACATCATTAGTTTTTGATGCAGTGTTCAATGATTAAGAACTATGTTTTATATCAAATTCATACACTTTGTGTACTGAGGAAATCTGATTTCGTTATTATGATTTTATCTTGCCCAGTGAGAAGTCAGAATCCTCTGTCCTACATTCCTATTCTGATCTTATTCTCTCTTCATTTTTAGAAGTTCCCATTCAGTTATTTTGTATAGCAGAACAGTGCTTTCTCTTACTCTTCCCCTGAGATGGGGCACACAGGCAGTAGTTAGAGTTTTCTTAAAGTTGCTGGGCTCTGGCCTTACTATACAGATGGAAAAAAAAACTGGAAACATAGTAGCAACTTAGACATCATATCACATAGCTTGAAATAAATTTTAAATAAACACTTGCTTAAAAGTATGTCTTTCAAATCAATAAGGGTTTATGTGGTTTAAAAAGTCACAGTGGAGTTTAATATACAATCAATTGATTGTCTATCAATTGATACTTTAAAAAAAAAGATTTATTTTTGAAAGACAGAAAGAGAGTGGGTGAGTGGGGGGGGGGCAGGGGGAGAGGGAGAGAGAGAATCTTAAGCAGGCTCTGTGCTCAGCACAGTGCCCGATACAGGACTTGATCTCACAACCCTGAGATCATGACCTGAGCCAAAATGAAGAGTTGGATGCTTAACCAACTGTGCTACCCAGGTGCCCCTGTTGGTGGATACTTTTAATACCAATCAGAAACATCAGCATCTTGTACATGGAAGATCGAAGGAAGAAACCCCAGAGAAAGGAAACTCTGACTGTGTCACTAGCTTATGTGTATTGTTATATATGGTATATACACACACATATATATATATATTACCTCTTTGAGTCTGTTTCCTCATTTACAAATGGTGACAATAAAGGTAACCATATTTACCTAATCTTAATTGAAAGACAAAAATGATGATATGGTGAACAAGTCAGATGTGGTTCTTAAAAAGAAGTTATTACAAACCATGACTCAGTCCTGGCCATATAAAGTGCTTGGAGCAGGGTGGAGTAGAGGAGTGCAATACAGAGGAAGACCCAGGAGAAGAAGGAGGAGAGATCTCCCCTCATAGAATTGGCAGTCTTCCTTTCGCTTAGGAGTCAGAGGCCAGAAGTTTTCAACAAAATGACCTCTGAGAATACTAAACTTCAGTAGAATCCTAAGCAGAGGTCAGAATTCAAAGGAGTTGAAACCCTAGAGAACAATATTGGGAATAACGTTTCAAGACGGAGAATGAAGACTGCGGGGGCAGAACTGTGGGGAAAATGGACTATACAGAAGGAATGGAGAGAATCAGGTGAATTCTCTAGCAACAGAGCTAGCTAGCAGGGATGAGGCAAAAAACAGAGCTAATTACCCTCGTGTATCAGATCACACAATAGATGAGACCTAGCTCCAGATGTCCTGGGTAAAGGGGAGCCAATCATGAAGACCACCCACTTTCAAAGGTATATGCATCCTGCTATTCCTGGGTCCTCCGGTTCTATGACTTTGGTGTGTCATACAACAGCATATGCATATCTTTGCAGGTGAATCATTCAAACATATTTTCAGGCTAGGCTTTTATTCTTGATTTTACAAGGTGGAGCAATGTCTGGGGCTAGGCCTGGGTAGAGACTGACAGATCTAGGACATCCTATGATCAAAAACTGATCACTTTTATTAACATATACAACAATAAACATGGCAATAGCATTCAAAAAAAGTAGCATAAAAACCAGATCCAAATAAATGTGTACTTGAGATTTAAGTTTGTTTTTTTTTTTTTGTATTTCCAAAATACCCAAATAATTAAATAGAGACAGTAGAGAGACTCCATAGCTCTCAAATGGCTACTCAGGTTTGTCTCTGGGAAATATCAGGTTGCTAACACTCTTGCTTTAACAATGCTAAAAATAACACCACAATCCATTTCAAGAGTAGGGAAGAAAAAATGAAGACGATTAACTAGATGATGTGTCAGCGATGATTGAAAAGAACCCAAATGAATCACCTGGAGCTGTCACTGCTGAGAGACAAGTTCTCTGATGTCTTGACCTGTTTCATATAGGTTGCTAACATCTACAGCTATATACACATAGAATTTGGGGTTATGAAGCCCACTTGAAGTTATGTGAAGTCAGCTGGTACTTCTGGTCACATCAAAGAATGAATCAATTTGTTTCAAATAGATGAAAATGTAATTTGTTTACCAGGATGTGGCTATAAAATCCTTAACCCCCTTCACTCACAGCCCTGTGTCATTGAACGCCTTGTGTCACTAAATTTTCTTTTTCACTAGTGGGCTGTCTTACTATAAATACTGCGCAAACAAATGCCACAATTAGCATTTAACCCATCTCCATGGATGAATTCACTCATTCAGTAAGTTTTTATTGAGTGTTTACTAAGTGCTGGGTAATCCTCTAAGCCCTGGGATATGTACATATATGAACCAGACCAAGTCCTCACCGTCAAGGAAGGTAGACTCTAGCTCCCAAGGTACACCCAATTGCTTACCTCCCAACAGAGATTCCAGGGCTGACGAGAGTGAAATCAGTCCCTGCTCCTTTATCTTCCCCAGCATTCTACGCACACATCTGTGGTGCCAGTTAGCATACCAGATTGAGTTGTAGGCTAACTAGGATACCCTGTGAGGCTGTGAGCAACTTGGGAGGAGCCAGAGTGCTGAATGAAGAGAATCCTTCAACTGAGATCCTAGGGAGGTAACTGCATGTATCATCTGTTCCACACTCACTCACCAAGGATCTAAGCCAGGAGGGGAAGGAGCCTTATCTTGCTCGTGGCTGTATCTCCAGTGCCTAGGATAGTGCCTGGAATATTGTAGGCATTCAATAAACATCAGTTGAGTTCATAAATTAACAAAGAAATCAGTTTTCTGATTTCTAGGTTCTGATTCTTTGTACTACTTTGTGCACTGTGTTCTTGTTCATTTCATGGGGCATGTGGCAAAATTCCCAAGAGGGAGGATACTGCTGTAGCTTCTGCCAGAATCTTGGCACCAGTGTAGTTTGTAAACTGGATTATATGTTGGCACATTGTCTACTCCATACCCATGGCTATGACTCTAACTGATTCATGCCCTTATAGCCAGCACCCAGCAAGAGAGAGCTTCGATCCCCTAAGCCCTATTCATGGCTTGAGTCCTTGACCATTTTCCCTTGATTTTGCTTTGTTTCCTGACTTATTCCTCTTTTTCCCTGGTTTCTTCCTTCTTGCATTACTTTTCATTTTGGACCCTGCATTCACCTCCTTGGATCTGTAATTGCTTCTCCGGCTCTGAAAGTCATAGGACTGTGCTTAAATTGCCTTGTACTATCCAGGCTGGTTTGGCTACCCTCAGTAACTCCATTTCTTGATAAGGCCATCAAATGCCATAATCCTCTTCAGAGTTGGCTCCCATGGCTGACATCCATTCATGTTGGCTTAATCCAGTCACCAAGAAGAGGGATCAGACACAGTAGGCATTCAATAAATGTTTGTTCATTTGAATTCACTCATAATAGTGGATACAAGATGGGGTCACTTCCTGCCTCACAGCAATCCCTTCAGTGACCATGACTGTGTTCTTCTCCTTCCTTTGGAGGAATTCTCTTCTGCCCCCAAACACATTGTCTAAATGGAATCACCTATTTTCTTATATCACACCCCCCCCAGTCATAGTTAGTGATCAAAGAAGGGAGAAATTGGCCAAACTCTAACAAAGCATGTGGCCTAGAATTTACCTTAACTCTCTTATCAGAACAGCCTTGGAGGACTTGGAAAATGAGAGTAGAACCATGTGATTAGCTGATCAAATCTTTCCTTCGCCTCTCAAAAAGTTAGTTAACAAAGGAATGTCTTCAACTCATTTTGCTACCACTGTCCATCAGGGTGAAGTATGTGCATACTTGTGTGCTTTCTTTTTCTCCCTTTATTGAATGGGAGTTTTTATTGATATTATATTCTGCTTCCACTATTATATATTGATTATTTTGTGGGTGGATAAATTTCTCATTTAGTCTTAAGGTATATGCATATAAAGAACCACACTTGGGGGCACCTGGGTGGCTCAGTTGGTTAAGCGTCTGCCTTCAGCTCAGGTCACGGTCTCGGGGTCCTGGGATTGAGCCCCACATCAGGTTCTCTGCTCAGCAGGGAGTCTGCTTCTCCCTCTCCTTCTGTCCCTCCCCTCTGCTTGTGCATGCTCTCTAAGTAGTCCAATCAGATTATTTTTCCTGAGATTTTTCACATTCCTCTGGTAGCCATATATCTAGCTTCACAGGGAAGGATGTGAACGCTCAGAAGCAGAAGTGAGAGATGGAGAAAGACAGAATGAGAGAGAGGGAGGGAGAGAGAAGAAAGAGCAGCAGGTTCTGACAGCGGACAAGCCCCTGCTTCCAGTTCCAGGGTGTTTCGATTATTGCCTTCTGGAAGCTCAGTTCATTTCTTCATTCATTTTTATGAGCATTTTGCAGCCTTCCAAAACATATTCCTTTCATCTAGGCTACTTTAAATTAGGTGTCTCTTGCCTAACAACCGTAACAGTTCACACCAATATACTACACTAGTTTGTAATCTATTATTCGGGGATGAAATTAAAAATTGAAAAAATTAATGGAACAAAATTAATAGAATATTTCTGAGTGCATCACATGAAGTGTTGGTTTGACACGCATGCGTGTGTGTGTGTGTGTTGCACACACATGCTGGATTACTAAGAACATCACGCTCAAAAATGTTTGAAAGCCATGGCATGAAAGCATTTAAATCTGTGACTCAGTGGGGCCACTTGAAGAGTGTTAAGAAATCAGTCTAGATCATTTTGTTTTTAATGAGCAACCCAGGTATGTGGGAGGTGAAAAAAGCCTCGAGAAAGGCTGAGTCATTAAAGAAACTTCTCTGTACTTGAAGCAAAATATTCTCCCCAAAGTGACACAGTGGAATAATTCATGCCTATGAATTTGGTGAGGTCTGGAAACCAAAAGGCTAGAAGGAAGTTCCTTTCAGTAGCTACAGCCTCACAAGCTGCAAGAGTTCCAATTACCCAGGTGATTGGCTTAGTGTGAAATCTCCATATTATGCAAAATACGAGGAAGGATCCGAGGAAGTTAATAGAATCAAGGCAGTGATGAGTGTACAATCATAGCAGGATAATGGGTGTGCAGCAAGACTCATTTAGAAAAATAAAGCGAAATATCAAGATGACTTAGTTATGAATGGACACCTAAGCTAATTTCCTGCAGCACAGCTGGAATATCATGTGCCTCCGATTGCTGGACTTCTGCTCCAGAGGGAAGCATTCAGTCTCTAAATAAAAGCTGCCGTGAAATAACAGACTTATTATTGAAGCGGATAACTTTGGTTGAGTGACAGTTACAGTTGCTCTATGGTGAAGGGATAGGAAATGAATCAGTGTCAAGTTGAGGCTAAAGTAGGGATATAGGGAGCAGCGTCTCACCTGAAGGAGATCCTGCCACTGATCCAATTACCTGGAGGGAAAATGCAATCTTCATAACAGAACCTGGAACTGTAGGAGGGTTTTAGGTACGCTGGAGGGTGGGGGCCAACTCCTGGTCAAGACGCTAGAGCAGCACTGCCTGATAGAGTTTTCTATGATGACAGATGAGTTCTGTGCTGTCCTCTACAGTAGCCACTAGCCATATTTGACTACTGAACCCTTGAAATAAGCCTAGTGAGACTGAGGAACTGAATTTTTAAAGTCAATTTCAGTTGAATTAATTTACACTCAAGTTTAAATAACCGCATGTGGCTAGTGTCCTCCATAATGCACAGCAGAGGTTAGCCCGTGAGAGCGTCTGAGTGTTTAGGAGGCAACTACCTGGTGCTGGGTCTCAACCCTCTGCCTGGAAATGGGCCGGGAGCTAGGGGGAATGCACTTGGTTAGGTTAGAGTGGTGCACCATGGTTAGGTTCCTCAATGCACTGTTGGTCAGGCACCGCTTACTTCCTACACACTCCTATTCCTTGAATTCTCACCTGTATCTGGAGAGGTCCTTTGCAAAATCCCTCTGTTTGATTTGGGCTCAGGGGATTCACTGGAAGGAATCTATCTACAGGATGACTTGGGTGTTCAAAGGGGACGAGGGGCGCCTGGGTGGTTCAGTCTGTGTAGCATCTGACTCTTGATTGAACCTCAGGTCCTGATCTCAGGGTCGTGAGTTCAAGCCCTGCACTGGGCTCCGTGCTGGGTGTGGAGCCTACTCTGAAGAAAAGGCGATGGGCGGGGAGGAGAGCATTCTTGGGTTCTAGGGTTTATACTTGCAGGAGGAATCAAAATAAAAGCATTTTACCCAAAGGTATGTAAAAGTTTCAAACTTTAAGTCAAACTACTAATTTTGCCTTACGGACCCACTAAACAAAAACATTTTGTTGTATTCTATGTTTAAAGAGACATAAATTGAGGGGGGCGGAGCAAGATGGCGGAGGAGTAGGAGACCTAGATTTCGTCTGGTCTCAGGAATTCAGCTGAATAGGGATCAAACCATTCTGAACACCTACGAACTCAACAGGAGACCGAAGAAGAGAGTAGCAACAACTCTCTGAACAGAGAAGCGACCACTTACTGGAAGGTAGGGCGTGCGGAGAAGTGAATCCGAGGCGATATTCGGGAGGATAGACGGCGGGGGAGGGGCCCCCGCCGGCCGCTTCTGGCAAGTGCTAGAGCCCCGGAGCACAAAATCGGACCTTTTAGAAGTTGGCTCGGCGGAGGGACGTCGCTGCAGTGGCTAAGCGGGGGGTGGAATCCTCCCGGGACAGTGTGGTCTCAGGACCCTTGGGGTCAGAGAGAGACCGGGGGTGCCTGAGTGCGCCAGAGCTCCCAGGTATCAGAGCAGGGAAGCCGGCTGCAGAGACGGAGCAGAGGCGCGGGCTCTCAGCTCGGGGTTGCCATAAACTGTGATCTGCGGCCCAGTCGGGGCACGGCTCCTCCAGCAGGGACCCAACAAGCAGCAGATCCGGGGAGACTCCCCTTCCTTCCCGGGGAGGAGCGGTGCGGGAACGCACTGCAGGGATCTGCTGGGTTTGGAGACTCCGCGCGGGGTCGGGTGCCAGAGATAGAAAGGATCGGTCACAGGCCGGGTGAGCATGGAGTGCGGCCGGAGACTGGGGACACGGAAGTGACTGCTTTTCTCTGGGGGCGCACTGAGGAGCGGGGCCCCGAGTTCTCAGCTCCTCCGGGTTGAATTGGGAGGCCACCATTTCTGCCCTGGTCCTCCAAAGCTGTACCGAGAGCTTGCAGGGAACAAAAGCTCCTGAGAGCAAACTGGAGCAGCTTCCTTAGCCCGGACCGACAAGGGCGGGGCAATTCCGCCTCCGGCAAAGACATTTGGAAACCACAGCAACAGGCCCCTCCCCCAGAAGATCAGCACAAACAGCCAGCAAGCCAAGACCAAGCTGATCGATCAAGGAGAATAGGAGAACTCCAGCGCTAGGGGAATACTGCACATAGATTCATGGCTTTTTTTTTTTTTTTTTTTACCATGATTCATTATTTCATCAAAGTTAATTTTTGTTGACTGTTTTTTTTTTTATTTTTCTTTTTCCCTTTTTCAACCAACATCTTATAAATCCCTTTTTTTAAAAAAAAAACATTTTTTATTTTTCATTTTTAGAGTCATATTTTATCCCTTCATAGTAGTTACCCTTATTTTTGGCATATATATATATAAGTTGTTCTCTCTTTAAAATTTTGAGGTACAGTTTCTTCTAAAAGATCAAAATATATCCTAAATCACTAGTGTATGGCTTTGTTCTAGTCTCCTGCCTGATCACATTCTCTCCCATTTTCCTTTCTTTTTTTTCTTAAATCTTCTTTCTTTTTTCAAACAACTTATCTTACCAAGTCCTTTTATAAAATCTTTTATAATTTTCATCTTTACAGTCATCTTCCATCCCTTCATTGTATCAACCCTTAATTTGTACATATATGTCTTTCTTCCTTTAAAATTTTAGGAGGCACTTTTTCTAACAGACCAAAATACGCCCAAAATCTAGTGTGTGGCACTGATCTATGCACTAGCCTGATCATATTTGATCATATTCTGCCTTTTTTGTATTGTTTTGTTTTTGTTTTTATCTTTTTTTTTCTTTTTCTCTTTCTTTTTTCTTTCTTTCCCTTTCTTTTCCCCTGGTTTCAGGTCTTTTCTGATTTGTATACAGTATATTTGCTGGGGACGTTGTAAACCTGTTAGCATTTTGTTCTCTCATTCATCAATTCTCCTCTGCACAAAATGACAAGACGAAAGAAATCACCTCAGCAAAAAGAACAAGAGGTAGTACCGTCAGCCAGGGACCTACTCAATACGGACATTAGTACGATGTCGGACCTAGAGTTCAGAATCATGACTTTAAAGGTACTAGCTGGGCTTGAAAAAAGCGTGGAAGTTATTAGAGAAACCCTTTCTGGAGAAATAAAAGAACTAAAATCTAACCAAATCGAAATCAAAAAGGCTATTGATGAGGTGCAATCAAAAATGGGGGCACTAAATGCTAGGATAAATGAGGCAGAAGAGAGAATCAGCGATATAGAAGACCAAATGATGGAAAATAAAGAGGCTGAGAAAAAGAGAGAGAAACAACTACAGGATCACGAGGGCAGAATTCGAGAGATAAGTGATATGATAAGACGAAACAACATCAGAATAATTGGGATCCCAGAAGAAGAAGAGAGAGAGAGGCAGAAGGTATATTGGAGCAAATTATAGCAGAGAACTTCCCTAATGTGAGGAAGGAAACAGGCATTAAAATCCAGGAGGCACAGAGAACCCCTCTCAAAATCAATAATAATAGGTCAACACCCCGACATCTAATAGTAAAACTTACGAGTCTCAGAGACAAAGAGAAAATCCTGAAAGCAGCTCGGGAGAAGAGATATGTAACCTACAATGGTAGAAACATTAGATTGGCAACAGACCTATCCACAGAGACCTGGCAGGCCAGAAAGGACTGGCAAGATATCTTCAGAGCACTAAACGAGAAAAATATGCAGCCAAGAATACTATATCCAGCTAGGCTATCATTGAAAATAGAAGGAGAGATAAAAAGCTTCCAGAACAAACAAAAACTAAAGGAATTTGCAAACACGAAACCAGCCCTCCAAGAAATATTGAGAGGGGTCCTCTAAGCAAAGAGAGAACCTAAAAGCAGCAAAGAGCAGAAACGAACACAGACAACACACAGTTAACAGTCACCTTACAGGTAATACAATGGCACTAAATTCATACCTTTCAATAGTTACCCTGAATATAAATGGGCTAAATGCCCCAATCAAAAGACACAGGCTATCAGATTGGATTAAAAATCAAGACCTATCCATATGCTGTCTGCAAGAGACTCATTTTAGACCCAAAGACACCCCCAGATTGAAAGTGAGGGGGTGGAAAACCATTTACCATGCTAATGGACACCAAAAGAAAGCTGGGGTGGCAATCCTTATATCAGACAAACTAGATTTTAAAACAAAGACTGTAATAAGAGATGAGGAAGGACACTATATCCTACTGAAAGGGTCTATCCAACAAGAAGATCTAACAATTGTAAATATCTATGCCCCGAACATGGGAGCAGCCAATTATATAAGGCAATTAATAACAAAAGCAAAGAAACACATTGACAACAATACAATAATAGTGGGGGACTTTAACACCCCCCTGACTGAAATGGACAGATCATCTAAGCAAAAGATCAACAAGGAAATAAAGGATTTAAATGACACACTGGACCAAATGGACTTCAAAGACATATTCAGAACATTCCATCCCAAAGCAAAGGAATACACATTCTTCTCTAGTGCCCATGGAACATTCTCCAGAATTGATCACATCCTAGGTCACAAATCAGGTCTCAACCGGTACCAAAAGATTGGGATCATTCCCTGCATATTTTCAGACCACAATGCTTTGAAACTAGAACTCAACCACAAGAGGAAAGTCGGAAAGAACTCAAATACATGGAGGCTAAAGAGCATCCTACTAAAGAATGAATGGGTCAACCAAGAAATTAAAGAAGAATTAAAAAAATTCATGGAAACCAATGAAAATGAAAACACAACTGTTCAAAATCTTTGGGATACAGCAAAGGCAGTCCTGAGAGGAAAGTATATAGCAATACAAGCCTTTCTCAAGAAACAAGAAAGGTCTCAAATACACAACCTAACCCTACACCTAAAGGAGCTGGAGAAAGAACAGCAAATAAAGCCTAAACCCAGCAGGAGAAGAGAAATCATAAAGATCAGAGCAGAAATCAATGAACTAGAAACCAAAAGAACAGTAGAACAGATCAACGAAACTAGGAGCTGGTTCTTTGAAAGAATTAACAAGATTGATAAACCCCTGGCCAGACTGATCAAAAAGAAAAGAGAAATGACCCAAATCAACAAAATCATGAATGAAAGAGGAGAGATCACAACCAACACCAAAGAAATACAAACAATTATAAGAACATATTATGAGCAACTTTATGCCAGCAAATTAGATAACCTGGAAGAAATGGGTGCATTCCTAGAGATGTATCAACTACCAAAATTGAACCAGGAAGAAATAGAAAACCTGAACAGACCTATAACCACTAAGGAAATTGAAACAGTCATCAAAAATCTCCCAAGAAACAAAAGCCCAGGGCCAGATGGCTTCCCAGGGGAATTCTATCAGACATTTCAAGAAGAATTAATACCTATTCTCCTGAAACTGTTCCAAAAAATAGAGATGGAAGGGAAACTTCCAAATTCATTTTATGAGGCCAGCATTACCTTAATCCCAAAACCAGACAAAGACCCCATCAAAAAAGAGAATTACAGACCAATATCCTTGATGAACATGGATGCAAAAATTCTCACCAAAATACTAGCCAATAGGATCCAACAGTACATTAAAAGGATTATTCACCAGGACCAAGTGGGATTTATTCCTGGGCTGCAAGGCTGGTTCAACATCCGCAAATCAATCAACGTGATACAATACATTAACAAAAGAAAGAGCAAGAATCATATGATCCTCTCAATAGATGCAGAAAAAGCATTTGACAAAGTACAACATCCTTTCTTGATCAAAACTCTTCAGAGTATAGGGATAGTGGGGACATACCTCAATATCATAAAAGCCATCTATGAAAAACCTACAGCCAATATCATTCTCAATGGGGAAAGGCTGAGAGCTTTTCCCCTAAGGTCAGGAACGTGGCAGGGATGACCACTCTCACCACTGCTATTCAACGTAGTATTAGAAGTCCTAGCCACAGCAATCAGACAACAAAAAGAAATCAAAGGCATCCAAATCGGCAAAGAGGAAGTCAAACTCTCACTCTTTGCAGATGATATGATACTGTATATGGAAAACCCAAAAGACTCCACCCCAAAACTGCTAGAACTCATACAGGAAGTCAGTAAAGTAGCAGGATATAAAATCAATGCACAGAAATCAGTGGCATTCCTATACACCAACAACAAGACAGAAGAGAGACAAATCAAGGAGTCGATCCCATTTACAATTGCACCCAAAACCATTAGATACCTAGGAATAAATCTAACCAAAGAGGCAAAGGATCTGTACTCAGAAAACTATAAAATACTCATGAAAGAAATTGAGGAAGACACAAAGAAATGGAAAAACGTTCCATGCTCATGGATTGGGAGAATCAACATTGTGAAGATGTCAATGCTACCTAGAGCAATCTACACATTCAATGCAATCCCCATCAAAATACCATCCACTTTTTTCAAAGAAATGGAACAAATAATCCTAAAATTCGTATGGAACCAGAAGAGACCCCGAATAGCCAGAGGAATACTGAAAAAGAAAAGCAAAGCTGGCGGTATCACAATTCCGGACTTCCAGCTCTATTACAAAGCTGTCATCATCAAGACAGTATGGTACTGGCACAAAAACAGACACATAGATCAATGGAACAGAATCGAGAGCCCAGAAATGGACCCTCAACTCTATGGTCAACTTATCTTTGACAAAGCAGGAAAGAATGTCCAATGGAAAAAAGACAGTCTCTTCAACAAATGGTGTTGGGAAAATTGGACAGCCACATGCAGAAGAATGAAACTGGACCATTTCCTTACACCACACACAAAAATAGACTCCAAATGGTTGAAAGACCTAAACGTGAGACAGGAGTCCATCCAAATCCTAAAGGAGAACACAGGTAGCAACCTTTTCGACCTTAGCTGCAGCAACTTCTTCCTAGAAACATCGCCAAAGGCACGGGAAGCCAGGGCAAAAATGAACTATTGGGATTTCATCAAGATAAAAAGCTTTTGCACAGCAAAAGAAACAGTCCACAAAACCAAAAGACAACCGACAGAATGGGAGAAGATATTTGCAAATGACATATCAGATAAAGGGCTAGTATCCAAAATCTATAAAGAACTTATCAAACTCAACACCCAAAGAACAAATAATCCAATCAAGAAATGGGCAGAAGACATGAACAGACATTTCTCCAAAGAAGACATCCAAATGGCCAACAGGCACATGAAAAAGTCCTCAACATCGCTCGGCATCAGGGAAATCCAAATCAAAACCTCAATGAGATACCACCTCACACCCGTCAGAATGGCTAAAATTAACAAGTCAGGGAACGACAGATGTTGGCGGGGATGTGGAGAAAGGGGAACCCTCCTACACTGTTGGTGGGAATGCAAGCTGGTGCAACCACTCTGGAAAACAGTATGGAGGTTCCTCAAACAGTTGAAATTAGAGCTACCGTTCGATCCAGCAATTGCACTACTGGGTATTTACCACAAAGATACAAATGTAGGGACCCGAAGGGGTACGTGTACCCCAATGTTTATAGCAGCAATGTCCACCATAGCCAAACTGTGGAAAGAGCCAAGATGCCCATCGACAGATGAATGGATAAAGAAGAAGTGGTATATATACACAATGGAATATTATGCAGCCATCAAAAGGAATGAGATCTTGCCATTTGCAACGACGTGGATGGAACTGGAGGGTGTTATGCTGAGTGAAATAAGTCAATCAGAGAAAGACATGTATCACATGACCTCACTGATATGAGGAATTCTTAATCTCAGGAAAGAAACTGAGTGTTACTGGAGTGGTTGGGGGTGGGAGGGATGGGGTGGCTGGGTGATAGTCATTGGGGAGGGTATGTGCTACGGTGAGCGCTGTGAATTGTGCAAGACTGTTGAATCACACTTCTGTACTTCTGAAACAAATAACGCAACATATTTTAAGAAAAAAGAAAAAGAAGAAGATAACAGGAGAGGAAGAAAAGGGGAGTATGTCAGAGGGGGAGACGAACCATGAGAGATGATGGACTCTGAAAAACAAACTGAGGGTTCTAGAGGGGAGGGGGGTAGGGGGATGGGTTAGCCTGGTGATGGGTATTGAGGAGGGCACGTTCTGCATGGAGCACTGGGTGTTATGAACAAACAATGAATCATGGAACACTGCACCAAAAACTAATGATGTAATATATGGTGATTAACATAACAATAAAAAAATAAAAAAAAGAGAGACATAAATTGAGATAAAACGATGTGTCTAAGTAGACATAGCATCTCACTGGAGTCTAATTCATATAATATTGGACCTGCTAACTGACTCCAAACAAGTTCCTTATGTTCTGTACAAAAAAAAAAAAAAATGGTGTCGTTCTCCTCCCACAAGTTATCTCTGTGAAAAACTCAAAAACATTTTTTGGTAATATTAAAAAAAACCTTTAAAAAAAAGTATTGTACAGGCTTTACTTGTCCATTACAGAAAACTGATAAGATACAAGTAATCAAAAAGGAGGAAAAAATTGATCCTGCCATGGAAACCACGGTTAAATTTTGTGATATGTACCGTTAGAGAATTTTTTGTGCTGTATGACTAATAAAGTCCTTTCTGCATGCATGCACCCACATGTATATTAGATGAGATCACCTAGTGTAATTATAATTTTTTCTTTCCATGTAAAGCAGATAAAAGGTTTGTTTCAAAACATACACATTTGTATACATTTTATAATTTTTTAAGGCTGCATTATATTTCATTATGTGGATAAATCATAACTAATTTAGCCATTCTCCTGTGGTTGTACATTTAGGTTTACTTTTTCACCCACCATCATAAAGAGTACTCTGTAGAACATTATTGTATCTATGCAAGTACTTCCTTTAAGGTATTCTTTTGACTGGATAGTTACATTTGAGAGGTAATAAAATAAAATAGGATGATCTTTGTCTTCAACATCAATAATGATAACAGCTGAGATTATTGAGCCCTTACTATGTGCTAAATATTATTCTAATTGCTATGTGAGTTTACTTCTTGTGCACTCCTGTTCCTTGATTTCTCACCTATATTTGGGGAGGTCCTTTAAAAATAATTAATTTGAATAAGTGTTACTATTATACCCATTTTACATAGGGTAAAACTGAGGTACAGGGGAATTTATTCACTTGTTCAAGACCATTTCATTACTGAGGAGAAATCTGGATTTAAATCCAAACAGTCTGACTCTAGTCTGCCCTGAACCAGAATCTCTACTCTGCTTCCTCACCATAAATTTTGCTTTGGGTGCTCACATTAGAGATTCCTTTCACCATTATTTCTCATCTACAGGGCTGTCTCTTGGGCTTTTGCTACTCTAAGCACATTGGAAAATATGCCACCCCTCAAATATCAAAAGGTTCCCCATGGATAAAAGGAACTCTTTGGTTTTGGGTAATCCCAGTTTCAGACGTAGGAAAAGATAAACACTTAACAACAGCAAAGAATGATGGCATCAGTTCAGTTTTTCCATCCTAGTCAGTAATTACAGTAGCTGGTATTTTTCTTCTATTTCTATGGTAGTGTTCTTTTAATTGAGCCTCATGTTATAATTTCACTTATCACATTCGTTTTTCCCATTGGATTGCATGGGAGGAGGGGTGATGATCCATATCCTATTGATTTTTGTTGTATAGGGCCTAGAACAGTATGTTTTAATCTCCATGGAAATGCAAACACATGATCTTGTGACCTTATTTTGGTCATAAATTGCGTTCATAGGTTCCGTGGCTTCAACACATAAAGAAGCAACCTTGGTCTGCGGTGTTGTGCTACAGTAAGAAATAGGTATTTTGGGTTTGTCCCTGCTTTTTGACCCACAGCTCCTAAAAACCCTTGTAATTTCCTGACAGTTGTGATAGGAGCATCATCTGTTACAATATCTGGTCTTAGTCCCAGTTCCTGACAGGAGAGCTTCCAAGACCCTTGGAATCTCAGGAGAGATGAGTGTCTTTTTTGTATGCTAATGAGATGGCTGGTAGCTGGGGCTCCTAGGTAGCATCAGGATATGCTTCTGCAGAAAGATCAAAGCAGGATTAGAGGGTTAGAACTTTCAGCTCCACCCCCCAACCTCCAGTGGCAGGAGAAGGACTAGAGATTAAGTTAATCACCCATGGCTAACAATTTAATCAATCGTGTCCATGTAATAGAAACGCCATTAAAAAAAAAAAAAAACTCCTAAAAGATGGGGCTCAGAGAGCTTCTGGGTTGGGGAACACACTGAGGTGCCAGAAGGGTGGTGGACCCAGAGAGGGCTTGGATGCTCTGCACCCTTTCCTCCCATACCTTGCCCCGTACATCTCCTGTATAGGGCTGTTCCTGAGTTGCATCCTTTATTTAATAGTAACTAAACTGTTATTCTGCATTCTGTGAGCCATTCTAGCAAGTTATCAAACCAGAGGAGGAGGTCATAGTAACTGCTGGTCCATTAGAAGTGTGGGAGGCTCCAGAGACTAGCGACTGGTATCTGAGGTTGGGAGGCAGTCTCGTGGGGCTGAGCCTTTTACCTGGAGAGTCTGATGTCTGTCTTAGTGTCCGGAGAGTTGGAGAATTGGTTGGTGTGGGGAACATAACCTCACACATTTGCTGTCAGAAGTGCTTGTGAGTAGAAAAACAGACCAGCGTGTCTATTTCCTAAATGAACATTGATTTCTAAGAATCCTGGCTCCTGAGCTGTGGCAGATCCTGCAGTGGGGACCTTTTGAGGTGGTTCTCAAAAGACAATGCAATATGAACATGTAAGGTCTCATTTATGTAAAAATCCTATGAAGGGATTGGATTATTTTTCTCAGCTTATATTATCATCTTATGCTCTCCCTGATGGCAAAAAATCAAGAATCAGCCTAAAGTTATATATGACTCCACTGAATCAGAGAAGTTAGGTTTTACCAGTATGGTAAATGCTCAAAGATATTTTAATATTTAAAATATTACAAGGGGAATTCAGAAAAATGAGTGGCCATAGGGATGTTGCATGGGCATGTCCATTTTTCAATCCCATTCCTATGTCCTGCTCATTTTAATTACCAGTTGAACCAAATATTAAAACACATCAGAACATCAGTTGCGTTTGCTTTTTCATTTGAAAGTGCAGGCATATCTGCTGAGAAATCTCGGGTGTGACAATGCAATCAAGACTTTGGAAAAAGCGTAGCCAAATGCAATTTATATCAGTGCTCAGAGAAAATTGATTGTGATATTATTCATATCATTTTTCTCTGCATTTCATTTCTCAATCCATGCATATAAAAATGTTACTTTCTAACGCATGGACTATAGACACTATAGATTATATGAAATTGGTCATACATTTAAGATTTTAGAATCTTAGGGAAAAAAACCATGTCCTACGTGGTGCTCCCTCTGAAATAAAAATATCCATATAAAGAGAATTGATGTCCCTTTGTTCTTCCACTAGGCAGGAATCTGCCTGCTCTACACTGCATTACATTAGCATGAGTGCTTGCTGTGTACCAGCATGGTGGGTAGTCCCCACTGGCAGTGGGAGCCATGAAGGGACTAAAGCTGCGGTGGAAACCCCCATTTATATGTGTGAACCAACCCCTCCCCTTCCTATCTCCATCTTTTTAAAAAAGTGTGGCCAAAGGAGCCACAGAAGACAATTGTGGCCTTTGCCTGGGAAGGGTCCCTAAAAGCAGAAAACACTCTTGCAAGAGATTGTCAATAAAAAGGATCAGTTCTCAGGGGCACCTGGGTGGCTCAGTTGGTTAAGCGACTGCCTTCGGCTCAGGTCATGATCCTGGAGTCCCGGGATCGAGTCCCACATCGGGCTCCCTGCTCGGCAAGGGGTCTGCTTCTCCGTCTGACCCTCCTCCCTCTCATGCTCTCTGTCTCTCATTCTCTCTCTCTCAAATAAAATCTTTAAATAAAAAGGATCAGTTTTCGTCAACTCATAACCTCATAAATACATTCAGGTTTTTTTTTTTTTAAGATTTTATTTATTCCAGAGGGAGAGCAAGAGTGAGAGCGAGAGCAAGAGTCAGGAGCAGAGGGAGAGGGACAAAGAGACTCTGCGTTGAGTGTGGAGCATGATGAGGGGCTGGATCCCACCACCCTGAGATCATGACCTGAGCCTGAACCAAGAGTCTGGCATTTAACAGACTGAACCACCCAGGCGCACTGCATTCAGTTTTTATAACATGAAGTTTTTGTGGCAAAAAATCTCCTCACTGCTACATAGAGAAATGGGGCATAAAAGAACCAGCTGTAATCATTAAATCTAAAAGGTTCTAGAGATTGAAAAATAAACTATGACAAAATAGGACTCAAAATACGAAAGAGTCTGATCTGGTCCCTGACCTAAGAGTTCCCTAGGATGAAATGTTTCTTCTTTCTTTATAACAACTTTATAGAGATACAATTACCATACCATACAATTCACTCATTTAAAGCATACAATTCAAAGAGTCTTAGCATATTCACAGAGTTATGCAACCATCACCACCATCAACCCTAGAATATTTTCATTTCCTTCAAATAAACTCTGCACTAAGTCGTCACCCCCAAATCTCCCCTCACCCCCTCTGGCCCTGGACAAACACTAATCTAGTTTTTGTCTATACAGATTTTCCCATTACGTACATTTTATATAAATGGAATCATACAATATATGGTCCTTTGTGACCGGCTTCTTTCACAAGCGGGAGGGGCAGAGGCAGAGGGAGAGAGAATCTCAAGCAGACTCCATGCTGAGCACAGAGCCCCACGAGGGGCTCAATCCCAGGACCCTGAGATCATGACTTGAGCAGAAACCAAGAGTCAGATATTTAACTGACTGAGACACCCAGACGCCCCTAATTACGTTTTCTTGATCTTCTCTTTAGAAGCCAATTATCTACATATTATTAAAATCTCCACCCCCTATGTACATCTATTAGATTGCATACATTTTTTCTTTTTGGCTTGGAATTCACCATTTATTTTCATTTTTCTGTACTTAGTATATATATGCACTTTACAATATTATTTGGGTAAAAGGGATGGGTTTTGCCACAGTTTTAAAGAAGCCACTAATGACAGCAGATTTGAATTCCGTCTTTGTTGTGGTCTCTCCCAGCTCTCAACTAGGCCTGAGATGGATCTAGTCTGCCACAAAGATCACAGTGCCTCCTTGAGTTTAATTATGTATCTTCATGTGTAACGGCTCTTTCTTGACTAAACATAATATCACCAACACTAAACTGGTACAACAGTCAGGGGTCTCGATCTCTTTCATCATTGCATTCAATCAAGTGCCACAAAAATACAATTTAAGCCAGTTTTCATGATTTTATTCTTGTCTATGCTGATATTTTCTGACTTCTGAGTTTCTTTGCCTGAATATCAGAGCATCGAAGAAGTTTCCATTCTTTTAAAATTTCAGTATCTCTCTCCATGTCGATGGGTGGAAAAGCCAGGCCTTTTTTTGTATTTCAGTTTCTACAATTCCTTTGGAGAACTATGAGACATTTTAGTTGTTTCTGGCACCTGATTTGCACATGCATTCTACACTTTTCTTTCATTCCAAATTTTTGAAGAGAATCAGAGTTTACACTTTCAGGAACCTAAATGTCTAGTGGACGGGAGAAAGGTGAAACAAAACAGGTACTCCATCATATAACTTGAATGCAAAAAACAGTTTAAAAAAGTGAAAATAGGTATGATTTATTACTACCTATGTGCCAAGAATTGCATTAAACACCTTACACACATTTCATTTTTTTTTTGTTTTCCTAGAATATTTACTTTTGATTTTATTGGGGAATCCATTTTAATATGCTGCTCTTTTTATTTTTTTTTAAGATTTTATTTATTTATTCGACAGAGAGAGAGACAGCACAAGCAGAGTGGCAGGCAGAGGGAGAGGGAGAAGCAGGCTCTCTGCCAAGCAGGGAGCCCGATGTGGGGCTCGATCCCAGGACCCTGGGATCATGACCTGAGCTGAAGGCAGACGCTTAACCGACTGAGCCACCCAGATGCCCCTATGCTGCTCTTTTTAAAGTGAACTATTTCCCATTCAAGTATAAAATATGTTTATCACTTAAAAAAGGAAAAACACAGAGAGGCAGAAAGCAGAAAAAAAATACCAGTTGTATGCATTTCATTCTTAAGGCAACCACATCCAGTAGACAACCTCATCCCCATTTTAAAGATGAGCAAGTTGAAGGGTACAGGAGTTAAGAAACGTGCCTAATTAAAAGCTCAAATTTATAAATAGTGGATGTGGGATTTGAATCCATGTTTTGTCTAAATTTGAAAGCTGACTGAATTGATGCATCAATATATAATGAAGTTATTCTGCCATGGGACAAGAAGAATGCTTGGGGGCATTGTGGAAGATGAGAGAACGGAGGAGGCCTCAGAGATGGTCACTGGGCAGAAAACAAAAGATGGATCTGTGGTTGCCTTGGGCCACTGCGGATGAAAGATGTGCAGGACGGGAAGTTGCTATTATGGGCAGTGGGCAGCATTGCTCTCAGCCAGTGTCTGCGTGGGGGACGGTTCAAGGGGCAAAGGGGGCCACAGCACATCCGACAGCTGCAAGTGGTATGTGTGTGCACTTGGCAAGCAAAGAGAGAAGAGGCTGGAACAGAAGGTTGGGCTACATAAGTTTCCAAAGGGCTGTTATGTTAGTGTAGAGACTGGATGAAAAGCATGTAGACTCCCCGATTAGCTAGGGCAGGAATCCAGGTAGGGGCAGGGTGGGAGTGGGAGAGGAGATGGATCTGAGCTGTGCTGACTGGTGAGAGCAGCAGAATGTCAGGCTGGGGGGAATTTAGAGTCCACACGATGTCTCCCAATGAAGCATCACTGTTAGATCCCTGCCTCTCCCATGCACCCCAATGTTCATAGCAGCAATGTCCACAACAGCCAAACTGTGGAAGGAGCTGAGATGCCCTTCAACGGAGGAATGGATAAAGAAGATGTGGTTCATAAATATAATGGAATATTACTCAGCCATCAGAAAGGATGAATACCCAACTTTTGCATCGACATGGATGGAGCTGGAGGGGATTATGCTCAGTGAAATAAGTCAAGCAGAGAAAGACAATTATCATATGGTTTCACTTATTTGTGGAACATGAGGAATAGCGTGGAGTACATCAGGAGAAGGAAGGGAAAATGAGGGGGTGGGGAATCGGAGGGGGAGACGAACCATGAGAGACTATGGACTCCGGGAAACAAACTGAGGGTTTTAGACGGGGGCAGGGGATGGGTGAGCTTGGTGATGGGTATTAAGGAGGGCACGTACTGCATGGAGCACTGGGTCTTATAAGCAAACAATGAATCATGGAACACTACATCAAAAACTAATGATGTACTGTATGGTAACACAACATAATAATAATAATAAAAAAAAAAGATCCCTGGGGCGCCTGGGTGGCTCAGTTGTTGAGTGTCTGTCTTCAGCTCAGGTCATGATCCCAGGGTCCTGGGATCGAGCCCCACATCGGGCTCCCTACTTGGTGGGAAGCCTGCTTCTCCCTCTCCCCCTCCCCTGCTTGTGTTCCCTCTCTTGCTGTGTCTCTCTCTGTCAAATAAATAAAATCTTAAAAAAAAAAAAACCCCTGCCCCTCCAATCCCCTCTGCTGTGTCCTGGGATGGGGCTGTGAGTGCACAGATTCCCCTTGTCTCGGGATGACTTTTCCAACGCATTGATTCTAATCTTGCTTCTGCCACTTATTGTATAATCCTAGGTAATGCATTAGTTTTCTAGGGCTGCTGTGACCAGCTGCTATGGACTGGGTGACTTAAACACAGAAATGTGTTGTCTCCCAGTTCTGGTGGCCAGAAGTCCAAAATCAAGGTGTCGGCAGGGTTGGTTCCTTCTGAGGGCTACAAGAGGGAATCTGTTCCAGGCATTTCTCCTTGGCTTGTAGATGCCTGTCTTCTCCCTGTGTCTTCATATTGTCTTCTTTCTATGTATACCTGTGTCCACATTTCTCCTGTTTATAGGGATACCACCCATATTGGATTAGGGTCCCTCCTAGTGACCTCATTTTAACTTAATTACCTCTGTAAAAACCTTATCTCCTGTACGGTCACATTTTGAGATATTAGGGATTAGGGCTTCAACATATGAAACTGAGGAAGAGAGGACACAATTCATCCCATGACAGGCAGGTTACACCCAGCCACAAGCTTTGTGAGTGCTGGGTTTAATGGTTTACCCTTGCAACCTGCTCTTGAGAATTCTTCTGGACTAATGAGAGCTGTCTCGTCAAGAGATGCCTGTGAGGTTAACCTTCCACCTCTGGGGATGGCAAATGACTGACTTTGGGGGTGGAGGGCTACAAAAGCCCCGTGGTCCTCTTGTCACAAGGTGGGATAACTCTGTGGTGTGATTTATGCTCCTCAGCCTTCCATACATACCACCCCTAAGGATTAATCCAAAGCTAAACTGTACCTAAGCCCACATGCTTCCTCAGCTCTTCCCTATTCCCTGCTTTGTTTCCATCCCTACCATACAGGTTCTGCATGAACTGCATGTTCCCAAAAAATCACATCCACCTGAATCTTTACATCAAGTACAGTTTCCGAGAAACCCAATCTCAGATATTACCTAATCTTTCTGTGCTCTACTTTCCTGATCTG
The DNA here is from genome assembly GCF_009762305.2 of Zalophus californianus. Taxonomy (NCBI): domain Eukaryota; kingdom Metazoa; phylum Chordata; class Mammalia; order Carnivora; family Otariidae; genus Zalophus; species Zalophus californianus. Next base: position 8,438,877 of record NC_045612.1, read on the forward strand.
GCACATAGCAAGTGGCCAGTAAATGTTGCCTATCATCTCTATTATTGATATGGTGTCTACTTTGGTATTTAAACACATCATTAGTTATTGTTGTATATTGCAATGTATCACAGTGAAGAGTAATAGTGATTCTTTATTATATTATATATATATATAAGAATAAGAATTTTATATATATATAAGAAAAAGAATATAATATATCCTTTATAATCTCTGGTAGCCCAGAGATTCTGCCTTGGGGTGGTTTGAGTCAATTATAAAGATCTTGGACTTTGAGAGGATCCTAAAGCTCCTAGCTAAAAGGATTTACCCTATGGAAAGATATTTACATGTGTAGTGAAAACTGGACACTGGGCCCTCAGAGAGCTAAGCAAAGTCTACAGCAACAACATTTAGCCAGAGGAAATGATAGATTCTTAAAACTTGCAACCATTTGGGGTACCTGGGTGGCTCAGTTGGTTAAGTGTCCAACTCTTGATTTCAGCTCAGGTCATGATCTCAGGGTTGTGAGATCAAATCCCGTGTTGGGCTCCATGCTGGGTATGGAGCCTGCTTAAGATTCTCTCTCTCACTCTGCCCCTTTGTGTGCACTCTTTCTCTCAAATAATAAGTAAATAAAATCTTAAAAAAACACAACCATTTGGAAATCTTCAAATTAGTAGGAAGGAATATTATAGTGAGCTGGAAATACTGTGGGATCAGGTGCAGAATCAACAAAATATGGGTTATAACCGACTCCCTTTCAAGCATTATCAATGTGACCTTAGGGAAACACAGGGTTTACAAACAAATAAGTTCATCAATACATTAAACAACTTATTCAGAACTGAGCAGAATTTTTCCCAAGGATGCAGGATAATGTAGTATTGAGACATCTCCATTGTGATACTAAGCAGCTTTTGCCCAAGACCCAAACAGAGAAAACAAAAAAGGCTTATAGATTTTTTACCATTAAAAAATACAATTATTGACTCCACTGAAAAAAATACATTCTTGCAAGTTTATCTTGTCTTATGGAAAAAAGAATGCCAAATGAAAACATTGGCATGGCATTTTAGTTTGTGTCTAGGTAAAAATGACAAAGAGAAGCAACAGAAAGGTAGTTTAAATTGGTGTACAGATTTAAATTTTGAAGTTGGGTATGATGGCAGTAACATCACACTTAACATACACCTAACAGATGTATGAAGTCATTTTATAACATTCCATACCCATCCAATACCTACTATAATGCCTGGCACATTGTATATACTCCGTAAATATTTGTTGAATTAGTACTCAGTTGTCTCATAAGGAAAAGGAAAAAAAAACTTGTAGAAGGACACTAGTTATATTAGACTGTTTCCACGGGTCTGAAGCTAACAGCCAACATCATATTAATTTTCAAAATATTCCAGCTCTCATTATTTAGGACGGTAAATAATACCTCTCTTGCCTTCCCTTCCTTAGTTCTGAACAGAGAGAGAGAAATAGAGAGAGAGAGAGAGAGAGAACAGAGACAGAGGTCAGTAATCAGCTTGATTACTGATTAAAGCTCTGTTAGAGGATGTGGCTTAGGTATGCAGCTGGCTGGGCTTACTCTCACTTTCTGAAGTGGACATACTCGTCTCAAATGTCAGGCTTTCTGGGAGAGGCTAATGGATGCGCAGTATAGAGCCTTACACAGTGGCCAAGGGTGAAGACCAAAATTCACCCTCCCTGGAGACAGGTACATCCTAAGGAAGAGACTGGAAGAATATGGGAGTGAGCTTTGTGTGCCCGGTTAGTTCTCTTAAATTAATTATTTAAGTCTTTTCTCCCTACCTGAGGACCAGCAAGTGAAAGAGAAGGAAGAGTGAAGGGGTGGAAAGAGGTTGAGAGTGTCACTTTAATGGAAGCACAGGGAATAGACATAGTGATCCTTCTAACGCCATCATCATTATTCATCCATCAGCAAGGGTGGTTGGCTCTAGCTCCATTATATATGTTGGATCTGATGACTTATTTCTATCTCCACAGTTTTTCTAATACAAGCCACGAACCCCCTGCCTGGGATGGTAAGATTTGTTTCCAGACTGGCAGAACTTCCATACAGTTATGTAGGTTGTGCTTTGAATTACTCCATTGGTTCTATGGTATCCCCTGGTGTTGCACAGTGCACAACCAGGACAACTATATGTGATAAATTCCGCATCACTTGTGCCTATTATGTGTTACTGTAGGCTAATATTAGGTGCAGGGGATACAGTGATGAGCAAACAAATACTTGCTATCATGGAGCTTACATTCCAGTGGAGGAGGAGACAAACATGTAATAAACCAACACATGGCTTTCGGATAGTGACGATTACTGTGTTAATTTTAGATACTGGCAAAAACTACAGAAATAGCTAATACTACCCACTGGAATAAGGCTTAGTTCCCTTTGGAATGGTTGAAGACCCTCTGTAAGCTGTCCTTGGAAATGGGACTGGATCTTGGAGTTAATTCATATTGGACAATAAGCTAAAAATGCCAGGCAAAAACAATCTGGAAGGACAAGGAAGATTAATTTCCCAGAGGTCATTGCTCCATTGATTTCCCAGAGGTCATTGCTCCATTGAGGGAACTGCTTCTTCCTTAAGAGACAGAGGTGAGTTCTTATAGTCTGTGTCCTGGGAGTTAATAGGTGGATTTTAATTGTTTTATTTCCAGGAAGTGCTAAAATACAGATGCTTGCATATTAACTTGTAGAATATTTGGACAAGGGTCTCCCAAACTGAAATGCTTATAGAGGCTGAGCAGGTAATATAAATGCATGGAGCAGGCAAGTGAAGGGAGCAAGGAAGAGATAATGCATGCCCCCATTTAAAGGGCAGTTGGCAAGTTGGCTTAGCTTTCCCTAATCAACACTACATGGGAATGTTCTTCCAGCGTTGCCAAATATTCTTATTTTTCAAGAGCTGCAACAAATTTGGATTTTTATGTGAAATTTCTGGATCGTTAGATGTTATTTCCTAAAACATTAGCTATGTAGGTCAAACAACACACTTTCAAGCTGAGGGCAAGGCATTTTGACCTCCCAATCAGACTAAGAACACCAAAGGAACTCTTTCATTATTGAAAATGAAACATTATTTGTTTCCTCGAGATACAGATGCATGTAATCTCACATGTCTGTTCTGAGAAGGTTGTTTGAAGAATGGTTTTTATTTTTATGCATTTTGTTCTCAACAGCCTTCCATGTCCTAAGTCTCTAACCCTCTGTGAAATAAAGCCCTGCCATGTATATTTCTACTTAATCTCTAGGCACTAAAAATGAAGCAGATGATCTTCAGAATCTGATTCTGAGAGAAAGAAAAAAAATAAAGAGGGATTAGAGTAGTTCCGTGGGCTTATACTAAGTCTGTTAGGGTTAGCTCTTTTGCCCTTCAAAATGATTAATTTAGATGCTTTTAGCTATTGGCTGCAGAGTAGACAATTCAGATCCCAGTACTGGATTCTTACAATCTACATTTGATGTTGAAGGGACTCCATAATTGGAATCCTACAGAGAATATGTGCTGTGGATATTATATTTTCCTACTGAAAATTTAATACAATGCAATATTGCTACCCAAAACCTCTTTCCATACACACACACACACACACACACACACACACACACACACACACACACACAGAGTTAAGCTACATTTAAAAACAAACACACAAAGCAGCACTGATAAATATTTGACTGTGAGATATGATTTTTTTCTGAGCATCAAATATATGGTTTTCGAACACTGTTATCTATCTGAACCATTATTATTATAACACGTTTTGATAGACTGAGAATGGAAAAATACAAGATATTATTCTGAGACTTTTTAAATCCCTGAAAATTCAAAGTCAAAATCTGTCATTAATATATTCTGTTTGCCTCAGTACTAAAGGACATATGTTCCATCTGAATCATGCAGTTTTATGATGTTCCTAGGACTTGAGAAAAAAATGACATAAGCTTTCTCTATATCATTCCTTTATAGAGAAACACACAGAAGTTCTTCAATTATGATTACTGTGCTATTCATTGGTGTCATCTACATTGCTTTATTTAGATAAGTTGATAAGCTCTCTTGACTCTTATAGTGGAGGAAAAAAAGAAATCAGTGTTTCTGTTAGGTCAGGTCCGTATTGAATTGTTTTGTCCAAAGGCTGTTGCTGAGCTTACAGAGTCTATACAATGTGATGCAAAAACATATTTATAAATATCAAAACAGAACAAAAATGAACTTCTGTGACTAAACACATGCAATATTTCAGGAGGATTTTCAAAATTTAGAAGAATCATCTCTGTATCACCATGTCACTTTACCTGCAACTTCCATAGGAATTTCGGGATCATTACTTTAACAAGTCAGTACAAAAGATGGGCGCCTGGGTGGCTCAGTTGGTTAAGCATCTGCCTTCAGCTCAGGTCATGATCCTGGAGTCCTGGGATTGAGCCTGCATTGGGCTCCCTGCTCAGTGGGGAGTCTGCTTTCTCTCTCCCTCTGTACCCTCCCCCTGCTCATACTCTCTCTCTGTCTCTCAAATAAATAAAGAAAATCTTTAAAAAAAGTCAGTTCAAAAAGAGATGTTCTAAACAGTTCAAATTATGCCTGTGTCAGACGGTAAATAACATGTCTTTCCCAGTGTTGTTCTCTAGCAGGATATGATTATATAATTTATAACTATATTTGTTTAAAATATGTGATTCTTATGAAACTTACACAATGCATAATTATAGATATCTTTTATTTTAGGATTAACAACATCCAAAGGTACCGTACTATTGATGGGTCCACAAAGGCTGGAAAGGTATGAGGTTTGTAAGTTGTAATGAGAACAACAACATAAGAAATTATTTACACACATTATCTCAAATTATCATAATTATCTCACAAAGTGGGCCATATTATGTTATTTTACAGATTAAAAAATGAGGCTTACAGAGCTATTTTGAGTGGAACATAGAACTATTTAACTTCCCTTCACTAAGGATGATTCATCCAGGCATATGGACTCTCAAAAAGTCAAAATATAGACACCAGGGTTCTCACAATCTCCCCTAAATTTATGTGTACAATTTTGTATATAAATGTACATTTAAAAAATGAAAATCCATGACTTGTATGATATTCTCCAAGAGACTGGTGACCCAAAAAAGATCCTCCATGCAAACTTTTAAATTTTAGATATAAATTCATTAAGGGCAAGAGCCATGCATTTCTTTGACTTTTTCTATTCTATGTTGGCACGCAAACCATCTGATGACATATTCATAACTTAACAGTTACAAAGATATTTGTAATTAGATTTTCTAAACTAGGAAGGATTTTTTTTATGACCAGAAATAAGTGGAAAAGGGCATAAGCCAAATCTTTATGATACAGTTTCATTTTGTGGATACAGAGTTCATCCCATTTAGTTGGTAAGATGGCTGAAATAGCCTGACTTAAAGAGAATGTGGTTCAATTATCTTGGCAGAAATTGAGCTAATTGGTGGTAACAGGATATCACCTCTTAGGATATTGCAATCAGATGTCAAATTCAACACCACCCAAATGGAAGGTATCATCTGAACTCACTTCTAAGCCAACTCTCCTTCAAGACTTCCTTATTTATGAGAATAGAATCAACATTCTCCCAGTTTTTCTCTACTCTAAAGGACACTGCGAATAGAAAATGAAGCACATACAAAGGCATCGAGGGGTGAAATATCACTTCTGCTTTATCAATGCATCCATAGACAAAGACATAAGTTGTTTTCACGTCTTGGTTATTATGAATAATGCTTCAGTGAACATGGGAGTTCACATATCTGTTCGAGATCCTGATTTCCTTTTCTTTGGATATACACCCAGAAGTGGGACTGCTGGATCATATAGTTGTCCTAATGTAATTTTTTGAGGAACCTCCATACTGTTTTCCATAGTGGCTGCACAAATTACATTCCCAGCAACTCTGAACAAGAGTTCTTTTTTCTCCATACCCTCAGCAATGCTTGTTGTTTCTTGTCTTTTTTTAAAAAAAAATAACAGCCATTCTAACAGGTATGAGGTGATATTTCATTGTAGTTTTGATTTGCATTGTCCTGATGATTAGTGGTGTCAAGCACCTTTCCATGTATCTGTTGGCCATTTGGAAAAATGTCTATTCGTGTCCTCTGCCCACTTTAAGGTGATTATTAGTAATAGTATTTGCCATTGAGTTGTAAGAATTCTTCACAAATTTGGATATAAGGTCTTACCAGATATATGATTTGCAAATATTTTCTCCCATTCTGTAAGTTGTCTTTTCATTTTGTGGATCATTTCTTTTGCTATGCAGAAGCTGTTTAGTTTGATATATACCACTTCTTTATTTCGTTTTTGTTGTTTGTGCTTTTGGTGTCATATCCAAAAAATTTGTTGAGTTTTTATCATGAAAAGATTATTGAAAAGACTGCATTTCCCCATTGAGTATTCTCGGCCCTCTTGTCAAATATTAAGCATACATGTGGGAGCTTATTTCTGTGCTCCTGATTCTGTTCCTTTGGTTTATGTGTCTTTTTAAGCCGGTCAGTCTAGTGATTGTCAATGAGGCCAAAGCCAAAAGGATTTTCCTGTCCAGGTTTGTCTTGTACTATCACATGTCTTTGTAATACCATTCTTTTGGTTTCCAGTGAAGCTTTAGGTGGTAGTGTTTGGAAGAAGCATTCAGGTTCCCTCTCCACAGCCTTCTACCTATGTGTTTGGGCCCTGCAGATGCATGCCTGCCAATTTTTCTGTTTGGCTCACCTTTTAAAAAATGTTTTTTATTTGAATATAGTTGACATACAATGTTACATTAGTTCCAGGAGTACAACATAATGATTCAACTTCTCTATAGGTTATGCTATATTCACCGCAAGTGTAGCTACCATCTGTCACCATACAATGCTATCACAATGTCATTGATTATATTCCCTATGCTGTGCTGTTTGGCCCATCTTAAGAACACAAGCAGCAGGTGGAAAAGGTGGTTTTTCCTCCTATATCTGTAGTTCTCAGTCTATTCTCATAGCAGTCCTTGTCACAAATGCAACTAGGGGACCAGATGCCTGCTTCATGGGTGTGGGGCAATGTGCAAGCTTTCAATGTTATGAAAACATGATTTTTAAGGTGGAACTCCCATGATATCTTCATATGTAACGTTCCCTATGGTGTTCTATTCATATATTTTTGATTCCCTATCACATGCTTTACCCTTCTCCTTTGGCATTCTCACCCCAACCCCAAGCTTTTCCAACATTTTATTTACTTCTCAAGTCACACAGTTTCCTAATTGGCAAAATGCAATGCTTGCTTTTAATCCTACCCTGTGTGCCTATGGCATCTGAAACTATTAGAGATTTCACCTTTTTTGAGTTGTCTCCTCCATGCTTTTATGTTATTTTTCTTCATCTGTCATTTATATTCTTTCGTCAGAAAAGATACGTGTCAATTTGAAATACAGAGCTGCAGGTGAAAGAAGATTAGATAAAGCTAAAAAAAAAAAAGAAATCTGAAATCATTAGACATGAGAGGGATTATCAGCTATTTGGGATAAGGCAGGTATTCTACTTTGGCACCAAATTTTGGACTTCCTGGTAATCAAGCAGAAAATGTAAACTGGCTGAGAATATTCCTAAACCACAATCCTCGACAGCAGCTCTCTCCCTCTGCCAGTTCTTCTAAGTTGTGGATATTGACCAAGGTTTGGTCTTTATCCAGAGACTCTTCTCTCCCTTTGCTTAGTTCCATCACTCTCATGTTTCCAAATGCCACCACCCAGGGTAACTTTTCCCAAGTTCTACTGTCTCATAAGTTGTCTACTTCCAATTATTTTTTAAAGATTTTATTTATTTATTTGACAGAGAGCGAGTGAACACGGGAGTGAGCACAAGCAGGGGGAACAGCAGAGGGAGAGGGAGAAGCAGGCTCCCTGCTCACACGTGGGGCTCATGACCTGAGCCGAAGGCAGATGCTTAACTGACTGAACAACCCAGGCGCCCCTACTTCCAATTATTGTATCATACGAATACGACTGCAACTCAAATGTTGATCTTCTCAAAAACAAAAACCAAAATCCCAAACAGCTCAAGCTGTCTAAATTCCTGAGTTATTTGAAATGTCTCAACATCTTCCCAGCTCCAAAAATCAGGAATTTTGTCTCATTCTTTTTCTTTGCCATTCCCACCCAATTAGTCACTAAACCTTGTTGATTCTTCCATTGCAACCTCACTCTTCTCTTCCAATGGCCTCGGATTGCTTTGATAACCTCAACACTGGTAAACCTGATTCTTGCCTTTCTTTTTTCCAGTCCTGCAAATTGGGCTCAAATAATTTTTTTTCTAATTTTCACTTTCCTCCTATTCCTTCAATCATAGGCACGAAGCTCACACCCCTTACCCTGACATGAAAGATCCTTCACAATCTCACCCTTAGATTCCATTCAGCTAAATGATTACACTTCCTATTTGCTTGTATGTTTATTCTCATATATCTCCATACCTGGAGATTCATTCTCCTCCTCTAGCCACATAGTTGTTGTTGGTGTTGTTGTTGTTGTTGTTGTTGTTCTTCTTCTTCTTCTTCTTTTTTTTTTTAAGAGAGGGAGGGTTGGGGAGAGGCAGAGGGAGAGAATCTTAAGCAGGCTCCACACCCAGCATGGAGCTCCACACAGGGCTTGATCTCAGAACGCTGAGATAATGACCTGAGCTGAAATCAAGAGTCAGATGCTTAACTGACTGCACCACCCAGGCACCCTGCCACATCGTTCTTATAAGAGCCAATTCCAGGTTCCCTGTGTGCAAGAAATATTTATCTTGTTGCTGACACTGTAGCTTCAATATTTGTTACTTACTTAAATTTCTATAAATCCTTAGATCTCTTAACTCTCTGCAACCAGATCATTAGCTCCCTAAGGGATGCCTCATACACCTATGCATTCTCAACAGCACCTAGTATAGTAGATGTTTTGTAAATATTTGTTGATTTGATTTAGAGCTATTTATACAATTACTTCCCTACTCAATGATATCTATATGAAACTGTGCACACATTAAGGGAACAAAAGAAAAAAAGTTATTATATTGCTAAATAAAAAGTCACATTGCTCCCTAACCTTTGTATCAAAATAGACCTTAGTGTTTTGCTGTTTTAATATCCACAGCAGCATATGCTCCAAACAGCAGCTGGAATCTATCAAGAAGGCAGGAACTGCAACAAATCACCATTCCAGAAGTAGAAAATGCCATCGCTGCCATTGTAATAACACCAGGGAAAGTCAAATTACAGAGTTAAAATGGGCCTCCCTTTCCAAGTTGAGCCTCTATGTGAACAATCATGGGCCAGAAGAATAGTGAGGGCCACGAAGACTCCTATAACCTGAGTAATTATTTGCTTATGGTGAGATATCTCCTGGAGGAAATAATACCAGTAGTGCCTACCATTTATTGCATTCATATTGTGTGCCAGGCACTATACTAAATGATTACATGAATTATGTAATTTAATCCTCACTACCATGTTATAAGATAGAGACCATTATTTCCCTGTTTTACAAATGAGGAAATCGAGACAAAGTAACTTGCACAGCATCATATAAACTAAGAAATGAGTAGACTGGGATTAAATGGAGTTAGGCTGGCACCCAAGTTTACATGATTTACTAACTTGAACTAGTCCTTCTCTTGCTACTTCCTTGCTTTATATTAATAGCATGACTCACTCAATAATCTAGGTAGAGACTGATCTTAATCACATACTTGCATACACAACCATACTGCTTCAGGAAAGGGGACTGGACAAAATATTTTATTTCAAATTACTGGCAACCTTTAGAAAAAGGTTTTGGGAATTTCGATAAATTCAACTTTGTCTCAAGTTCCAAAAAAAGGCTTTTATGTGTTGATGCAAACTAAAAAATCCACTAGTTGTAACAATCCTCTAATAGATTTAGAAAATCTCAGGAATGTGGAGTGAATCTATTCTGCGTGTCCCGGTATGGATGGCAGATGATATCTGTGCTATTCCCAGTGGCTTTTCAATGAGTGCCTCTTTTTGTTTGTCTGGCTACCACTCCAACCTATTTTCTCATGCTAAAGATGAGTCAGGTGCCAATCATGAAATATCAGATTCCACCCCTTAGAAAGCTAATGGAGATATTTTTAAACACTTGCAAACTAGCAATTCTATCTCATAGATAACATAAGGTCTATACACCAATGCACTCCCATGTTCTTTGGATTTAAACAGAGTTTCTTATGTCATGCCAGAAAATGATTTCATACACTGCAGTAAATATATATGAAGACATCCATTCAATGCTGTGGAGACTGGGTAAAATATAATTAACAGAATGAATGCATGATATAAAAATAACTCTGGGGGATTGATATCAGATAATATTATGTCATAGTTCGATTCATAAACTCCTTGGATACTGGGGCCATGTCTGATTCATCTTTGTATTTTACATAGGACTTGATACTAAATGGTTGTTTGTTGAGTTAATGTGGTTGCCCCCAGGAATTTTTCTATATCCTTTATGTGGACGTACGACTTGTAATCAGGCAAGAGGTATATCTTGGATGAATGTAGACGGTTCATAATTTTCACCTCATAAAACAGTTTCCTCTGTGTACGTCTCTCTAAATCTTTATCAGCGTTTGATTAAATACTTCCTCAAAAGGTCACCCATTGAATTGCTGGGCAGTATTAATGTCTAAAACATTTTTCCTGGTACTGAAATAAATTTTGGCTCCTCAGGGGTCTACCTATAAAAGTAATTTTAAAAAAATAATGAAATTATTGTCATCCTTAATTTTCCCTGTGTTTCACAGCTGGGTCTGCTCCTGCATCCTGGGAGTTGTAGGTGTCCTCTTATTACAAAAAATTTACTTTGATGGAACCCCTTCCATGTTGACCAATTCATGGGATTGTGCTCCTCCCTTGGTGTCCCCATCTAGCACCTCATTTCTGTACTAAAGCCAAGACATATCATAAAATTCATCCCATCTTTTTGGACCCAAACACTCTAAATAATAATAATAATAATAAATAATTTTTGAGTACTTTCATGTGTCAGATTCCATATTTTACAAAGATATCTTAATAAATCTCTTTAAAATCATTCTTCCTGGATATCTTATTCTTAGTTCACCATTTTTTCCCCCTACAATGTCAATATACCTTTATTTCCATCTGGTGTATTTTCCATCTCTGACATTATAATTTTTCTTTATATTTCTTGTATTTACTTAACTTTTAGAACATATAGAATACACTTTTTTTTTTAAAGATTTTATTTATTCATTCATGAGAGACAGAGGGATAGAGAGAGAGGGAGAGAGAGAGAGAGAAAAGCAGAGGGAGAAGCAGGCTCCCAAGGAGCAGGGAGCCCAATGCGGGACTCGATCCCAGGACCCTGGGATCATGACCTGAGCCGAAGGCAGACGCTTAACCATCTGAGCCACCCAGGCGCCCTAGAATACACTTTTAACTTTTTAAAAATTAAGGTAAAATTAATGTAGTCTTATATTAGTTTCAGGTATGCAATGTAATGATTCAGTATTTGTATATATTGTGAAACGATCACCACAGTAAGTCCAGTTAACATCCATCACCATACATAGTTACAATTTTTTTTCTTATGATGAGAAATTTCAAGATCTACTCTCCTATTTTTAAATATGCAAGACAATATTATTAACTATAGCCACCATGATGTACATTACATTCCTGTGACTTCCTCATTTTATAACTGGAAATTTATACCTTTTTCATCTCTATTCATTTCTACCTTTCATCTCTGACATTTTAGTTTTTCTTTATATTTCATGTATTTACTTGAACATACAGGACATACAGAATACAGTTATAACTCTTTTAATGTCCTCATCTGCTATTTCTAACATCAGGGTCAGTTATGTGTTGGTTTTGAATGATTGATTGTTCTCCTTATTATAAGTCATGTTTTCCTGCCTCTTTTCATGTCTAGTAATCTGTAATCGGATGCCAGACATTGTGAACTTTACCTTCTTGCGCGCTGAATATTTTTGTGCTCCTGAACTATTTGTTTCTTGGAAATAGTTTGATCCATTGGAGTCTTCCTTTTATATTTTATAAACAGGACCTGAGCAGCATTTAGTCTAGAGCTAATTTTTCCTCGCCCCAGAGGCAAGTTCTTTCTGAGCACTAGCAAATGCCCTGTGAATTAGGACTCTCCCAGACTGGCTGGTGGGAACTGAATCATTCCTGGTCCTGAGCGGTGAGCTGTTAATCCTTTCAAGATGCCCTTGGGTAGTTCCTTCACATGCATATGCTGATGAGTATTCTGCTGAATGCCCTGCAGCTCCCTAGCTTTCTTCCTTCTGTGTCGCTCTGGTCTCTCCACTCCTCTATCCTCTGGACTGGGGCTGTCTTGCTTGTTTCGGCTCCTCAACCCAGAGGTTCCATTCAATGCTGTGGAGACTGGGTAATTTTCTCAAGGCAGTAAGCCGGGGCAATCATAGGACTCACTCCATTTGTCTCCTATCTCTCAGAGATCACTGTCTGTCATTGATTATCATCTTGAAAACCATTGTTTCATACAATATTTTTTGGCTGTTGTTTGTTGTCTCAAATGGCAAGGTAATTCCAGTCTCTGTAATTCCATCTTGGCCAGAGAAGTACCATATTTTTTTTTTTAACAGATACAGTGTTATGTATATTTTTATTTCTTCTTTATCAGGTTTTGGTAAGTTGTATTCTCAAAAGAATGTTGTCCATTTAAGTTACTTAATTTAGTGGCATGAAATTCTTGATAATATTTCCTTATTTTCATTTTAACATCTCTGTGATCTGTAATAATTTTCCCTCTTTCAGTCCTAATATTGGTTTCTGTTTTCCCTTTTTTATTCCGGATCAGTCTTGCCAGGAATTTATCAATTTTTAATCAGTCTTTTCAGAATTTTTAAATCAGCCTTTCCAGAGACCAAAGTTTTACTTTTTGCCTTCCTCTATTTTTTTGTCTATTTTCTATTTTATTGACTTTTCACTCTGTAGTTTCCTTCCTTCAACTTACTTTAGGATCAGTTTTTTTCTTCTTTTTCTAGCTCTTCATGGTGGAAACTTAGATCACTAAAAATGAAACTTTTCTTCCTCTTTAATATGTGCATTTATTTTATTTCTTTTTTTTTTTAGTAGAAATAGGTTTATTTAGAGGATAATAAAGATCACACATTTTGGTGTATATATCTCCAGATTTTGGACTATTTTTTTTCCTCAACAAAATTTGTTGTTACTTTTGTGTAGAGCACCTTCAAAACTGCTTTTTCTCTGAATAATTTATTCCAGACGTCTTTTTCAGTCAATGACCTTGGGCCACCATATTCCCAGCAGCACTTTCGAGCTGGAACAGGCAGGCGTTCTCCAAAGATGGCTCTGGCATCCCTTGTCGCCCATGGGCCTCCCAGGCTCCCCTCTCTCAGTATTTCTGTTTGGTTTGGGGCAGTAACAGTCTGCAAGTGGTGCGGACAGGGTTCAGACTTACACACTGAAGCAACTGTGCAAATGGGATCAAGGCTTTTGGTCTGGCTGAGGCAGGGCTGGGAGTCGAGAAGCAGATTGGGAAGCTCTCCCCATACCATCACACTCTAGCATGGGATCCTGAGGAATCAAATCCAAAACTGATCTCCCAGGCTGGTATAAAGATAGAAAGGTAGAATTTATTTCACATTTTATTAGATTGTGTAAGAAATTAAATATTTAGACATGTGCTAGTTAAGCCTCCATCTTTTCCTAGATTGGCCAGGGAAAGCCGCCAGAGAACAAAAGCCCGCCAAACTGATTCCCACTGAGCCCATCCCCAGCCACAGGGGGGGGCAGGGCAACTCTGCCCAAACAGGGTTGCCTGAGTAACAGCGCGGCAGGCCCCTCCCTGAGAAGACAGGCTGCGAAAACAAGAGGCCAGCAACCCTAAGGTCCCTAGAATATGTGCATTTATAGCTACATTTTTTCCTTTAATCATTGCTTTAGCTCATTCCTAAATTCTGATGTGTTATGAATTTGTTACTGTTAAGTCCAAGTAGTTTGTATTTGCTTTGTGATTTCTTCTTTGATCTGTTATTCGGAAGTATATTGTTGAATTTCCAAATGTTTAGGCATTTAAAAAATTTTAATTCCAGTGTAGTTAACAGTGTTATATTAGTTTCAGGTGTACAATACAGTGATTCAACACTTCCATACATCACCTGGTGCTCATCAGGGCACTCCTTAATTCCCATCACCTATTTCACCCATTCCCCTATCCACCTCCTCTCTGGGAACCATCAGTTTGCTCTCTATAGTTAAGAGTCTGTTTTTGTTTTGTCTTTTTGTCTTTGTTCATTTGTTTTTTTCTTAAATTCCACATATGAGGGAGATCATATGGTATTTGTTTCTCTCTGATTGACTTATTTCTCTTAACATTATATCCTCTAGGTCCATCCATGCTGTTGCAAATGCAAGATTTCATTCTTTTTATGGCTGAGTAATATTCTACTGTATATATATACATCTCTTCTTTTTTTTTTTTCAGAAGTACTGCAAAGAACATCTGGATTTATTTATTCATTCCACAAATATTGAGAATATGGTTGTGAAAAGTTCTTTCTTTAAATTTTTTTTAAAGATTTTTTTTTTTAATTTATTTATTTGACAGAGACAGAGAGAGCGAGAGCAGGAACACAAGCAGGGGGAGTGGGAGAGGGAGAAGCAGGCTTCCCGCCGAGCAGGGAGCCCAATGTGGGACTCGATCCCAGGACACTGGGATCACGACCTGAGCCGAAGGCAGACGCTTAACGACTGAGCCACCCAGGCGCCCAGTTGTGAAAAGTTCTTGATCTCATGAAGTTTATATGGTGTATACCATCTCTTCTTTAGCCATTCATCATTCAGTGGACATCTGGGCTCTTTCCATAACTTGGCTATTGCTGATGCTGCTGCTATAAACACTGGGACACATGGATCCCTTTTAATTAATGTTTTTGTATTTTGGGGGTAGATATCCAGTAGTGTGATACCTAGATCATAGTGTAGTTCTATCTTTAACTCTTTGAGGAAACTCCATACTGTTTTCTACAGTGGGTGCACCAGTTTGCATTCCCACCAACAGTGCAAGAGGGTTTCTTTTTTTTTCCACATCCTCAACAATTGTTTTTTTAAAATTTTATTTTATTATGTTAATGTTAATCACCATACATTACATCATTAGTTTTTGATACAGTGTTCCATGATTCATTGTTTGCATATAACACCCAGTGCTCCATGCGGAACATGCCCTCTTTAATACCCATCACCAGGCTAACCCATCCCCCCACCCTCCTCCCCTCTAGAACCTGCAGTTTGTTTCTTAGAGTCCATAGTCTCTCATAGTTCGTCTCCTCCTCCAATTTCCACCCCCTTCATTTTTCCCTTCCTACTATCTTCTTTATTTTTTTTTAACATATAATGTATTATTTGTTTCAGAGGTACAGGTCTGTGATTCAACAGTCTTACACTATTCACAGCGCTCACCATAGCACATACCCTCCCCAATGTCTATCACCCAGCCGCCCCATCCCTCCCAAACCCCACCACTCCAGCAACCCTCAGTTTGTTTCTTGAGATTAAGAATTCCTCATATCAGTGAGATCATGCGATACTTGTCTTTCTCTGACTGACTTATTTCGCTTAGCATAATACCCTCTAGTTCCATCCACATCATTGCAAATGGCAAGATTTCGGGGGTTTTTTGATGGCTGCATAATATTCCATTGTGTATATATACCACATCATCTTTATCCATTCATCTGTTGATGGACATCTTGGCTGTTTCCATAGTTTGGCTATTGTGGACATTGCTGCTATAAACATTGGGGTGCACGTACCCCTTCAGATCACTACATTTTACCTTTGGGGGTAAATACCCAGTATTTCACTTGTTTCTTGAGTTTTGATTTTAGCCATCCTGACCGGTGTGAGGTTATATCTCATTGTGGTTTTGATTTGCATTTCCCTGATGATGAGTGATGATGAGCATTTTTCATTGTCTGTTGGCCATCTGGATGTCTTCTTTGAAGAAATGTCTGTTCATGTCTTCTTTGAAGAAATGTCTGTTCATGTCTTCTGCCATTTTTTAATTGGATTATTTGGCTTTTTGGTGTCGAGTTGTATAAGGTCCTTATGTATTTTGGATACTAACCCTTTATCAGATACGTCATTTGTAAATATATTTGTCCATTCTGTAGGTTGCCTTTTAGTTTTGTTGGTTGTTTCCTTCACTGTACAGAAGCTTTTTATCTTGATGAAGTCTCAATAACTTATTTTTGCTTTTGTTTCCCTTGCCTCAGGAGACATATCTGGAAAGATGTTGTTATAGCCAATGTCAGAGAAATTACTACCTGTTCTCTCTTGGATTTTTATGGTTTCAGGTCTCATGTTTAGGTGCTTAATCCATTTTGAGTTTATTTTTGTGTATGGTGTAAGAAAGTGGTCCAGTTTTATTCCTTTGCATGTTGCTGTCCAGTTTTCCCAACACCTTTTGTTGAAGAGACTTTTTCCCATTGCATATTCTTGCCTCCTTTGTCAAAGATTAATTGACCATATAATTATGGGCTTATTTCTGGGCTTTCTATTCTCTTCCATTGATCTATATGTCTGTTTTTGTGTTAGGCATTTCTTAAATATCTTATTATTAATGATTTCTAATTCAATTCCATTGTGGTCAGAGAATATATTTTGGATGATATAAATACTTTTAAATATATTGTAATTTATTTTATGGCCTAGAATGTATATTGCAGCTGGGGGATATACCGTTCAATAGATATTATGTCATATTGACTGTTCAATTCTTCTATATAATAATTTTTTTCCTTTTTTCTATGTGTTTTAGCAGTTGCTAACAAAGGAGTTTTTAAATATCCAACTGTTTATGAATTCATTTATTTTTCCCTTCATCATATCTTTTTTCCCTACTGTGCATTGGACTCCCAGCTATGCTAATCCGCAACTCACTCCCTCTGAGTCTGGCCCCACCGCAGTGTGTTTCTCCCACGAGCAGGCATTAATGAGTCTAAGATTCTGGTTTTTCCTCACTGACACAGCATGTTCCACACTGCCTCCTACTCAAGATACAACATAAGGAATTCAATGGGCCCCCCAAATTAAAAAATTTGCTTTAGTATAAATAGTTTCTTGCTACTATAAAAATATCACAACTGAAATCCTCTTGTTAGAATGTGTGCAATATGTGAGGATGTGTTAAACCTATTCAGTTGGAGTTATGACCAACATGCTATGTTATTGACAGTTGTTTGCCTGGGTCAATGGTTTCAGGTTGTAGCCAAAGAACTGACTGAACTAAATGGCCCCATTTGCATTATACTCATATCCCTCAACTCACAGAAACAGAATGTGTTAGAATTCCATTTTTAATTATATGTAAATCTTCTTTTGGGGTAACAGATATTTCCAGGAACCTTTGTT
Source organism: Zalophus californianus (assembly GCF_009762305.2). Taxonomy (NCBI): domain Eukaryota; kingdom Metazoa; phylum Chordata; class Mammalia; order Carnivora; family Otariidae; genus Zalophus; species Zalophus californianus. Next base: position 8,456,351 of record NC_045612.1, read on the forward strand.
CCCAGAAGGTGATTTTGTACATAGAGATAAAGAGCTGGCACCGTGACCATAAATAGATTAAAAAAAAAAAAAAACCCAAAACAAAGCACAGCCTCCATTTAGCATATGCAACCTTCCATAGTGCAAGTCCAAATGAGCAAATCTCCCAAACAGGTAACTTTTCTCTAGATAGAGAGTGTGTTAGTAGGGAGAGGCCTTAGCAAATGTCCATGTATATTGGATAGCATTTATAGGTCACATTAGAAGGCTCATCTTAATAGTTGCCTTTTCATTTCCTTCCATAAAATTGAAGAGCAAGCATACTTTTTTTTTTTTTTGTCACATGGAAGAATAATGGCTTTTAACAATGGCTTTTTGATTTGCACTAAGCCTAATCTTCTTTTGAGGAGTGCAATTATCAAGGACATTGTCACAGTTGTATTGTCCTTGAGTACTCAGTGGTGAATTTGAAGATGCGAGAAAGCTTTCTTTGCTTGAAATCAAGCCTCTTGGAAAGATAACAGGCAACTGGTAGTGAAATGGAGACTAACGTCTTCTGCAAATGTTATATTCTTCCTTCATTACCACTTTATAATGGAATGCAAGAACACTGCTTTATAGTCTATGCTGAGAACAGCATGTATTGACCTCCTGTCAGTACTTCAGGCTAGTGTTCTCAGTTTACTGTTGAGATATAGTCTAGCTATTGACAAGCAAAAGGAACTGCCAGAGATAGAGCATATATTATTAAAGCAGTTCATTTTCTCACCAACAGTTTCTGTCTTGCTTTGGATAATTAGTGAGGTCTTGGGAGGAATTAGTATGGTATTTGGGAATGTGTGTGCCAAGAGAATATACATACACTGAATTAGAAAAGAAATGTACTCATTTATGAGGGGACTGAGCAATGTGAATGGCATGCACATAGAAACTGAACTCTGAGATCATTCACATGGTTTTCCCATTGTATGCATACAATTGTCCCATTTATTGCTCTTTGTCTATAAGACTGACCCGGGGTCATTATGTTTCTAATGTTATACCACTGCATATATCCAAAACTACTTCTTCATTCACCCACCATTACCCTGCATAAACTGAAGAAAAAGACTCTATTCCCACTCAGCGGCCTGAGAATATGTCAACCAGAGGATATAATTGACCAAATGAACTCATTCCATTTACATAGCCAAAACGTGTGCAGGAACAGGTAGAACTCCAGGGACTAACCCAGATATGCTATCTCTAGATGATCTCAAGCATCTAGATATTCATATGAAACTTAGGTAGCCCAGTATTCTATCCCTGGTATTTGTTGTTCAAGGTTATGTTTCAACCTAATTCCGTCTTCAAGCATAGGTATTCACTTCAAGGTGGCTGAGGATAACACACTGTCACATTGTATATGAATGTGTTGCATTCTACGGTTATGGTCTACTCCATCCCTAAGTACACTTAGGTTTCTGTCTTTTTGAAATGATTATTTCCATTGTATTTTGTATAATCATGGTTCCAGGAGGGAATAACCTTCTTCTTAGGTGGTTCAAGTGAAACCACTTTATTTTTTTTTTTTAAGATTGATTGATTGATTGATTGATTTATCTGTAGTGTCATTTGCAAATATCTTCTCCCATTCTGTCGGTTGCCTCTTTGTTTTGTTGACTGTTTTCTTTGCTGTGCAGAAGGTTTTTATCTTGATGAAGTCCCAAAAGTTCATTTTTGCTTTTGTTTCTCTTGCCTTTGGAGACGTGTCTTGAAAGAAGTTGCTGTGGCTGAGGTCGAAGAGGTTACAGCCTATGTTCTCCTCTAGGATTTTGATGAATTCCTGTCTCACATTGAGGTCTTTCATCCATTTTCAGTTTATCTTTGTGTATGGTATAGGAGAATGGGCCAGTTTCATTCTTCTGCCTGTGGCTGTCCAATTTTCCCAGCACCACTTATTGAAGAGACTGTCTTTTCTCCATTGGATATTCTTTCCTGCTTTGTCAAAGATTAGTTGACCGTAGAGTTGAGGGTCCATTTCTGGAATCTCTATTCTGTTCCATTGGTCTATGTGTCTGTTTTTGTGCCACTACCATGCTGTCTTGGTGATCACAGCTTTGTAATATAGCTTAAAGTCAGGCATCATGATGGCCCCAGCTTTGGTTTTCTTTTTCAACATTCCCTTGGTGATTTGGGATCTTTTCTGGTTCCATACAAATTTTAGGATTGTTTGTTCTAGCTCCCAAAAAACAAAAGTCCAGGGCCAGATGGCTTCCCAGGGGAATTCTACCAAACATTTAAAGAAGAATTAATACCTATTCTTCTGAAACTGCTCCAAAAAATAGAAATGAAAAGAAAACTTCCAAGCTCATTTTATGAGGCCAGCATTACCTTGATCCCAAAATCAGACAAAGACCCCATCAAAAAGGAGAATTACAGATGAAAAGGAGAATTACAGACCAATATCCCTGATGAACATGGATGCAAAAATTCTTACCAAAATACTAGGCAATAGGATCCAACAGTACATTAAAAGGATTATTCACCACGACCAAGTGGTATTTATTCCGGGGATGCAAGGGTGGTTCAACATTCAGAAATCAGTCAGTGTGATAGAACACATTAATAAGAGGAGAAAGAAGAACCATATGGCCCTCTCAATTGATGCAGAAAAAGCATTTGACAAAATACAGCATCCTTTCCTGATTAAAACTCTTCAGAGTATAGGGATAGAGGGAACATTCCTCAAGTTCCTAAAATCCATCTATGAAAAACCCACAGTGAATATCATCCTCAATGGGGAAAAGTTGAGAGCCTTTCCCTTAAGGTCAGGAACACGACAGGGATGCCCACTCTCACCTCTATTGTTCAACATAGTACTAGAAGTCCTAGCAACAGCAATCAGACAACAGAAAGAAATACAAGGTATTCAGATTGGCAAAGAGGTCAATCTCTCTCTTTTCACAGAGGACATGATACTTTATGTGGAAAACCCAAAAGACTCCACCCCCAAATTACTAGAACTCATACAGCAATTCAGCAATGTGGCAGGATACAAAATCAATGCACAGAAATCAGTTGCTTTTGTATATGCTAACAATGTAACTGTAGAAAGAGAAATTAAGGAATCGATTCCATTCACAATAGTAACAAAAACCATAAGATACCTCGGAATAAACCTAACTAAAGAGGTAAAGGATCTATACTCTAGAAACTACAGAATTCTTATGAAAGAAATTGAGGAAGACACAAAAAGATGGAAATACATTCCATGCTCATGGATCGGAAGAATAAACTTTGTGAAAATGTCTATGCTGCCCAGAGCAATCTACACTTTCGTTGCCATCCCGATCAAAATACCCTTGGCATTTTTCAAGGTAAGGGTGCTTCTAGACAAAGTAACTTGCACAATGTCACACAGCAAAGAAATGACAAAGCTGGGATTTCATTGGCAGTAGACTGGCACCCAAGTTTACATGATTTACTAAACTGAAGTAGTTCTTTTGCGACTTTCTTGTTTTCTATTAATAACACGATTCACTTAATAATCTAGGTAGAGATTTATTTTAATCACATACTTGCATATACAACCATATGGCTTCAGGAGAGGGAATGGAGAAAGTTTTTTGTTTTTTGTTTGTTTTTTGTTTTTTGGTTTTTTTTTGCAAATTCCTGGCACTTCTAAAGGCTTGGGGAGCTGAGAAGGACCTATGGAGGAGAGGTCACATGGCAGGAGCTGTCACTGTAAAGTCCAACTACTGCCAGAGAAGCGGTGCAGAGGCAGGAGTTGGGGAGAAATACTACCCTTACCTTTCTCTCCTCCCGTCCTCCAGTGTCCTGTTGGTGTCTCCAATGGGCCAAACCCATCCAGTACACAGAAGAGGCAGAAAAAGGTGTAAGGCAGACCTGCAGAGGGTGAAGTGGAGGAATGGAGAACAAATCAGCATACATTTGAAGTTTACTGCTTTTGCATAGAAGGATGAGGTGGCACCCAAAGCATTTGAGATTATTCCATGTCACCATCATCTTTTGGTTGGACAAGTGCAATTTTATCCAAACCAGTCTCCCTACATCCACACGTGTGTCTCCATCCGATCGCAACACCACGGAGGCCAGAGGAATCAGTTCAAAACAAAACAGATGAAGAAGCAAATGCACAACAGCAGAAACAGACCTATAAATACAGAGAACAAACTGATGGTTGCCAGAGGGAAGGGGAGGTGGGGAAGCAAGCAAAATGGGGAAAGGGAGGGGGAGATACAGGCTTCCAGTTATAGAAGGAATAAATCACAGGAAGAAAAGGGGCAGTGTAGGGAATATAGTCAACGGTATTGTAATAGCATTGCATGGTGACCAATTGTGGCTATGCTTGCGGTGAACACAGCATTATGTATAGACTTGTCCAATCACTATGTTGTACCCCTGAGACCCATGTAACATGGTGTGTGTCAACTCTACTTCAATTAAAAAAAGAAAAAAAAAATGGCATCAGTAAAGGTAACTGCATGGGGCAAAAAACATCTGCCTTCCCTGCCCTCTGCACTGAACCTTTCCATAGATTCCATTGCTTTTAGGACAGAAACTGTGGTCCTTACCAGGGCCTGCAGTGTCCTACCTGGTCTAGTCCCAGCCTAACCCTTCAGTCTCTCCTGCATTCAGTTCCCTCCAGCATGACTGGCTTTCTTTGCTTCCTGCCTGATTCTGAATCTTTGAAATGTCACCCCTTCCTCCTGGAATATTATTCCTGCTTTTCCCTCTTAGTCAATGCTTCTTCATCCTTCAGATTTCATCTCAAAATGCACTTCTGCATGGAAGCCTTCACATAATTCCTAGATCCAGTTAGCTACCAAGTTTTATACGTTTTGCTTATCTCGTGTATATTTTCTTCATTGAATCTTCTCAGCTTAAAATTCTACTCTTAGCCATTTGATGATTCACTTGATTTCCATCTCTTCTACTACATAATAAGCACCATGAAGCAAGGAATTTGTCTGGTTTTGTTCACCATTGGACCACAGGCCCTAACTCAGCACTTGCACGTGATAGGCTTTCAAAAGTCATAAGCAGTGTTGAAAGACACATGTGTACACCTGAAACTAATATAACACTGTATGTTAACTCTACTGGAATTAACAGTTTTTTAAAGGACACACTGTGGGGGCACCTGGGTGACCCAGTCCGCCAAATGCCTGACTCTTGATCTCAGCTGAGGTCTATGATCTCAGGATCGTGAGTTCAAGCCCCATGTTGGGCTCCACACTAGGTGTGGAGCCTACTTAAAAAAAGAAAAAAAAAAAAAACCTACAAAAGACATACTGTGTACCTCAACTACAGTTCAGGATGTTAATACCAGATAAGATGCATGCATTAGAATGTGTGGGTACTTGATCCATTGTGAATTTATTATTCAGTTCTTTGTGCAGGAAAACATACAACAATATAGCCACAGTTTATATTGGCTCTTCATGTATCTTGCAAGTAAAGCAATCTTTTTTTATTTGTATTTTTAGGTTATGTCCTTGAAATGTCTGAGCTAAAAATCATTGGTGGCATTATTATGCATCATAGAAATTGTATTTCTAAGAAATAAAAAAATGTCTCTGAAAACTATGTTTAAAAACCACCTTTTTGCTATCTTGCATTTTTCTTCCTATAAAACTCACATTTTCCTGGTCATGAAAAAGAATGCAGTTGCCAGGAAAAAGGTGTGAGCGTGAATGCATAATATTTAAAATTATTCAAAGTAAATGTTCTTTCAGAGAGGAAAATTGTTATATCAGGAGAAATGCTGTCTGCTTCCTAAGAGACCATTCTAAACAAATAATTATAAACCACATTTTTGATGTGGCCTATGGAGTCCTGGATGGCAGAATATTTCTGTAATTGGCTTAGCTATGTTCAGGGAGACATGACTTCAGCCCTGTTGCCATATCCCTTATTAAGGCTGTTTCTACACAGACAACAGGGAATATATGTGAGGGAAATACCTTATAATTTTGTTCAATTTAGTCAGTGCCAGTTATTTTTAACATTCCAAGAAGCAAAGAGAAAGGCATAATTCCTTCAGTATGCCTATTGGAATGGGGAGTAAGGTGATGCATGCAAATGAGAGAGTGTGCAGGAAGTGCCTAGCTTGGTGAGAATAAATACTATGGGGTATAAGAAGCCATGGGGGAGAGAGAGAAAGGTGAGCGCAGTGAAGACAACCAGGAGCATCACTTACACAGGCAGGTAGTGAGAAGGCGGAACTGAGCAGCTTGTAACTTTTCAAGCAGGACCCCTTGATGTTCCATTGGAATCTTAGCCAGGATGGTACTCTATTAAAAAGATAAAAGAGGAACTCATGGGGTTGTTGTCAGGAAGGGGAGTGGTATTAGATGCCCACCCTCTCATTCTTTCCTCCCCATGCCACCGCCACCATGAAGCTTTGGTATTTCTACAAATAACACCGTAGCCACATAGCCCTGAGTTCAACCACAGCACCAGGGCCAGAGGGGACTTACAGCCAAGTCTCTAAGGAAAACCGAGAGGTTAGATAGTTTCCATCTGAAGTTTAGGAGGAGAAGGTACTTAATTTGGACCTGGGAATGCCTGGTTTTAAAATTGAATCTTTTGTTTGTTTGTTTGTTTTTTGTTTTTATGTAAAGCTTCTCTGAACCCTTTTTTTTTTTACTGCTCTGATGAAATCACTTATAGGAAGTGCCGTCAGAAGTGAACCCTTTTTTTAAAATTTTATTTTGTTATGTTATGTTAATCACCATACAGTACATCATTAGTTTGTGATGTAGTGTTCCATGATTCATTGTTTGCGTATGACACCCAGTGCTCCACGCACAACATGCCCTCCTTAATACCCATCACCAGGCTCACCCATCCCCCCACCCCCTCCCCTCTAGAACCCTCAGTTTGTTTCTCAGAGTCCATAGTCTCTCATGGTTCGTCTTATCTTTCATTCATCGCTGATTCCAAAGACTGAATTTCTAAATTGGTGGTAACTGCTGCTTAGGCAATGTCAGTGCTTTTTGTTAAATATTTTATTTTATAGGAAAAAGACCAGATCATTTGTTACATTATTTATTTTATTGAAAAAAAAATGAACAGTTCCTGAAATTGCTGACTTGAGATAACTAAAAAAGGGATGGTATATAAATCTAAACCTTGGCTTTGAGACTGATGGGTTTATACTACTTTTGCTAAAGAGCAAACTTGCTTTAAAAATATGAGAAGAAATTAAGGAAATAGTGTGTTGTGCTCACTATTTTATGTAACTTATATTTGGATTGACAAAGGTTATAATTTCAATTTAACTGTCACCTGACATCACTGAATGGGACCCCCCAAATATAGCATTGTCAACAAAGCCCATCCCAAAAAGATAAAACCAAAACCAAAACCAAAGCAAGCCCACCTTTTCTTTTTTTTTTTGAACAGAGAAGACAATTCACAGCATTTATTCAAGTTAATTCATTCATTCAATAATCTGCCATATCGTTGCTGTCACCGTTAATAGTACTGTCATTACTATTTCTCTTTCGAGAGGACCATGCTTTTAAAAAATCTGTGTTGGATTTCCATGATGTTTAACTCGATGATTAAAAATTTTTTTCTCTACTAAAAGTCAACCCCTTCATGACAAAAGAAACAGGAAAAACTGAGATATAGTTGTAGAAAGTCATCTCCACCAGAAACAATTCATAGTCCATAATCTTTCAGGGTTGTACTTTTACTTGGGGTCTCTTTTTGGGGCAAAGGGGCTGTCTCTCATAAATGTTTGCTTAAAATAGAGAACGTGCCCTACTGTATCATAGAAGGAAAATAAGGTCTAGTCCCTAGAGAACTAGGGACTGCCTAGGTGGTCCTCCAAGAAAGGAACCCTAATGGCTCCTAGGTGACAGTCATTCTGCCAAGGTCAGTGACCCTCCTGCCCTGACCAGTCACTAGTAAAAAGGTCTAGTCAGGTGAATGGGAGAGGTAGTCACTAGCTTCCAGTTAGAATCTCTAGCTCAGGAACGTCTGTGTTTAAGTAAGCTGGAGCTGGAGGGAGATGTTACAGAGTCTGGAGAAAATGACTAAGAACAGGCAAATGTGAAAAAGACACAGGTTTCCTACCAGGGGACCCACAGAAAGGGGTTACCACCAGTCAAGGGCAGTTCTGTGCTTTTCTTTGAGAATACACTGAGTGGGTTCTGCAGTTTTCAGGTAACAACTGGAATGATACTGAACAAATGACAAGTTAATTCAGTTTCGGTCTGTGGTTCAGAAAACACTGACAGAACACCTGTTTACAAGGCAATGACTCAGAAAATAAAATGACTGGGAAAAAAAAAATCAAGCTAAGATGTGGTCCTGACCAGAAGGAGCCATCTAGCAGTGGCCATCAGACCCCTGCACAAGGATGGCTTCTGGCTGGCTCTATCAGGGGAGGCATTCCCGATCCTCTCCTCTAGGTACTGTGTGTCCTCTGTGCCTCTAGGTTACTGCTCGGCCGGGCCCATTCCAGGCACTTGCTTATCTTCCTTAGCTTTCTTGGTGTGTGAGAAATGGAAGTTTGAGAGGATAAGATCCTGCTTCCCAGGTGCCTAGTGCATGTGGAATTGATGTGTTGGGGAAATGTCACTCTGTCTTGGTTCAGAAAGGTGGAAAAAATTGGGGGAAAGGAGAGCTAAGATGCGGTGGTAAGGGTAAGGTGTCTTAGTCAGAAGGTGGGAGCAAAGTTATACCAACAAGCAGTTTTAGTACACAGCTTAAACCAGATAATACAAGGAGCACCAACATGGCCAAGGACCTCAAGCAGGTAGCTTGGAAGCCCTTGGCCAAACAGGTTAGTCTGCAGAACTGGGAAGCTTAAATCCTTTCCTCTCATCTAGTCAAGCTCAACCAGGGCGTATGAAAGAATAATGAATAACTAGAGGGTCTTAAATTTCTGGAAAATAGAAAGATCAAGTAAACTCAGCATCCCCCCGCATCTCCCCCACCCCCAAAACAGTGAAGTTGAATGTCAAAAGTGTAAAGAAAGCTTTTGGATATCTTCTTTAAGTTTGTTTTTGGCGTTTTGGTCTGTAAGCTATCAAGATGGAGAGAGATGCTATCCCAAAGAGATACGTTTGTAGGAACCAGAGTAGTTGAGCCCGACCATCTGTGATGCCTTTAGACTTGCACAAAACCATGGCTACAAGGACTCTCCCAAGTGAATCAGCCAGGCAAGCCAATACCCATTGTGCAGGAGGGTATGATGATGGTCCACCAAGTACTGAGTGAAGAGGCCCAACAGCCCGAGGCTCTGATAAAGGATACTCTGAGGCCAGAAGACAACCCACGAGAAAGCCTGGGTAACTGGTTTCTCGAGACCGTGGGCAGAGCCGAAAGGCGCAGGCAAGACAAGTGCGCCTGCGTCTGCTTCCCGGGCCTGGTCCCCTCCCACTGGGCTCCGGGCGCGCAGACAAGCCCACCTTTTCTAGTCCCAAGGGGATGAATGCTTTGCCGGTGCAGGCTAAGTTGAGAACCTGCAGTAAATATAAGCCTATAGTTAAGAAGCAAAGATGGGAATAAAAGCTATCTGCAAGAAATGCTTTGTTTTCCCGCCACCAAATCTACCATGCTTTTCTATGTGTACCTATATATTTTGCCTCCTACTTCCCACTAAAATGGAAGACATGACTCCGCAATGAATTAATGCTATATATTGAATTCTGGCCATCAGAACGTGACCAATGGGATATGGTCCTAGGCAGTTAGGAATCTGTACATTCTCCATGTGCCTTCTCTCTCCAACCTCTATGGCTGTAAGTGATACACTTGTACATGGCATTGTTACAAGTTGCCAGGAGCATAGATCTTGAGTCACTGACTGGAGAGCTGTCTGATCCTGTTATGTTACTATACATGTTACTATGACATGAGTGACAAGCCTTTGTTGAATAAAGCCAGTGAGTATTCATTACCACAGCATAGGCTCTACCATTCTAGCCTATCCTAACTAATATAGATGGCAATGGGTTTTGTCAGGTTTTCAATGATTTCATAAAGTTTCACTATATGTTGCACACTTGGCTCTACTGTTCTGTATGTTAACTTTTCCTTCCTTTTAGCTCTGCATTTATCTCTATATTGGTCAATAGATCATATCCTAAAAAAAAAATGTAATGGCATAGAAAATAATTTAATTTCGTTCTAATCCAGCATTTTCCAAAGTGTTTTTTAAAAAGCATTACTTTTGGGAGCTATTAATATGTATACCTGAACAGAATTTCCAAGCTTATATAATTTTGGAAAATGCTACATTCTATAGATCTGTCTTGGAGATGCTTGACATATATTATCATATTAAAGGCTCTGAACAGACCTGTAAGAGAGAGGCCAAAGTTACCTTTTCCCAAGAGTTTGCACATTTATTTGACCATGACTTTTTTCCTGCAAATATTTCTTAGAAGTAGTTCCTTTTGTGGGGCACCTGGCTGGCTCAGTCAGTAGAGCATGTGACTCTTGATCTCAGGGTTGTGAGTTCTAGCCCCACACTGGGTGTAGAGATTACTTAAAAATAAAAAAAACTTTTAAAAAAGATTTATTTTAGTCTAAAGAGGGGGGGAGGGACAGAGGAAGAGAGAGAATATTAAGCAGACCCCCACTGAGCACAGAGCCCACTGTGGGGCTCAGTCTCATGACCCTGAGATCATGACCTGAGCCGAAACCAAGAGTCGGATGGTCAACTGACTGAGCCACCCAGGAGCCCCTTAAAAATAAAAATAAAAAAATCTTAAAAAATAAAGTAGTTCCATTTGTGCAAAAGTGGTTATGGAGAAGCCTGAGGGGAAAAAAAAGTCCTGTAATTTCACTTAGAAAGATAAATTTTCACCAAAAGTACATTGCATTAGTCAGAAGTCTACCAAAGAAACAGAACCAGTAGTTAAATAGGTGTATTAATTTCCTAGGATTGTTGTAAAAGTGACCACAAAACAAATCACTTAAAAAAGCAAAAACTTAGGCTTTTCACACTTCTGGAGGCTACAGGTTGGAATCCAAGGTGTCAGCAAGGCCATGCTCCCTCTAAAGGCTCTGGGGAAGAATCCTTCCTTGGCTTTTCTGGCTTCTGGTGGTTGCTGACAATCCTCGATATTCCTTGTCTTTCTCCTCTGTGTGTCTTCTGTGTCTTCAAATCTCCCTCTCCTCACAGGGGCACTGGTCATTGAATTTAAGGCCCACCCTGATTCAATATGACCTCATCTTAATTTAATTACATCAGTTAAGACTCTAGTTCTGAATAAATTCACAGTGTCTGGGATTGGGACTCTAACATATCATTTTGGGGACATAATTCAAGCTCCAATAGTAGGAAGTATTTTTCATCTAAATATCTAGCTATCAATCAAAAAATTGGCTTATGCAATTGTAGCATCTGGCTAGGCAAGTCAGAAATATATAGGGCAGGCCAGCAGGCTGGAAACTCTTGGGCAAGAGCTGAGACTGTCATCCACAGGCAGAATTTATTCTTCATGGAAACCTCAGTTTTACTCTGATACTCTTTTCACTGATTGCATGAGGCCCCCATACACTATCAAGGGTAATTACTTTGTTGCAAGTCAACCGATTGTAGATGTTAACCACATCTATAAAATGCCTTCACAGCAACATCCAGCTTAGTGTTTGATTGAATAACTAGGTACTATAGCTTAGCCAAGTCAACACAGAAAACTAACCATCAAACATAAAATTAAATTGTAAGGTCAAGAATCTTCTGATGTTCTAGCACATTCTAAAGCTCTCAGGCACACGAAAACTTCTTTTCTTTTTTTTTTTTTAAAGATTTTATTTATTTATTTCAGAGAGAGAGAGAATGAGAGACAGAAAGCACGAGGGGGAAGGGGGTCAGAGGGAGAAGCAGACTCCCCGCCGAGCAGGGAGCCCGATGCGGGACTTGATTCTGGGACTCCAGGATCATGACCTGAGCCGAAGGCAGTCGCTTAACCAACTGAGCCACCCAGGCGCCCCTTCTTTTCTTCTTAATTAACAAAATTTTCTTGGGTTACCTTGATCAGCCACAAGGTTGTCATTATGAGTCCTATCTCTGAACGAAAGGGAGAATTGACGTGATGCAATTTAATTGTTCAGATATCTTAAGAACGAAAACATAATGCCTATTTGGCTGTCTTGAAATCTTTGAAGTGATCTTAGAGAGTACCTAAGCTATTATTCTTACTTTCTCAATGGGCGAACTGGGCCCAGAGTGGGTAAGCACCTTGCACGTATTTTTAATGGCAGGTTCAGACCCAACCTGAGGTAACAACCCAGTCCAGTTCTCTTTCCACTGTGGCTCTCAAATAAACTCTCCGGCTTTCTTCTTCCAGTCATTCTACTGTGGGAACACGTGGTGCTGAGAAATCTCCCATGCCCATCCCCCAGGACCCATAGCTCGGCTGCCAGGTGCCGTCCACGTTGTTGGAGAGGAAAGTATGTGGGCAGGAGGGCATGGCACCCAGCAGAATGCTTTTCATTGCCATGGACCTCTCAGGACCCTCTTTAAGTATGGGTCGTGCCTCCCATCGGCATCATGTTTGGGACTCAATTTGTAGTCACTCCGGGTACACAAGGTTGGCTTGCCTCTGCATTTCGGTGACACTGTATGTTTTGATATCCTAGGTGACATGTCTGCATAAATACATGAAGACAGGAACAGCAAAGGTCATAACTTTTCCTATTACTGAAGATAAAATTTAATGAGCTAGATCGCAGGCTGCTTTAAGAACGGCTGTGCCAGGTTAATGGGGCTCTGCCACTGAAGCCAATTACACTGGGTACAATTACAGCCTATTCTAATAGCTGTAAGTCAGGGTTACACAAAGATTCTGTCTCTGGGTAATTACTAGCTAGGAAGCAGGTGAGGGGAAACTAAGCAAATTGTCACTGATCATACAAGAGACACACAGAAAGCACAGAGCTTGTAGCTATTCCGGGTGTGTGTGGGTCATCTGTTGCTAAGAAGGAGCTGGCTTCGTAGTCAGAAAGCCCTCTTCTTCTAGCACTGACCAAAAGGATATGTGATTTCAAAGACGCTTTTAGAAAAGTAGCTGAAAAGTGAATAGTAGGAGAGGGGGAGGAAGAACTCAGAAAGCCCTTCTCTATTGAAACGGTTTCCCTGAGGATTGTGAAAGATTTAGTGCGCTGATATTATTAATTTCTTCCAATCTAAATACAGGGGAGTATTACCAAACCCAACACGATATTGTAAAATTTGGACAAAGAGACCTCAAAGATTGACTTAATAAAAGACCTCCTTTAAATTCTCTGCTAGCCTCACCCTGGCGGCTATTTACAGGTCCTTTCCTGCACATGGCTAAAAGGGGGCCATTGAAGAGTCTTCTGACAATTGAAGATCCATCAGAAATATAGATGAAAACACTTTGAAATTTCAAAGTAACAGAATTTTCCTATGATCTCATGGATCAATTTGCACACTATTGATTTTTGGAAAAGCCTTCGAGGAACCAACACACCTTCTCCAAGTGAAACACACGTGTTCAGGTTATCGCTGAATAAATATTTTAAGATCCAAGGGAGTGTGTGGGGGAGTAATGTTTCTGAAAGCATCAGTGACATTTATTGGAACTGTGGGAAAGTCATTGCTGACAAAGGCAGCTGTATCTCTGTGTGCTGCCTTTTGAGTAGAATGATGTTTATAAGGGAATGAGTATTAAATAAATGACACAAGCAATGTCAATTTTTCAAAATGTTCTTTGTTTCCAAGAGGTTAAAGATTAAAAAAGTAATTCCTAATATTGGTTGTTCAGACCACAATTGGAAAGACTTCCAGAATGACTCAAGATTTTTAAAAGATCCTTTCAAAGTAATGAAGTAATCTGTGGTAGAGTATAAACAAAGAGATGAGAGGGAGTAGGTGGTAGAACGTGGAGTCAGATGCTGTCCCCTTGCTGCTGCTTGCCCTGAGATTTAATTTTGGTGATATTGCTCTTTTTGTCATTAGAAGAGAAGGAGTTTTTTCAGTAATTGTATCCTCATTCTGTCCCTTTTCTCTCTCTAAACGAAACTCATTTCTCCAATTTTTTTTTTTTTACAATCTCCAAAAAGTCATTTGTTTTTACTAATTTAAGATTGCTATCTTTTTCTTGGTTATCTTCCTCAGAGACTCTCCTTAGAGAATTAAATTGTGCAAGTATGCTTAATAATTTGGAAGAAGGCTTCAGTCATTCCTATCAAGACTGCCTTGTAGAATTGCCCTTTGGTGACAAGCCCCCCAGGAGCCCTAAATAAATCAAAGGACAGAATATTCTCCCATTTTTCTTCTAGTTCTTTCACTATTCAGTTGTACATATCATCTAAATAAGGGAGAAAGGCCCACTGAAAGTGTATTATATTTGAGAGTTACCCAAGAAATGATGCCGCCATCCTTTCTACTAAATAGATCCAATGCCGATCTGTCTTGGATAACTGCAGTGTTTTGAATGTGTAGATTTTTCTATGAAGGCAAACAGATATTCTTCTTTAATATTTAGATCGACTGTGCCTATTGAGAGAACATAACGGTCAGCCCTGTCATTCACATAAGTGCTGGACAGTAGAGGAGAGAAAAGAGGAGATCTACTTTGAGTTGAGAAGTGAAAAGGTGCATCTGATGAGGAGCAATACATCCAACAGCATATATTGCATATACCCGCCTAGAACTGATACAGTCCAAAAGTGAGACACCCCAAAGTTTAAAAAAACAAACAAACAAACCCAGATATACTGGTAGCTTGTTCTAATACCAATGGGTTCACATTAGAGACAAAACAAAACAGAGTCACATAGGAGTGATCTTGTCACTGGCAGAATTAAACTTTCTTAAAGTGGGGTTCTAGAATGACCCAGATCAACTCATAACCTGCAGTCTCTCCTTACTCAAGAGTGGTTCATGAACCAGAAGGCAAAACTTCAGGGCACCTGGGTGGTACAGTCAATGAAGCGTCTGATTTCGCTCGGGTCATGATCTTAGGGTCGAGGGATTGAGCCCTGCTTCCGGGCTCCCCACTCAGCGGGGAGCCTGCTTCTCCCTCTTCCTCTGCCCCTCCCCCCACTCCTGCACTCCTGCGCACTCTCTCTCTCTCTCAAATAAATAAAAATCTTTAAAAAAGAAAGGCAAAATTTCAAGCTTCACCTCAGACCTACTGAATCAGAATCTGCATTTTATCAAGTGATTTGTAAGTGCATTAAAGCTTAAAAAGCACTGCCCCAAACACAACAGACCATAAGGTTCTAGGGTCTACTTCCATTATAATTTCTCTAAAAGAACATTTCAGATTTTCTAGATCCAATTCCGGATTCAGTTTCATGAATCTTCCAATAGGTCCACACTCTACATTATACATTGTCTCTACATTATGAACATTGAAAGCCGTTAGTGGTAAATGACCATACTAAGGACAGCATGGCCTTTAGTGGAACAAACACTAAGCTTGGCGTCAGAGAATTATGCTCAATTCCTGACTCACCACTAGCTGTGTGAACTCGAACAGGATGCTTTAGCTCTTTAGTTGTCCTTTCTTCGACTTAGAAAATTGGGTTAATACTACCTGTGTCATGGCGTTGTTAAGAGAACGGACTGAGATGACGTAAGTAGAGGGCTTAAATAAATCTAAATTTGATCTCTTGCCTGAGGACCATCTCTACATTTCCTCCCAGAACCTCAATATGAATTTCCCTTCTCTGGTTCATTTTGTAGTTTGTTGCCTCAAAGGTATTAGGCAACTTCTCATCATTTATATTCTTACATTTGAGGCTCACATTTCCTCAAAGCAACAACCTCTTAGGCCTCATCACAAGCACAACATGATAATTTAGGTGAAACAATTTTTCCCAAGCCTCATTGCAATTAGAGAACCCCAGAGTCGTTTCATGACCATCTGTCAAAGTGTGACTTGGAGAGTGCTGAATCCTGTATCACAAACTAATCGATACAGCGGGCTCTTCTCATTTAGCTTGCTGGACAATTTGTCCTTGTTTGCCCAGCACAAGCCTAGTTTACTCTTGTTTATTCAGGTGTGATCATTAATGCCCCCAATTTCACTTTAAAAGAGGTCTCCCCGCTTGGGTGAGAAATTAGAGTCAGCTATAAGCAGATGCCTTGGGCTTGCCAAAGTTAAACAGCAAGTGCAGAAGTAATGTTACACTGGTTCCCTTGCTTTGCCTGAGCAGCTCTTCAAAAACGTTGCTTCTGATATAGAACCCTATACATTTCCTCAGGCCCCCCAATCCTATGTGGGGCCTGCTGACTCTCTGTCGGCCTTCAGTTCCCTTTCACATCCTGCTCTGAGGCCTCCCCACTGAGCAGGGATTCAGACAGGGGCCTGGATCCCAGGACTCTGGGATCATGACCTGAGCCGAAGGCAGACACTTCACCGACTGAGCCACCCGGGCGCCGTGTTTGTTATTATCTCAATACCGTCAAGATAGTATAGGCACAATAAGTTTATTTTCCTTAAATAAATATGCATTAATTTTAATATATGTAAAGCATACTTATTATAAAAGTCAAAATAAATACAAATGTGTACACATTTAAAAAAAAAAAAAAAACATGGGACACCTGGGTAGCTCAGTTGGTAAAGCATCTGCCTTCGGCTCAGGTCATGATTCCAGGGTCCTGGGATCGAGCCCCTACATGGGCTCCCTGATCAGCAGGGAGTCAACTTCTCCCTCTCCCTCTGCCCCTCCCCCCACTTGCTCTTTCTCTCTCCCTCTCGCTCTCATGAGGCAAACTTGGGACTCTCTTGCCAGACTGCCTTGCCAGCTGAGATCCACAGAGTCTTAGATGCCACGCTAAGATGCATTGGCATGAGGTTTGGGAGGTAAATGAGAAGCTCAGTTACATTTGCTGCTTCCTCTGCAAGTGGCAAGTGGACTCTGGGATCCAATTTGTGATCACTTTGTGATTTCAAACAGAGGGTGTTTGAAACCCTCCGCAGCCCCCAGCCACTTAACCGGCTTTGAGGCTGAAGAAGAACTGTAAGGTTGGCAGTGACTTCCTGCAGATCCCCGACCCTGGGCAGCAGCATCTCTGTAAGCCTCTGCTTGACTTGTCCCCTTTTTCTTTTTTTCCTGCCAGGGCTTTGTCTTTGCCTGCTTATTGATGTTCTAACAAATCTGTTGAGCTATAATTGATCTAATTAATCCTCCCCCCTCCTTGTCCCCCAGCCCTGGGCAGCTAATGATCTGCTTTCTGTCACTATAGATTAGTTTACATTTTTAAGTTTTATATATAAATGGAATCTTACAGTATGTACTCTGTTTTGTCTGGCTTCTTTCACTCATCTTAATGTTTTTGGAGTTCATCAATGTTGCTGCAGGCATCAGATTTCATTACTTTGTATTACTGAATAGCATTCCATTCTATGGAAATACCTTATTCACCCACACACCCACTGATGGACATTTGCACTTGCTTCATGTCCAGTTTTGGTTATTACAAATAAAACTACTATGAAGATTCCTGCAAGTCTTTGTAGAGACATTTTTTCATTGCCCTTGAATAAATAATTTAAGAGTGCAATGGCTGGCTCTTTTTGGTGGCACCTCAAATGCGGCAGGCTGTGAGGACAAAGCTGAACATCTCTTTCCCAGCTCCTAGCTGCCAGAAACTCATCGAAGTGGACGATGAACACAAACTTTGTACCTTTTTTGAGCCGTGTATGGCCACAGAAGTTGCTGTTGATGCTCTGGGAAGAATGGAAGGGTTCTGTGGTCTGAATCAGTGGTGGCAATGACAAACAAGGCTTCTGCAGGAAGCAGGGTGTCTTGACCCATGGCCGTATCCGGCTGCTGCTGAGTAACGGGCATTCCTGTTACAGACCAAGTAAGACTAGAGAAAGAAAGTGCAAGTCTGTCTGGGGTTGCTCTGTGGATGTCAATCTCAGTGTTTTCAATTTGGTCATCGTAAAAAAAAAAGGGGGGGAGAAGGACATTCCTGGACTCACGGATACTACTGTGCCTCATCACCTGGGGCCCCAAAGAGCTAGCAGAATCTGCAAACGTTTTGATGTCTTTAAAGAAGATGATGTCCACAAGTATGTTGTGAGAAAGGCCCTAAACAAAGGTAAGAAACCTAGAACTAAAGCACCCAATATTCAGCATCTTGTTACTCCACATGTCCTCCAACACAAGCATCAGTGTACTGCTCTGAAGAAACAGCATACTAAGAAAAATAAGGAAGAGGCTGCAGACTATACTAAACTGTTGGCCAAGAGAATGAAGGAGGCCAAAGAAAAACGCCAGCAACAGATTGCCAAGGGATGGAGGCGTCCTCTCTGAGAGTTCCTACCTCTGAGTCTAGTTAAAAATGAGATTTTCTAAGAGTAACAAATAAATAAGATCAGAAATTAAAAAAAAAAAAAAAGAGTGCAATGGCTGAATCACAGGAAGGTTTGTTCAACTTTTGAAGAAACTACCGGTTTTCCAAAGTGATTGTACCATTTTATAGTGATTGTACCATTGTCTATGATTTCTAGTTGCTCTGCATCTTCACCAACACTTGTAATTGTCTTTTTAATTTTATCCATTCTAATAGGAGAGAAGTAGGAGGATCTACATCTCCATCAAGACTTAAGAATGGCCACATTAGCCTGGAGGGATTTTAGGTAAGATACACAAAATACTAGGTAATGGTGAAGGGTGAGAGAGAACAGAATGAATCATGGAATAGGGGTGGCCGTGGGGAACGACTTGGAGAAAATACCCTTTCCTTGCCCTGTGAGCCTCCAGATTTGAATGCGGAGTGATGAGGAAAGTTAATAGGTCAGTGTGAGAATGCTCTTTAGAGGGCTAAAGCCCCTTTTGTCCAACCAGAGGAACGTTAGCCTCCACAAAATCATCCCCACAGAGGTGTTAAGAGTGGTACTTTGTGATTTCGAAGCCATACCATGACGTCCCCAGTATCCGCCATGCTATGTTGATGTCCAAAGTGGTGCTCAGTGACGTCTAAGGCCCCCAAGCCACCATTGACTGGGTAGTGCTTAGCTGATCAATCAAACTGAAGAACGTGACTCCTCATTCCTTGGGAGGGTACATATAGGCAGGTCAGAGGCTCTGGGTTAGGCTGGTTCTTGCCTTCGTCATGGCTAAGGTAACCACGAAACCATAGGAGCCTAGAATAGTTAAAACACAATCAACCCCAAGGATCAAAGGGAGGAAAACAAGAAAGACCCTCTGTCAACTGAGGTCCAGAGATGGTGTCAAGGTGAGATGACTTCAAGCAAGCTCTTCCTCTTCCCCTATTGACTTTGTCTCCCAAGTCCTTTACCCTGTCCTCGCCTAGCAGAAAGCTCCTCATTGCTCCACACCCCTTTTCATGAAGCCCCCACCTTCCCATTTAGTCCTCATCCTCTTTCTCCAAACTAATGCCCTGGCCTCACTCTCTTGCCCTTCCAGGAGCCAAAAACAACCAGGAAGGCCAAAAGGTCCCTTCAAGGGAACCTGAGAAAAGCAATCTCAAACATCTACCACTCATTCAAAAAAGCTGAAAAGAGCATGAAGCCAACAATATTCAACTGTTACCATATGCTGAATAGAAATGGCATCAAAGTAGGAGAAGAAATTAAAATAAGAGACAAGAACAAATGTCCCAGAACAAGAGACCCTGGAGAAGCCCACCACTTCACATAACTTGTGCAGCCAGTAACTGAATAAAAAAGGCCAAAGACCTTAGAAATACCTGTTGAGGGGCACCTGGGTGGCTCAGCCAGTTAAGCATCCGACTCTGGATTTAAGCTCAGGTCATGATCTCAGGGCCCTGAGATCAAGCCCCTAGTTGGGCTCTGTACTCCGTGGGTAGTCTGCTTCTCTCACTCACCCTCTCCCTCTGTCTCTACCTTCTGTCTCTCTCTCTCTCTCTCTCACTCTCTCAAATAAATCAATAAATCTTAAAAAAAAAAAAAAAGAAGAAGAAGAAGAAAGAAACTTCTGTTGAGTCTCCAGAGGCCTGGCTTCTGGGAAATGGCCAACCGCATAGAAGCTGAATCTCATACCAGCAGGGTAAACTGATGGCTATTATTAAAATAAAAATCAAGTCATGAGAAGATGAAATTCTGTGTGTCTCTGAATTCTCTGTTGGTAGGGAGGGAAGCCGGAGCTGAGACAGGTGTGTGAGAAAGGAGGGACGTGGTGTCTTGGATAGCTGGGGACCAGACCCTCAGGTCCACAGTTAGCCAGACATTAGGGATAAGGACCGAGCTTTAGAACTGAGCACTGAAGATAAATTCCCCTCCTGAACACTTTATCACAGGAGCAAGGAATATACGGATGTGGTGTTACTGCATTTGTTTGGGGGTAGGGAACAACATTATGGTCTAGATTGCCACAACCCAGATGGGAAGAGGGTTTGATGTGTGGACAGTGACTGTGACTATGATACTTTCCAAAAAAAAAAAAAAAGCAAAACAAAGAAATCACTTCCTGGTCACCTACCTCAGAGTGAGGTTCACTGTACCCACCATCATATGCTGTAAGCTAAAGATGCTCAGAAATGCTCACCTCACTAAAAGTCACCATCAGGTTTCCCAAGGACTAGAATAATGTTGGGAAGGAACAAATCCAATACTGATTAGTTTCCTTTCTTGCTAAGAAACTAGGGGGTCGGGTGGTGGGAGTAGTCCGCTCCCAGGGCAGGTAATTAAGAGGATCTTTGTCTGCAGAGTTTTAATACAACTATAAAACCCAGTAAAAGCTGGCCTTTTAATTATCACCACACCTCAACATTTCTAAATAACTACAGTAGTAAAACAGTCTTCCTCAATAAAGCCTTTTGTTAGTTCAAATTCTAAACATTTTTGTGATTTAGGTTTCAAAAGCACAGGTTTATTCTATAACTAAATAAAAAAACTAAACTCGATTCAAAATGGCCAAAGGATTTTTGTATATATTTCTCCAAAGAAGATATGCAAATGGCCAATAGGTGCATGAAAAGATGCTCAACATCATTAATCATTAGAGAAATGTAAATCACAATCATGAGATACCACTTCCTACCAGGAAGGCATTTGTGGAAAAAATTAAAACTAAGAAGTGTTGGCAAGGATGTGGAAAACAGTTTGGTGGTTCCTTAAAAAGTAAATGTAGAATTACCATATGATCCAGCAATTCCTCTTCTAATTATATACCACTTAAAATTGAAAGGAGGTACTCAAACAAATACTTGTATGCCAGTGTTCATAGCTATATTATTCACAATAGCTAAAAGGTGAAAACAACACAAGTGTTCATCAGCAGATGACTGGCTAAATGAAACATGCTATCTATATCCATGCAATGGCATATTATTCAGCCATAGAAGGAATGAAGTCCTGATCCATGCTACAACATGGATAAACCTTGAAAACATTATGTCAAGTGAAAGAAGCCAGACACAAAAGGACAAACTCCATAATTCCCCTTACACGAGGTGCCCGGGCGAGGCAAATTCATAGATACAGAAAGTAGAATAGAAATTACCCAGGGGTTGAGGGGAGGGCAGAGTGGGGAGTTCTTGCCCAATGGGTACAGAGCTTCTGTTTGGAATGATGAAAAAGTTCTGGAAATGCATTGTGAATGAACTTAATGCTACTGAACTGTACACTTAGAAATGGGTAATAGGGGGAATTTTACTTTATGTACATTTCACTGCAATAAAAATGCAAAAAGTTTATGTAATATTCAAAACAGCATATTTTTTAGTATTTATACTTTAAAAAAATCATTGTTTTCTGCCGTGGAGTTCACTCGGAGAAGGCCCTGTTGCACCGTTGACCCCAACACAGGCTGGGCCTTTACCACTGCTCCTTCCTATAGAAAGTTCCTAATGGTTTGGAACTGTTTTGAGATGACTTCCAAAGCACTTCCAGTCTATAATCCCAGAGGTCATGTATGTAATACACACATCCTACATTTAAGTGGGAGATTCTAAATACATGATGGTAATCACAAAGACTGTAAAGGTAAAGACACACAGGATTAACTTGCTTAATGAGCTGCTAGGAAACACTGCAATACTTTTGGGTGCTGTAAGCTTTGTTAGGTGGGATGAGAGTAATATTTAGTCTAGGGCTAATTTTGCCCCACCCCGGCTGCAAACCCCTCTGCGTACACTACCTTGTGTTCTACAGAATCCTCTGCACACTATCCTCAGCCCTGTTTGAGCCCAAGGGATTGTTCTTCCCAAACCTCTTGGGTAGCCCTTTCCTTGGCCTAAGGTAGTTTCCTCACACACGTTTGCTAATCAGTAGTATGCTGAGTACTCTGGGGGTTGGGAGGCATCTGTAGATCCCTTAAGTTCTCTCTCTCTCTCTCCTTCTCCCATTCTCCACCCCCCTATCTCATTCTCCTCTGGTGCTCTGCCCCCTGAACTCCAGCCACCTTGATCCGCCCGGACCCCCAGCTCTGTCCCTTCACCTTGGGGGAACCACCAGGATCTTACCAGGTTTCTTGTTTCTGTACCACAACCTGGAAACTCAGTCCAGGCCATAAGCTGGATCCTCTTAAGCCTCACCTTGTTTGTATCCTGTCTCATGGACATCACTCTCCTTTATTAGCCAATGTCCCATGTCTTGAAAGCCGATGGTCAATATACTTTGATTTTTTAGTTGTTGCAAGCAGGAAGGTAAAGAAGTTCTTGTTACTTCGTTTTTCTCAGAAGTAGAAGTCTTATCCCTTGTAATGGTTTTGAAAAGAACTAATTTACTGTAAAAAACCAAAACAAACAAAACAAAACAAAACACACTTCCTGTCTGAATAACTTCAAATTGTTCCTATTTTACTACTGGGACATTGACTACAGGTATGCCTAGAGTTTGGAATAAACGATGTAATAACAGAATTGGAAGCTAACATTTATTCAGTACTTACTCTTTACTGGGAAAATTACACATTTAGTAAAATGACTCAGTGAATATTAGCAGACTCTGAATATTACCGATTTTATTTAATATTTTTAGTACATGTATATGTAATTCAATTACATTTATTTGAAACTATACTTTATTAGTCTATAAGGAGTAGTGGTGCTAAACCAGGAGCTAAACAAGTTCTAAATGCTAGCAAATTTAAACAATGGACCTTTGACATTCAGTGGCTAAATAATTATATATGATTTCAGTGACTATTTACATAGATTGAGTCTTTACAATACTTTGCTTGCCTTATATTTTTTTTTTTAAAGATTTTATTTATTTACTTGACAGAGAGAAACACACCGAGAGAGGGAACCCAAGGAGGGGGAGTGGGAGAGGGAGAAGCAGGCTTCCCGCCGAGCAGGGAGCCTGATGCGGGACATGATCCCAGGACCCTGGGACCATGACCTGAGCCGAAGGCAGACGCTTAATGACTGAGCCACCCAGGTGCCCCGCTTGCCTTATATTTCTAACACTTTCTAAAAGTAGGGTATTTCGGGACTACAGAATCTGATCGTAAAAGTGGAATTTTAGTTTTAAACCTGAATTATGAAGTACAGACATAATAAGCTTTTCATAAAATATTTTAAAAATACAGAAGCTTAAAGAAAAATGAAAATAACCAATAATCCCTTTGCCTACTGATAAGAATTCTCATGGTCAACTTTATATCTAACTAGTATTTATCTAAATACAACTTTGAATCTTAATCTGAATGTGTGTATATGTGCACATACTTAAGTTTTTCATAAACTTATGTTGATATTGTATTTGTAATGTGCTTTTCAAAACCATAAGGTTTTATATCTTATACTTCTTGTACCATTTTACAAAGACTGTTTTTGAGAAAATATAGACTTGTTATTCATGTACTCACTTCAATTTTCAAATAGAAATCCTTTTACTATTCCACACCATAATCATTTTGGAGTATCCTAAGATAATCTCTCTCTTTTGTTTGTTTAGAAGTTGCTTATAAAAGACATCACTTTAAAAAAAAATGATGGTACAGCCCATGGTGTGCTGGCATTCTGTCATACTGCTTTACTTGAATTCAGCCAATTCACAACACAGAAGTGTCTACAACACAGAAAAGGGGAAAATGGTACAAATTAGGGCCTTTTTATTCTGGAGAACCAGTTATTAGATATTTACTAGCGTACCTCTGGGTATAGCCATGCCATAGAATACAAGGTTATTAAATGAAGATATAAATAGATAAGGAAAAAAATCAAATCATTGAAAATATATGTATTATGTTCCTATTTCTGTTAATAACAAATTTATATGCACATGCAATGAAAGAGGTCTTTAAGAACTAAGGTTACCTCTGAGAAACGTGACTAGGGAATGATCTGATTTTTTTTTTTAACTTAAAAATTTTTTTTAAGATTTTATTTATTTATTTATTTGAGAGCGAGAGGGAGAGAGAAAGAGCAAGTGGGGGGAAGGGCAGAGGGAGAGGGAGAAGTTGACTCCCTGCTGATCAGGGAGCCCATGTAGGGGCTCGATCCCAGGACCCTGGAATCATGACCTGAGCTGAAGGCAGACGCTTTACCAACTGAGCTACCCAGGTGTCCCATGTTTTTTTTTTTTAAAATGTGTACACATTTGTATTTATTTTGACTTTTATAATAAGTATGCTTTACATATATTAAAATTAATGCATATTTATTTAAGGAAAATAAACTTATTGTGCCGATACTATCTTGAAGGTATTGAGATAATAACAAACACGGGTGCCTGGGTGGCTCAGTCGGTGAAGTGTCTGCCTTCGGCTCAGGTCATGATCCCAGAGTCCTGGGATCCAGGCCCCTGTCTGAATCCCTGCTCAGTGGGGAGTCTGCTTCTTCCTCTCCCTCTGCTCCCCCCCTTCTCATGCTCTCTCTCTCACTCTCTCACACTCTCTCTTGCTCAAGTAAATAAAATCTTTAAAAAAAGATAGTAACAAACACATTGTAAACCACTTATTTACTGTTTACAGTATGTCAGATGTGATTTGTGCTAGGGTAGTTTTAATTTATGATTACCCATCTAATCCCCCCACATTCTGTGTGACTTGGATTTTATTGTCCTCACTTGGCAGAAGGATCAACTGAGATGCATAGATGTTATTTGCTCATAATCAAACAGCCAACATATGTGTGCATGCTTGGTTTTGAAGCCAGTTTTTTGCCCCCCTCTCTGCTGAATGGAGAACTCCACTTGGTTGTTTTGGAACAACTCATTTGCAAGTTCCACCCTGGAAGGGATGAGAAGATCTTAAGCATATTAGAAGAAAGACAATTGCGTGAATCCAGAACTTATAGGCTATTAACTACAGAAGAACTGGAGTGGTATTCTGTGGAACACAATTCTCCACAGAAGGAAATTCTTCGAAGAGGTCACCCGGACTCCAAGTGAGATGAGCAAACCAATTCTATCAGCTGACAGCACACATCTAGCTGTGTGGCTTTGGGCAAACGGTCTTCATCTTTCTGTGCCTCAGCTTTCCTGTGTGTAAACCAGGGCATCTCAAATACTTCCATAAATTGATGTAAAAATGAAACAACAGTGCACTTAGTGTTGGACTGGCAAAAATCAGGAAGCTGGATACTATTAAGTCCTGGTTGACTCGTCGGGACATTGCACTGTTGATAGGAAGGCATGTGGACTGCTACAGCCATTAATCGAGAATAATCCAACACTAGTCAATTAAATACATGCAAACCTTACAACTCCATCATTCTCTGTGTGCGGATTTCTCCCAGAGAAATTTTCACACAGCTCCATAAATTCTGTGTAATGTCTACATTATGGATGAAAAATATAAGAGCGTGGTAAGAACCACACACATTGCTGAGGTTTATAGCTGAAGTCATTCCCTGGTGACATCAGAAACTCTTTCCAGTTTCACATTCTAACTGCTTAATATAGCAAGATACTTAAGATATTTATATGCTTTTGGACAGACATTTTATAAATTGTTTTAGAGTGTGGAATATTTAATTTGATGTTAACTTTCATTTTGAAAAAAAGTTTTTTAAAGAGTAAAAGACCTTTCAATCAAATAAACTGAAAACTCTTCCAGGGTACCCACTTAATACCAGGGCCTCGCCTAAGCTTTACAGATATGGAGATACATAAGGTAGAGTTCCCTGACCTCAAGAAACCTGCACGACCTCAGAAAACATTTTCGAAAAAAACTAAAACATGGAGGTTTTTCACCCCATCAGCATAAAAAGAGAAGCTCAGTTCAGATTTTAAGTCAATGATATGGTATCTTTTATCTAGACTGTGGCTCTCTAATTAAATCTTTCTGGCACTTTAACTCCAGGGAAACCCAGTTGATGATTCAAAGTCAGTCACTGAATGTGATTTAAAATCAATAAGAGTGAAAGACATCCTGGGTGTGCTGTCCTTTCAGAGGAAGTGGGAGCACTTTCATGCCTTGTTTGTAGAAAATCGATTATCTCAAGCAGCTAGCAGGCTGATATGGACAGAGAGAGCTTATGTCTATGGATAGGCCAATGTTATTATTCCTGATCTGCATATATTATAACCGTTTGACACTATTGCACTTTAATGCTCTGTTGTAGGACTTGCTGAAATGCTTGCTGTTGTAGTGGAAGTAACAGATTTCTATGCCTCAAGAGCTGAGGCTGACCAAAAGCAAAAGTTAAGAGTGCCTTCTTTCCCAAAAGAACTCAAGTATATACTTAAATATGCATGGATACTTTGTCATATTCTGCAAAGAAATGACGATACTTGGAGTTAAAAAAGGATCCAAGGATATGTAGGGATAAAAAAGAAAAAAAAAACATAAATAAGAAGCCATGAACACAGAGAGAATATATCCAAATAGAACAACAATAACAAAAAAGATCAGTATCAAATGGGCGTAATTCCCCTTGAAAAGGATAGCATATTCGACATGTCATTTCCTATTGCAAAAGCTGTTATTTGCTCCTTAGCATTTACGAAGTATAGTGCAAACTCTTTAGACTTAACAGGAAAGATCCCCTATGAACAGGCTTCAACTTACCTTTCTAGCCATATCCATAACAACCCCTATTCAAGCAACCTATGCTCCAGAAAAGTTGACTAATGCAATGATTTCCCTAAGACCCCCCTGTTTTCCTCTTCCTCTATATCCTCTGTGACCCCAAATCTAACATTCTTCAGAGCCCAGACTAACAGCTACCCCCCCAGAGTCCTTTTCTCAATTACCCTATTATTAGTTTTTTTTTTTTTTAGATTCTCTCTACTCATTTATTTTACTATTTACTACATGCTGCCTATATGATAGTTATTTGAATATGTGGCTAATCAGAAAAACATGCCAGAGGGGTAAATTTATTAAAAACCAACACTGTGATGTAAATTATTATCGGAAGTAGAGTTATCTAGGAGTATAAGGGGGAGAGAGAATCCCTCTATTCTGCAAACTACATTTAAGAATCTGTTTTGAGGGGCACTTGGGTGGCTCAGTTGGTTAAGCGACTGCCTTTGGCTCAGGTCATGATCCTGGAGTCCCGGGATCGAGTCCCGCATCGGGCTCCCTGCTCAGCGGGGAGTCTGCTTCTCCCTCTGACCCTCCCCCCTCTCATGTGCTCGCTCTCTCTCGCTCTCTCTCTCTCTCTCTCTCTCTCTCACTCTCCCTCTCAAATAAAATCTTTTAAAAAAAGAATCTGTTTTGAAAATATAATAAAAAAAATAGACAAACTGGCATGTGGGTAGGAGTTGGAAGTTATTAATTAATTTAATTAATATTGAACTATAGTTGACATAGAAGAGGTTGAAGCTATTTAAATCAGAGGTTTCTTTTACCAGAAGTCAGGAAGAACTCCATGTCCTTGTATTAACACCACTCCTTTGCAGAAACCAAGGGCAGAAGCCAACAAAGTGCTCATGAACTCACAATGAGAGTGCCATACTGCTGGCTCTGAGGCTTTTTTCAGCAGAGGTCAAGAGGGAGCTTGTGTGCTGAGAGTGATAACACCTCTCTGCAGGACTCCATCCATCCATCATCAGGGATCAAGTGGGAGCCCCAGAATTCTATCTGTTCCTGGCAAGGCCCCTCACCCCAGCGCCTTTCCTACAGGCTTGTCACCTCTTCCTGCCTTGTGATTATCATGATTAAATTTCATCCTATCTTCTCTTCAACTAAGGGTGTCGGGAAACTGGCTATCCACATGCAAAAGAATAAAATTAGACCCTTACCTTATATCACACATGAAAATAAACTCAAAATTGATTAAAGATTTCAATGGAAGACATGAAACTATAAAACTCCAGGAAGAAAGCGTAGGAGAAAAACTTCATAACGTTGGTCTTGGCAAAGATTTTTTTGTACGTGACACCAAAAGCACAGGCAACAGAAGCAAAAATAGAAAAGTAGGGCTACATCAAACTACAAATCTGCACAGCAAAAGAAACAACAAAATGAAAAGGCAACCCGCAGAATGGGAGAAAATATTTGCAAGTCATATATCTCATGAGGGGTTAATATCCAAAATATATAAATAACTCATATAACTCAATAGCAAAAAAAAAAAAAAAAAAAACCAAGAAAAAAAATCCAATTTTAAAACGAGCAAAGGACCTGAGTAAACATTTTCCAAAGGAGACATACAAATGGCCAACAGGTACATGAAAAGATATTCAATATGACTAGTCATCTGGAAAATGCAAATCAAAACCACAATGAGATATCACATCACACTTGTTAGAATGGCTGTTATCAAAAGGACAACAGCTAACAAATGTTAGTGAGAATATGGAGAAAAGGTAACCCTTGTGTGCTGTTGGTGAGAATGTAAATTGGTACAGCCATTGTGGGAAACAATATGGAGGTTCCTCAAAAATTAAAAATAGAACTACCATATGATCCAGCAATTCCACTTCTGGGTATGTATCTGAAGGAAATGAAATCCTGATCTTGAAGAGGTATCTGAATTCCCATGTTTATTGCAACATTATTCACAATAGCCAAGATATGGAAATACCCTGTGTTTGTCAACAGATGAATAAAGATGTTCTATATATAAATATATTTATATATGTTATATATTATATGTATTAATTATATATGTTATATATATTCTATATGTGATATATATTGATATATATGTTTATACATGTATACATGCACATATAATGGGATATCTTTCAGCCATCAGAAAGAAGGAAATCCTGCCATTTGCAACAACATGGGTGGAACTTGAGGGCATTATTCTAAGTAAAATAAGTCAGAGAAAGACAAATACTGTATGATATCACTTATATGTGGAATCTAAAAATCCAAAACTCATGGAAACAGAGAGTGGAGTGTTGTTTGCCATGGGTTAGGGGCGTGGGAAATGGGGAGCTGTTGGTCAAAGGGTATAAACTTCAGGTGTAAGATAAACAAGTTCTGGAAATCCAATGTACAGTATGGTGATTATACTTAATAGTATTGCATTATATACTTGGCGTGGGAAATGGGGAGCTGTTGGTCAAAGGGTATAAACTTCAGGTGTAAGATAAACAAGTTCTGGAAATCCAATGTACAGTATGGTGATTATACTTAATAGTATTGCATTATATACTATGCTAAGAGACTAGATCTTACAACATGGGTGAACTTCAAGGGTGTTAATGCTAAACGAAATAAGACAGCGAAAGACAAACACTCTATGATCTCTCTTACATGTAGAATCTAAACAAACCAACCAAGCTCATCGATACAGAGAAGAGATTGGTGCTGCCAGAGGCATGGCACGGGGGATAAGAGAAATAGATGAAGGGGGCCAAAAGGTAAAATTAAATAAAAAAATAAACGAATAAATAAATAAATAAATAGTTCTTAGCAACAAAAAGAAATGGTAATTATGTAACATGGTGTAGGTGCTAGCTAAGACTATAGTGGTAATAATTTTGCAATATATACTTGTATCAAATTAATACTATCTATACCTTAAATTTACACAATGCTATGTATCAATTATATCTCAATAAAGTTGGAAAAAAATTTACAAACTGACCAAAAGATGTAGGAAAAGATGCTCAACGTCACTAACTATGAGAGAATTGTGAATCAAAACCACAATGAAGTATCACCTCATACCTGCAAGGATGGCCATCTTAGATAGATAGTTATATAAATACATATCTCAAACAGAAAATAAAAGGTGTTGTCAAGGATGTGGGAAAATTGGAACCCTTGTGTACCATTGGTGGGAGTATAAGTTGGTGCAGCCACTATGGAAAACAGGAAAACAATATGGAGGTTACCCCCAAAATTAAAAATAGAACTATCATATGATTCAGCAGTCCAACTTCTGGGTATTTAACCAAAATAATTGAAATCAGGATCTCAAAAAGACATTTGCATTCCCATGTTCCTTGTAACATTATTCCCAATAGAGCAGAGGTAGAAACAGTCTTTAGACCTTTAGGTCCATGGATGAATGCCCAACAGACACATGAAAAAGTGCTCAACATCTCTCGGCATCGGGGAAATCCAAATGAAAACCTCAGTGAGATACCACCTCACACCAGTCAGAATGGCTAAAATTAACAAGTCAGGGAACGACAGATGTTGGCGAGGATGCGGAAAAAGGGGAACCCTCCTACACTGTTGGTGGGAATGCAAGCTGGTGCAGCCACTCTGGAAAACAGTATGGAGGTTTCTCAAAAAGTTGAAAACAGAGCTACCCTACGACCCAGCAATTGCACTACTGGGTATTTACCCCGAAGATACAAATGTAGTGATCCGAAGGGGTACGTGCACCCCAATGTTTACAGCAGCAATGTCCACAATAGCCAAACTACGGAAAGAGCCAAGATGTCCATCGACAGATGAAGGGATAAAGAATATCTGGTGTATATATACAATAGAATATTATGCAGCCATCAAAAAAACGAAACCTTGCCATTTGCAACAAGGTGGATGGAACTAGAGGGTATTATGCTAAGTGAAATAAGTCAATCAGAGAAAGACAAGTATCATGATCTCACTGATATGAGGAATTCTTAATCTCAGGAAACAAACTGAGCATTGCTGGAGTGGTGGGGGGTGGGAGGGATGGGGTGGCTGGGTGATAGACATTGGGGAGGGTATGTGCTATGGTGAGCTCTGTGAATTGTGTAAGACTGATGAATCACAGACCTGTACCTCTGAAACAAATAATACATTATATGTTAAAAAAAAAAAAAAGAAGATAGTAGGAAGGGAAAAATGAAGGGGGGTGGATTCGGAGGGGGAGATGAATCATGAGAGAGTATGGACTCTGAGAAACAAACTGAGGGTTCTAGAGGGGAGGGGGTTGGGGGGATGGGTTAGCCCGGTGATGGGTATTAAGGAGAGCGTAGAATGGAGCACTGGGTGTTATATGCAAACGATGAATCATGGAACACTACATCAAAAACTAATGATGTAATGTATGGTGACTAACATAACATAATAAAATAAAATTTAAAAAAAAAAAGGACCAGATAACTTGGGAAAAAAAAAAAAGGTCCATGGATGGATGACTGGGTGAAGAAAGTGTGGTATATGCATACACTGGAATATAATTCAGCTTTTAAAAAGAAGGAAATCCTGTCATATGCTACAATATGGATGAGGACATTATACTAAGTGAAATAAGCCAGTCACAGAAGGACAAATACCTCATATAAGTGGAATCCTATAGTAATTCAAGTAGTCAAACTCATAGAAGCAAGAATGGTGGTCACCGGGGACTGGGGGTATTTGTGAAATTGGAAGTTGATGCTCAAGAAGTAGAGTTTCACGATGAACACTGGGTGTTATACACAAACAATGAATCATGGAACACTATATCAAAAACTAATGAAGTACTGTATGGCGACTAACATAATAAAAAAAAATTCCCTAAAAAAAAAAAATTAAAAGCAAATGGGTGAAGGGAAAAGAAAAAAAGAAGTATAGAGTTTCAGCCATGCAAGATGAAAAAGTTCTCAAAATCTGTTGTACAACAAGGGGCAAAGAGTAAACAAGACTGTATAGAACACTTAAAATTTTGTTAAGAGGTTAGATTTCATGTTCTATATTTTTACCACAATAAAAATAGATTTCATCCTGTTTTTATATATGATTTATATTTGCTGCCAGTTCCCATAAGAACCTGAGTCCTGAGTCATTCATTCTTTCTCTCCTGGACCCTAAAATCCATATTACATCTTTCTTTTCTATTTCTCCTACCTCCCCTCAACTGCTGAAACTCATTTGCTGGATCCTCTGGAAATTAGCATCAACAATATACATCCCATCATTTGAAAAAGATCTCATCTTTTCACAACATGGACCCCATCGTCCCTCTTTTACAGACTCCTGACTCCCTGCAACTCTCTCCGACTCTACTCCTGCCCTAATTCTGGACAATGTCAACATTAACACAGATGGTCCTACCAGTCGTCTGTCTTCTCAGTTCCTTTTCCTTTCCTCCAGTGAACTTGTTTTTCACTTCCTTATAGTAAGTCACTCCCATGGCCACATCCTAGCCTTTATCATTTCCAGTAACCACAGCTCCTCCAGGATCCCATTCCTTGACCATAGCCTTCAAACTTTCCAACTCGCTCTCTTTAGTACCACATCTAAAACATTTTTGACCATCCTCTAGCATCTCTAATACATTGAACTTACATCCTTTTGATTTCTGTCACCCACTTATACCCTCAGATTCCTCCTTATCCAGATTATATTATATAGTCAATTATCAGAATCATTAATTGCATGCATGCCTCTTTCTAGCTGCACTGTTGTACTTATTTGGGTTAATCATAACCATATGTTAATATTTCAAAAGTTTGGCTATTAGATCAGTAGTACATGAACTAAAGCATTGTGAATGTATTAGAGGGGGCACCCTCGAGTTATGGGAATGGAATTGACAGGACCTGTTGACAATGGGTGATTAGAGAGGGCAAGGAGCTAAGAATGGCTTCTATATCTCTCTTGGGAGATGGAGTATAGTTGCTTCCAGTCCTACCAGAGTTTTCGTTGCTACTGTGTCACCCAAGTGGAGATGTCCAGGTAGTAGTAGAAAAATGTGGTCTCAGAGTTCAGAAGAAAACTCAGAAGAGGAGTTATTGAAGTATGGTAAGAAGTTAAGTCCACGTGAGTGAAAGAAATCATTGAAGGGAAACCACATAAAACAAAACAGAACGTAAGAAGAAACTGCATCAAGAACAAAATAAAACCTGCTTTGGGAATGTTTGGTTTACTTTTGTTTTTACTATTTTTTGGTGTCCATCACAGTGTGTAATCAACATACTATTATCTAATTCTCCCCCCAAAGAAGGAAATTATAGAAAAATAGAGATACGTTTATCTCTATAATAACAAGTTATATAATCCTTCTAAAATACATTTTGCATAGTTCCAAAGGGATGCATTATTAGAAAAAAATGTTTTCTGATGAGAATCTGACCTATTATGATAAGAAAATACATAGCTTTATTTTATTCTCATATATTTTGGTCTTAAGGACTTTTCACCCTACAATTTAAGATCCACTATAAACATTCAACTATTTATGTTAGGATCTCTGTAAACAAAGCCCCTTCCCAAATATTGGGTCAAAATGCTTAAACTATTCTGATTCTCATATAAACCCAGCATCAGAAGAGGTTATGTCTCTACTGGAAGAAAGGGAGATTTATCAGAAATCAGCAAATGCTCATTAAATCCTAAAAGATTAAACATGCAGGCTGGGGCTCAGTAGCTGTGCTTGGTCATTTTCCCGTTTGCTTTCAGAAACATTCTTCATTCAAATACAGCATCATCATTCCTGTAACAAGAACAATGCCATTTCCTGAAGTTATCCTGAAAGTCAAAGGCAAAATTGGGTTATAAACTTGGCCCAGCTTTTTCTTAGCCATGTGATGTTCACAAGTCACTTGACCTCTCTAGGATTCAGTTTCCTTATATAAAATATTTTAAAATACCTAATATAATTATCAAGAGGATAATTATAAATAATATAAAAGAGTGTTGAATAACATGCAAGGTATTAATTCTTTCCAATGTCGTTCCTTGAAAACAGGAGTTTTTCTTTCTTGTGCTTGCTGATGTAAATGCCCAGAATATATGGCATAAAGGAGGTATTCAACAAATATTTCTTGGACGAATTGATTAATTTGACTTTATTTTATCTGACTTTAAAATCCTTCAAGCTGCATGCTAAATAAAAAGCAAAAAATAAGACATATGGAAAAACATTTACATCAAGAAAAATGGGCAAAAATACTTCATAGAGGCCACGAGATCACAATAAGGCTAGTTGTTTGAATGGGAAACATCAAATCAGAACAAGTGGAAAG
The DNA here is from genome assembly GCF_009762305.2 of Zalophus californianus. Taxonomy (NCBI): domain Eukaryota; kingdom Metazoa; phylum Chordata; class Mammalia; order Carnivora; family Otariidae; genus Zalophus; species Zalophus californianus. The sequence continues at coordinate 8,490,520 of NC_045612.1, forward strand.
AAAATCTTGACATACAAATGAGGTGACACTCCCCATGCCATAAATTCGAGCCATCTCGATTTTAAAATGAGCTTACAGTAAGAAGCAAAAATAAAATATTTTCCCAGGAGGTAGGATGTTTTAACAATTCTTTTTAATGCATTCTTAGGTGTCTTTTCCAAATTCTGTACTTTCTTCAATTGCTTTCACAAGCTAAGAAACTGGTTTCGCCATTATCAAGTATTTCTTACCTCTCAACGATACCACCTGTGATTGCTGTGCAGCAGATGGTTTTTAATTTGGGAGGCTTAGGTACTGGGGAATTTTTTCATTAGCGAATGTTGCAAATAGGCCTATTTTTAAAGTATCTGTTTATCAGACTGGAGATAATCAACATTATTTTATAAAGATCTTTTACTTTCCATAAATTTGTTTTCCCCTTGCTTTTGTTTAAATGTTAACTGCCTGTCCTTTTTAACAGGTTTATCTGTTTTAGTGGTTCAGATATGTTTCCCCTGAGTTCATTTTAATTTTTCCTCTTCCCTTGAAGTATACTATACTTTCTCGGTGTTACTTTTTTTATAGACAATATATAGCTGGGTCTTTTTTTTTTTTATCCACTATGTTGGTATCTGTCTTTTAATTGGTGTATTTAGACCATTTATATTTAAAGTGATTATTGTTATATTTGATTAATATCTACCATGTTTGTAACTATTTTCATTAGTTGCACTTGTTTTTTCCCCCTTCCCATCTTCTTCTTCCTTTTCTGGTTTAGTGGAACATTTTATATGATTCCATTTTCTTTCCTCTCTTACCATATCAATTATACTTTTAAAAAATTGTTTTAGTTTTTGCCCAAGAGTTTACAATATAAATTTACAACTGATCCAAGTCAACTTTCAAATAACATTCTATCACTTCATGGATATGAAGGTCACATAATAGAATGTTCTCAATTCCTCCTTCCTGTCCCTTATAACGCTGCAAGCCTTTTATTTCACTTCTCCATATGCGGTAGTGACCTAATATGTTGTTGGATTATTACTTTGGACAGTTACAAAATAGATCAATTAAGAACAAGTAGAATAAAAAATTTATTTTACCTTCATATATTCTTAAACTGCCTTAAAATACTTCTAGAAAATTCTATTTTATCAGTTTGAGTAGACATCTGGTATGGTTATAACAGAGCTCTGGATCTCCTTGTCTGTGTTTCTCTTGATTCCATACTCTTTCTAGTTCTGGCTTCATCCTCAGGTTGGCTTTCTTCATACTCATAAGATAGTTGTGGACTTGCAACTTGGGCTATGTAATTTTTTGTGAATTGCAAGGAGAGAAGATGTCCTACTTCTCGTAATACAAAACGTGTCTCAAGTTTATTTCTGATTACTCCTAAACTCAATCACTCTGTTCAGGGAGTATTTCCATCACCTGATCCAGTTGAGCTTGGACTAGTGTCTATCCCTGTGGAATGTAGGGTGTAATTTCTCAATTGTCTTAGTTTAGTATTCCTCCATGGGAGTGCTACTACTGGCCACCTCCGAACTAATTGCTGATTGGCCTAGGCCTGAATTAGGGGCCAGCGCCTGAATTAATCACCAAGGACAGAAGGTAGAATTATCCTCTAAACTGTAGACCAATCAGAGTCTACTCCTGGAGAAGGGGGTTAATCCATTCCAAACCGTGTGAATGCTATACAATTGGGAACAGGTAAAATTAATGTTACAGAAGCAACTACAACATTCAATGCCTAGACAAAGTGCCAAAAGCTTTTTATATGCAAAAGGTTATAAATATGGAAAAGACAAACACAAAATGAGAAACAGCAACAGACGTAATCAAGAAATTCACCAAAGAAGAAATACCAGTGATCAACATCAATAAAATATGAAAAAATATTTTATCTCACTAGAAATCAAATATACATATATGTTTTAAAGTGAGATTACTTTTTCACATATATTTGCAAACATGAATAGTACTGTCCCTATAAAGGGTTGGCAAGTACGTGAGGAAAATGGCATTCTCATCTATTTTCAGTCGGACTATGAATTGGCATTAAAAACTCTTCTGAAGGGCAGTTGCCAATTGATATAAAAAGCCTTAAAAAGAACGTACATGTTTTACTTAGCATTTCAACTTTTAGGCATGTAATCCAAAAACATTACCAAAGAGTTTGCAAGCATATATGCATGTATTTCTCCACAGCAGCATTGTTCATAATAGCAATGATTGTAAAGACACCTAAAAATCCACAGTTAAGCACATTAAGGTTTTTTATGTTCTAGATGCTGCTAGATGTTAGGGACACTACAATGAACAAGACACGCACGGTCCCTATCTTCATGAAACTTGCAACCAGTATGAAGTTATTCAAGAATCTGAAGGCTATAGCAATCATTAGAAAAGATCACAGATATATATTTGTTGACATGGAAATATTTTCCCAAAATAGTGTGTTCAAAGGAAGACTACAATACAGCATGTAGCGTTTGATTCAATTTCTACAAAATAAAAAAAATGTATATTCATTTATGTATATGTACCCATCTAATTATATATATTGTCTACATTATAAACATTTAAGGTAGAACAATAAGCCCCAAAATATTAACAGTACATATATCTGAGATGGCATTATCAGCACTTTCTAATTTTATTATTTTATAGCTTTTCTTGCATTTCCAGATTATTTTGCACTGAGTATATATTTATAATTAGAAAACAATAAAGCTATTTCCAAGCAGAGTAATACAGCCATTAAATTAACATATTCTCAGGTGTCCCTTCAAGTTCTGACCTCTTTATATCTGCAGTGCCATCTTTCCTCCCAATTCCCCCATCTTACCTTAGATCATAGTCATATTCTACACACGTACTCCCGAAGAATCAGTGTTTTCTTGGGACTCAGTGCCTTTGCGAATTCTCCCCCCTCGCTTTGTCTGGAAAACACTTTCCCACCCTCTCACTTGTTTACCTACTTCTGGCGGTTGAGGATTCACCTCAGGTGTCTTTACTTAAAAGCACCCCTCCCTATCTCCTTGTCTTCGGACTATGACAAATGCCTCTCCTCTTTACTACCACAGCACAGTACAGTTTGTGTACTGTGAACCAATTCATCATGTAAATGGAAAAATAAATTTAATATTACTTTCCTCCTTTTCCTGCTGGCTGTGTCTCACCAGCTCATCTCATTCTACTCTCCTCCTCGCTCACCTGGATCCATTTGCACCAGCCTCATTGCTTTTTCAGAAGCACACAGACAATACCAATTTAGGGCTTTTGTCCTGACTGTTTCTTCTACCTAGAATTTATTCCCAAGATACCAGCAAAGTCATTCCCTCACTTTTTAAAGTCTTTGCTTAAATGCCCTAGATTAATAAGTCCTTCCCTTACTGCCCTCTGGGCGGGGGTGGACTTCCCCATTTCTCATCACCCATAACTTTCTCTGTATGTGGTATCATTGGTTGTTTCTGTTTCCCTTCTATCTTCCTTGACTAGAGGATAAGTCCCGTGAGGATAGAGGTCTATGTCTTTTGGTTTCTGATGTGTCCCTTGCACCCACAACTGTGCCTGAAACACAGTAGGGGTTTAATTAATATCTGTTAAATAGGAATAAACATTAAACAGCAGAATTCCTGTTCATTTTTACCGTCAAGTAAAAACATCTAGATTTATGTTAGAAGGAGCTTTATTTGAAAAGACCACAGCAATAGGGAGAATGCTCGGCCACAAGTTCTGCAAGTGTCTCAAAATTGAACAGAGAAAGGTGTTTTTTTTACTTTGAATACAAAGTTGTTCTTGTATGCTATTATAGCTACCAGTAGAAATTCACTCACATATATTGATTACAACATTCATCCACCGTAACTTTTATTTTAGAGAAAATTGGGAGGTGGATAATTGTGAACTGTCATACACCAGTATTTTGTAGCAGATCGCCAGAGCTTATGAATATACATCTTACACTTTTTATAGCCATAAGTATCTCTTATAGTACAACTTTTCAGTGAGGCAAAAATGAACACATTCATTAATAAGCCCAAACACATATAGCTTTAAAAGTATGCTTAGTAATTAACATTTCAATATTTATCTTATTTAAAAATGATCTACTTATTTAATAAATATTCATTAATTAATTTAGCATAACTCTGAGGTTTTAATTTACCAGAAGATTTTGAAAACTGTTTTCAAGTTGACATATTACAAAACATAATTAGTGTTAAAATAAAGTTCTTCAGGATGATTTAATTTGGTTAAACACACATTTCCATTTTTTATAATCTTAAATATTTAATAGATGTAGTGTTAGTCTATTCAATCAGTAAACCTGTATAAGTTTAGGAAGAATATTACAAATAGAATAAAAAAGTCTGCTTATATTTTATCTAAACTTGATAACTCAGAAGACATACCTGATTTTATTAAACTAATAATATTAAACTAGTCTTGTTTGTGAAGATTTATTTGTGTGAACTCGAGTTTTTTAAAAATATTTGGGTTGAGGCCGCCTGGCTGGCTCAGTCAGTTAAGCTTCTGACTCTTGATTTCGGCTCAGGTCATGATCTCAGGGTGGTGAGATTGAGACCTGCGGAGGGCTCAGAGTGGCTGTGGAGCCTGCTTAGGATTCTCTCTCTCTCTCTCTGCCTCTCCCTCACCCCCACCCCACGCATGGGCATGTGTGTTTTCTCTCTCTCTCTTAAACAAACAAATAAAAACAAAAATATTTTTATATTTTGTATTGTATGGAAGTGTTGAATCACTATATTGAACAGCTGAAACTAATATTACTATATGTTAACTAACTGGAATTTAAATAAAAACTTTAAAAAATATTTGGGTTAGTTTCCATAAGAATATTTTTAAAAATCCTAGATGTTAAATTTCTTTAATTTTTGTGAATTTTAGGAGTATTTAATTTAGAGAAGTGCTTATTTATTTTTATGCCAATTAAAATAGAGTTAAGGCATTTTATAATCTAATATGTTAATACTATCTGGGGGTAGGAAAAGAACATACATAAATACATATACAGCCAGACACAAATAGAGAACTAATAGCTTTAATTTAAAATGTTTAACTCATTGGTTAAAAAGAGTTGGCTCTTGCTCTTGGACACCTTTACATTTTTATAAAAATCAGGACTGCATTTCTGGTAGATGAGGCAAGTGGAAGTTATCTACTCATAATGAGAGCTGAAGCATCCCCGACAATATTAGTGGAGGTGACCCTTAAAATTTTCTTTGCCCTGATGTGTAATCTTATGGAGGCTGTGGATTAAATCTTGGGCAAGGGACTGAGGAGATACCAAGTGACCATCTGGGAGTCTAAAGCTCATCTGAGTTGATAAAACATCCAGCCTGTTTCCAGTTAGCTTTTTCAGCATTAGGTATTTGCTCTTGGGGTCCCTGAGCCCCTCAAGAACTCCTAAAAGGGAGACGGGGGCGGGGGCCTAGAGCTTAGGTGACTATAAGATGTTAAAGGGCCCAAGGAGGATGGAAAAAGTTTGGCAGAAGTGGATAGAGGGATAGAGGAGGTAGGAGTGTTAACGGGGGACAGACAGATCAAAGGATTCAAGGGAGCTGAAGGGAAGTTTGAAGGTCATGAAAAGGAGGAAGGAGGATGGGGGGGCAGGTGATAGGAAGGGATAGGTAATTGATGATCCAGTATAGGGAGATCCCATGTTTCCCAAAGAGGCCACTGACATTCTAAATTGTCTGTAGTAAAATTGTGCCATTTTTGAAGATACTGAACTGAATTAATGCCATAATCGTGGGGCAGATAGTCCGCAGGGAAAGTAGAGTGAGAGTTACCCATGGCATTAGTCAATGAAATCAAAGATAAGACCTTAAAGAAGCCAGGAAAGAGTGCTGCTTGATTATTCACCCGGTACAGTTCTTGTCTGAAGGGCCAAGGACATTCCCTCTCCCAGTTCCCAAAGGAAAAGGAAGGAGTCCTCACACAGAAGAGTAGGGAAAGTTTCTTCTCAAGAGTTAGGGAATGAGACCTCAAAATGCCAAAGAAAAAATTCTTTGCCCAAACAAAGTAACTCCTTACTGTGCACAGACATGATGCCCAGAGCACTGGTTTGAGAATTGAATTTACAAAGGATTCCCAAATTCATGAACAAGAGAGGAGTTCAAAGAATTTGCAAGGTGCCATTAGATATTGGGCAGGTATGACAGGGTTCTGTAAGTGAGGTCCAATCTTGTGTTGTCATAGCACTATAAAGCTGTCAAATGATAAAACAAATCCAGAGTTAGGTAAAGAAAGAATTTTTTTGAAAAGACTGTTGTAATAGGGAGAATGTTCTGACCACAAGATCCACGGGCACCTCAAAATTGAGCAGAAAAAGGCTTTTTTTTTTTTTTTTAATAGGGAAGTGTAAGCAGCGCTAGCAGGAACTTTGCCAGGGATGGGAAGCTGTGGGGGTGAGTGGCCTGCATGATTTGGTGGGGATGAGAGTGAGGGGTTAACAGGAAATGTGTCTCTTGAGGACAGCCAGGAATGAGCTACATCACAGTGCCTGCTTAAGCTTGAGAGTGAGACAAAATTTAGGGATCTGTGGAGAGAAGGTAAGCTATCAAACCAGTGGGTTACTTATGAGTAATTGTGTGAGTACTTGGTCATTACCATTCTGAAAACTCCCTGAATTCCCACTTCGCCTCTTCAAGTTGGTATTGCTCAGTATTCTCAAGAATGATTTAAAATATCACACATTAGGGGTGCCTGTGTGGCCCATTTGGTTAAGCGACCCGCTCTTGGGTTAGGCTCAGGTAATCTCAAGGGTGGTGAGATGGAGTCCCACCTCGCCTCTGTACTCAGAGCGGAATCTGGTCGAGTTTTTCTCTCTCTCTCCTTCAGCCCCTTCCCGCGCCACCCCCCCCCCCCCACCCCGCTCTCTTGATCTCTCTCTCTCTCTCAAATAAATAAAATCTTAAAAAAATATATATATATATCATACTTTAGAAAGTCAAAGTCTCAGAGTAGCCAGGTTTCCAGTGTAACCATGTCCTCAGCTTCTCAGACTTCTGTGTTCCCTGGTCAAACTAAATGAGATCCTAGCCTTTTCATATGTCACAAATATGTTTATCCAGAGCTATTTCTGCCACTCTCATAGCATAATCATTATTAGTCGTTTTAATTAAGTAGATTTATTTCACAACTGCTTTTCTGGGATAGTTTCAACTCCCTTGCAGACCCTGTCACTGAGATTTCAGGTGCAATTATAACCACTTCCCAGCAAGACGATGAAATCATGTTGTCCCAAACTTTTACTCAGGGTTCAGATGGCCCCTTTTCCACAGCTGCTGACTGTGACCATGGCAGCCACTATCTCCCCAGGAAATGGCTCTTGGTGAGTCACTTTTTTTCCCCAGGTAGATCTCCTATGTGTCAAATGAACTGGATATATATCAGGATATGGAGTAAGACATATCTGGATAAAACGGTGTTGCTAGCTACTTTGAAACACAATTTCTAAATACACAGGCAGGGGAGATTTGTTTCCCTGAGGGAACCAGAGGCAGGACACACCCTCGCCTATCGGCTTCAGGAACCCTTTGCATGCCTCCTCCGTCTTCGCAACCAGGGTCCTGTCTGAAGTCTTTTCTCTTGACCCTGACTGAGACTACCGTATTGAAGGAGTTCATGTTTATTAGCCCCCAGACCCTTGGCCTTTGCCTGGCGCTGGGGAACTACATAACCCAGAAGGCTTTCCTCCATGAGCAGCGTCGTCGCTGGCCAATGAAGAAGCTGGAGAGGGACGTGCCGGTGCACTACGCGCCACGTCGGGGCGGGACTTCTGGCATTGTCCTCGCGGCGGTTATTTTATCTGTTTCAGGGGCCGGAGCACTGTGTCACACCCGAGGTGACGGGAGGGAAAGTGTTGTCCTCACTGCACAGAGCCGGGTCTGAGGCTCGGCAGTGTCGCTTCCCGGTGTCACCCGCCGCGGGGGCCGGGCTGGGGACCACGGAGTTCGGGTCCAACCCCCCTCGCCCCTCCCCGTGTCTCCCGGCCTCACTCCGCCAGCAGGCTCTGATGGCGGCGGCTGCGCTGTTGGACCCGGGCAGGTGGGTGCTGCCATTCCCGGGTGGTCTCCCGCCCGACGCCACCTCCCGATCCTAAAGCTCCCAATGAGGGCGCCGGCTGAGGTCCCGTTTCTGACAGCCAGTGGGAGAAGGTGTGGGGGCATTGCAGCTGAAGGACGAGCATGTGCAAAGGCTTGGCTGTGCGACTGGGTAGGGAGCACTTGGGAAACCTCGAGGGAAGCCGAGCATCCGTGCGGTGTCTGCATGGAATAGAGCATGAGGGGCAGAAAGGCACCCGAACAGCTGGACCTTTCTTCCTAGGGCGCTACAAGCCATGGAGAGTTGTAAACACAACAGGGACACGATCTGCGTTAGGATTTTAAGTTTCCCCAAAGGTTGCTCAGGGGAAATTGGGGGTGGGGGGAGAGTGGCGATGAAGGTGGAGGCAGGGAGACCAATGAGGAGACTGCTGCAGTAGAGTCCAGGAGCGTCAGGATGGGGTCCAGACCAGTGATGGCAGTAGAGGAGGGCAAAGTACCCTGAGAAGAGATAGAGAGCTTAGGGATAGAGCCCACTTACTGCTGCCTCAGAGGCTGTGAAGGAAAGTAGGGAGTGAAGGACCACCCCAAGTGTTTTTTTGTTGTTTTTTTTTTTTTTTCCCCTGAACATCTGGGAGAATGGAGATGGAAGAAGTTGGGTGGAGGGAGCAAGTTGCAAGGGGGAAGACCAGAGGTTGCATTTTGGACTTGGTGATTCTGAGATGTTCCAGAAGAGTGTGTGGGGGGTGGTGGAGAAAGAAAGAGATGGACAGATGGACAAGCAAGTCTGAAGTTCCAGGAGGGGTCTACACTGGGGATGTCCAAGGGAGTTTTAGATCTGGACCAGGACATAGCTTGGGGAGTGGATTTAGGAGAGGGAACCTTAAGGTTGTTATTTGAAATGGGTCTGAAGTGATAGATGGAAGTGCTGGAGGGTAGGCACAGGGTTGGACGTCCCTGAGGCTGCCTCCAGAGAGGAGGGCGCCTTCAGTCCCATCGGGTTCTGGCTGTTATCTGAGGGAGAGTAGGTCAGGGATAAGGAGTAGTGGGTAAAGAGCCAGGCAGGGATAGAGACGGAGCTGTGGGGTGGTGTATATTCACTGCCCTGTGGGCTCAGCAGGACCTTATGTCTAATCCCTGTGAGCAAGGGAAGAGTTAGCTAGGTCAGTGGAACAGCCTAGGCCAGACCAGGGCAAGGGTGCATCAGCTACTCCAGCTCTTCTTCCAGCAGGAGGGTTGGTCCAGTATTCTAATGGACATTTCTTTGACCAGGTTATCTTTCAACGGACCATGGAGTACATACAGGCTGCATTGCTGAAAGAGCCAGTATCTCACTGGCCTGCTTAGACCCCATCCCCCCCCACCCCCCGCCAAGAATTTATTTACTTATTTAGGAAATGATTGCTTCTTTAAACATTTCTCGAAATAGAAACATACAACAGAAATTTAAATTTACAGATTTAGCTAGTTAAATTCACACAAATTCTTACTAGTTGTTTGAAAAGTTACTATACCTCTAAACATTTGATTAAAATCAAGTATTAACTATCACATCTGCTTAAATGCTTAAAAGCAGGAAAGCCACCCACATTTTCTTTTCTTTTTTTTTTAATATTTTTATTTATTTGTCAGAGAGAGAGAGCACAAGCTGGGGGAGCAGTAGAGGGAGAGGGAGAAGCAGGCTCCTCACTGAGCAAGGAGCCCGATGTGGGACTCGATCCCAGGACCCCGGGATCATGACCTGAGCCGAAGGCAGACGCTTAACGACTGAGCCACCCAGCCACGCACATTTTCAAAGGCTCATCACCTCATTGCACCAAGGTGTTAATCCTGTAGACAGTAAAAGCTGATACTCCACACTTGACGTGTACTAAAGCATTTGGTATCAACAACAGCCCTATGGGATGGGTACCATTGTGCCCATTTGACAGATCAGGACATTGAGGCACAGGGAGGTTGAGTCCTTCTGTAAGTTCGTGCAGCTGGTATGAGGCAGTGCTATAGTTTGAACCCAGTTTCAGTTTATAGTTTGGATGTAAACACACACCAGGCCTATTCAGTTCTCTAGCAACCATCCTGTTTACTCTCATCACAGCCCTGATGGCTGTCAGGTGTTGCCTTATTTTTATCTTTGCTGTCACATGGCTCAATCCAATCCCTCACTTCCTTGCAGGCTTGATCCAGTGTCCCCTCCTCTGAGATGCCTTCCTTGGTTGCCTCATGGAAAGTTGCCCCCAGTCTCTTGTTTCCTTACTCTTATTTTGTTGTCTTTAGGATTCTCCTGATCTTTTGTTTAGTTCCTTGTGGATGATCTGTCTCCAACCCTGGAACGTAAGCTTCTCTCTGTGCTCTATCACAGGCCTAGAGCAGTGCTGGTTTATAACAGGTGCTCAGTAAATGAGTGCACAGTGCTACTCTTCACAGACTCCCTACCATGCCTTGGAAATCCCATCCTTGGAGACCATCTCCAACCTTGTCCCCTTCTATTCTTCCCTTGCTCGCTGCCATCCAGCCAGGCCAACCTGAATGTGTCAAACTCTTTCCCACTTCCTCCCAGCTTTGGCCTTTGGAGTTGCCTCTGATGGGGACACTGTTGCCAGATCTCTCCTTGGCTGCCCTTTCACATCCTTCCAGGCTCTGCTCAAATATCATCTCTTTGATGAGGCCTTTCCTGGCAGTTCTAGCTAAAATAGCCCCTGTCCCAGCCTGCTCTCATTTTGGCATTTTTGTGCAGGGAATTTGGCACAATTACAAAAGCAAAGATGCAGGCTAGATTGAGCTTTTCCAGGTTGCGCTGATGGAGTAAATAGGAAAAATAGTAGTAACAAAACAACCATAAAGTATTGGCCTTCATCGCGAGCCCTTAATATGCACTGACAGTTATTCTGTACCACCTCATTTAACTCTCACCTCCTTAAAATTTGATTCTGTTCTTATCCTTCACAGAAGAGAAACTTGAGGCTCAGAGAAGTCAAGTTACCAGCCCAAGGTCACACAGCTCTTAAATAGCTGAAACTCCAACTCAGTATGCCAACACTCAGAGCCTCCACTCCTAACCATGATAGTACCCATAGTGGGCTGGGGAGGCCTGGGGATGGCACCTGATGTCAACTTTGCAGAATGGGTTTAGGCATCCTAATGAGGAAGGCATAGGGAGCATTTCAGGCAGAGGGAACCACATGGACAAAGGTAGGGACATAGGTTGTTCAAGGAGGCATGAGAGGGCTGATGTGGTTGCTGAGGGCCCCTTCCAGCTGCTGAGACATGTCCCCGTGGGCAAGACTGTACTATTGTTATCATTTGCTGCATGTTCATCTCACCCTTACTGTAGTGATGGAGGGGCATAGGGGTTATACAAATAGACCCTGAGCCAGAGGGACCTAGGTTCAGATCTCCACTTATTAGATATGTGACTCTGCTTGACTTGCTAGATCTCCCTGAGCCTCAGAACACTAGCTGTGACACAGAGATGATCATAGTGTTGACCTTGGCTGTGGGAAGATTAATACAAGTAGTAAAAACATAGCGAGCATAGACGTGGGCCAGGCATTCCAGTGTCTGCCTTATGAACATTTTCTCCTGCATTCTGACAACAGCCTGCTGAAGTGCGAATGATTAGTATTATTGATGCAGAATTCACTGCTCAGAGAATGAAGTGACTTCCCCAAGGTCACACAGCAGGCAAGTGGGCACTCAGCACAGAGTCAGGTGCACAGCGAGGACCAATGAGCCTCGGCAGCAGCTGCTGTTACCATCATTGGTGTGATACTTACTGTTACTATTTCCTCCTTTGACGTCCTCGAGTGCATACTATCTGCGCCTCTCAGGACACTGAGGTTTGTTATCGTCTTGTGTCATTCTCCACTGGCTTCCCCCATAGCAGACTTTTTACTCTAACCCAGTTGCATTTTGTGCAATGGCAGCATCCACTGTCCCCCTTGAGCCCAGCACAGAGTGAGGCCCTCAGGAGGTGCATAGTGATTTGGACCTTGGGTACCCCTGGATCTTTGCCAGCAACGGAGTGACAGACTCTAACCCTTGCCTCTCTTTGTCTTCCTAGGGATCAGCGACCATTGAGGATGTGGCCATGACCTTCCCTTGGAGGTCCTGGCCCAAAAGACTGAGCCCAAAGGTCCCTGTACCAGGAGGTGATGTTGCAGACCTGGATAACCTTCTCTCACTGGGTAGGTTTTCGCTTAAGGAGCCCCCTGGGGGGAGCCTGCAGTCTCCTTTCTGCCCTCACACTTCAGGCCTGGCTAGGCCAGACAATATGAGTCCCCTTCAAAATGGTTCAAAACAAAGGGAGAATTTATTGGAAGGGCATGGGGAGATACTGCAGAAGCCAAGAACAGAATGTCCAGCTGGGCTCCGTGAGAGACCGAAATCAGGAACTGAAAGGAACCACGATACACCTTGGCCTCCATGTCTCTTGTCATGGCTTCTGTGTGTCTTCTCTATGCAGCTGATTGGCTCTTTCCGCTGCAGATCACTCTCTGAGGCCCCCACATTCCTTGCCTCTACTTTTCTCTGCGAGTTCTACATCCTTATTCTCGTCTCTCTCTGCAGTTCGGCTTTCCTGCATGGGCATCCTGGAGGCAGGAAAGGGCCACCTGAGCCTCTCTTTCCCTCACCTTCTCACCCCAGTGCCCATCATAGGCTGGCCTCAATCTGAGATCCTTATCCCAGATTTCCACAAGAAGGAAGCTGGCTGGTCCAGGGGTCAAAGGGTCCTCAGAGCCCCCACAGCAGGGGCCCTCGGTGATGAACTATTTTCCAAGAAGAAGGGTGAGTCTGGCGTCCAGAAGGCATTTACCATTACTGCCACTTGGTATCCTTTAGCGGAAAACACAGTCTCAGTTAAAGGTTTAAAGCTCGGGGGCGCCTGGGTGGCTCAGTCGTTAAGCGTCTGCCTTCGGCTCAGGTCGTGGTCCCGGAGTCCTGGGATCGAGCCCCTCATTGGGCTCCCTGCTCCGCGGGAAGCCTGCTTCTCCCTCTCCCACTCCCCCTGCTTGTGTTCCCTCTCTTGCTATGTCTCTCTCAGTCAAATAAATAAAATATTTTAAAAGAAAAGGTTTAAAGCTCAGTTGTTCCCAGAGGCCTACCTCCCAGGGCTGTTCCTCATTTCCTATGGTATGGACCAAGATCCTCCAGTTACACGAGATGGCTGTAGAAGGTGCACAGACCACTCATCAAATGGCACTGGCATCTGGAAAAAGCCGTTCCTTTTCCCCCCTTCTCTTGTGGGTTTAGTGTCAAGAGAAGCAGCTACCATTCCACGAGTGCAGCTCACGTGTCACACCTGCCTCACTCATTTCATTATCCCAGCCTCTCAGGCTTCGGTAAGGAAGGAAAAGTTGGCCAATATAGTGAGTCTCAATTTAGAAGATGGCCCTTGACTTTGAGATGATATCCACTCATCCCCAATCTGCACTTCAAGGAGCAGTTTTCACTCTAGTCGCTCTGTCCCCTGCCTGAGCCTGTCTTCCTGGATTTCCCTTTAAAGATGTCAGAAATCCAAGGATCAGAAAAGAAAGAAATTGCAAACGGAGGCTTCAGAAATGTCAAAACACAGCAGGCACAGAGACACTATTTTCATCTTCATTTCCCCCTGAAGTGGTAATTTTGCTTCTTCTCTATCTCCTAATAGCCACCTTTTATATACAAGATTCCCTTTAGGCAACCAAGCAAAACCTGACACCACAGAGCCGACCACTCAGGAGCCTTGTTCCAAGGACAACTGACTCCGGGAGCCTCAGCGGGTTCCAGAGTGGGATGAGCCAGGGATCAGCAAGGAAGGGCCTTCAGAAATGCAGGAAAGGTGGTTGAGAGCATGGCCAATCCTCCAGAAGACCCTCCCTGGAAAATGAGCCTCGAATGCTACAGTCTGGGGACAGATGATAGCATGCACTCAAGGGTTTTATGGCAGCAGTTCTCTCCAGGAGATTCTGCCTATGAACAGGGTTCATCCTGACCAAGTAAAGACCCCAGGCTTCATCCAGGGAAGAATTCCTACCAATGCAAGGACGTCGGGAAAGGGAATAAGAGGAATTTCCTCCTTGTTCAACATCAGCAGACTGACTCTGGAAAGAAGTCCTGTGAGCACAACACGTGTCACAAAGAGTTTCTCGACAGAGCACACCTCATTTGACGCTCTCCCTGCTAAGGAGAAGCCCAGTGAGGGGAGTGAATGTGGAGAGGCCTTCACATGCCACTCTGCTTTTGCCCAGCATAAAATAATGCACGCTAGAGAAAAACCCTTTGGGTACAGGGAATGCAGGAAGGCCTTTTGTGATAGCTCTTCCTTAGCTTATCACACAAGGAGGACACCGAGAAGCCCTCTGAGAGCATTGAGTGTGGCACGGCCTCTATCCATGGGTCACATCTCGTGTGATACCAGCACATTCACACTGGAGAAAAGCCCTATGGCTGCCAGGACAGATCCCCCATCCAACATGATACCGTCCACACTGGGGAAAAGCCATACAATGTATCAGGTGTGAAAAGGCCTTTGAGGACAGATCACACCTCACGCAGCACCGGTGGATTGGGATAAATCTGCAAATAAACCCTGTGAGCACAAAGAATGTAGGAAGGCCTTCACCCACTGCTTCAATTTTCTCTTGCATACCAACTCATACTGGAGAAAAACCCTTTGAGGGCAGAGAAGGCAGGAGAGCCACAAGGAACCACACTGGCGAAGAGCCTGAGGAGCACATGGTATTGGAAAGCATTTGGCCTCAGCTCAGTCCTCACTGAGCACCAGAGGGTTGGTGCTAGGGAGAGTGAGGGGAAGAGATGTGGGAAGGCCTTGTGCTAGTGAGCTCTCCCTGCTTGACGTTAGATAACTCACACTAGGGAAAGAATTTGGGGATGTAACTACCATGGAAAGTCTTTTGGCCTGAGGAATCCTCTTGCTTGGCATCTGGAAATTCATGCTGAAGGGAAATCCCCTTAAAGTATCATTGTTGTGAGACAACTTCTTGTGACAGATCATTGCTTACTCTTAAAGAGTTTTATTAGAAAAGGACCCAGCCTAGAGCCTTTCTCTATACCTAAGAATTCATCCAGGAGAGAAACTTAGGGGTATTTGTGAACTTGGGAAAAACCTTCATAGTTTGATCTTCAGTTTGCCCTGGAAAGCTCTCTTTAGAATATTAAACAACAAAGGACAAAGAGAGATTGACAGTAAAGAAAAAGAAATGCATATATGACTTCTTCCTGTCATTGCTGCCATGCGTTTGATGATTTATCATTGGTTATTTTTTTGAGAGGGTGTGCTAGGCAAATAATGGCCACCCGATGGGTGTGTGTGTGTGTGTGTCTTTATCCCTGGAACCTGTGAATAGGTTCCCTTACATGGCAAAGGAGGATCAAGGTTGCTGATGGAATTAAGGCTGACCATCAAATAGGGAGGTTGTCCTGGATAATGTAGTAGATAGGTCCGATATAATCACAAGGGACCTAAAAATGGAGCCAGAAGAGCAAATGTCAGAGTGACGTCATGTGGGAAAGACTCAACAGGCCATTGCTGGCTCTGAATATGGAGGAAGGAGAATATGAGCCAAGGAATGCAGCTTCCAGAAGCCAGAAATAGCAAGAAAACAAGTTGTTCCTTACAGCCTTCAGAAAGGAACCTAGCCCTGCTGACAGCTTGGTTTCAACCCTGTGATACCCGTGTTGGACTTCTGACCCACAGAAGTACATGATAATAAATTTGTATTGTTTTAAGCCACTAAAGGTGTGATAATTCGTTAGAGCAGCAATAGGAAACAAATATTGAGGGTGGGGGTGCGGGGGGTTGGGAGGTGAAAAGGGCCTTTTTCCCTTTATCTTTTATAAATATTTACTGCCATCCAGTGTCAGGTGTGGTACTTGACGGCACCTCTGCAAACATTTATTGAAAGCCTTCTTTCTTCCAAAACGTTGTCTCTACTCTTGAGGAGCATAACTCTTTGTAAGAAATATGAAGTACTGACTTTTGAAATATTTGAAACTTATAAGAAATCGGAATACTAAGCATAGTGTTTTATGAAGTTATCTTATTGTACTTATGGAGATAAGGATCCATATACAAATCAGCACATTGTACTACACCACTGAAAGCGGTTGAGGGCTTGCTTTCTTTTTTTTAAATTTTTAAAATTTTCTTATGTTAGTCACCATACAATACATCATTAGGTTTTGATGTGGTGATCCAAGATCCTTTGTTTTCGTATAATACCCAGTGCTCCATGCAGTACGTTCATTAAAAAAAAATCAACAGTAACTTCACGTGATTTGGAATGCCTGTCACTCACTTTCTTTTGCTCCTGGTCCACTTGCTTGATTATTCGTCATCTTCTGTGTGGAATGGGGATGATTGTGTCACTGTGTGGGCTTCCCTGTTGACTCCTAATTCTTTCTGCTGACAGGTGTTGCTCAGCTTCTTTAATCCTCTGTAGAGGGGCTTCTGTATGCCCAACTCAGCAGTTATTTAGGGGTGGAATTAGAACTAAAACAAAATACTACAACCAAGTTGAACTTATGATCAACTCAGAGAAAAAAACACAGAGAAGAAATCTAATTATTTGATCTGGTAAAGAACTGTGTCACTGTAAAGTGACTAGAATATTTTTTATCATTTTTTAAAGTTTTTATTTTAATTCTAGTTAGGGAACATACAGTATTGTATTAGTTTCGGGTGTACAATATAGAAATTCAACACTTCCATGCGTCGCTGAGTGCTCATCAGGACAAGTGCCCTCCTTAATCCCCATCACCTCTTTCCCCCATCCCACCACCCACCTCCCCTATGCTGACCATCAGTTTGTTCTCTATAGTTAAATATCTGTTTCTTGGTTTGACCCTCTTTCTCTTTTTCCTTTGCTCATTTTTTTTTTGTTTCTTAAAATCTACATATGAGTGAAGTCGTATGGTATTTGTGTTTCTCTGACTGACTTATTTAGCTTAGCATTATATTCTCTAGGTCCATCCACGTTGTTGCAAATGGCAAGATTTCATTCTTTTTTGTGGCTGAATAATATTCCTTGTGTGTATGTGTGTGTGTGTGTGTATATATGTTTCACATCTTCTTTATCCATTCATCAGTTGATGGGCATTTGAGCTGTTTCCATATGTTGGCTATTATAAGTAATGCTGCTGTAAACATCGGGGTGCATGTATCCCTTTGCAACAGTGTTTTTGTATTCTTTGGGTGAATACCTAGTAGTGCAATTACTGGATTGTAGGGCTAGTCTATTTTTAATTTTTTGAGGAAACTCCATGCCATTTTCCACAGTAGCTGCACCAGTTTGCATTCCCACCAACAGTGCACTAATGCTCCTTTTTCTCCACATCCTTGCCAACACTTGTTTTTTCTTTTGTTGTTGATTTTGGCCATTCTGACAGGTGTGAGGTGATATCTCATCGTAATTTTGATTTGTATTTCCCTGATGATGAGTGATGATGAGCATCTTTTCAGGTGTCTGTTGGCCATCTGGCTTTCTTCTTTGGAAAAATGTCTGTTCATGTCTTCTGCCCATTTTTTAATGGATTATTTGTCTTTTGCGTGTTGAGTTTTATGAGTTCTTTGTGTATTTTGGATACTAACCCTTTATTGGGTATGTATTTACAAATATCTTCTCCCATTCTGTAGGTTGCCTTTTAGTTTTGTTGATTGTTTCCTTCACTGTGCAGAGCTTTTTATTTTGATAAAGTCCCAATAGTTTATTTTTGCTTGTTTCCCTTGCCTCTGGAAACATATCTAGAAAAAGGTTGTTAGAGCCAATGTCAGATAAGTTACTGCCTGTGTTCTCCTCTAGGATTTTATGGTTTCAGGTCTCACATTTAGGTCTTTCATCCATTTTGAATTTATTTTAGTGTATGGTGTAAGAAAGTGGTCACGTTTCACTCTTTTGCATGTTGCTGTCCAGTTCCTAACACCGGTTTCTGAAGAGACTATCTTTTTCCCATTGCATATTCTTTCCTGCTTTGTTGAAGGTTAATTGACCATATGATCGCGGGTTTACTTCTGGATTTTCCATTCTGTTCATTAGTCTATGTGTCTATTTTTGTGCCAGTACCATGTTTTGATTACTACAGGTTTGTATTATAACCTGAAGTCCAGAATTGTGATGCCTCCAGCTTTGCTTTTCTTTTTCAAGATTGCTTTGGGTCGGTGGTGGGGCGGGGTGGCGCCTGGGTGACACAGTCGATTGAGCATCTGACTCTTGGTTTCGGCTCAGGTCATGATCTCAGGGTTGTGGGATCAAGCCCCGCATCTGGCTTTGCACTCAGCAGGGAGTCTGCCTGAGATTCTCTTTCTCCCTCTCCCTCTGCCCCTCCTGCTTGTGTTCTCTCTTTCTCTCTCTCTAATAAATAAATAAATCTTAAAAAAAATATTGCTTTGGCTATTTGGGGTCTCTTGTGGTTCCATACAAATTTTAGGGTTATTTGTTCTAGCTCTGCAAAGAATGCTGGTGGTATTTTGATAGGCATTGCATTGAATGTATAGATTGCTTTGGGTAGTATAAACAATATAACAACATTTTTTTCTTCCAATCCATGAGCATGGAATGTCTTTCCATTTCTTTGTGTTGAAGTGACTAGAATGTTCATAGGTGGACCAGAATGAATACATGCAGGTATGTGTGGGCTTCATAGTTATCACCATGGGTTTTTTCTGATGCTGCTGTCACTGGTCAGGGTGCTTTGGAATTCCTTTTTGTGATTAACTTGAGGCTAATTTTCAGACTATATGAGATACTCAGTGTTACCTCAGGTTAACAGATTTAGTGTGTTGAAAGGTATAAAAGTAGCCATGTCCTTCCATTGAGCCCTCTTCAGAGCTGGTTCAGGGATCACATACCAGTTGGATTACATTACCAGAGTGGACACATGCCGTTCCTGCATACTGTATCCACCTATCACTTTGTCTGTACATGTATAATTTTGTACAAATGAGGTGCAAAGTTTTCTCTTCGTGGAAGATCAGTGCCTCTTCAGGACCCTGCCCCTGCCCATCTTCCACAGGAGCGCCTCTGTGCTGTGGGTGTGGTTGCACTTGTAGCAGACCGCCTGGGGGGGCGGGGGGCAGAGAATTGGAGGCTGTCTCTCTCCTGAAACACTTCATTCTCAGCAGAGGATCTCTTTCAACCAGGAGCCTGTCTAGAGCTTCCTGGGGCCTTGCAGCTCTCTACTCAATTGAGGCTGGGGAGGAAGAACCTTCCTGGCTATGAGCCCTCTGCTCAGCACTCACTGCTGTATCCTATTCTAGAAAAATAAAACAAAACAAAGCAAAAAACCAAAACATCATGCCAGAGTCTGGACTACCTACTCCTCGGAAATGATTTCAGGAGGAATGCTGGGAGGAGATGGATCTGGCGTGCAGGTGCTGTGCTGGGAGCTCCTGGTGGGAAAGCTGCCCGTCAAGAATGCCTCACACAGTGAGACCCACAGACATGTCCTCTGAGAGCACGGACACACCTGAAGCATTTATGGGGGAGCTGCTCTAGGATGGTTGCCGGGCTTGAACTATCTGGATGCAACCAGAGGGAGCCTACACGGTCATGAGCAGAGGTCTGAATGGATCAGGGAACAGGGAGGCCCTGATAGAAGGAAACTATCAGACTTGCCTGCTTCTTCCTGAGGCCTCACCGGTAGCTCTTTGATTTCCTCCGGCCAGACTCTGGCCTCAAGATTGCTCAGGGCCAAGGCCTCAGAGCAGCTGCCCCTGTCTGGGAGCTAGGACATCCCTGAGTCCAGGCTTCAGGAGGGTGCTGGCCCCTAGACTCAAATGGCTTTCTGAGCCCTATGTGTCCTGTTCTTTGTGTTTCTACAGGGAGCTGCCCTGGTTCTGCTACCTCATCTGTTAGGTCCTCGTTTATTGAAAACTATTTAATAAAAGTGTTTGCATTTTGTATTGGTGCATGTGGGTGTGTGTTTGTGTCCCCAGGTAGAGTCACTGCTTATATAGAAAGCCCTTTCCTGTGAAGATTAGAGATGGTTGTTCACTCTGGTTCCCGGGCCAGATCCCTTTATGGCTCTCCTTGACTTCATGGCTAATATTCAGCAGGGAGATTGTACTGTTCATTAGTTATTGGCCTTACTGTGCCAACTGAGAGATATGCTCCTATCAGCCACTTTACAAACCCTTCCTAGTCTCTGTTTCCATTTTCCCAAGTCAACATTCATCCCTGGAACAATGCAACTGTATTTTATTTAATCTTTTGTCTCTTCTTCCTACCAGGTGTTTCCTAAGGCCCAAGGGGTTTGCTGGCCAAGGTCATATCTGGCTTGTTACTCTGCACTCAACTGTGACAAAAGTCTTAGGTTGGAAATTGTCCTTTCTGATGTCATCCTTAAAATTTTTCTCTCTCTTTCCTATTTGCTCTCCCACTGCATCCCCTGACATTTTCAGACTCCATTTAATTCCCGCCTCCATTTAATGCCCAGCATCCTTGTATGCCACAAGCCCATACAAGACTATAACTCCAGCTACCACTTCTTCAGTCATTAATGACATCTTGCTCAAATTTCCTTCTTCATTGGAGGCCTGGACTCTTGGCTCATGGCCTCTCCCTTCTCCCCTATTCCTGTTACCACCTGCCTTGACTTAAGGATCTATGGTGGGTGACCCAACCAAAGCCCCATAATCTCAGTTCCTCACCCTCTTTACTTCTAATGATCTTTTTTCCCCATTCTCATTCCACTGTAGCCAAGACTTCTGTGGGTCTATTCTGGATGTTGTCATTATGACATGTTGTCAATATGAACCTCCAAAGCATGCCTCCTTCTCTCATTACTCCCACTTAGTTGTTCATGCTCTTAGCTTTGTGCCTCCACACTTTCAGATATTTTATAATCTAAACTTCTTAAGTTTTTTAAAAGTTGTATTTAAGTCATCTCTACACCCAACGTGGGGCTCAAACTCACAACCCCAAAATCAAGATTTGCTCACTTTTCTGACTGAGCCAGCCAGGGGCCCCTATAATCTAAACTTCTAATCCATCATATCCTTATTCTCAGTGACTTCCCTCCCTCTGTAGAAATCTTAGATTGCATGTTTTGTTATTATTGTAAGTCCTTTGAAAACATGATTGAATACTGCATTGTCCTAAATGGTAGACACATGTTGCTACTGAGCAATTGAAATGAGGCCAGTATGACTGAAAAACTTAATTTTTATTTTTTTTGACAAATAAAAAAATATATATTTTGATTTCCATTTCCCTCATGATTAGTGATGTTGAGCCCCTTTTCGTGTGTGTGTGTGTGTGTGTGTGTGTGTGTATCTAAGGTATACAAAGTGATGTTTTGATATATGTACACATTGTGAAATGACTTTCACAATCAAATTAATGAACACATCCATCACAAAATGTAGTTGCCTTTTTCTTGGTGTGGTGAGAACACTTAGTATATAATCTTTTAACAAATTTCAAGAATACAATACAATATAAATTAAATATAGTCACCCTATTACATATCACATCTCCAGAACTTATTCATCTTATAGCTAAAAGTTTGTTTTATTTGACCAATATCTCACCATTTTCCCCAACCCCCAGTCCCTGGTAAATACTCTTCAACTCTCTGATTCTATGATCTTGACTTTTTAAATGCCAACATATAACTGAGATCATATAGTATTTGTCATTCTCTGTGCAGTTTATTTCACTTATCATGATGTCCTTCAGGTTTACCCATGTTATTGCAAATGGCATTATTTCCTTCATTTTTTTATGACTGAGCAACATTTCTTTGTGTGCCTGTGTATGTATCACATTTTCTTTATCCATTCATCTGTTGACAGACAAGTTGTTTCCATATCTGGGCTATTGTGAATAATGCTGCAATGAATAGGGGAGTGTAGATATCTCCTTGAGATCCTATACCAATGTACATTTCCACCAATAGTGGTACAAGGGTTTCCCTTTTCTCCACATCCTCACCAACACTTGTTCTCTCTTGTCTTTTTCATACTAGCCATTATAACAGGTATGAAGAGATTTCTCATTGTGGTTTTGATTTCCATTTCCCTGATGATTAGTGATATTGAACACTTTTCCATGTACTTTTTGGCCATTTGTAGGTCTTTGATAAAATGTCTATTCAGGTCCTTTGTCCATTTTTTAATTGGGTTATTTATTTTTTGTTTTGTTTTTTTGCTGAGTTGTATGATTTTCTTATGTATTTTGGATATTAAACTGTTTTCAGAGATATGGTTTGCAAACATATTCTCCAATTCTGTGTGTTGCCTTTTCATTTAGTTGAATCTTTCCTTTGCTGTTCAGAAACTTTTTAGTTTAATGTAGTTCCATTTGTTTGTTTTTTGCTTTGACCATCTGCACTTTGGTGTCAAATCCAAAAAAAAAAAAAAAATTGCCAGGACCAATGTCAAGGAGATTTTTCTCTGTCTTCCCCCACCCCACACTGCCATGGGAGTTTTAAGTTTCAAGTCATATATTTCAGTCTTTAATCCATTTTAATTTCTGTGGATGGTGTAAGAGAAGGGTCCAATATCATTCTTTTTTATGTGATTATATAGTTTTCCCAATACCGTTTATTGAAGAGACTATTGTTTCTCCATTGTGTATTCTCCATTGTCATAGAATAGTTGACCACATATGAGTAGGTTTATTTTCAGTCTCTCTCTTCTGCTCTATTGGTCTATGTGTCTGTTTTTATGCCTAGTACTATACTGTTTTGATTATTATAGTTTTGTAATATGGTTTGAAATCAGGAAGTGTGAGACCTCCAGCTTTGTCTTCCTTCTCAAGATTGCTTTGCCTACTTCAGTCTTTTGTGGTTCCATATGAATTTTAGGATTATTTTTTCTATTTCTATAAAAAATGCCATTAGAATTTTGATAGACATTACACTGGGTCTGTAGATCACTTAGGGTACTATGGACATTTTAATAATGTTATTTCCTCCAATCCATGAACACAGATATCTTTCCATTTACTTGTGTCTTCTTCAATTTCTTTCATCAACATCTTATAGTTTTCAGTGTATAGACCTTTTACCTCAGTTAAATTTATTCTTATGGATTTTATTCTTTTTCATGCTATTGTAAATGGGATTGCATTCTTTATTTCTTTTTCATAGAGTTCGTTGTTGGTGTATAGAAGCACAACGGATTGTGATACATTGATTTTGTGTCTTGCACATTTACTGAATTCATTTATTCTAAGAGTTTCTTTGTAGAGTCTTTGGAGTTTACTATATATAAGATCATGTCATCTTCAACCAGAGACAATTTAACTTGTTCATTTTCAGTTTAGATCCCTTTTATTTCTTTTGCTTAGATGATATTTAGATTATGCTTTATGATAAATAGGAGTGCCTTGGTAATGGCTTCAAGCTCTAAGCAACTAGTTTCTTCACAGGCAAAATAAAATGAATGAAAGATTAAAAAACATAGTGTAATATAGGCAGTGGGATGAAAACCTGGGAACCTGGACTCTGATTAACTGCCAATCTGTTGCTAAGCAAGAAATTTTATGGTTTTGCCTCTCTCTTTCCCTAGTTACTTAAATGGGTAAAATGTATTGTGTATATTTGGTATACTTTCAAACTCAGTTTTGCTTTCTATTTTTCTGAAAATATCCAAATGCTTCTTTATTAAAATTGCTCATTAATAAATACTGTTGACCTAATAGGTTATGATCTAAGGCAAGATTAAAAGAACCGACATACCTAAGGCCAATTTCATATTTTACTTGCTAATCCTTCATATCAACCACTACTTAATATAACCACTGTCTTTCCTAAATAGAATGTTTATTCTAACTCTACCATTTTCCTTAAAATAGTTTAAACCTTTTGCAAGAATGGTTTTAGTCCTGACATATTTGGCTAATTTTCTGTGAAAAGTTTTTGTAGTTCAAAAATAGATGTCAAGAGGTCCTAAGAACTGGTCCTGCTGAGGGATGCTACACTTGGGAAATTGTTATTTCATTCACCTAGACTCTGAGTAAATAGGAGGGGGCAGGGAGAGAGAGAGAGAGAGAGAGAGATTGTGTGTGTGTATGTGTGTGTGTTTTTTGTTAGTTGCTGGTACCTAGTGAATGGGCAGGCATGACTTGTGTTCAATCTTCAGAATACTTGGTAAGAATTGGGAGTTTATATAGAGTCTCTCTGAGATCAGGATGGGGCAAGACTCTTCTGCCAGTGGAATCTTCCTTATGTATAAGAAATATCATTGCCTCCTGCACATCCCAATCCCCTCAGAGATGTTTCTTGGCCTCCTTCTCTCAATTATATGACTGTTCTCAGCTGTTGCCTGTGCAGGAGGAATCTTCCATCTATTGATAAAGACCTCAGTTCCTCAAACAATCAGTAACAGGATGCTGAGTTTCTTTCCCAAAGTTCAAAATTAGTTAGCTGAATGCTAAGCATACCTGATTCTTTATTTCAGTTTGTCAAGAGAGGGAAAAAAAAATACTCATTAACACTATACCTCTGTACTCAACCCTGTGATCATCCTTTTACATTCAGGAGGACATTTCCCAGCTGCCTGATTGTATCTCTTAACCTTAACTCTTTGTCAATTGTAGGTAAAGCTTTGATAGTTCAAATATGCATTGAATAGTCCCTTAGCAACCACTGAACTCACTGGGTTAGGTACTAAACTATAATGTGGTAGAGAATGTCTCCTGAAAAAGAAAAGCTTTGAATTACACAATCTAAACTTATTGGAAGCTAAATCAAAATATGCCACATTTAATTGGTTTAAGAAGGCTTTTCAAACAGATGGAATGTAGTGTCATCACTACAGCCTCCAGTAAACTTAAAGTGGAAAATTCCTCCTTCTTTTCTTCACCTAAACGAAACCAGATTTGTCGTTCAATGTCTTGCTGCTCTGCTTGAAATCGCCTTACTTGTTTCCGCTCTGCTAGGGAAGTGCACACAACAGGCACTCCACCACTTAAGAATTCATTATTAAGGCAAGCAGAATCAGAAAGTCAACAATGCTCTGAAATTCAGGGAAAAAACACAATTACTGTAGCATTTTGAGGAACTCCCTTACATTTGTGAGACTGAGGATTTATTCATATGGAAATCCAGTGAAGAAAGCTATAAAATTGGCATTCTACTCCCAGGAGGGCTTTGGTTGTCTTTTCTGTCCTAGAGCACTAATTTGGAAATCCCAAAAAGGTGGCTGCTAAACTTTAATGTGCAAAGGTGCTGTGTTTTCATTTAAAATGCAGATTCCTCAGTCATATCTATTTTAGTTGGTCTGGCCTAAGGTGTCCAGGAATAGGCCTTTTTAAACAAGCATCCTAGGTGACTTGGTACAAGTCATACTTAGATTACAACATTAGGAAAACTGACCTAGATGACTTCTGGAGTTTGGAGAAATGAGCTGATGCCAATAGGCCCCATCCTGCTACAAACACAGAAATGCTGGATAAGATTTAACAGAAATTGTTTAATATGTAGCTAAGTTTAAAAGAAGGAGAAGTGCCCTTGTGCCAGAAAGGGAGACATAAAAGCCAGAGAAATTGTAAGTACTTTCCATCAAGATTTTCTTAATTCTCACAACAATTCTTCAAGGGACAACCAGTATGAAGATACATGCTAGGGCTAACTACCATGATGAAATTGAGATCCAGAGATGTGAGATAACTTGATTATTCCATACATTCCGTAGCTATAACTGAAACCAGGAAAGGAAGTTAGCTACGAATTCAGTACTTCTAACCAGTCTACAATCTCAGGGAAGAAGCAGCAGTAAGGTGTGTATTGTTTAGAAAGGAAGAAAGTTATCCCTAGATGATATGACTATCTATATGGAAAATACAAAAACATCTACAAAATAAATTTTAAGGGGGCGCCTGGGTGGCTCAGTTGGTTAAGCCTCTGCCTTTGGCTCAGGTCATGATCCCGGAGTCCTGGGATCCAGCCCACATCAGGCTCCCTACTCAGCGGGGAGTCTGCTTCTCCCTCTGACCCTCCCCCTCTCATGTTCTCTCTCACTCTCTCAAATAAAATAAATAAATAAATAAATAAATAAATCTTTTAAAAAAAATAAATTTTAGGAAGAAGATTTTGTCAGCAATTTATACACACAAGATCAAGGCACCAAAAATGTTTCTATATTATATAGCCACCACAGCCAATTAAACAAGGTAATAATGATTTAAAAATTCACAGGAAGGGAAAAATGAAGGGGGGGAATCTGAGGGAGAGATGAACCATGAGAGACTATGGATTCTGAGAAACAAACAGGGTTTAAGAGGGGAGGGGGGAGGGGGGATTGGTTAGCCAGTGATGGGTATTAAGGAGGGCACGTACTGCATGGAGCACTGGGTGTTATACGAAAACAATGGATCGTGGATCACCACATCAAAAACTAATGATGTATGGTGACTAACATAACATAATAAAATTTAAAAAAATATTCACAGTAGCAACCAAAACTATGGGTGGATGATGCTTAATTTTACATCTCACTCTCTCTGGGCCACAAGGTGCCCAGACATTTGGCCAAACATAATTCTGGGTATGTCTCTGAGGTTGTTCCTTGATTAGATGAACATTTGAACTAGTAGACTGAGTAGAGCAAATTGCCCTCCATAATGTGGTTGGGCCTCATCCAATCACTTGAAGACTATAATAGAACAAAAAAGGCCGAGTAAAAGGAAACTCCTCCTGCCTGATTATTCAGCTGGGACACTGGTCTTTACTGGTCTTCAGACTCAGACTGAAACCAGCTCTTCTTGGGTCTCCAGCCTGCTGGCTTTTTGCAGGGAACTTACACCATTGGCTCTCCTGGTTCTCAGGCCTTTGGACTCAGATTGGAAACTATGCATCAGCTTACCTGTGTCTCCAGCTTACTGACTGCAGATCTTGGGACTTCTTAGCTTCCATAATTGTCTTAGCCAATTCTTGATGAATGTCTCTCTCTCTCTCTTTCTCCAGATGGATATATACACACATATACACACATCCTATTGGGTCTGTTTCTCTGGAGAACCCTTGACTAGTACAGGGTGTCCAGGAATTACTAAAATAATGTACAAGGCCTGCTCATGTATGGGAAGAAATTATATTGCTGGCTCTTCAAGGCTGAACCAACTGATAATCTCCACCTGCAGGCTCAAGCCCATTTCATCTTCTGTTTGAATCCTGAATAAGGCAGAAAGTATATCTACACCCTCTATCTTGCTCTCTCCAGCCCCCATATATGAGGGCAGTGGTTCTCAAAGTACAGTGCATGGACCAGCAGTGTAAGGATCAGCATGATATGAGAACTTACTAGAAATACTTCACCTCAGATGTATTAAATTATAAGCACTGAAGTTAGATGTCCAAAATCTGTTTTTTTTAAATATATTAAAATGCAGATGCTGGTTCAATAGGTCTGAGGTAGGCCTGAGAATCTGCATTTCTGATAAGCTCCCCTGTGATGCTGCTGCTCCAGGCCTTGAGTAAAATAGGTCTGGTATTTACAATTAAATTATCCTCCCATATCCAGGGTTCTAGTTAAGCTGGTTAGATTCTTGTATTGCTTCCTCAGTGTTGACAACCAGACTTACCCTAGGGCATCATTCCTCAGAAACATTCCTAATCCCTTCTCCTCTTACCCCCAAAGTTACATTTCTTCCTCCCTATAATCAAAATACTTCTCTTTTTTTAAAAATTTTTTATTTATTTATTTAGAGAGAATGCATGAGCCGGGGGAGGAGCAGAGGGAGAGGGAGAGAGAGAATCTCAAGCAGCCTCCACCCCCAGTGTGGAGACAGATGCCACAACTCTGAGATCACTACCTGAGCCAAAATCAAGTCACACATTTAACCAACTGAGCCACCCAGGCACCCCTCAAAATACTTATTTGTACAAGTGTGTGTGCAGGTGTGCACACGCACATCCTCACTCACTCTTTCACCCAGGCACCCCCAGTTGCTGGAGGTGGTGATTGTATATCCCTACCTCATACTTTTGACCAAAGTACCTATCCTGTGTACCATGCCCACAGGATACTGTAAGTCTACTCTGAATTTAAGTCTGGTACATAATGTCCCATTTTTATGATTTATTTATAATAGTCCTTCATCCTAGGCCAGGTGAGTGTTTTATAAACTTGGCAAGTTAGTTCAATTCCCAAGAGTCTGTGGATCATAAGAAAAAGTGCAATAGAATATAAAGGATGTTACTTTAGGTGGTCATTTAGTGCCCTTTAACACAAATGGAAATGCAGGGACACTGGTACATGGGCAGAACTCTTTCAAAGGTAATAATCCAAATAATTCATAATATGCTTTTGTTAATATTTTTAAATTATGAAAATGGAAATAAAACAATCCTCATAGAGATCTCAGTATTTAAAAAAAAACAAGATAAAACATTGGCCTAGAGCAGTGCTTATAGTCCCAGTATGGTGGGTCAGTACATCCAGAGGATGGCTACTCTAATGTCTGTGTCATGAGATACACCATAGTATAATGGTTAAGATTGTAGACTGTTATTTTTCACAGAACTACAACAAAATTCTAAAATTTATTTGGAACCACAAAAGACCCCAAATAGCCAAAGCAGTTCTGAAAAAGAAAAGCAAAGCTGGAAGTATCACAATTCCTGACTTAAAGCTATATTACAAAGTGGTAGTAATCAAAACAGTATGGTGCTGGCACAAAAATAGACACATAGACTAATAGCCTGCTCATGAATGGAATGGAAAATCCAGAAGTCAACCCACAATTATGTGGTCAATCAATCCTCAACAAAGTAGGGAAGAATATGCAATGTGAAAAAGATAGTCTCTTCAAAAACTGGTGTTGGAAAAACTGGACAGCTACATACCAAAGAAACGACCATTTTCTTTCACCATGCACAAAAATAAACCCCAAATGGATTAAAGACCTAAATATGAGGCCTGAGGCCATAAAAATCCTAAAAGAGAGCACAGGCAGTAGTTTCTCTGACATTGGCTATAGCAACTTTTTTCTAGATCTGTCTCCTGAGGCAAAGGAAACAGAAGCAAAAATAAACTATTGGAACTACATCAAAACAAAAAGCTTTTGCACAGTGAAGGAAACAATCAACAAAACTAAAAGGCAACTTAGGGAATGGGAGAAGATATTTGCAAATGACCTATCCAATAAAGGGTTTGTATCCAAAACATATAAAAAACTTACAAAACTCAACATGTAAAAAACAAATAATCCAATGTAAAAAATGGGCAGAAGACACGAACAGACATTTCTCCAAAGAAGACATCCCAATGGCCAACAGACACATGAAAAGATGCTCAACATCACTCATCATCAGGGAAATACAAATCAAAACCACAACGAGCTATCACCTCACACCTGTCAGAACAGCTAAAATCAACAACAAAAGAAACAAGTGTTGGCAAGGATGTGGAGAAAAAGGAACATTTTGGAACTGTTGGTGGAAATGCAAACGGGTGCAGCTACTGTGGAAAATAGTATGGAGGTTCCTCAAAAAGTTAAAAATAGAACTACCCACGGGCGCCTGGGTGGCTCAGTTGGTTAGGCGACTGCCTTCGGCTCAGGTCATGATCCTGGAGTCCCGGGATCGAGTCCCACATCGGGCTCCCTGCTCAGCGGGGAGTCTGCTTCTCCCTCTGACCCTCTTCCCTCTCGTGCTTTCTATCTCTCGTTCTCTCTCTCTCTCAAATAAATAAATAAAATCTTTAAAAAAAAAAAAATAGAACTACCCAATGATCCAGTAATTGCACTACTAGGTATTTACCCAAAGAATACAAAAACACTGTTGCAAAGGGATACATGCACCCCGATGTTTACAGCAGCATTATTTACAATAGCCAAGATATAGAAACAGCTCAAATGCCCATCAACTGATGAATGGATGAATGGATAAAGAAGATGTGAGTTTTACATAATGTAACAATCACAGTTGTGACATCCCATCACTTTTGCCATAATCTATTGGTTAGAAGTAAGTCACAGGTTCTTCCCACCCTCAAGGGATTATAGAAAGGCATGAATACCAGGAGGTGGGAATCATCAGAAATATGGCAGGATTACATTTAATATAAAAGACTCTTGTACCCCACCCCTGCATAGTGTGCCACTTAGACCTTAAGAATCAGTCGTTGTATCCAGACCACCCAACCTTGGTGAACTGATGTCCAAGC
The DNA here is from genome assembly GCF_009762305.2 of Zalophus californianus. Classification (NCBI taxonomy): domain Eukaryota; kingdom Metazoa; phylum Chordata; class Mammalia; order Carnivora; family Otariidae; genus Zalophus; species Zalophus californianus. The sequence continues at coordinate 8,520,685 of NC_045612.1, forward strand.
AGGTCTCAACTCCATTTTCTTCCAGGTCTATACATGTTTCAGGATTTAGGCATATATTCTAGTATTCAAAAATTCATACCCAATATCTAACAGGAAAAACTACATGAATATGAATCCTGTAAAACCAATGCCCCTTCCCATTTTCCTAGGCTTAACTTCTCTTCTCTTTTCCTAATGGAAGTTGGAGTTCCTAATTTCATAAACAGGAATGGAAAAAGGGAAGTCTGACACCTGCTTCTTCCTTCATTCAGTGGTTTTGTTTTTGTTTTTTGTTTTGAACCTCCCCTACCCTGAATTTTTTCCTGGCCCCAATAGTTTGACACTCCAAATATGGATTAGCCAGATTGCTCATTGTCTTAAACTGTGTATATTGATTTTTTCATGTCCTAAGGTGTTTACAACAAAGGACACCCACATGATGCTTGTAAAAGCAGCATCTTGAAAGATGTGTCTAGGAAAACGGAAATTGATTTCTTCATAACATTTTATACAATATGACATTCTGAAAGTACCCATTTTCAAAAAAGTCCTGCTGTTCTTCACAAAAGGAAAAACTGGTCTGTACAAATAAAACATTCAGTTTCTCGTTTAGTCTTCCTTTTTAATCATCTAGTCTTGAATAGCTTTCCCATATGTCAAATTATTTTTAATCAATGTATTAGTAAAATGGCTCAGTACTAACCACTTGGGTATTTTCAAATAGAAGTATGGTTGAATCTCCCAAATTGCATTTACAGTGAATGATGCTTCATGCCAGTGACTCAGATCTTGACAAACGAGGCACGACGTTCATTAGTTTAATGTTTTCCCCCTATTGTGATAGAAATACATAATGACACAGCCTAAGTAATGTAAAATTATTCAGCAATGTAAGAAAAATTTCAATAAGCACTGCCTACCAGTTACAGTTCTTAAGCTCATCTTCAGATTTCTTCAGTAGAAAATTACTTAGGAGATTCTGGAGAACTCACTACCTTTTCTATTATATTCTTAGCTAAAATCATTATCCCTTATTTGTTTTTCTCAATTTTTCTCAAAACAGTCAAATTAATACAGTGAATTCTTAGTTTCCATGAGACTTTAGGATAAAGGATACAAAGAATCATGAGGAGGCTAAGATAAATTCCTGTGGTAAGCATTTCACAATGTATACAGAGATCAAATCATCACATTATACACCTTAAATATATAAAATTTTTTATCATTTACACCTCAATAAATCTGAGAGAAAAGAGGCTAAGATGATAGTGTTACTGATATTATAGTGTGTATAATCTTGTGGCAGGTATTTTAGAATCAGGGAATATATCTTAATAAAGGCAATGTCAGGAGGTCATCTGTCCTTTCATCTTGGCATTAGGCAGGACTACATCTAAACCCTCTGAAACTGCATGGTGTAATGTAAAGAATGATAGCCTAGATATCATGAAACCTTTGCTCTAGTTCAGGTGGTGCTTTGTAGTTTCTAGATCTCAGTCTCTTCATTTACAAAATTAAGTGATTGGACTCCTCTAGTCACTCAATGATAACAAAGTACCTTTTAAATAAATTTGCCTTACCTGGATAGATCCATCAGGGGCTTGTTTTAGTTTATTTTGTATCATTCACATATTTTTCCATTTAAATACTATTTTCTCCTTAATCATGAAGTCAGTTGATTACTATTGTGTAGAGTTGTACATCTACTTCCCTGATACATAGGTGTTATTTGATCCATCAAATTGTGTTGTTCAGCTCTGACTTAAAGCAAGGATTCTCTGTGCTACAATATAATCACAGAAATTGTCATCAGGTGACCTGGGTTTAACCCCTGGCTCCACACATTTGTAGGTTCATGACATTGGGTGTATCTTTGACCTTCTATGATACTATTTATTCATCTGTAAAGTGGTCAGTCATTATAATCACTCCCAGGCACACACTCAAAATTGCCTTGTTCCTCTCTCACTTTATTATACTTCTTTAGCAAAGCCACCCCTGGTTGAATAAAACTCTCAGGCTCTTCCATGTGTGTATGGTGGGACTGAACATGGCTAGAAACAGAACAAATTTGTTAGCTGATCTCACTTGAAATTCCTAATTGCAAACCTCAAGTGGGCCTTCAATGCCATCTAAAGCCATACATTTTTCCCCATTCAGTTTTACTTTCCCAATCTTTTTTTTTTTTAAGATTTATTTATTTGACAGAGAGAGAGACACAGTGAGAGGGAGCACAAGTGGGGGAGTGAGAGAGGGAGAAGTAGGCTCCCCACTGAGCAGGTAGCCCAATGCGGGACTCGATCCCAGGACCCTGGGATCATGACCTGAGCCGAAGGCAGATGCTTAACCAACTGAGCCACCCAGCCATCCCACTCTTTTTTTTCTTAATTATTCTTATTTTTTTAAATTTTATTTTATTATGTTAGTCACCTTACAATACATCATTGGCTTTTTTCCTCTTTAAATTTATTGTTATGTTAATCACCATATATTACATCATTAGTTTTTGATGCAGTGTTCCATGATTCATTGTTTGTGCATAACACCCAGTGCTCCATGCAGTACATGCCCTCCTTAATACCCATCATCGAGCTAACCCATCCCCCCACCCTCTCCCCTCTAGAACCCTCAGTTTGTTTCTCAGAGTCCATCGTCTCTCATGGTTCGTCTCCCCCTCCGATTTCCCCCCCTTCATTCTTCACCTCTTGCTATCGTCTTCTTTTTTTTTCCTTAACATATATTGCATTATTTGTTTCAGAGGTACAGATCTGTGATTCAACAGTCTTGCACACTTCACAGCGCTCACCATAGCACATACCCTCCCCAGTGTCTATCACCCAGCCACCCCATCCTTCCCATCCCACCCCCACGCCAGCAACCCTCAGTTTGTTTCCTGAGATTAAGAATTCCTCATATCAATGAGGTCATATGATACATGTCTTTCTCTGATTGACTTATTTCACTCAGCATAACACCCTCCAGTTCCATCCACATGGTTGCAAATGGCAAGATCGCATTACTTTTGATGGCTGCATAATATTCCATTGTATATATATACCACATCTTCTTTATCCATTCATCTGTCGATGGACATCTTGGCTCTTTCCACAGTTTGGCTATTGTGGACATTGCTGCTATAAACATTGGGGTGCATGTACCCCTTCGGATCCCTACCCCTTCAGATCCCTACATTTGTATCTTTGGGGTAAATACACAGTAGTGCAATTGCTGGGTCATATGGTAGCTCTATTTTCACCTTTTTGAGGAACCTCCATACTGTTTCCAGAGTGGCTGCACCAGCTTGCATTCCCACCAACAGTGTAGGAGGGTGCCCCTTTCTCCGCATCCCCGCCAACATCTGTCATTTCCTGACTTGTTAATTTTAGCCATTCTGGGTGGTGTGAGGTGGAATCTCACTGAGGTTTTGATTTGGATTTCCCTGATGCCGAGCGATGTTGAGCACTTTCTCATGTGTCTGTTGGCCATTTGGATGTCTTCTTTGGAAAAATGTCTCTTCATGTCTTCTGCCCATTTCTTGATTGGATTATTTGTTCTTTGGGTGTGGAGTTTGATAAGTCTTTATACATTTTGGATACTAGCGCTTTATCTGATATGTCATTTGCAAATATCTTCTCCCATTCTGTCAGTTGTCTTTTGGTTTTGTGGACTGTTTCTTTTGCTGTGCAAAAGCTTTTTATCTTGATGAAATCCCAATAGTTCATTTTTGCCCTGGCTTCCCTTGCCTTTGGCGATGTTTCTAGGAAGAAGTTGCTGTGGCTGAGGTCGAAGAGATTGCTGCCTGTGTTCTCCTTTAGGATTTTGATGGACTCCTGTCTCACATTGAGGTCTTTCAACCATTTGGAGCCTATTTTTGTGTGTGGTGTAAGGAAATGGTCCAGTTTCATTCTTCTGCATGGGGCTGTCCAATTTTCCCAACACTATTTGTTGAAGAGACTGTCTTTTTGCCATTGGACATTCTTTCCTGCTTTGTCGAAGATGAGTTGACCATAGAGTTGAGGGTCCATTTCTGGGCTTTCTATTCTGTTCCATTGATCTATGTGTCTGTTTTTGTGCCAGTACCATACTGTCTTGATGATGACAGCTCTGTAATAGAGCTTGAAGTCCAGAATTGTGATGCTACCAGCTTTGCTTCTCTTTTTCAACATTCCTCTGGCTATTCGGGGTCTTTTCTGGTTCCATACAAATTTTAGGATTATTTGTTCCATTTCTTTGAAAAGAGTGGATGGTATTTTGATAGGGATTGCACTGAATGTGTAGATTGCTCTAGGTAGCATTGACATCTTCACAATATTTGTTCTTCCAATCCATGAGCATGGAACATTTTTCCATTTCTTTGTGTCTTCCTCAATTTCTTTCATGAGTATTTTATAGTTTTCTGCATACAGATCCTTTGCCTCTTTGGTTAGATTTATTCCTAGGTATCTTATGGTTTTGGTTGCAATTGTAAATGAGATCGACTCCTTAATTTCTCTCTCTTCTGTCTCGTTGGTGTATAGGAATGCCACTGATTTCTGTGCATTGATTTTATATCCTGCCACTTTACTGACTTCCTGTATGAGTTCTAGCAGTTTTGGGGTGGAGTCTTTTGGGTTTTCCACATACAGTATCATATCATCTGCAAAGCATGAGAGTTTGACTTCTTTGCCGATTTGGATGCCTTTGATTTCTTTTTGTTGTCTGATTGATGTGGCTAGGACTTCTACTACTATGTTGAATAGCACTGGTGATAGTGGACATCACTGCCACGTCCCTGACCTTAGGGGGAAAGCTCTCAGTTTTTCCCCATTGAGATTGATATTCGCTGTAGGTTTTTCATAGATGGCTTTTATGATATTGAGGTGTGTACCCTCTATCCCTATACTCTGAAGAGTTTTGATCAAGAAAGGATGCTGTACTTTGTCAAATGCTTTTTCTGCATCTATTGGGAGGATCATATGATTCTTGTTCTTTCTTTTCTTAATGTATTGTATCACGTTGATTGATTTGCGGATTTTGAAGCATCAATAATTGCGCTGGAGTTCTGCCTTTCTCACTGTTCAATAAAATTGGTCTTGGCTGGAGGTTCATGCTGATCTTCTGCGGGAGGGGACTTTTGCCGTGGTTCCCAAATGTCTTTGCTGGAGGCGGAATTGCCCCGCCCTTGCCTGGTCCAGGCTAAGTAATCTGCTCGGGTTTGCTCTGAGGGGCTTTTGTTCCCTGCAAGCTTTCCGTACAGTTTTGGAGGACGAGAGTGAAAATGGCAGCCTCCCAATCTCTGCCCCGGAGGAGCCGAGAACTCGGGGCCCCGCTCCTCAGTGCGCCCCCAGAGAAAAGCAATCAGTCACTCCCGTCTCCCCGGTCTCTGGCCGCACTCCGTGCTCACCCGGCCTGTGACCGAGTGTTTCTATCTCTGGCACCCGACCCCATGTGGAGTCTCCAAACCCAGCAGATCCCTGCGGTGCGCTCCCGCGCTGCTCCTCCCGGGGGAGGAAGGGGAGTCTCCCCGGATCTGCTGCTTGTTGGGTCCCTGCTGGAGGAGCAGTGGCCCGACTGGGCCTCAGATCACGGTTTATGGCCCCCCTGAGCTGAAAGCCCACGCCTCGGCTCTGGCTCTGCAGCTGGCTTTTCCGCTCGGATACCTGGGAGCTCTGCCGCACTCAGGCACCCCCAGTCTTTCTGTGACCCCAAGAGTCCTGAGACCACACTGTCCCGCGAGGGTTCCACCCCCCGTTTAGCCACTGGAGCGACGTCCCTCAGCGGAGCCGACTTCTAAAAGTTCCAATTTTGTGCTCTGCGGCTCTATCACTTGCCAGAAGCGGCCGGTGGAGGCCCCTCCCCCGCCGTCTATCCTCCCAATTATCGCCTCAGATTCACTTCTCCACACGTCCTACCTTCCAGAAAGTGGTCGCTTTTCTGTTCAGAGAGTTGTTGCTATTCTTTTCTTCGATCTCCTGTTGAGTTCGTAGGTGTTCAGAATGGTTTGATCCCTATCCAGCTGAATTCCTGAGACCAGACGAAATCCAGGTCTTCTACTCCTCCATCATCTTTCTCTTTCCCACCCTTTTAAGTGACTATATTTTACCTTCTTTTTCCTAATGCCCTTCCAGCTCCCTTGCCTTAACTCTTAGATGATGAGTGTTCAGGTAGGAGAGGCCACATGACTAATGTTGAATTTTTGGAATGGAGATGGAAGTCATGTGCTTGATTTCTGGATCATCTCAAGGAAAACAAACTTCCATGGCCATTTTTTTCTACCCATGAACTAGAACATGGACATAGCAGCAACCTTGCTTTGACCATGTGGTTGAAGGCAACTTTAGAGAATGTCAGAGCAAAAAGAACATATGAATGTTGTTCCCTGAGTGATTACTTTGAGCAGAGTACCTCCTCCAGTTCGGAACGACTGAACTGTCACATGAGAGAAGAATAAACTTTGGCTTTATGTAAGCCACTATATGTTGGCATTTCTTTATTATATAGCCTCAACTATAAGAATATATATTTAATGATTGAGGTTTAAATTACATACAATAAAATGCATGGGTCTTAAGTGTCCAATTCTTGTTAAAGTTTATAATCACATATAATCCCACCCCCAAAATATATATAGAGAATATTTCTTTCATCCCAGAAAGTTCCCTTGTCATTTTTTCCCATAAATCCCCATAGGCAACCATTTTCTAATTTCTGTCAGTATAGATTAAATTTGTCTCTTAGGGACTTGATACAAATGGGAAAACACAGTATGTACTGTTTGATGTCTGCCTTAACTAAGCATGTTTTTAAGATTCATCCATGTTACATGGAACAGTTCATTCTTATTTATTTTGGTTGTAATTTTAAATATTAATATACCACAATTTGTTTTTTTTTTAAAGATTTTATTTATTTCTTTGACAGAGAGAGACAGTGAGAGCAGGAACACAAGCAGGGGGAGTGGGAGAGGGAGAAGCAGGCTTCCCACTGAGCAGGGAGCCCAATGTGGGACTCGATCCCAGGACCCTAGGATCATGACCTGAGCTGAAGGCAGACGCTTAACCAACTGAGCCACCCAGGCACCCCCACAATTTGTTTATACATTTCCCAACTGATTGACATTTGGTTTGTTCTTTATTTTTGATGGTTATGAATAATGATGCTATGATCATTCTTATGGAAGTCTCTCTTCATACTGAACAATTTCTTGTACTGTGTCCAGTCTGTTATTAATCCCATGGGATAAGTTCTCCACTTCTGATTTTGTATTTTCTAATCCTAGCATTTTCATTTTGAAGATTTTTTTTAAATTTTATTTATTTGTCAGAGAGAGAGAGAGAGAGAAAGCACAAGCAGGGGGAGCGGCATGCAAAGGGAGAAGCAGGCTTCCTGCTAAGCAAGGAGCCCGATGCGGGACTCAATCCCAGGACCCTGAGATCATGACCTGAGCTGAAGGCAGTCACTTAACCAACTGAGCCACCCAGGCGTCCCCATTTTGAAGATGTTTTAATACTTTCCATCTCTTTGCTGAAATTCTTTGTTATCATATGTTCACCTTTTCAAATAAATATTCTATGCATTTATCATAGACATTGTAAAGCTCCTACTTGATAACTCCAACCTATAACCATCTCTGTGTATGCTCCTTTGACTATTTCCTCTCTTGATCATGGGTTATAACTTACTGCTTTTAACATTTCTCATAATTTATTGTTTTCTGGATATTGCATATAAAGGAACACAGTAGAAGAGTGCCTGGGTAGCTCAATTGGTTAAGCATCTGACTCTTTTTTTTTTTAATGATTTTATTTATTTATTTGACAGAGAGAGAGACAGCACAAGCAGGTGGAGCAGCAGACAGAGGGAGAGGGAAAAGCAGGCTCCCTGCTGAGCAGGGAGCCTGATGCAGGGCTCGATCCCAGGACCCTGGGATCATGACCCAAACTGAAGGCAGATGATTAACGGACTGAGCCACCGAGGTGCCCCAGCATCTGACTCTTGATCTCAGCTCACGTCTTGATCTCAGGGTCATGAGTTCAAGCCCCATGTTGGGGTCCACAGTGGGTGTGGAGCCTACACTAAAAAAAAAAAAGAAAAAAAAGAATATAATAGACTCTAAAGTAAATAATATTTTTCCCAGGAAGAGATATATCTTCTGTTGAGTCACTAAATGCATTAGAGGTGGGGAATTAAATCTTTCGAATCTATAGTTGACATGAGTATGAGCTTTTTCTTCAATTTCAGTTAGATTTATTTCACCATTAATTTCGAATATTTCAAAGGTAGGGTCAGAACTTCCCCTTCAAAGGATATGAAAGTATCAGCAAGACACTAGAGAATACTTTATGCTTAATACTGCAGTCACCAGCTTTCTAGTCCATAGTGGGAAATCACTCTGCCTTACAGAGTGGTTTGGCCAACAATGATTGGGTTGCCTTAGAATTCTCTTTGTTCTTCAATCTTGTCTCTGGATTTCTGGTCCTTGGGTGATCTCTTCTGAGTTGCCTTGCCCTAAGCTTTTGGAGGGCCACTGCACTGACCTTGATGAAGAGCCAGCTCTCCTGTCATATCTTCAGGCTTTGGCTTTTCACTGAATGCTCAATGTGTGCCTTAGTGGGGGATCTTTCTCAGCTCTCCTGCCTTCACTCAGTCTTTGCTGAAATACCCCTGTGGTCTTGTTGAAGACCCATAGGAAAGAGTTGGCAGGCAGATACAGACTTGCTTGGAGGTAGGAGCTCTTAAGAAGTCTATTCTGGGGGCACCTGAGTGGCTTAGTCTGTTAAGCATCCAAATCTCGATTCAACTCAGGTCATGAGCTCAGGGTCAAGGGATTGAGCCCCGTGTTAGGCCCTGTGCTGAGTGTGGAGCCAGCTTAAGATTCTCTTTCCCTCTCTTTCTGCCCCTCCGCCTCCACTCATGCACACTCTCTCTCTCTAAAAATAAATAAAAAATAAAAAAGAATTCTATTTTGTAACTCCAGGCCACCTGTGGCCATTAAATGTTTATTAAAAGTTTTGCTCTTTCCTCCTAACCCCCATATCTAAGGGATTTTTCTACCTCTTCCCACTTTGTCAAGGATGGAAGCAGCAGCAGTTCTCCTATCACCTAGAAAGGGATTGAAATCTATGTGTTTGTTCACTGAGACATTCCCAGCTCTCTGGTGGGTTTTTAAAATTTATGACTTTACATATTATCTAGGTTTTTCTCATTGATAGAGGACAATTTCTTTTGACTTCCTATAACTTAACTGGAATTGAAATAATCAAAATATTTTTTAAAGATTTTATTTATTTGTTTCAGAGGTACAGGTCTGTGATTCAACAGTCTTACTCATATATTAAAAAAAAAAAAGATAGCAGGAAGGGAAGGATGAGGGGGGGAAATTGGAGGGGGAGACGAACCATGAGAGACTATGGACTCTAAGAAACAAACTGAGGGTTCTAGAGGGGCGGGGAGTGGGGGGATGGGTTAGCCTGGTGACGGGTATTAAAAAGGGCACGTACTGAATGGAGCACTGGGTGTTATACGCAAACAATGAATCATGGAACACTACATCAAAAACTAATGATGTAATGTATGGTGATTAACATAATAATAAAAAAAGATTTTATTTATTTGACAGAGACAGCGAGAGAGGAAACACAAACAGGGGGAGTGGGAGAGGGAGAAGCAGGCTTCCTGCTGAGCAGGTAGCTTGATGCGGGGCTTGATCCCAGGACCCTGGGATCATGACCCTGAGCCAAAGGTAGACACTTAATGACTGAGCCACCCAGGCACCCCTGATCTAATAAAATTTTTATTCATTATTGAATAGATTAGAACACAGAACACATTAAAGTTCTTTTTAAAAAAGATTTATTTATTTTAGAGAGAGGGAGAGAGAGAGAGAGAGAGCATGTGGGGGGGGGAGGGGCAGAGAGAGAGAGAATCCTGAAGCAGACTCCCTGTTGAGCATGAAGGCCAATGAGGGGCTCAATCTCATGACGCCAAGATCATGACCTGAGCCGAAACCAAGAATCAGATGCTTAACTGACTGTACCACCCAGGCACCCCAGAACACATTAAAGTTCTGAGTATCTTAGCCAATACTATAAAATAAAAAAATGAGTGATAAACATGAAAGGAAGGTATAAAGTTATCATCTTTATAAGTAATATTGTCATCTACATAGAAAATCAATGAGAATATACTAACAAACCATTAGAGCTAGTAGGAGAGATCAATAAAATGACATTCAAGGTAGCAGGAAGAAAAACACAAAAAATAAGAGCTTTTCTGTATACCTGCAACATTATCTCTTCCACAAAAACCTTATCTAACCATCCTATGCAACATTAAAGCTAGGTGTTTCTTTTTGCACTGACAAAATTTCTTATACATTTAAATGACAAAATAACCTATTTTGAGTACTTTATGTTTATCTCTGTCCCCAAATAGACTTTGAAAGCTTGAGGACATGGATAGTCCTATTAATACCTGCATCATGAGCATTTAGCACAAATCCAGCAAGTAGAAGGAGCTCAGTAAGTAATGAACATTTGAATGAGTGAAAGACATTGAACTAAAGATGCCTAAGGTCTCTTCCAGGTATGAAGGTAATACTTTTATAAATTATCTTTTTAAGGGTCTTAAAAAACATATGAAATATTCACCCCTAAAATAATACTGCCCATACTTAAACCTTTTGGTATGCTGTGGTTTTTGCAATTACAATACTTAAAAGTAATAGATGGTAAATCATTAGGTTAGTCAATGTTTCAGAGAAAGGTGGAACAAATGAGTAATGTGAGCAAGCTTTGTACATTGAGTGACCCTAAGAACTGACACTTCATTTGGTTGTTTGCTATTTCTTTAATGAACCGGAGCAGTTTTCTTAATTAGCAGGGGCCCATCTGTTTCAAGAACAAATGGGGCATTTAGTATAACAAAGGCTGAAACAACAAGACAGCTTAATTCTGGAATGCAAACAGCAATACCAAGTGATAATAATTACTAGTTTGTGTTTTCCAGATATGGTTTAGTAGGTCTTCTAGAATAGAGGTCAATCTGGCCATCTTGTCCTCTAAATAATTCATAATGCTCTGATTGTTATTTCTTTATAGAGGAGCAATACTGTCTGTTAAAGGACAAAATTAGATATGTATGAAATAGCAAGTTTCTTCTTTAGGTTTATAATTTGACATATACAATAAGGCTATTAGTTTTGAGGCAAATATATTGCTTATAAATTGTTTTCAATATTAGAGGTTTTCATAGGAGGAAGAGCTATATTTTTATTTCTGTAAAATTTTCATTACATTTACTATATAATGAATATTTTATAGTCCTTTACAAGCTTATAGCTCTTTTATGCACTTACCAAATTCAAAGGTGACGCCCTTCTTTGGTTAGACCTAATTTTGTTCCCTTCAAAATAAGCAATGAGATAGAAATTTCAGGACCCCAAAACTTCTGTGTCTACCACCCATCTCTCCACTCTTTGAAGGAGGCATAGAACTGTATAAACAATAGGAAAATAGAAAAATCTCAGGAGAGGGCCCCAACTATCCGAATAATATTTGCATAACATATGAATGCTGTTTAATATTATTTAAAGTAGAAGATAGAGAAGAAAAAGTATTTAATGGGTTTATAGGTCTTAATTTCTGTAATTTCTGTTTCATGGCTTATTTTGAAGGGACCCATAAAATGAGACCCCCTCAGGCTGAAATGATTGGCTACAGTAACAGCCAATCATAATTCATTTGTCTGGTTTGCTTCTTTTCTACTAACACTAGTAAAATAGCAAACAAAAGAATGAGCAAATTGTGTTTCTTACAGAAACTATAAGAGTATTGCATGTGATATGATTCAGTTAATTCAACTAAAATTTATTCAAAATCTGTGAGCCAAGCATTATGCTACACAATGGAACTTTAACAGTGAAAGAAGTAGAAAAAAATCCCTGCCCTCAGGGGGCTACATTCTAGTGAGGGGAGACAAACAATAAACAGAATAAATAAGTAATGATATGAGATTTCACGTAATTCTAAGTGTTCTGAATTAAAGTAGGGTAAGGGAAGAGAAAATGACAGCAACAGGGCTGCCCTTAGCAGATGCTAATTAGTGGAGGAAATGAGGGGTGTGTCTGTATGGAGATAAGCGTGTCTCAGGCAGAACAACCAGCGAAAGCAAAAATGATGATACCGAATCAGAAATAATGTCTTTGAGGAACAACAGTTTATCACATGTAGTTGGAGTTCAATGAATGAATTGGAAAGTGGTGGAGTATGAGGTTGAAGAGGTAGGATAGATGAGGCAGCTGGAAGGTCCAGTAATATGACAACTAAAAAATGACAACTGGACTTGGCAACTCAAAATTCATTGGCAACCTTGATAAATGTGTTTATAGTGTAGTGTTACAGTACAGTGTTGATGAGAGTGATTGTTCTGTGTTCAAGAGAGAATGAGAGATGAAGAGGTGAAGACAAGTAAACCATCTCTTCCAATAAAGTTTGTTGTAAAAAGAAGCAAAAACATAATGTTAATTCATCATTTTTGGGTAAAAGAAACAGCAAAATGTGATGGATAGGTAGGTACTATGCAGTACTATGGAGCAGTGAGAAGCAATGCACTAGGTAAACATCAATATGGATATTTTTAAAAATTGTATAGTTGAGTGAAAGAATTAGAGAAGATAATGGAATCTATGCACAATGCCATTCACATGAATTAAAAATTTCTTTTGGAGACAGAGGGTGTGGGAGGGGCAGAGGAAGAGGGAGAGAGAGAATCTCAAGCAGACTCCACACTCAGCATGGAGCCTGATGCAGGGCTCAGTCTCACAACCCTGAGATCATGACCTGAGCCCAAATCAAGAGTCGGACGATTAACCAGCTGAGCCACCCAGGCACCCCTACATGAATTAAAATATTGATAGAGAAAAGATGTTACAGGGGTGCCTGCTGGCTCAGTCGGTGGAACATTTGACTCTTGATCCTGGGATTGTGAGTTCAAGCCCCATGTTGGGTGTAGAGATTACCTAAAAATAAAATCTTTGAAAAAATAAAAGAAAAGATGTTACGTATTTCAGAAGCAAACATATGTTTTAGGACCTCTAGCAACCACAGTATCAAGTTAATGAGTAAGAGCTGATGCTCTTGCTGAGGTGAGTGATGATTACTGCTGCAGTGGTAGTAATCACTATAGTAGCAGTAGTAAATTTACAAAAACAAAATAAATATATCCACAATTTAATACAGTTTTCAGAGAGAACAGACAAAAGATGTGGACAATGATTTCTGAGAATTACCGTAAATAAATAAATGAGAAAAGTCCAAATTGTCAGGGTCAGGTCAATAACGGTAGAGAGGACAAAAAGAAAGATGATATTACTGGGAGCAATTGTGAAAGTAATCTAAAGAGGATAATTTTTTTTAAGATTTTATTTATTTATTTGAGAGAGAGATTGAGATAGAGAGAGAGAGAGAGAGAGAGCATGAGAGGGGAGAGGGTCCGAGGGAGAAGCAGACTCACTGCTGAGCAGGGAGCCCGATGTGGGACTCGATCCTGGGACTCCAGGATCATGACCTGAGCCGAAGGCAGTCGCTTAACCAACTGAGCCACCCAGGCGCCCTAAAGAGGATAATTGAGAGAAAAGTTTGGGGTGGGTTTACAAAGGGATAATGATCAACTTCCCAAGGCTCCAACTTTTGGTGTCTTTGGTCTGTAATGGACTCATTAATACATTTTTTTTCAATTGCCCAGAAACATGTTGAGTGAAAGGCTCCAATATTGGCAAGCCAGCCCAGCCAGAGCTCAGTAGCAGGCCAAGGAAGTGTATCCGTTTGAGACATTCATCCCAGCTTGACAATAAGCTATTAGATCCAAGTTGTTGAGGCACAGGGGTCTGAGTGTAATGAATTCAATGCTGAATTAGACTAACTTTTGAGGATAAAAAAGTAGTAACATGGCTAAGAGAGATGACATAGGGTACATTAGCCAAGTATTTCACTATGAAGTGAACAACACCAAACTATCAAACCAGACTTCCCTCCTCCTATACCTGTGTACAACTGGCTTTTTAAATGGAAATGCAAACCATCCCTGTTAAAAATTTCTCTAGCTTGTTAGATACCGTTATTTGTCCTCTTTAAAATACTGGAGTATAATATTTGACAGTGAGCTCACACAGATATGTATCTATCTCAATGACTCTGCTTCCTGTACATACCCTTTCAATATAACTGTGGCTCCTGGTTGTTGCTTCCATTTTCATAACTTCATGCATGGCTTCTGGGTGATATTATCAGCATCTGTGTCTGAAACCACCATGTATTATTGATGCTTCTGTAAGAACCATCTCAATCCCAGAATTCTCTCCTGAGTTCCAGAATCATATTTCCACTTGCTTTACTAACCAACTCATCTTGACTTTCCCACAAGTTCAACAAACTGCAAATTTCAAACTGAACTCATTTAACCTGTAGAGTGAGAATGAAGGCAGATGGTAACAGTGGTTTCCCAGCATAGACTATAGTACTTGGGTCAAGGAGAGCTGCTGATAGAAGCCAGAGTTGTAGAGTAGCCATGGCTGAGTGTAGAACTTAGGCCAATGTATCTGAGCTTGCCTCACATACTTATCTGAAAGCACTCAAGGTCCCAGGGTGGATCCCAAGGGTTCAGTGATTAGAGATCATGGCAGGACCACAACCATCAGCAATAAATTACAATGAAGTTGACAGAAGAATATGAGGTGTATCTCAGAGGAAGCCAGTGTAGACTTCTGATTATTGTGGACCAGATGGCCCAGCCCCCTCTTATTTCAAGACAATCCTCCTAGGGAGAAGGGAAGGGGAAAGGGAAAGGGGAAACTCCGGAACTGATTATGCAAAACAACAAAACAACAAAACAACAAAAAAAAAGTAAGGTATAAGCTGGAAGTGACAAAGTTTATTTTGAATCACCTTAATAGTTTCACCACCGTTGAATCCCAATGGAAGTTTCAGTTACAGTTTTACTTTTTGTACATCAGAGGACATGTCTGTAAAATGTAACTACATTAATTCAAACACATTCAGTAAGGAAAATAGAGTTTAATGTTTGTATATTTTGCAGTCACAATCTTAGAAAATTTCTTTAATAAAGATGTAAAGAGTATTCAGCAAGAAGAATAAGGATGTGCTAGCTTTATAATAGGAAATCTGGACACATGCAAAAATAAACAAAGGGAGTATCCACCATTGATTGAGCTGGGACATGCTATACTAGTAATAGTTAACAGCATTTGCTTTAGAATTGGGCAGATGTAGTTTCTGTGCTTGGCGAAACAACTCATTTGCTTTCTGATGTGGGCAAGATATTTAACCTCTCTAAACCTTAGTTTCTTTATTTGAAATTGAGGATAATTATGTCACTAAAGGAAGAACGTTGTATATGTTAAATGAGATATTCCCCATAAAGCACCTAACTTAGGGTCTGACAGATAATAATTCAATAAATATTAGACATTGAAAAAATTGAACCCAGGGCGCCTGGGTGGCTCAGTCGTTAAGCGTCTGCCTTCGGCTCAGGTCATGATCCCAGGGTCCTGGGATTGAGTCCCACATCGGGCTCCCCGCTCAGCGGGAAGCCTGCTTCTCCCTCTCCCACTCCCCCTGCTTGTGTTCCTTCTCTCACTGTGTCTCTCTCTGTCAAATAAATAAATAAAATATTTTTAAAAAATTGAACCCATTGTTTCCCCTCCCACAATGCTCTCTGTCTTGGTTAATATTTTATCATTCATCTAGCTGCCCAAGTTAGAAGTTTGGCAGTCATCCTAGAGTTTTCTCCCTCTCGTCCCAACTACAACTATGACATTTTTGCCATATGTCTTAAACCTGACCCTTTGTCTCCATCCCTACAGCCATACCTTAGTTCAGACCCTTATCACATCTGTCCTAGAAATATTACAAGAGCCACCTAATTAGTCTCCTGGAAGTCTTTTTTAGATTCTATATTTCCTATCAGAGGATCTGATAGTAGACCCTTTTCTGTAAATATCTGAATATCCTTTCCCTAAAACTCAGACTACGGGTCTCACTACCAAATATATGCCATTGTTTCAATTTTATAGATGATAAAAGAGGTTTACAGGAGACTAAGCCAACTTACCCAAGGTCGTACAGTTATTAAGTAGCAATGGAAGTATCATTAAGATGCTGTAGAAAATAAGAAAATTAAAGCAAAGTAGAGGTATTATTTAGAGGAAATGTAATTTTGGAAAACAAATTTCTAAAGAGGAATTCAAAGAATGACCACACCCATTTGTTTGTATAAGTTACGGGGTTTCAGTACAAAACTATCACTCATATTTCAATAATCAGGCTTTCATTTTACTTATTTTTTTAAAGGAACAATTTAAGATTTTATTTATTTATTTGACAGAGGGGGCGGAGCACAAGCAGGGGGAGGGGCAGAGGGAGAAGCAGGCTCCCCACGGAGCAGGGAGCCTGATGCGGGACTCGATCTCAGGACCCTGGGATCATGACCTGAGCTGAAGGCAGACGCTTAACCTACCGAGCCACCCAGGTATCCCAAAATCATGCTTTTAAATTATATAGAACAGCTAAGACAGGTGTCACAAGGCTGGCAGTAATATCAACCCAGAGACACATGATACAAGTTCCGTTAATATAAGTAAAATTTACAACAAGTGAATTGACCTAAAATGGCTATGTACAGAAGGAAATGCAGTAGCATTTTCCCAGTTGGAGGTGCAGCTCTTTTGGCCTCACACAAGGCCACACGATTGTCAGTGTTATTGTGTGATCAGGATTAGGATTCCATCAAGTCTTTCAAGAAGATAAGCCTAAGCACCCTCCCCCTCATCTTTTTGTTGTTGTTTGGGAAAGGTATTATTCCCCTGTGGCAACCTCTAATTGTTCTGAGAGGCATGAAGAAATTCTGATTCCATGCCAGCCTGCTGGCTTGATGCAACCATGTATAAATCAATTGCATTAGGGTATTAATGCACCTTGTCCTTGAATGTTCATATCCAATCACTTGCCTTATAAGTAAGAATGCTAGTATAAGACACGGGGGCCTGGATGAAATCAGAGGCCAGTTCCAGGCATCTACCTCATTAGATGTAGGCTTCAGAACTACCTGAATTTTCAGCCTCATGTTGGTAAAGAGAACAGAAGAATAAGAACATAAAAGATGAAATATGAATTAATTAGATTTCTATGGAACTAATGTGTGGCAATTTTATTCTCTATGAAACAAAAATAAACAATGTCAAGTAGAATTTTAAGCATGTTTAATTTAATTCAACACTTATCGAACACCAAAGAAAGAAAGAAAGAAAAGAAAGAAAGAAAAGAAAGAGAGAGAGAGAGAGAGAGAGAGAGAAAAGAAAGAAAGAAAGAAAGAAAGAAAAGAAAGAAAGAAAGAAAGAAAGAAAGAAAGAAAGAAAGAAAGAAAGAAAGAAAGGCTAGACACCACGGAAGATTAAAGATTAGAAGGGCAGGTTTGCTGCCACCAAGAACTGAGAGGCTAATATAGAGATAAGGGATAGGGAGAGTATTTTGGTAACTGATAAAAGGAATCTATATGCCAGTTAGGCTAGAGTGCTTCATTGGTGGGAAATGAAGCTATGGGATGCTTTGTGCTAGGTAACTTCAATAAAATTAAATTGACCTTTTGCATTGCCTACCTACACACTTGAGAACATTAAGTAAGATACATGAGGTTGTCATTGTCATTTTAAAAATTCAATAAATTGGAAATAATAGATAATTCTCTGATGACTTCTTTCAAGTCAGCATAGTAAAGAACATATTTTATGAAGGAGAAACTCTGGATATTTGTTTAAGGTCTCTAAACCACATATTACACACCATATCCAAGGGTAAAAGCTCCAGAATTGTTCTATTTTGCTGAAGTCTTAAAATGACTTTTTGTTTCCTTAATATCACTCCCCACAGGACTCTGTCAGGTCAAAAAGGAGAGGCAATTTCTTGTTTTATAGTCATAAGCTACAGCTCAACCAGCTGTCACTCTATCAACACACCAATGTGAGAAGAGACGCTGGGAAGATACAGAGCACACATGAGACAACCGTGGGCTCCCTGGATGAGACAGGGAAATATAGAAAGAAATTATTGAATTGTATTTGCTCCAGAGGCGATTCATTCAGCTAGGTAACTTAGACTCAAATAATCAAAGAAAAAAATGAGTGAAAATGTATCTCCAGGGTTGTTGTGAGCACAGGCGAATTCTCCTTGTTTTGGTAACTCTGAGAGGTGCTTCTTCAAATAAACAAGACATATCACACCATAAACATCAGAAAACTGTCCTTGACACCAGTTTCAAGGTTAAGCCTGTATTTACATCCACATCCTGGGCAGGACATTTTGATATTTATTACCTCTGATGCAATCTCCATATGCTGAGGGAGAGAGCGGGTTTGGTTACCTGTCAAGTCTTTGGTTTTCTTAACTGTCACTGAGTTTATTGTTCACTTTCTGGTCCAAATGACAAAGTAATTTGATTCACAGTCATAGCATTGAAAATCCCAATTGGTTTATGTTTCTAGCTATGCCAGAGCCAGGAACTGCACATAATATATGACAAAATCTAGAAAATATCAGGAAAGCAGGAAATAGATCAGATGTCAATTACCGAGCATCATATGGTTATGCATAGAGAAATGCTGGTTGTTTTCTCAATTGGTTCCAACATCTATCTTTAAATTTCCATTTTAGAATCTTAGTGATATGTATTTTAAAGTGTTGTATGCTTTTATAATTAGAGAGATCATATCTGCTAAATAATCTTTAGTGAAGCATTATATCTACCAATTTAGGTTTGAAGGAAATAAGGTAGATGGATTTATATGAGTGAGTAAAAGAGAGTACAGACTTCAAGTTCCAGCAATATGGCAGGCTAGATACTCTGAAAACCCTTCAGCTAAACAGAAATCCACCACAAAACCCACCAAGAAATGCTGGATAAAATAAAACATCATTTTAAATTAATATCTGAACTCACAATAAAAGTAGGGAATTCCTCAGGGAACAAAATGAAGCGAGAGAACAGAAATTCACAGCAATTAAGTTATTTTGGGGAAATTTTCTTGTCTTAATAAGGAAAAAGTTTGTATGTAAAAGGTCATATGACAACAGGAAAACTGGAACTCATAGAAAATAGGGATTTATATATGAAATGCTTTTTTAAAATTTGTTAACCCATGAGTTAGTTGGTAATACATATTTTATTGTCTAAAAATGGTGAGAAGTAAAATCTGAGATCACAGTTTGTTTGGCACCCAGTCTTTGAAATTTATTGAGGCTCTCTGTATGGCATGGCTTGGTACAAGTTTAATGTTTTATGTTCCATGCGTGCTTGAGAAAATGTGGATTTTCTAACTGCTGGAAGAATATCATCTATTATCTCTCTATCTACCTATACACATACATACAGATATCCTAATTTCCACTATGCAGTATCCTAATATCCATTATACGGTGTCTGAATATTCTTTAGGTGAAGCTTGTTAATCATATCATTCATCTTTTATATACCCTTTTTCCTGATTCACCTATGAATTGAGAGCTGTGTTGGAATTTTCAAAAGTAAGATGGTTTCATCAACTTTTTGGAGTTCTACAAATTCTACTTCATGAATTTTAAGGCTAATTTAGTAGGTACATACACATTTAACCATGTTCGATCTTCTTCTTGAATATAGACATTTATAATATGGTGACCTTTACCATCCCTAAATAATGCTTTTGTGCATGTGTGTTAATGTCTATTTTCTCTGATATTAATATAGCTGCATATTAATATGTATATAAATATAACTACATATTAATATAGGTAAGCAAGCTATAACTTTCTTAGGATTTATAGTTGTCTCATAGGTCTTTTTTCATCACTTTACTTTGAATCTTTGCATGTATTTAGATGTACTTCTAGTAAACTGCATATATTTGCATTTCCCCAATTAGTCCGTTTTTAGTAGCCAGTTTAATCCATTTGCATTTATTCTAATTACTGATATATTTAGACCTATTTCTATCATACTAATTTATTACTTCCGTTTGTCCCATAATTTTTGTTTTATATTTATCCTTTGCTACTTTTTTTCAAAAATGCTATTTTGCCCCTTTAATAAGACAAGAACTTTATTAAGATCACACATTCATTGGTCTCCCTTACTCCCAAATTCTATCATGTAAATATTATCTATAAGATTTAATTACAAGTAACCATGAATATATGTTCTCTTTTTCTTTAGTCTTAGATTTTTAAACGATACCAATGTATTTTCCCAAGATATTTGATTGATAACCTTAATTTTGTTCATCTCCTCCCCTTTATTGCCTCTTATTTAAGCATGTCACACAAACTATTTACGGTGTGAGGCCTCGTGTGGCAAAATTCTGGAGGCCTTCTATATTTATGGATATTTTTATGAGTATATATTTGAAAGACAGTTATGTCCCTTCTGTACTTCAAAACTTCTACTCCATTGCTTTCATAAGTCATTGAAAAAAATCTAAGGTCAATTTGATTTTTGTTCCTTTATATGTGATCTTTTCTTTCTTAAAGATTAACCTACTACTAGATTTATCCTTTATTTTTCTATTTTCTACTTTCTGTTAATATTTTCCCCTCTAGATATGTCTAGTGTATTTTTTCCCTGTTCTTCCATGTTGGCCCCCTAGGAGCGCTTTCACTCTGAGATCTTTCTTTTAGTTTTTGGGCAAATTTATCTCTGTTATTGCTTCAAATTTTTCTACTATGTTTTTTTTTTCTGATATCATGCCTACTTCTATCCTCCATATTTCTTAGTTTTACAATTCCTACTTCTTTTTTTCTTCTTTCTATGAGATTTCTTCAATCTGCTCTATAAATTTCCTAATTTCTTTTTCAGCTTTATCCATCTGCTCTTTATCTCATGTATTGCATAGTTAATTTCATTTATTATATTTTTGCTACCTAAAAGGATTTTCTTCTTCATCTTCTTATGTTCTTGTTTCATATTGCTTATATCTTCTATTATCTATTTTAGTAGGTTTATTAGACTATGTATCATTAGCCTCCCTGTTCTAATACTTTTGCCTTCATGGAATCTGTACCTAGAATGCTAGATTTTTTTTAGGTTTATGCTTCTTAAATAAACTCTTATCTTTGCCTGTTTGCTCCTTTCCCCTTGGAGTATTGGCTCTGCTGTTAAGTAATGTCATGTCCCTTTGAAACACTCCTTGGAACCCAGCTGCCAAGCTAGGAGGAAGCCCAAGCAATCTTCTGGGAATGCCCACATGGGAGAAACAAGGCCCCTGGCCAACATCCCCAGCTGTGTTCCTAGACATCTGCCAGCTATATGAATGAATCCACTTTGGACATTCCAGCTGCCACAGTGCCCCAGCTGCCATCACCACATTAAGCAGAAGGACCAGCTAGCCAACTCATAAAATAGTGAGAAATAGGAAGTTGTTGTTTTAAGCTATTAAATTTGGGGGTGTTTTGTTACACAGCAACAGATAACCAAAACACAGGACTTTTCCATGTGGCTTTTCACAACACGGTAGCTGGGTTCCCAGAAGGAATGTTCCAAGAGGACAAACCCTAATTGCTAGTGCTTATCAAGCTCCAACTTACATCATGATTGCTAATGTTCAATTGTCTGTAGCTTATCACATGCCCAAGCCCAGAGTTAATATAGTAGGGATATTATGGAAGGGAATAAATAAAGGGAACTATGGTTCATTGACAACCACCAAAGTAACATTGATACATTTCAGAGAATATAGGCCTCATTCTCTGGCCATTAATAAGAAAAATATAAATTTTAAAAATCCCAAGATTTGGAATTTTAAAAGACCATATCTAAAAAAACTCATGGAACAAAGAACACATAAAAATGGAAATCAAGAAATATTTAGAACTGAGTGGTAGTGAAAATAACCATATCAGAACTCATGGGATTCTGCTGTCATACTTGAAATGAAATGTATAGCATTTAATTCTATATTTAAAGGAAGGAAAGACTGAAAGTTAAAGATCTGTGCCTTTAACTTGAGAAGTAAGAAAAAGAATGGAAGAAATTGCTCTTTAAAGAATGCAAACTTAAAATTGCTTTGATTTATAATTTCTGAAGGAGCTTTCACATACATTATCTCATTTTATTCATATATATTTTATTTATAGCCCATTGGCCATGAAAACCCAGTGGGTAGTCAGAGCAGGTGTTATTAAAGCCAATTTTAGAGATTATGGTATTGAGGTTCAGAGAACTTAGTGACTTATTGAGTAACACATGGCTTGTAAGTGATAGAGTAGTGATTCAAAACAAGGTTTAGGAACCTGAGTCTAGAGATCATTTCCATATGTTATAATAATAACTTATATTAGGGGAGAATATATCAAATGGATAAATATTATGACCACCGTTGAACAGTTTTGGGTGAACCACAGTATAAGATGCAGCCTTATGTAATCACTGTGGCTTAAGCTTAAGAGAGAGTTCTAGGAAACTGCCATTGTATCAGAGTGTGTAAGCTATTCTTGTGTTCTTCAGTAAGAAACTACAAGAATTATTCAGTGCTAAAAAGAAATGTGCTATCAAGCCATGAAAAGACATGGAAGAACCTTAAATGCATATTACTAAGGGAAAAAGTCAATCTGTAAAGCCTCCATACTCTATGGTTTCAACTATATGACATTCTGGAAAAGGCAAAACTATAGGGACAATAAAAAGATCAGTGGTTGCCAGGGATTGGGGTAGAGGGAAGGGATGAATAGGTGGAGCACAGAAGATTTTTAGGGCAGTTAAAATACTCTGTATGACACTATAATTATGGAGAGATATTATACATTTATCCAGATCCATAGAATGTACAACACTAAAAGTGAATCCTAAATTAAACTATGGGTTTAAAGAGTGTGGGGAAGACACAACATTCATTATTCACTGAATATTTGTGATATGTCAAGGTAGGCTCATCAGTTGTAACAAATGTACCACTCCAGTGGGGGATGTTGATAATGGGAGAAGCTATGCCTGTGTCGGGGCAGGGGTATATGGGATATTTCTGTATCTTACCCTCAATTTTGCAGTAGATCTAAAACTACTCTAAAAAATTCAGTCTTAAAAAGAAACTACAAGAAAAAAAAAAACTACAAGAGAGTGAGGCACGCTGGATATCTTTCATTTGTCTCTTTAAGTACTACTCTCATCCTGCCCCACCCAGCTCTATGCCATGGTAGGCTGACCTATATGGATTGATTGCACAGTGATTTCCCTTGACCTTTGGTGTCTGGTTGTGATCTGACACAACATGGACAGAAGGAGAGAAATGAAGGCAGGGCTCTTATATCCATGCTTTCTACCCTGTTGGGTCACCATGGTTGAGTCCATCTATGGAAGCCCACAGCTCCTGCCAGGCAGCCCTCTCCATACATCTACCTACTAGGGTTTCAGTAAATGGTCCCTCCCTTTGTACTGTTAGGTCTAAGGGTCATGGTATTAGTCCTTGGATAGCACACTCTCTGTCATTGGTTTTTGTAAACCCTGAACATACCTGCATTAATAGTCCCTTTACCAATTTATTTTCATATTACTCACTTTGAACATGCCATAAATTTCTTGCCAGAGCACTGGAAGATAAAAAATATTAAATAATAAGTGCTGCAACCCATGGTTGTTCACCTGAAAATCTAGAATGGAAGACAGGAAACCTCTGTTAAGGAAGTCCTTTCTGACTTTAGCCAATGTTATTGAGACTGCTGAAATTTCTATAATTATGAATTTTGCTGGACTGAAGCAACAGTTCTCTGCTAAAGCTACTGGTTGGGTAATCATGCACTCTATTGGTTTGAATAGGGTTATCTGGGAGGACCCAGAAACTCAAGGCCTCTCCAAAGCACCTCTTGAGCTACCTCTATTAAATAAAAATAAGTGATAATGGGTATGTTGGAAGCCAACATTACATTCGAAGGAAGATTAGAGATGTCTCTCAACCCAACACACCAGACTAATGGTTTTCTTATCCAAACTGTGAGGCCAGGCCATTAAGCAGGGAGCAAGAGAAAAAAAGCTTTGCATTCAGGAGAAAAAAGAAGCCCTAGGGGTTTAGCACATCCTTGATTTTTTTCTATTTGCTCACTCAGGGATTCAAACAGCATGACCCAATGGTGCTATTGGCATTAGTTGCTATTAAATAGAATTCTCCAGAATGAATTTGCAGGTAGTCAACTGAAGTTTTACTTGATAAATAATTGTAGAAAAAAAATCTCACAGTGACTTGTGGTTGCTCAGCCTCTCAATCAATCCTAAATCCCCAAGGCCAGCACCAGGAAGTAATGGCTATCTGTTAGCAGAAACTCCCACGCTGGTCCAGCTGCGGGGAAACTTTACTAATTTGTCAGGGATTGAGAGACATCAATCCATGCTCATGAGAATCACTCATTCAATCACCAAACATTCCATTCCTGTCCAGTATAATACAATCACTCTTTGGATAATGAATGTGGTGTCTTCCCCAGTCTTTTAATAAAGCTTTCCATAAATATTTACTGATCACTATGACAAAAGCACCTGTATATGATTTACTACTGAATATATGCATAGGATTATGGTTTTATTTTGAGGTTTTATTATGAAAATTTCAGACATACAAAACATGGAAAATATTATGAACACCTGCATTCCCATGACCATAGTAAAGAATAAAGCATTACAAGAAAACCCCCCCAAAACAACTCAAAC
Organism: Zalophus californianus; assembly: GCF_009762305.2. Taxonomy (NCBI): domain Eukaryota; kingdom Metazoa; phylum Chordata; class Mammalia; order Carnivora; family Otariidae; genus Zalophus; species Zalophus californianus. The sequence goes on from NC_045612.1 coordinate 8,545,378, forward strand.
TCATAATAACAGATAGAATGGTGGTTATCAGGGGCACCTGGGTGGCTCAGTCAGTTGAGTGGCTGGCTCTTGGTTTCAGCTCAGGTCTTGGTCTCAGGGTCCTGGGATTGGTCTATGTCAGGCTCCGCACTCAAGTACAGAGTCTGCTTATCCTTCTCCCTCCCCTTCCTTTCCTCCCCCTGCTCCACTCTCTGTCTCTTTCTCAAATAGATAAATAAAATCTTTAAAAAAAAAAAGAATGGTGGGACCCGGAGAAAAGATGGCAGAGGAGTAGGGGACCCTATTTCAACTGGTCCCCAGAATTGAGCTGGCTATCTACCAGACCACTCTGAGCACCCACGAAATCAGCCTGAGATGTAAGAAGATCTGGATCTCTACAAACAGAATATCGCGGGCGGTTGGTTTCGAGGTATGAAGCGGGGAGCTCTGATTCCGCAGGCAGATATCAGAGGATAAATGGCAGCGGGAGGGAGCCTGGCCATGGGGATCCTACACTGCCAGTGAGCGACAGCCTCACTCGCTGGGGACGGGGCACAGACTCGCAGACCGGTAGCGGCAGGGAAAGGACTTTCGGGGAGCCCCCGGGGTGGAAACCCAGAGCAGCGGGGTTGTGTGTGTGAACTGGGAGTGGCTGGCTGTTTTAGAAGCACAAGGGGCAGAGACATGCCCCGACCTGGAGTCAGGACTGGGGGCCGTGTGGAGGGGCTCACAACCCAGGACGCTGCAGTTTATAGCAGCATGGACAGAAACGGAGACAGTGTGGCCTGGAAAGCTCACTGAAGAACAGAATGCGATCACTGTGCTCTGAGGCAGAGGGTTGGAAACGGTCTCTTCTGCTCTGACTCTCAGAAGAGACGCAGAAATCCGCTGCTGGGGAAAGCCGCCAGAGAACAAAATCCCCAAAAAACTGATTCCCACTGAGCCCATCCCCTGCCACAGGGGGGGCAGGGCAACTCTGCCCAAACAGGGTTGTCTGAGTAACAGCACAGCAGGCCCCTGCCCAGAAGACAGGCTGGAAAAACAAGAGGCCAGCAACCCTAAGGTCCCTAGAAAACAGGTGCGTCTAGCTTGGGTTCTGGTCAATAATTTGGACTCTATACATTCCCTCAACCACCATCAACAGAATGACTAGGAGGAGGAACCCTCAAAATAGAAAAGACTCAGAGATTATGATTTATGCCGCAGATTTACAAATGGATGCAGATATAACCAAGATGTCGAGTTGGAATTCAGGCTAGCAATTGTGAAGACAATGGCTAGAATGGAGAAATCAATTAATGGCAACATAGGGTCTCTAAGGGCAGAAATGAAAGCTGAATTGGCAGAACTTAAAAATGCTATCAATGAGATCCAATCCAATCTAGATAATCTAACAGCTAGGGTAAGTGAGGCAGAAGAACGAATAAGCGACCTGGAAGACAATTTAATAGATAAAAAGGGAAAAGAGGGGGCCAGGGAAAACAACTCAGAATCCATGAAAATAGAATCAGAGAAATAAGTGACACCATGAAGCATTTCAATGTCAGGAATCCTGGAGGGAGTGGAGAGAGAGAGAGGACTAGAAGATGTATTTGAGCAAATTGTAGCTGAGAACTTCCCTAATCTGGGGAATGAAACAAACATTCGTGTCCTAGAGGCAGAGAGGACCCCTCCCAAGATCAAGGAAAACAGGCCAACACCCCGGCATGTAATAGTAAAACTCTCAAATCTTAGAACCAAAGAAACTATCTTAAGGGCAGTTAGGGGGAAGAGATTCCTTACGTACAGGGGGAGGAACATCAGAATAATGTCAGACCTATCCACAGAGACCTGGCAAGCCAGAAAGGCCCGGCAAGACATATTCAGGGTACTAAATGAGAAGAACATGCAGCCAAGAATACTTTATCCGGCAAGGCTGTCATTTAGAATGGATGGAGAGAGGCAGAGCTTCCACGACCGGCAGAAACTGAAAGAATATGTGACCACTAAGCCGGCCCTGCAAGAAATATTAAGGGGGGTTCTATAAAAGGAGAAAGACCCCAAGAGTCATATACAACAGAAATTTACAGGGACAATCTATAAAAACAAGGTCTTCACAGGCAACATGATGACAATTAATTCAAATCTTTCAATAATCACTCTCAACATGAATGGCCTAAATGCTCCCATAAAACAGCACAGGGTTGCAGATTGGTTAAAAAGACAGGACCCATCCATATCCTGTCTACAAGAGACTCATTTTGAACCTAAAGATACATCCAGACTGAAAGTGAAGGGATGGAGATCCATCTTCCATGCCAGTGGACCTCAAAAGAAAGCTGAGGTAGCAGTTCTTATATCAGACAAATTAGATTTTAAACTAAAGTCTGTAGTTAGAGACACAGAAGGACACTCTATCATTCTTAAAGGGTCTGTCCGACAAGAAGTTCTAACAATTGTAAATATCTATGCCCCCAACAAGGGAGCAGCCATCTACATAAGCCAACTGTTAAGCAAAATAAAGAATCATATTGATAACAATACGTTAATTGTAGGAGACCTCAATACTCCACTCTCAGCAATGGACAGATCATCTAAGCAGAAAATCAACAAGGAAACAAGAGCTTTAAATGATACACTAGACCAGGTGGACCTCATAGATATATACAGAACATTCCACCCTAAAACAACAGAATATTCATTCTTCTCGAGCGCACATGGAACTTTCTCCAGAATAGACCACATACTGGGTCACAAATCGGGTCTCAACCGATACCAAAAGACTGAGATTATTTCCTGCATGTTCTCAGACCACAATGCTTTAAAACTGGAACTCAATCACAAGAAAAAGTTTGGCAGAAATTCAAACACTTGGAAGCTAAAGACCACTCAGCTCAAGAATGTTTGGGTCAACCAGGAAATCAAAGAAGAACTTAAACAACTCATGGAAATCATTGAGAACGAAAACACATCGGTCCAAAACCTATGGGATACTGCAAAGGCAGTCCTAAGGGGAAATACATAGCCATCCAAGCCTCACTCAAAAAAATAGAAAAATCCTGAATTCACCGACTAACTCTACACCTTAAAGAACTAGAGAAAAAGCACCAAACGATGCCTAAGCCACGCATTAGGAGAGAAATAATTAAGATTAGAGCAGAGATCAATGAATTAGAAACCAGAAACACAGTAGATCAGATCAACAAAACTAGAAGTTGGTTCTTTGAAAGAATTAACAAGATCGATAAACCATGGGCCAGACTTATCCAAAAGAAAAGAGAAAGGACCCAAATTAATAAAATTATGAATGAAAGGGGAGAGATCACAAGTAACATCAAGGAAATAGAAACAATTATTAGAAATTATTATCAACAACTGTATGCCAATAAACTGAGCAATCTGGATGAAATGGAGGCCTTCCTGGAAACCTATAAGCTGCCAAGACTGAAACAGGAAGAAATTGACAACCTGAATAGCCCAATAACCAGTAACGAGATTGAAGCGGTGAAGTCAAGAGTCCAGGGCTTGATGGATTCCCTGGGGAATTCTACCAAACATTCAAAGAAGAAATAATACCTATTCCACTGAAGCTGTTTCAAAAAATAGAAACAGAAGGAAAACTTCCAAACTCATTGTATGAGGCCAGCATTACCTTAATCCCCAAACCAGGCAAAGACCCCACCAAAAAGGAGAATTTCAGACCGATATCCCTGATGAATATGGATTCCAAAATCCTCAAGAAAATCCTAACTAATAGGATCCAACAATACATTAAAAGGATCATCCACCACGACCAAGTGGGATTTATCCCCGGGATGCAAGGGTGGTTCAACATTTTCAAATCAATCAATGTGATAGAACACATTAATAAGAGGAGGGAGAAGAACCATATGATCCTCTCGATGCAGAAAAAGCATTTGACAAGATACAACATCCTTCCCTGATTAAAACTTCAGAGTATAGGGATAGAGGGAACATTCCTCAAGTTCGTAAAATCCATCTATGAAAAACCCACAGCGAATATCATCCTCAATGGGGAAAAGCTGAGAGCCTTTCCCTTAAGATCAGGAACACGTCAAGGATGCCCACTCTCACCACTGTTGTTCAACATAGTACTAGAAGCCCTAGCAACAGCAATCAGACAACAAAAAAATAAAAGGTATTCAAATTGGCAAAGAAGAAGTCAAACTCTCTCTTTTTGCAGACGACATGATACTTTATGTGGAAAACCCAAAAGACTCCACCCCCAAATTACTAGAACTCATACAGCAGTTCAGTAATGTGGCAGGATACAAAATCAATGCACAGAAATCAGTTGCTTTCTTATACACTAACAATGCAACTGTAGAAAGAGAAATTAGAGAAATGATTCCATTTACAATAGCACCAAAACCCATAAGATACCTCGGAATAAACCTAACCAAAGAGGTAAAGGATCTATACTCTGGGAACTACAGAACGCTCATGAAAGAAATTGAAGAAGACAAAAAAAGGTGGAAAAATATTCCATGCTCATGGATTGGAGGAATAAACATTGTTAAAATGTCTATGCTACCCGGAGCAATCTAGACCTTCAATGCCATCCCAATCAAAATTCCAATGACATTTTTCAAAGTGCTGGAACAAACAATCCTAAAATTTGTACGGAATCAGAAAAGACCCCGAATCGCCAAGGAAATGTTGAAAAAAAAAAAAAAAAAAAAAAAAACAAAGCTGGGGGCATCACGTTGCCCGATTTCAAGCTATATTACAAAGCTGTGATCACCAAGACAGCATGGTACTGGGACAAAAACAGACATATAGACCAATGGAGCAGAATAGAGAACCCAGATATGGACCCTCAACTCTATGGTCAAATAATCTTTGACAAAGCAGGAAAAAACATGCAATGGAAAAAAGACAGTCTCTTCAATAAACGGTGCTGGGAAAATTGGACAGCCACATGCAGAAGAATGAAACTTGACTATTCTCTAACACTATACACAAAGATAAACTCAAAATGGATGAAAGACCTCAATGTGAGACAGGAATCCATCAAAATCCTAGAGGAGAACATAGGCAAGAACCTCTTTGACATCGGCCACAGCAACTTCTTTCAAGATATATCTCCAAAGGTTAGTGAAACAAAAGCAAAAATGAACTTTTGGGACTTCATCAAGATAAAAAGCTTCTGCACAGCAAAGGTAACAGTCAACAAAACAAAGAGGCAACCGACAGAATGGGAGAAGATATTTGCAAATGACACTACAGATAAAAGGCTGGTATCCAAGATCTATAAAGAACTTCTCAAACTCAACACCCAAAAAACAAATAATCAAGTAAAAAAATGGGCAGAAGATATGAAAAGACACTTCTCTGAAGAAGACATACAAATGGCTAACAGACACATGAAAAAATGTTCATCATCATTAGCCATCAGGGAAATTCAAATCAAAACCACATTGAGATACCGCCTTACACCAGTTAGAATGGCAAAAATGGACAGGGAAAGAAACAACAAATGTTGGAGAGCTTGTGGAGAAAGGGGAACCCTCTTACACTGTTGGTGGGAATGCAAGTTGGTACAGCCACTTTGGAAAACAGTGTGGAGGTTCCTCAAAAATTTAAAAATAGAGCTATCCTATGACCCAGCAATTGTACTCCTGGGTATTTATCCCAAAGACACAGATGTAGTGAAAAGAAGGTCCATATGCACCCCAATGTTCATAGCAGCAATGTCCGCAATAGCCAAACTGTGGAAAGAGCCAAGATGCCCTTCAACAGATGAATGGATAAAGAAGATGTGGTCCCTATGTACAATGGAATATTACTCAGCCATCCGAAAGGATGAATACCCAACTTTTGCATCAATATGAATGGGACTGGAGGAGATTATGCTAAGTGAACAAGTCAAGCAGAGAAAGTCAATTATCATATGGTTTCACTTATTTGTGGAACATGAGGAATAGCGTGGAGGACATTAGGAGAAGGAAGGGAAAAATGAGGGGGGGAATTGGAGGGAGAGATGAACCATGAGAGACTATGGACTCTGAGAAACAAACAGGGTTTTAGAGGGGAGGGGGGAGGGGGAATTGGTTAGCCCAGTGGTGGGTATTAAGGGGGGCATGTACTGCATGGAGCACTGGGTGTTATACGAAAACAATGGATCGTGGATCACCACATCAAAAACTAATGATGTATTGTATGGTGACTAACATAACATAATAAAATTTAAAAAAAAATAAAGAATGATGGTTACCAGGGCGCCTGGGTGGCTCAGTTGGTTAAGCGACTGCCTTCGGCTCAGGTCATGATCCTGGAGTCCCGGGATCGAGTCCCACATCGGGCTCCCTGCTCAGCAGGGAGTCTGCTTCTCCCTCTGACCCTCCCCCCCTCATGTACTCTCTCTCTCTCATTCTCGCTCTCTCAAATAAATAAATAAATCTTTAAAAAAAAAAAAAAGAACGATGGTTACCAGAGGCTGTGGAGGGGGTTGGGGAAAAGGGGAGATATTGATCAAATGGTACAAACTTTAAGCAATAAGATGAATAAGTTCTAGAAACCTAATTCACAGCATGTAACCATAGGTAATAGTAACTGTAGTTAATAATATATACTTGAAATTTGCTGAGAGATCTCAAGTGTTCTCACTATACACCCACACACAAATGGTAACTATAAGAGATGATGGATCTGTTCATTAGTTGGATTGTGTTAATTATTTCAGTGCATACATATATCAAAATATCATGCTGTATACCTTAAATATATGCAATTTTTACTCAAAATAAAGAATAAAGCATTACAAATGCAAGTCCACTGAACTTTCTTCAGATTACACTCTTTCACCCTTCCACCTTCCTCATGCTGACCACTATCCTGAATTTGGTATTTATCATTCATATACATGTCTTAATTAGTTTACTAATATGTAAGATTCCTAAATAATACATATATAACATATCATGTAAAATGTAACCTTATGCAACTTGTTTTCACTATGGAATATGTTTTTAAGATGTATACACATTGATTCTTATCTAATTCATTTACTTCTTCTGATGAAAATATTCCATTGTATGAATATATCATAGCTCATATATTATTATAATTACTTGCATTCGCATTAGACTCTAAGATTCATGAGAGTATGGTGTGTCTTATTTATATCCATTATTCAATCCCAAATTCCTAGCACAGGTAAATATTAGGCATTCAATAAACACTTGTTAATGAAAAGACTGCATTCATAAATGTCGACTCTGCTCTTTTAGCTCATCTTCCCTAGAGGCACAGTTATGTATAGCTATGTGATTGAATTCTAACCAAGGGAATGTGAGCCAAAATGAGTTGTGCACCTTAAAAAAAAAAGAGCCCCCATCCATTCCTCTCTGCTCTTCTGCCCTTGTAGGTGGATGAGATGTAGATGACACCTAGGGAAACCTTGAAAGCCAGAAATTCAATAGCAGGACCTTTATTAGCCAGAGACTCCAGATGCCTATGTGGAGGACAGCCCTACGAGCTGTTCACCAGTGCTGTACTGTACTTTTATGGAAGAGATGTGTACACTTCTGTTGTGTTTGGGCCATTATACGTGTGCACTGTTGTTATAGCCTTCAGCCTATCCGACCTAATAAATATTTCTATATGAATTTACTTCTGAGCTCTGATTGAGCTGGATCTTAAAGTTTCCTATATATAACATTTTCATTTTTATTTCCTGAGATTCCAACATCTTAGTTGTGATTTGCTCTGTGAATCAAGTTGTTTCATAAAGGATTTAATTTTTTTATTTCATTTAATTTTCCAGGGGGGTAAATATTTGCTTGAGTTTGGTCAAAATAAGTATTGTTCAGTTATAATGATCAGAAAATGTTCCCTGCCCTGCTTCTATATCGAATGTATTAATTTTTATTTATGGTTAATGTTTCAAATGTTTTATGTGTACTCAAATAGAGCGTAGGGTTTAAGTTTTCGGGTTATAGAGTTTAACATACACCATTTAGCTCTATTTTATGTTATGTAATTCAGTCCTTTACCCTTATTATGGAAGACAGTATTTTCCAAAGATGGCAATAATAATGACTCTCATCCCCCATGCTCTTCTGCAATGAGACTTGCCATGCTCCCTTCAAAAGAGCCTGCTTCTCGAAATAAGTCAAAGACAAGTACCATAGGATTTCACTCACAGATGGAATTTAAGAAACAAAACAAATGAGAAAAGGGAAAAAAAGAGAGACAAACTAAGAAACAGACTCTTAACTCTAGAGAACAAATTGCTGGTCACCAGAGGGGACGGGGGTAGGAGGATGAGTGAATAGGTGATGGAGATCAAGGAGCGCACCTATTGTGATGAGCACCGGGTGATGCATGGACGTGTTGAATCACTATATTGTACACCTGAAACTCATAGTACACTGTATGTTTACTAACTGGAATTTAAATAAAAACTTAAAAAAAAGAGACTGCCTCTCCAACCCCTTGAAACTGGGCAAGTCCTGTGACCATTTTGACCAATAAAATATTGCAGAAATGGCACTGTGCCAGTTCCAGGCACAGCACAGAACAGACCTGGCAGCTTCTACCTCCTGCCTCTTGGAAGCCAGACACCAGTAAGAAGTGTGACTAACTTGAGAATGGCTTGCTGTGAGGAAGCCCTAAACCATGTAGAGAGACTGACGGCTTGCAGCTTTTCCAACTGCCCCAGCCCATGAGCCAGACATGTGAGTGAAGAAACCTTCAGTAGATTCTATCCATGGCATTTGATGGAAACCTAGTGAGAACAACGCATCTGTGCTCAGTCAGCGCTAAGAACTGTGAGAAATCATAAATTATTTTTCCAACTCGAGGTAATGAGGTGTTCTGTCATGCAGCAAAAGTAAAAAGCTCTTACTTGTTTATGTGACATTTCAAGGGCAAAAGAGGTAAATTAAAGGATATCTCTATGAGCTCCTTCTGTTTATTGCATGGCCTGTTTTAAGTAGTCACTCCACAGAAGTGGGATGGATCCTCTCACCCAGAATTTGGTCCAGACAACATGACACATGCACCAAAAGTGTTTGAAATTATTTACCACTCACATAATAAGACTTTCCAGAGAGAGATGGGTGGCTCCCAAGGAGGTCTACAAATGGCTTGATAGGGCCACGGAAGGAGACTGGCTGGGGATGTTCATCATGGTTAGGGGCTGGGCCTGGAGTGGGGGTTCTCCCTTGTGTGGGCCAGGGCTCGTATGGTTTGAACTTCCCACCGGCACCAAGGGTGGTGGCACCCAGACTTTCTTATCACCTTGCTCAGATGTAAGGCCGGAGGAGGAGGAGGAGTACTGGGGCCTGAAAGCTGCAGCAGGTAAACAACAATAGAGTCAGACCCTTTATGATACCCCTGGTAGGACCCTGTACATTTTGATGCTATATGATTGGGCACATAAAACTCATAACCTAAAATCTACATTGCTAATAGCTCACTTCTCGTCATGAAGTACTCCTTGTTGTATTATTTAATACTTTTGTCTCTGAATTCAACATGTCTAATACCAATAACATAACCTATTGTTTTTAGAATTTTGTTTTTATTCAGCTAAAATTTATGTAGACTGAAGTGCATAGATTGTAAATGTCAATGTGATGAATTTTAATCAATATATCTGTCCATGTAACCACCACCACATAGAGCATTTCCCTCCCACCAGAATATTTCCTTTTCCTCCTTTCAGTCAATTCTCATCCCTACTGTCAGTCACTATTCTCATTTTTCTCGCCATACTTTTCGCTGTTCTTGATCATCACAGAAATGGAATCTTATAGTATGTACCCTTCTGTGTCTGTATTCTTTGACACAGCACGATTTTTTAAATACTGTATTAAGCATTTCAAACATATTAAAAAGTTACAAGAGTTTGAACGTGAAAATCCACATACTCACCAACTAGAGTCTACCACTAACCTTTTACCATACCACTAACCTTTTACCATACTTGCTTTCTCACATATCTGTCTGTTCATCAATACATATTAGATTTTGATCCATACCAAAGTCAGTTCACATATATTAGTATGATGTTTTCTAAATACTTCAACATGCATATTTTTATAGTTGAACATGTTCCTATAGTTCCTTTTTTTTTCTTTTAGTGGTAAATTTCACGTATAATACAATGTACAGATATTAGGAGTACTCTTTGTTGAACGTTGACAAATGCATATATCTGTGTTGCCTGAAGTTTTAAGGTATAGAATATTGCCATCATTCCAGAAAGCTTCATCATGCCTGTTTTTAGTCAAACCTCACCTTTACTTTAGATTTCAAAGTACTGCTTTAGCTATATCCAACAAAATTTTGATAAACTTTATTTTAGAATAGCTTTAGAGTTATAGAGTCATACAACAAATTTTGATAGGTTATGTTTTATTACCGTTCATTTAAAAACATATTTTTGGGTTACTTTTGATCGCAAAAGACTTTGTGTGCTATGCTTCATGGATGCACATTGTTTTTCTTATACTTTGGTATTTTACAGTGTGAAGGTTCACATCATTTGTAGGTCATAGAATAAATTCAGTGGCCTGTAGCTGGCTAGCATTTAAAAAATTAAATAATAGGTACCAAACAGAATGCAAGCATATAAGAAAGTTAATTGTTGTTTTGTTACACTTTTGTTTCAATTATGTATGTGTGTGTGCCTGTGTGTTCATGCACACCAGCAGGTTCATGTGCATACATGTATGTATACATACATGAAGTATCTTTTCCTATAAAGTTGCAGTGAAAAAGACAGTAAAGCACTGCTATAGAAAATTGGGTGTCATGTAGGGGAACAATATGATTACATTTGCATTTTATTTTATTTTTTTTTAGAATCATGGTGAAAAAGACATGAATTCTTTTTTTTTAAAGATTTTATTTGTTTATTCATGAGAGAGAGAGAGAGAGAGAGAGGCAGAGGGAGAAGCAGGCTCCCAAGGAGCAGGGAGCCCGATGCGGGACTCGATCCCAGGACCCTGGGATCATGACCTGAGCAGAAGGCAGACGCTTAACCATCTGAGCCACCCAGGCGCCCTACATTTGCATTTTAGAAATACAACTCTGGCAGCAGTTTGTCGAATCGATTACAGGTGGGCAAAAGTGCATGTGAGGAGAACAGTTAGAAACTTATTACAATAGTCCAGACAACAGATGGTTAGAGCCCAACTAAAACATTAGCTTAAGGTTTAGAAAGAAAAGGAGAGATGTACCAGAGAAAGAGATTGATTCATAATTGATTGAAATTGGAGTTGAATGAGAAGGCTAGGATGACTCACATATTTCTTGGATGGCTGCATAATGCCATTAATCAGATTAGAAAATAACAAAGAAGGAGCACATTTGCAAGGGAAAACATACTAGGTTTTCACTGTATTTAGTGCAAGACTTTGGTCTTAGTCTGTTTGGGCTGCTATAACAAAAATACCCTGGACTGGATGACTTATAAACAACAGAAGTTTATGTCTCACAGTTCTGGAGGCTGAAAAATTCAAGATCAAAGTGCCAGCAGATTTGGTGTCTGGTAGGGAGCTTCCTGGTTCATAGATGACGTTCTTCTTGCTGTGTCCTCACAGGGTAGAGAGAATGAGGGAGCTCTCTGGGATTTCTTTTATGAGGGTACTAATGCTCTTATGATGGCTCCACTCTCATGACCTCATCACCTCCCAGAGGCCCCCCCTCCTAATACCATCACATCGGGGATTATGTTTCAACATGAATTTGGGGGGACACAAGCATTCAGTTTATGGCAGTTCGTAAAAGATATCCACTGAAGGATATTTACACATTTGCCTATATAATGCTAAGAGAGATATCTAGGCCAGAAATACAGATTTGCAAGTTATCAAACCATGAGTCGTTAAACCTCACTAGCAGTTGAGATTAGTCAAAGAGTGAATATTATAAGAATAGAAGCCTTAGAATAGAACTCCTTGGAATACCAATATTTTGGGTATAGGAAATAGAAGAGACATCAAAATGAGGGATTTAGATTGAACTATGATAAAAGCAAAGAAGGAGTAGGTTCTGGAAGCTAAGAATACCTCACACACAAAAAGAGTTGTTGAAGTGCCAAGTGCTGCAAAGAAATCAAATAAAAAAGAATTGAATGTAGCGACTAGGAGTTGGTGACTTTGGCAAAAGCACTCTCATTCAGTGTTGACAATATCATGACATTGAAAGCTCTGGTGTTCTGGGAAATGCTTAAGCAGCTCTCTGAAAAAAAGTGTGTGGTATACATATATTCTTAATGAATTTCAATGATATTAAAGATTGCACAGCATGCAATTTACAAATACTAATATAATATATAACACTGTATATTCTAAATTGTCAATTCTATTTAGTCAAGTTTTTCTCACAGAATACTTTTGTTGATTTTTGCCTAACTCCTATATTCTGGCCACAACTGATGAATGAATGAATATAGTTCTGACATCAATGTTGGTTGATATTTTCATTTATGTTAAGAAGATGAAAGTGAAACATCAAAGGTCAGTGTCAAAACTTCACTCATTCTGCCTAGAACATGAGTGGGTTTTTGCTAATTCAGGTGATAGTTTTTTAACATTGGAAGGATATATGTCATTTATTTCTGCTATTCACAACATAATGGTTACAAGTGTGGAACACTTTTACATTTAATCTGTATTATTAACACTTTAACTATCACTTTATTAAATCTAGAAAAGCACCAGAAGAATAACCCAAGCTCTGGTTTATAGCATTTGCTGATTTCCATGGTCAAGATACTCTCACCATGACTGATTTCAAGCTACCAACATGTCACTTAATAGGGAGCTAGAAAGAGGTACACAGCAGTGCACCACTGTGTCTTGCCTACCATACAGATACAATAGATGTAATAACCTCAAGAATTCAGGTAATAAAGTATAAGAAAATAATTAGGAAGTTATGAGTTTTGAGTATAAAAATATATTATAAAATATAATTTATTTGCCTGGAGGTTTATATAATTTATTTTTTCATAATGACTTGAAACATCCCCCCAAATTTAACAATTATCCCTTGCACTCCGGCAAGCCACTGGTTGGAAGAAAAGGAGGATCGTCCCAGACATGAATCTGGTGACTGTGGTCTACCATTGGATCCAGCAAGTATGATTTTGATGAAGTAACTTTACTATTTGGAGTCTCAATTTCCTCATCTTCAAATTAAGGATCCTAACATCTATTGTGTATGTTATTAGGATCCTTAGAGATAATGAATCTAATTCACACATGTTAGACCTTCAGTATATGGAAACCGTTGTCATTCTTTTCATTACTGCTAAAGACTGGTGATCAGAGTCCCATGGGAATTTGTTGTTGTTAAATTGTTTTTTACATTTTCCATCTGATCTCCCTTGACTTAGAAGAGCCCAGTTGCTTTTGAGAATACCTTCTTTCTTTTTAACTGAATTGCCCATTAAAGTTTCTAATACTGTAAGAGTCTTTTCAAAATTAACTGTAATTCCCATGCTGCCTGACTAGTTAGGCATTTCCTTCTTTGAATTCCTAGCAGAAGAGTAAATGGGGAAGTATGATGCAATTTCAGGAAGATCCTAGAAGTGCCATCTTATTAGGTGATGACTGATGTGAAGTAATATACCCAGCAATTATTCACATAGGCCTGGGGCATGGGGAAAGGGAGGAGATTCAACTATTCTAAGTCTCTAAACAAAAGCAAGTCTGTTCTCTAAAATAATCATCTTTCTCCTTTTCAGTTCTTTTTATTCTTTCCCACAGATGTGATACCCTTGACATCATCCAGAAATGGTTATATATACTGAGCATTTGAATGTCAGATGAATGGCCTTGAATACTGCTTTTGAGTCTTGTATTTCATTTAATCTATTTATAAGTTCTATTTTGCAAAGGAAAAATCTATTACCTTCTGAGGTCATATTAATAACTACTTATCTGTGTGTTTGCATGACATTATGACTAATAGTTTAAGATTACTTCATTCCCCTTAGTATTTGTGATATCAAAATCAAGCTAGATAGCAATCTAGATTACTTCACAAATAAAAGAGAAACATTTGTTTCTCAAGTCCAAGTTTTTAATTTAATATCACAAAATGACTATATTTTACCTTTTAAAAATGAAATAATTTCACAAAGAAACAAATATTTAAAGCGTTCAATTTGCTACATATCATTTCTATTTTCAACACACAATTTAATGTGGTTAATGGGAATAAAAGATGAATACAGATGCTTTGTATTAGAAATCATTTTATATCATTAAAAAGACCTTAGACCTATAAAAATAATCATGAGTTTCCAAATAAGATCATTCATTATAATGATATTTTAGCTAAGTTTAAAGACTACACTCATGTAAGAAAATTAATGTGAATGAAAATACTGGTAAAATGTGACCACGCTAAGAAAATGATTGCCCAGTGGAAGAACTTACATAGTAAATTATCAGTGTCATTATTCAATTTCCTTTTTTTTTTTTTATTCTCTCTTTCCAGTCCCATGGGAGACACTGTACTTCACGGCCCCCTTGTGGTTGGGTGAAGTCACGTGGCTAGTTTGGACTAATGAGTTGTGAGCAAAAGTAACATGGCAGAGCTGGGCCAGGGCATTTAAACACTAGTGTGAGCCCATCCAGAGCTCCCTCTCCCCCTCTTCTCCTTCCCCTCCCCCTTTTCTCCCCATCCCTAGTTCTAACCCTCTCTCCCTCTCCGCCTGTCTCTCTCTCCCCCTCTCTCTCCACCTGGGAGGTAGCCTCTAAAGTTTTGGTCTTTTTCAGTGATAGAAGTGGCTTTGTTTTGCATGTTGGGTCCCACATACCACACTTGATAGTTTATGCTAATGAGGTGACTTGCATTGAGCCTCTAGATAAATTTTACTAAGGAAATAATTTATGATGGGGCTGGCCATGTCAGAAAGACCAATCATGTGATTAAAGAGTGGATGACGGCCAATCTCTAGGGAGGGGAGGTTGAATTCAACCTCTTAACTAATGATTCAATCAATCATGCCTATGTAATGAAACCCCAATAAAAAAACCCCAGTAAAAGTCTTGACACCAAAGCCTGGGTGAGCTTCCTGGGTTAACAATTCTCTGTGCTAGGAGGGTGACCTGTCCTAACTCCACAGGGAGGAGGCTCCCAAACCCTCTCATTTGGGATACTCCCAGACCTTGCACTGTGTCTCTTCTTTTGGCTGATTCTGATTTGTTTCTATCTAAGTCTTTCAAAGCCGTGGGAGCAAAGCTTCTTTTTCATTGACTTTTATTCTTTGTGTCAATTTCTAACTCTACACACAAATATTGTTTTTGCCAGCCTTCTTCCAACATCTACTGTTTTAGTAGAATCAGAACCACTTTGGCTACTTTTTCTGTCTCCTCTGTTGCTTCATCAACATCCTACACCCAAATGTAGCAATTTTCCAAATGTGCATTCTAGGTTTTCTCTGCTTCTGTTCTTATGCTCTATTCTGGGACTTTATTGCCTCTAAGCTTATTTTCCTTGCATTTTTTTTTGATAGCTCTCCTTTTCTATTAGGATCCAAATTTCCATTTCCAACTGCCTAGTCTATATCCCATAAGGATGACTCACCAGTCCATCAAACCCATAGTCTAGAGTGGTGTCCAAAGTTGACCTCAGCTTTCTCCTGGTCCTCCTCCTCTTTCTGCATTCGCTATTGCAGTGATTGGCCATTATGACAATTCTGTCATTATGTCTCCCTGGGACACTTAAACTTAGGACACTTCCTAAACCGTGCTAACTCTGTTTATACTTCCTTCTTAAAAATTTTTCAGACTCCCAATTGCTAACATGATAAAATTTAAACTCCTTAGCCTGGTACTGTAGACTTTCAAGAATTCCATCTCAAACCACCCTTCCAACCTTATGTTCTATTTCTATCCTTCACACACTCAATGTTCCAGCCCAACTGATTTAATTATTCTCCATTAACTTCCTCCATATTCTCCTCTCCACTTTTGCTAATATAGGAACAAATAACAAAGGTTCTTCTCACATCCAACTCTGTATATCCACAGTCTCAGCACTCTCCCAGGCCCAACTCGAATCTTAAGCACACATTTTGGATTCATGCAGACTACAGCCACAGATGTAGGTTAAGAGGTGTTCTTGCTGCTGCCCTGTCCCAAGGCGACCCCTAGTGGTTAGATCTGCCCAGATCACTTCCTGGTGAAGGTAACTTCAAATCAGCAAAACACAAAATGAAATCAGAGGATACTTTTCCCACTTGTGTAGTAAGAAATTATATATGAAAATATAAAGTCAAGTAAGGTAACATATTGATTGAGACCTTACATTATGGTTTTCTAAGGGATACAAATAAACTGTGAGTTACTTGGTATATAAAGACTCCTATAGCCATGAGAATTATTTTCCTGGATAGAGCAGCCCCTAAAGAAACTAAAAAACTTGTTTTGGATTGTAGTAATTTGTATTGGCTTCCTTAACTAGATAAGCTTTCTCTTTTATCGTCTCTCTTAGCCCTTTGCATCTCCTGCGTCAGAGTTACAGAATTATAGTTAAATAAAAAATTTGTCAATTGTTTTACTGTCTGACTCACTCCTCTAACCTATGAGCTCCATGAAGGTTGGGATTTGTCTGACCTGTTAACTTACTGTAGTGCCTGCTACGTAGTAGCGACTCACATATTTATGAAATGAATGACCTCTCCCCCACATAAGTAGGAACTCATATATTTGTTAAATGAACAAACTTTCCCTGCAAAGATTTTTCTCACATTTCTCAGTGTTAGAAAGAAAATTCATGTTTGTATTCTATATTCTCTAATCCGGTACTGCCTTACTATGCAACTCCACTCCTTTTGCCAGGGCCTCAGTTTCCCCCGCCTGGGCCATCTGAAAAGGCTTGCAGCCAATTGTAACTCCTATTGTAGAAGTAAATAGGATTTACAGAAAACCTCACATCTTCTAGTCTCTCGCTTTTCTTCAAATAATACAGCTCAGATTTTTGTGAGTGATGCTGGCAACTTTTGAACAAATTCCATCACTTAGGTGTAAGCTGACTGTCCACAACATGCCTTTCTAATAATGAAAACACTAGCTGCAATAGGATGCAATGTCATTGAAATGCTAAATCATTCCTTTGAAAAATGACAATGTTTTGAGGCCTGCAGAATGTAATTAAATCAATCTAAATTTGCAGAATGAAAAAGTACTTTCTCTTAATTTTCCATTAGCTTATTTTGTTTTGTTTTCATTCACATGAAAAATTAGGAGAGAAATCTTCAATGACTCCCCATCATCTATGGAATAAAGTATGGGGGTTTCGTTTTTTTTTAAAGATTTTTATTTATTTATTGAGAGAGAGAGAGAATGGTAGAGAGAGAGCATGAGAGGGAGGAAGGTCAGAGGGAGAAGCAGACTCCCTGCTGAGCAGGGAGCCTGACGTGGGACTCGATCCTGGGACTCCAGGATCATGACCTGAGCCCAAGGCAGTCGCTTAACCAACTGAGCCACCCAGGCACCCGGTATGGGGGTTTCTTATTCTGGTATTAAGATCGACCACAATTGTTGCAATGGTTTGAATAATTACCCTGAATGGATCAAATTGGCACACACAAGCATTGGCCCCAAGATGATAATCACATATAGCTATTACTTACTGAGAGCTAAGATTAGGCATTTTAACTTATTCTGAATTCTTATAGTGATTCTGAGGTAGGTGTTATTTATACCCTTTTCAAAGATTAGGAAACAGGCTCATAAATGAAGAATAATATCGAAGAGAACACAGGAAGTGTCTGACCTAGAATTCCACCCCAGCTGTGTCTGACTCCAAAGCCTGTATTGTTTTTCATTGAGGTATGCTTCTCCAAAATTACATTGTTTAATAAAAAAAATCATACTCTAGGGCACCTGGGTGGCTCAGTCGGTTAAGTGTCTGCCTTCGGTTCGGGTCATGATCCCAGGGTCCTGGGATCGAGTCCTGCATCATGCTCTCTCTCACTCCCTCTCTTTCTCTCTCTCTCTCTCAAATAAGTAAAATCGTTTTTAAAAATCAGAGTCTATACTCCATGAGGACTGAGGCAGATTACAAGTCTATTGCGCGTCTTAGGTCACATGTACACACTGGCTGTGCCACAACCATCCCTCCAAGAATCTTCAAGTATATTTTAAGGCTTCGTTTACTGTCACCATAGTTTCTTTTTCCTAGTTGGCTGATATTAATTTTGCCTATCCTAAAAAAAGGGTAGGGGCACATTTCAAACTCCTATTTCCTCTAACCACTTCCTGCCATCCTGTATACATGGGCTTATCAACACAGGATACCCTAGGTAATTATGTCTCACTTAGGGATTCAGCCTCAGCCATGTAACCCCAGTCACTGGGGAGCTGGGGTAAACCCATTGAAAGCAAGCAAGATAATGTGACTAAACTAGAGGACACATCCAGTGGCCTTATATCCATCTATTTTCCAGGCCTCACCCTAGTCTTTTGTATCAGGATATTGCTGTTCTAGGTTCATTCATGCTGAAAGCCTAACCCTCTGTCTCCACAGTCCAGTTTATCACAATGCATTCTATGATAGCAGATAGGATTTTTCTGTGTGGGGTAAAGTGAAGGAAAAGGGCATGAACTCTGCTTGAGCACAAGTCTTAGAACTGAAATCTGGACAGTATGTGAAATTTTTATGTGAATCATAGCATATACGTATTCAAAAACACTTGAGGGGGAAGGATCCGCTGCTTTCATCAGATTCTCAATGTGATTTTTGGACCCTCCCCCAAATTGAGAACCACTGCCCTAAAATTGAAGGTGTAGCCAACACTTCCCTGACTTTAAGTCTTCTCTTACCAACTCAGTGAGTTTGGCAGGCAGGCTGGTGGTCAAACAAGTATATGGCTATCAATCTGGGTGGGGGTGGTGTTAATGGAGTCCTAATAGGAAATATGCACTTTAGAACAGCTCATAAGGTTGAAAAAGCACATAGAAATGTGTGAATAAGTCCTAGGAAGTAACAAAGTGTTGGGGTATATATCTTGGGCACCTAGTAGATTCTGCAGAGCACCAGATGAAGAATTAAGAAATCTTGGTCTTGGTTGGATACTCACAAATGTTAGATTGACTCTCATCAGCGAAAGAAACATCCCCAGGAGAATTAACCCTCTTTTTGAAGACTAACTCTCTTCTCTGAAGCACAATAATCTCATCCAAACATCTGAAGTTCTTCTAAACATGAAGTTTATCATGTGCCAGAAGTTTTAAACAATAGCAAAATACAGTGCAGTATTTGTAGAACACTACACACTAAAGAGAAGAAAAGAACATAGACCTTCTCATCCTATAATTTTCTTTTGTCTTGGCAGTAATATTACAAAGCATATTCATGTGATAAATGGGATGCAGTGGGTGAGTGAGGAAGCATGATTCCCTGCAATCGTGTGAATGTACCAGGAGGATAGAGTTAACCCTAATCTACTCCTTAATAATACTGTGTACACTGAAATTCCTATCACAAAGCTCTTAGCACTCTTATGTCTTATTGTGCTATTACTAGTTTCCACTTCACTTCATACCATAATATGTTTTATTTAAATCCTAGTCTATCAAATTCATCTTCACATTTATAATGCCACTTACTGTCTCATCTCTCTAGCTCAGAAGTTTCTTTTGTGCTGCATACTATAGTGCTGTAATCTCATAGATGACGTTTGGAATGTGGAATGCTCAATTGAAATTCACTAGCTTGCTTTCACACACACACACACAATTTATTTAAAAAAAAACAGTGGGTTTTTGTAATATCCATGGTAAATTCAATCATGATTATTTTTTTGACTTTTCTGTTATTATAAGAAAGACAATGAGATTTCACTAAAGGTTCTTTTCTAAATTTTGGACCACACCAGTGAGGTGAAGACAAGGAAACAGATGGGAGAAGGTCATGAGCATTTGTAGTAATTTCCATTTCTATTGTAAAGGACATTCTCTCATGGTGGATAATTTGGAAAAATATACATAAATATATATACATGTACATGCACATACCCACAGCCCACATGTGTATATCTATATAAGGAAAAGGAAATGACCCATAAAGTATATTTTTTTAACATTTTGGTGCATTTCATTCTAGTTATCTTTCCCACATATTACATGCATACACACATGAATTCATGAACCATGGTCCTACTATTATTGGTTGTGTGATAATCAAATCATGCAACCTCAATGAGTCCCAGATTCCTCATTTTTAAAATGGGGAAAAGGGGCGCCTGGGTGGCTCAGTCGTTAAGTGTCTACCTTCAGCTCAGGTCATGATCTCAGGTTCCTGGGATAGAGCCCCACGTCAGGCTCCCTGCTCAGCTGGGAGCCTGATTCTCCCTCTCCCACTCCCCCTACTTGTGTTTCCTCTCTCTGTGTCTCTCTCTTTCAAATAAATAAAATCTTAAAAAATAAAAAAATAAAATGGGGAAAATAACTTTCCCAACCTCAGAGGGGAGTTGTGAGATTTAAATAATTAAATGTAAAGCACTTGGCACAGTCCCTGGCACATAGTAAGTGCTCAATAAATGTCAGTTGTGATTACTGTTATTGTTATTATAATTACCCTTTATATACAATATCCTAATAGGCTTTCTAAGTGTACCTTTTGTTTAGAACTCAAAAATACTCTACTCAAGGATGCATTGTGATTTATCTGTCCCCTCTTTTGAGTCATTTAGATGGTTTGTAAATCTTTATACCTGACGCTGTGATGAATATCTTTTTACAAACACTTTTTTGCTACCTTTCCATTTACTTAGAAGAGATTCATAGAGGTGGAATTCTTGTGTCTTAGATGGTTACAAATCTTGGTTACTGTATTGGGTTTATTTTCCTCTTATCTGATTTGTTGCTATTTTTCTAGAAAGTTTTCTTTTATGAAGAAACCCTTCTTGGGAGTGATCAACTTGTTATCTTAGAATGTCATTTAATATACACAGTTATTAAGGCAGACTGGATGACAAATAACAGCTCTCCCTTACATTACTCTCCCTGGTACTCCCTATTAATTATTACTGAATGTATTATTACTTCCCTACTCTTTTCTTTTTAAAAAAATATTTATTTATTTCAGAGAGAGAGCAAGAGAGAGTGCGCAAGCAGGGGGAGGGGCAGAGGGAGAGGGAGAGAGAATCTCAAGCAGACTCCCCTGCTGAGCGTGGAGCCTAATGTGGGGCTTGATCTCACGAGCCTGAGATCATGACCTGAGCTGAAACCAAGAGTTGGACACTTAACCAACTGAGCCACCCAGGCACCACCCCCCACTCCTTTCTTAAGTCCATAATTCTCCATATGTACTAAAGGCATTAGTAATATTAAATGCATTTGTACCCATAGCTTAGTCTAAAAGACACTTACTCCTGGGATAGATAATTACTATTTTAACAGAAGGAAACCCTAATGGTTGGTCATGGTTTCCTGATCTTTAACCAAAATTATAAAAAAAATGGTATTTTTTTTAAAAAAGGAAATGTCTATATTAAACTTCTGGTCAATATGTCTCAGTGAGTTTGTTTTCACATTCACACATATTTTCCAATCATATAGCAGTAACAGATTAAAACAAAAAATAATCATGTCCATTCTCAAAAATATGATACATATGTCTGAAGACCAGAAACACAATAGAATCACAAAGCCATAAGCTTCTAGTGTTCTAAAACCAAAGACAGGATTGAAGGCTTGATAGAAGTTTGGAAGCATAAGGGAAAATAAGTATTCCACTTTGTAGAAAACAATACCAAGAGAACAAACAAACAAAACCCCAAATAAAACCCAAATAGGCCTCAATAGTTTTAGTAATGATATGTACTGAATAGGTGAAGAGAAAGTCCAAATTTATATGATATTTTCATTGGATAGAAAAAGAGGGGAGGAGAAGGGAGAGATGGAAAATTTATCAATGATGGCAATAATGACAACAAAAGAGTAATAGAGAGACACATTTTAAAAGATATCAGGATATATTATTAAAAATTGTTATTTTCAGGGGCACCTGGGTAGCTTGGTTGGTTGAGCATCTCACTCTTGCTTTCCTTGGGTAGTGATCTTGGGGTTGTGTCAGGCTCCATGCTCAGCAGGGAGTCTGCTTGGGATGCTCTTCCTGTCCCTCTGCACCCCCTTCCCACTCCACACTTGCACTTTCTCTCAAATAAATAAATCTTTAAAATGTTATTTTTGTAGACAGATAAGCCATTAGAATAGAATTGGGAACCCAAAAAAGACACAAAAATACATGAAAATGATATATAAAAGAGAGGCCAGCAAATAAGTGGAGAAAAAAATGGGCTATTTAATAAATGGTTCTGAACAACTGGTTATCCATCTAAAATTAGATTTTCTCACCTATTACAGAAATTAATTATATATGGATTAGGGATATAAATAATAAAAACATATTTTCAAAATTATTAAATATTCAAGACAATGAAAAGTTTTTTCTTTTTTTTAAAGATTATTTATTTATTTGAGATAGAGAGCACGAGAGGGAAGAGGGTTAGAGGGAGAAGCAGACTCCCTGCCGAGCAGGGAGTCCGATGTGGGACTCGATCCCAGGACTCCAGGATCATGACCTGAGCCAAAGGCAGTCGCTTAACCAACTGAGCCACCCAGGCGCCCGACAATGAAATGATCTTGAGGTAAAGAATGATTTCTTAAAGAAGATAAAGAAGATATAAAAAAGATACAAAGAAACATATGAATAGATGATAATAGTAATAAATTCATCTACAATAAATTAACATTTTTTATGACAAAAAGCATAAAAATAGAGACAAAGAGCTATGTCAGAATCATGGTGAAATAAAATTGTTCCTTGTTTTTGTCCTCTCCCCCAACAAAAATAATTTGGCATCCACCCACAGAAAAAGTGACTTTGTGGGAACTATGGGATCCAGCAACTTATACCAAGGGATTCTGGAGGAGTTTCACCCACCTGTGCATCACATAATAGGCATAAAGACCTTGGTCCTGGCTGTCGACCCTGCAGTGGTCTGTGAACCAGCTCCAATCTCTCTCAGCCAGTCTGGAAAATCCTGTCTTAGACAATCACCCACAATAGGAGAGCCCTTGTGGAAGTTTAGATTTACAGAGGAAAATTTGCAGCATGCCACCCGAGCAAAAAATAGGAGTTTGGACATATTGAAGAGGGTGAAAGGTACAGCTTGACTTTACTCCATCACCCTTCCTCCAAGGCAGCACAGCTTAGGGCCAAGAGAGACATACTTGACGTAGGATCTCTCTCCCAGGGAAAAGTGAGAATGTGAATACCCAGCATCCCCAGCTATAAAGGATGCTAACAAAGAGTTTGATTACTCTCTCATCCCATCCAGAATACAGAATCGAGAGCAGCATAAGTAGAGAGCAGGAAGAGACTGGGACTCTTGAGGACATTAAAGAGAGGCAGATCCTGGGGTGCCTGGGGGCTCAGTCCTTTAAGTGTCCAACTCTTGGTTGTGGCTCAGATAGTGATCTCAGGGTCATGAGATCAAGCCCCACATGGAGCCCGCATCAGGCTCTGTGCTCAGCAGGGAGTCTGCTTGAGATTCTCTCTTCTCTCCCTCTTCCTCTGCCTCTCCCCCACTCGCACTCTCTCTCTAAAATAAATAAATGAATTTTTACCAAAATAAAAGACAGATGCAGATCCTACTAGCTACATCACAGACTCCATCAAGAAGTCTGCCCAGGAGATTAAGGAGTGCACTTGTCGTAACAAGCACTGGGTGATGTATGGAATTATTGAATCACTGTATTATATACCTGAAACTAACGTAACACTGTATGTTAACCAACTGGAATTAAAATAAAATCTTAAAAAAAAAGCCTGACTAGGAGTTGTTTGGAACACCTCACCCACAGACCCCTCCAGTAGGTCCATGGGCACCCCTAGTGCTCAGAGTGCCTCACCCACAAACACCCTTACCCTGTGGCTAGCTTCCTGTAACCATTCCCAACTGCGGCAGTGACAGAGTGCTTTGGCAGATGACTAGTGTGCTTCTGTAGAAAGCTGGCCCAAATCTGCAGGCCAATGAGAAACCACAAGCTTCAGCTTTAGCACCACTTTTAGTAAAACAAAAATGATGCTGTCAGCATCCAGCTTGGTGCATTGCAGGATCTAGAGAAAGCATATGCACTTAAGATTTCTACCTCAAAAAGTAGCAAGAAGTATGGAACAGGTCTGAGAAGAAGAAACTCTGAGAAAGCCTCCAAATCACTAGCAAGGCTGACAGAAGGTATTTCTTTCCTGGAGGCAGTAAAAACTGGAAGACGTGACTGCAACTTCAAATGTAGAGACAGCAACACAAAACCAAGGAATAAGAAATCAAGGAATCTTACACCACCAAAGGATCACGATAATCTTCCAGTAGCCAATCCCAAAGACATGAAGATCTGTGATTAACCTGATAAAGAAGTCAAAATGGCTGTTTTAAGGAAATTCAGTGAGCTATAAGAAAACACAGAAATTTCAAAGAAATAAAGAAAACAATTCATGAACAAAATGAGAACTTTAACAAAGGAACAGAAATCATAAAAAGAACCAAACAGAAATTCTGCAAAAGAGAGCAACAACAGCAGAACTGATCTAAAGAAACAAGAATCTGAGATAGAAGTAGGGAACTTTGAAAAAAGAATGGAAAAAAGTAAAGAAAGCCTAATTCATGTATGGAATACCATCATAATAATCAATTTGTGAGTTACTGGAGTTTCAAAAGGAGAGAAGAGGGAGAATGAGTCAGAAAGCTTACTTAAAGAAATAATGGCTGAGCACACCCAAATATGCAGAGAAATTTGGATATCCAAGTTAATGAATCTCATAGGTCACCAAACAAAATCAACATAAAAAGATCCTCTCTAAGACACATTATAATAAAATATTATAATAAAATAATAATAAAAATAAAAAACAAAGAGAAATTTTAAGAAGCAAGAGAAAAGAACTTCAGACTTACAGGGGAACCCCATGAGATTGAGAGCAGATTTCTCAGCAGAAACCTTGCAGGCCAGGAAAGAGTAGGTTGATATAGTAGAGCTGAAAGAAAAAATTGCCAAGCAAGAATACTCTATCTGGCAAAGTTATCGTTCAGAAATGAAGGCAAGATAAGGACTTTCCCAGACAAACAAAAGCTGAGGCAATCTATCACAACTGGATCTGCTTCACAAGAAATGTTGAAAGGAGTTATTCAAATTGAAATTAAAGGATGCTAGTTTGTAACATGAAAACACATGAAAATATACAACACACTGGTAAAGGTAAGTATATAGTCAAATTCAGAATACTCTAATACTTCAATGTGGTGGTATATTAACCACCTAACTCTAGTATAAAGATTAAAGGACAGTGGTATTAAATTTAACTATACCTACAGTTATTTGTTAGTGAATATACAATTTAAAAAGAGATAAATTGTGAAATCAAAAACATAAAAAGGGAAAGAATAAAAGGGCATAGTTTTGCATCGATTGAAATTAAGTTGTTATCAGCATAAAATAGATTGCTGCACATATATTTCAGGTAAGCCTTATGGTACCCACAAAGCAAAAACCTATGGTAGATTCACAGAAGATAAAAGAAAGGAATCTAGACATACCAGTAGGGAAAATCATCAACCCAAAAAGGAAGATAGCAAGGGATGAAGAAATGAATAAAGGAACTACAAAACATCCAGAAAAAAATTAATGTAATGGCATTAGTAAATCTTTACCTATCATTAATTACCCAAATGAAAATGCATTAAATTCTCCTATTCAATAGATAGTGTGGCTGTATGAAAAAAAAGAAAGAAAATCCAACTATGTGCTTCCTATAAGAGACTCAATTCAGGTTGAAGGACACAAATAGGCTCCAAATGAAGGGATGGAAAAAGATATTCCATGTAAGTAGAAACCAAAAGAGAGAAGGCAAAACAAACTTTTAAGTCCAAAACAGAAACAAGAGACAAAGAAGATTATTATATAATGATAACGGAATCAGTTTATCAAGAAGATGTAATAATCATAAATGTATCTGCATACAAATTGGAGCACCTAAATATATTAAGCAAACACTAACAGGTCTGAAGGGAGACACAGAGAGAACTACAATAACAAGAATGGATAGGTCATTCAGACAACACTACAATAATAGCAATGGATAGGTCATCCAAACAGAAAGTCAACAAGGAAACTTTTGAACTATACTTTGGACTATAGGGGCCTAACAGATTTATACAGTCCATTCCATCCAACAGTTTCAGAATACATTCTTCTCAAGCACACATGGAACATTCTCCAAGATATATCAGAAGTCATAAAACAAGTTTAGCAAATTTCAGAAGGTTAAAATTATACCAACTATCTTTGTAGACTACAATGGTATGAAACTAGAAATCAGTAACATGAGAAAAGCAGGAAAATTCACAAATATGTGGAAATTAAACAATACAATCCTGAACAATTTTGGGTCAAAGAAGAAATCAAAACACAAATAAAAAACATCTTGATACAAGTTAAATTGGAAATACAATATACCTAAACCTATGGGATGCAGCAAAACCAGTTCTAAGGGGGACATTTAGAGTGATGAATACCTGTATCAAAACAAAACAAAACAAAACACAAAAACCAAAACCAAAGAAAGATCTCAAATAAACAACTTAACTTTAGACCTCAATGAACTAAGAAAGCCAAGAACAAACTAAGCCCAAAGTGAGCATAAGGAAAGAAATAACAAAGATCAGAGCATAAATAAATAAAATAGCCAGAAAAACAATAGAAAATATCAATAAAACTAAGAGCTGGTTTTTTAAAAAGATAAAAATTTGACAAATCAATAGCTAGACTAAGAAAACCAAGACTAAAATAAATAAATTCAGAAATAAAAGAGAAGGGGCTCCTGGGTGGCTCAGTAGATGAAGTGTCTGCCTTCAGCTCAAGTCATGATCCCAGGGTCCTGGGATCAAGTCCTGCCTCAGGCTCCCTGCTCAGCCAGGGAGCCTGCTTCTCCCTCTCCCTCTGCCTGCCATTCCCCCTGCTGTGCTCTCTCTCTCTCAAATAAATAAATAAAATCTTTAAAAAAAAAGAAAAGAGAAGACAAAATACATCCTTTCAAGAAAAAATTCTCAGCAAATTGTATATAGAGGGAATATACCTTAACATAATAAAAGCCATATATGACAAACACAGAGATGATATCATACTAAATGGGGTAAGACTGAAAGCTTTCCCTCTGAGATCAGGAACAAGACAAGGGTTCCAACTCTCACCACTCATATTCAACATAGTACTGGGAGTCGTAGCTAGATCAATCAGGCAAGAAAACGGAGTAAAAGACATCCAAATTAGAAAGGAATAATTAAAATTGTCTCTGTTTGCAGATGCTATGATCCTATAGAGAAGAAATTCTAATGAACTCACCAAAAAAGTAATCAACAAATTTAGTAAAGTTGTAGGATAGAAAACCACCAGATAAAATTTGGTTGTTTCTATATACTAACAACAAAACATCTGAAATAAAAATTAAAAAAAAAATCCCATCTGCAATAGTATCAGAAAAAAAAATACTTAGGAATGAATTTAACCAACAAAATGAAATATCTGTACACAGAAAATGACAAGACTTTGGCAAAAGAAATTGAAGAGGCCACAAATGGAAAGATATTGCATGTTCATAGACTGGAAGAATTAATTTGTTAAGGTGTCCATACTACAAAAAGTCATCTATAGATTCAATGAAATCCTTTTCAAAATTCCAGTGGTATTTTTCATTGATTTCACTGATTTGTGAATTCACATATTTGTGAATTTTCCTGCTTTTCTCATTTCACTGATTTCTAGTTTCAATAAGAAGAAAACTATCCCAAACTTTGTATATAACCCCAAAAGATGCTGAATAGCCAAAGCAATCCTGAGAAAGAACAAAGCTGGAGACCTCACACTTCCTGATTTCAAACTATACTACAAAACCAAAGTCATCAAAACAGTATGGTTCTGGCATAAAGGGAGACACATAGACTAATAGAACAGAATCAAGAGCCTAGAATGAAACCCTTACATTATACAGCCAACTAATATTTTATAAGAGAGTTAAGAATACTTAATGGGGAGGAGTGCCTGGGCTCAGTTGGTTAAGCGTCTGCCTTCAGTTCAGGTCATGATCCCAGGGTCCTGGAATTGATCCCTGAATTGGACTCTGTGCTCAGTGAGGAGTCTGCTTCTCCCTCTGCCCCTCCCCCACCCCACTTGTACTCTCTCTTGCTCACTCTCTCTCAAATAAATAAATAAATAAAATCTTTTAAAAAAGAATACTTAAGGGGGAGAGAATATTCTCTTCAATAAATGATGTTGAAAAACTGGATAACCATATGCAGAAGAATGAAACTAGACCCCTGTCTTACACCACTCATGAAAATTAAATAGAAATAACCTAAAGACTTAAACATAAGACCTGAAATCATACAACTTCTAGAAGAAAGCTTGGGAGAAAACTTTCTTGACATTGGTCTTAGGCAATGATTTTTTTGAGTATGAGACCAAAAACAGAAGCGACAAAAGCAAAAATTAATATTAGACTACAACAAAATAAAAAGATTTGCACAGGAAAAGAAACAATCAACAAAATGAAAAGGCGACCTACTTAATTGAAGAATGTATTTGTGAACCATATATCTGATAAGGGGTTAATATTTAAAAAATATAAAGAACTCAATAGCCAACCCCCCCAAAATCTGATTTAAAAATGGGCAAAGGACGTGAATAGACATTTTTTCAAAGGAGACATACAAATTGCCAAAAGGTTCATGAAGAGGTGCTTGATGTTACTAATCATCAGGGAAATGTTAGAATGGCAATCATCAAAAAGAAAACGGGTGCTCACTGGTGAGGATTTGGAGAAAAGGGAACCCTTGTACACTGTTGGTGGGAATATAAATTGGTGTAGCCACTATCGAAAACACTATGGAAATTCTTCAAAAAATTAAACAAACCTATACTATAATCCAGAAATCCTACTTCTGGGTTTATATCCAAAGGAAACAAATTCAGGACCTCAAAGAGACAGCTGCATCCCATGTTTACTGCAGCATTACTCATAATAGCCAAGACATGGAAACAACCTATGTGTCCATCTATGGAAGAATGGATAAAGAAGATGTGATATATGTATACAATGGAATATTATTCAACCACAAGAGAAAATCCTAGCTTTTATGACAACACAGATGGATCTTGAGGACATTATATGAAGTAAAGTAACTCAGAGAAAGGTAAACACTGTATGATCTCACTTATATGCAGAATCTAGAAAAGCCTAACTCTTAAGGGAGTTACCAGGGTAGGAGGATCCTAAGCTCAGCTCATCTCAAGCATACACCTAGAAAACACACACATCAGTGTAAATAAGCCAGAAAATGAGACGAAGACTGGCAGAACAGATTCTCCACAGCTAAATGTAGAGAAGAGGCAACAACAAAAAGGGTAGGAAAGGTGGAGACACAGTTGGGAACCAAACTAATCTGCAAGACTGTCCACAGGAGAGAGGCATACCACAGGCATGAAGAAAGGAAAGGAGCAGACTGCATCCCAGGCACCCAAGGCATGGGGGACCCACACCAGCAAGACAAATCCCCATAATATTTGGCTTTGAAAACCAGAAAGGCTTCACTTCACAAGTTTTTACCATCACTGGGAAATTTAAAAATCAGTGCTTAGCTCAGGGAGAGCTGTAGGGCTATAGGAAACTAAGTTCCCACACTTAAAACTGAGTTCCCACAGCATAACAAAGCCCCACAGAAATACACCATAGAGGCAAAAGTATACACTTTGAAAAATGCCTGGGGTATACAGGAGGATTTATTTACTAAACTCAGAATGTGTACTGAAAGGGCAGGGATTCTTAGGAGACTTCTTCAAGAACAAAAGAGCTGGTAGGCACCATTTTCCTCCCCACCCTCTAGCCTAGATACACAGACACCTGCAGGAACCAGAGCATCTTGAACACTCTCCATCGAGCTTGCTAACAACACTCACTGCCCCCCACACTCTTCTGTGGACCTGTGCCCCTCAAACAGCCCTCAGCAGTTCCCCAAAGCTGCTACAGATCTCTTCCATAACAGACCTGCACAAACCTTGCTAACACTCCATGCCCCACTTCCATGTTCTCCTGTGGACCTGCCCCATCCAACACACCCTTAGCAGGGGACCCTCCAAAGCAGTGCCATAAACATGGGAGGGTGCAAGCAGCCCTGACGGGGGCCAGCACCACTCCAAAGTTGACTCCTACCCTGGGGAGGGGAAAGATGATCATACACACCAGTTACACTGCAGCTCCAGCAGTGGGCTGGGGGCACACATCTGGTCAGACTGCAGGCCCTGTCCACCAATGAAAGCCTCCCAGGGGACAATACAAGGAGAGTACTCTGTAGTTCAGTTCTACTACAGCTATGGTAAATGCCTGGTCCGACCCATCTCCAGCCCAACGTGGCCCTAGAATGGCTTATTAACTACATAGGGACCAAACCTTGCCCATAACAGGCAAAGAGAGCCACTGTCGTCAACTGGACTGAAGGTAAACATGGCTCAGCCACAACAGTAGGGCACACATGACACACATAGGCAATACCCCTGAAGTGTCAGGTTCTGCTGAACAAGGGATGTTGCACTGCAGGGCATTACAAGACCTCTTCATAAGGCCACCACTTTCAAGAGCAGGAGATGTAGCTAACCTTCCTAACACAAAGAAATATACACGGAGAGTTACACAAAAAGTGGACACAGAGGAATATGTTACAAATGAAAGAAGAAGACAAAATCACAGCAAGAGAGCTAAACAAAATGGACATAAATAATATGCTTGATAGAGAACTTAAAGTAAGTAATGATCATAAATATACTAACTGGACTTGCAAAAGGAGTGGAGGACATCATTGAGACCCTCAAAAAAGGGAGAGAAAACATTAAGAAAACATAAAAAATGAACCAATAAGAGATGAAGAACTCAATAACTGAAATTAAAAATACACTAGAGGGAGTATATAGTAGACTAGAGGAAGCAGAATAGACCTGTGACCTGGAGGACAGACTAGTGGGAAGCAATCAAGCTGAATAGAAGAGAGAAAAATAATAATAAAAAATGAGAATAGATTAAGGGAAATCAGCTACACCATCAGGCATAATAACTTTTGTAGTTCAGGGACCCCAGAAGGAGAAGAGAGAGAAAAGGTGGAAGAAAATTTATTTAAAGAAATAATAGCTGAAAACTTTGCAAATCTGGAGAAGAAAACAGATATCCAGATCTAAAAGGTACAGAGAGCCCCCAACAAAATCAACCCAAGGATTCCATACCAAAATACATTGTAATTAAAATTATAATAAGTAGAGTTAACAAGAGAATTTTAAAAGCATCAAGAGAAAAGAAAACAGTTATATACAGGGGAAACCCCCTAAGGTATTCAGCTGATTTTTCAGCAGAACCTTTGCAGGCCAGAAGGGAGTAGCATTATACATTCAAAGTGCTGAAAGAAAAAAACCTGCAACCAAGAATAATTGACCCAGCAAGGCTATCATTCAGAATAAGAGACAGAAAGAATTTCCTAGACAAACAAAAGTTAAAGGAATTTATCACCACTAAACCAGCCTTACCAAACATGTTAAAGTGGATTTTTGGAGTGGAAAGGGAAGACCATAAACAGGAGTAAGAAAAGTAGGAAACACAAAGCAGTAAAATTAAGTATATCTATAAAAATCAGTCAAGGGATTCACAAAATAAAATGATGTAAAGTATGATACTATATACCTAAAATGTGTGTGTAGGGGGAGAGGAGTAAAAATCTAGTGCTTTTAGAATGGGTTCAAACTTAAGTGACCATCAACTTAATGTAGACTGTTACATGCACAAAATGTTACTATAAGCTTAATAGTAACAAGTCAAAAGACTGGTAATAGATATGCAAAAATAAGGAAAAGGGATCCAAATATATCAGTAAAGAGGGCCAGCAAACTACAAGAGAAGAGGAGAAACAGAGAAGAACTTCAAAAACAACCATAAAACAAGTAACAAAATGGCAATAAGTACATAGCTATCAATAATTACTTTGAATGTAAATGCACTAAAACCTCCAATCAAAAGACATAGGGTTGACAAATGGACAAAAAAAAACCAAGGCCCATCTATATGCTGAGACTCATTTCAGACCTAAAAACACATGCAGGTTGAAAGTGAAGAGATGGGAAAAAAAAAGAAAGTAAATAGATGGAAAAACATTTATCATGCAAATGGACATGAAAAGAAGGCTGGGGTAGCAATACTTATATTGGATAAAATAGACTTAAAAAAAAGTCTTACAAGAGACAAAAAAGGACACTACATAATCATAAAGGGAACAACTGAACAAGAAAATATAAAAATTGTAAACTTTCTGCACCCAACATGGGAACACCCAAATACATAAAGCATCCATTAACAAATATAAGGAAAGTAATAGATAGTAATACAATAATAGTAGGGGACTTTAACACCCCACTTGCAACAATGGAGAGATCATCCAAACAAAATCAACAAGGAAACAGTGGCTTTGAATGACACATTGGACCGGATGGATCTAACAGATATATTCAGAACATTCCATCCTAAAACAGTGGACTATACATACTTTTCAGGTACACATGGAACAATCTGCAGAATAGATCACATATTAGGCCATGAAACAAGTCTCAACAAATTCAGAAAGATTGAAGTCATACCATGCATCTTTTCTTACCACAATGCTATAAAACTAGAAATCAACCACAAGAAAAAAATCTGGAAAGACCAAAAATACATGGAGGTTAAATAACCTGTTACTAAACAATGAATGGGTCAACCAAGAAATCAAAGAGGAAATCCAAAAAAATACATGGAGACAAATGAAAATGGAAACATAATGATTCAAAATCTTTGGGATGCAGCAAAAGCTGTTCTAAAAGGGAACTTTATGGTAATACAGGCCTACCTCAAGAAGCAAGACAAATCTCAAACAACCTAACTTCACATCTAAAGGAGCTACAAAAACAAGAGCAAATAAAACCGAAAACCAATAGAAGGAAGGAAATCATAATAATTCGAACAGAAATAAAAAAATGGAAACTAAAAAAAAAAAAATAGAGAAGATCAATGAAACCAAGAGCTGGTTCTTTAAAAAGATAAACAAAATTGATAAACCTTTAGCCAGAGTCATTAAAAAAAAAGAGAAGACTCGAATAAAATCAGAAATGAAAGAGGAGAAATAACAACCAACACCATAGACATGCAAAGGATTATGAGAATACTATGAAAAACTATATGCCAACAAATTGGACAACCTAGAAAAAAATGGATAAATTCCTAGAAACATATAAACTACCAAAACTGGAAAAAGAAAAAATAGGAAATTTAAACACACCAATAACCAGCAAAAAATTTTGAATCAGTAATCAAAAAACTCCCAACAAACAAAAGTCCCAGACCAGATGACTTCACAGGTGAATTCTTGCAGAACATTTAAAGAAGAGTTAATACTTATTCTTCCCAAGCTATTCCAAAAAAAATAGAAAAGGAAGGAAAGCTTCTATTCATTCTATAAACCCAGCATTACCCTGATACCCAAACTAGGTAAAGACACTGCAAAAAAAAGAGAACTACAGGCCAATATCCTTGGTGAACATAAATGCAAAAATTCTCAACAAAATACTATGAAACTGAATTAAACAATATATTAAAAAAATCACTCACCACAATCAAATGGGATTTATTCCTGGGTTGCAAAGATGGTTCAATATTTGCAAATCAATCAAAGTGATATGCTACATTAATAAAAGAAAAGATAAGAACTATATGATCCTCTCAATAGATGCAGAAAAAGCATTTGACAAAGTACAATATCCATTCATGATAACAGCCCTCAACAAAGTAGGTTTAGGGGAACACACCTCAACATAATAAAGCCCATATATGAAAAACCCATAGTTAATATAATCCGCCATGGGAAAAAACTGTGAGCCTTTCCCCTAAGGTCAGGAACAAGACAAGGTTGTCCACTCTCACCCCTTCTATTCAACATAGTACTGGAAGTCCAAACAATAGCAGTCAGACAACAAAAAGAAATAAAAGGCATCCCAATTGGTAAGGAAGAAGTAGAACTTTCACTATTTGCAGGTGACATGATACTATATATGGAAAATCTGAAGGACTCTACCAAAAAAATGGCTAGAACTGATAAATGAATTCAGTAAAGTTGTACAGAAACCCATTGAAATTTTATACACCAATAAAGAAAGAAAAATTAAGAAAACAATCCCATTGGGGTGCCTGGGTGGCTCAGTCATTAAGTGTCTGCCTTCAGCTCAGGTCATGATCCCAGGGTCCTGGGATCAAGCCCTGCATCGGCTCCCTGCTCGGCAGGAAGCCTGCTTCTCCCACTCCCACTCTCCCTGCTCGTGTTTCCTTTCTCACTGCATCTCTCTCTGTCAAATAAATAAATAAAAATATTTTAAAAAAAAGAAAACAATCCCATTTACAATTCCACCAAAAATAGATACCAAGGAATAAACCTAACGAAAGAGGTGAAAGACCTGTAGCTGAAAACTATAAAACACTGATGAAGGAAATTGAAGCTGACACAAACAAATAGAAAGATATTCCATGCTCATGGATTGGGAGAACACATATTGTTAAAATGACTATACTACCCAAAACAATCTACACATTTAATGCACCCCTTATCAAAATGCCAACAACATTTTTCACAGGCTTAGAACAAACAATTTTAAAATTTGTATGGAACCACAAAAGACCCTGAATAGTCAAAGCTATCTTGAAAAAGAAAAGCAAAGTTGGAGGCATCACAATTCCAGACTTCAAGTTGTATTACAAAGCTGTAGTAATCAAAACAGTATGGTACTGGCACAAAAATATAGACATACAGATCAATAGAACAGAATAGGAAATGCAGAAATAAACCCACAACTATATGGTCAATTAATCTTCAACAAAGCAGGAAAGAATATGCAATGGGAAAAAACAGTCCCTTCAACAAGCAGTGTTGGGAAAACTGGACAGCTACATGCAAAAGAATGAAACAGGACCACTTACACCATACACAAAAACAAATTCAAAATGGATGAAAAACCTAAATGTGAGACAGCAAATCATCAAAATTCTAGAGAAGAACACAGACAGTAACTTCTTTGATATTGTCCATAGCAACTTCCTTCCAGATTTGTCTCCTGAGGCAAGGGAAACAAAAGCAAAAGTAGACTTGGGACTATATCAAAATAAAAAGTTTCTCACAATCAACAAATCTAAAAAGTAACCTACAGAATGGAGAAGATATGTGCAAATGATATATCTGATAAAGGGTTAGTATCCAAAATATATAAAGAAATTACCAAACTCAACACCCCCAAAACAAATGATCCAATTAAAAAATGGACAGAAGACATGAACAGACATTTCTCCAAAGAAGACATCCAGATGGCCAACAGAAACATGAAAAGATGGTCATCATCACTCATTATCAGGGAGATGCAAATAAAAACTACAATGAGATATCACCCTACACCAGTCAGAATGGCTAAAATCAACAACACAAGAAACAACAGGTGTTGGCGAGGATGTGGAGAAAAAGGAACACTAGTGCACTGTTGGTGAGAATGTAAACTGGTGCAGCCACTGTAGAAAACAATATGGAGTTTCCTCAAAAAGTTAAAAATAGAACTACCCTTGATCCAGAAATCGCACTACTGGGTATTTACTCAAAGCGTACAAGAACACTAATTCAAAAGGGATACATGCGCCCCTGTTTATAGCAGTATTATTTACAATAGCCAAGATATGGAAGCAGCCCAAGTATGTGTGTGTATACACACACGCAATGGATTATTTTTAGCCATAAAAAATAATGAAATCTTGCCATTTGCAACAAAATGGATGAAGCTAGAGAGTATAATGCCAAGTGAAAAAGTCAGTCAGAGAAAGACAAATACCATATGATTTCACACATATGTGGAATTTAAGAAACAAAACAAATGAGCAAAGGGGAGAAAAAGAGAGTGACAAACCTAAACAGATTCTTAACTATAGAGAACAAACTGAAGGTTACCAGAGGGGAGGGGGATGGGGGATGGGTGAAATAGATAAAAGGGATTAGGGAGTGCACTTGTCCTGAAGAACACTGGGTGTTATATAGAAGTGTTGAATCACTATATTGTACACCTGAAACTAATAGAACACTGTATGTTAACTAATTGGAATTAAAATTAAAACTTTAAAAAATGCTAAGCTGGTGCTGTGGGGATAGGAAAGCATTTGGATGTCCTAGGGGTCAAGCAAGTGTTAATATTCTCACGCTCTGTCACATCATATCATATTTTATCATGTTGTGTTGTTCCACATTATGTTATACTATGATATGCTATTTAGTTGTATGTCAGAACAAGATATGACAACATTTGACAAATTGGGCTACCTTAAAATTTAAAACTTCTATTATATCAAAAGATGGGAGAAATATTAACATTGCATAAAATAGGAAAAGGGCAACATTTCCAGTACACAAAGAAGATTCAATCAAGAGTAAGAAAAAGATCTAAAGCAGTAGAAAAAAATTTTAACATGTGAATGATTAATTCACAAAGAAAGATAAAGCTATTATTTAATAAACCTAAGTATTCTACCCTATGAAAAGGGATCTTTGTCATTTTGTTGTCATGTCACTCAATAAATATTTCTTGCATTAATGAACAAATAAAGGAAAAGATGCTTGGTGTCACTAGCAGTCAGGACCATGCAAATTAAATAACAATGAAATACAATTATCCTGAGTGGTACTGCACAGGTGAAGAAGAGATCAATGAAATCCAGTATGATAGGATGAAGATAATGGGTGCTCTGATACACGGCTCATGGGAGTCTGAACTCATTGATGCTGTGTCAAAAACCAATGGAGAAAGGAAAGTTTATTCAAGAAAGGAAACTGAAAACTAATTGGCAACTTGGGATATAGTAAAATCATACTCATATCAATATAAATTCTTACATGGAGTCTAATATAAAATAATTACAAAATAAAAGAAAGAAATGGTTTTCAAATCTATGGAGTGAGAAACAAAAATCACTAAAAAATTAATTCCCTATATTTAACTAATTAAAAAGTAAAGGCAAACAATAAACAGAATACCACATGTAACATTAAATATTAAAGTAATTAATATGAATCCATAATAATATTCCATCTCCATTAGGATCTGAATCAATAGAAAGGAAAAATACCTCATTAACAAAGCAATGGGGAAAATCATATCATTACTAATAAAAAATACATATGAAAGTAACAATTTTATCTTTCAAAATACTTATGATTACTGTTGATGATAGTGAAAGTTGGTAACAGAACATGGGTTATAGTGTGAACTTTTACAGACCTTTGGAAAATGATCTGATGCTACATTATAGCTTGAAATATCCACTTCTTTTTTTAAATTTTATTATGTTATGTTAGTCACCATACATTACATCATTAGTTTTTGATGTAGTGTTCCATGATTCATTGTTTGCACATAACACCCAGTGCTCCATTCAGTACGTGCCCTCTTTTTTTTTTAATTTTTTTATTGTTATGTTAATCACCATATATTACATAATTTGTTTTGGTGTACTGTTCCATGATTCATTGTTTGTTCATAACACCCAGTGCTCCATGCAGAATGTGCCCTCCTCAATACCCACCACCAGGCTAACCCATCCCCCCACCCTCAGTACGTGCCCTCTTTAATACCCATCACCAGGCTAACCCATCCCCCTACGCCACTCCCCTCTAGAATGCTCAGTTTGTTTCTCAGAGTCCATAGTCTCTCATGGTTCGTCTCCCCCTCCAATTTCCCCCCCCCCTTCATTTTACCCTTCCTACTATCTTTTTTTTTTAAACATAGAATGTATTATTTGTTTCAGAGGTACAGGTCTATGATTCAACAGTCTTACACAATTCAAAGCATTCACCATAGCAATGAGAGAAAGACATGTATCATATGATCTCAGGGCTATGGTGAAATATCCATTTCTATTGGGGAATTCATGGAGCATCCAGAAAGAAGTTGCAATTCAGCGGAAGGAATAAGATTAGCTGACAGCCTTTTGCTGCAGCACCTTCACGATCTGCTGCAATGTTTGATCCAAGGCCATGCTCTTCCCTGGCAGTTGATAGCATATGGTAGGGGTACCAGGCTTGGCCATTTCTGCCTAACATTTCAATGAACAATCACCACAATTTCTCTTTGGGGCCAGGAAAGACTTTCTCAGAGTTGCACCACAGTCTGAGAATTTCCCCAAACCAGTCTTCTTTTCTTTTATCCTTTCATAGGTGTCTGATCTATATTGTGATCTGAGGCTCTCCTTGCCTACTCCTATGCCCTCTACTGTGTATCTTTCACAGGTTTTCCCTCAATAAATCTCTTGCACTTCTAACTCCCTCTTGGCATCTGATATTCATTTAGATCCACAAGATCTAAACTAACAAAACCATTGATTTTACTTTGGGGAATTGATACCAAGGAAGCATCCCCAAATATGGAACAAAGCTCTATAGATAAATATCCTCATCTAGCATTATAATATCCAAAAATATGAGGAAAAACCCAATAATTTCAACAACTGGAAAATGGTTAAGGAAAAAATTCAGAACATTTTGTTGCTGTTAAATTCATACATATGGACTATTTGTAACAATATGGAGAGTGTTTGTTATGTGAAATGGATAGGAAATACAATTGCACATATACTATTATCACAATCATAGAAGCAATTAAACCAAAAAAGAACTAAAACAAAATCACATTGAAAATTGACCCAACATTGGGCGCCTGGGAGGCCCAGTCGTTTAAGTGTCTGCCTTCAGCTCAGGTCATGATCCCCAGGTCCTGAGATCCAGTCCTGCATTGGGCTCCCTGCTAAGCAGAGAGTCTGCTTCTCCCTCTCCCTCTGCCTGCTCTTCCCCCTGCTTGTGCTCTCTGTCAAATAAATAAATAAAATCTTTAAAAAAGGAAAAAAAAAAAAAAAGAAAATTGACCCGACATAAGTTATGACATTCTAGATCATAAAAGTTAATAATAAAGTTATAGTATTTTAGGTTTTTATTGATAAACTGTATTTTAAAGATAGTCAGCAATATTACCTTTTTAAGAGCTAAAACTTAGTGACTCCAGTGTTTAAATTTAGTGACAATTAATGCCCTATAGTCCCTGTGAATAAATATAGCATATAGATGTCAAGAATCTATCCCTGAGACCAACTGATGATTATTGAAAAGGAAATAGGAAATTCTTTTGAAAATGAAAGCAGTGGGTGTTATATGCAACTGATGAATCATTGAACACTACATCTGAAATTAATGGTGTACTCTATGTTGGGTAATTGAATTTAAATAAAAAAATGAAAGGCAAATTTGTATCACATGGTATGGGAGGCATGCATTGATTGAGACCAGGAGGTGAACTTATCACAGTGCTCACAGTTGTAATACACATTTCCTGTCCGCTGATCATCCATATTGATATAGCTTTTTTATTATGTGTATCCAATGCTTCTATTTGATGAGTCCTGGGACATTTCACATGTCTCCTTTCCAACTGCCCTCTCTCTTCATTGCACTTTCCTCGTTTTTGGTATCATCTTAAAACTTTACTTTGGCCTTCTAGTATATTTAACCTCTTCTAATGTCATACTATCATCATTTCTTCAACAATATCTCAGAGCGGTACACAACATTGGCCATTGGAATTTTAAGTCTTTTAGTAATGAAAAAAATGCTCAAAAAAGATAAAGTTATCTGATTAAAGATAAAGGCAGGAATCCATGCCTTTCTTATGAAGGTGTTTATGCACCAGAATCCATTCAAAGTAACTGAAATATTTTTAAAGTTACATTTTTTAGATGTTTATATGTTCTTGATATAATCCCTTGATGCCCTTTTAAAACTCAACCTGTAGAACAAAGGGTACACATACATAACATGACATGACATAACATGACATAACATAACAAGACATACATTAGAATCACCTGGAGGACTTGTTAAACTATGGATTTCTGGACACTGCCCCCAGAGTTAATGATCTGGGATGGGGGGGAGCAGAGAATTTGCACTTTTAACAAGCTCCCATGTGTTGCTGATGTTGTTACTCTGGGATCCACACTTGAAGACCAGTGCTCTAGAATCTTATTTTCCACCCCTATTGCTTCACTGAAATTGCAGTTGCTAAGGTCAAGCAGCCCATCCCCATGTAGCCAAATCTAATGAGCACCTCTATTAACATCTAACTTTCTCAGCTTGACTTCTTGAAATAGTCTCCTCTGTTGATCTTCACATACTACCCTTCTCTATTGGTTTTTATTCTTCCCCACTGGCCCATTTTTCCTCTCACTTTCTTTCAAAGATACTCCATCTCTAAATGGAAATGTTTGGAGTTTCTCAAGTTTTGTTTCTAGGCCTTCCTTTCTTCTCTACACTCTATTCCTAGGTGGGCTCATCTAGACCGATATATTTAAATGCAATGGTTATGGTGATGATCATGAATTAATATCTCTACCCTTTGCTCTGAGTTTAAGACTCATTTTCCTCAACTACCTATTTGTTTCCATTTGGAGATTTCATAAACATCACAAGCTTAACTTGTCTGTTCTAGAACACTTTTCTCTCCTAAACTTGTTTCCTATAGTATTCCCTATGTCAGTAAATGGGTTCCAAATTGATCAAATCCTCAAGCTAGAAACGAGTCATCTTTGAGTCTTCCTTTTTCTTCTCTCTTCCTTCCCTATCACTTCGCACTCCACATCCAATCAATAAGTTGCTTTAACCTCCAAAATATATCTCCAATATTTTCTCTCCATCATCACTGCCATCACTTTGTTCCAAGCTCAACACCTGTTGACTGTTGTTACTGTAGCAATCTCCTAACAAAAACTTATATCATCCCCCACTAAACATTTTCTTCACTATAATTGGATCACATCAGCCCCCTTGCTTAAAGTTCACAATGGCCTCTAATTATAATTAGAACAAATGCCAACTCCTTTCCATGCCCAGTGAAATCCTTGATATGCTGTTCTCAGCCTACTTCTTCCGTCTCATTTGATACCACTCTCCCTTGTATTTCCTAAGTTCCAGCCAGGCTAATGTTCTTTCAGTTTCTTTGCAAAGCACAATAAGTACTTTCCCATGTTAGAGTCTTTGCAGATTTTTTTCCCCTTTTGCCTGGGATGCTTTCCCCCAACTTTGTATGGTTTTATTTCAAATATTCCCTATTCAGAGAGGCCTTTCCAGACTATTCTGCCTAAAGGAGGATCACCTCTGTTATTCGCCGTATCAAGTCCATTGTTATTTCCCTCAGAGCACAATATATACTCCCTGTTTCTATTTACTTGGTTACTGTCCATTTCTCTTCTAGAATGTCTATGAGAGAAGAAACTTTGTCCATTTCATTCCTTACC
The DNA here is from genome assembly GCF_009762305.2 of Zalophus californianus. Lineage (NCBI taxonomy): Eukaryota > Metazoa > Chordata > Mammalia > Carnivora > Otariidae > Zalophus > Zalophus californianus. Next base: position 8,586,814 of record NC_045612.1, read on the forward strand.
ATATCCCTAGAGTCTAGTTCAGTGCCTGGAAATTAGTAGGCATTCAACAGTTATTTTATTGACTTTATAAATAATTTTTAAGTAAGTAATTAAACACTTCTAAATGTATCTTATAAAATTACCACCTAGCCATCCCAATGTGTACTTATTTGTAGATTAATAAACGCAGTTTTCCCATGATTACCGGATACCTCAGTATTCATTGGTTAGAGTAGTGAAGTGAAATCCTCTCCAAGATGATGAAATTTTAAGAGTTCCTACCTGAAATACACATACACACACCCACACCCACCCCCCCCCACACACACACACTATACATATACACATGGGCACACACACAGAAGTTGACCTTGCATATTGAGAATATGGGTGATTTTTCCCATTATTTTCTGTATGCTCTAAATATTCATATACAATAATGGCTAACATGTTTCTATGTACCAGGTATTTTGCAAAGTGTTTTATGTACATTACCTTATTTAACCATCCCCTTAAACTCATGAGGTTGGTAACATTACTTTTGTTATTTTAAAGATTTATTTATTTATTTGAGAGAGAGAGAGAGCATGGGGGGCAGAGGTAGAGAGAATCTTAACCAGACTCCGTGCTGAGTGTGGAGACCAACGTGGGCCTGGATCTCATGGCCCTGAGATCACGACCTGAGCTGAAACCAAGAATCTGATGTTCAGTGGACTGCACCATCCAGGCACTCCTATTTTTGTTATTTTATACATCAATGAAACTCAGGCACAGAGAGGTAATTAATATTCCAAAGGTCGTACAACCATCATATGCCAGAGATGAGGCTGACCTGACTTCAAAATCCATGATCTCAAATTTTACATTATACTTTCTTTATAAAGAACACACATTAAAAAAAAAAAACCCTGCTACAACAACTATTAAGCTTACAATGCTTACATTTTATACATTGCTAGAATCTCATTTACATTTCTGGGTATTGATCAGAGAATATAGCTTTGATTGGACTTCTCTACAGAGATGAAATCATTTACATTTTATAAACAGTGTAAAAAAAGTGCTGTTTATTTGTGTCCAATGAATGTCTTTATGACAAATGAGAGGAAACTTGAAGCACAGATGGGTCTGGGAGAAATAGTCTAAAGTAGGACACAAAAAAGCAAGAGGTTTCTTTTATGTCTTTTATTTTAACATTCATGGGCATTTTTTATTATTTTAAGTTTTTATTTTAATTCCAATGAGTTAACCTTCGGTGTTATATTAGTTTCAGGTACACATTATGGTGATTCAACAATTCCATATATCACCCGGTGCTCATCACAATCATGTGCATTTTTTATTCCACAAAAAGCTACACCTTTTGAAATCTAAATATATTTTAAATTACCCATGAAATTGCTTTAAAACACCTCCCCCCTGAAATATTCAAGCAAACTGACTGAAAGAATGACATCATGTGTATCCTATTGCTTTGCAATCTATCTAGTACACGGCACAAATTTGAAAAAAAAAAATGTGGTTGAAAAGATTCCTAAACTTTCCATTCTTTTATGCTAAGTAAAATGATTATCTGCTTTCAGGACAACCTGCTCAGGGAAGGGCCAGAAGTGGTAACAGCAAACCCTCAGGCTCAATGATGAGCAACACTATAAAACTTCTTGAGGGCGCCTGGGTGGCTCAGTGGTTAAGTGTCAGCCTTCAGCTCAGGTCATGATCCCAGGGTCCTGGGATCGAGCCCCGCATTGGGCTCCCTGCTCCGCGGGAAGCCTGCTTCTCCCTCTCCCACTCCCCGTGCTTGTGCTCCCTCTCTCACTGTGTCTCTGTCAAATAAAGAAATAAAATCTTAAAAAAAAAAAACTTTTCTTGATTTTACAATAAAGAAAATGCTTGCCTTGTGGAAAAACTCCATGTTACACTATGATGTGGTCTTTTTTTCCGTTTTTAACCTTTGTTGTTGAAGTTGTCGCTTTTCCTGTTGGGAAGTACAATTCAGTTTTCACTTTGTTGATACTTACATCTTCAGATCATTTTTTTCATTTATCCCAGACAACTGTCTCTCCTTTTTCTCTCTATAATCTCTAAGCTCTCATCTGATGTTTATCCTAAGTTATCTGTTGTCTATGTGTATTTTTAAAATTGAGTATCTCCCCTTTGATATTCCTTGGAAGTGCCTAGATTACAATAATGAGGCAAAACAAACACTTTAGAGCTATTTTAAAAACGTGAATGCATATCATGTAGTTCTATAAATCGCTGGTGAACTCTGGGACCAGAGAGGGAGTAAGCTCAACTAGTGCCTGGATCATTTTCATTTGGGAAATCCTCACTTCAATTTCAAGCTAGTTTTGCTTCTAATGGTTTTCTATATGAATGTAAAAGAAGTGTTTCTACTCCAAGAAGTTCACTGCATTTGGAATCATTACATACGGCAAGCTTCAGAATTGAGAAGGATTTTTTTATTCTGAATTTTCTGGGCATGTGTATAGATTGGTTTTATGAGCTGTACTTGAAGAGCTCACAATCTGGAACCTATGTGCCTATGTGCCTAATTTTAAACCCAACTCATATAAAAACAAAACTTTCCATTAAGTTTGAAAACTTTCAAGTCATACTGCATTGTTTTTGCAGGTTTACTGTTCCTGAAAGGGTGACCATGTAGAATGATTTAAGAGAGTGGATGAAGGTTTGTTGATTAGTTCTGTTTTTCTCTCCGCATGGTGTAGAAAAGAAGAGCAAAGATACTGGAACTTGACACAGTTCTTAGCATCTGACAATAAAAACTCTGTATCGCCATGTCAACAGACAGAATATAGTTGTCTGTCCATTGAACCCCTACCACTAAGAGGCTAGTTTGATTCTGCCAATACCAGACAGCTCCTCTTGTTTGTAGAGAAAGTTCATTTTACTATTAACAAGGATATTCAATGGGGCCATTCTTTTATGTTGCTAATGCATTTAATACAGAGTTCTGCTTTTTAACAACTTTTACCTTAAGAAGATCAATTGAATGGTATAGGTAATAGTCTACAGTAAGACAACACATCAACAAATATGTGAATTGTACTCAATGGCTTCTCTATTAAGTATTTTGATTTCTCTAAAACCATAAAGTTATTAAAATTGTTTTTATAATAAGAATCTAAGTTTTTCTGATCACCATTTCCCTCTGCTAAAGCGCAATAAGACATTGAATTAAAGCACTGATTCTCCATGGTTTTCCATTTACCATAGTTTTGTCAGTAAGCATATCCCAGTAAAAGGTCCCTCTAGGATTCTACTATACCTCCATTCCTTTACCCACCCCACTCCCATCCCCAGCCATGTTGCTTACATGTTGAAAAAGCTGTGTTTGCTTACTTGTGACTATTTCCAATTTATGAGTTGAGGCTATACACTTTTTCTTCTTTTGTGTTACTTTGAAGAACATATCACTAGATGTATAAATGAATTATGCTATAGGTAAGAAGTAAGGATAGCAGCATTGTCAGGTAGGTTATCTGGTTAGATTTACTTCTTTGTTTTTTAAGATAATGTATATAGTAAAATAAAATGATGAGTCACTTCAACTTTCTATTTAAAATTTTTCCTGTCTTATTTATATGTACCAAAAAATGCCAAAAATTCCTTGGACTAAATGTTTCTATTATGCTACACACCAGTCAGTGTTCTAAGTGCTGGGGAGACAGCTGTAAATAAACACATAAGAATCTTTGTATTTGTGAAGCTTACATTGTAGAAGATATAGAAAATGGAGAATATAAATAAATAAATATATAGTATACTGGATAATGATAAATAATCAGAGGGGAAAAATGGAAAAAGGGATATGAATGAGTGGGCACATTTTAATTAGGTTGGCCAGAGATATCCTCACTGAAAAGGTGAAATGTGAGTAAAGACTTGAAAGAAGTGAGGGATTAAGCCATGCACATATTTAAGGGAAGATCATCTCGGGCAGAAGAAACAGTAAGTACAAACATTGACACAGGATTATGGCATTTTCCAGGAAAGACCAACCAGTAGGGCAGTGTGTCTATAGCAAAGTGAATGAGGGGTATAGTAGGAGTTCAAGTCAGTGAGAAAATGGGAGAAGAACCTGGGCCTTGAAGGACAGTGTATGGATTTGTACTATACTCTGAATGATATCAGAAGTCATTATAAGGGTTTGAACAGGGTAGTTATATGATCTGACCTATATTCTCACAGAATTACTCAAGTGTTATATTGATAATAGACTGAAGAGGCTAGGGAAGAAGTTTTTGAAATCAATTAGGAGACCATGGCAATGATCCAGGTGAGAGATGATGGCTGTCTGAAACCAAGCTACAGGAGGGGGAGTAGTGAGAAGTGATAGGATTCTGGATATATTTTGACAAGAATTACTGATGACATGGTATATGAGAGGAAGAGAGGAGTCAAGAATGACCCCCATATATGTATCCTGAGGTACTGAAAGAATGGAGCTGCCATTTGTTGAGACATGAAAGACTATAGGAATGGTAGGTTCAAGGGATAGAAATCAAGATTTGGGTACTGAGACATGTTAAGTTCAAGCTGTCTATGAGACACCTGAGTAAAGATGTTGAATAGGTAGTTGAGTATGAGTTTGGAGTTTCTGAGAATGGTCTGGATTAGAAAAATGAATTTTATGATTGTAAACATAAAGATAGTATTTAGATCCATGAGACTGGAAGAGATCAACAAACTAATGAGTGTGTAATGAAGATGGAGGACTAAGCGCTGAGGTACTGTTTCATTAAAGGTCTGAACAGAAGTGGAAGATTCAACATAGGAGACTATGAAAGAGCATCATTTATCATTATCTAGCACCCAGTTATATAAGAGGAAGACCCAGTATATGGCATATTGGAACCCAAGTGAAGATAGTGTATCAAAAAAGGAGAGAGTGATAAACTGAGTGTTTGACTGAGACATGATCAGTGCTTTTAGAAGTGTTAAGATCATTAGGGTTGTTCATGAGAGTCATTTTGGTGAAGTGGTTCTATGAGAGAATGGGGAATGGGAGTTGGAAACAGTGAGTATAGACTGATTAGATATGAAGCCATTGGAGGATACTGATCATAGAAGTGACCGAATTTGGCTCATATGCTTTTTGGCTCATATTTTAATATGAAGATAACTATGGTTGCTATGTACAAAGTGGACTAAAGAGAAGCAAAGAGGAAATAGGAAGTCAAGTTTAGAGGCTTACTAAGAATTCAGGTGAGAGAAGATGGTGGTTCCAACCAGGATGGTAGCAGTGGAAGTGGTGAGAAGTGGTTGGATTCTGGATGTATTTTGAAAGTAGAAACCCCACAATTTGCTGATGGATTGGATGAAGAGTATGAGAGAAACAGAGGAGTCGATGGGAATTATGGAGTTACTGTTCACTGAGAGAAGATTTAGGCAGAGGGTTGTGGGGAAGGGTCAATTCAAGTGTAAACACAATGAGCTGAGGTACGAATGTGAGAAAGTTCAAAGACTGTACAGGGAATTATAAGTACTAGTGGTAGTATAGGGTAGTAACAACTAATGGTTTTTCAGAGTGACAAGACAAAACTGGATTCAAATCCCAGCTTGGTAATGTTCTGTTTAATTATTTGAGGTACATTCCAGAGAAAGAAAAGAGCAGAGACCGTAAAGACCTGAGGCAAGAGTGTGCCTGTTAGTGTACCACACAGTGCCTGGTGTCTTAGTGGAAAAGCCTAGAAGCCTGTGTTGCTGGAGCAAAGTGAGCAAGAGGAAAAGGAGTAGGAGGTGCAATCAAAGAGGTAATAAGAAGTCTTTCCAAGAAAATACAAGCTTCAAGCTGGCTGGTACAGCTGCAGTATAAGAAAGGTCTAGGGAAGGGTTTGGCGATATTCAGAAATTTATACATAATTAAAGCTACCAGAAATCTTCAGAGGAACAACAAAATCAAGTTTGCTGTTTTAGGATGATCATTCTGACATCACTGGAAAGGATAAGATGGGGTTGAGAATAAATTCCAAGGGTCCATACCTAGATTTGACAAGTATTGTTATATATGACAGTATTTTCCTATACTCATTTAATCTTTGCACTGTATCTTCAACCTATTTCCCTTTCATGTACCAAATGGTAAAACTATATTTTGGTAAAAGTCACTAAGTCTTATGCCCTATTTTGTCAGTCAAAGTCTTTCTTAACTGTTTCTCAACCAAATTCATCACTTGTTCCTTACCCTGCCTGCCACAATTCCAGATTCCAGCCATTCAATGAACATACCATGCAAAGTTATGCCTCTTCGCTTTAACTTATGCTATTAATATTTAAAAATGTACCTGAGATTTGTTTTAGTCAGGTATGATAAGACACACAGACATGGAAATGACTGTCATGAAGGGAGAATTTACTTGTAGTTCCCTATGAACAGGAGGTATGGTATATATACCATGTAGTGCCATTTGGGGAAGCATCAGGGCCAATCAGGAATTAGAGAGAGTAGGGAGCCAATCAGGAATTAGAGAGAGTAGGGAAAACATAGACAAGAACCTTTATTGTTGTTTCTGTGGAAAAGGCAAGACAAAGCAGGGTAAGAAAGTTTAGAATTGGCTAGTTTGAATAATTCTAGTGGGCTCTGGGGTATAGGGGTTGTCCCTATTTGTCTGGTACCTAGCCCTGGAGTGAGTAGGGCAAATAGACAGTGACCTAGAGTTCAAGAACTAGATAAAGGAGGTAGTTGGGGAGTCTAGGCTCGGGCCTGGTTGGTTTGCATATAAAGTGTGAGCTGTTTGCTAGCTGTAGGAATTAGCTAATGCAAAAAGGGCAGTCCCTCCCCAGTGGTGAGCAAGGCCTCAAATACCACAGTGTCAAGAATACAGAAAGGAAGGAAATAGAGTTCATGCAATTTCCTTGGCCACTCTTTCTTTACTGTGAATAAATCAACTGATTCAAGGTTCAATTCAAATGTGTCTGCTTCTACCAAGTCCTTCCCAAATCCCTGCAGTCAAAATTAATTGTGCTCCCCTCTTCACTGCCAGTCTTTTGAATTCTTTTTAAGTACATACAACAGTTCTGATCTAATAATAAAGGTGTGTATAGGTTACTCTTCCCCATTTAAAAAAATAGAAAAGGTATTTGGGGTAACAAATATTTATAGTAAGGACGTCAACAACATAATATGACATTATGAAGTCCACAAAAATGATTCAAGTAGCCTCAGAATGAGGAAGACTTACTGCCAGTTTCTTATCAATAAAACAAGATACTGAGTTTATGTATAGAGAAGGAATTGAGTTTTTTTATATCTGTAAGTAGTAAATGGGAAAATATAAGCAAATAATGGTAGAGTCAAGGAAATGTCTGATTGAAAATACAGGGATACCTGGGTGGCTCAGTTGGTTAAGTGTCTGCCTTTGGCTCAGGTCATGATCCCAGGACCCTGGGATTGAGCCCCACATCAGACTCCCTGCTCAGTGGGGAGCCTGCTTCTCCTTCTGCTCCCCCTGCTTGTGCTCTCTCCCTGTCTCTGTCAAATAAATAAATAAAATCTTTTTTAAAAAAAGAAAGAAAGTACAATGCCTATTTAGAAGTAAAAATTTAACTAAATAAATTTTTCCAGTATTTATGACATCTAACTACTGGCTTGACTGTTCTATTTGTTTGCTTGTTAATTACTGAACTGAGCGATTTTGGCATTACAGGCACAATCTTACCTGTGGACCACACTACGCTTGAGATGTGCTCAACTCTTAAAGTGATGAATTGAACACCCTCATAAATTCTATTTAAAGAATTCCCAAAGGGGGCACCTAGGTGGCTCAGTCAGTTAAGCGTCTGACTTGGTTTTGGCTCAGGTCATGATCTCAGGGTCCTAGAATCAAGCCTTGTGTTAGGCTTGAGCTCAACAGGGAGTCAACTTGAGGATTCTCTCTCTCTCTCTCTCTCTCTCTCCTTCTGCCCCTCCCCCACCTCTCTCAAAATAAATAAATAAATCTTTAAAAAAAAGAACTCTAATAGTATTTACTAGGTGTGATTCTGGTCAAGGATATAGCTATTTGTATACTACTGAATAAAAAACATTCCTTCATAATATGGGAAACCTGTCCTCTTTGACAACAAGGCTTCAGAAGGGATGTACATAGAGTAAAGCTCACTAGTGTGACACAGGAGGAAGACATCTCCCTACCCAGAATTTGACCAGCGCTTTCTAATGAACCAATATATGACACTAAAATAAAATAGTAATAAGTCCCACATACATCAATCTAGTCAGTTGTAATGATAGAAACTTTCTGTAAATAAATATTTATTGGATGTTAAGTCAAACTGTATATCTTTTATATATGATCTAAGAATTAATACCAACAGTTTATATTTATAATGCAGTTTTTAACTTTTACAATCATTTTCACTATCTATTATTTTCCTTTTCTTTTGGCTACACATAAGAGTTTAGGATTTATGCCAATTAGCCATGGTCCATATGGATGTCTTGATGCGCCGTGTTTGTGAGTAAGTAGGGATCATGCATGATACGCTGCAAGACATTTAATGCTAAATATGATCTGCCATTATAGAAATGGTTTCTTCTTGGTCAGAAGATAGGTAGGTGGATTCTTTATCCTTTCCTAATTCAAGGTGGTACAAAGGAGGCTATTGCCAAGGGACAGACTTAGCATGAGAATATGTGCTAGAGAAACAAGAATCTATATGATATGATTGGGGTTTCTTTTTTCATGGATTAAAAACACAAGTGATTCTTGGCCTGAAGGTGAGTCACAGATGGACAGGGCTCAGATGGCACATGAGGATACAGAAGTGAGTAAGATTCCCTAGTGAGAATTGAAAGTGCATCTTGGCAAAAGATGAATTTGTCCCCTATATGGTGGGGTCATTACACACAACCCTTGCCCATCCTTCCATCTGGTTTCTATGTCAAATAGCATTAATCCAGTTTTTAGTAGTCTGATTCTCAATCAGTTCAAACACAGCAAATATCCCAGACATATACTGAAATGTAAGTGTATATGGTTCCATTCATATGTAATTGTTTGAGAGTGTGTAAGGGGTAATGCTCACATCAATGAAAAGAATGAATATGTGTAAAAAGAAATTTCATTCTTTAGAACTTTTTCCAATATCCTTGTTATTTTATCTTGAACACTGAACTCTTGTAATTGAAAGAATCACCTGCTTTAGTGAAATAATGCCTGCATAAGAAGGAGAAATTAAGAAGTGATTCAGTGTTAAAAAAAAATATGACTGATGAATCATTCCTTAAAGGAACAATAGTTTACTTCTCTCCAAGGGAAAAACCACCCAGAATTTAATAGTGACCATACTTTCTGTCCTCTAGATTGAGAGTTGATGTATAACCATACTTAACCAAGTAATAATATCAAGGTAATGTTACCATCATTACTCCTAGATCATTAAAAAATGGAAGGTGATTAACCCAAAGGGATGTTCTTTATTGAGTTGTTTTCAGTCTCTGCTTATCTTTATGCTTCACTGTTGGATCAATTTAGAATGAGGCACAAATCCACTGAAAGTCTCCTTGGACATGGGTTTGTCCCAAAGAAATAAGCAGCTACCAACCTGAAGGGGAAAATCAGCCCAAGATTTTGTATGTTTTATTAGTTAATTGGAAATTTTGGAGACAACCTAGTAATTGCAAACTATTATTGAGGTATCAATTAATAGACTATAGAATGTTGTTCTTTGATAGCATCTCAGCGACCTAAGCAAATTGTCCCCCTCTCCTCGCAAACTCTATCAGTTGCACTCGGAAGCTAATATGCTACAGAAAATCGGCTGACAGAATGCATTATTTCACATTATGTGAATATACATGTGCTGCCAGGCATGAGCGTTTGTTGAGTTCCTATTATATGGAAAGTCTTGTGTGTGTTGCTTTGGGGTGATACATGAAGTAGAAAACGTACTTCCTCTTCTTTTTTTTTTTTTTTTTTAAATGATTTTATTTATTTATTTCACAGAGAGAGACACAGCGAGAGAGGGAACACAAGCAGGAGGAGTGGGAGAGAGAGAAGCAGGCTTCCCGCAGAGCAGGGAGCCCGATGTGGGGCTCGATCCCAAGACCCTGGGATCATGACCTGAGCCGAAGGCAGACGCTTAACGACTGAGCCACCCAGGCGCCCCAACGTACTTCCTCTTCTTGACACGTTCAGTCTCATTGAGTTTCATAAGAGCTCATATGCATGGGAAAATAGACTTTGGAATTAATATCAAACAAAATATTAATAAGCAGGGAAGAAATGGTCCTCAATGAGAGGGAAAATGGCAAGATATAAAGTAAGGAATGATCAAGAGTGACTCAGCTTTTATTGAAAGTCTTTGTTACCTGTACAGGAACTAAACCCTAAGTGGAGTATACTATAGTTCCATCAATACTTTTGAGCAAATGGAAAGGAACAGCAGAAAGCTATGCTGGCAGTCCTTCAAATGAAAATATGCTCACTGATGACATGGTCCACCTCATATCTAATGTGAACAGATTGTGGAAGGTCAGAGGAAAATAAAAAGGCTGCACAGAGATAGAACCAGCTAGAGACCTTAATTAAAGCAATTCCACTTGGCTTTCTGTTAAAAAGAAAAAAAAAAAAGAAGCTGCCTAAAAGAAAAAAAAATGCTTCTATAATAAGGATTCCTTTAAAAAATAACAACTTCACCAAGAATGTAACTAACATTAGCCTAATGGCATAGAATTTTGTCATACAACAGTATATCCTTAACAGCAGTTTTACTGAGAAACATGCTGATTTTTTGCTAACCAAATACAAATAATCACAAGCATAATGTTCTTCTAGAGTTGGTACTGTGTTAAATAAATGCACTTGGTCAGTCATTTTCCCTTGTTAGCGTCATACTTCTGAACACAGACAACTGAGAATGGATGTAATTACAAACTATTCACATAGACTAGCTCTACAGAACTATTTTTAAGCATTCATATTTCAATCAATAGTGCAGAAGGGAACTATGGTTGAAATATTTTCTATTCTGACTATATTTGCATATTTGTGTCAGTTGTTTGATTCAAACCAATTAGACTACAGTTATCTATGAAAACCATATGGTGCACAAATAAAGCATACAAGACCAGTTAAACATCAAAAGTGTATCATTTGCATAGTTAGAAAGGAACACTGACAAGGAATATATTTATTATTCAAGAACTATACTACCTAATAGAAAGTACAATCTTTATATTTTAAATCTACATGTACTGAAGCAAATGATTACTCTTCAAATATTTGTCAGTGTTGTACTAACCTGGGGCAAAGAGCATAGAAAATGAGTGATGTGAGGAACACAATTCAAACAACTGTTTAAATAAGCTTGTGCAAATGGTGTTTTTCATAAGTAAATCAATGACAGAATGACCTTCTAACATTCTATTAGAATTTCTAATTTAAACTTTCCTAGTAGGACTATTCTTATCAACACATAAGGATATAATCATCACTAATTTATTTAATTATTCTCATGACATTTTACTTCCTAAAAAGTTTGACCTAAAATAAACATATAGAACATCTTATAACTTTCTTTACTTTGGTGGACTGTTTTTTTTTTTAAACACACACACACACACACACACACACACACACACACACACACACACACACACCCCTACTAAGTTTAGGTTATCTTGGGCTAATGGAGACTGTGGTAGAACAATAGTCCCCAAAGATGTCTATGTCCTAATCCTCAAAACTTGTGACTATGTTAATTTACATGGTAAAAGAGACTGCAGATGTGATTAAGGTTCAGGATCTCAAAATGGGGAAATTAACCTGGATTATGTGTGTGGGCCCAACATAATCACTAGGGTCCTTTTAAGAGAGAGACTGGAGTCTCTGGAGTCCAGAGTAGGAGATGGAATGAAGAGAAGCAGAGGGGTGTGTGTGTGTGTGTGTGTGTGTGTGTGTGTGTGTGTGTGTATGGGGTGGCGGAAGAGATGGAAGGAGAAAGAAGAGGGAAGAGTTGTGGGGGGAGAGATCTAAGGATGTTATCCTGATGTTTTTGAATATAGAGGAAGGGGCCAGGAGTCAAGGAATGTGGGCAGCCTCTAGTAGCTGGAAAAGGCAAGGAAATGGATTCTCTCCTCAAACCCCCAGAAAGAACACAGCCTTGTTTATTCATTTTAAATTTCTGACCTCCTTAACTGTAGGATAATAAATTTGTGCTATTTTAAGCCAGTAAGTTTGCATCAAGAGAAACTAATACAGAATCTCTTCCCATGAAAGTTCTAAACTGCCACTTAAAACTTTTCTTGCCTCTTTAAATTGTGCCCCTTTTGACAGATATATCATCAAGGGAGTGACTTGGTCACTTACACAACTCTTTTACCTTGGGGTATCCAGTACATCTATATGTCCTCTGGTCCTACTAAGATAGTCATGCATATTTTTCAAATAACTCTTCTTAATTTGTAATGTGTGCCACAATATACTGGACACACAAATATTATGCAAGACATGGTTGTTTTCAAATGTTTCAAAGTTTTGTTTTGCTTATGCCATACTATGAGACAGATCATTTTATATGCATCTGGTTCAAGTAATGTTCATTAAAATATGTGTGATAATCAGACTTGTAAATTTGAATGTGATCTAGCTTTGAGTGGAGTTATATTTGGAGTTAAATTAATCCCTTAAAATATGGTTCCTCAATAACCAATGATAAATGTTCAAACAGTATTCTCCATCTCCCACAGTCTGGAGCACATAGCAGAACTCATTAAATATTGGTTATAAATAATCAATGAAGTAATCTTGGAAACACAAATGGAAGAATTTTAAAAATCAAGGCATAGCCTCTTTGGAATCATTTGGTGATCAAACTGCTTGTAAAATGTAAATAATACATAAAAAACCTAACAGACATCATTTTTATCTTTAATTATACTATATTAATTTATAAAAAGTTCTTCCATTGTTCCCAAATTCATGTAAACATTAATCTTTCAATGTACTATTTGTGTAAATGATGCTAACATTCTTGATGGATTTAGCTTTGGGGATTGAGTTCTGTCTTTATAAGATTAGTTAGTGTGGACCTTCTTTTAATATTATTATGGGATGTCCAGTGCCTTATGAAGAATTAAGTCAGTGAGCTCTCATCACTGAAAGGGGTGAAGCAAAGGCTGGATACCAACCTGTCAACCGTTTTGAAAAGGGATTTCTGAATTAGAAAGGAGACTGAACTAGAAATGACCTTGTAGGTCCCTTCTAAACTTGAAGAGTGTTTGATTTTATTCTCTAACTTAAGGATGGCTATCCACGTGTATCATAGCATAGTCAGCTTAGATTGCTTAGCTGTTGTCACTAATCACCATGGCTGAGCTATTTCTGTACCATCTTATCATCATATTCATGTAGGCCTGGTCTTGCAGGAGAAATACTCTCATCATGAGTATATTCAACTCAGAAGGGATTCCCTTCAATTTGCTCTCTAACTTTTGTAAGACAGTTTCAGAATTATGAAATTACATCAAGTGCTAGCAGCAGAATATTTTCTTGGGCGGAATGAAGAAAATGCCAGATCTCTGTCTTACAGTGGGAACTCAAATTCAGCATTACAAAACACTATGGAGTATGTAAATTAGGCTGTCATTCCCCTCTGGCCTCTATTCTTGCTCACAAGTACATTCCTTAAAGAACATGTCATTTCATAGAAAAAACATCATTCTATCATCACTGAATCAGAGAAAGTTAATGAACATTATCTTGGATCAAAACAATACAGCATTTCTCTTTTGTGGTGAAAGTTCTCAGTAGAAAAACTATTCACAAAGAGGGGGGTAGTCTGAATTCAAGGAAAAGATATTATTGTACAAGTATCCTCATTTGTGGTCAAGTCTGGAGGGCATTTTAGGAAGAAGCTATAAGCAAAGGTTGTCCTGTGTCTGAAACCAAAACAGTTTCAGATGTCTTTGTGTTTTACAATCTTTATATAATTTATTTTTCTCCAGTACAGAACTATCAAAAATGTTTGAATAAATCGATGTATCAAAACCCTAAGTATTTCTCAGGTAATTACATTGATAAAGCAAAAACCTGGGTTTTGTTAGTACCCCATTATTTTTCCCCCAAAGTTGTCCAGGCTTTTGCGTCATGAAAGGTTATATTTCTCACTGGAAAGCAAATAAAAACATATTTAAAACAATAAACATAACTGAAACCTCCTTAGGATTATTTGAACACTGAGACAGTATTAACGAAAATCCCTTTTAACTTCTACCTATGTGTGTGGGGAAGCTATCATTTAAATTTTTGGTTTGCTCTAATATATTATTTTTATCATATCATATCATATATTAATTATTATTATAATTATCAGGGTGCCCAAGTGCTTGTCATTTTATATTGTTAATGCAGCTTTATTTTACCTTTCATTGCTGACACCAACTTACATATATAAACCAGATATTAATATTAAATGTACTTAGCTTTGTAATGGGGGCTTTTCCCATGCAAATTCAAACTGAAAAAGCCACTCTGGGATAAAGAAGGAATGAGAGTCTATTAGGTGCTTAATCCATTAGCCATTTCTCTACTAGGCTAAAGAAGGTCCGAGAACCCATATTCTGCCAGTACTGTATAATTGGCAGAGACGGAAGCTAGCAGGTTTGGCCAGGTCTGATTGAGAAAGTCACGGTTGAGGAAAAAAATTAGTGACTTCATGAACTAACAACTATTTTACATATGAATATATGCATATATTTTTTCAATTTACTTCCATTTCAATAATTTATTATCCATATTCTCATATAATCAGGTACACAAACTGGTGAGTAGCAGAATTCATATTTGAACAGAAGACTTTCCAATTTAAAATCTCCTGCTGTACTCAAAACAGCACACCACCCATCTAGGGCCAGTTCAAGTTTTTAGTTACCTTTGAATTTTCATTGAGTAGGAGTCACCTTTTGGTGTGTGAGTTTTGACAAATGCATACAGCCATGCCAGCACCACCACAAACATAGGGAACGGCTCTACAACTCCCCTCAAATCCCCTCAAGGTGCCTCTTTGGAGAGAAACCTTTCTCCCATCCTAATGATTGCAAAAAGAAAGAGAGAAACAGACAAAGGAAGGAAGAAGGGAAGGAAGAAAGGAGGGAAGGAAGGAAGATTCTACTCCATTCCCCAGTTCTCCTGTGAATCTTTTTTTTGATCCTCTGGCTACAAAGAGATTTCTCTAGGAGCTTTCTCTCTGTGGATTTTTACGACTTGGGTCAAAGCCAGGAGATCAAGGAGGAAAACAGCAAACTATCAAAAAACAAAACAAAGAAAAAACAAAAACAAAAACAGGAAACAGCCCATGGTGTTTGTCCTTCACATTTTGACTTCCCTCTCTGGACAGCCTGTTATTCATACTTTTCAAAGTCCTCAACTAGGTGCTTTAAATATTCAGTCCCTACTTTTTTAGTAGTAATCAGTGGGAGAGAGGGGCTGTAATGGGCTTACTCATAGTTGACCAGCATGAGAAGTTCAGCTTGAATTTAAGAAGGGGACACGGATTCTTTGGTGGAATAGTTCAACTGCAAAGGGCAAAATAAGTTCTACTACCATTTTGCCTAGAATAGCACAAAGAGATGCACTGTTAGTGATACTTAAGGTAACACGGATATAAGCCTGAGCAGGTTAACCTTTATCCTGCAGATGACTTTTAACAAGGATTATAAAGCTAAGATTAGTTTTGACATATCTTGCCAGTAATGAATGAAAGATATCTTGGATTTGTCACATCTTCTGGGGTAGAAATTTCAATGAATAAAAAACCAGGTTTCTAGCATATGCATGGGAGGTAGGATATCCTCCGGATGCCTAAGACCCCTGTTGTTCCATACATAACCCCCAAGTTTTGGTCTACTCAATTATTTTTGCCAATTAATTTGTTAATCTGTATAACCATACCTTTTTAATATCATATTAAAAAGAAAACTGAACTTCAGAGGGTATGATTGCCCTCTAGTGGGGGCCACCCAAACTACAGACTACAAAGACGGTGTCTCCAGGAGGCTCTGAGGAAGAACCTGGCAAAATCAACTACAGTGTTAACGTCGACAACTCCACTGTGTTCATCCTAATAACACAGAATTTTCCTCGATGTTTCATTTTCAATGGTTCATTCTTTATGCTACAAATATAATAGTGACTTTCTTCAGAGTTCCTAGTTCCAAATAGCAAGCACAGGTATATTTACAACAAGAAAATAGGGGTCGAGAGAGGCAGCTGGAGGCAGAGGGGTGGCTAGGCCGGGCTAGGCTGGGCTGGGTAGGGGGTTGGCCATCAGCCATGCACCACTGGAGTGCAGGCCCGAAGCTTCTGAGCTGAGAAGGAATTCCTAGCTAGCTTCAGAGCGTGGGCCTCCAGAGCCAGTGCGGTGGCCATGGACAAGATCGAGCCATGGATCTGGTCAGAGTCGCCAGTCCTGTCTGAGCCCTGAAGAGCCAATTCTCGAAAGCCCACAAATGCCTGGGGCCCCCAGAGTTTGATGGTGTAAGTGGCTCTGTCCTCAGGGTGAGCAGAGCCACTAAACTTGCTCTACCTATTTCTTTCCAGTTTGTTTTTTGTTCCTCCATCGTCATCTCACATGGAGAACTTTACACCGCTCATAGCTGGTGCTGAGAGATGTCCTGAGGACATGGCCACCTGGGTCCACTCCAGTGACAGACCCCTGACAAAGAGGTCTCTGGAGGCTGTGTTGCATGGGGCCTCATCACACACACCCCCCTGCCAGGGAGCCTCTCATGCCACTGTGCCCTGGGGACTCCCAGGGCCTGGGCAACTTAGCTGCAACTGGCAAAAAAGAAAGGTAGTGTGAGATGTGATGCCAGTTTACTCCAGAAAGTATAAGGGGTCTGTTTTTCATTTCCATGGACATCTTCTGCAGCTTCACCTGACAATGACTGTTCCTATGAAGAAGCCACTTGTGTTTTGAGTAGAGGCAACTTCTCTCTCCTCCACTCCCTGGCCAAGGCAGGGCCACAGATTGGAGAGATGCAGCCAAGTCAGCCTTCCGCTGGTTAGTATGGTCTAATGCATGGCTTTCTGCACAGCCCAGTGTGGGATTACAGCTTTGGGATGACCGCTTACAATGTTCTGTTTGGTTAGTATTGGCATAGATTTTCTATATAGCCATACATGCATATACAAACCCATAGGGCTAGATCTATATCTTAGTGTAGCGATGGATACATATACACATACACCTATGTGTTGAAGGGCCTAAGCGGCTTTAGGAGTATCAACGGGTCACTTATCCCTTAAGGCTAATTCTTTGTGTTCGTTAACCAAGTTGATCCAGTTTATCCTTTATGTTAAGTAAGACTAAAGAGTAAAGGCAGGGAGGGGGCCAGCCTCTGAATGTGGCCACAGATGCCTTGCTGCAGCCCTTGCCTCATCTGTCCCCTGAAGACACGTGAGGTGCTCTTTGGAATGCCAAACCCACCATTCACTGGTGCTGACTACAAAGAGTGGGGTTAAGAGAAGATCAGCTGGGACTTCACATTGTCATTCAAAAACTTTTGTTTTTATGCTGATGGAAAACTTTCAGGTGAACAGAATGATTGGCTTGCTGGTGTACCCTTATGGATAAGGGATGGACAAGCGATGGCTTTGACCCGACAGTACATGGGTGATGTGCTCAGGGAGCATGTCTCTAGGGGGTTCTTTGGCAGTGAACACTTTCCACTTTCTGACACCTTATCATAATGTATGTCTCCAGGATTTAGATTTGGATTTTTCAAATGTAGCTTGAAATTTCAATAAACTTTGCTCTTTTTTTTTTCTAAAAATAAAACCAAAAGAAAACAGAAACAAAAAAAATAGGGATCTAAAGAATTCAGAAAGTATTCTGAAAGTTTCGCCCAAAGGTTGGAGTTCTGGTTAGTGTCTTTACTTCCAAAAGCATCAAGATATATTACTTTACTTTGTATTTATGTTGAACTTAATAATTTGCTGTATTTTGTTATTGAAATTAACTCAACAAATATTTATTTATTTATTTATTTTTTTTTTTAAGATTTTATTTATTTATTTGACAGAGAGAGACACAGCGAGAGAGGGAACACAAGCAGGGGGAGGGTCAGAGGGAGAAGCAGGCTTCCCGCGGAGCAGGGAGCCCGATGCGGGGCTCGATCCCAGGACCCTGGGATCACGACCTGAGCCGAAGGCAGACGCTTAACGACTGAGCCACCCAGGCGCCCCAACTCAACAAATATTTATTGAGAGCCCGTAATATTCCATAAAGATGAAAGGAATGATGCATCAATTATATATGTAACAATTATAAAGTATTAAGTATTATAAAGTAACAATTATATATGTGAATGAGCCTAATAACAGGGCTTTGAAAAACATGGAGGAAAAAACAACAAAATTAAAAAGAGAAACAGACAAATTCACAAAGATAGAGAGTTTAAGATTCTTCACTAAGTAATTGGTAGAACAGTTAGAAAAAGAAAGAGCTGGAGTTGTAACTGAAGTACCTGTTCACAGACAATATGCTTTAAGGATGGGACACCATCCTCGAGGCCAAAGTATATAAACTGAATCAGGAATCTTTATCTAACACTGTGTCCCTGTGGTCAGCCGAATAATACCTCTCACAACATGTCCATGCCCTAATCCCCAGAACCTGTGTTATGTTATATGGCAAAAGGGGTATTGCAGATGTGATTAAAGATCTTAAGATGGGGACATTATGTTAAATTATCCAGGTGGGCCCTAAATGTAATCCCAAGTGTCCTTATAAGAGGAAGGCAGAGGGAAATTTGACTACAGAAGCAATAAAGCTGATGCGATGACAGTAGCAGAGATTGGGGTGATGTACTTTGACAATGGAAGAAGAAGCCACAAGCCAATGAAAAAAGGAGGCCTTAGAAGCTGAAAAAAATAAGGAAATGGAGCCTCCATAAGGAAAGAGCTCTGTCAACACCTTGACTTTTGTCAAGTGAAGTCAATATTAGACTTATGATTCCCAGTATTGTATAAGGGAATAAATTTGTGTTCTTTTAAGTTTCTGAATATGGTAATTTGTTACAAGAGTAGTAGGGCAATAATATAATCTACAACAGCAAGAAGACATGGGTCTGGGAGAAAGGGGGTGGTATTTGGGGTAACAATAATGACCATCACTCCTAATAGCTAACTAAAGGAGACTAAAGAGAAATGTCAACTTAATGCAATGCCCGATTCTTTTTTCCTTAACATTTATTTATTTATTTATTTATTCATTTTTTTTATTTATTTATGAGAGAGAAAGAGAGAGAGCACCAGCAGGAAGGGCAGAGGGAGAGGGAGAGGAAATCCCAAGCAGACTCCACACTAAGTGCGGAGAACCACTAGGGACTAGATCCCATGACCCCGGGATCACAACTTGAGCCGAAACCAAGAGTCAGATGCCCAACCGACTGCACCACCCAGGTGCCCCTGTCTGATTCTTTTTAAAATATCATTAGTTTATTTTATTGTTTTCCAGCTTTACTGAGATCTAACTGACCTATAACATTGTGTAAGTTTATGATATAAATCCTCTTCTTTTTTCTTCAACCAACTTCTTATCTATCAATTCCTTTTATAAAATGTTTTATAATTTTCATCTTTACAGTCATATTCCATCCCTTCATCGTATTTATCCTTATTTTCTACATATATGTTTTTCTTTCTTTAAAATTTTCAGAGGCACTTTCTTCTAACAGACCAAAATATGCCCAAAATCTAGTGTGTGGCACTGATCTATGCACCAGCCTGATGCAAACAGAATATGATCAAATATATTCTGTTTTTTGTTTGTTTGTTTTTATCTTTTTCTTTTTCTTTTTCTTTTCCTTTTTCCTTCTTTCCCTTTCTTTTCCCCAAGTTTCGGGTCTCTTCTGATTTGTTTAGTGTATATTTTTCTGGGGTAATTGTTACCCTGTTAGCATTTTGTTCTCTCATTTATCTATTCTCCTCTGGACAAAATGACAAGACAGAAAAACTCACCTCAAAAAAAAGAACAACAGGCAGTACCAACTGCCAGGGACCTAATCAATACAGACATTAGTAAGATGTCAGAACTAGAGTTCAGAATGATGATTATAAAGATACTAGCTGGGCTTGAAGAAAGCATGGAAGATATTAGAGAAACCTTCTCTGGAGAAATAAAAGAACTAAAATCTAAACAGGTCGAAATCAAAAAGGCTATAAATGAGGTGCAATAAAATATGGAGGCTCTAACTGCTAGGATAAATG
Organism: Zalophus californianus; assembly: GCF_009762305.2. Lineage (NCBI taxonomy): Eukaryota > Metazoa > Chordata > Mammalia > Carnivora > Otariidae > Zalophus > Zalophus californianus. Next base: position 8,607,024 of record NC_045612.1, read on the forward strand.
AGGCAGAAGAGAGAATTAGTGATATAGAAGAACAAATGATGGAGAATAAAGAAGCTGAGAAAAAGAGAGATAAACAGCAAGGGCAGAATTTGAGAGACAAGTGATACAATAAGACAAAACAATATTAGAATAATTGGGATCCCAGAAGAAGAAAGAAAGAGAGAGGCAGAAGGTATATTGAAGCAAATTATAGGAAAGAACTTCCCTAATTTGGGGAAGGAAACAGGCATCAAAATCCAGGAAGCACAGAGAACCCCCCTCAAAATCAATAAAAATAGGTCAACACCCTGACATCTAATAGTAAAACTTATGAGTCTCAGCGACAAAGAGAAAATCCTGAAAGCAGCCCAGAACAAGAGATCTGTAACCTACAATGGTAGAAACATTAGACTGACAACAGACCTATTCACAGAGACCTAGCAGGCCAGAAAATACTGGCATGACATATTCAGAGTACTAAATGAGAAAAATATGCAGCCAAGAATGCTATAACCAGCTAGGCTGTCATTGAAAATAGAAGGAGAGATAAAAAGCTTCCAGGACAAACAAAAACTAAAGGAATTTTCAAACACGAAACCAGCCCTACAAGAAATATTGAAAGGGGTCCTCTAAGCAAAGAGGGAGCCTAAAAATAACATAGACAAGAAAGGAACAGAGACAATATACAGTAACAGTCACCTTACAGACAATACAATGGCACTAAATTCATATCTTTCAGTAGTTACCCGGAATGTAAATGGGCTCAATGCCCCAATCAAAAGACACAGGGTGTCAGAATGGATAAAAAATAAGACCCATCAATGGGCTGTCTGCAAGAGACTCATTTGAGAACCAAAGACACGCCCAGATTGAAAGTAAGGGGGTGGAAAACCATTTACCATGCTAATGGACGTCAAAAGAAAGCTGGGGTGGCAATCCTTGTATCAGACCAATTAGATTTTAAACCAAAGACTATAATAAGAGTTGAGGAAGGACACTATATCCTACTTAAAGGGTCTATCCAACAAGAAGATCTAACAATTGTAAATATCTATGCCCCTAACATAGGAGCGGCCAATTATATAAGGCAATTAATAACAAAAGCAAAGAAACACATTGACAACAATACAATAATAGTAGGGGACTTTAACACCCCCCTCACTGAAATGGACAGATCATCTAAGCAAAAGATCAAAAAGGAAATAAAGACTTTAAATGACACACTGGACCAAATGGACTTCCCAGACATATTCAGAACATTCCATCCCAAAGCAACAGAATACACATTCTTCTCTAGGGCCATGGAACATTCTCCAGAATAGATCACATCCTAGGTCACAAATCAGGTCTCAGGCTGTACCAAAAGATTGGGATCATTCCCTGCATATTTTCAGACCACAATGCTTTGAAACTAGAACTCAATCACAAGAGGAAAGTCGGAAAGAACTCAAATACATGGAGGCTAAAGAGTATCCTACTAAAGAATGAATGGGTCAACCAGGAAATTAAAGAACAATTAAAAAATTCATGGAAACCACTGAAAATGAAAACACAACTGTTCAAAATTTTTGGGATGCAGCAAAGGCAGTCCTAAGAGGAAAGTACATAGCAATACAAGCCTTTCTCAAGTAACAAGAAAGGTCTCAAATACACAACCTAACCCTACACCTAAAAGAGCTGGAGAAAGAACAGCATATAAAGCCTAAACTCAGCAGGAGAAGAGAAATAATAAAGATCACAGCAAAAATCAATGAATTAGAAACCAAAAGAACAGTAGAATAGATCAACGAAACTAGGAGCTGGTTCTTTGAAAGAATTAACAAGATTGATAAACCCCTGGCCAGACTTATTAAAAAGAAAAGAGAAATGACCCATATAAATAAAATCATGAATGAAAGAGGAGAGATCACAACCAACACCCAAGAAATACAATTATAAGAACATATTATGAGCAACTATACATCAACAAATTAGATAATCTGGAAGAAATAGATGCCTTCCTAGAGATGTATAAACTACCAAAACTGAACCAGGAAGAAATAGAAAACCTGAACAGACCTATAACCACTAAGGAAATTGAAGCAGTCATCAAAAATCTCCCAACATACAAAAGCCCAGGGCCAGGTGACTTCCCAGGGGAATTCTACGAAACATTTCAAGAAAAATTAATACCTATTCTGAAACTTTTCCAAAAAGTAGAAATGGAAGGAAAACTTCCAAACTCGTTTTCTGAGGCCACCATTACCTTGATCCCCCAAACCAGACAAAGACCCCATCAAAAGGAGATTTACTGACCAATATCCTTGATGAAACATGGATGCAAAAATTCTCACCAAAATACTAGTCAATAGGATCCAACAGTACATTAAAAAGATGATTCACCACGACCAAGTGGGATTTATCCATGTGCTGCAAGGTTGGTTCAACTTCCACAAATCAATCAATGTGATACAATACAATTAATAAAAGAAAGAACAAGAACCATATCCTCTCAATAGATGAAGAAAAAGCATTTGACAAAGTACAGCATCCTTTCTTGATCAAAACTCTTCAGAGAATAGGGATAGAGGGTACATATTTCAATACCATAAAAGCCATCTATGAAAAACCCACAGCGAATATCATTCTCAATGGGGAAAAGCTGAGAGCTTTTCCCCTAAGGTCAGGAATGAGGCAAGGATGTCCACTATCACCACTGCTATTCAACATAGTATTAGAAGTTCTAGCCACAGCAATCAGACAACAAAAAGAAATAAAAGGCATCCAAATCGGCAAAGAAGAAGTCAAACTCTCACTCTTTGCAGATGATATGATACTTTATGTGGAAAACCCAAAAGACTCCACCCCAAAACTGCTAGAACTCATACAGGAATTCAGTAAAGTGGCAGGATATAAAATCAATGCACAGAAATCAGTGGCATTCCCATACACCCACAACAAGACAGAAGAAAGAGAAATTAAGGAGTAGATCCCATTTACAATTGCAGCCAAAACCATAAGATACCTAGGAATAAATCTAACCAAAGAGGCAAAGAATCTGTACTCAGAAAACTATAAAATACGCATGAAAGAAATTGAGGAAGACACAAAGAAATGGAAAACATTCCATGCTCATGGATTGGAAGAAAAAACATTGTGAAGATATCAATGCTACCTAGAGCAATCTACACATTCAATGCAATCCCCATCAAAATACCATCCACTTTTTTCAAAGAAATGGAACAAATAATCCTAGAATTTGTATGGAACCAGGAAAGACCCTGAATAGCCAGAGGAATATTGAAAAAGAAAAGCAAAGCTGGTGGCATCCCAATTCCAGACTTCAAGCTCTATTACAAAGCTGTAATCAAGACGATATGGTACTGGCACAAAAACAGACACATAGATCAGTGGAACAGAATAGAGAGCCCAGAAATGGACCCTCAACTCTATGGTCAACTAATCTTTGACAAAGCAGGAAAGAATGTCCAATGGAAAAAAGACAGTCTCTTCAACAAATGGTGTTGGGAAAATTGGACAGCCCCATGCAGAAGAATGAATCTGGACCATTTCCTTACACCACACAAAAAATAGACTCAAAATGTTTGAAAGACCTCAATGTGAGACAGGAATCCATCAAAATCTAAAGGAGAACACAGGCAGCAACCTCTTTGACCTCAGCTGCAGCAACTTCTTCCTAGAAACATCGCCAAAGGCAAGGGAAGCAAGGGCAAAAATGAACTATTGGGACTTCATCAAGATAAAAAGCTTTTGCACAGCAAAAGAAACAGTCCACAAAACCAAAAGACAACCAACAGAATGGGAGAAGATATTTGCAAATGACATATCAGATAAAGGGCTAGTATCCAAAATCTATAAAGAACTTATCAAACTCAACACCCAAAGAACAAGTAATCCAATCAAGAAATGGGCAGAAGACATGAAGAGACATTTTTCCAAAGAAGACATCCAAATGGCCAACAGACACATGAAAAAGTGCTCAACACTGCTCGGCATCAGGGAAATCCAAATCAAAACCTCAATGAGATACCCCCTCACACCAGTCAGAATGACTAAAATTAACAAGTCAGGAAATGACAGATGTTGGCGGAGATGTGGAGAAAGGGGAACCCTCCTACACGGTTGGTGGGAATGCAAGCTGGTGCAGCCACTCTGGAAAACAGTACAGAGGTTCCTCAAAAAGTTGAAAATAGAGCTACCATATGACCCAGCAATTGCACTACTGGGTATTTACCCAAAAGATACAAATGTAGGGATCTGAAGGGGTACATGCACCCCGATGTTTCTACCAGCAATATCCACAATAGCCAAACTATGGAAAGAGCCAAGATGTCCATCAACAGATGAATGGATAAAGAAGAAGTGGTATATATATACAATGGAATATTATGCAGCCATCAAAAGGAATGAAATCTTGCCATTTGCAACGACATGGATGGAACTGGAGGGTATTATGCTGAGTGAAATAAGTCAACCAGAGAAAGACTTGTATCATATGACCTCACTGATATGAGGAATTCTTAATCTCAGTAAACAAACTGAGGTTTGCTGGAGTGGTGGGGGGTGGGAGGGATGGGGTGGCTGGGTGATAGACATCGGGGAGGGTATGTGCTATGGTGAACACTGTGAATTGGGTAAGACTGTTGAATCACAGACCTGTACCTCTGAAACAAATAATACATTATATGTTAAGAAAAAAAAAGATAGCAGGAAGGGAAGAATGAAGGGGAATCGGAGGGGGAGACGAACCATGAGAGGCTATGGACTCTGAGAAACAAACTGAAGGTTCTAGAGGGGAGGGGTGTGGGGGGATGGGTTAACCTGATGATGGGTATTAAAGAGGGCACGCACTGCATGGAGCACTGGGTGTTATACACAAACAATGAATCGTTGAACACTGCAACAAAAACTAATGATGTAATGTATGGTGATTAACATAACAATAAAAAACCCTGCTTTTTGTTATCTTTTCTATTGATTTTCTAAGTCTCTATTTCATTCATTTCTGCTCTGATCTTTGTGATCTTTATTTTGTGACCTAATGTGGTCTCTCTTGGAGAATGCTCTGCATGTGCTTGAGAATAATGTGTATTCTGCAGGCGTTGGATAGAATATTCTTTATATGTCTGTTAAGTCCATTTGGTCTAAACTGTAGTTCAAATCCAAAGTTTTCCTGTTGATTTTCTGTCTGATCTGTCCACTGCTGCAAGTGGGATATTGAAACCCCCACTATTACTGCTTTGTTTTCTATTTCTCCCTTCAGATCTGTTAGTATTTACTTAATATAGTTACATACTCTGATTTGGGGTGCATATGTATTTATGATTGTTGTATCTTCTTGATGAATTAATGGATTTATCATTATAATGACCTTCTTTGTCTCTTGTTACAGCTTTTGGCTTAAAATCTAGTTGTCTGATATAAGTATAGCTACCTCTACTCTCTTTTGGTTCCCACTTTCATGGAATATCTTTTTCCATCCCTTCAATTTGAGTTATGTATCTCTGTAAAGCTGAAATGATTCTCTTGAAGGTAGCATATAATTTGGTCTTCTTTTTTTCTACATCTATCCACTCTAAGTCTTTTAAGTGGAGAATCTAATCAATGTATATTGAGGGCAATTACTGGTAAGTATGGACTTACTAATGTCATCTTATCGTGTTCTGGTTTATTTGTAGTCCCCTTGTTCCTTTCTCTCTCTGTTGCTGCCTTTCCTTTGTGTATTGATAATTTTCTGTAGCGCAATGCTTTGATTCCCTTCTCTTTACCTATTGTGTATCTACTGCAGATTTTCACTTTGTTGTTTCCATGAGGCTTGCATAAAACATCTTATATACATAACAGTTTATTTTAAGCTGATAACAACTAAACTTTGATCTCATATGAAAATTCTACCACTTTTACTCCTTCCTACCTCTGTGTTTAGATGTCACAATTTACATTTTATATGGTACATTTATTAACAAGTTATTGTAGCTATAGTTATTTTTTAACACTTTCATCCTCTACCTTTTATACTAGAGTTAAGTGATAAATACACCATCATATTACAGTATTATTCTAAATTTGACAATATACTTACCTTCAGTGAGTCTTATATTTTTATATACTTACATGTTATTAGCATCCCTTAATTTCTGCCATATAGAATTATAGTCAGCCTTGTATTTGTAAGGTAGGTATAGTGTTGATAAACTCCCTCAGGTTCTGTTTGGGAAGACTTTATCTCTCCTCCATTTCTAGAAGACAACTTTGCCAGAGTATTCTTGGGTAGCAGTTTTTTTCTTTCATCACTTTGTACATATCATCCCTCTCTCTCCTGGACTGTACAATTTCTACTAAGTAGTCTGCTGATAGCCTTATTGGGGGTTCCTTTTTAAGTTACAAGGATTTTATTTTGCTTCTTTCAGATTCTCCCTTTGTCTTTCATTTTTGACAATTTTCTTATAATGCATCTTGAAGAATTTTTTTGAGTTTGGTGACTTACGAGGTTTATGAACTTGGATATCCAAATCTCTCCCTAGATTAAGGATGTTCCCAGACATTATTTCTTTAAATTAACTTTCTGATCATTTCTCCATCTTTCTCCTTCTGGAAGTCCAATAATTCACAAACTGGTTATTTTGATGGTATCTCACAAATCAAATAGGCTTTCTTCCCTTTTTCCAATTTAAAAATTTTTTTTCTTCTATTGGATTGTCTCAAAGAGCCTATCTTTTTACTTACATGGTTTTTTTCCCCCCTGTGGATCTATTCTGATGTTGATGCTCTCTAGTACATTTTTTTTTCATTGAATTCATTGAATTCTTCAGCTCCAGAACTTCTGTGTGGTTATTTTTTTATGATTTGTATCTCTTTGTTAAACTTCTCAGTTTGTCTTGTATTGTTTTTGTCCTGTCTCACTGAAATGACATTCTTTATTTTCTTGTAGTTCACTGACCTTCATTAAAACAGGAATTTTGAATTCTTTTTAAGATAAATACCTGGCCTTCGGGGTTGGTTACTAGAAGATTATTGTGATCCTTTGGTTGTGTTATGTTTCCTCGATTTTTCATGTTCTTAGTAAGCTTTCACATTTGAAGTAGCAGCCATCTTCTTCAGTCTTTACTAACTGCCTTCAGGAGAGGAAAAGCCCTCATTTCTATACACCAGTAATGAAGCATCAGAAAAAGAAATGAAGGAATCAATCCTATTTACAAATGTACCAAAAAACATAAGATACATAGGAATAAACCTAACCAAAGAGGTAAAAAGATCTGTACTCTGAAAAAGTATAGAACACTTATGAAAGAAATTGAGGAAGACACAAAGAGATGGAAAAATATTCCATGCTCATGGATTGGAAGAACAAATATTGTTAAAATGTCTATGCTACCAAAAATCTACACATTTAATGCAATCCCTATCAAAATAACACCAACATTTGTCACAGAACTAGAACAAACAATCCTAAAATTTGTGTGGAACCACAAAAGACCCTGAATAGCCAAAGCAATCCTGAAAAAGCAAAGCAAAGCTGGAGGCATCACAATTCTGGACTTCAAATTATAATACAAAGCTGTAGTGATCGAGACAGTATGGTACTGGCACAAAAACAGACACGCAGATCAATAGAACAGAATAGAAAATCCAGAAATGAACCTGCAACTATAAGGTCAACTAATCATCAACAAAGCAGGAAAGAATATCCAATGGGAAAAGAAAGTCTCTTCAACAAATGGTGTTGGAAAAACTTGATAGCAACATGCAGAAGAATTAAACTGGACCACTTTTTTAAAAAGATTTTATTTATTCATGAAAAAGAGAGACCAAGAGTGAGATAGCACAAGCAGAGGGAGGGGCAGAGAGAGAAGAGAGAAACAGGCTCCCTGCTTAGGGACGTGGGGCTTGATCCCAGGATCCTGGGGTCATGATCCAAACTGAAGGCAGACGCTTAACTGAGTCACCCAGGCGTCCCTGGACCACTTTCTTACACCATACACAAAAATAAATACAAAATGAATGAAAGGCCTAAAGGTGAGATAGGAAACCATCAAAATCCCAGAGGACAATACGGGTGGCAACCTCTTTGACCTTGGCTGTAGAACCTTCTTACTAGACACATCTCCAGAGGCAAGGGCAACAAAAGCAAAAATGAACAATTGGGACTTTGTCAAGATAAAAACCTTCTGCACAGCAAAGGAAACAATCAAATCTAAAAGGCAACTGACAGAATGGGAGAAAATGTTTGCAAATGACATATCTGATAAAGGGTTATCCAAAATCTATAAAGAACTTACCAAACTCAACACCCAAAGAACAAATAATCCAGTTAAGAAATGGGCAGAAGGTATGAATAGACACTTTTCAAAGAAGGCAGCCAGATGGCTAAAAGACACATGAAAAGATACTCAACATCACTCGGCATCAGGGAAATACAAATCAAAACTACAATGAGATACCACCTCACACCAGTCAGAATGGCTAAAATTAAGAACACAAGAAACAACAGGTGTTGGTGAGAATGAGGAGAAAGGGGAACCCTCTTGCACTGTTGGTGGGAATGCAAACATGCAGCCACTCTGGAAAACAGTACGAAAATTCCTCAAAAAGTTAAAAATAGAACTACTCTATGATCCAGAAATTATATTAGTAATTTACCCAAATAATACAAAAATACAGATTCAAAGGGATATATGCACCCAATGTTTATAGCAGCATTGTCAACAATAGCCAAACTATGGAAAGAGCTCAATGTCCATTGACTGATGAATGGATAGAGATGTGGTGTGTGTGTGTACATATATATACAATGGAATATTACTCAGCCATCAAAAGAATGAACTCTTACCATTTGCAATGATGTGGATAGAGGTAGGGTGTATTATGCTAAGCAAAATAAGTCAGTCAGAGAAAGACAAGTACCATATGAATTCACTCATATGTGGAATTTAAGAAACAAAACAGATGAACATATGTGAGGATGAATAAGAGAGGGAAACAAACCATAAGAGACTTAACAATAGAGAACAAACTAAGGGTTGCTGGAGGGAGGTGGGCGGGGGAGATGGGCTAAATGGGTGATAAGTATTAAGGAGGGCACTTGTTATGATGAGCACTGGATGTCATATGTAAGTGATGAACCACTGAATTCTACTCCTGAAGCCAATATTGCACTGTATGTTAACTAAATATAATTTAAATAAAAATAAATAAATAGAGAAAGAAAGAGAGAGAGAAACCCTCTGTCAGCCCTGCTAGAGATTCTGAGGCTTTCTCAGGCCTATGGATACATTTGATCCATACTTCCTGCCCCCTCTTGTGGCAGAATTCTTAAGCTTGTATGTCTTTTGATCCTGCAATGCACCAGGCCAAGCACTAACAGCCTCCCTTTGGTTTCTCAAGAGCGGAACTAAAGCTCAAGCTTGTAGTCTGTCTTTGGCATCCATCTTTGGTCTGGCTTTCTGTGTATGTTCACTAGCCATCTGCCAAAGTTCACTTTTGCTTCCACTGAGAACATGCACAAGGAGCTGAGCACAGGATGTCGGGTGCATGTATGAGGCATCCCAAGCACTGGGTGTGCCCATGGACCAGTTGGTGGGATATGCAGGTGAGGTGTCCCGCATAACTTGTGGGCAAGCTTCTTGATGGAGCCCATGATGCAGTGAGTAGAATCTTCATCCCCTTTCCATCATTCACCTAGCCTTCACCTAGGCTCCTCCTACCCTACCCCCCAGTCATGTAGCTCATGACTCAGTACAAATCTCTAATGCATTCAAACTTTTTTTTCTCCAGTGGTGTCCTGGAGCTTCTCCACTGGAATCCTGGACTTTCACAAAACTCTCTCATCCGTGGGTGATTATCTAAGACAGTATTCTCCAGGGGCTCCCATAATGCAGCTAAGAGAGGCTGGAGCTGGTTCATGGGTCACTGCAGAGTCCACAGCTAGGACTGAGGTCTGTATGTTATTACCCAATGCACAAGCAGGCAAGACTCCTCTAGGGCTCCTTGGCATATGGCCCTGGATCCCACAGTTCCCACAAAGGCACTTTTATCTATGGATGGATGCCAGATTTTTGCTGTTATGGAGGGACAAAATGAAGGACATCTTATTCAGCCATGTTGCTGATGTACAATGCCTGATTCTTGTCTGTCTCATGCACTAGAAGATAAACACCTATAAATGGCATCATTGAAACTTTTGACATTTGAATTCTTCTGTGAATTAGATAATAATATTATATCAGTGTTGAATGTCCTTATTTTGATAACTCTTCTGTGGTTATGGTAGTTAAGAGCTGTCTTAGGGAAAAGACACCATTTACTTAGAGGTAAATGAGCATGTGTTTAACTTATTCTCACATGATGGGAGGCAGGAAGAGTGAGAGACTGAGAGAGAGGGAAAGAGAAAGAGAGAGTGTACAAGTGATAGGATGAATGGTAAACAACTGGCAAATCTGGGTAAAGCATATTCAAGATTTCTTGTACTATTCCTGTAATTTTCAGCAAATTTGAAATTATATAAAAATAAAATAGGCAGTGTACCTGGTAGTCCTGCGGATCTGTCTCATGCTTCAAAATTGCTGGGATGGAACAGACCCAGGGACTCCTCTTCCTCCAGCTTCCAACCATTCTCTAACTTTCTCTCCAGTCACTGCTTCTGGGGCCATCCTCTTGTCTATCCTCTGCTTCTGGGACCAGCCAACACTGTTTTCTCATGGTTAGTTTATTATTACCAACCATGAGCTCCCGGACTTATCAGAATTATTCCACCAAGATGGAAGCTGCCATCAGCTTCATTGTCAACCTGCACCTGTAGGCCTCCTATATCTACCACTTGCTGGGCTTCTATTTAGAAGGCAACCACATGGCCATAGCCCACCAGGCAGCTTTTCAACCACCCTGGATCACTATCCCAGGCCATGGGCCAAGTGCATATAACACTTTTTGCTGCATAAAATAGAATAAAATAAAAGAAAAAGTAAAGTAAAATATTACATCAGAATATACATGGTGTCATGAAAGCATATAATATAGTGACTTAATCTAGTTTGTAGGGTTAAGAACACTTTTCCTGAGGAATTATTCATGATGTGGCCCCTTTGGGCCAGTCATCATTCTTAGATGTCCACAATCCTCCTTTTATGTTTCTAAGATATTTCCTGAGTTATTCTCACTTTTGTAGTTTTGGCAACTCTTGAGGTGTCAATGCAGAATGCACAGTTATAGCTGAAAAAGTGGAAGGGATTTAATGAAAGTAAAATGACACTATTTCTATGGAAGTAAAATTTTACCTAGAAGATTCCTACTGGGCCACATCATAATCAATATTTAAAAAAAACAATAGGCTAGGCTTGATACTTCATCTCTTGCTTGTTCTGACTGTCTGTGTCTGATAGGAGCTATTCTCATCACAGCATGGTTGAAGGTTACACCCCATTCATAGATACAGAGATGGGCAGACAAAGCTTGAGTAAGCCTCAGAACCTAAAGACTTGAGAAAGTCTTCAGGGTCCTGTCTAATGAGTGGTTTCTGACCCTGTTATTCACTAACTTCTTACAGTTTTTATTGCTATATAATTCAAATACTGTTCCAGAAGTTGTGAAAGATAAAAGGAAACATGAAGGGATCGTTGGTTCCTCCCCAAAATGAGCAGTATAGTGAGAGCAACAGAAATGTATATAAACACTGAAATGCAATGCAACCACAAGTAAGGTAAATTGAGATTTCTATTATGAGTTAGAGCTTGTATGGGAGTCTACTTTGCTCATTTGTTTCCCAGAAGGAGATCCTAGGCTGGCTGTGACTAACAACATACTTTTAAGAGAGTGCAAGAACCACTTATAAGTGTACCTCTGAAGCATTGTATTTTCTTTTTAAAAAAACATATGTGTTTATTTTTTTAAAAAAGTTTATTTTTAGTAATCTCTACATCCAACGTGGGGCTTGAACTCACGACTGAGTTCAAGAGTTGCATGTTCTTCCAACTGAGCCAGCCAGGCACCCCAGAAGCATTTTGTTTTCTATATCTAAAATATTTACTATTCCATGGAAGGAGACATTTATAGTCTGAGATCATCTGAAAAGGGAAGCAAATATGGGTAGTGGAAGGAATAGTGTCAGCACCTGAGAAGAAACTAAAAATTATCTCCTGGCTTACTTCAACAATATTTTAATGTTGTAGTAGTTTATTTTTTTTTAATTTTATTTATTTGAGAGAGAGAGAGAGCATGAGGGGGGAGGGTCAGAGGGAGAAGCAGACTCCCTGCTGAACAGGGAGTCTGACGCAGGACTCGATCCTGGCACTCCAGGATCACGACCTGAGCTGAAGGCAATGGCTTAACCGACTGAGCCACCCAGGCGCCCCAATGTTGTAGTAGTTTAAAGATTGATTTATTTATTTGAGAGCATGAGAGAGAGAGAGTGTGCTCAAGCAGTGGTGAGGGGCCAGGCAGAGGGAGAGGGAGAGAAGCAGACTCCCCACTGAGCACGGAGTCCAATGCTGGGCTCAATCCCACCACCCTGAGATCATGACCTGAGCCTGAGCCAAAATCAAGAGTCGGATGCTTAACTGACTGAACCACCCAGGCACCCCTAATGTTATAGTAGTTTAAATAATTTATGCTCTTTTTTTAGTCTTTCTTAGGAATATCAGCAAGAGTCAGAGCAAATATTTCAGAAATTAATCCTTCTCCCAAATTATAAACAGAACATAAGTAATCCTTCAAGAATATTGTGTCAGAAATATGATATCTTCTAAGATGAAATCCTAATAAAATATTTTAAATATCAAGGTGCTAAAATATATGATTATTTTAAAAAATCAGAAAATGCAAACCCAGGGATACCCATTTGTTTTTTGCATTCAGCTTTAAATTAAATTTAAATAACTATGCCAGAGATCTTAATAAATGATCCTATATATACATCAAAACAAATCTTGTAGTATATTTTCCATTATACAGATAAACTGATTCACAAAGGGGATGATAAATAATTTAACATCACATAACATATTAAATTTATGTACATATAGAGCCTCTTACTCTTATGAAAATAATGTTTAGATAATGAATTAAATATCCCTTTCAGGTTTCTCACCAGGGGAGACTGACTTCACTTTTAGCCTCCAATTTGTATTTTAGAATAGTATAAACACAAAATAGAGTATAATAGGAAGTGCCTAATTATTTTTCCTACATTTATTTATTTTTGAATGATGGCATTTTATTTACTCAATAAATATCCTCTAACTTCTTTTTTTCATCTTTTTACATATATTCTCAAAACTCCCCTGTTTTGAAAATTATTTTAAACTCCTGAAATGATAAATTATATTCTGGGTCATTGAAAGAACTTTCAGACAAGGGTTTTAAGGCACTCTCCTTAATCATTAAGAAATCATGAAGAATGAAAGAAGTGATGAAAAAATTATGATAGGCAAACCATGTCATAGTTTTCATAAGGAATTAGTAAGAAAGCATATTCCCTACACTATAGTCCGATGTATTTGATGGTAATACTGGACACATTTACTGGATTATTAGAGAGATGTCTTGCGAGCATTTGGAAAGATATGTAGAAGCACTCATGAACACTTGCAATAAGCCATGGCAGAAAAACTAATTTCCTTTGTTGGAAAGATCATTGCAGGGGTGGACGAGGGGGCAGCTGCAATGAATAGCGTATAACTCTCATCGTTAATATCCCTCCTGCTGTATTCCGTCTATTCTGTGTAGTGCTGCCAAATGAAATGTCCACTTTTAAATGATGAGAATTTGCATAATTCCAGTATTAATGACAAGTGGGGAAAGAAACACAGTATTAAAATTATACCCCAAATGAGAAATGGTCAACAGCAACTTCAAAGGAGTTCATTAGCTACAGCATTTTTTTTTCCTGTTCCTTTGCTCTAGGTAGAATACTGGCCAGCATTAATTTAACAAGGTTTTTTTTTTTTTAATTGTTTTTTTTTTTAATTTTTTATTGTTATGTTAATCACCATACATTACATCATTAGTTTTTGATGTAATGTTCCATGATTCATTGTTTGTGCATAACACCCAGTGCTCTACGCAGAATGTGCCCTCTTTAATACCCATCACCAGGCTAACCCATCACCCCACCCTGCTCCCCTCTAGAACCCTCAGTTTGTTTTTCAGAGTCCATCGTCTCTCATGGTTCGTCTCCCCCTCCGACTTACTCCCCTCCATTCTTCCCCTCCTGCTATCTTCTTCTTTTTTCTTAACATATATTGCATTATTTGTTTCAGAAGTACAGATCTGTGATTCAACAGTCCTGCACAATTCACAGCGCTCACCATAGCACATACCCTCCCCAGTGTCTATCACCCAACCACCCCATCCCTCCCACCCCCCACCACTCCAGCAACCCTCAGTTTGTTTCCTGAGATTAAGAATTCCTCATATCAGTGAGGTCTTATGATACATGTCTTTCTCTGATTGACTTATTTCACTCAGCATAACACCATCGAGTTCCATCCACGTCGTTGCAAATGGTAAGATCTCATTCCTTTTGATGGGTGCATAATATTACATTGGGTATATATACCACATCTTCTTTATCCATTCATCTGTCGATGGACATCTTGGCTCTTTCCACAGTTTGGCTATTGTGGACATTGCTGCTATAAACATTGGGGTGCACGTACCCCTTCGGATCCCTACATTTGTATCTTTGTGGTAAATACCCACTAGTGCAATTGCTGGATCATATGAAAGCTCTATTTTCAACTCTTTCAGGAACCTCCATACTGTTTTCCAGAGTGGTTGCACCAGCTTGCATTCCCACCAACAGTGTAGGAGGGTTCCCCTTCCTCCGCATGCCCGCCAACATCTGTCGTTCCCTGACTTGTTAACTTTAGCCATTCTGACTGGTGTGAGGTGGTATCTCATTGAGGTTTTGATTTGGATTTCCCTGATGCCGAGCAGTGTTGAGCACTTTTTCATGTGTCTGTTGGCCATTTGGATGTCTTCTTTGGACAAATGTCTCTTCATGTCTTCTGCCCATTTCTTGATTGGATTACTTGTTCTTTGGGTGTTGAGTTTAATAAGTTCTTTATAGATTTTGGATACTAGCTCTTTATCTGATATGTCATTTGCAAATATCTTCTCCCATTCTGTCGGTTGTCTTTTGGTTTTGTGGACTGTTTCTTTTGCTGTGCAAAAGCTTTTTATCTTGATGAAATCCCAATAGTTCATTTTTGCCCTTGCTTCCCTTGCCTTTGGCGATGTTTCTAGGAAGAAGTTGCTGCGGCTGAGGTCGAAGAGGTTGCCGCCTGTGTTCTCCTTTAGGATTTGGATGGACTCCTGTCTCACATTTAGGTCTTTCAACCATTTTGAGTCTATTTTTGTGTGTGGTGTAAGGATATGGTCCAGTTTCATTCTTCTGCATGGGGCTGTCCAATTTTCCGAACACCATTTGTTGAAGAGACTGTCTTTTTTCCACTGGACATTCTTTCCTGCTTTGTCAAAGATGAGTTGACCATAGAGTTGACGGTCCATTTCTGGGCTCTCGATTCTGTTCCATTGATCGATGTGTCTGTTTTTGTGCCAGTACCATACTGTCTTGATGATGACAGCTTTGTAATAGAGCTGGAAGTCCGGAATTGTGATGCCGCCAGCTTTGCTTTTCTTTTTCAATATTCCTCTGGCTATTCGGGGTCTCTTCTGGTTCCATACAAATTTTAGGATTATTTGTTCCATTTCTTTGAAAAAAGTGGATGGTATTTTGATGGGGATTGCATTGAATGTGTAGATTGCTCTAGGTAGCATTGACATCTTCACAATGTTTATTCTTCCAATCCATGAGCATGGAACGTTTTTCCATTTCTTTGTGTCTTCTTCAATCCTTTCATGAGTATTTTATACTTTTCTGAGTACAGATCTTCTGCCTCTTTGGTTAAGTTTATTCCTAGGTATCTTATGCTTTTGGCTGCAATTGTAAATGGGATCGACTCCTTGATTTGTCTCTCTTCTGTCTTGTTGTTGGTGTATAGGAATGCCACTGATTTCTGTGCAGTGATTTTATATGCTGCCACTTTACTGAATTCCTGTATGAGTTCTAGCAGTTTTGAGGTGGAGTCTTTTGGGTTTTCCACATACAGTATCATATCATCTGCAAAGAGTGAGAGTTTGACTTCCTCCTTGCCAATTTGGATGCCTTTGAAATCTTTCTGTTGTCTGATTGCTGTGGCTAGGACTACTAATACTATGTTGAATAGCAGTGGTGATAGTGGACATCCCTGCCACGTTCCTGACCTTAGGGGGAAAGCTCTCAGCTTTTCCCCATTGAGAATGATATTCGCTGTAGGTTTTTCATAGATGGCTTTTATGATATTGAGGTATGTACCCTCTATCCCTATACTCTGAAGAGTTTTGATCAAGAAAGGATGATGTACTTTGTCAAATGCTTTTTCTGCCTCTATTGAGAGGATCATATGTTTCTTGTTCTTTCTTTTGTTAATGTATTGTATCACGTTGATTGATTTGCGGATGTTGAACCAACCTTGCAGCCCTGGGATAAATCCCACTTGGTCATGGTGACTAATCCTTTTAATGTACTGTTGGATCCTATTGGCTAGTATTTTGGTGAGAATTTTTGCATCCATGTTCATCAAGGATATTTGTCTGTAATTCTCCTTTTTGATGGGGTCTTTGTCTGGTTTTGGGATCAAGGTAATGGTGGCCTCATAAAACGTGTTTGGAAGTTTTCCTTCCATATCTACTTTCTGGAAGAGTTTCAGGAGAATAGGTATTAATTTTTCTTTAAATGTTTCGTAGAATTCCCCTGGGAAGCCATCTGGCCCTGGGCTTTTGTTTGTTGGGAGATTTTTGATGACTGCTTCAACTTCCTTAGGGGTTATAGGTCTGTTCAGGTTTTCTATTTCTTCCTGGTTCAATTTTGGTAGTTGATACATCTCCAGGAATGCACCCATTTCTTCCAGGTTATCTAATTTGCTGGCTCATAATATGTTCTTATAATTGTTTGTATGTCTTTGGTGTTGGTTGTGATCTCTCCTCTTTCATTCATGATTTTATTGATTTGGGTCATTTCTCTTTTCTTTTTGATCAGTCTGGCCAGGGGTTTATCAATCTTGTTAATTCTTTCAAAGAACCAGCTCCTAGTTTCATTGATCTGTTCTACTGTCCTTTTGGTTTCTATTTCATTGATTTCTGCTCTGATCTTTATTATTTCTCTTCTCCTGCTGGGTTTAGGCTTTATTTGCTGTTCTTTCTCCAGCTCCTTTAGGTGTAGGGTTAGGTTGTGTATTTGAGACCTCTCTTGTTTCTTGAGAAAGGCTTGCATTGCTATATACTTTCCTCTCAGGCCTGCCTTTGCTGTATCCCAAAGATTTTGAACAGTTGTGTTTTCATTTTCACTGGTTTCCATGAATTTTTTAAATTCTTCTTTAATTTCCTGGTTGACCCATTCATTCTTTAGTAGGATGCTCTTTAGCCTCCATGTATTTGAGTTCTTTCTGACTTTTCTCTTGTGATTGAGTTCTAGTTTCAAAGCATTGTGGTCTGAAAATATGCAGGGAATAATCCCAATCTTTTGGTACCGGTTGAGACCTGATTTGTGACCTAGGATGTGATCAATTCTGGAGAATGTTCCATGGGCACTAGAGAAGAATGTGTATTCTGTGGCTTTGGGATGGAATGTTCTGAATATGTCTGTGAAGTCCATTTGGTCCAGTGTTTCATTTAAAGTCTTTATTTCCTTGTTGATCTTTTGCTTAGATGATCTGTCCATTTCAGTGAGGGGGGTGTTAAAGTCCCCCACTATTATTGTATTGTTGTCAATGTGTTTCTTTGCTTTTGTTATTAATTGCCTTATATAATTGGCTGCTCCCATGTTAGGGGCATAGATATTTACAATTGTTAGATCTTCTTGTTGGATAGACCCTTTAAGTAGGATATACTGTCCTTCCTCATCTCTTATTACAGTCTTTGTTTTAAAATCTAATTGGTCTGATATAAGGATTGCCACCCCAGCTTTCTTTTGGTGTCCATTAGCATGGTAAATGGTTTTCCACCCCCTCACTTTCAATCTGGGGGTGTCTTTGGGTCTAATATGAGTCTCTTGCAGACAGCATATGGATGGGTCTTGTTTTTTAATCCAATATGATAGCCTGTGTCTTTTGATTGGGTCATTTAGCCCATTTACATTCAGGGTAACTATTGAAAGATATGAATTTAGTGCCATTGTATTGCCTGTAAGGTGACTGTTACTGTATATTGTCTGTGTTCCTTTCTGATCTGTGCTGCTTTTAAGGTCTCTCTTTGCTTAGAGGACCCCTTTCAATATTTCTTGGAGGGCTAGTTTTGTGTTTGCAAATTCCTTTAGTTTTTGTTTGTCCTGGAAGCTTTTTATCTCTCCTTCAATTTTCAATGACACCCTAGCTGGATATAGTCTTCTTGGCTGCATATTTTTCTCGTTTAGTGCTCTGAAGATATCATGCCAGTCCCTTCTGGCCTGCCAGGTCTCTGTGGATAGGTCTGTTGCCAGTCTAACGTTTCTACCATTGTAGGTTACATATCTCTTCTCCCGAGCTGCTTTCAGGGTTTTCTCTTTGTCTCTGAGACTCATAAGTTTTACTATTAGATGTCGGGGTGTTGACCTATTTTTATTGATTTTGAGAGGGGTTCTCTGTGCCTCCTGGATTTTGATGCCTGTTTCCTTCCCCACATTAGGGAAGTTCTCTGCTATAATTTGCTCCAATATACCTTCTGTCCCTCTCTCTCTTTCTTCTTCTTCTGAGATCCCAATTATTCTAATGTTGTTTCGTCTTATCGTATCGCTTATCTCTCGAATTCTGCCCTCGTGTTCCTGTAGTTGTTTCTCTCTCTCTTTCTCAGCCTCTTTATTTTCCATCATTTAGTCTTCTATATCGCTGATTCTCTCTTCTGCCTCATTTATCCTAGCAGTTAGTGCCCCCATTTTTGATTGCACCTCATTAATAGCCTTTTTGATTTCGACTTGGTTAGATTTTAGTTCTTTTATTTCTCCAGAAAGGGTGTCTCTAATAACTTCCATGCTTTTTTCAAGCCCAGCTAGTATCTTTAAAGTCATGATTCTGAACTCTAGGTCTGACATCGTACTAATGTCCGTATTGAGTAGGTCCCTGGCAGATGGTACTACCTCTTGTTCTTTTTGCTGAGGTGATTTTTTTCGTCTTGTCATTTTGTCCAGAGGAGAATAGATAAATGAGAGAACAAAATGCTAACAGGTTAACAACGTCCCCAGCAAATATACTCTATACAAATCAGAAAAGACCTGAAACCAGGGGAAAAGAAAGAGAAAGAAAGAAAAAAGAAAGAGAAAAAAAAAGATAAAGTAAAAGATAAAAACAAAAAAACAGGGCAAAACAAAAAAAAAACAGAATATGATCAAATGTGATCAGGCTAGCACATAGATCAGTGCCACACACTATATTTTGGGCGTATTTTGGTGTGTTAGAAGAAAGTGCCTCCTGAAATTTTAAAGGAAGAAAGACTTATATATGTACAAAATAAGGGTTGATACAATGAAGGGATGGAAGATGACTGTAAAGATGAAAATTATAAAAGATTTTATAAAAGGAATTGATAAGAAGTTGTTTGAAAAAAGAAAGAAGAAGATTTAAAAAAAAAGAAAAGAAAAAAAAGGGAGAGAATGTGATCAGGCAGGAGACTAGAACAAAGCCGTGCACTAGTGATTTAGGGTATATTTTGATCCGTTAGAAGAAACTGTATCTCAAAATTTTAAAGAGAGAACAACTTATATATATACGCCAAAAATAAGGGTAACTACTATGAAGGGATAAAGTATGACTCTAAAAATGAAAAATAAAAAATATTTTTTTTAAAAAAGGGATTGATAAGATGTTGGTTGAAAAAGGGAAAAAGAAAATTTCAAAAAAAAATCAGCTAAAAAAATATTAACTTTGAAAAACTAATGAATCATGGTAAAAAAAAAAACCATGAATTCTATGTGCAGTATTCCCCTAGGGCTGGAGTTCTCCCATTCTCCTTGATCGGTAAACTTGGTCTTGGCTTGCTGGCTGTTCCTGCTGATCTTCTGGGGGAGGGGCCTGTTGCCGTGGTTCCCAAATGTCTTTGCCAGAGGTGGAATTGCCCCGCCCTTGTGAGTCTGGGCTAAGCAAGCTGCTCGGGTTTGCTCTCAGGAGCTTTTGTTCCCTGCAAGCTCTCGGTACAGCTTTGGAGGACTAGAGTGAAAATGGTGGCCTCCCAATCTCCGCCCAGAGGAGCCGAGAACTCGGGGCCCCACTCCTCAGTGTGCCCCCAGAGAAAAGCAGTCAGTCACTCCCATGTCCCCGGTCTCCGGCCGCACTCCGTGCTCACCAGGCCTGTGACCGAGTGTTTCTATCTCTGGCACCCGACCCCCTGTGGAGTCTCCAAACCCAGCAGATCCCTGCGGTGCGCTCCCGCGCTGCTCCTCCCGGGGAAAGAAGGGGAGTCTCCCCGGATCTGCCACTTGTTGGGTCCCTGCTGGAGGAGCAGTGGCCCGACTGGGCCGCGGATCACAGTTTATGGCCACCCCGAGCTGAGAGCCCACGCCTCGGCTCCGTCTCTGCAGCCGGCTTCCCCGCTCCGATCCCTGGGAGCTCTGGCGCACTCAGGCACCCCCGGTCTTTCTGTGACCCCGAGGGTCCTGAGACCACACTGTCCCGCGAGGGTTCCACCCCCCGCTTAGCCACTGGAGCGACGTCCCTCAGCGGAGCCGACTTCTAAAAGTTCTGATTTTGTGCTCCGCGGCTCTAGCACTTGCCAGAAGCGGCCGAAGGAGGCCCCCTCCCCCGCCGTCTATCCTCCCGAATATCGCCTCGGGTTCACTTCTCCGCACGTCCTACCTTCCAGAAAGTGGTTGCTTTTCTGTTCAGAGAGTTGTTGCTATTCTCTTCGATCTCCTGTTGAGTTCGTAGGTGTTCAAAATGGTTTGACCCGTATTCAGCTGAATTCCTGAGACCAGAGGGGAAATCCAGGTCTCCTACTCCTCTGCCATCTTGCTCCGCCCCCTTTAAATTGTTTCTCAAGATAATTTAGGGATTTATTGACTCATGAAACTGTGATAGGTTTTATCAGGAAAACCCCGCATCTATGTGATCTATAATTGCTTTTCAAACTGCCATAGCATTTCTAAATCAAGCCCTGGTTGTTAATTAACATGTGGAAATGGGAAAATATCATTATTCTCTCTATATCCAAATTGTTTCCATTGTAGTCTGTGTTGCAATTCTACTTGAGAAAGGATTTAAAACATTCATGAATGTCTTTAAGGCTTGTAAGCAACTCATTATTTTCATACTGTATGAGAATGGTAATGTAAAAATCCTAAATCTGTAACTCCAATTTTAGGACCTTGCCAAGTTCCCCCCAAGACAGTATAGAATTACTGACAAATCCCTATGAAAGCAATTTCTATTACTGCAGCATTAAAGTTTTCTATTGGCAGTGAACCCCATTATAAAACTAGCATTGAATGTTGGGGGACAAGATCAGCATATCCTTATAACAGCTACCAGGTTTTTCTATCTATAATTTTTACTTCAAAAAAATTTTAGGGGAACCTGGGTGGCTCAGTCATTAAGCATCTGCCTTCAGCTCAGGTCATGATCCCAGAGTCCTGGGATCAAGCCCCGCATCGGGCTCCCTGCTCCACGGGAAGCCTGCTTCTCCCTCTCCCACTCCCCCTGCTTGTGTTCCCTCTCTCGCTGTGTCTCTCTCTGTCAAATAAATAAATAAAATCTTAAAAACATAATTTTAAATATATAACTCTTACCTGTGAGTAACAGAGAAGAAACTGGTGTTCCCAGAGGGGAGGTAGGTGGGGAATGGGTGAAATAGGTGAAGAGTATTAAAAGGTACAAACTTCCAGTTATAAAATAAATAAAGATGAGAATTGCAGCATAGGGAATATTGTCATGAATATTGTAGTAATGTATGGTGACGACGCTTATCCTGATAAACATGGAGTAATGTATAGAATTGCAAAATCACTATATTGTACACCTGAGACTAATATAACATTGCATGTCAATTATACTTGAATAATAACTAAGAGATAAATGCTGAGGAAAAATGTAAAACTGAGAAAAATATTCAAAGAAAACACCTATAGTTTAATGACCCAAAAATGGAACTGACATGATTGTATGTTTTCCACATTTTCTCTACTTGAATGTAGTGCATGCCTACAGTTTACCCACAAATTGGGATCCTACTCTATAAGCTCCTACTTTATAGAATTTTTTCACTTAACAATACAGCATCACCATTTCCCCATGGTATTAGATGTTCTTCAAAGTATTATTCTCATAGGTACATAGTTGCTGTTATATTTAAGGCCATCACTTAGATATACGGTGCAGTGGGAACTGCATGTTTTATTTTGTCTAACTCATATGCTATAATTTAACCTTTTAGAGAAGATTTGTGTTTTCAGTTATTAGAACCTAAAATATTTCCCCAAAATATCCCTTTCTAAATAGTCCATAACTTATATATGTTTTACCTGTCATCATTTGTAGCACTAATGTACAAAAGACTTTAAAGCTGATAAATTATTTCAGAGAAGTTTTTCAAGTGTAGTATAATTTTTCTACCCAAATATATGACATAAAGTATATAGAAAAACAAGCATCCCTGGATCCTCTGTAAAGCTTTCTCTGGAGAAACAGCAAAATTCAAGTATGTGAGATTTACTTTTAATGAATTAATCTATTGTAGCAAAGGAGGAATTTTCCATTCATCATTATCCATACAATTCATGTGTATTCTTAAGTATAAACAACATGGGGGCTCTTGGGTGGCTCAGTCAGTTAAGCATCTGCCCTCTCTCTCAAATAGATAAATAAAATCTTTAAAAAAATAGAATTACATAAATTTAAAAATAGTATAAACAACATTATTAGAAAAGCCATGAGTACGTGAATAGGAGACAAGAATAGACTTGTTTCTGAAATACTCAGTATAATTTAAAATATATTCATCTTGTCTGCTTCTTCATAATTGGTTCAAAAGCATGGAATATCTTTAATTCTCAAAGTTGAACTACAACATTTGTTTTGTCAACACTTTAATTTAATGAGTGTATGCAGTAATTTCTTAAAGTTAAAAAAATAAGATTCAAGGAAATGAATTCCTAAAATATTTAACATTTTTTTATCCACAATCATTATTGTAAACAATATTAAGTTTTACAAAAACACCAATTTGTCACTTTGTCCAACATTTGCATGAATGTGTATGTGTGCATGAGCAATGCATGCAAATATGGTTTTAAATCTTTCAACACAGAATGGAGGAGCTTGACCAACAAGCCA
This sequence comes from Zalophus californianus, assembly GCF_009762305.2. Classification (NCBI taxonomy): domain Eukaryota; kingdom Metazoa; phylum Chordata; class Mammalia; order Carnivora; family Otariidae; genus Zalophus; species Zalophus californianus. The sequence goes on from NC_045612.1 coordinate 8,630,330, forward strand.
AATGACATTCAGACAGAAGAGTCTGTTGACATTTTCAAGGAATATAGGCAGAAGCCCCCAATAGTCTCTCAAGAATAACACTATAATAACACTATGGTATAAAGTTTTCTTCAACATTTCCTAGCAGCAATAATAATTACAACCAGCATTTACTCAAGTAACCAGGCGCTTAGCACAGTGTGAAGTACTTTATCTAGCTTTAACCTCGCAATAAGCCCATCTGGTAAGAGCTAAGATGATGACAAAATTTTGAAAAAGAACAAAAGTACCTCTGTGGGAGTTGTGGGATCAGGGACTCTAGGCCAAGGGGCCTGGGAGGAGTCTCACCTACTTCTGCATTGGGTTTTAGGCAGACCACAGTATGGGCTGCGGAACCAGCCAAAGTCTCTCTAGACTATGGTGGGGGAAACCCGGGAGAGTGCTGACTTGGACAGACACCCATGGATGAGAGAGCTTTTGCAAAAATTCAGCCTTCTTGAGAAGAGATTCCAACACTTTGATGGAGGGAAAAAACAAAACAACGAAAAACAAAAACTGAGTTTGGACGCAGTGGAAAGGGTAAGAACTTGGCCAGCACCGCCCCTTCCCTGGAGCAGCAGAGGGCAGGGACAACTAGAGGACAGAGAGCTCTCTTATGGGGCTGTGGGAGAGAAGTGAGTGCCTGGGTGCTCCAGCTGTGTGCAAAGCTGCCGGAGAAGCCTGTTTCTCTCCAGCAGCACCAAGAGTACTGAAGTGGGGGACCTCCATGAATGGGGGGAAGGTGAGGGATCAGAAAAGAGGCTGATAAGGATATCAAAGGGTATTAAAGGGATGCAATTCCTGCTGGGTGCTTTCAGGACTCCAGCAGGAGGCCCACCCATTAGACAATGGGAGAACCTCACCCAAGAATCCCATCACCTGGCCCATGGACAACCCCATGGCCCCAAGTTCTAAACTCACACCACCACCACCACCCCTCCCCGTTCTGTGGTTCGCTCCTTGATGCAACAGTGAGAGTGAACTCCAATAAACAGGGACTCCCTCAGAAAACAGGCCAGGGTCTGTGGACTTGGGAAAAACCACAAATTTGAGCTGTGGTGCCACCTTCTGGAAAACAAAGAGGGCTTCGTTTTTGGAAAAAGAGAGGCTTCGGGCAACCAGCTTGGTGATTTATAAGAACCAGAGAAGACATAACCTTAAGAATGCTGCCACAAGAGGGAGTATGAAGCGTGCAGCAGGTGTATCCATACAAGGTTGGAGTAAGTCCCAGATATAAGCAATGACCAATGAAAAACACTTCCCACCTGAAGATAACAGGAAAGATTTTGAGAAGTTGTCTAATACTTCCAATACAAGACAGCAGAGCTCAACAAACTGATCCTTCAGATATGATGGGGGGTGGGGGACTAAAGACTTTTCCCGAAAAACAAAAGCAAAGTGAGGTCATCACCACTATACCTGCCTTGCACGAAAAGCTGAAAAGAGTGCTTTTGAGCTGGAGTGAAAAGAGGCAAATCAGTAACATAAAAATATTTGAAAATACCTAACACTCTGGTAAAGGTAAATATACAGTCAAATTTAGAAAACTCTAAATCTGTAATAGGAGGGTGTGTTAAACATTTAACTATAGTATAAAGGTTAAAGAAAATATTAAAAATAACTATAGCTACGATAATTTGTTAAAGAATACACAATATAAAAAGAGGTAATTGTGATATCAAAACCATAAAAGGGGGAATAAATGTAGAGCTTTTGTATGCGATTAAAGTTAAGTTGCTATCGCCTTAAACTGAACTGTTTTATCTATGAGATGTTTTATGTTAGCCTCACTGTCACTACAAAGGAAATACTTATACTACACTTACAAAGATAAAGAGACAGAAAGCAGAACACACCACCATGGAAAATGACCAATTCATAAAGATAAGCAGAAAGAAAGGGGGTAGAAAACCAATGGGAATTACAAAACAGACATAATACAATCAATAAGATGGCATCAGTAACTCCTTACATATCAATAATAACTCTGAATGTAAATAGATTGAACTCCCCAATCAAAAGGCACACAGTGGCTGGATGGATTAAAATAAACAAGACTGAACTATAGGCTGCCTACAAGAGACTGTATTCAGATTAAACATGCATAGACTCAAAGAGAAGGGATGGAAAATGATATTCAATGCAAGTAGAAATCAAAAGAAAGAAAAGATAGCTATACTTTTATCAGATAAAATAGACTTTAGGCCAAAAATGGTAACAAGAGGCAAAGAAGGTTATTATATAGTGATAAAGGGGTCAATTTGTCAAGAAAATATTGTAATCATAATTATATGCACACCCAACACTGGAGCACTTCAATATATTAAGCAAATACTAACAGGTCTGAAGGGAGAAACAGACAACAATACAATAATAGTAGGGGACATCAATGCCCCACTTTGAGCAATGCATAGATAATCCAGACAGAAAATCAACAAGAAAACACTGGACTTGGGGGCGCCTGGGTGGCTCAGTTGGTTGGGCGACTGCCTTCGGCTCAGGTCGTGATCCTGGAGTCCTGGGATCGAGTCCCACATCGGGCTCCCCGCTCAGCGGGGAGTCTGCTTCTCCCTCTGACCCTCTTCCCTCTCGTGCTCTCTGTCTCTCATTCTCTCTCTCAAATAAATAAATAAAATCTTTAAAAAAAAAAAAAAAAAAAAGAAAACACTGGACTTGAACCACACGTTAGACCAAGTGGATTTAACAGACATATACAGAATATTCCATTCAACAGCAGCAGAATACACATAATTATCAAGTGTACATGGAACATTCTCCAGGATAGATAGTATGATAGGCCACAAAACAAGTCAGCAAATTCAAGAAGATTGAAATCGTACCAAGTATCTTTTCCTAGCACAATGGTAAAAGAAAAAAAAAAAAAAACTAGAAATCCACAAGAGGAAAACTGGAAAATGTACAAGTATGTGGAAACTAAATAATATACTCCTGTAAAAGAAGAAATCAAAAGTGAAATCAGAAAATATATCAAAACAAACGAAATGAAAATACACCCAAACCTATGGGATGCTTCAAAAGCAGTTCTTAGGAGGATGTTTATAGTGATAAAAGACATATATTAAGAAAATAGAAAGCTCTCAAATAAACAACCAAACTTTACAGCTCAAGGACCTAGAAAAAGAACAAACTAAGCCCAACATTGGCAGAAGGAAGGAAATAAACACAGATCAGAGTGGAAATCAATAAAATAGAGACCAGAAAAACAGGAACTAGTTTTCTGAAATGATAAACAAAACTGACAAAACTTTAGTTAGACTAAGTAAGAAAGTAACAGAGAAGACTCAAATAAATTTAGAAATGACAGAGTACATATTACAACTGATACTATGGTACTACAGGGATTATAAGAGACTACCATGAACAATTATACACCAACAAAATGGATAACCTAAAATAAATGAATAAGTTCCAAAAAATGAAGAGTAGGCAACACTCCCAAACTCATTTTATGAGGCCAGCATTACCCTGATACCAAAGCCAGAGAAGGACCCTAAAAGCAAAGAAATCATATGCCAATATTTCTGAGGAATACAGATGCAAAAATTCTCAACAAAACATTAGTAAACTTCATCACTTTACTTTATACCTTACTACTGCATCTGGATTCTAGGCTTCATGGTGTTTTGATTCAGGTTATCAGGCTCCTTACCTCAGATCCAAAGACATTTTCCATGCCTTCCCTTACTCAACCTCATTTCTGCGTTTGACACTGATGATTCTCCTCACTTCTTGAAATGTACTACTCTCTTGGCCTTAATGCCACACGTCGACTTCATACCAACCTTCTAGTTCTTCTTCCTTCCTTCACTCCTTAAATGCAGGTGCTTAAAAATGTTTTAGTTTTTGTCCAATGTTCTTTTTATTCTATTGTCTATAGGAAATCCAATCAACTCTTTGGCTTCAACTACAATGTTGACCTGCTGGATATTTCTACCCCCATCAAACTTTTATTCCTACTCTTAGTCCCATATCCACTGATGACAACCAGGCCTCCAAACTCATACTTCCTTCTCACTCACCATCTGCTTAGTCACCAATTTCTGAACAATCTGTCTTCTAAATATTTCTAAATCTGCCTCCTCTTCTTTATCTCTATCAATGCCATCCTATTTCATGATCTCAATGTCTCTTTCCCAGACATGAACAAAGCCCCAAATGATCTTACCTTGATACTGCTGTCATTTGAGCTTAATCAGATATATAGTCCATGTGAAGCCAATGAAATGTTTTCAAAAGGAAAGTGATATGATAAGAGTAGCATTAAAGAACAAGAAACATTATGCCTACAGTGTGGAGAATAGAAACTTAAGGGCGGGAGGAACAGCTAAGTGGTTATTGTAGTAACCTAGGTGAGAGATGAGAACCTAAACTAAACAATGAAGGGAAGGAATATAAAGCAGGGGACAGATTAAAAATATATCCAGGAGACAAATGGTTAGGACAGAGTGATTGATACAAGACATGAAATAAAGCAATATTTATTTTACTAAGCTTTCAGGGAATTAACATTTATGCTATCTTAATTTTTGCACATTTCTGCCATATATCATATATTCACCAGTATGGTCCCACCCTACCTTTCATATTTACAGATTTTTCCAATTTAGATATAATCAACTCAATACCGCCCTCTTCCCCTCAACTATGCATATCAAATCTGCTATTTAAATTTCCCTCTCAGGGGCGCCTGGGCGGCTCAGTCGGTTAAGCATCCAACTTTCAATTTCTGCTCAGGTCATGATCTCAGTGTCCTGAGATTGAGCCCCACATGGGGCTCCACACTCAGCGAAGAGTCTTCTTGTCCCTCTCCCTCCTCCTCTGCCCCTCCCAATGTTCACACCTGTGTGTGTGCCCTCTCTCTCTCTAAATAAAATCTTTAAAAAAACTAAATAAATTTCCCTTTCAATAGGAATTAAACATTTAACATACAGTCAGTGATTTGGAGGATAAAAGACACGTATCATCTCTCAGCAGCTAGAAGTTACAAGCATTTTTATAATTTTTACACCAAAATAAATGCATTTGTGGTTTTGTTTTCCTTTTCTGTATTTTTTCCCCTTTAGTTATGGGATGTCCAATTCTTTCAAGGAAACCTAAATATTTACAAGTTTCCAATTGTTCCACTTCTTCAACAGTTAGCCTTTTTATGCACAATGAACATGTCTATTCTTTCACATTTTATGTTGATTTGCATTATAAAAACCAAGCTCTGTCTTAACATAATTGCTAAATATCTGCTAATTGCTGGTAGTTTATGAACCTGATTTCAGAGTTGACATTTTTATTGATTGTTGTCATTATCCTTAATAACAGATTAATTGCTCCTGGGACGCACATGATATTTTGATATATGCACATTTCACAGAATTAAAGTATGATTACATCTTAAAATTTGAACGAACCTTATAGGTCAATGAAGCAAATTTAACATTTAAATTCTTTAAATAATCCCTATTCAAAACATATAGATATGACCCACACCACCACCAGCAAAACATAAAATGAAGGACATTTGCTAGTAGCAGCCATGAGAGGAAAAATGATCATTTAAAAAAATTTAGGTATTTGATGCTATTGTAAATGGAATTGTTCCTCTAATTTCTCTTTCTACAGTTGCACTGTTAGTTAGTGTATAAGAAAGCAACTGATTTCTGTGCATTGATTTTGTATCCTGCATAACTATCTCAGTGAGCTTAGTAATAAGAGTACATACTACATGCCAAGGGTTGTTCTAAGTGCTAACATGTATGAACTCATGCTATCCTGGATGAAGATATTATTATTAAATATGATCCATTTTGTAGATGCTGAGACTGAGGTACAGAGAGGCAAAATAAATCTATTCAACGACATGCAACTAGTTAACGACAGAGCTAGGTTTCAGATTCAGGCTGTTTGTGTGACTCTAGAGCCCAGGCATTTAATGGCTACACTATGATTTCTCCTTGAGTCTGGTAAAAAAGCATTAGAATAATTGTTCAGTGATGGAGTTTAGCCTTTTTACACTGATTTTCATCCTTTCTCTATTTCTGACAGACTATTTGGATTATACTAGGAAGTTCACAGGGCTTTGTTGCCAAATTATTCTAATTGGCAAGAATAGAAAGTACCGGATGCCCATTATGTACTCACAGAACATCTATGTTCTACACTCTGTTGGAACTTTTGTTTATTCAAGAATATATTTATTCTTACCATTGGAAATGCACAGCTTCAGCTGCGAGTGAAATCAACCTCAGTCATTCTGTTACACTCAATGTTTGAAAAGAATATGCATCATTTCTTCAGTCAGCTGGATTTCTTTCCACAATGATATGCTGCATTGATCAGCTCTGAAAGTATTTATAACCCACCTCATTTTAATAGGACTATTAATACTCCTGATGTTTCAACAAACAGTATTAATCGTTTCGGTCTTGACGTATTGACAAATGATTTGATATGTAGAAAAGGAAAACATAATCAAAGACAACCAAATTTCATCTTTCAGCTGCTCATGCAAGAAAATAATGTTAACATTATTTAAAGTTTCAAAGAGGATTAACAACTATACTGGTGAGAAGTACCCAACAAAAACAACCCAGTCATAAGTTAGCAGTAGATACTGGCAATAAAACAAGATGCTCTGGTTAAGAATGTCTTATCATCCCAGAATGAAGCATCAATCCTAAATTCGTGGTATTAAAGGCATACTTCTGAAGATTTACTTCTCATAATCGGTTTGGTTTGCAAAGGTCAGAGTATACTCTGACAGGGAGGCCCTTTGCAAGGATTTTATAGCCTAGGAGTAGAACAAATGATTGCTCCCAGCGCTAAAACTGTGATGAAAATCTCTGGAATTGGGTTCACAGTAATAGTATGACTAGATGACAGGAATGGTAGACATTGACTTAATGTTATGAAACAAAAGCACATTGTAAAATATAATCAGAAAATATAACTTCACCTTTAATTTACACATTCTTTCTATGCAAATCAAAGCTACTGATTTTAATACGTAGTAAGCCTTATCCATACATCCAATGAACATGTTGCTTCAAAATAACACTTACTGGGGCACCTGGCTGGCTCAGTCAAGAAAAACATGCAACTCTTGATCTTGGGGTTGTGAGTTCGAGCCCCATGTTGGGTATAGAGATGACTTAAAATAAAATCTTAAAAAAATAATACATTCCAATACTACTGCTCATGCTCAGAACACATTTGGAATTCATCATTTGGAATTCTCTTGAAAGCCAGCTGAAAGCCACTTGAGAAACTTGTCTAAGTAATTATTATACTTTGTTTTAGAAAAAAAAATTGTCAATTTTCCACTTAGTAATTTCACACTACTTTTTAGTGTATAGTTAAAACATTCTTATCCACCTGCAAACGATGAGAGCAATACCAAAATGGTGACTGGTGCATGGAAGATGCTAAATTAATGTTTTGTGGGTAACTGAATAAGTGAGATGCAGGCTCCAGAGATAATTCCAAGAAGGAAGCTTCATGAATTATTTAAGCAGTAACTTCATCACTGAAAGAAGTTTATGTTCTCCCATGTGTACTACTTAGAAGGGGATGACACTTCTCTGGATGGATGAGTTCAAATCTTCACATTATAAAATCAATCACCTTATTTTTAAGTCACACTCGGTATATTCAGAGTTTAACTTCTAGTCCAAGATTTTTCAGAATTTGAATTTATTCAGATGGATTTTATATTTTGTAAGGCAAATCAGAAGTTATCTACTGCCTTATAAATAATGCATAGGGAATAGGAATAGATGTAGTAACATGAAGTTGGTTTATTATGAGTGAAAAAACATTTAACACCAGTTCTGTTCAAATACAACTGAAAAACACAAGCAATTTTTCATATCTTTACCCTCTTTTTATGAGAGTTACCCCATTAGCAGGCTGCCACTGTAGCAATGCTCCCGTGAGGTTCGTAGACATGTTCTTCTATGCATTTAATCAAGGAAAAATTAGCAAAACTCACCAACCAATGGATTGTCTTCAGTAAAATGACCAGGAATTGTTGGTGGTCTATCCAATGTTGGGTAGCGAGTTTGTGTGATTTTTTTCCCAATTTTCAACCAATCATTTGGGTGCAATACACATGCAGTCAGGGCAAAACAAAACAGAACAAACAGACAAGGACTGGATTGGAGCCCTGGAATTCTGCCATTCCCAGGAGCATAGTGTAATGAAATGATGACGATTCTAGGAGTTTCAACTACTAGGACATCCTGAGGCTAACCCATGTATTTTTAAGCCAGTTATTGCTGCCATGGCTCCTTCTCCAAGGTACCCAGGAATTCCATGGGGACAGTAAGTGGGTAAACTAAGTCATCCTTTCTCTTGCTGCCAATTCAGGGATTACGGTATAATCAACTTCCCCTTTGTGCTTACAGTAAAACTTACCCTTAATCTCAAAGCTTCAGGATAGAAAGGACACCTTCCCTTCACAGAATCCATGGGATCTGTTGTCCTACTGATAATTTTGAAAATGGTTATGAAGTAGCTAATGAAACTCCTGATAGCATGCTGAATTGCTTGGTACTTCTTTATGTCTGATTATTCTTGAATATTCAGACTTGCACTTGCAATCTAAAAAATGCATTTCTTTCTACTCAGGTCAAAGAGAAACCAGCATTTTTGCTGATATGAGCACCATAAAATAGTCACACTTTATATAGCAGCTCTGCTCCAAGGAAGTTGCTAATATGGCTAAGATTTATTTGTGTTTTGTCCTGAGAAGAAACAGCCATTATAATTTCCTACAATTTAGGATACATAGAGAGAAAAACATGAGGAAGTGATTTGTCAGAAGTTAAAACATGGAACTGGAACTGGAATGTATTTTGTCCTAACACAGAATTTTCTCTGGAGGTTGAGAAGCCTTGAATTAAAAATCAGAGGACTTGGGAATTTGTGTTCTGTAGATTGTTTGATAAGGTGGAAGCATATCATGGAGAACAGAAGGTAATATTCCCAAAGATGATAAATTCTCAAAATTCTTTTTTTTGTGTGGTTTGCAAATATTTTTATTATTATGTTATGTTAATCACCATACATTGCATTAGTTTTTGATGTAGGGTTTCATGATTCATTATTTGTGTACAACACCCAAGTGCTCCATGCAGAACGTACCCTCTTTAATACCCATCACCAGGCTAACCCATCCTCCCACCCCCCTCCCCTCTAGAACCCTCAGTTTGTTTTCCAGAGTCTATCGTCTCTCATGGTTCATCTCCCCCTCTGATTTACCCCCTTCATTCTTCCCCTCTTGCTATCTTCTTCTTCTTCTTTTTAACATATAATGTATTATTTGTTTCAGAGGTACATATTTGTGATTCAACAGTCTTGCACAATTCACAGCGCTCACCATAGCACATACCCTCCCCAGTGTCTATCACTCAGCCGCCCCATCCCTCCCACCCCCCACCACTCCAGCAACCCTCAGTTTGTTCCTGAGATTAAGAATTCCTCGTATCAGTGAGATCATGTGATACATGTCTTTCTCTGATTTATTTCGCTCAGATTCTCCTGGATAAAGTAGTACCCTAGCTACTGCCTTGATTTTGATAGCACATTTTAAAAAACTGTTAAGAAGGCCAGCTTATCGAAATAAATCAATCAGAGAAAGACATGTATCATGTGATCTCACTGATATGAGAAATTCTTAATCTCAGGAAACAAACTGAGGGTTGCTGGAGTGGTCGGGGGTGGGAGGGATGGGGTGGCTGGGTGATAGACATTGGGGACGGTATGTGCTATGGTGAGCGCTGTGAATTGTGTAAGACTGATGAATCACAGACCTGTACCTCTGAAATAGGTAATAAATAATACATTATATGTTAAAAAAAAAAGAAGATAGCAGGAAGGGAAAAATGAAGGGGGGGAAATCGGAGGGGGAGACGAACCATGAGAGACTATGGACTACGGGAAACAAACTGAGGGTTTCAGAGGGGAGGGGGGTTTGGGGATGGGTTAGCCTGGGGATGGGTATTAAAGAGGGCACGTATTGAATGGAGCACTGGGTGTTATATGCAAACAATGAATCATGGAACACTACATCAAAAACTAATGATGTAATGTATGTGGACTAACATAATAAAAAAAATTTTTAAAACAGGGGGAAAAAAAGAAGGCCATTGGGGCGCCTGGGTGGCTAAGTCATTAAGCATCTGCCTTCAGCTCAGGTCACGATCCCAGAGTCCTGGGATCGAGCCCCGCATCGGGCTCCCTGCTCCGCGGGAAGCCTGCTTCTCCCTCTCCCACTCCCCCTGCTTGTGTTCCCTCTCTCACTGTGTCTCTCTCTGTCAAATAAATAAAATCTTAAAAAAAAAAGGCCATCGTTGAATTACATCCTCACTGTCACCAAAATCATCTAAGCTGTTATTGTTCTTACTTGAGTATTTGAGGATTAAATGAATTAGTATACATAAAGTGCTTAGAACAGTATCTGGAACAGCATGATTCAACCTACTGAGCATCCATCACGTGCCCATAGGCATTATGGGAAACAAAGACATAAATTAAAACTGGTTTAAGCCCTTTAGGTATCCAGAATCGAGTGGGCAAGACAGAGACCTAAGTACCTGCATTGTATGACACACTATAGCAAGTGCCATAATAAGCCCCAAATCAGGATTATAGGGGTAAGAAAAGTTACCTTTATTATTACCCATTTAATTTCATTCATTCACTGATATAAATTAATTCACACTTTTCTCACAACCTTTTTAAGGTAAGCTGGATAGATGTTCCTTTGAGCCCTTATATAGTACTTTATCCTTTACAAAGTGCTTTCCTATACACTGCCTTATTTATTGTAACCCTCACAACAGCTTTGTGAGGGTGATACTAGCATTATTTTAGTTTCATAGAAAGGAAACAGGTTTGGAAAGAATGTTTTATATGGTTGGTCAAATGTCAGAGGTGTTCTTATGTCACAGCCAGGGTGAGGAAATGGAGTTAAAGGAAGACAGAGACAGGTCCAAGGTCACAGAGCTAGTTAGTAGAAGTTCAATTTGGGATTATATTTTGTAAAGGAATATTCTGGACAATAGGTCCATACCTCACCAGGAATGTAATAGTCAATGTATCTATTATTCCCACCATTGGGCCCCTGGGATGTCTGTTAGTATCTATTAAAAAACCTTACTATACAGGGCTTTTTAGAAGATGCACTGGTATTTGCCTTGAAGTGCTTTCAGGGCCTATCCTCATAGTATGAATCTTCTTTGGCATCCAGTATGACCTTTATAAATAAGAAAAGTGATGACAGGGCGCCTCAGTGGCGCAGTTGGTTAAGCATCCAACTCTTTTTTTTTGTTAAGATTTTATTTATTTATTTGACAGAGACACAGCGAGAGAGGGAACACAAGCAGGGGGAGTGAGAGAGGGAGAAGCAGGCTTCCCGCCGAGCAGGAAGCCCAATGCGGGGCTTGATCCCAGGACCTTGGGATCATGACCTGACCGAAGGCAGACGATTCAAGACTGAGCCACCCAGGCGCCCCAAGCATCCAACTCTTGATTTCTGCTCAGGTTGGGATCTCCGTGTTGTGGGTCCAGGCCTGCATTGGGCTCCGTGCTCAGCGAGGGGTTTGCTTGAGATTCTCTCTCTTTCTCTCTCTCTCTTTCTCCCTCTCTCTCTCTCCCTTTGCCTCTCCCACTTGTGCTCTCTCTAAAGTAAATAAATATTTTTTAAAAAATGATGACAGCAATTGACATTTTTTAAAAGTATTTCCAAGATGGGATTAGCAAGTAAGTCATTCATTTCAATCAGGAGGCTCACCCTTCCTCATTTAGTATTTATATTAAGAGTGCATTCTTTCAGAGTGCATTGTTTTACATTCAACAGTGAGGAATATTTCGAGTCGGTCTCTTATGTGGACTCATTATTATTAGAATGCCAGAAATATATTCAAGTATGGCATTGCTAATCAGAGTAAATTTGTCTGCTGCTTGTCTTGCTGTAGTTCTACAGTATATGGGTGGGCTGATACAGGAATGATTAGGTAGATAAGCGATTTTTTTTCTTAAACAATCAAAAGAATTTGAATTAAAGAAATAGATTGGTGAAAATAGGTATTAACTTGAACTTGCTCTCCATTTAGGATGTTCCTCAATTCTAACTTTAATCTGGTTTCTAAGTAAACTTGAAAGAGAAAAAGATATATATTACTGCTAAAATTGTAACACCTGATCTCTGAACATGATGTGAATGTATAATATTCAGAAAAGAAAGCTGGGATGTATGGAGATTTTGGTTAAGGACCATAAAGCCTTTTGTAGAGAGGTGATATAAATATGAACAAAAAGTCAAGACTTTTATAACATTGCTAATCTCTATCTGCCCATCAAAATTCAGGTCAAATATGCATAATATGAAAGCCATATACAAACATTTTAACAATGGTTATCTGAAGAGTGGTGCAGTAGACACTGTTCACAATTATTCCCTTCAAACCTTTGTCCTGCCTTCCCTGCAAGCAGAATATTCTCGTCTGTCCCACTGATTTGGGGCTTAACCATGAGACTTGTAATCTATGGAATAAGAGTGAAAGTTACAGTATCACAGCTCCATGTGGAGGCTTTAAGAGTCATTACTTGTGATTACCCTTGTGGCTCATTCTCAAAATACTCTCATTTTTAAAGAGAAGAATGTGGGTCAGAGTGATTAGAGACGTGTTTGTCATCATAGAGCTCGTGAGTCTTCAAATCTATAGGGTTGGAAATAACATTCTTCTTATATATAACTTTCACAACTTCTGTTCATTTTAGTTACTATTTTCTCAGAATGCTTTTTTACCCAAGTCACAATGAGTGTTTTCCTGTAGCCATTTGTTCATTATGAAGAGAAAACAGAAGTGAAGAGAATCTGCACTAGCAGGTCATGAGAAGTGATCTTTTTATGTACATTTGTGCATAAACAGTGCCATCTGACTTAAAATGTCATTTAAGAAAACCACAAGATAAGTATTAGAAACTAGGCTTAATATTGGCTCTTTCCTTAACATCTGTTAGGGACAAATGCCTACTCTGTATCCATATTTGATTTTCGTTCCATGCTCTGCTGTGATTCCGAGATCTTTACCCATACCTTTGGCATCTGGCTCCTGGGTTCTAGCTCTTTTTCAGAGTAACCTGAAAAAGTGAGTGACATCTACCCCAGAAGGTCCAGCGTCTGACATATATCATAAAGTACATTATATTCTTATAGGCTGAAAATGGGAGATGTCAATTTGACGGTTTTCCTTTGTAAACCAGCTTGTCTTCATATGTAGACTTTTCCCCATGCTGCACTACCTTTTGCAATCACCTAAATTTCATTTGCAGGGAAATGCCTTCTTTCAATTGTTTCTCCGGGTATTCCTCATTACTGAGAAATGCAAATGTGGTTTTTGCTCAAAACCCCTGCTGATGGAAACAAAATCCTCATTGCTACTCAAATTATTATGACCTACCTACAGCACTTGGCTAAAGTTGTTGCATAGAAACTATTTCATAAAACATCCTCTCTTCATAAGGAAAGTGTGACAAGAATACAATGTGATTTCTTAATTTCAGTACAATCTCTTCCTCATCCAAATGAGAGCTTGTCAGGGTGAAGAGGTAATAAGAAATAGTTAAGAATTGTCCAACTTGACACTCGGGAGCTCGGATAGATCCACGCCCATGCCCATAGGTCACTGTGGGAAGTGAGGACAGGGCCCATTAAGAGTAGGGTTGACTCCTGCTTCAACAGAGCAGTTCCAATTTTGTCTTTATAAACTGTGCTTGGATAATACTTTGTTTTAAAAAGGGTCTATGGGAAAAAAAATTGTTTTACATCACTGGGCAGTGCAATGAGCAGAGGCTTTGAAATCAGTCAGATTAGGTTCAATCCTGGCCAAAACTATGTGACCTTGAGTGAGTAACTGAACTCTCTAAATTCAGTTTCCTTATCTGCAAAATACGGATGAATGAAGTCATGCATCCATGTACTTAGGACATGGCAGGTATTTAATAAAGGGTAACATTTGTATTTGTTATTATTATGCAGAATAATAGGATACATAATACATGATCTTCATCTTCAAAAATGTGTCAAGTTATCATTATGTGAAAGGCAGAAGACTTGCTTGTTGCCCTTGAAAACTTCACAGCTTAATTGGTAAGATGATACATAGCATTAAAAAAAAATCAACAATCGAACAAGTCCAAGAACTAAGTGATTTGGATTCCCTGGCTGAGGAAACAAAAGGTTTGAATTAAAAAAAAAAAATGAGTATGTTCAAGCACATGACCTCATCCTCTGGCATGAGTCTATGTGTGTCCACATTATGAAGACTGTCCCCAGATTGAGATGGAAACAATTACTAATTTACTGACTGCAGTACAACATCTCCACTTAACAGGGGGGAAATGAGTGCCAAGGGCAAACAGCCATAAATGGTGCTCCCTAAAGGACAAACAATCCATAGATTTTCTACTATGTCTGCACAGTATCATACCATTTGCAACATGCTTGAGACAACCCAAAACAACTACTTCTATTCACTGAATCATACTAGCTAAGGGTAGGCAATATGGAAGGGAGTAGGATGAATGCGTGACAGCCATTGTTCACAATGAGGGTGCTTTTTGGAGAGGACCCATAAAGTCACCGAGTTGGTTTCCATTTACTAACTCTCCAGGAATTGTGAAAAATGTTAAAATGACTACACGGCAGAGAGAATACAGGGAGGAAATATGCACTCAGAATATTATGAGAAATTAGCCCATGAATCATGGAGGGCCGACTGATGAGCATGCCTAACCAAAGCCCAGAGCCTCATCGGCAGTGTCACTCATGGATGATGCTCTCTCTCTCTCTCTCCTGGTGTCATTTATTCATTCAATAAAAAGTATGGAGTGCCGTTCTGGGGCTAACACAGCACACAAGACAAGGCTGCTGCTCTTCAGGAAGGTACAGCCTACTGAGGGATACAGACAAGTAATCAGAAGTGGTGCAAGAAGGACTTCGGTCAAGGCAGTTAAAGGTTACAGTGGCAGTTCACCTAGTTGTGGGAGTCAGGGACAGTCTGAAGAGGACATACTAGCCAAGGTGAGATGCAAAGGAGGAATAAGAACTAACCCGGTGACAAAGCGGGAAAAGCAAGGAACAAAGTTCCAAGGACACAGGCGATTAGTAGCAGCAAAGTTCCAGACATAGAGAAGATGATGCTATTCTGGAAAGTACTACAAAATCAAAACCAAACCAAACAAACCCACCTGAGAGGGAAGGGAATGAGACAGGAGAAGCGAGAGGGGGTTAGGTTAGAAAGGGTCTTGAAAGCCATGTTCAGGGCAATGGGGGAACTATGGAATGATTTTAAGCAGGTGCTTATCCTGAGCAGGTTTTTTTTTTGAACAATTACTCTAGAAGAAGGGGCCAGAGACCTAGATACCACTTAAGAGACTGTTGCAGTAACAGGGATGATGTTTTCCTGGGCAAAGATGGGGTCGGTGGTGATGAAGATAAATGAGAAGATACAAGTATTTAAGAAATAAAATCAACAAGAGTTGGTGATTTATTAGATAGAGCAGATGAAAAAAAAGAAGGCTTCTCAGTTTGGAGAGTCCCCATCGTGTACAACTAGAGAGAAGTGTGAAGAAAACCAGGAGAGCACGGTGGCATAGAACCTAAAGGAAAAGAGTATTTCAAGAAGGATGGTAGTGTATCAAGTGATAATAAGTGATACTAAAAAGGGACTTAAGAGTTAGTGGATTTGGCATCAAGTAAATCACTAGTAGGCTGGGCATTCTGTCCGAATATTTTTAATGGACACCTAAGTGTAGATGGGTGTTTTTATTTCCAACAAGAGAGAAAAGAAACAGGTAAAGTGAACAACCACCTACTATAAAACATATAGAAATGCAAGGCAAAATAAACCAAACACGCTTGAAATACATAGCTGAGACCATAAGGTATTGCATACCACTGAGATTATTTTAAAGTTACAGAAGTCTTGTAAATGCAGTACAGAAAATTTCTGTACACCCTTCATCCAGCTCCCCCAAATGTTAACATCTCATAACCATAGTCCAATTATAAAAATGAAGAGACCGAAATTTGTATGATATGACTAAACTATAGACTGTACTCAGATTCTACCAGGTTTTCCACAAAGGTCCTTCTTCTCTTCGAGGATCCAATCCATGATAGCACATTACAGTTGGCTGCCATGTCTCCTTCATTACTATGACAGTTCTTCCGTCTTTCCTAATCGTTCAAGATATTGACAGTTTTGAAAAATACTAGTCAGCGATGTTGTAGAATGTCTCTCAATTTACTTTTATCTGATGCTTTCTCATAAAGAGATTGGAGTTATGCCTCTTTTTGCAAAAACACCAGAGATGGGCTATCGATAATGCTGTACCCTTCTCTGTGCCTCCCAGGCAGACAGGCTCGTCAGCTCCCAGAAGGCTCTGGACTTCTCAGTGTCCTTCTTCTCCTCCAACTGTAGCTCTGACCCCAGCACTCATGCCTGTACCCACCATACGCCCCTGCCCCAGAACAGATTTTTTTTTTTTAAATCTGTTCCTTTCCCCCAACAACAGATTTTCACCAACGCCCTGAGTACAAGTGTCCTGTTTTTCTTTCCTCCCACAGATGAAGGGTTTTATTTAACAAGGACAATGGGGATCAGGGTCTGAGTGTTGTTCCAGCTCCCCTCATGGCCACTGCTGTTCCCTTTCTCCTGGTCTGCACCATCAAGGGAACTTTCCAAGGACTCTCTCCAATCTTATCTGTGAGCACCTACTAAGATACATGCAGGAAAAGCCTTCAAGATGTTGCAGACTTCCCCAAGTTCTGTGGTCTTCATGGCATTCGCAGTCTTGCCAGTGACCACCACCACCCTGGGTGAATTCTATTCACTATCATCTGCTTGTTTTCTTCAAGCAAGCCAGAGCTCACATCTTTTCCTTAGGTTTTAGGACCCTTGGTTGCTCTGTGACCTCAAATCTCTCATGAGTTCATGAAAAATTATGAATTAGGAGATGTTTTCAGCTTTCTTTTTAATTGCAAAGTGGGAGTGACACTCTTTCTGGCTCTCCACATCCTCAAGCAGAGATGCAAAATCACCTATTACTATATTTTATGTAGACAACAAATACTTTTTCTTTAAAAATATAAAAAATTCATTATTTCTTAAATTCATGACCCAATTAGTTTATTTGTCATGATTCTAATACATCTTATTAGGATAGTGTTTCTACAATAAGCATATGGCTCTAACATTTTACCTGTCTATTTGAAAGTCCATTGCTCATATTTAGAGGTGAAAGATCCTTTTCATAATACTTCAAACCCTGCAGCTCCATAATATGCTGAATAGTACATATTTGTCCTAAGCAGTGCACTAAGAGCTTAGGTAATTTTAATACAAAATACATGTTTTTCTAATTTACATATACACATTTTTCTGATACTATTTTTTAAGATTTTGTTTATTTGAGAGAGAGAAAGCACAAACAGGGGGAGGGGCAAGGGGAGAGAGAGAGGGAGAAGGAGATTCCCCACTGAGTGGGAAGCCTGATATGGGGCTTGATCCCAGGACCCCAAGATCATGACCTGACCTGAAGGCAAACGCCTAACCAAAGAGCCACCCAGGGGCCCCCTGATACTATTAAACTAGCAACTGAAGTGCATTGAGGCACAGACAAAAGTTAAAAGATTGCTTCTGGGCTTAACTTTATTTCTCGATGTTTAGGTTGTTCTGTTTAATAAAGGTATACTTTGTAAAGCATACTGTCCAGCGTTTGGATGTTTCTAAAGGTTGTTAATACCCACTGTGCTGGCTTATATTTTTTCAAGTATTCTTATATGTGAAAGTCTATTAATATACAATAGATAAAAGCACTGAGTACTTATTAACTATAGCTACTATTTATTGCTAGAATAACTTGTATTATTGCTTAAAGGAATCTAATTTAATTACTCAGCTACCAAATTTATGATTATTTCTGAAACAACTTGCATTCATAATTCCTCATTATGATTATATATATAATACATGTATATTATATATTTATATATGTGTGTTATTATATATATTGTTTTCTTGTCTAACTCTAGCTCCCTTTTAACAGCTATGAAGCAAAACTGTCTTCCTGACATAAAGGGCACAACAATATTCCATGAACTTAGAATAAGATGATTCCATATTCACATCCTGGCTCTTCCACTTAACTAATCTTGAGTAATTTTTTACAGCTTTCTGGGCCTCAATTTACTCATCTGTAAAATGACCTCATATAGTCAGTATTAAGATTTCGAACGATACATACAAAGCAACTAACACAATTACTGGTGTAGAGCTGATATTCAATAGGTAATAGCTATCATTACCATTATGATGACATCAAAGGGAATGCTATTTATGGCAAGAGTCAAGGTGATGATTTTAACAATGGATAGTATAACCAGTTCTGTATTTCATGCTAAAGAAAATTTCAAAAGCTGTTTATTGATAGTTGAGATAAAGCATATTTTTGCACAATACCTAAAGAATATTTCTAAAACAATTATTAGCTTTTTATCTGTAAATTTCTTTTTTCCCCACTTTGTTGAAGGATAATTGACAAAATTATAGCATATGTAAGGTGTACGATGTGATGATGTATGTATAAATTGTGAAAGCATCCTCGCAGTCAAGTTAGTTAACATATGAGTCACTTCACATGGTTATCTTTATTCAGCTGTTAAGTTTCTGGTCCCGTGATTTTTCTGACTTCAGATGCCACATAGATCTGAATACCTGCCAGGTATTTATCCTCCTCTGAAAGAGGAAGTGACTTGGAGGTTTTTGGCTGTGTGCTTTTTTAAAGATAGCAATAGTAACAGAACCTCATTCATCCCCGATTCATTCATTCATCCAGTAACTCAATGGTTACCATGTATCATGTACTATGCTGGGACTTAAGGATCAAACCATAGATAGGTATGTTCTTTTCCTTGAGACATGCGTCATTTACCAGGAAAAAAAAAAGGCATAATACACTATTACAGGTGCAACAAAAGGAAAAAAAGTATAAATAGCTGTGTGAACTGAAGGAAGGAAAATGGGATGGGAATGTTGGAGGATGTGCTATTTTTGCCGTTACTGGAAGGATGAGCTGAGTCGTGCTAGCCAAGGAAATAACATGTGCACTGAATGCAGTTGTAAAAGAGCTTAGACTTCTCAAGGAACAGTAAGAGGACGAGTGTGGCTGGAGTTCAGGGCCTGGATAGGGTGCAGGAGATGACACTCTTAACAGGAGGTTGAGATGAGTTTGTAACAGGCTTCCTGCACCTTGATAAGGAGTACAGACATCATCTTGTGGCTACCATAAGTGTTACAGACTGAAGGGAATGAAAATTCCTATGTTGGATCCAGTGGGATGGTACTAGGAGGTGGGGCCTTTGGGAGGTAATTGGACCATGAGGGTTGAGCTTTCATGAATGGGATTAGTGTCCTTATAAAAGAGACCCCAAGAGAGCTCTCTAGATCTTTCCACCATGTGAGGATACAATGAGAAGACAGCAGTCTGCAACCTGGAAGAGGGCCTTCACCAGAAACCGACCATGCTGGCACCTGATCCTGGACTTCCATCCTCCAGAACTGTGAGAAATAAATCTCTGTTGTTTGAAGTATTTGGTCTAGGGTACTTCATCACAGAGGCCAGAATGGACAAAAACAGTGAGCCAGAGTTCAAGATATCATGGTATCAGGTTTCTGAAATGTCTCAAATTGAAGCTGCTAACCTCCATTGACATCAAACTCTCAGCAAATACCTCTTAAGTTGAGTAAACTGAAGACTACTGCCTGTTTTATGCTAAAAATTAGATGAAAAACAAAAATTTGTAAATCTTTTACCAATGCTATGATCTTGGTTGTGTTCCCACGAAGGCCCTCTTCCTGGTTCACAGCCTCTCAAGCTACAGATCTTTCTAGATCATCTTTTATAGGGCACTAATCCCATTCAGGAAGTCTCCACCCTCATGACCTAAACACCTCCCAAAGGCCCCAACTCCTAATACCATCATCTTTGTTGGTTAGTATTCCAACATATGAATTTTGGGGGATATATTCAGACCAAAACATCCTCCCAAATTCTCTCAAAGTAATTAGCGGTCAATATCCATTCACACTCCAGCCACAAGAAAACACATGTTTTCTGTATCTATAGATTTGCTTTTTCTAGAATTTCATGAAAACAGAATCCTAATATGTGGTGTTTGGGTCTGGCTTCTTTCACATAGCACAATCTTTTTGAGACTCAACCATACTCTAGAATGCATCAATAGTTTGTTCCCTTGAATTGAACCATAGAAATCTATTATATGGATTTATTGCTTTCTTTTATCCATTCGTCAGTTTGTGGACATTTCAGTTCCTTCTACTTTTTGGCTATTATGAATAATGTTGCTATGAATGTTTATTTACAAGTCTTTGTATGGATATAAGTTGTTGTGCTGAGTGTTAGTAAGTTGATGGCCTAATTTTTACAAACTGGGTGCACAATTTTAATTCCTAACGGCAATATGTGAAAGTTCCAATTTCTCCAAAATGCCATAAACAGTTATTGTCCATCTTTTTTTATTTTAGCCATTTATGATATAAAGTGATATCTCATTGTGGTTTTAATTTCAATTTGTACAATGACTTTAGCATCTTTGTTAAGCCATTTTCATGTATCTATTCATATATCTTCTTTGGTGAATGTTTAATTAAATCTTTCACCCATTTATTATTGGGATGTCTTCTTACTGAGTTGTAAGAGTTCTTTCTATATTCTAGATAGGAGTTCTTTAGGATATACATGATTTGCAACTATTTACTCTTAGTTTGTGGATTTTTTCATTTTTTTATGGTGTCTTTTGAAGTGAGAAGTTTTTAGTTTTGATGAAGTCCAATTTATATATTTTTTTCAAATAGATACCCAATTATCCTAGCACCATTTGTTGAAAAACCTATCCTTTCTTCCATTTAATTGCCTTGGTCCTTTTATCAAAATCAATTGACCATAAGTTTAAGTATTTACTTCTGAACTCTCAATTCTTCATACCAATACTTCAATCAATACTTCCCTGTCTTAATCACTATAGTTTTATAGTATTTTTTGAAATTGGGTAGAGTAAGACCTTCAACTTTGTTTTCCTTTTGCAAAATCGCTTTGACTATTCTCTGTCATTTGCATTTCCAAATAAGTTTTAGGAGTAGCTTGTCAATGTCTATAAAAATTTCCCATGGAGGGGGCGCCTGGGTGGCTCAGTTCATTAGTCGTCTGCCTTCAGCTCAGGTCATGATCTCAGGGTCCTGGGATCAAGCTCCGTGTGGGGCTCCCTGCTCAGCGGGGAGTCTGCCCCTCCCCCAGCTTGTGCATACTCTCTCTCTCTCTCTCAAATAAATAAATATGGGATTTTTTAAAAAAGATTTTATTTATTTATTTGAGAGAGAGAGAGGAGAGAAAGAGAGAGCACAAATGGGGTGAGGGGCAGAGGGAGAAGCAGGCTCTCTGCTGAGCAAGGTGCCTGATGTAAGACTTGATCCTGGGAGTCCAGGATCATGACCTGAGCGGAAGGCAGACGCTTAATACTGAGCCTCCCGGGGGCCCCTCCCATAGGACTGTGATAGTGATTGCAATTAACCTTGGGATCATTATGGAAGTTTTGCCATCTTTATAATATTAAATTCTCTAACCCATGAACATGGAATGTCTCTCCTTCTATTTAAATCTCTTTATCTCAGCATGTTTTATACTTTTCAGTAAATATTATATATCCTCTGTTAAATTGATTCCTAAATATATTATTCTTTAGATGTTATTGTGAATGAAATTTTTTAAAATTTTATTTTTAGCTATTCAACCCTAATATATAGAAGAATGGTTGATTTTTTTTTATTACCATTATCTTTACATAGCTAAACTACATTATTAATTCTGGAAGTTTTGCGGGAGATTTCTTAGTATTTTCTAGATATAGTATTTTGTCATCTGTGAATAAAGACAGTTTTCTTTCTTTCTTTTTAGGCTAGATACCTTTTCTCCCCCTTACTGCATTAGCAGACCTACAGCACACTGTTGAATAGATGCGGTACAAAAGTGAGCATTATTGCCTTGTTCCTGATCTTGGGGGGGACATCATTCAGTCTTTCACCATAAACTGTGATGATAGCTATAGGATTTTCATAGAAACCATTTTTCAATTAACAGAAATTTCCTTCTGTTTCTAGTTTCACAAAAACTTTTAATCAATAATCGGTATTAGATATTGTCAAATGCGTTTTCTGCATCTATTGAAGATAATCATATTGTTTTTGTCCTTTTAACTTTGTAAAAACTGCCAAATTATCTTCCAAAGTGACTATACCATTTTGCATTCCCAGTAGCAGTTAATGAGAGTTCCTATTGTTCTATATTCTTGCAAGCAGTTAGTACTGTCAGGCTTTTGTTTTGTTTTGTTTTTGTATTTTAACTATTCTTTTAAGTATGTAGTTGTATCACATTGTTGATTTAATTTGCAATTCACAAATAACAATGTTGTGCTTCTTTTCATATGCTTACTTGCCATCACTCTAACTTCTTTGGTGAGGTGTGCATTCAGATCTTTTGTGACTATTTTAAACTGGGTTGTTTCCTTATTGCTATATTTTAAGAATTCTTTGTATATTTTCATTTCTGTTTATTTTTTAATTTTCAATTCTAGTTCCAGTATAGTTAACATCCAGTGTTATATTAGTTGCAGATGTACAATATAGTGATTCAACACTTCCCTACATCACCCTGTGCTCATCATAAGTGTACTCTTTAATCCCCTTCACCTGTTTCACCCGTCTCCATAGTTTGTTCTCTATAGTTAAGAGTCTGTTTCTTGGTTCCTCACTCTCTTCTTCCCTTTGCTCATTTGTTTTGTTTCTTAAATTCCACATATGAGTGAAATCATAGGGTATT
The DNA here is from genome assembly GCF_009762305.2 of Zalophus californianus. Classification (NCBI taxonomy): domain Eukaryota; kingdom Metazoa; phylum Chordata; class Mammalia; order Carnivora; family Otariidae; genus Zalophus; species Zalophus californianus. Next base: position 8,653,322 of record NC_045612.1, read on the forward strand.
TGTCTTTCTCTGGCTGACTTATTTCACTTGGCATGATATGCTCTAGATCCCTCCATGCCATTGCAAATGGCAAGATTTCATTCTTTTTATGGCTGAATAATATTCCATTGTGTGTGTGGGGGTGTGTGGGTGTGTGTGTGTGTGTGTGTGTGTGTGTGTGTGTGTGTGTATACCACATCTTTATCCATTCATCGACCAATGGACACTTGGGCTGCTTCCATATCTTGGCTATTGTAAATAATGCTGCTATAAACACAGGGCTGTATGTATCCCTTTGAATTAGTATTTGCAATATGCACAGTGACTGCACCAATTTGCATTCCAACTAACAGTGCACAAAGGTTCCTTTTTCTCCACATCCTCGCCAACACTTGCTATTTAAGAGTTCTTTGTATATTTTCAATGAAAATCCATTATTAGATACATGTTGCAAATACTTCCTCCCAGTCTGTGGCATGAACTTTCATTTTATTAACATTTTATTATTAGCAGAGGATTATAGTTTTAATAATATTCAACTTACCAATTTTTTTTATTTTATTGATCATGCTTTTGGTATTTTATCTATAAACTCATCACCAAATCCCAGGTCAAATAGATTTTCCCCAGTGCTTTCTCCTAGAAATTTTACATTTACACCTAGAAGTTCTGAATTCTACATCAAGATCTATCATAAATTTTGAGTTAGATTTTTATAAAAGTTCTGTGTCTAGGTTCATTTCTTTGCACATGGAAATCCAATTCTCCCAGTGTCATTTGTTGAGAAGATTATCTTTCCTCCATTAAATGGCTTCCAGCCCTTTAAACCAGTCATAGATATGTGTCCTACATTTGTGTAGCTATATTTCTGGGCTCTCTATTCTGGCCCATTGATCTATGTGTCATCTTGCCAATACCAAACTGTCTTAATGATTGTAGCTTTATACTAAGTCTTACACTGGTTAGTGTGAGTCCTCCAACGTCTTTCTTCTAATTCAGTATCGTCTTAACTATTCTGGGTCTCTTGCCTTCCTATATAGACTTTAGGAATAACTTGTCAATAGCTATAAAATATCTTGCTGGTATTTTGATAAGGAGTGCAGTTCATTTATAAATTTAGTTGGGAATAATTGATATCTTCATAATATTAAAACTTCCAGTCCACCAACACAGAATGTTCTCTCCATTTATTTGGAGTTATTTTGATTTCTTTCAGCAAGAGATTTGTAGTTTTCTCCCTATAGATCCTGTACATATTATGTTAGATTTATACCTAAGTATTTCTCTCTTTCTTGTTGCAATTTGTACACTGGCAGTACATAGGAAAGCAGTTTATTTTGTACAATAACCTTATATGCTGCTATTTTGATGTACTCTTTTTTTTTTTAAGTTTCAGGAGGTTTTTGTATTAATTCTTTGAGATTTTCTACATAGACAATCATGTAATCTTCAAATAAAGATAGTTGTATTTCTTTCTTTCTAATATATACATGTCATTTATTTCATTTTATTCTCCTTTTCCAGTAGCTAGGACTTCGAATATTATGTTACCTAGGAATGGTGAGGGGAGATATCCTTTTTTTATCCCCACACAATATTCAGGAGAAAGCTTACAGTTTCTCAACATTAAGCATAAGGCAAACTGTAGTTTTGTAGTTGTTCCTTATCAATTTGAGGAAGGTTCCTACTTTTCCTAGATTGTTGATAGTTTTTATTATGAGTAGTTGTTGGATTTTGTTAAATGCTTTTTCTCCACTAATTGATATGACCATATGATTTTTCTTATTTAGCCAGCTGATGAACTGGATTACATTTATTGATCTTTGAATGCTGAACCAGCCTTATATAACTGGAATAAATTTTACTTGGTTATGGTGTAGAAATCTTTTTATACATTGTTGGATTTTATTTTCTAATATTATGTTGAAGATTTTTAGACCTATGATCATGGCAAAAATTATTATTCTGCTGTTTTTGTGTGAAATTATAACTGTCAACTTGGCCAGTTTAGTTGATGTTTTAAGTATATTATTTACTTACTGATTTTTCTGACCATTTATTCTATCCATTATTGAGAAAAATATGTTAAATTCTACAACTAAAATTGTGATTGTAGGTTTGTCTCTTTTCCCTTTCAATTCTGTTTTGGTTCCTCTCTTTCTATTATTTTTGCAGACATAAATAGAATCACTATGTCTTATTGATGAATTTCCTTTTTCATTCTTATATAACATCCCTCATTTTTATGAATATGCCCTGTCCTAAAGTGTACTTTGTCTGATTTTGCAATAGATACTAGATATTGCTTATGATTAGTCTGTGTATAGTATATAATTTTCTATTTGTTAAAATTAACCTATGTGTATCTTTGTATTTAGGATGAATCTTTTAATGCAATGTATAATTGGGTCTTGTGTTTTATATTCATTGTAAAATTGTTGATCTTTTAATTAAAATATTATAATAGTTAATATTAAAAGTATGTATTTATATTTATTATACTCTAATTCTATTAAATAAATATTTAATTTACTAATATTATACAATTAATTTAAATATTTAGTTCATTTATATATTTTTAAAGATTTACTTATTTATTTTAGAGACACAGAGAGAGAGAGACAGCGTGGTGGGGGGAGGCGCAGAGGGAGAGGGAGACAGAGAATCTCAAGCAGACTCCCGCTGAGTGTGGAGCTCCACATAGGGCTCGATCTCACAACCCTGAGATCATGTCCTGAGCTAAAATAGTCAGACACTTAACTGAGTGAGCCATGCAGGCACTCCTAGTCCATTTATATTTAATGTAGTTATTGGTATGATAGTTTTTAAGTACAGCATCTTTCTATTTGTTTTCTATCCTTCATTCCCATTTTTTCTGCTGATTTTAAGATTAAACATGCATTTTTAGTATTTAGTTTCATCTCCACAATTGACTTGTAATTTCCTCCTCTTTATTTTCTTCAGAAGTTGCTGTAAGATTTTATCATATGCGTTTAAAAATTATTAATTCTAGATGCAACAAATACTACATCTTCTTTCTTACATTGTCAGAAGCTTACAAAATATACTTTCATTCTCTCCATTGTGCTATTTTCATCTTTTACTACAACATATGTTAAAAAATCTTTCACAATATGGTTATTAATTTCTACTTTAAGTTAATCATCTTTTACAATGTGGTTATTAATTTCTACTTTAAGTTAATCATCTTTTTTGGTTGTTTTACTAAGATATAATTTACACACTTTAAAATTCACCCCTTTTAGAGTACAGTGCTATGGATTTTAACTAAAGCATATAATTATGTAACTACCACCACAGTTAAGATAAAGAACAGTCCTGTACCCTCCAAATTCCCCTTGTTCCTTTCTGGTCAACTATTAAACTATTAGAACAAATGAACAAATTCAGTAAAGTTGCAGATACAAAATCAATACACAAAAATCTGATGCATTTCTATTCACTAATAGCAAACTTACAGAAAAAGAAATAAAGAAAAGAATCCCATTTACAATAGCATCAAAAAGAATAAGATGCCTAGGAATAAATTTAAACAAGGAAGTAAAAGACCTGTACACTGAAAACTACAAGACATTAATGAAAGAAATTAAAGACACAAATACATGGAAAAATATTCCATGCTCATGGATTGGAACAATCAATATTGTCAAAACATCCATACTACCCAAAGCAATCTACAGATTTAATGCAATCCCTATCAAAATTCCAATGGCACTTTCCAAAGAAATAGAACAAATAATCCTAAAATTTGTATGGAACTACACAGACACAGACACACACACACACACACACACACACACAGCCCAAAAACAAAATAGCCAAAGCAATCTTGGGAAAAAAGAACAAAGCTGGAGGAATCACACGCCCCGAATTCAAACTATATTACAAAGCTACAGTTATTAAAACAGTAGAGTATTGGCATAAAAACAGATACATAAATCAATGGAATAGAATGGGGAGCCTGAAAATAAACCCACACATATATGGTCAGTTAATTTGTGACAAAAGAGCCAAGAATATACAATGGGAAAAGGACAGTCTCTTTAATAAATTGTGTTGGGAAACATGCAAAAGAATGAAACTCAACCACTATCTTACACCATACACAAAAATTAACCCAAATGGATTAAAGACTTGAATGAGACCTGAAACCATAAGACTAGAAGAAAACATAGGTGATAAGCTCCTTGACATAGGTCTTGGTGATGATTCTCTTAATCTGACACCAAAAGGAAAAGCAACAAAAACAAAAATAAGTAAGTGGGACTATTGCACATATACCAAAAAAAAAGCTGCTACACAGCAAAGGATACCGTCAACAAAATGTGAAGGCAACTTACAGAATGGGAAAAAATATTTGCAAGTCATATATCTGATCAGGGGCTAATATCCAAAATATATAGAACTCATATAATTCAATAGCAAAAAACCTCCCAAATAACCCAATTAAAATACAGGCAGATGATCTGAATAGACATTTCTCCAAAAAAGACATTCAGGGGCACCTGGGTGGTGCAGTAAGCATCTGACTCTTGGTTTTGGCTCATGTGATCTCAGGGTCATGAGACTGAGTCCTGGTCGGGCTCCATGCTCAGCATGGAGTCTGCTTGAGTTTCTCTCTCCCTCTCCCTCTGCCCTGGTACCCCCTCAACTAACTAAATAAATAAATCTTTTAAAAAAGACATTCAGATGGCCAACTGGCATATGAAAGTATGTTCAACATCACTCATCATGAGGGAAATGCAAATCAAAACCACAATGAGATATCACCTCATACCGGTTAGAATGGCCATCATCAAAAAGACAAGAGATAGCAAGTGTTGGTAAGGACATACAGAAAAGGGAAACTTAGTGCACTGTTGGTGGGAATGTAAATTGGTGCAGCTAAATGGAAAACAGTATGGATGTTCCTCAAACAATTATAAATAGAAATACCGTATGATTCAGCAACTCCACTTTGGGGTATGTATCCAAAGAAAATGAAAACACTAATTCTAAAAGATATATGTACCCCCACGCTCATTGTAGTATTACCTACAATAGCCAAGGTATCCTAAGTGTCCACCAAAGGATGAATGGATAAAGAAATTGTAGTATATATGCACAATGGAATATTATTCAGCCATAAAAAAAGAATGAAATCTTGCCATTTTTGGCAACATGGATGTACTTCAAGGATATTATGCTAAGTGAAATAAGTCAGAGAAAGACAAAAGCTGTATACCATCTCTCTTACATATGGAATCTCAAAAAACAAAACCGAAAACCAAAAACCAAACCAAAACAAACAAACAAACAAAAAAACAACCTCATAGATGCAGAGAACAGGATAGTGGTTGCCAGAGTAGGAGGATGGGAGAAATAGGTAAAGGGAGTCAAAGGGTAAAAAGAAAAAAAAATGTAATTGCTGTGAAACAGATGTAGAAATTTTGAATAATTTTTAAGTGCCAAACTGTTTTCCAGGATAGCTGTACCATTTTATATTTCCACCAGCAATGTGTGAATAATCCAGTTTCTCTGCATCCTTGCTCGCTTTTTGTGTTATCACTATTTTTTTTATTGTAGCTATTCTGATAGATGTGGAACAATATTTCCTTGTAGTTGTAATTTGCATTTCCCTAACGGTTAATGTTGTTGAACATTTTTTTCATGTGCTTATTTGCCATTCTTTTAAATTTTTTGGCCAGGTTTCTGTTCAAGCCTTTCAATGCTCTTGACCACTTCCTAATTTTCCTAATTGAAGTGTCTGTTTTTATTGCTGAGTTCATAAAGTTCTTTATGTTTTTATCCTTACCTCTTAGTTTCTATACAATTATATTTATTCGGAGTTTTGCACATGAAAAATTATTTCGTGTGTAGACATTCAGATAAGATTAATTCAGTCTGAATTTGAGAAATACCACTTTTCTTATGGCTTTATCCAGAAATACGTGATTTTTTTATGGTTTTCTATGAATAGTTGCTTTTCCACAAATACACCAGTATATAAGTTTAGAAGTATCTCTGTGTGTACATCATAGTTGTGTATGCATCCATGTAAAATCTTCTATTTGTTCTGTTCTTTCAGTAATACCCTAGCTCTGAGAAATAATTTTAACAAAGGGAATGCAGGAAAGTCAACTCTTAACTTATGGAGTGTTTGGTGGTAAGACAACCAATCAAAAATCTGTCAGTATCAGTACTGATATGCAGCTGAATCCATGCATCTTACATTGCCAAGTCTAAAGTTTTATTAATGTTTAATTACCAACCACATATAATAGGAAAGATAATTATTATGTATTAAGTGACTACACTTAGTACTTTGGGAAAAAGTTTAATCAGAAAATCAGAGAATGCATGGATGTTATTGCTGTAATTGCAGGTTGGAACAGACATTCATCAATACTGTATGGAAACATGATGTTGAAAAGTTTGGGGAGGAGATTACAGAAAGAATATCATTCTGAGTATTGATCTATGTAGAAGACCAAATTATGCATCTTTAGGTATATAATTAAAAATAGACCCAAGTCTGGAAAAATAAATACTGACATTTGCATTATATATTATAAACTGGAAGTCTATCTTCCATTTTAGTCATGTTAGATCTTCAGAACTGAATAGCCTTTTTTTTAAAGATTTTATTCATTTATTTGACAGAGACACAGCGAGAGAGAGAGCACAAGCAGGGGGAGTGGGAGAGGGAGAAGCAGGCCTCCCGCGGAGCAGGGAGCCCAATGCGGGACTCAATCCCAGGACCCTGGGATCATGACCTGAGCCGAAGGCAGACGCTTAACGACAGAGCCACCCAAGGCGCCCCTGAATAGCCTTTCAATGACAAATGAATTAGGTCCTAGTAAGAAGGCAAACATTTTCATCATTTCCATTGGTCTATCTTGACTGAGGACAAACCCTGAATATCCCATGCAGTGGTGCAAATAATATGAACTTGGAATTCACATAATTCTGGGCAGGATTTAAATCCTAGCATCAGGGAAACTGAGCAGCTTTAAATTTTAGTTTCCTTATCTGTACATCGGGGAACACATCTAATTTTGTAGGAGTATTCTAAATGTTAGATAATGTTTGTAAATGTTTCCATCTTTGTTGTTACATGTAGCTCTTGTTAGTTCTTTTTAACAGTTGTACCTGTTTCCCCATTTTGAATAAGTTCAATGCCTTTATCTATTCCTGTTTGATGAGCATTTAAGAGAAACTACAGGATCACAGGGTTTATATATACAGGCCCACTTCCTAAGACATTTGCAAAATCTCCCCCAGAAGTGGTGTCATCATTTCTACTCTTGTCAGCGTTTCCTGAGTTCCCTTTGATCTACATCTATGACAACACTTGGTCTTATCAGATTTTATTTTTTTTATTTTTTTAAGATTTATTTATTTATTTATTTATTTACTTATTTATTTGACAGCGAGAGAGAGAGACACAGTGAGAGAGGGAACACAAGCAGGGGGAGTGGGAGAGGGAGAAGCAGGCTTCCCGCCGAGCAGGGAGCCTGATCTGGGCTTGATCCCAGGACCCCAGGATCATGACCTGAGCTGAGGGCAAACATTTAACGACTGAGCCACCCAGGTGCCCTGGTCTTATCATATTTTAAAATGTATGTAATTCTAATATATTTGAAATGATACTTCATTTTTGTTTCTATAACATTTTCCTGCAGGTCATTGTTGAGCATCTTTTCATGTATATATTGGCCATTTTGTCTCCCTTTACTATAAATTTATTATTCATATCTCTCACTTGCTTTTTATTACTTTAATTCTTGATTTGTAGTAGATACTACCTCTGTTGTTCATAGTAATGGAAATTTGCTCCTGCCTGTGACTTGTCTTTCAATGTTAGTTATAGCTACTTTTTTTTTTAAGATTTTATTTATTTATCTGAGAGAGAGAGCGAGAGAGGGAGCACAAGCAGGGGGAGTGGGAGAGGGAGAAGCAGACTCCCCGCTGAGCAGGGAGTCCAATGAGGAGCTTGATCCCAGGACCCTGAGATCATGACCTGAGCCAAAGGCAGACGTGTAACGACTAAGCCACCCAGTATAGGCGCCCCTATAGCTACTTTTCTTAGACAGAATTTTTGATATTAATGTGTCACATTTATACAGTTTCCTTTATGATTTGTGGCTTTGTAACATATGCATCTACTGCATCTTCCATTGCAGTTAATGGTAAATCCATCCATGTGGTTTCTCCTTCATCTTTCATTCATCTCATTCTCTAACACCTCATCTCCAATCAGCCAGAAAATCCTCATGGATTTAGCTTCAAAAATTATCCAGAATCCAACACTTCTCCACACATTATCCATTACCGCACTGGTCCAGATCCCCATCATCTCTAGCATGGATCACCGAGATAATCAGAGGAATTGTAGTCATATGATCTGTCATATGTGTGTACAATTCCTCTGACAGGTCCTACTTCATTCAGAGTAAAAGCCAATGTTTGAACGATATTCCCTAAGTCTCCACACAACTCCCTTCTCCTAACACCCTCTGATTTACCATGCCCTCTTTACGTCTCTGACCCCATCTCCAAATACCTTCCCTTGTTCACTTTGTTACCAGCATACTGGCCTACTTTCTATTTCTGGAATACAATAAGCATATTGCAGGTTTGTGACCTTCACAATTATTCTTTGCTCTTCCAGAAAATCTCTTCCACAGATTTCATTCTTTCAAATACTGCTTTGATGTCACCTTCTCAGTCAGTCATTTGCTAACTAGATTTAAAAATAACTTCCTCCTGGAGCACCTGGGTGGCGCAGTTGGTTGAGCATCCAACTCTAGGTTTCAGCTGGGGTCATGATCTCAGGGTTGTGAGATTGAGCCCCACATCAGGCTCTGTGCTCAACATGGAGTCTGCTTGAGATTCTCTCTCCCTCTGCTCCTCCTGCTCATGCTCTCTCTCTCTCTCTCAAATAAATAAATCTTTAAAAAAATAACTTCCACCCCAGTCACATCATTTCCTATCATCCTCTCTCTCCTTTATATTTCATCATTAAATGTATTGTATGTTTGTTTTTCACTGTCTCTTTAGTTCCACTAGAATGTAAGCTCCATTAGAGCAGGGAATATTCTTCGTCTGTTTTGTTCACCACTGCATCCACAACACCTGGGAAATTGTTCAACAAAGAGTAAGCACAGAATATGCATTTACTGAACAAATAAATATTGAATAAATACTAAGAAAGTCCTCCTTATTTAACTGCAGGTATTTTTAGTGTATTGAATTTATAATTCTATATTTTAAAATGTTTGAATTTAAACATTTCATACAACTAGAATTCACTTGTAAATTATATGTGAAATAGATATAATTTTATTTTTTCAATATTAATATCCAATAGTCCTAACACTTTTCATTGTGACTGGTCCATCTTTCCATTACCAAATTATTACATAAAAAATGAATTCCAATATAATATACATTTGGAAAAGTGCACAAGTCAGAGCATATTGCTGAAAAAAAACTTTTAAAGGTGAATGCACCCATAGAACCACCACCCAGACCAACATTTAACATGTTACAAACACTAAAATGCCTACCTCATGCCTTAGCCCTGTCATTAAGGAACACCTTTCTCTTCCTCCACAAAAGTAAATCACTATTCTTTTTTCTATGACCATAGAGTGGATTTTTCTTTTTTAGAAATGCATGTAAATGTTACACAACAGGCACTCTTTTGTGTCTAGCTTGGTTTGCTCTGTATTACACAGTTGTGATATTCATCCATGGTGCTGTAGGAGCGGTTTTTTTTTTTAAGATTTTGTTTATTCATTTGAGAGAGAGAGCCGGAGAAAGAAAGAGAGAGAGAGAGAAGGAGGGAGGGAGGGAGGGAGGGAGGGAGGGAGACGGAAAGAGGATCTGATGCAGACTCTGAACCGAGCACAGAGCCGGCGCAGGGCTTGATCCACAACCACGAGATCATGACCTGAGTGGAAACCAAGAGTCAGACGCTTAGCTGACTGAGCCACCCAGGTGCCCCAGGAGTTTTTCCTTTGTTATATTGTATTCCATTACATGACTATTTTACAATTTATGTATTTATTCTAGTATTCTTGAATGAGTTGCTTCTAATTTTTGACTATCACAATTATAATGTAATTATAAAGAATGCTTCTACATTCTTGAATACAACTTTCAAAATAATTTTACGTATTTATTGTAATGATCATAGTCATATAACTGATAAAATTTCGTGTTGCTATAGATCTTGATCAATGCTCAACATTGCCATTTTGTTTAACCTGTCTGGCGTCTCTATAGTGGTATTATATCAAGGGTTTAATTTGCATTTCTTTCTTTCTTTCTTTTTTGAGAGAGCAGAAGCATGAGTGGTGGGAGGGAGGGGTACAGAGGGAGAAAGAGAATCTTAAGCAGGCTCCATGCCCAGGTGAAGCCCAATGCCAGGCTTGATCTCACAACCCTGAGATCATGACCTGAGCCGAAATCAAGAGTCGGATGCTTAACTGATTGAGCCACCCAGGAGCCCCTGCATTTCTTTTATGACTAATGTGTTTTAGAATTTTTCATATAATTATTGTCTATTTGTATATTATTTTAATTCAAGTGCCTGTTCAGTTATTTTGCCCATGATGTTGTATCTGTCTTTCCTTACTGCTATCTACAAATGTTTTATATAGCTGGATACAAGGCCCTTGTCAAGTATATGTATTGTAAACATCTTTTCTCTGTTGCTTGCCTCTTCTTACTCTTGATGTCTCTTTTTTTTTAAAGAATTTATTTATTTCTTTGACAGAGAGAGACACAGCAAGAGAGGGAACACAAGCAGGGGGAGTGGGAGAGGGAGAAGCAGGCTTCCCGCGGAGCAGGGAGCCCGATGCGGGGCTCGATCCCAGGACCCTGGGACCATGACCTGACCTGAAGGCAGACGCTTAACGACTGAGCCACCCAGGAGCCCCGCCCTTGATGTCTTTTGATAAACAATTCTTAATTTTATTGTAGTTCAATTTATTAGATTTTATAGTTTTTTTGGTGACTTTTAAAAAAAAAATCTTTCTCCATTCAGATGTCAAGTATTTATGTAGAATTAAAAAATAAAAAAGCCCACCCTGTAGAAAAAGAGTAGAATGGTTGTTACCTGGGGCTGAAGAGTGGGGAAAATAGGGAGATGCTGGTCAGAGTACAAGCTTCCAGTTAGAAGATGAATACATTCTGGGGATCTAGTGTACAGCACAGTGATTATAGTTAACAATACTGTATTACATACTTGAAGGTTGCTAAGAGCGTAGACCTTAAATGGTCTCACCACAAAAAGAAACGGAATTACGTGATATTTTGGATGTGTTAGCTGTAATGCAAGGGTGGTAATCATACTGCCACACATCAGTGTATCAAATCAACACATTGTACACCTTAAACTGTCTCAATGTTATATGTCAATTGTATCTCATTGAAACTGGGAAAAAAGTTCACAAAAACAAAACAAAACAAAAAAGTCTGTACCTTCCAGCTTGAGCACTGTCACCCTCCCTCTCTTAGATCTCTTATTTTGATGGAATCGATCTGCCCATCATGAGGCAGCCCTGTGAGGAGCCCCCTGTTAGTAAGGAACTGAGAATCTCCAAACAGTCATATAAGTAACTTTAGAAACTGATAGCTCCTTTCCCCATCAAGAAGCCTCATGAGACACCTCAAGCCAGAGGCACGTAGAGAATTGTAAGGGTAAAATAATATATGTGTGCCAACTACTTTTAGCCACAGTAATGCTGCAGAACAACCCATCATAAAACCCTGTGGCATATGATAATCATTTCCGTAACCCACAAGAATATAAGGCACAGCTAAACTAGGCTGGGCTGAGTTAATCTTAGCTACACTCTTTCATAACTGGGAGTCAGAAGGCTCTGGCTGATCTAGAATTTTTTCATCAGAGCTGACTGGGATGACCCAGCTGTGCTCCATGTAACTAGCCTGGTCATGTACTCATGGCAGAAAATCCTGAGCAAGCAAACCCAATAGCACTTCTCAGGCCTCTGCTTTTGTCCTATTTGAAAATATCTGATTGGCTAAAACAAGTTACAGGTACAATCCCAGAGTCAAAGTGGGAGGGCACTAAAAGAAATGTTTTACCAGTTGTCTCCCTTGATTGAAGGCTGCTGATAAATTCATTGGGCATTTAAGAAACCTTGACTCATCTGCCATAGACTCATAGTATGACTTTGAAAAACGGCTTTTGTGCTTTGGGTCTCATTTCACTCCAGCAATACAGTTTTATATATTATATAGAGACAATTTGTTAATGTTTTGTACATGTTTATGTGATGTGATTGTAATATCATGAGGTCAGGAAAGGAGAAGGAACATAAAGTTTGAATATGCTAGGAATATATTTTGCTAAGACATCAAATGTAGGATCTGATCCTTTAACCAGTCAGCAATTGGTGACCTTAGTACTTTTGAACTAATATGATTGAAGTTTATGTCATTGAGAGAGAAAAGCAACTGAGTAAATAAGAAGTACACCAGGTAATTTTCACTTCCAATATGAAGGAGTGATCTTCTAACAAACAAATCCTCCCAGAAATAATATTGATAAACCCTGGATGAATTATTTTTAAAATAACTACCGGTATAATTATTTTTAAAATAAATAATGCTCTGGAGATTTGACAGGGACATGCAGATTTTGGAGGGGAGTCAAAACTTGGAGCAAGTGATTGGCATGGAGTGAAGTTGTTGGGTGTGTGTAGGTATATGGGTGTGCACACAGACACACGCTGTGCCCTGAGGGTGGGTGTACTGCATAAAACTCCAAAATAAAACATTTCTGTAAGGAAGTAGCAGGGAAGGAGCCTGAGAACACCAGGCTGCTGGATGGTAGAGGTCCAGGAGGAGAGAGTACTAGAGAAGGTAAAACCATGATAATGTTTTTTTTTAAAGATTTTATTTATTTATTTGACAGAGAGATACACAGCGAGAGAGGGAACACAAGCAGGCGGAGCGGGAGAGGGAGAAGCAGGCTCCCCACTGAGCAGGGAGCCCGATGAGGGGCTCGATCCCAGGACCCCGGGATCATGACCTGAGCTGAAAGCAGACACTTAACGACTGAGCCACCCAGGCACCCCCCATGATAATGGTTTTATTATTTTTTATTTTTTTAATTTATTTTTTATTTATTTTTATGATAATGGTTTTAAATTCAAGTTTCTGGATGAATCCTGAACCACATGTACATCACACAAACTAAAAGCAATTTGCACTTATGGGTTAAAGAACTAAACTGAGATCTGAGTTTACTAAAGGCATGATAGTTTGCCCATGGTTCTAACCAATTAAAATGGCAGAAATTAAAACTTTATCAATTTTATAGGGCGCCTGGGTGGCTCAGTCGGTGAAGCGTCTGCCTTCGGCTCAGGTCATGATCCCAGGGTCCTGGGATGGAGCCCCGCATCGGGAGGGGAGCCTGCTTCTCCCTCTCCCACTCCCCCTGCTTGGGTTCCCTCTCTCGCTGTGTCTCTCTCTGTCAAATAAGGATATAAAGAACAAAAATCTTTAAAAAAATAAAATTTTATCAATTTTATAATAAAATTTTATAATAAATTTGTTTTAATTAAAACAAGAGATGGCAAGGATGTGGAGTAACTGGATCTCTCAAATCTTGCTATAGAAGGTAACAAATGGTCTGGCTATTTTGAGAACTACTTTTTTGTTGTTTTTGAAACCTCAAACAAACATGATATGACACAGCTCTCCCAGTCCTACGTATTTACTCAGGAGAATGAAGGCTTAGATACATACAAAGACCAGTATATAAATGTTGATAACAGTTTTATTTGAAAAGCTTTGTTCATAATAGCCAAAAAGTGAAAGCAACCCAAATGTTCATCATTTCATTAATGGATAAATAAAATGTGGGATATCCATACAATGGACTACTGATACAGGGATATAGTGGTTACTCCCTTGCCACAGGGCAGCATAGTTCTGGTGCCATTGACCCCTGAGAGCTCTGATTGGGATACAGTTGAAGCTAGTCTTCAGCTAAACTCACAACTTTGTTACACTTCATTCCTTACCCTAACCTGCTTCCTTCACTTACTTCCCAGTACCTCCTGAAAGCACTCAATCATTAAATCGTTTGCACAAGAATATCCTTCCCATGCTCTCTTCTAAGAAATACATGCAGAGATAATTGGTAACATAAGTGTGCCTAGGAAGCAGATTCTAGGAATGGGGATATGAAATTTGGCTACTCACTGCTGGCTGGCAAATCACTACTTGGAGGTTGGGTATTGGTTTTCTCTGGAATGTTTTGACAATACAGTTGTCATTCACTGTGGTGAACTGAGAGGAGACACAGGTAAAAGGGAATGGACTGACCTGTGCAGTATCTCTGGCATTTAAGCAAAGACAGGGAAATGATAATAATAATAATTGTAAAACTGGCTGGCCATTGTTGGGTGCCAGTGATGCTTTGAAGACAAAAAATAACAGATTCAGTTCAATTAATCATCAATTCAAAGCAAAGTGTAAGTTAGAGGGCTCCTTAGCAGTGTTTAAAGAAACTCGGATCTCTTGCTACCGCAGGTTTGGCTGAGCTAAAGATCAGACAGACCCAAGGCTTAATTGTTCAGGTAGCAGAATTTCAGAAAATGTTGAATGGATTCTCATACTCGGCAAGTATCCTGGGCCAAAATCAGAGCCCTAAAATGGTTGAAAGCTGGAATATGGGATAGTGATTTTTGCAAAAATGCATTTGAGAATCTTGAAGCTCTAGATTTTCTTAAATCCTCTGAGCCTACAGAGATGGCCCACTGCTGCTTGAGAGAAGAGCTTTCTCACTTGCTTTTCTTGCTATGCCTTTATACCATGTAGAGGACTATAGTGATACATGCCCTCTTTATATTGGACCCACAAGACTAATATCTATGTTCAGATCTCAGCATGACCCCTAGAATTAACAAGCATAGCAAAGTCACAGGTTACAAGGCCAACATATAAAAGCCAATCTAATTGCTATATACTGCCAATGTACAACTGTGAAGTGGAAATTTTTAAAATACCACTTATGATAATACCTCAGTATTTCCATTTTTTGAGTTAATCTAAGAAAACATGTACTAGATCCGTATGCTGAATACTAAAAAAAAATGATAAAAAATAAAAGAAAAACTACATAGAACAAAGAGACACTGTTTTAATGGATTGAAAGACTCAAAATAGTAAATATGTCTACTCTCCCTAAATTGATCTATAGATTGAACACGATTCCAACCAAAATCCCAAGAGGGGTGCCTGGTGTGCTCAGTCAGTAGAGCATGCAACTCCATCTCCGAGTATAAGTTTGAGCCCCATGTTGTGTGCAAAACTTACTTAAAAAAAAAAAAAAAAAAGCCCAACAGGATTTTTATGGATTTAGAAAAACTGATTCTAAATTTTATACGAAAGGTAAAGGGACCTAGAGTAGATAAAATAATTTCAGAAAAAGAAGAAAGTGGGGAGAACCGCATTACCTTGTTTTAAGGGATAGGATTTAAGCTATCGTAAGCAGAACACTGTAATATTAGCAAAGAAATAGACACATAGATGAATGTAATAAAACAAAGGACCTGGAAACCAAGCCACAAAAAAATGACTGCGACTTTTTTTTTTTAAGATTTATTTATTTATTTGACAGAGAGAGACACAGCTAGAGAGGGAACACAAGCAGGGGGAGTGAGAGAGGGAGAAGCAGCCCCCCCCCCCCCCACGGAGCAGGGAACCTGATGCGGGACTCAATCCCAGGTCCCTGAGATCATGACCTGAGCCGAAGGCAGACGCTTTAACAACTGAGCCACCCAGGCGCCCCCCGACTGCAACATTTTGACAAAAGTGTAAAACTCACAATCCCAAGATCAAGAGTTGCATGCTCCACCGACTTGAGCCAGCCATGTTCCCTTTTGCCCGTTTTTATTTGAGTTATTTTTATTGCTGAGTTGTAAAAATTCTTTATATATTCTGGATGCTAAACCCTTATCAGATATGTATGATTTGCCAGTATTTCCCCCGATTATATGGGTTGTCTTTTCATTTTCTTGATCATGTGCTATGATGCACAAAATTTCCCAATTTTGATGAAGTCAAATTTTTTCTTGGTTGCTTATAATTTGAGTCTTGTTTCTAAAAAGCCATGGCCATATCCACAGTCCTGAATGTTTATATCTAGTTTTCTTTTAAGGTTTAATAGTTTTAGCTTTATACTTATGTCTGTGGCTCATTTTGACTTAATTTTTATATATGATGTAAGGTAGGAGTCCAACCTCATTCTTTTTGCATGTGACTTGTCAACAAATGGCAGTAAAATAACTGAAAAGATGATCGTTTCCTCATCAAATTGTCTGGTTAAGCTTCTTGAGAAAGAGAAATCAACTGACCATAGATGTAGATGCTTATGTCTATACTTTAGATTCTTTTCCATTGATTTATATGTCTATCTTATGCCAGTACTGCACTGGCTTGATTACCGTGGGCTTTGTAGCTGAAATTGGAAAGTGTGAGGCCTTCTACTTTGTTCTTCTTTTTCAAGATTTTTTAGCTCTTCTAGGCCCTTAAATTTCCACAAGCATTTTAGGACCAGTTTGCTAATTTCTGCAAAAATGCCTGTTAGGATTTAGATAATCAGATGGAATCTGTAGACCACTTAGAAGGGTATTACCATCTTAACAATATGTAGTCTTCCAATCCATGAAGACATGATGTCTTTATTTAGGTCTTCTTTAATTTCTTTCAATAATATTTTATAAATTTATGTGTATAAGTCTTGTACTTATTTTTTAAAATACTCCTAAAGATTTTGCTTTTTTGATGCTATTGCAAGTGGAAATCACTTACTTTTCTTATTATTATTCCTTGTTAGTTTATAGAAATACATTAGGGGTGCCTGGGTTGCTCAGTCGGTTAAGCGTCTGACTCTTGATTTTGGCTCAGGTCATGATCTCAGGGTCATGAGATCAAGCCCTGTCTTGGGTTCTGTGCACAGCAGGGAGTCTGCTTCTCTCCTTCTTTCTCTTCCTCTGCCCCTCCCCTCCCCATGCACAGATGCACTCTCTCTCTCTAAAATAAATAAATATTTTTAAAAAAAGAAATACAAATGATATATGTATTTGATCTTGTATCTTGCAACCTCACTGAGTTTTTATTTGCTCTAAGTTTGTGTGTGTGTGTGTGTGTGTGTATGTGTGTGTGTGTCTATTCCATAGGACTTATTTTATACAATCTCATGTCATCTGTGAATAATAATAGTTTTATTTCTTCCTTTCCAACCTGGATGGCTTGTTTTTCATATTATTGCCTAATTGTCCTAGCTAGAACCTTCAGTACAATGTTGACTATTAAGGGATAAAGGCAGACATCTTTTCTTCTTTCTCACCTTGGGGGAAAAGCTTTAAGTCTGGCAATATTCTCTCTGACATCAGCTGTAGCAACACTTTTCTAGATATGTTTCCTGAGGCAAGGGAAATAAAAGCAAAAATAAACTATTGGGACTACATCAAAATAAGGAAGCACAACAAAGGAAGCAATCAACAAATCTGAAAGGCAACCTATTGAATGGAAGAAGATATTTGCAAATGACATATCCAATAAAGGGTTAGTATCCAAAATATATAAAGAACTTATACAACTCAATACCCAAAAAACAAATAATCTAATTAAAAAATAGGCAGAAGACATGAAGAGACATTTCTCCAAAGAAGACATCCAGATGGCCAACAGACCCATGAGAAGATGCTCAACATCAGGAAATGCAAATCAAAACTACAGTGGGATATCACCTCACACCTGTCAGAATGGCTAAAATCAAAAACACAAGAAACAGTAAGTGTTGATGAGGCTGTGGAGAAAAAGGAACACTCATGCACTGTTGGTAAGAAAGCAAACTGGTGCAGTCACTGTGGAAAACAGTATGGAGGGTCCTCATTAAATTAAAAATAGAAATACCCTATGATCCAGGAATTGTGATATCATACTGGGTATTTAGCCCAAAAATACAAAAATACTAATTCAAAGGGATACATACACCCCTATGTTTATAGCAGCATTATTTACAATAGCCAAATTATGGAAGCAGCCCAGGTGTCCATCGATAAATGAGTGGATAAAGAAGTGGAGTGTGCGTATATATATATATATATAGGACTATTATTCAGCCATATAAAAGAATGAAATCTTGCCATTTGCAATGATATGAATGGAGCTACAGAGTATAATGCTGAGCAAAGTCAGTCAGTCAAAGAAAGACAAATACCATATGATTTCACCCATATGTGGAATTTAAGAAACAAAACAAATGAGCAAAGGAAAAAAGAGAGAGAGAGAGACAAGCCAAGAACCAGACTCTTAACTCGAGAGAACAAACTGATGGTTACCGGAGGGGAGGTGGGTGGAGGGATGGGGGAATAGATGATGGGGATTAAAGAGTACACTTACCATTATTTAATAAAATAAAACAAAAAAGATTTTAAAAAAGTTCCATTCTATTCCTACTTTACTGTGGATGTGTTTATTTTGATGATCATGTGAAGTTTGTCCTTTATTCTATTAATCTGCTGTACTCCAGTGTGGCGTGCCTATTCTGGACGTATTTTCCCTCCACGCCATCCCACACTCGGCCTCTGCTCTACATAGGGGCTGACATCTGCAGGCTGCAATTCTTTACATGCTGCCAATCATATTTATTTTCTAGTGGTAAGCTTATTGACATTCATGGGAGAAACTCAACTCTGCCACTGAGAGTCAAATATGTTTAAGTGTCTGTTATAATTAATACAAAAACAAAAACAAATACCTCTGGATTATGAAACTTCCTCTAAATATTCCCTCTCTTTTGTCCTCTTTAAAGCCTACTCAAAAATACATTTTCACACATTTCAGTTAGCGTGTGTATATGCATACACACATAGTGTAAGTAATAGAGTGACGTATTCAGCTTGTAAAATATTCAAGCACTACACATGAAGATATGTAATATACTACCTGTATGATGCAGCTCAAGTGGTACTCAGTGAGAAATGGATAGTCTTAAAAAGATGTATTAGAAAATAAATGCTTAAAACAGCCAGGCACTTCAAGAAGGTAGGGAATGAATAGCACATTCGACCTAAAGAAGTAGATGCTGGGAAATAATGAAGATAAATGCAGAAAATAATGAAATCAAAAACAGCAGGGCCAACTAACACAAGCCATTTTTGGAAATACCTATAAGGTAGACATCTTTGCAATAAAGATCAATTACTAAAGAGAAAAGCAGGAACAAACAAGTTAAATAAATTTGTACAAAATTTAGATGAAGAGAGTTTCTATAAGGGAACGCAAGTTCTCTCAGGATAACCAAACCATAGACAGGGAAATATTTCCACATACAGAGGTATTTCAGCTAATAAGGAAGGAATGAGGGAATGATTATTCTGTGACCCCCCCTAATGGATTAATAGATAGAGGTGATAATCATCGATGACAGCTAACATCAACACAAAGGGAAACCACCAGGCATTATAGGCTTCCTAATGGAAGTACACAGCCTTACCTATGGAGCTTCTACCTCTACCAATCTAAAAAATACAGAGGGCTGAAGGACATGTTGGTTTACCACTGTGAGCAAAATCCAGACTATGGGAAACAGGACAAAATACAAGACTCTTTTTTTAAATGCAAGGGAAAAGCAGTGATATAGAAAAATTTTACAGAATAAGAGACATAAGGGACATAAACAATCAGGTTGTATAGACCATATTTATATATCAATTCCAAAAAACCATTTTTAAAGTAATCAGGCTGTCAGATAAGTATAAAAAAGTAGATATTAGATTCTAAGGACTTTTTTGGGGAATAGTAATTGTATTAAGTTTATGTTTTAGAAACAGTCCTTATATATCAGAAATGCACGCTGAAATACTTAGGGGCAATGCCTTAGATTTGCGTCACATTCCGGTTGCAGGATGGGTGAATAGCGGAGGTATAATTGGAAATGTATTGGTCACACATTAATGATTGCTGAGGTTGAATGTCAGGCATATTGGGTTCATTATACTGTTCTCTGTATTGGTATATGAGTTTGGGAGTTTCTGTAATACTTTTTATTATAAATATCATGCCACTAAATTTGAAAGCCTAAGGGAAATGGACCAGTTTTTAGAAAATATATAACCAAATTCATCCATAAAGAAACATAAAACGTGAATTCAAAAATACAAATGGAAACCAGATTCAAAATTTAAGCCACTCTCACATGTCTCAGATAAGACTATTTTTTTTTTAAGATTTTATTTATTTATTTGAGAGAGAGAGAGAATGAGAGATAGAAAGCACGAGAGGGAAGAGGGTCAGAGGGAGAAGCAGACTCCCTGCTGAGCAGGGAGCCCGATGCGGGACTCGATCCCGGGACTCCAGGATCATGACCTGAGCCGAAGGCAGTCGCTTAACCAACTGAGCCACCCAGGCGCCCAAGACTATTTTTTTTAAAGATTTATTTATTTATTTGTCAGAGAGAGAGAGCGAGAGCGAGCACAAGCAGGGGGAGCGGCAGGCAGAGGGAGAAGCCCCCTCCTTGCCAAGCAAGAAGCATGATGGTGGGACTCAATCCCAGGACCCTGGGATCATGACCTGAGCTGAAGGCAGACTCTTAACCAACTGAGCCACCCAGGCGTCCTGTGAGATAAGACTATTTTGGAGACCACTTCTACCAAATGGTCAGGGAAAATTAATTGCCAGCTTTTGTAAACTTTTCCAAAGCATACCACAAATGCGGGGAGATACTATTCAACTCATTTTTCCCCAGTCAGCTTCCCTTGATTCAAAAACCAAGCGAGGACCTTGCCCCCAATCCCACTAACAGAACACTTGAGCCAAGCCCATTCATATGGCAATAAATTTCTCAAATAAAATAGCATAGTCAAGAGCGCAGTGAACTAAGTGAGCAAACGGGCTGTGTCCAAGGAATGACCATCTGACTTCACACTGGCAAACACTTTCAACTGTTAATTACCTACACGAACAAATTAGAGGGGAGCAAGTGTTATTGCTAGTAAGCATAGAAAAAGCCTTTGAAAGCAATGCAACATGTGTTCATGGTATAAACTCCGGCAGACTAAGAATAGAAGGGAGCTTCCTTTCCCTAAATTCTATTGCAAGCATAGTTAGAGGTGAAATGTTAGAAGCATTCTCATTGAAGTCAGGAACAAGACAGATCTACACTCTCACCGCCAGTGTTTAGAACTGCACTGGAACACAAAGCCAGAGATGTGGAGGTCAAAATAAATATAAGATGTGAATACTGAAAAGAGATAATATTTGTTAACAAGATGACCATTTGCCTAGAAAATCAAAAGGAAGAGGAGTGTGGAATATATTCAAATAGATACGGGACTTCAGAGAGGCGGTATATAGGAGGTCAATATAGCAAAATCCAGAGCCTTACCACACAAAAGCAGTAGCTATTTAAAACATGTAATACATAATATTCCATTCAAAATAGCAACAAAATCCAAAAGTTACCTAACAGGCACTACAAATCACAAAAATGTATGAGATCTTTATGGAGACAAATATAAAATTTTACTGATACATACAGACAAAAATAATCCCAAATAGAGAAGTATATTCATTAATGTGAAACAAAGTATCGTAAAGATGCTAATTCTCCTTAAATTATTCACAGATGTAGTGGCTTAACTATAGTTGCCCAAATGATAATGAAGTTTGTGTTGCTGTCTTCCACTCCCAAAAATCAACCCTGGTGAACTACAGAAGGGAGAATGAAAACAAACAATGATGTATTAACTTCCTCGATCTGCTGTATCAAACTGCCATGAACTGGGTGGCTTAAACAACAGAAATGAACTCTCTTAGGTAAACCACTTTTGATACCTGACTTTAGTGCCTTAACTCTCCCAAACAATGTTTGAATTATAGTCTCCTTCAGTCATTAACCTTGTTTCCTGAATATGCTTCCTTTCCTTTTCTTCAAATTTTACATATTTTAAAGAAGGCTGAAGAGAAAAAAAAAACCCTCCTCTTTTCTATATGGGCATTTGGCTTTATATTTATTATTATTTGTATATAGCATTAGATTCCATCTATCTGTCTATCATTTATCTGTCCTTCCATTCACTCATCCAACTCTGTACTCTCTTTATCTAGCCATAATAATGAAAAAAAGAATAATTACCAGCTGGGAGTGATTTGGGTTGGTTGTTGTATTACAGGTCTACCAATAAAAGACAATAAATCATACTATATAGGGAAGATAACTTTGGAACCATTTGGTTCAACCAGTTCATTTGGTAGAAGAGTAAAGCAAGACTGAAAATAAATAATTTACTAATTAAAAAAAAAAAAAAGAAATGAACTCTTCCAGTTCTAGAAGCCAGAAGTCCCAAATCATTTTCACTGACCTGAAATCAAGATGCTGGCAGAGCCACATTCCCTCTGGAGACCCTAGGGTAGAATCCAGTCCTTGCCTCTTGCAGCTCCGGGCAGCTGCTGGCCTCCCTTGGCTTGTGGCAACATAACTGCAATCTTCAAGGTCAACATCTTCAAATCTCCCCCTGCTCCATCTTCACCTTGCCTTCTCTGGCTTCCCTCTTGTAGGATACAAGTGATTGCACTTAGGGCCCACCTGGATAATCCCGGCTACTCCTCTCCCATCAAAAGATTCTTAAGTTAATCACAACTGCAAAGACCCTTTTCCCAAAGAAGTCAGCATTTACAGGTTCTAGAGGCTGGGAGATGGCATCTTTGGGGGAACATTTTTCAGTCCATCAACAACAGAATCGAAGCAAACCATGAGAAATCCCTGTGTTAACTGCTACCTGTGTTTGGGGGCTGGAGGGAGGCAGCGGTGAAGTTCAGGAGGGATCACGGTCTGCAACAGATGGCAGATGATGGGACAGGTGGGAGGAACATGTTTAAACTTCTGCCCTGTTTCACTGAAGGACTCTGGGGCATCACCTCAGACCACGGACGTCAGTAGCCCTGGGGTGGTATCGGGTATCAGGGCAAATTGGGTTGATTGATGCAGTATGGCTTCGGACTCCGTGCGAATAACCACCTGAAACCACTTTAGCGATTGAAGCCTGGCCTTTACAAAAATATTGTCATCGGATCAAAAGAATGGTCTGAAGAGGGACTAGCAAGCATCAGGGCGAACTACACACACGCGCTGGATAGAGCTACAGAATACACTTCTTAATAGCAGGGAGGCTTAAGAAAGCTGGACATTACTCTACTGGACAATGCAATATCGGACAACCTCAGAAGAGCAGGAACTCCCCAAATCCTGCTGCTCAGCCACCGTGGTGTAGGAAATAAACTTGTAGAACAGAACATTTCCAACGTCTATGTCTTTTGGGTGAGGAGACACCATAGGAAGGCGGGCTTCTTTCCCGAATCTCCACCCCCTGTCCTGGGTGCCGGCGCTGCCCCGTCTCGTAGCTGGCAGGGAGGGCAGACTCTCCCAGAGAGCATCTAAGCAAAGAGCCTCATGAGTGAGGACCGGGGGTCCACCCATCCTGAAACAACAGTGTGGGCCCCACAGAATCCCACCCCACCTCTATGTCAGCCCTGGTCGACGCTGGGCAGGGCTGTCAGGAAAAGCAAAGTGCCCCCCTCATTGGAAGCTCTGGGAACCGGGGCGTGCAGCCTTGACTTGAGGGTGTGCAGGGGGAGAGGGCTCAGGCAGTTCCAGGCTCAAAGCGATGATCCTGTGGGCAGGCTCAGCTGGCCTCCCACCACAGAGCCGAACGGACCCCAGCCCTAATGGGCCTGCTTTCAACCCGGGGAGGCCCAAGGCGGGGTCCTTGGATTTAGTGTTTCCTGACTTCTACCTCTGGAGTCTGAAGGAGATGAGGCTTCAGCTGGGGTGGCTGGACTCAGGTCAGCAAAGGAAGGGATCCCAGACTCTGCTGGGTGTCAAGGCGAGGATCCCAAAGCAACCTCCCACCGCAGCCAGAGGGGTTTTTCACGGGCACCTCCCTCTGCTGTCTGCCCTGTGAAGCTCCAGGCATGGTTGACAGGCAAAGCCTGCCCAACACTCACCTGTCGGGGTCTCAGGGAGATGAGACCATCCTCAGGACAGCAGAATGAAAGGGTCCCAGGCCCTGTCAGGAGGAAATAGGATTCCTGCCTATCCTTCCCTGCTACCCAGGATCTCCAGGACTGACAACAGGGGTCAGAGCAGATTTTTGTGGGGATCCCTGTAGTTCTGACGTGGAGGTATCTCAGTCATTCTCTAGGTGTCAAAGTGAGGGCTCTGAGGAAAGGCAGGGAAGCTCCCACCACAGACAGAGGAGGCCCTGGGAAGACTGGAGCCATGGCCTGAGGGAAGAATTCTCAGGTCAACAGAATATGGGTGGCCTAAGCCCTGTCAGGAGTAGTTGTGACTACACTGAAGAGGACTGAGAATGCCTCCCCACCCCAGAGAGGGGGCATCCCACAGAAACCTGCTCACCCGTGCTGCTAAGCCTGGGAGACCTCCGGCAAAAGTAGCTGGATGTGGCACCTTTTCACTTTTTGTCTCAGTGGTCTCAGGGAGGTCTGAGAAAAAGACATGGGGGGGGGGTGGGATACAGATATAAAACTGAATATCCTGAGGGAGAACTGAAGGTACCCCCGTCCCAGAACAGATGAGCCCAGCCCCTGCTGTCATACCTGGGAGACACTAATTAGAGGCGGCCAGTTATGGTAGGCTAACCCTTCTACCATGGGGTTGCTGGTGGTGGTTCTTCTCAGAGAGGGAGGCCTTCAATCTGAGGAGGCAAAGTCAGGTCAGCTGAGGTAGAGGATGGAGCAGGGCCTGTCAGGAGAAAATATTCATAACATAATGGGCCCTCCTACCATAGACAAAGGAGGCCCCTGCTAGTAGCCCTGGGAGACCCCGGGCAAGTATACCAGATGTTGTGCCCCTCACTTCTTCCTCTGGGGAAAGTCAGAGGAGTTCAGCGGAGTGGTGGGGCCCCGACCCCAGCAGAGGAAAGGTTAGGACTCTGAGCACTAAGAGAACCATCTGCCCCAGAACACTGGGGACCACGCAGAGTCTGGACGCGGCTCTCCTGTCAGCACTGGGGACCCAGGACTGGGTCTGCAGTCCACATCCTGAGCTGCCCCTTCAATTCCCCTTATAGGAGCTCTAGGAACAGGGAGGTGAAAGCTTTGGTCTCAGGCCCATGTCGTCAGGTCAGCATATCAGAGAAGGCTGACGCAGTGCCAGGAGTCAAGGTGAGGTGCACACCCTGAATGCCTACCAAGGGCCCCAGAAGATGGGACCCCACAGTGCCTGACCATCCATGGCCTACTCTCAGCCCTAGATGCCTCAGGCTGTGCCAGCTTCACCCTGAGGAGCTATTTCAATTCCTCTTTCTGTTCTTCGGAAACAGGCCACCCAAGAGAACAGTAGCCCTGTGAGGCCCACGAGCACCACCAAAAAGGAGACCTGGAAGCTGCCTTTATCTGAGCTGTCACGGATGAGTTTCTCACCTGAGGCCACCGATGCTTTTCCTCTGTCCCCAATGTCCGGGGATCCCCAATGCCCACCCTCCTGCAAGCTACCCCCAATATAAGTCATCATGCCTCTGGGTCAAAAGAGGGGGTGCTGCAAGCTTGAGGAAGACCTTCAGGCCCCAAGACAGCCCCAGCGCCTGGTAGGTGTGCAGGGTCCCATGCCTCAGGAGGAAGAAGCCACAACCTCCTCCTCTCTCTGCTTTGATCCCGGGCACCCCAGACATGGTGCCTGCTGCTGGAAAACCAAGTGTCCCCCAGAGTTCTCAGAGAGCCTGCTCCTCCCCCACTGCCATCACAGCCACTCCTTCAAGTCAATCTGATGAGAGTTCTAGAAGCCAAGAAGAGAAGGGGCTCCATCAGAGCCTAAGTCCTTGCTCAGTGATGCACTTAACAAAAAGGTGCCCAAATTGGTACGGTTCCTGCGTGTCAAGTAGGTAACAAAGGAGCCCATCACAAAGGCAGAAATGCTGCAGAGCATCATCAAAGAACAAGGGCCACTTCCCTGTGATCCTCAGGAAAGCCTGTGAGTGCATGGAGGTTGCCTTTGGCACTGAAGTAAAGGAAGTGGACCCTGCCAGCCCCTGCTATGTGATGGGATGCTGAGCGGTGAGCAGGGAGTGCCCAAGACCAGCCTCCTGGGGGTGCTCCCGGGGGTGATCCTCCTGAAGGACGACCATGCCCCCGAAGAGGAGGTGTGGGAAGTGCTGGGGGCCATGGGGGTGTATGCCAGCCAGGAGCACATCATCTACGGGGAGCCCAGGGAGCTCCTCACCAAAGTCTGGGTGCAGGAAGGGTACGTGGAGTACCGGCAGGTGCCCGGCAGTGACCCTGCCCACTACGAGTTCCTGTGGGGTCCCAGGGCCCACGCCGAAACCAGCAAGATGGAAGTCCTATGGATTTTTGCAAAGGTCAGTGGCACTGAACCCACTTCCTTCCCATTTTGGTATGAGGAAGTTTTCAGAGATGAGAAAGAGAGAACCCACGCAAGAGATGCCACCACTGCCACAGCCAGTGAAAGTTCCTGTGTCCCATCTGGCAGCTTCTCCTGCCCTAAGCGAAGTCTGAAGCAGATTCTTCACTCTTCATTTGAAGACAATTCCACATTTAGCGAAGTCTGAAGCAGATTCTTCACTCTTCATTTGAAGACAATTCCACATTTCCAAGTAGTGTAGAGGGGTGGATCTGGAGGCAACACAGTGTATAACACCTTTGTGTCCCTGTTCAACATGGGTGATTTGGAGATTCTACTTTTTTTTTATATATATTTTATTTATTTGACGGAGAGAGACACAGCGAGAGAGGGAACACAAGCAGGGGGAGTGGGAGAGGGAGAAGCAGGCTTCCCACCGAGCAGGGAGCCCAATGAGGGACTCGATCCCAGCACCCTGGGATCATGACCTAAGCCGAAGGCAGACGCTTAATGACTGAGCCACCCAGGTGCCCCTCTTGTTTTTTGTTTTTTAAGATTTTACTTATTTATTTGAGAGAGAGAAAAAGAGAGAGCACGAGTGGGTGGGAGGGGCAGAGGGAGAGGGAGAAGCAGACTCCCCGCTGAGCAGGAAGCCCAACACAGGGCTTGATCCCAGAACCCCGAGATCCTGACCTGAGCCAAAGGCAGACACTTAACCGACTGAACCACCCAGGCGCCCCCCTTTTTTTTTTAATAAGTTTTTGTTTTTATGTAATCTCTACACCCACTGCGGGGCTTAAACTCACAGCCCCAAGATGAAGAGTCGCATTTCTACTGACTGAGCCAGCCAGGTGCCCCTCGAATATCATTCCTTGTAATAGAAATTTTAATTAGCTTCAGAATCTAACTTTATGAATGACAGTGGTCACACATTTATAGCTGTTCATCAGGTTTAAGAATAAGGGTTTTTATATTTTGCAAAACAAATTGTGAAACCTCCCATCTTTTTGGGATCTGGAACAAGATAACAAGGCATTAGAATAGGAATTTCCTTGGAAATGTGAACAGGCCCAGAAGTAAAATCGAGGGGTTCATAGAGGAAAAAACATAAAGGATGGCAACCTTTAGGACTCACTTACCCCTTTTAGTCTGTCATGTAAAATTAAGTGATACATATCAGGTTTGCTTGGCTTATTCAAGAACGTAGGAGAAAGTCAATCTTGAATGAAATCTTTCTCACTGGCTCGTTTATCTGCCAAACATGAATTGAGTGCTTGCTCTTTGGAATGCCCTGTGTTGGTAAAGGGGGGTGCTGGGGTCAGCAGGACACACCCCCACCCATAGAATGGTAGAGATTTGGAGCAGCAATCCTATCAAGAAGATGGTGAGATGTCCCTGAAGAGCTACAGAACAAGGTGAAGAGAAGGAGCGAGCAGTAGGGCCCCAGGTGAGAGCACCCAAGTGTAAGTACCCTGAGCCAACACCACCTGGGGCTTTGGGAAAGTGCTCTTCCTTCTGCGGGAGTGAATGTTTAGTTCTGCTGGGGCCAGACTCTCAAAAGGTGTGCCTTACGGTTGAGAGAAAGGTCTGGAACAGAAAATTGTCCTCGCAGTTACTTTTGGATCAGGGATAAATCAGAGAGAAATAACTCCACCCAAGGCAGGTATGAAATGTGTTCTGAGGTCTTTTAAAAACCCAGTGTAGTTGAACACAATGCACGAACCAGATGTTCTGCAAGGATTTCTTGAGAAATAGGGTGATACTTCCTTGAAGTGATGCCAAGAAACCACTAGGATGGCACTCTTTTCCCTGGCCTGGGAGAGGTCGTAGGGCCCCAGGTGAGAGCACCCAAGTGTAAGTACCCTGAGCCAACACCACCTGGGGCTTTGGGAAAGTGCACTTCCTTCTGTGGGAGAGCCAGAACCTGCTCCGCTACAGGTTACTCTGAGTGGATGTTGGCTCTCTCTAAGCAAGGACTAGTTTTTTGGTGCAGTGAAATGAGTGGAAATAGTGTTTTGGATGGAAGAGCAGCTGGAAGGAATGGAAGGAGCTGGTCTTTGACTTGACTGAATTCTAGGAGCTTTGAGTCGAATCGCCTGGTGAAGACTAACCCACAGCCCCACACCCAGATCAAGTGTCTGTACTCTAAGTGATAATTTACTGACTTAGATTTATGAAGCTGCATCTCTGGCTGACTTGGTGTCCAGTGTCTGAGAATATTCTCTGAGAGGGCCTGGATAACAAAACAAATTCCCAGAGGAGAGGGTGGAAGGCTCCGGGGCCAAAATCCTATGAGAAGCAACAGTCATTTGTCATGAGCTTGGCTGAGCGGGACCAAGAACAAAGCTGCCAGGTGTCGGAGGAGGTGATTGAAGCCACAAGCCGGATACGACAGAGCTAAGCCCGATCACTTCCTGTGATACTATAAGCAAGAGTGAGAACAGGAGAAAGTGCCAATTCCTTCTAGTTCGTTTTCCTCCCGGTAACAGTGCACCAGTCGAGGGTCAGGTGGGTGAGTGCAGATGTGGGGGTCACCTCACTGTTGAGAAAGCCAGAACAAAAGGCTCAGGGCAGTTGTATGCACCCTGAAATCAGGGGAGGGCAAGGGAGAGGGGCTAAGGCAGGTGGGGAAAGTGTCTTCAAGGTTTCCTCCTCCTTCCCCCCTCAGATAAAGACACTTGAGAATGAAAGCGGGGGGGGGGGGGGGGGGGGGGGGGTCGCGGGGGGGGGCGGGGGGGAGGTGCGGCTAGGAATGCAAATACAAGAAGGGCTGAGTCCTGGACTGCAGCCCCCTGCAGACTGCATTCGGTCGGCCTTGCACCACGTCTGATGTGGGGAGGGCAGCTTTACCCCATGAGGCCTGCCAGGTAAGGCCTTTGTAATTGCCTGGGTCAGGCCTGAAAAATCACACGTTAGGGTTTCTACCCAGGAGCCAGACTCTTCACCATTCATTCAGGATGCAGTATAAGCCGGGTAGGACTCACGTCACACACATTCCAGCAGTCTTACAAGAGGGGGCTCGCCAAATTCACCTCAGAGATGAAGAGCCTAAGGCTCATAGCACTTGATGATTTCCCCAGGTCCGCATGTCAGGGCTGGGACTAGACCTCTAGTCTGAATTCACCTAGAGTCCGTGTGGTTCCCACTCCCAGCCTGAGGCATCTTCCATCTCTTAGTTCGTTTCTCTTCTCAGTTCTCTGTAATGTCTCTCAGGCCACAAAAAGAAGGTCTCTGTCCCAAGATACTGAAGTCAGGCCGAAGAAAGAAGGTGACAATGCAAATCAAACAGGACTTGGGGACTGCCTGTGGGCTTTGTTAACATAGGCTCCTCCTCTCCATACCCACAGTCCCCCTTGAGAGCTGACTCTATTTCTGTCTGGTTCCAGCACTTTCCCCACATAACAGCACTGTCCCTTGGTCTTCCCCCTGTGCCCTCCTGTCCAACTCTGGAACCTGACCAGCTCACTAGCTCCCTGCTAAATCTTCCTCTGAAGGCTATGCTTTACTCCCAGTGGAACAGCCTAGAATCACCTGCCCTTCCCCTGACATAAAGCATTGCTGCTCCTTGCAGAACTCCCCTTGCCCCCCATCCCTCACCCTGGAACCTCTGTGATAGCAACAGCCCCTTTGACTTAGAAGATCACTTTGGACACGATGTTTCAATGCCTAGTCATTCCCCTTTGGCCTCTTGAACACACGCTCAAAGTGTTTTCCAAATGGGCTAGTGAGTAGAGTCTGACTTGGCACATAATCTCCTGGTTTGGAGGCTATAACCCTGAAATTAGAGGGTTTTTTTTAAACCACTCTGATAGCTGCAGTAGAATTTTAAATGGATGTCTTTTTGAAACTGGCCAGTGAACAAATACCCAGATGAACCACCTTACCTAGGCATTTAAAAAATCCACTGAAGCTGAATCCCTAAAACCCTGGAATCCTCCTAGGAAGTAAAAATTGGTTCCCTGGTAGACATGCTAACTCTTTAAAAAGAAATATATATATATATATATATTCTACCGCCTCTGTGTCTGTGGACCTTCCACACAGGAAAATCCTGATTTTCTGTTTGCCTAAGGGCACCTATAGAGGGGAGCAGAGACTCACAAGTTAAGATTTTGACCACACATCAAGAGGAAGGAGAAAATTCTCAGCCTACTGACATTATAGAGGTTAATGCAAAGGGCAGTGCACCAAAGGGCTAGTGAGTGAAGAAGGACAAATACTCCCTTCTGACTTTTACAGGAGCCTCTGAAAACCACATGACCCTGTGTTTGAAAACAGCTGTCACATAGTAGGCACCTGAAAAACTTGCAGAATTTAAGGTAAATTTGGCCTTGTCAGAAACTCCTTCAAGAAATGAAGTGAGTTGTTCTCATAACAAATTATAATGGTGGCTTTTTATTGAGTACCTACTATGTGTCAGCCTATGGGAGAGACTACAAATGTTCATCCACATCTTATCTTTCTCTCCTTCCTGGACACAAGGGAAAACTACATTAGGCAGAAGCCAATGGGCTGCTTCCATGTTTTCTCTTCCGCTCAGCAGCAAACATGGCTACTTTATGTTCCAATGATGAAGCTAAAAGATGAAAGGAGCCTGGATCCCTGGGTCACCTGGGAGCAGAGACCCTGCGCACTGCCATCAGAATTTATGTGAACAAAAGAAACTTTATTACTGGCATCAGCTAGCAGTTCCATAACTAGTAATATAGAGCTAGTATTTCTGTTGTGAGGAGTGTTTAAATATTTTAATTGCAAAGGTAGTAGTCTTTTGTTTCTTTTTCTTCAGCTACATGGAGGCATAATTGACACACAAAATTGTAAGATATTTCTACTGTACATCATGGTGATTTGATATACCTACACACTATAAAAGGATTCTCTCCATGTAGTTAATTAACACATCCATGACCTCACATACTAATTTTGTTTTGTTTTGTTTTCTTGGTGAGACCATTTAAGTTGTACTGTCTCGGCAAATTTCAATTATATAACACAGCGTTTCTTATCAACTAGTCACCATGTTTTCCATTAGATCCTCAGATTTTATTCATCTCATACCTGAAGGTTTATACCCTTTTACCTGCCTTCCCTATTCCCCCAACCCCCAGCAACCACTTTTCTACTCTGTTTCTGTCAGCTTGACTTCTTTTGTTTTTTTAAAGATTCCACATATGGGTGCCTGGGTGGCTCAGTCGGTTAAGCATCTCAGTTCATGATCCCAGGGTCCTGGGATCGAGTCCTGCATCAGGCTCCCTGCTCAGTGGGGAGCCTGCTTCTGCCTCTTTCCCTCCCCGCTGCTTGTGATCTCTCTCTCTCTCTCTCTCTCTCTCTCTCTCTCGGATAAATAAATAAAATCTTTAAAAAATTTAAAAATTAAAAAAATAAAGATTCCACATATAAGTGATACCACACAGTATTTATCTTTTTCTGTCTGGCTTCTTTCATTCAGCATAACACCTTCGAGGTCCATCCATGTTTGTCACAAATGGCAGAATTTCCTTCTCTCTCACGGCTGAGGAATACTCCATTACGTACACGTACCACATCTTCTTTATGCGTTCACTCCCTGAGGAACGTTTAGGTTGTTTCCATGTCTGGGCTACTGTAAATGATACTGCAGTGAACATGGAAGTGTAGTTAGCTCTTCAAGATCCTGTTTTCATTCCCTTTGCATATATACCCAGAAATGGGATGGCTGGGTCCTATGGTAGTTCTATTTTTACTTTTTTGAGAAAACTCCCTAGTATGTCCAGAGTGGCTATGCCAATTCCAACAGTGGACTAAGATTCCTTTTCCTCCACATCCTCACCAGGGCTTTTTGATCAAAGCAATTCGAGCAGGTGTGAGGTGATATCTCATTGTGGTTTGGATTTGCATTTTCCTGATGTCGAGCACCTTCTAATGTACCTGTTGGCTATTCAGATGTCTTCTTTGGAAAAAATGTCTATTCAGTTCCTCTGCCCATTTTAAGATCAGATTGTGTTTTGTTAGTGAGTTGTGTGAGTTTTTTGTATATTTTGGATATTAACCCCTTATGAAATACATGATTTGAGAGTATTTTTGCCCATTCTGTAGATTGACTTCATTTTGTTGATAGTTTCCTTTGCAGTGCAGAAGCTTTCTAATTAAGTGTAGTCTCACTTGTTCATTTTTGTTTTTGTTGTCTTTACTTCTGGTTTTGAATAAAAAAAAATTTAAAAATTCACCCAACCATAAATGTGAAGCTGACCGTTGAGGCCACAACTTTCCTATGAGCTATTGATTTATTTACTACTGGCAGCTTTTAACAGTGAACCATATAGCCCTATGCCTGCCGTAGCTTCTGTGAAAATATCTACAAAATGAGAAACTATGATTACTTACAAATGTCTACAGCACAAGATTATTCCAGATCTTTAGCCCTTCTCACTTCTCCTCATGGGGAGAGTGGAGAGAACACAGGTTTTGGAGTCAGACACAGCTGGATTTGTATCCCGTCTTTCCAAATTACTGACCTTGGCTGGGGAAAATTATTTGTCTTTCCCAATGTAGCACAGTAGAGTGGTTAAGGGGAAAATTTCTGGAGCATAAGTTTGAATCTGGATGCTGCTACTCAATAGCTAGATAACCTGAGGTATGGTTTACGATTCTCTGTATCTCAGATGCCTTGAAAACAAAATGGGGATATAAATAGTACTAATCTCCTGGGATTGCTGACAGGATTAATGCATCTATGTAAAGGCTTAGAATAATACCTGACAAATGATAAGCACTGTATAAGAATTTGCTGTAATTCATGAAAAAAATGCTCCACATCACTAGCCATCAGGGAAATACAAATCAAAAACACATTGAGATACCACTTTACACCAGTTAGAATGGCTAAAATTAATAAGACAAAGAACAACAAATGTTGGCAAGGATGTGGAGAAAAGGGAACCCTCTTACATTGTTGGTGGGAATGCAAGCTGGTGCAGCCACTCTGGAAAACAGTATGGAGGTTCCTCAAAAAGTTGAAAATAGAGCTGCCCTATGACCCAGCAATTGCACTGCTGGGTATTTACCCCAAAGATACAGCTGTAGTGATCCGAAGGGGCACCTGCTCCCCAATGTTCATAGCAGCAATGTCCACAATAGCCAAACTGTGGAAGGAGCCTAGATGTCCTTCAGTGGATGAATGGATAAAGAAGATGTGGTCCATATATACGATGGAATATGACTCAGCCATCAGAAAGGATGAATACCTACCATTTACATCGACGTGGATGGAACTGAAGGGTATTATGGTAAGTTAAATAAGTCAAGCAGAGAAAGTCAATTATCATATGGCTTCACTCATATGTGGAACATAAGGAATAGCACAGAGGACCACAGGGGAAGGGAGGGAAACCTGAATGGGAAAAAATCAGAGAGGGAGACAAACCATGAGAGACTCTGCATTCTGGGAAACAAACTGAGGGCTTCAGAAGGGAGAGGGGAGTGCGGGGGTGGGGTAACCAGGTGATGGGTATTAAGGAGGGCACATGTTGTGATGAGCACTGGGTGTTAAACGCAACTAATGAATCGTTGAACACTACATCAAAAACTAATGATGTAATGTATGTTGGCTAATTAAACATAAAAAAGAATTTGCTGTAATTATAAAATAGAGAAAATAAAAATACTGATTACATCATTGGATTATGGGAAGCCTTAAATGAGATGATGTACATAAAGTATATCAAACAATCAAAGAAAACCTCATAGAATAGATATTTGGTTTTCCTCACTTTCCGGAACTTAGGCCAGGCCCCAACACACTGTCTCACAAATACAAACATGAGTCTATCAACACACAATGCAGATTATTCTCAAATAATCCACAAGGTTTCAAAAGACATCAACCTCATTAATCAACATCTCTTTTGAGCTGCCTATTTTATTTCTTAAATTTCTTCATCTGAGGCTCCTTGAAAGCAGAGCAGCCATAAGACTTACAAGCCCAATTTCCTTACTACCTACAAGGCTATTCGGACTGTCTACTTCATATTGAATAGGTTGTGGTAGTTTGCATTTTTTGAGGAATTGGTTTATTTCATCTAAGTGGTGAAATTTATGTGTGTAGACTTGTTCATACTCAACAGAAAATCCTTTAAAGTTAATATGAAAGAATATTTATGAGAAACACCAAGAAATTGTTTAAAAAATAATAGCAGGGTTTAGAAGGGAGCGCACTTCCGGTGCCCTTTCTCCCGCGAGCACCGCGGGCCCCGGACCCTCGTGTGAAGGGTGCGATCTCAACTGGAGTGGGGTTGAGGTGGGCCGGCACCCGCTTCTGACCACTGGTGCCGCCTGCCTCAGGATCGGACATGGCCCAGAACTTGAAGGACTTAGCGGGACGGCTGCCCTCCGGGCCCCGGGGCATGGGCACGGCGCTGAAGCTGCTGCTGGGGGCCGGCGCCGTGGCGTACGGCGTTCGCGAATCCGTGTTCACCGTGGAAGGCGGGCACAGAGCCATTTTCTTTAATCGGATCGGTGGCGTGCAGCAGGACACCATACTGGCCGAAGGCCTTCACTTCAGGATCCCCTGGTTCCAGTACCCCATCATCTATGACATTCGGGCCAGACCCCGAAAAATTTCCTCCCCCACAGGCTCCAAAGACCTGCAGATGGTGAACATCTCCCTGCGAGTGCTGTCTCGACCCAATGCCATGGAGCTTCCCAGCATGTATCAGCGCCTAGGGCTAGACTACGAGGAGCGAGTGCTGCCGTCCATTGTCAACGAGGTGCTGAAGAGTGTGGTGGCCAAGTTCAATGCCTCACAGCTGATCACCCAGCGGGCCCAGGTATCCTTGTTGATCCGGCGGGAGCTGACAGAGAGGGCCAAGGACTTCAGCCTCATTCTGGATGATGTGGCCATCACAGAGCTCAGCTTTAGCCGAGAATACACAGCTGCTGTGGAAGCCAAACAAGTGGCTCAGCAGGAGGCCCAGCGAGCCCAGTTTTTGGTGGAAAAAGCAAAGCAGGAACAGCGGCAGAAGATTGTGCAGGCCGAGGGTGAGGCTGAGGCCGCCAAAATGCTTGGAGAAGCCCTGAGCAAGAACCCTGGCTATATCAAACTGCGCAAGATCCGGGCAGCCCAGAACATCTCCAAGACGATTGCCACATCACAGAACCGTATCTATCTCACTGCTGACAACCTCGTCCTGAACCTACAGGATGAAAGTTTCACCCGGGGCAGTGACAGCCTCATCAAGGGTAAGAAATGAGCCTGGTGACCGGGAACTCCACTCCCAGAGAAGAAGTGGATCTGTTCCTCCCCTGGTGTTTGAGGAGCCAGCGGGTCCAGCGCACCCCCATCCCACCCCCAGTATCATGTGATGGTCCTTCCCTTATTTGTCCTCCCAACCCTTCTTGGATGAACAAAGCCTGACAAGTTTTCTGGGGAATTGATTTTGCTCCTCCCTGTGTCGGCCAGAGGTGTTGGGACAGTGTGATTTCGGAGTGATTGCCTACAGTGTTGGTTCCTCCCTTCAGGTCGGGAGGCGAGAACCACCATCCCAGGAATTCTCAATAAATTTTTATTACTTAAACTTAAAAAAAAAAAAAAAAAAAAAATAATAATAGCAAGGGAATTAACATTTACAGGAATTAAAATACACTATAAAGCAATTTTAATCAAGATTGTGACATTGGCGCAGGAATTAACAGATAACTTAGTGAAACCGAGTTGCACTCTCAGGAAGAATTTTGAATATACATGGGAAATATATTACGAAAGTGCTTTAGTTTAAACCTCAACTTTACTACTTCTTAAGGCTATAATCGTGAAAAAATATTTGTTATGTTATATCTCCTTGAATCATTTGCAACATTATCATCGTGCAATGTTTCTCTTTATCTGTGATGGTGTTTCTTGTCCTGATTTCTACTTGGATATCAACAGAACTACTCCAACTTTCATTTTGTTAGTATATGCACTATATAACTTTCTTCATCTTTTTTACTTGTAGGTTGTCTACATCTTTATACATAAAGTGGGGTTCTCAAAGACAGCATCTAGTTCTATGTTGCTTTTTTATTCAATTTAACAATCTCTGAATTTTTACTGATGTGTTTAGACTACTCACATTTAAAATCGCTACCGATTTCGTTGAATTAGAATCTGCATCTCACTGTTATCTATTTCTTCTTCTTCTTCTTTTTTTTTTTTAGATTTTATTTATTTTTTTACAGAGAGACAGTGAGAGAGGGAACACAAGCAGGGAGAGTGAGAGAGCGAGAAGCAGGCTCCTGCCGAGCAGGGAGCCCGATGTGGGGCTCGATCCCAGGACCCTGGGATCATGACCTGAGCCAAAGGCAGACGCCCAGTGACTGAGCCACCCAGGCGCCCCTCTTCTATCTTTGTTTCTTCACCTTTCTGCCTTCACTTGGATTAGTTGAGCATTTTTATTCAATTTTACCTTTTCTATTTGCTCACTGTGTATACCTTTTTAAAAGTTTGTTAGTTGTTGCCTTAAGGTTTGTAGTTATACATTTTATTTTTTTAAAGATTTTATTTATTTATTTGACAGAGAGAGACACAGCGAGAGCAGGAACACAAGCAGGGGGAGTGGGAGAGGGAGAAGCAGGCCGCCCGCGGAGCCGGGAGCCTGATGCGGGGCTCGATCCCAGGACCCTGGGATCATGACCTGAGCCAAAGGCAGACGCTTAACTGACTGAGCCACCCAGGCGCCCCTATAGTTATACATTTTAAAGATTTATTTATTTATTTGAGAGAGAGAGAGAGAGAGAGAGCACAAGTGGGAGGGGCAGAGGGAGAGGGAGAAAGAATCTGAAGCGGACTCAGAGCAGAGTGTGGAGCCCGACCTGGGGCTTGATCTCACGACCCGGAGATCAAGACCTGAGCTGAAACAAAGACTTGGAGGCTTAACCGACTGAGCCAACCAGGCACCCCTATAGTATATGTTTTGATAAATATTGGTCCGCCTTCAAATAAAAGTAGACTACAGACTACCCTCACCCCATGTTCCTTGAAATTGAGGATTTCTGGGATGATTTTTTTCTTTACTGTAGGCACAATCCTTCTGCTTTTTCATTCTTTATTTTTCCTCCTAGAGTGAGAATATAATGCCTGGGGACAGAATGGGCATCTTATGGTCACAAATAACAAAAGCGCTAAATGAAGTTGTTATGAACAGGAAGATATAGAAGAATAATTTTTGATGACCTCTTTGAGCATTTATACCAACCCTTGTTTGCCTACCCCTATAATTTCGGTTGTTTGAGTGAAAAAAAACTTACTTATTAAGCAAGTATTTTTCAAGTTATCTTTTACTTAGAGCAGAATGCAAACAAACCTCATACACAGGTACTATTTTTAGTTCCCTTTTACAAATGAGGAACTGATCACAAAAAGCTTGTGAAGAATTCTCAAGTGTACGTGGAATGTTTACCAAATGAGACCATATTCTGAGTCACAAAATAAAACTTAATGTGTTTAAAGATAGAAAACATATGAATAATGTTCTTGGCCGGCAAAGAAATTAAACTAGAAATTAGTAACTAAAACTTACCTAGAAAATCCTCAAATATTTTAAAATTAAATAACATACACCTAAATCTTAAAGTAAAATAGAAATTATTGAAATGAATTAAAATTATAATATAAAACATCAAAATTTATGGAATGCATCTAAGCAAAACTTACAAAGAATTTCATAATGCTAAATGCAGGGCACCTGGGTGGCTCAATTGGTTAAGCGTCTGCCTTCGGCTCAGGTTATGAGCCTGCTTCTCCTTCTCCCTCTGCCTCTCCCTCTGTTCTGTACTCTCTCACTCTTGCTCTCTCTTAAATAAATAAGCAAATAAATAAATAAATAAAATCTTTATGTAATATTAAATGCTTATGTTTAATGGCATCTATTATATTTAATTATGTTTGAAGCATTAAAAGAAAAAAATTTATTTTATTTTTTAAAGATTTTTTTATTCACTTGAGAGAGAGAGAGAGACAGAGAAAGCACAGGCAGGGGCAGAGGCAGAGGGAGAAGCAGGCTCCCCGCTGAGCAGGGATTCCCAACATGGGGCTCCATCCCAGGACCTGGAGACCATGACCTGAGCTGAAGGCAGATGCCCAACCATCTGAGCCACCCAGGCGCCCCTAAAAGAAGAAAATTTTAAAGCTATAACCTAATCTTCAACTTTAAGAAATTATGGAGAAAGAGCAAATTAAACACAAAACAAGCGGAGGGAGGAAATAATAAAGATTTGAGCAGGAAAACTAAATTGAGAAAAGAAAACAATACAAAAAATGTCAAATCAAAAGTTGGTTCTTTGAGAAGATCAACAAAATTGATAAACTTCCAGCCATTCTGACCAAGAAAAAAAAGAGAACACACAAATTGCCACTATCAAGAATGGAAGAGGGGTACCACTACTGCCCAGAGAGACAGTAAATAAATAAGGGGATGTTACAAATAACTCTGTGTCTGAAAATGTAATAATTTACATAAAATGTATGTTGAATACCTTCACAGCTACTAATTACCAAAACTCACTTTAAATGAAATAGGTAATCTAATCAATCCTACATCTTTACCAAAGAAATTGAGTTTGTAGTTGAAAAACTTACCAAAACAAAGAAAACTCTAAGCCTAGATGGTTTCACTGGCAAATTCTACCAAACGTTTAAGGAAGAAATACCAATTGTACATGATATCATCCAGAAAGTAGAAAATAAACACCTCTTTTCCCATATTATGATTCCAGCATTATTCTAATATTAACAAAAGACAATGACATTACAGGCCAATATCTGTATAGACCAGTAACTCTCATGAACATACATGCAAAACCCTCAACAAAATACTCACAAATCCAATCTACTTATACATAATAAGGATAATACATCAAAAACAAGTGGGTTTCATTCCAAAAATGAAAGACTGGTTTGACGTTTGAAAATCTATCAATATATTTTAACATAGAAACAGACCATATAGAGGAAAAAATCATATGATCATATCAATAGACTCAGAAAAAGCATCTAACAAATTTCAAAAGCGAATCTTAATAAAATGTTTCAAGAAACTTGGAGTTGAAGACAACGTATGCAACCTAATAAAGCTCATATATTAAAAATCCTCCATCTCACAACATGGTGAGAGTATGAATACTTTCCCCCTAAGTTCAAGAACAAGGCAAAGATGTCTTTTCTTGAACATCATGCTTTAAATTCTAAACTATTTTATAAGTCAAAAAAATATCTGAAATAGAATTCAGACTCTCTCTGGGTGCCTGGGTGGCTCAGTGGGTTAAACGTCTGCCTTCACCTCAGGTTATGATCTTGGGATCCTGGAATCTAGCCCCACATCGCATCGGGTTCCCTGCTCAGCGGGGAGTCTGCTACTCCCTCTGCCTCCCTTCCCCCAGCTTGTGCTCTCTCTCGTTCTCTCTCTCAAGTGAATAAACAAAATCTTTAAAAAAAGAATTCAAACTGTCTCGAATAGCAGAAAACATTATTGCTTATACAGAACACAAGGTCAAATATAAAATAAAGCGTGTTCTTTTAACAGCAACAAACAACCAGAGTTTGAAATTAAAAATACAATACCACTGACACTGGCACAAAGATAAAAATAATTAGGTAAGAATCTTACAAAATATGTGCCAGATCATTGTGCTGCATGCTACAAAACAGAGTGATGAAATCAGAGTAAGACTTAGTTAAGTGGAGAGATATACCTTAATCGTAGATTGGAAGATTCGATGTTGTTACAATGTTGGTTCTCTCAGATTTGATCCATACCTACAACGTAATCCAATCAAAATTGTCAAGCTTCTTATAGATATTGGCAACCTCATTCTAAAATGTACATATAAAGGCACAGAAACTAAAATATCCAAGACAATTCTGAAAAAGAATAATGTTCAAATAATCAAACTATTCAATTCTGACTTATTATAAAGTTACAGTGAGCACTCTGGTGTTGGCGCAAGGAGCGACACTTTTATCACTTTTCTAATGTAACAACAGACTCAGAAAGAGACACACACCAATACAGATAAGTGATTTTTAATAACTGTGCAAAGGCAATTCAATAAATAACCTTTTCAACAAATGGTGGTGGAACAATAGAACATTCTTGAGCATTAAAATGAACTTTGCCACATACTGCACAACTTATACTAAAATAACTAAAAATTTGTATGATAGGTTTGCCAAAGAGCTTTTAGATAAAACACCAACAGCACGGCCCTTCAAATAATAAATTGAAATTGCACTTTATGAAAATTTAAAACTTTTGCTCTGTAAAAGACAGTGCTAATGGAATGAAACGACAAGCTGCAGACTAGGAAACATTTTTCAAATAACATATTTGATTATGTGATTATATATTCTCTATACAATAGAGTTGAGTTAAAACTCAGTAACAATACAAACAATAAATGGGCCAGAGTTCTGCACAGACATTTCTGCAAAGAATATATAGAGATTGCAAACAAGCATTGGAAAAGTTATTCATCATCATTATTCATTTGAGAAATGAAAGTTAAAATCGCAATAAGATATCACTACACATTTATTAAAAGACAAAAAAAAAGGAAAATATGGTACTGGTGAGGATGTGGGGTATCTATAACTTAACACACAGTTGGTGGGAATGCAAAATTTGGCCCTTTCTTACAAAGTGAAATTTGCCATGCAACTCAGCAATCGCACTCCCAGGCATTTACCCAAGCGAGTCGACAACTTATGTTCACACAAAAACCTGTATATGAATGTTTATAGCAGTTTTATTCTTAATTGCCAAAATCTGAAAACAAACCAGTTGTCTCTCCCTGAGTTAATATAAACCAAACTATGGTACATTCATAACATAGAATACTCAGAAATGAAAAGGAAGGAACCATTGATCAATCTGTACAATAACATGGATGGTTTTCAAAGGTATCTTTCTAATTGAAAGAAGCCTGCCAGAAAAGCTGCATATTGTGTTATTCCATCTATATGGCATTCTGGAAAAGGCAAATGTATGGGAATGGAGAACAGGACCAGTGGCTTTCAGGCATCGGGGAAAGGAGGTAGGTTACAATGGGTCAGTGCAAGCTAACTTTCATGGTGTTGGACCCCTTCTTTGTGGTTCTGTGGAAGTCGATACATGACTCTGCATTTGTCAAAACCCTTAGAACTATACACTACAAAGGTTTATATTAGTGAAAGAATTTTAAAAATCAAACAGGATGTCACAGAAATTCAAGATGGAATGCAGACTGTGACAAATGAATCTAATAGTAAAATCTAGGTCACAATAACACTGAGGAGGTGTGGAAGAAAGAAGCTATGTAAGCAACTTTTGAAAATGTTGTTTTGGGGCACCGGATGGCTCAGTTGGTTAAGCATCTGCCTACGGCTCAGGTCATGACTCCGGGGTCCTGGGATCGAGCCCTGCATCGGGCTTCCTGCTCAGTGGGGAGTCCGCTTCTCCCTCTCCCTCTGCCCCCCCCAGCTTGTGCGTGCTCTCTCTCTCTCTCTCTCTCAAAAATAAATAAATAAAATCTTTAAAAAAAAGAAAATGATTTTTTATTATGTTCAGTTAGCCAGCACATAGTACATCATAAATTTTTGAAAATGGTGCTTTGATTAGGTACTGTAAGGTTAAAGACAAAAAGACTTGTATACAAGCCTTGCACTCTAATTGTTAAATTTGGTTTTCACAAGACTAAGGGTTAGCAAATCTGAAATCACTATACATGTATCCTAGGTTGTAAAAAATAAGTAAAATACATTGTAGTAGTGAGAACCAAATTTCTCACTGTCAAAGAAAGAAGTTCCAATTAAGCAAAAGAGAATGCTCTAATGAACCCTGTGGCAGTAGATTACATTTGGAAGTATCTTAAGAACTCATGTTTATTTCAGTATGTATATAGTCATATAGATAAATATAAAGATAATTATATTTATATAAGTATATATTCTGTGTACTTAGTTCACATACATTTAATTCATAACTCTGTCCGTCTAGAGGGCCTGGAAACAATGACAACCCAGCAAGAACACACACATAGCTCCCAATTTCTGTCTTTAAATACCATTTACTAATAAAAGGAGCCAGGATCTGAAAGGGTACATGCACCCCAATGTTTATAGCAGCCATGTCCACAATAGCCAAACTATGGAAAGAGCCAAGATGTCCATCATGGATGAATGGATAAAAAGATGTGATATATATATATATATATATATATATATATATATATATATATATACACGATGGAATATTATGCAGCCATCAAAAGGAATGAAATCTTGCCATTTGCCACGACGTGGGTGGAACTGGAGGGTGTTATGCTGAGTGAAATGAGTCAATCAGAGAAAGACATGTATCATATGACCTCACTGATACGAGGAATTCTTAATCTCAGGAAACAAACTGAGGGTTGCTGGAGTGCTGGGGGGTGGGAGGGATGGGTGGCTGGGGGATGGACATTGGGGAAGGTATGTGCTATGGTGAGCGCTGTGAATTGTGCAAGACTGTTGAATCACAGATCTGTACCTCTGAAACAAATAATACATTATATGTTAAAAAAAAAAAGAAGATAGCAGGAAGGGAAAAATGAAGGCGGGGGAATCAGAGGGGGGAGACGAACCATGAGAGACTATGGACTCTGAAAAACAAACTGAAGGTTCTAGAGGGGAGGGGGTGGGGGGATGGGTTAGCCTGGTGATGGGTATTAAAGAGGGCACGTTCTGCGTGGAGCACTAGGTGTTATACGCAAACAATGAATCATGGAACACTACATCAAAAACTAATGATGTAATGTATGGTGATTAACATAACATAATAAAAAATTTTAAAAAAATAAAGAAAGAAGCTATCAAGCCATGAAAAGACAGAGGAAACTTAAATGGGTATTACTAAGTGAAAGAAGCCTATCTGAAAAGGCTATGCACTGTATGATTCCAAATTTATGACATTCTGGAAAAGACAAAACTATGGAGACAGTAAAAACCTCAGTGGTTGCCAGGGGGAGGGGGAGGGGAGGGGCGACTAGGCAGAGCACAGAGGGTTTTTAGCGCAGTGCTACTATCATTATACATCTGTCAAGACCCACAGAATGTAAACCAAGAGTGAATCCTAATGAGAACTGTGGACGCAGGGTGATCATGATGTGTCAATGCAGGTTCGTGGACTGGAACAGATGTGCCACTCGGATGGGGGTGTTGATGGTGGGGGAGGCTATGCATGGGGGAGCCAGGAAGGGGATGGAAACTCTCTGTATTTTCTTCTCAATTTTGCTGTGAACCTAGAACTGCTCTAAAAAATAAAGTCTATTAAAAAAAAAGAGAAATGAGGAGAGTTTGAAAGGTTAAAAAAAAACAACAAAAAACGAGTGGCTTCAAATAAAAAAAAAAATAAAAGAAGCCAGGGCTCCTTGGGTGATGGTTAATTCCAGGCCTCGGTGGTGCACCTTGAACATCTTGTGATGCCGGAAAGCATATACGAGTGCAAAAGTGGAGAGGGGGGTGGGGAGAAGGAATGTCAAAAGGACATAGGCACCAACCCAAAATAGATCCAATTGGCCATAGGTAGAGCAATATGAAAAGTAAAATAAATAATGGCAGTTTGGGATTAAAACCCAAAGAATACAATTAATACCTGTCAGCCCAAACCGCTGTAAATAAATGATGGGACTCTTAAATGAATGGTGGTGGGAATGTGAGAAATAGATAACTGCCATGAAAACATCAGTGATAGGGGCACCTGGGTGGCTCAGTTGGTTAAGTGACTTAATCCTGGTGCCAGTTCAGGTCATGATCTCAGGGTTGTGGGATGGAGCCCCATGTCGGGCTCTGCGCTCAGCTCAGAGTCTGCTTGTCCCACTCCCCTCCTCCCCTGGCTTGTGCTCTCTCTCTCTCTCTCAAATAAATAAATAAATAAAATCTTAAAAAAAAATAAAAGAACATCAGTGATAATTGTGGTAGGCAAGATCCCCTGTGAAAAGTAATAATAATTGGCAAAAGTTTAAGAGAAACAGGTTATTTGCATAGACTCAAAGATCT
The DNA here is from genome assembly GCF_009762305.2 of Zalophus californianus. Taxonomy (NCBI): domain Eukaryota; kingdom Metazoa; phylum Chordata; class Mammalia; order Carnivora; family Otariidae; genus Zalophus; species Zalophus californianus. Next base: position 8,697,757 of record NC_045612.1, read on the forward strand.
ACCCCTAAAGTTAATGACTTTGGTGGTTTTAACATATGTTCCCAAAACTTTTGACACATCTTGGGAAGTGTAGCTTAATTTTTCTTTTCCCTTTTTTTTTATAAAGATTTTATTTATTTTCTTGAGAGAAAGAGAGAGCATGTATGCAAACGGGGGTAGGGAGAGGGAGAAGCAGACTCTGCGCTGAGTGTGGAGCCCAATGCGGGGCCGATCTCAGGACCCTGAAATCACGACCTGAGCTGCAATCAGGAGTCCAATGTTTAACCGACTGAGCCTCCCAGGCGCCCTGTAGCTTAAATTTCCACACACTTAAGCATGGACTCGACTTAATGATAAGCTTCTTAGGTGTAGTATATGGAAAGGAAAAAAAAAATAATGTTTAGAGTGGAGAAATGTGGCAGACACCAACTTCACCAAAGCGATCGAAGTTTACATCTCCTGTAATAGGACTTACTGATATCGTGAATGTCCTTATATGCTGCAAGGTAAAGGGCACAGCATTTCTGTGGTATTCATCCCCAAATCAATAGCCTCAGTCTAATCAAGAAAAAAATACATTAGGAAAAAACAAATCGAGGGGCATTCAACAAACACCTGACCAGAGTTTCAAGGTTATGAAAGAGAAGGAAGGAGCTTGTGGGGGGCATGGCAACTAAATGAAATGAGGGACCCTGGATTGGATTCTGAAACCAAAAAAGATTAGTAGAAAACCTGGTGAAATCTGAATAAAGTCCACAGTTTAGTAAATAGTATTGTATCAACATGAATTTCTTAGTTTTGATCATTTTATCATGCTTATTATGTAAGATGTTTTCAGCCAGGGGAAGATCACTAAGCGGTGTCCCGTAACTCTGCACAAAATACTTTGCAATTCTTTTGGGTATAAAATTATTTTAAAATGAAACCTTACAAAAAGACACAACAGACTGGGATATAATACTTTGAGGAAACATGACAAAGAGTTATTCTAAACGTGTAAGGTGAATCTATGTGTTGAAAAGCAAAACAAGCCTAAATAGAAAAGCAGGCAAGGAAGACACACAGGACATTCACAGAAAGAGAAATACAAATGATTAGTAAACATATGAAAAGATGCTCGGAGAAAAGACCATATAGTAGTAGAGTTTAAATATTGATCACAAAGCACTAGTGGTTTGATGATGGTGTGGACATCCTGAAATACATTTCTCAGATCTGTGTGTGCGTGTGCACTCACACGTGCATTCATACGTGTGCATGTATGTTGTGGACATTCATGACAAGAGATATGTATTCCAAACTGGTGCATCCAAATGTGTGACTTATGTGCACACACGATCATAGTGTTTTGCAAAATTCAAAGTCATTTACAACACAAACAAGCTCTCTTAAAGGGCTGTAGTGTCGCAGAACTTCTGTTGTGCATGAGTGAGAGAAGTGAGAGAAGGGAGAGAGGTGCACACTCTTGGCAGAGCAGTAACTCGTTCACACTATTGTGTAACAGGCCCAGCACATAAAAAGTTCTCAGTCAATTTGACTCAAACTGATTATGGGAGTGAGAGAAGGAAAAAATGAAACCTATCACAAAAATACTTAAGTATGAAAAAACCTCTGTGATACATGATTTAAGAACATGAAATTTATGAAGTTATAAACAGACACTTGTTAGCAATGTTAATAGGTACTGTGAGCATGCTTTAAAACACACAAAAAAGGTTTTGATTCTCTTTACAGCATTCTACAGATGTCAGATTTAGATACATTTCAGTTGCTCAACCAAACTGTACTTAAGGCCATTATTTTGCTTTATTCTAAGTCTGTTTACAATTTTTTAATGGTCCTTTAGCATAACTACTGATACAAGTGATCAAATGGAAATGTATATTTATAGTCTTCATGTTGTAAATATCTTTAGCATAGTTTGGTACATCAGATTTATCTCTTAAAATGAATCTTTATTCCTCTTGATTGGAGATGTGACAAATCTCATATTTATATTCAATATATGCATGAATTCAGCTATTTGGAAGGTAGTAGAAGTCACTGCGCACTGTTTTTGGAACATATATAAATATTAAGTACTCTTATAAAAGTTCTGATTATATTGAATTAAAGAAGGTGTGTCAGAACTCTGAATATGTCAGCCTTACAACTGAGAGTGGTATTCCAAAGCCAAGTATATAAAATTATATTTATTCATAACATACAATTATATATACACACATATATAAGATTATATCTATGTATTTCTATATAAAGTAATAATTGAAGTGTAGGAATGCTAGTATTGAGAAAATAAATTCTAAGATAATGGTTACTAATAACAGTGAATTCATTTTAGATTTGCTCCTTAAATGGCTACTTGTGTTTTAGTTTGGTCTTTGTTAATATTTATTGATGCAAACACTTAATTTGGTACTCGATGATATTTGAAGATGCAAAAATTTTATATACTATCATTTTTTTTATAATGAGCCTGTCCATATACATGGTTTTACTACCAAGGAAATATAGCAGGGGAAAGTGGTTTCATGATAAATGGCTTGTCTTTGGGAGTAAGATATAAGTATTAATTCTAGATGCTGATGGAACATATGAGCTTAAATGGCAGTTTGTCAAACAATGTAAGATGCATAAGTTCTAAACCATTAGAAAAACATAAAACAAAGAAAATTTCATCAATTCAACAAGAGTCTGTTCTTAAGAAGCAAAAACATGAAAGCATGGAAATTTTAGTATATAAAATAAGAGAGTTAAAATAAAACATTCCAGAAATTGTGACAAATGTGAATACATTAAATTCCCCTATTAAAAGTCAGAGAATTCAAAATAGAAGAAAACAAAGCAAAACAGACAAAAATAACACAACTAGAAGCTGTTCACAAGGGATACTCTTAAATTGTACTGATACAAAGAGCTTAATAATAAAAGGTGGAAAAAATTTAGTAATGAAGTGCTAAAAGAATCAAAGCAGAAGGGTATTGTACATATCAGACAAAATAGGATTCAAGGTTAAAAAAACACTGGAAAGGATAAGCGATGGTATCTTTTTTTTTTTTAAAGTAATCTCTATACCCAACGTGGGGCTCGAAATCATGACCCCGAGATCAAGAGTCACATGCTCTACTGACTGAGACAGCCAGACACCCCAGGAATGATATCTTTTTTGATAAATAGTATATCAAGGCACAATCACAGTCATCAACTATGTACCTAATTACACAATTTTTTAATTAATTTATATTTTTATTGTGGTAAAAACACTTAACATGTACCCTCTTAGACACAATCATAGTTATCAACTATGTACCTAATTACACAAATTTATATTTTATTGTGGTAAAAAACACTTAACATATACCCTCTTAGATTTTTAAGTGTAAAATACAGTACTGTTATCCTCAGGCACAATGTTGTACATCAGATATCTAGAACTTATTCATTTGGCATACATGAAATTTTATACATGCTGATTAGCAATTCCCCATCCTCCACCTGCCCCAGTCCCTATTCTTTGCTTCTATGAGTTTGACTATTTCCAATATCTCATATAAGTGGACACATGTGGGATTTGGCCTTCGGCGACTGGCTCATTTCACTTAGCATAATGTCCTCAAGATTCATACATGCTATCACGTATTGTAGGGTTTCCTGCTTATTATAAGGCTGGATAATATTCCATTGTTTGTATATACTTCATTTTCATTATCCATTCACCCACTGATGGACATTTAGGTTGTTTCCACATCTTGGCTATTGTGAATAGCAATGCAGTGAAAATGGGAGTGCTAATATCTCTTTGAGATCCTAATTTCAATCCTTTTGGATAAATACCCAGACACAGGATCATATAGTTATATTTTTAAGTTTTTGAGGAACCTCCATACTGTATTCCATCATTGCTGCACCACTTTACATTCCCACCAACAGTGCACGAGGGTTCCCCTTTCTCCACATCCTCCCCAACACTTGTTATCTCAAGTCTTTTGGATTATAGCCATTCTAACAGATGTGAGATGATACCTCATTGTAGTGTCACCACCATTTTTTTTTAGTAGGCTTTAGGGGCCCAATTCGGGGCTTGGAACTCACAACCCCCAGATCAAGAGTCACATGCTCCACACACTGAGCCAGCCAGGCATCCCAGTTCCCACTTTATTTCAGTCATTCTGATCGTTTTGTAGTGATATTTCACTGTGCTCTTAATGTGCATTTCCCTAATTGTAAGCGATATCGAATATCTTCTCATGTGCTTATTTGCCATTTGTATATCTTCTTTGGTAACATGTCTTTCCAAACGTTTTGCCCATTTTTTATTAGGTTGGTTGCTTTTCCGCTGTAGAGCTTGGAGTCCTTTATACATTCTGAATACAAGTCCTTCTTCAAATATGCAATTTACAAGTTTTCTCCCAGTCTCTATTTTCTCTTTTCATTCTCTTAACAGTGCCTTCTTTCAGAGAACAACTTTTTAAATGTTGATTAAGTGTGTACCTAAGTATTTCATTTTCTTTGGAGTGATTATAAATGGCATTGTATTTTTAATTCTGGTTCCAAATGTTCATTTCTAACATATAGAAACACAACTGATTTTTGTGTGTTGGCCTTGTACACTATGACACTACTAAACATACTTAGTAGTTCTAGGAGACTTGTAGATTCCTTGAGATTTTGTATATAAACAATTATGTCCTCTGCAAATAGGAACAATATTATTCCTTCCTTTCCAATCTGTATGCCTTTTATTCTTCTTTACTTTTTTTTTTTTTTTTGCCTTAATGCACTGGCTAGAAGTTGCACATCACATTTTGAAATTCCAAGTTATGTCTTATCTGTCACTTCATAGGTCAAATTTTTCAATGTTATACTCTTGATATTTAGCTACTTCCTTAATCAAATAAAGTAGATTTCAATATATAAATTTAATATGACAGAATGAGTCATATTTTGTTCACAAACAACATAATTTATAATATGTCCATCAAATAATTGTACTTTTATTTTATTCAAATGGCAGGATTGTTAGTAATAAGGGTACAAGATGGAATTAATAAAATGGAGTCTCTTATGCGCTTTACATGACTAGTTTCACTTATCAGGGTAAAGGATACATTGAAAGTCATTTTCCCATGGTTACAGATGTTTAACTTTCTGTAACAACTGTCCTTTGTGCTCTGGTATTCAGTAGTCATTTCTGTGGCAATGATTCACATCATAAAAGCTCTTTGAAATGCACTGATATTATTTTTCTCTATTAAAGATAGAGAACTGGGACGCCTGGGTGGCTCAGTCATTAAGCGTCTGCCTTCAGCTCAGGTCATGATCCCGGGGTCCTGGGATCGAGTCCCACATCGGGCTCCCTGCTCAGCAGGCCTGCTTCTCCCTCTCCCACTTCCCCTGCTTGTGTTCCCTCTCTAGCTGTGTCTCTCTCTGTCATATAAATAAATAAAATCTTTAAAAAAAAAGATAGAGAACTTAGGCAAAGACAGAGTTGATGAATGTTACCAAAGCAGCGATACCAGAGCAGGTAAAGAATCATGCCATCTTATTCACCTGACAGCTGCCTTTGTTTCATGAATAGTTAAACCAAATAATAGTCACATTTAATGATAAAAATATCTTCTCGGGCTTCAGGAACTACTGTGATCTTATGATAATTATTCCTTCTATATTCTCCCAGAAAATTTCTTGCCTCACTCTTAGCATTACTTGACTCTGCTTTATATGTTTCCTAGCTGTTTGTCTCATCGATTTTATTGCAAACTCAAAAAAAAGAGAGAAATTCTGATTCGTCTTTGTTGCACACCAAGAGCCCCCAACTCAGCTGCTAGTATATTATACTCAGAAAAAATGACTGAACCAGTGATTCATTGTTAGTCTCAACACCAAGGAACTAGAACCCTGTTAGCTCAATAGATGCTATCTATCACCCATCTACCGCTTCTGGTTTATAAACAACCAATAGGTATAACTTAATATCAAACAGGTCACATTTTCTTCCCCGAGTAGATTATGCAGTATGAAAATTGGCTCACTGTAAAGCTCTGAGGGTGGAGTCTGGGAATCTGTCACTTATTTCAGACCTAGGGCCCACTGATACAATAAAGTGACATTTTTTTCCCCAAAATGGCTTAACTAAGGGTGTTTATAATGTCTGGATTTATTAGCTAATTAGCAAATCTCCCCCACATTCTGATTTCAAGGTAGTATTTGCATTTATTAGATTGTTCAGCTAAAATGGAAAATGATTATCCACCAATTGCTCCTAGGGTTAAAGCAGGCAGGCAGGTAGGCAGGAGGGAGGGAGGGAAGAAGGGAGGGGAGGAAGAAAGGGAGGAAGGGAGGAAAGGAGGAAGGAAGGAAGGGAGGAAGGAAGGGAGGGAGGGAGGAAGGGAGGGAGGGAGGAAGGGAGGGAGGAAGGAAGGGAGGGAGGAAGGGAGGGAGGGAGGGAGGGAGGAAGGAAGGGAGGGAGGAAGGGAGGGAGGGAGGGAGGGAGGAAGGAAGGGAGGGAGGGAGGAAGGGAGGGAGGAAGGAAGGGAGGGAGGAAGGAAGGGAGGGAGGAAGGAACGGAGGAAGGGAGGAAAGGAGGAAGGAAGGGAGGAAGGGAGGGAGGAAGGGAGGAAGGGAGGGAGGAAGGGAGGGAGGGAGGAAGGAAGAAAACATCAACAACAACAAAGAAACAAAGAAAACGAAACCAAACAAAAACATGCTCTCTACCAGGCATTAAAAATAAGGCCACCAATTTATTGTTAATAGGATGTATTTTGTGATGTGTTCCCATAGTTTGTGTGAGTTGGTTGTTTGCACCATTCATGCCTTAATGCTCCATTAGTCATGTGATTGGGTACACTCTTTCACAAAGAAATTGTTTAGACATTTGGGTTTAACCTGTGGCTATGAAAGATCCCCTTGCCACTTACAAAGTGGTATGAACCATACATTTTTGGTCTCATGCCAATAATATAATACACTGAGCTAAAATATCAGCGACAGAATCCACCATGATTTCTGAATATCAAATACTTTATTACTTTATCATTCCTTTTTGTTGGTTTGCGATCTGAAAGACTGTAATTGTCTCAATTCAATTTGAAGAGGAATTATACCATATTTATTATATTTAAGATGCTATAACAGAGAGTAAGGTCTCAAAGGGGACAAAAGAACACTGTCCCTGCCTTTAAGAGTATATACTACACGGGTTAATGGTACTTTAGAATCAGATACTTGCCTAAATCTATTATTTTCATTTTTAACACTTTGAGATACAACTGATATACAATAAAATGTACACAATTAAACCATACAATTTGGTAACATTTGAAATATGTAAACACCTATGAAACCATCACTACCATAAAGATAATGGGCATAACCATTATCCTCAAGTTTCCTCAAACTCTTTGTAATCCGTCCTTCATGCACAACCTAACCTAACCCCACATACCCAAACATTGAACTGCTCTATGACCCTATAGATTCATTTATGTGTCTAGAACTTTACTGATGGACTCACACAGTATGACTCTTCATTATCACTTTTTTCGCTCTGTATAATTGATTTGAGATTCATCATTATCACTGCATGTATCAAATGGTTCATTTCATTTTTGTGGCTGTTTATTCACATTGATAGAAATTGGGGTTGTTTCCCATTTGGGGCTATTACAAATAAAGCTGCTATGATTATTGCTAACTGTAATAAGTCAGAGAAAAACAAATACCATATGATTTCATTATATGTGGAATCTAAAAAGTACAAAATATGTCAAAACAAACAAAGGAAAACTCATAGGTATAGAGAAGAGACTGATGCTGGGGGATAGGGTATGGGTGAAACAGAGGAAGGGAGTCAAAAGGTAGAAACTTCCAGTTATAAAATAAGTAAATCCTGGGGATGTCATGTATAACGTGGTGACTACAGTTAATAATACTGTATTGTGTATTTGGAAGTTGCTAAGAGAGTAAATCTTAAAACTTCTCATTACAAGAAAAAAAAATTATAACTATGTATGGGGATGAATGGTAACCAGAGTTACTGTGGTGATGATTTCAGTGTATTCAAATATCAAATATCAAATCACTATGTTGTACATATGAAATTAATGTGTTATGTGTCAATTATACCTCAATAAAAAATAAAAATAAAGCTGAGTGTGTGTGTGCGCGTATGTGTATGCTTTTATTTAACTTGAGTAAATATCTGGGAGCGGAATGGCTGTGTGAAATCATAAGGTAAAAATCAGCTTTTTAACAAACTGATAAATTATTTTCCAAAGTGACTGTACTGTTTTGCATTCCCTTCAGGAACATGTAAGAGTTAGTCTATATGCTACAACCAGTTGAGGATGTCAATCTTCTAAATTTTAGCCATTTTAATAGGTGTGTAGCAGTGCCTCATAGTTTTGATTTGCATTTCCATAATAACTAATGATGTTAAACATCTTTTCACGTGCTTGCATTTGGAGATCCTTTGAAAAATTTTCCTTCTGCATATGGCTTCTCTTTTCATTCTCTAGCAGTCTTTTGAAGAACAGAAATTAATTTTAATGAAGTCTAATTCATTAAGTTTAACTTTTCTGGTTGTCTTTTATGGTATGCTTTTGGTGTAGAAATAATCTTTCCTTTAATCAAGGTCACACAAACTTTCTCCTAGAAGTTTTAAAGTTTTAGATTTTACATTTATGTCTGTGACCCATTTTGAGTTAATTTTTATATGGGGCTGTGGTTCACTTTTTGCGTGTGGATAGACAATTGTTATGGCACAGTTTGCTGAAAGGAATAATTTTATTCATTATATTGCCTTGAAACACTTGTAGAAAATCCATTAACCATATGTGTAGGTTTTCTTCTGGGTTTTCTATTCTGTTCTACTGATCTATGTGTCTATCTTTATATAATCAATACCACACTGTATTTTTTAAGATTTGTCTATTTATTTTTTTTGGGGGGGGGCGGAAGGAGAGAGAGAATCTCAAGCAGACTCCCTGCTGAGTGTGGAGCCGGACTTAGAGCTCGATCTCACGACCCTGAGATCATGACCTGAGCCGAAACCAAGTCAGATGCTTAGCCGACTGAGCCACTCAGGTGTCCCTGCCACATTGTATCTTTATAATGAATCTTGAAGTCAGGTGGAGTGAGTATTCTGACTTCGTTTTACGTTAGCAAAGTTGTTTTGGATATCCTACGTCCTTTCAATTTCCGTATAAACTTTAGAACAAGCTTGGCAATTTCTGGCCTAAAAACACACAGCAATCCCCTTCCCCTCAAAAGCTTATTATTTTTGAGTTAGCGTTGTTGTTTTTTTTTTCTCATTTTGGGTTGTAATTTTTGACTGGGTGCCAAATAATGTGATTTTGACTGTGAATATTACTGTACATCCATAAATTACAATTCTCTACCAGATTCCCAGATAATGTTTTTGCATTCGATTAAATAGTTTTTCTAAATTACTACTTTATAAGGAAAATTCAATACATGCATGATAAAATGTTCTTAAATTTTGTTTTGTTTTTCCCAAGTCATCCTTGAACAATTTGGATGTGTTCCACAAACCATCATATGCAATAAGTTAAGTGATTTATCTAAAGTTATACAGGTAGCAAAGGGTAGAACACAGTGTAAATCAGTCAGTCTAACACCAGTAGTTGTGCTTGTAATATTTATACTTTATGGTCTTTTCTAGGGGACATTGGAATCAAAGCTGTGCCTTCAAAAGGACAGTATGACTTGACAGGAATCTTTGAGAAATGAGGAGTAAAGCATGAGCAAAGTCACAGAAGCTAGAATGTCACAGTTGATTTGGGAGCAAAACCAATATACCAGATGAGATAGAAAGTATACGCCATGGGAAGGTGTCACAAAAGCAAAAGCTGAGAAGGCAGGCTTGTGTAAAATTGTAAACAACGTTGATTGCAAGATGGAGGAGGTATTTCTCGAAGATTTCTGAAGAGCAGAATGTTATCATCCACCTGTTTTTAAAGAACGTGTCCCTGGTGTTGTAGGAATGATAGATTATTGAGGAGGGAGGAGGTGACTGAAGTCAGAGATCATTTAGGAGATTTTACCAACGCAGTCCCAGTCCCAAGTTCCAATATTCTGAAATAGGGCGGTGAGAGGGAAAATGGAAAGGAGGCAAGAGATGCAAAAAAAGAACAGGTAGGGGTATGGAGTAAGACAGAAGGAGACAGTGATGTGGAAAGAAATATAATGTAAAGGTTAATTTTAGGGAAAGAAATTTGGATATTGAAATGAACACAATGCTGTTTGAGTGAATATGGCCGTACGTGTTTTTCTGTGAATCTACTATTTTTTTAAGATTTTATTTATTTATTTGACACAGAGAGAGAGAGAGAGAGAGAGAGAGAGAGAGAGAGAGAGAGAGAAAACAAGTAGTCAGAGTGGCAGGCAGAGGGAGAAGCAGGCTCCCTGAGGAGCAGGGAGCCCCATGCGGGGCTCAATCCCAGGACCCTGGGATCATGACCTGAGCCGAAGGCAGACGTTTAACCCACTGAGCCACTCAGGCGCTCCTGAATCTATGTTTTATTGGCTTCTGTAAATTTCATTCAGATTCCATAGGAGCCCAAAGATTTTTCACGGTTCTGAATTAGTTTTCTAAGGGAAAAATGAACACAACAGTGAAAGGGTAATCTTGGAGATTTTAGAATATCATCCCCCCCAAAAGTAGAAAATAATAAAATGAATGTAAACTACATACTGGAACTATAATTGTTTCTTTGTTAATGGAACAACAAAAATATGTAGAACTGTGGTGATAATCAGTATATAGAATGTAATACTAGCACTTCTACTTGAATATGCTAAAAATTCTCCAGATATCTGTTTTTCATTTAATGTCACTTAAATTGTGTATAATAGCTTTGAAACCACTTAAAATTATGTCAATAACAAATTTTCAATTCTGTTCATCGAAACCCATAAAAGCATTGCAAATATAATGTACTACCATAGTTCAAGAATTTCAAAACCAAATGATAATTTTATTATAGATGCAACGAAAACAAAATACTTGGAATATGTAATTCATATCACACTATAAAATTCAACATAATTTCTAGGGATGTAGAAGTGGCCAAGGTATCCTTCAAGCTTAAGGTGATTAAAATCAATGAGAGGAAATGCTTGTTTCTTTGTTCTCTATAAAGCGTTATTGGACAAAGAAAATATGAATAATTTAAATGTGACAAGTAAAATGTGAGTTTGCAGAAAGTGATGGCCTGCTGTTATGTGATACCCCAAAGGATAGATGTAGAACCACTGTTAGAAGCTACGGCTTAAAACAACAAAGAAAAAACAAACAAGCAAACAAGTTCAGGATCCAGAAGTACAGAACAGGCAAAGCCAAAGCCAGCTGAAGACAGACCCGTCTGCTCAGCATTTAAGCGTCGCAGGCAACGGAGCACAGGTTAAGGACTCTCTTATAGCATAAATGCCTTATAATTTGTACAGAAATGTAAGCATATGAGACATAAATTTCTTTAACTTCTTATCCAAATACCTACAAATTTCCCCGACTTTAGAGTATGAGGTTCCCATTCCCTTGTTTTGAGAAAATCCACTGGTCAGGGTTGTTCCATCTCTTCCAGGATTCTTTGGGACTTCCATCAGGTATTTTCAAATTCTCCCTTTGGTTACTAAACATACTGGGGCGCCTGGGTGGCTCAGTCGTTAAGCGTCTGCCTTCGGCTCAGGTCATGATCCCAGGGTCCTGGGATCGAGCCCCGCATCGGGCTCCCTGCTCCGCGGGAAACCTATTTCTCCCTCTCCCACTCCCCCTGCTTGTGTTCCCTCTCTCACGGTGTCTCTCTCTGTCAAACAAATAAATAAAATCTTTGAAAAAAAAAAAAAACTAAACATACCCCCAAAACCGCCTATTGTAAAAAAAAACAAAACACGAAACAAGACTTCTTGGACTACAGTGCCCCTTGAAATTGTTGCTCTCCTCTCCTCTTTGTTTCACCACCAATGTCCTCAAAAGAATATACATTTTTGGGCACCTGGGTGGCTCAGTCGGTTATGTGTCTGCCTTCAGCTGGGGTCACGATCCTGGGGTCCTGGGATCGAGCTCCGTTAAAGGCTCCCTGCTCAGCAGAGAGTCTGCTTCTCCCTGTCTTTCTGCCCCTCCCCACTCCTCTTGCTCTCTCTCACTCTCTCGCAAAAATAAATAAATAAAATCTTTAAAAAAAAAAAAGAATATATATTTTTGGGGCACCTGCACGGTGCAGTCAGTTAAGTGTCTGACTTTTGGTTTTGGCTCAGGTCGTGATCTGTGTCATGAGATCGGGTCCCGCATTAGGCTCCATGGTCAGCATGGAGTCTTGAGTTTCTCTCTCCATCTCCCTCTTCCCCTGCCACCCCCCAGCTCTCTCTCTCTCTTGCTCTAAAATAAATCAATCTTTTTAAAAAAGAATATATATATTTTTAAGTAAGCTCTACACCCAAGGTGGGGCCTGAACTCACAACCCCAAGATTGAGTCACATGCTCTACAGACTGAGCCAGGCAAGCACCCCTCAAAAATGACAGATCAACTTCCTTAGCACAGTTTGGTTTTAAAACATTATTATGAAATAATGTATTTGTATAAAAACCTACAAAAAATAGTTAAATATATACCCGTATACCCATAAACTAGACTAAGAAATAAAATATCAGCCATTTGAGGTGCGCTATGTGTAGCAGCCAGATCACATGGCCCTTTGCCTCCCACCCTGTAGGGCTAACCTCTATGCTAATTTGGGTGTTTATTATTGCCGAAAACAAAGTCTCCACCTTGCACAAAATAAGTAAAATATATAGTACAAAGTCTGGAATGGTTTGTAGGAGATTGCCATTACCTGTTTCTGAATATTTTATTGCAGTTACCAATGAAGTCACCAGAGTCTATTTGTGTGTACGCGTATGGTGGGGTGGGGTGGTGAGGTAGTTAAGAATAGATTGTAACTAAGGAGTCAATTTCTTTAATGGTTTATTTGTTCAGGGTTCCTGATACTTTCTCACTTTACAGAATGTTGGATCTCTCCCTAGGACAACACTTAACTTATACGTGTTTTTCCCATAGCCCTACTACTATTAGGCCTGAAGATGCTTACAGATTATTTTTCCTCCCACTTCCCTAAAACACCCAGTTTTGAATCAAATATTTTTAGAATATGCCACCCACTCTTCCTCCCTGTGGCAGTAATCTACATATCCCTGGGCACTCCTCCTCATTTCTTGAAGATTTAATTGCAGCCTCACTGACGTGCACTCTAACACTATTCTTGTCAAGAATAGTGATTATTTCATCAACTACACAGATGATCCTTAAAGCAATTCCAACATTTTCACCTCTCTTCAATGTCCTTCAATGTCCATCTACTTCCATGGTCATACCCTTGACCATGAACTGAAGAATTACCAATATCTGTATTCACTCCAGAACCCTCCTTTAGAAGTATCCCTATACAGCTGCAGCTCATTCTAAGTAATACCCAAAGCCCTACAATCTTTTGACTCCATTTGGACATACATTTCACTGAAACTACTACTCTTTCACTGTCCCTCATCATCCTCCTGCTACCATTTTAATCCTTAATCTATTTAAAGGTCATGATCCATATATAATCATTTGTAGCCAATATAATCATTTGGCTCGCATATACTCTCCTGGACTTCACTTGCTTCTTCTTCTTTCTTCAGCTGACTCATTGGGCAAAACCCACATCCTGGTTAAATGGAACTCCCTCTGCCTACCCTCCCATTTCCCCAGGAAGTTTACTCCAGCTGAGAAACAAATCAAGCCGGTGCTGACTGTTCTCACCTCAAGGTGAGGACCACTATTTCACATGGGCACACGATGCTACTTGGCAGTGATGCTAACACATTCACAACTGTAGCTCCCAGACAACTATCCCATGTCTTCTACCTTCTCTTCCTTCCTCCCCTTGCTGCCTATTAAGTGAAAAAGAAAATACAGAAATTAGAAGAGAATTTTCACAAGCTCCCACCATCAGCTTCCTCCCCACATCTGAACCCACACACTCTCCATTCTCCCTCCTGTTACAGCACATGTGGTAATGGTGGGCCCAGCTAAGGCCAAGCATTCCAGTTGGGTGCTGGATTACCACTTCTTGCCTATTCTTAGGCACCTCTCTTTCCTGTTATCACCATTTCGCCCCTCTACTGTTCCTCTTTTCCAAATTCATATAAAAACTTGGCACACAGTTCTTTGTAGCTGTTAATCTGTGTCTCTTTTTACAGCAAAACACCTCAAAATTGTGATCTATATTCAATGTCTCCATTCTTCTCTTCCCATTCTCCTCAAATCCACTGTAATCTCTATCCCTTGACCAAAACTGCTTTTATAAAGCTCACCAATGACCCCTAAACTGCTGTACCCGATGTGACCCCTATCTTACTTTAAACATTAGCAGCATTTAACACAATTGATCACTCCCCTATCCTTGAAATGCTTTTTATAGTAGGCTTCCAAAAAACTCTCTTTTGGTTTCCTGTAAAATCCTTCTTATCATTTTGTACTACTTCTTCTTCATCTCCCTGATCTCTAAACTTTGGAGTACTCCAGGCCTCAGTCTTTGATTTTTCTCTTCTGTAGTTACACTCACTCCATGAGTAATCACAGCCGGTATTCTAGCTTTTAATCCCATCTAACCCCAGCATAGATACCCCCATTGAATTCTTGCCTCACATATACAATGGCCTACTCAACATCCCCGCATGGATGTGTGCTCATAGCCAAATCTAATCGTCTTTCCTTCTCCCACAAAACCTGCTCCTTCAAGAGTCATTCTCATCTTAATTAGTGACAACTCTCACATACAGTGCTCAAGTACAAACATTTTGATATTATCCTTCACTCCTTTTTCTTTCCTCTCATTCTCTGCCTTCCCCATGTCAGAACACTTTGTTGGCTCTGTCTTCTATTTATATCCCATCATTTCTAACTACCCACAATGCTGTCACCTTGGTCCAATACACCACCATCTCTTGCCCGGATTTCTTCTGTAGTCTATATTGCTATAATAACCTCTTTTTTTTTTCTTAAAGATTTTACTTATTTATTTGATAGAGAGAGTGAGAGAGAGCACACGAGTGGGGTAAGGGGCAGAGGGAGAAGCAGATTCCCCATGGAGCAGGGAGCCCGACGTGGGGCTCGATCCCAAGACTCCAGAATCATGACCTGAGCCGAAGGCAGATGCTTAACCAACTGAGCCGCCAAGGTGCCCCTATAATAACCTCTTTTTAAAATTCTCCCTGCTTTTTTCCTTGCCAGTCAATGGTATAGGAACAAGCAGCTTGTAAGAGAAAAGATAAAAGAAAGGTGAATTATGATTGACAGAACCAGGAAACACTTGAAGTAGGAAATGACATCTCAGCTCCAACACTTCTTGATTGTAACTTCAAGCAAGTTACTTAATCTCTCAGTGCTTGCCTCTTCATCTATAAAATATGGATAATAGTAAGATCTACTTTGTAGGGTCATTCTGAGTATTGCATAAATTAATGTGTGTAAAGTGGGTAGAAGAGTACCTGACACACAGCAATTATCATATACTTGTTAGATAGTATTATGAAATGAGCAATGAAATACCAGTAGAGTTTCCATAAATAGACTATGTGTAGGGATGGTTTTCTTTATGTAATAATGATCTTTTGAAAAATTTAAATGAATATACAACAAAACCTTGCTATATTTCATCTCTATAATTTATAATCAGTGATAATTTTGATTGAGACTATATTTACATTTATCTTTTGTGATAAATGAAGTGTTTCTTACAATATTTAATTACATACTCTAAGGTTTATATAGAAGTTATTCTGTTCAATTCATTCAGTACGCTGAATAGTAAATTATATTTCTGTTACCCTAATGATAATTACATACAATAAGTATTAATGCATAAGCTTTATATGAAGAAGACAGATTTTCCCTACCATTAATTTTATTAAAGTTTGGGAAAAGCATAAAACTGTTCAAATAGAAAACAGCTGCTAGGGCATTTTACTATGTATATTAAGAATAGCTTGAGTAGAAGTAGGTTTGTGACATCTTGTTTCTTCCCTTCTCACTATATTCATTACCATCTAAAATAATTTTCAGTGCATCTACTTACTGAATAACCTATTTTCGGCTCCCCTCTCCCAAGAGAATGTAATGTCCCTCAACCCTCTTGTTCTCCAGTTTATGCTCAGCACCTACAACAGTGCCTGGAACTTATAAAAACTCAATAAATATCTATTGGAAGACTCTATGAATGGATGCATAGGTACATGGAGAAACTAATAATCCTGAGATTCAGATGAAGCAGGAGGAAGATTGAGGGCCTTGGTAACAATGAGCTTAACGCAACTCATCAAAAGCAATGGGTTCAATGATTCTAAATCCAATAGTAATATAAAGTCAGCACCCGTTTTTTCTTAGGATATGGGACTAATCCAGACTCATGTCTCATCTGGAACATGTATCATGGATCAAGGAAGTACTTTTCAACATTATGCTTGTCCTTCCCAAAAGGCCTGATGTCCCTAAAACATTTTTTTTAAAGATTTTATTTATTTATTTGAGAGAGTGAGAGAGAGCACAAGCGGGGTGAGGGTCAGAGGGAGAAGCAGACTCCCTGCTGAGCAGGGAGCCTGCCGTGGGACTTGACTCCCGGGACTCCAGAATCATGACCTGAGCTGAAGGCAGACGTTTAACGACTGAGCCACCCAGGCGCCCTCTAAAACTTTTTATATTTATGCCTAGGGGAGGATTATTTCCACAAAACAGCAAACCACTGGACCATCTCAATGCTTAAAAGTAACATTTCAGAAGAATAGTTCATATCAATTATTAGAAAATTTGGTATGTTGGGGCACCTGGGTGGCTCCGTCAGTTAAGCGACCAACTTTTGGTTTCAGCTCAAGTCATGATCTTGGGGTTGTGGGGTTGAGTTCTGCATCAGGCTCCCCACTCAGCAGGAAGTCTGCTTGAGATTCTCTCTCTCTCTCTCTTCCTTTGCCCCTCCCCCTCCACACTGGCCCTTGTTCTCTCTCTCTAAAAATAAATAAATCAATCTTTTAAAAAAAGAAAACTTGATATGTTAAAACATTTCTTAGCCTAGATTTCTGAAGTAATATTTTTTAAAAAAATATTTTATTTATTCATTTATGGGGGGGGAGAGAGAGAGAGCATGAGCAGGGTGAGGGGCAGAGGGAGAAGCAGGCTCTCTGCTGAGCAGGGAGCCTGATGTGGGGCTTGATCCCGGGACTCTGGGATCATAACCTGAGCTGAAGGCAGATGCTTAATCCACTGAGGCACCCAGGTGCCCCTGAAATAATATTTTCTGAATAATACTTTCAGAAATATTCAGAAAATAATATTTTCTGAAATAATATTTTCAAAATGTTTCATTTTTTTTAGAAACAAGTCTTTTTTTTAAAGATTTATTTACTTATTTTAGAAAGAGAGAGAGGGAGAGCGTGCCACTAGGGGTAGGGGCAGAGGGAGAGAATCTTTAAGCAGACTCCCCACTGAGCATGGAGGGGGAGGGGAGGGTGCCTTGATCTCACAACCCATGAGATCATGAGCTGAGCCAAAACTAAGAGCCCCTCAACTGACTGAGCCACTTCGGCACCCCAAAACAAGTCTTGATATTCAACTCTTTTACTCAATGATGCTTTTTATATATACAAATACACATATACAATCCCAGAAAATGGTAATAAAAAAGGGTTTGTTTGTAGATGAGCTTATACTTCAAGATATACTGAGCAATTATCCAGTTGTTATTTAAGATTGATTAGGTAATAGAAAAACACAATGAAAAATGGCGAGGAAGTAAATAAGAACAAAACGAAAAATAAAAGATACAGTGCTTCATTCAATTTCAGAATACATTAAAGAAGTTATTTAAAAGAAGAATAATAAGGAAGAAGTGATATTACTTAGTGGGAACTTTTTGAAAGAGATATTTAGCTCTGTGTATGAATATGTCCTACAGTATACAGCAGAAGAATTCTGTGCTTTAATGCCATTACCATTTTCTCAAATATTGGCCCACTTATCACTGCCACAAATTTATTTCTACTTTTACCATTGGCGAAAAGTTTGAATAAGAGGAAACTGTAATGTAAATTGGTTTTCAGTGAAGGGAGTCAGACAAATAGGAAACATAGTGTGAAACAATAAACATTAATTGACAAAGGCCTTTAATCGACTGAATTCATCAAGAGATAACAAGAAGACATTTTTCCTTTTTCAAAGTTTAATGAGTATATTCTATTCCTATTTGTTATTATATATAAACAATGAATGTTTCTAGCAAAAATTATCAAAGTGCTATATTTAAATGCCTAGCATCTTTATGAATATTGAATATCTTATTATATACCATTGTTAATCATTGTTGATCGAAATGCCATAAATTTACATATATCATGTTCTCAACTTTACAAAATTAAGTAGAGAACAAGAAAAATCCATTCTCTAGGATCTACTCCAGAATTAACTAACTCTTTACACTATCTGTTAAACATTTAAAAATACCACCATGGGCGGTTGAAAAGAAACATGTGGTCAAATCATTTTTGTTTAATGTATAAACAAGAAAAAGAAAACTTACTTTTTATTCTTCCAGTAAATTAAAAGGACTTTGATCGAATCCATTGGCAATGGTGCCATACAGAGAAGGATAAACCTAAATTTTAGAGAATAATAAAAAATTCAAAGTGCTATAGATTAAAATAAAATTTGTTTTGACAAGGCATACAAAGTCATCAAAAGCATGAGCGTTGTACTAACAAAAAGTCATAGGTATTATCCAACACTTTGATCTTCTACCACTGCTAACAAGACTGAGCCAAAAAGGGAGCATACTGATACATAAGGAAAAAGTATATACAAATGACCCAAACAAGCACCTAGCAAATGCAAACCCTGTGAAATTACCTGCCAGATTCAGTATCAACTTTACAAGTCAATATTAATTTGTAGTTAAAGAAAGAGACTTTGTCTTAAAAATACTTCATCTCCAGGGGCACCTGGCTGGCTGAGTCATTAGAGCATGTGACTCTTGATCTCAGGGTCATATGCTAGAGCCCCACGTTGGGCATAGAGTTTACTTAAAATTTTTTTTTAATTTAATCTTTGATGTGTATGGCTCCAAAAATACTTGGCCATTTCCTTGAAATATTAAACATATACCTACTATATGTTTCAGCAGTTTCACTTCTGACTATATGCCCAAGAGAATTGAAACATATGTTCACACAGAAACTTACACACGAATGTTCACAGCAGCATTATTTAAAATAACTGTGGAGTGGAAAAAAACTCCAATGCCCATCAAACAATAAGTGGATAAATAAAATGTGGTATATCCATACAATGGAACAATATTCTGCGGTAAAAATGGAATTAAGTACTGATGCATGCTACAATATGGATCAATCTTGAAAACACTTATTAAGTGAAGTAAGTGAGTCAAAAAGAGCCACATTTGCTGTGATTCCATTTATACAGTAGCAGTTGCACTAGGGCTGGATGAATGGGGAGATGGGATAATTACTAATAGGTATGGGGTTTCTTTTGGGGATGGTGAAAATGTTCTGGAATTAAGTTGTGGTAATGGTTGCACAACTCTGTAAAATACATTAAATTTATTTATTAAATTGATTACATAAACAAGCAATGTTTTTCCTTTTTAAGATTTTATTTATTTATTTGTCAGAGAGAGAGAGAGTGCAAACAGGGGGAGCAGCAGGCAGAGGGAGAAGCAGGCTCTCTGCTGAGCAAGGAACCTGATGAAGGACTCGATCCCAGGACCCTGGGATCATGACCTGAGCCAAAGGCAGACGCTTAACCGACTGAGCCACCCAGGCGTCCCAAGCATCTGACTCTTAATCTCGGCTCAAGTCTTGATCTCAGGGTCTTGAGTTCAAGCTCCGTGTTGGGCTCTGCACTGGGCATGGAGCTTACTTAAAAAATTTTTTTAAAGATATCAGGAGTGACATCAATGAGATGGTAGAATAAGAGGTCCTCTGTTCATATCCCCCATCAGTAACAATAATTTAGCAGCCATTCACTGACAAAAGTGCCTTTATGGGAACCTGGGGATCCAGGTAGGAAGTTGTAAATCCCTGGTAGAGTTCAAGACCAGGGAAAGCCATTTTGAGAAGGCAGGCCCACACCCAGGTGGCTGATGTGCCAAATGTGGTCCTGGCTACAGATCCAGAAACAGTTCCATGCCTGTTGTGGGTTCAGCTACACCCGCATTTGTCCTTGGTTCTGCCAGCAGCACCATATACCAAGGAACCTGTCACATCCATTGGCTTCTCAGGTAAAAGGCCCACAGACATGGTCCTGGCTGTGGACATTGAAGTGGCCTATGACTCAGGTCCAGCCTGTTCCGGGCATAGTCTGGGAACACTTGAAGGCAAGCCTGCCAAACTTGGTCTAACTGTAGATTATGAAAGAGCTCTATAACTGGGCTCTAGCCCCATCCCAGTTGTAGTCCATAAGTAGCCCTGCCTACCCAGAGTCCTGGCAGGAGACAATCCTGTCTGTGCCACTGGAGATTCTAACAGTGCCCTATACCCAGCTTCAGATCCTTCTAGCAGCAGTCCACGAACAATCTTGCCAGCCATGGGACCCAGTGGCTGTGTCCCTGGAGATCCTAGTTTTAATGGCCCTATAACTAGACCACAGCCCCTTCCAGCCATAGTCTGTAAAAAAAATTCTGCCTGTCCAGGGACTCACCCAGTGATCCAGCAAAAGCATACCCGGGGACCTGGCAGGAGCCTCTCCATCTATACAACTGGTAATAGGCCCATCGTCTGAGGACCCAAATGTGAACACTGAAGTTGACCCTTGTCCCAGTACCACCCTACTGAACAAGGTTCCGTAGGCCATTCCATCTACCCAAAGAACAGATAGGTCTTTGCCTGCCAGAGCCTCTAGCAATAGGCCTGCCAAATGCAGAGTCCACTGTGGACCCATCAACAGCCTTACAATCTGGCTCCAGCCCAGTAAAACTGCGATTCCAGAGGTAATCCCATCTACTTGGGGAAGCAACAGTAGAAGGTATATATATACCTGCTACAGTAATCAAGATAATGTGGCACTGGGGCGCCTGGGTGGCTCAGGCAGTTGAGTGTCTGCCTTCGGCTCAGGTCACGATATCCTGGGATCAAGCCCCAGGTCAGGCTCCTTGTTCACCGGGGAGTCTGCTTTCCCCTCTGCCCCTCACCTGCTTGTGTTCTCTCTCTCTCAAATAAATAAATTTTTAAAATCTTTAAAAAATATAATGTGGCATTGGTAAAAGAATAGACAAATGGAATCAAATAGAGGCCAGAAACAGACCCACATCACTATAGTCAACTAATCCTTGATAAAGGAGAAAAAGCAATACAATGGAGCAAAGATGGTCTTTTCAACAAATAGTGCTGAAACAACTGGACATCCACATACAAAATATGAATCTAGACATAGACCTTATTCCCGTCACAAAACTGAACTCAAAATGGATCACAGACTTAAACGTAGAACACAAAACTATAAAACTTCTATAAGATAACATAGAAGAAAACCTAGATGACCTTGGGCAGGACAATGATTTTCAGATACAACACCAAAGGCACAAACCATGAAATAAAGAATTGATAAGCTAGACCTTGCTGAAATTAAAATTAAAAATAAAATTTTCTGCTCTGAGGAAGACACTGTCAACAGAAAATGACAAGCTAGAGACTGGGAGAAAATATTTTCACAAGACATATCTGATAAAGAATGTTATCCAAAATACCCCAAGAACTCTTAAAACCCCCCAATAAGAAAGCAAAATTTAAAAAGGGACCAATGACTGTAAGAGCACCTCATTGAAAAAGATATGCAAATGGCAAATAAGTACATGAAAACCTGTTTCACACCATATATCATCATACATCACCAGGGAAATGCAAATTCAAACAAGATACCATCATACGCCTATTAAAGTGACTAAAACTTGGACCACTGACTAGAGCAAATACTGGCAAGGATGTGGAACCACAAGAATTCTCTTTCATTGCTGGTGGGAATGTAAAACGGCACAGCCCCTTTGGAAGTTTGGCAGTTTCCTACAAAGCTAGACATATGTTTACCATATGATCCAGGAATCCTGCTCCCTGGTATTTACCCAAAGGAGTTGAAAACTTATGTCCACATGAAAACCTGCACACAGATGTTTATAGTAGCTTTATTCATAATTGCCAAAACTTGGAAGCTACCAAGATGTCCTTCAGTAGGTGAATGGATAAACAAACTGTGGTTCATCCAGACAATGCATTATTATTCAGCACTGAAAAGAATTAAGCTTATCAAGCCATGAAAAGGCAAGGAGTCTTAAGTGCATATTACTATGTGAAAAAGCTATACTGTATGATTCCAACTATAGGACATTCTGGAAAAGGTAAAACTGAGACCATAAAAAGATTAGGGGTAGCAAGAGGTTGGGGGTGGAAGAGATAAATAAGACAGAAAGAAGACTGTCAGGGTAGGAGAGTGAAACTACTCTGTATGATACTCTAATGGTAGATGTCATGTCATTATCAATTTGTCCAAACCCACAGAATGTACAATACCACAAGTGAAACCTGACAAACTACGAACTCTGGTTGATAATGATGTGCCACTGTAGGCCGTTCAATTGTAATAAACATGCCACTCTGGTGAGGACGTTGATAATGGGAGAGTCAATGCATGTGTGGGGGCAGAGGGTATATAGGAAATCTCTGTCCCTTCTGCTCCATTTTGCTGTGAACCTAAGTCTCTTCTGAAAAGTAAAGTCTCCTAACAAAAATAAGGGAAAAACATAACCATGGCAAATGGTATGCCTCTTGGCCATTCAGAATGTAACTGGGAAGTGAGCACCAAAGCAACTGTTACTATCCCTAAGGGGGTTGTGTTCTTGGCCACATGATAAAAAGACTCAAAAACAAGAATAAAAGGGAATTTTCTCATCATGATAAAAAACATTGTATTAGTTTGCTAAGGCTGCCTTAACAAAGTACCATAAACTGAGTAGCTTAAACCACAGAAACTTGGTGTCTCCCAGTTCTGGAGGCCAGAAGTCCAATATCAAGGTGTTGCAGAATTGGTTCTCTCTCTCTCTCTCTCTCTCTTTTTTGTTTAGAAATCTTTTTATCATTAGGGCATTACACCTTTTTCAGAACGAGTATAATTTACAGAAATTATACAAGGCAACTTTTTATCAAATATCAATATTTTGCAATGTTTTGTTTAATTGAAATGTTATTTCATTTGTAAAAACCATCTCTGGTTATAAAAAGTAATCAAAAACCTACACATACAATATATTAATACATATAAATACGTGGTGCATAAGCAATTTAAAAATAAGCAAATGCGCACAATAACATGTCAGATTGATAAGTGCTCTGAAGAAAAACAAAGCAGAATAACAAGGCTAGTAGTACCTACAGGGACTACTATTTTTCATGAGGTGGATAAAGTCTCTCTGATA
The DNA here is from genome assembly GCF_009762305.2 of Zalophus californianus. NCBI lineage: Eukaryota > Metazoa > Chordata > Mammalia > Carnivora > Otariidae > Zalophus > Zalophus californianus. The sequence goes on from NC_045612.1 coordinate 8,721,259, forward strand.
AGATAACATTTGGTAAGAGACCTGAATACACTGATAGTTTAATCCTCGCAAGTATCCCGAGGAAAAGCATTCCAGATGAAAATAAGTGTAAAGCAAAATCTTTGAGAAAGGAAATAGGTAGACATGTTTGAGGAACAGGAAGGAGGCCACTGCAGCTGGAGTGAGATGAACAAGAGGGACAGTGGTAAGAGATAAAGTCAGAGAGGTCAATGGGGGCCAGATACCATGATGCCATGAGAACATACCATGGGATACTATGAGAACATAGTAAGGACATTGGAGTTTGTTCTGAATGAGACAGAAGCCATTGGGGAATTGAAAGTAAAGATGTGGCATGAGCTGTTTTATGTTTTCAAAGGATCCTTTGTTCTGTAGGATGAGAACAGGAGAAAAAGCAGCTAGGGGGTTACCACACACGTTCATAAGTGGTGATTTAGACAAGGATGTCAGTGGTGTAGTTGGTGAGAAGTGGTCAGAATCCAGATTTATTTTGAATGCACAGGTGGTAAAATATGTCAGATTTAGTATGAGGTGTGAGAGAATGAGAGAAACCAAGAATGACACCAATATTTTTCTGCCTAAGCACGTGGAAACATGGAGTTGGCATTTAATGAGCTCGAGAAGGTTTACAGAAGGAATTGGAGGGTTAGTTTTGGATACAAGTTTGAGATGCCAATTAGACATCTATGTTGAGATGTGGAGTAGACCTTTGTACATGAACATCTGAATTCAGGAGAGAACTCGGGTGACAGATGCACATATTTTGGAGACCTAAGTTTATAGATATAATTTCAAACGTGGGACTAAAAATGTTTCAAGATGGTGGGAAAAAGCAAATTGCATAAAAGTAGCAAACCAGGTCTAGAGGTTAATTCTCCCAGTATAAACAACTATACCCTACTGAAAAAAAAATGCATTCTTTTATTGATAGCTCCAAATCTATCGTGTAGTAAATTCTAGTAGGTGCATTATGCCTACTGTCATGATTCTGACCAAACAGAGAGGGAGTGAAAAATGTGATCTATCTGATTCAGTAGGAATCATCTTTTATAGCTTCCCTTTCCATAGGGCTGACCTGTAGGCTTCAGGGTGAACTCTCAACTAGGGCAGTAAATCGTCACCGGCCAGCCAAGAGACTTTTGCTTCACTAGATGACCTGGTTATAATAATATTGAGATAGGACTTACTATCTTTCACACACTATTTTAATCACTTCATGCCAATTTACTCAATCCCTCAATAACCTACCTTTAGGGTAGCTACTACTTGGCTCAAACATGAAATTGCTGAACATAATATTTCAAGGATTAAAAAAGACCGGAGCACAGAGAAGTTAGGTCAAATACCTAGTACATACAAAACAGAGCCATTACACCAACACCTAGCTCCAGAGTTCATACCTTTTCCATTGTTCTATAGTCTCCCATACTTACTACCATTTGAGCCTCGAAGTTTCACTGTCCTGTGACCATCCTAACCTCCACATTCATTACAAACTTTTACTGCTATCCTCAAGTTTCCTGAATGAGAGTAAAGGTCACATTTTCAGGTCATGTTACTGAAGGGAGCAAAATTTGCCACTACAAAACATTCTCCTTTGGCGTAAGGATTATTTTAGGCTGGCTAATATTTTTTTTTAAGTAGGCTCCATGCCCAACATGGGGCTTGGACTCGTGACTATGAGATCAAGACCTGAGCTGAGATCAAGAGTTGGATGCTCAACTGACTGAGCCACTTAGGTGTCCCAAGACTTTTTTTTTTTTAAGATTTTTTTATTTATTTATTTTAGAGAAAGCGATAAACCACGCAGGGGGAGGAACAGAGGTAGAAGGAGACAAGCAGACTCCCTGCTGAGAACAAAGCCAAATGCAGGGCTCAATCCCAGGTCCCTGAGATCATGACCTGAGCTGAAATCAAGAGTCGGATGCCTAACTGACTGAGCCACCCAGGAACCCCAAGACTGGTTATTTTTAAAAAGCAGACACAGGAGAAGCTCAGAAAACCAGGTAGAAGTTACCCTTATGTAAAAGACATGTATATGTATAAGGCAAATCTCCATTTGTAAGTCTGTATCCCTCTCTATACCAGGAAGAAGAGGATGACTGTAAATCTCTGGAAACTGTCATCAATGGAGAAGATAACAACTTAAATCTGTATAACAATCATACCCTTGTTTATTGGGCTTTTCTGATAACTTCTCATAACTGCCTCTCTATCCCTTTCAGTTGTCTTTAGCTGGAGATGGTATTTAAGGCTTGGGTCATTTCAGGGAGTTACTCAAGTTTTCCTGGGTCGCTCTCATGTATACAGGAGGTATAAACGTTATTAAACTTCAGTGTGTTTTTCTCCCATTAATCTGTCTTTTATTACCATGGGGGAGGGGTCTCATTCAAGAACCAAGAAGGGTAGAAGAAAAATTATTTTCCTCCCCTACATTACCAAGACAAATGCCAGGTATTTAGTAACACTTAAAATTTTGGAAGACTTCAGAGAAAAATCCTACATCTAAATCACTGTAAGAATTCTCCCAGCAAAATCTGGTTCCCTAAATTATATGCCCCCTTGGACATGAATGCATTATTACTGTTTTCAGACTGGAAATATTTCTATTGGATTCATTTTCTACTCATAATTATGTTTGACTATTTTGCTTCTTTTTTCTGTTGGCACTGGGCAAAATAACTCTGGCACTTTAGAACAAAAACTATGTGTTCATTTTATTATCCTAGATTGATTCTGCAAATATCTATTTATAGCTAGGTCATGTTTCAATCTCTTTGAAGCCATGCTTGTGTTTTAGGCTTTTTCTATCTCACAGAAACTTTTTTAAAAAAAGCTTTCTATTTACTGCTCCTTTTGCCATTATTCCATAGGAAACAATGAACTCAAGGGAGCTGGCTGACAAGTCTAATCCACTCATTAAGTCCCATTACCTAGGCAGACTGTGTAACTGATTATGGGAGATAACAATTTTAATGCTTCTTAACAACCTGGCAGCTTTCAAATACAAAAGCCAAGAGAGAAAGTTAGCTGAAAAGTTAACTACATGTCAGAGGGAAAATAAAGAAAACAATAAATTACATCAATTCATTGGAAACACTTGAGCTCAGATAACTATTACTGAAAGTGATTCATTTTTAATAAAGCTACCATTTATTAATCATTTACTGGGTGACAGGTACTTTATTAACGTCCTCTCATTTAATCTTAAAAATAACTCTGCTAGGTAGCTATTATCCTTCAGTCACAAAGAAAATGAAAACACTAATTCAAAAGCATATATACACCCCTACGTTTATTGCAGCATTATTTACAATAGCTAAGATATGGAAGCAACTTCAGAGTCCATCAGTAGAGGAATGGATAAGGATGATGGTGGTACATGTATACAATGGAATATTACACAGCCATAAAAAGGGATGAGATCATGCCATTTTTGACAACATGGTAGACCTAGAAGGTACTATGCTAAGTGAAACAAGTCAGGCTGAGAATGTCAAATACCATATGATTTCACTCACATGTGGAATCTTAAAAAAAATGAATAAAAAACCAAAAAGCAGAATCAGACCTGTAGACACAGAGAACAAACTGATGGGTGGATGGATGGTTGCCAGAGGGGAGGGGAGTAGGGGATGGGCAAAATGGGTGAAAGGCAGTGAGAGATATAGGGTTCCTGTTATGGAATGAATAAGTCACAGGGATGAAAGGCGCAGCATAAGGAATATTGTCAATGGTGTTGTAATAGCAATGTATGCTGACAGAGAGCAGCTATGCTTGTAGGGAGCACAGCATAATGTTTAAACTCATTGAATCACTGTGCTGTACACCTGAAACTAATGTAACATTGTGTATCAACTACACTTAAGTAAACAATTAATTTAAAAAATGAGAAAACTGAGGCTCAGAGAAGTTAATAACACTCTCAAGAGCACACAGCTAGGGGCGCCAGGGTGGCTTAGTAGGTTAAGTGTCTAACTCTTTTTTTTTTTTTAAGATTTTATTTATTTATTTGACAGAGAGAGAGAAAGAAAGCACAAGCAGGCAGAGAGGCAGGCAGAGGGAGAGGGAGAAGCAGGCTCTCCGTCGAGCAGGGAGCCCGATGCGGGGCTCGACCCCAGGACTCCGGGATCATGACCTGAGCCGAAGGCAGCCACTCAACCGACTGAGCCACCCAGGCGCCCCTAAGTGTCTAACTCTTGATTTCAGCTCAGGTCATGATTTCAGGGCCCTGGGATTCAGCCCTGTGTCAGTCTCTGCTCATCCCTCACCCTCTGCTCCTCCCCTGGCTCGCTCGCTCTCTCTCAAATAAATAAATAAAATCCTAAAACAAACAAACAAACAAAAAAAACAAAAAACAAACCCCAAGAGTACACTGTACTCAAGTACAGTGCCTGACACAGAGAAGGTTCTCAAGTAGTCACCAAATATGTGGAACAGGGATCCATGAACTGGAAGGGAAATGAAGGGCAGTAAAAGTTAGTGTGTATATTTAATTATCATCTTCTTATTTGACATATTGGATTTTAAACATGGGGGAAGTGGTAGTTATTGCCCTGATTTCATTATTCCAACCTCTGAGCATTGTCTTTGCCTAATGAGTCAGCTACCCTAACATGGTAAAAACAGTATACTTCTTGACCCTGGATCAGAGAGCCTTCTTTCACAAACATGTTTTAGAGAATGAAGAGGGAAGAAAAACAGCCTCTTTTCCTTGATAACTCCTAAGAAGCCTGAGACGGTGCAGATGCTCTCTCTTTCCTGGGATACGTTTACAGGACTATTTGATTTTGAGGCAAACATAATAGAGGATCACAAACAGAAACATACTGCACTCTGGTCTAACTGCAAGGCCCAAGCACATGCTTCCACAAAGCTTAGGATATTGGGTTAACATACTAGGTAAGACAAATAACATTTTCTCAATGACACACTTTTTATAAAGAGAATGAGATCCAGCAATTGAAATCAAGAGCCAAGCAAAGACGATGTTCCTTTCATGACCACCATGCTGGTCCTCTCACCATTACGAGGCTTTGCAGAAAGCACACTAAATGTTTGCCTTGCACATGGATCCCGGAGTGTGATACATTGAACCAAGCTTGGTTAACTTTCCTAATTGATAGCAGCCCATGAAAGAGCCTTCACCAGTAAGTTCGCCAGAAATACATTTTGTCAGAAATAAATCAAAAGGGCAAAATACAATGATAAAAGGTTATAGTTTACACAACAGAAGATTTAGACTCGGTTAGAAGTCTTCCCTCTAAGGTGAGATAGTCAGGAAAAGACAAATCAAATACAAGCGTAGGGGTCATCCTTGGAACAGAAAATGAACTCATTTTTCTGAGGTAGAACAGAGAGGGTTAGGGGGTATTTTGAGGTGGGAAATAAGAAATTTGACAGCCCATGTCCATATGACTCAATCCCCTTTGGAAGTGGCTGAGGACATCATTTGGTGAAAAACTAAGAAAGAGCAGGTTGGGTCTCACTATTCCCTTTGCCTGTTTCCTCACATGTAATAAGCAGTTGATGACTTTGCCTTGTCTCATTCCCAGGATTTTTATGAGGCTCAAAGACCATACTGCCTGAAGAATTTTGTGACAGGTTAATTTGTATTTCACATGAAGATAATGGACAGTCTATTCTTTAGGAGTAGCAGAGGAAATACTGAATTTCCCAAAAGGATATTTCCTTATTTGACAACTGTAGACTCCGAATGCAGAGGCAGGGAGGTCCCAGGACCCTGCATAACAGACAAGCACGTTCAAGAGAGGATCTGGGGCCTGCCCAGGCACCTTCATCATCCCATCTCTAGGAATTTGGGGGAGGATAAACACCCAGTGAGGGACTGGTGGCCGCCACCTGAAGAAAAACTGTTTTGTCCCTGCGGGGCTGGTTGACAATGCTAGAGATGGGGTAGGATATACGCGCTCTGCAGTAGCAGTCAGGGCTGAGGCATGGAGTCCTTGCCCTTCACTCACCCAGAACTCATCTCTCCGGTGTCATGAAAGCCTAATGGGGCTTGACATATTGGATTTTAAACATGGGGGAAGTGGTAGTTATTGCCCTGATTTCATTATTCCAACATAATGAAATATGAATAATCCAACATTATTGGATTATTCCAATAATGAATAATCCAACATTATTCCGACATAAAATCCAATATGTCAAGTCCTTGCCCTTCACTCACCCAGAACTCATCTCTCCGGTGTCATGAAAGCCTAATGGGGCTTGTCTTGACAACAAGACAAACAAGAAGAAGGACTGGTAGGTGTGAAGTGCAAATAAAATAGCCACTATCTATTTTTAGACTGAAGTTATATTTGAGAAAACACTGACTCCTCTTTTGTTTTTGCAAACAACCTGCTTCATCTGGCCAACGTTGAAACCTGTGCTTAAGTCACGTAAGAACAACTAAAAAGGAAAGAGATGCTTTTGTGCACCATTTCGATTTCCTGAGGAAGGAGGGTGCAGCGTAGTGAGAAACTTTTTTAGAGAGAGCAATCATAGGTTAAAATAGGTTCCAAAGTCTACTTTCTTCCTCCTGATGTTTTAGAGAAAACTACTGAGGGCATTTGGAGGATTCACTACACACTTTGCAGCATAGCTGTTGGGGTCTAATGTGTTAGTCCATTTCATAAACTCTCCAAACTCTGCTATAAGATACATCTCAGCATTATTCTTGGGATTTTTTACTTGTCTTTTCCTTTGGACTTATAGTTTCTTGAGGTCAAGGCTCATATAGACTAAGTGCTTGATGAATCAAATAAAACTGATAAAGAATCCATTAGATGAACCAGAAGTAAAGGAAAACAAGAAAGTAGTGTCAAGCCTGGATCAGTTAATGACAATGGGAAAGAGGAGTGAAATGGACCCATATGAAGGGATCTTACATGAAAAAGAAACAAAAAAGAGAAGTCATTGTTTAGCAGTACTTAGTACACAAGGCAGGCACAATTCCTCTTGTTATTGGAATCCAATACAGAGGATGAGACAGGCATTAAAATGGCCCCTTAAAATAATGATTCTTGTATCAAAGTCTAGGAAGAAATTCATGGGGCCATATGAATTTTAAGCAGAAGGACCTGATCCAGCCACAAGAATGAGGGATGTCTTCATACAGAAAGTTTTTTCAGCAGAAAATTGACAGAGTTGAGTTGTAGCTGATTAGTTGATGAGATCCATGTGACAGGGGACGAGGAACCAAGGAGTGTTTCCACAAAACTTAAAATTATGGTGTGGGAACGCACGAGAGGGCTGCAAACAAAACTCCAAAGCATACACCTGAGAAGTAGCCTGGTTGACAAGGAAGTCTTGGTGCTAGCTCAAAGTACGATGCTACGCACACATAATCAGACACTGACAAGCTGTTTGACTGCTATTATTAGCACAATCAAGAAGCAGCTCCTTGGTTAAGAGTGTGGATTCCAGACTCACAATCATAGCTGTCAGATTTTGGGGAAGTCACTTAACTCTTCATGTATCAACTTCTTTGTAAACTGAGGGGTGTCAGAGTGCCTCCCTCCTAGGTTGCTGTGCACATTACATACATTACTACATCACAAGCATGTAGGACAGTGTCTGGAGCATTCTAAATACTGAGTAAAGGTTAGCTGCTGTTATTTTTGCTACCATTATTAGTTGCTATGTTAAAAGCCAAAGATTATATTAGGATTAAGTTAGTGATAATGTTAAGAAGTGCTTACAAATTTGTTCACAGCGAACTGTGTTGTGTGTTGCTTATATGTACGAGGAAGGAGCTTCAATGCCTGGAGATCTTAATGCAATGTGATGCAAAAGAAAACTTCCTGGTGGAGAGAGAAAGTTGAATGGTGATTGCCAGGGACTTGGGGACAGGGAAATGTCCAAAGTGCCAAGTACTGTGGTAAGAAGTGTATCCCCAACAACAGATAAAGTGAGAGCAAATGAAAGAAAACATAGACTGGGTAGCTTGGGGGTTCTTTGGAGACATGGGAAAATGTTTGAGAATCTATCTGCACATTTGGAGGTAGGATGAAAGGACGGATCTCCTGAGAAGGGATTCAAGGACATACTGAAGGCAAGTTTCAGGAGACCTGATAGTGCTTACCTTTCTTCTCCATCTTAGAAATCCCCGTGTCCCTAGCAGGTTGCAGGACACAATCAACCGGTATTGCACACTTTCTAAGAAAATCGAGTGTACAAGAAATGGACGGTTAACTGATTTAAAGGCCCAGTGAAGGAGTGAGTCGCTGAACCTGGTGACCTAAACTCCACATTTTGTCCAGGCAGAGGATGCTGGAATGTTTCGGGATGTGGGTTACCCATAAGAAAGATCCAGAAAGGGGAAGTTGAAGGCAATGCAGGTTGCCCAAGGTACTAAGAGTGAAATAAGGGATCAGACGCTTTACATTGTCAAGAGGACTACACGGAGAAGAAGCCTAATGGAGGGGAAGGGGAAAGTAGGAAGAACACCTGAAGCCCCCATACAGCAAAAAGTCAGTTTTAAATGAATGTCAGACACAGAAAGCACACATAGCTGATTACCAGGACAATGCCAAATAAGAATTTTTCTGCTTCTTTATTTCTTCTCGTTCCTTGTACTCCAACCATGGAAAAGTCAGAAATATGGTTGGCAAGACGGAAGGAAAAGAATAGAAGCCGTAGATGGGAAAAGCCCCAAGAAAGCTGCCCCTCCTGCTTGCCCCAACCTCAGGCTTCCTTTTGGAGCATGGCCGAATTTGGGGGGGGGGGGTAAAAGTCTGATTTAAAAGATGATTCAAGAAATAGCAATTATATTGGGCAGGGCATTGTCATTTATTATTTTAGAGAGAGGGAGAGAGTGGGGAGCGAGCAAAAGCGGGAGGGGCAGAGGGAGAAGGAGAGAGAATCTTGAGCAGACTCCGGGCTGAGCTTGGAGCCCGACATGGGGCTCGATCTCATGACCCTGAGATCACGACCTGAGCTGAAACCAAGGGTCAGACGCCACCCAGGCGCCCCAGGGCAGGGCATAGTAATTCTTACACGAGGGTGGTGCTGCTCACTTGGTTTGGTTTTAGTTGAAGGGATCCGGAGACTGTATTATGTAGGAATGACCAGAAACACTCTGCCCGAACTATAATCTGTAGCAGGGGAAGCAACAAGGCCACAGGAAAGATTTTAAAAGAATAGTGGGAAGAACAAAATAGTTTATTTCTAAGCACATCCTATGAGTTTTGCTTTCTCATTATAATAGCTACACATACATTCTATATACTATTTTGGGGAGGGTGGTTACTAAAATATTAAGAAATACAGGTAATCATAAAAGCTAACCAGATGGTCTACTAGCAGAAAATTTGACCTAATTTTTAGATATTAGTACAAATATGTGAAGGTCTGGTAACAAATACATTTTTTTAACATCATTGAAATGGCCTTCGCTGCAAAGAACAACTTAGGTGAGACATTTCTATGATGTTACTATGTCAAGGCATTCCAGAATTATCTGAATATTTTCCTTATATTCATCAACCTGTTTTTCATAATCTACATTTTCTCCAAACACTCATTGTCCCCAACTTCAATTCTGTAACTAGCTGAGGAAAAAGAAAATGACAGTGGCAACATTATATTCATCTGTGTGCAACCAAACACCAGCTTCCTCTAACAGAGCTAAATGTTCGAGCACTTGAGGACTCAGCATTCTTAACTCCTTTTGGTAAACTGGAATTTGGTGCAAATGCAAAGTTTGTAATAAGGACAGAAGCAACACAGTTTAGGGGCAGCGCCTGGTGAACAGGAAAGGTTGGAATGAGCCCTGCTTTGGGGATATAGAGAAGAAATTAGCACTAGATCAAAGCATGGAAAAAGGATACACACAGAAGTCCTCCAAAGTTTTTAATACACTAGTTAATCTATCACTCATAATATAAGGGGCAGTACCTAAAGCCCCTTAGACAAAGATTCTTGTGACAAATTTCTCTAAGAATTGAAAACTAAAAGTAAGTCCATTCAGGAAAAAAACCTAACATCATTTCTCCTAGTAACTATAATAGAGTTCTGGAACCCATTTCACTTCCAAACTGGCCCTGGCCTCTAAAAAGCGTGATTTCCTCATTCAGGAGTTCTGGGCCTTGTTTTTGTCCTCTACTCTAACTACACTAACTACTTCTTGGTTTCTGTCTCTCTCCTTGCGTGGAGTATTTCTGATTGTACTCTGTCTGTATCATCATTGTGAGTCACCTGAGATCCCAATTTGGAAATAAGCAAGACATGCATACATCAATCAACAAAGGAAGAAGTGATCACTTTAGGTGTGATCCGGGGAATATAGAGCAGTCAATTTCGTGTGTAGAAATATATTAGGAAGACTTCTTTAGAATTCTCCTCACTGGCTCCAAATATCTCATCTGCCTATTATCAACCATTTTCTAATATCTCTTTAATGAACTATTCCTTTGGAATATCAGATTAGCTAGCCAACAATGTTCTGTTGTTTACAAAACATTATTTTTGTTAAGCAGTATAAAAACTGAAGCCTCAAAAGATAAGGAATGTGTCCAGAGATCCTGGCATCAGCCCCCAGGAACCTCCCGCACCCAGCCCAGCACTGTGTCCCAGCCTAACAACACTGGATATTCACATGCACAAGAATGAAAAGTGGAACCCTGGCTTGCATCACTCACAAAAATTAATTCTAAATATAGTAAAGACTGAAATGTGCGACCTGAAAGTATAAAACTCTTAGAAGAAAAGAACAGAAAAGATCTTTGACATTGGTCTTGGCAAAGATTTTTTGGACACACCAAAAACAAAAATAAACAAGCAGGACTACATCAAACTAAAAAGCTTCTGCACAGCAAAAGAAACAATCAACAAAATGAAAATCTACAGAGTAGGATAAAATATTTGCAAATCATGTATCTGATAAGGAGTTAATATAAAAAATGTATATGGAATTGATATCATTCAATACCAAAAAGAAATAATCTGACTTAAAACTAGGCAGAGGAACTGAATAGACACTTTTCCAAAGAAGACATACAAATGGCTAACAAGTACATGAAAAGGTGCTCAACATCATTAATCATCAGGGAAACGCAAATCCAAACCACAGTGAGAGATCACCTCCACCTGTTAAAAGGGCCATCATCAAAAAGACAAGAGATAACAAGTGTTGGCCAGGATGTACAGAAAAGAAACCCCTGTGCACTGTTGGTGGGAATGCAGATTGGTAGAGTCACAGTAGAAAACAGTATGGGGGTTATTCAAAAACATAAAAACAGAACCATCATATGATCCATTAATCTCCCTTTTGGGTATATATGCATAGGAAATGAAATCAATATCTCTGCACTTCTTTTTTTTCTTATGAATACAGTATTTATTTGTCTTCCCTCTGTCAAACTTTGAGCCAGCCACTTTCCCTAGGCTGCCTGGGGAGGTACAGGGAAAAGGAACATACTGGGCAGACGAAACATGGGAGAAAGATTTATGGGAGGTGGAGACAGCTCCCTCCCATGGCGAAGAGGATGAGAAAGGCCACCAGCAGGGGCAAGAGCCCCAAGGCCTCCAAGAGGGCAAAGCCCAGAATGGCGTAGGAGAAGAGCTGTTGCTTCAGAGAGGAGTTCCTGGCATAACCAATGATGAGGCTCCCAAACATAGTCCCAATTCCAGCCCCGGAGCCAGCCACCCCTACCGTGGCAGCCTCAGCCTCAATGAACGTGGCTGCTACATCGATATCCCATGAAATGGCGCTGATTCGGAAGATCCCATAGGAGTAAGTGACATCAGGGGCTGTGGGGAAGCCAAGCTGCTGAGGCTCTCATCTGTCAGGGTCTCGAGTGGTTTTAACAGCACTGCAGTGGTTGGCTCAACAGCTGAGAGGTGCTCCTAGCCAAGAAGGGGGTGGAGACAACTGTTGCTCAGGTGTACATTTTCAGGGGATGAGGGGCTGTGGCAGGAGAGCTGCTCCCAGGGCAGAGAAGATAGAGAGTGAGGTATCTGCACTTCTATGTTCATAGCAGCAGTTTACAATAGCCAAGACATGAAAACAACCTAAGTATCTGTTGACAGATGAATGGATAAAGATGCGATATATATATATATATATATATATATATATATATATATATATATCTCACCCATAAAAGAGGGAAATCCCACCATTTGTAACAACATGGATGAGTCCTGAGTGCACTATGCTAAGTGAAATAAGTCTGACAGAGAAAGACAAATACTGTATGATCTCACTTATATGTGGAATCTAAAAAAGTTGAACTTAGAAACAGAGTAAATCGGTTGTTGCTAGGAGTTGGTGAGTGAGGGAAATGGGGAAATGTTGATGGGAGTCTGGGTAGCTCAGTTGGTTAAGCGTCCGTCTCTTGATTTCAGCTCAGGTCAGGATCTCAGGGTCGTGAGACTGAGCCCCACATTGGGCTCCGCGCTCAGCTTGGAGTCTGCTTGAGGTTCTCTCTCTCTCCCTCTGCTCCTCCCCCGACTCACGCTAAATAAATAAATAAATAAAATCTTTTTTTAAAAAATGGGGAAATGTTGATCAAAGGGTACAAATGTTCAGTTATAAGATAAATAAGTTCTACAAATCTAATGTACAACATGGTGACTATAGTTAACAATACTGTATTGTACACTTGAAAGTGGCTAAGAGGACAGATCTTAAATATTCTCAACACAAAAATAAAATGGTAACTGTGTGAGGTAATGGATGTGTTAACAAACCTAGTGGTAGTCATTTCACAATATATATATACATATACACACACACATATACACACATGTCAAATCATTACATTGCATACCTTAAGATTCCACAATGTTATTTGTAAAATATATATCAATAAAGCTGGGAATGAAAAATTTGTGTTTTGGTGCAAAAAGAAAAAGAAACATTTAGATATATAAATTTTAAGTATAAAAAATAAAGTCTTTGGGGCGCCTGAGCGGCTCAGATGGTTGGGCATCTGCCTTCGGCTTGGGTCATGATACCAGGGTCCTGAGGTCGAGCCCCACGTTGGGCTCCTGGCTCAGCAGGGAACCTGCCTCTCCCTCTCCCTCTGCCTCTCCCTGCTCATGCTCTCTCTATCTGTGTCTCAAATGAATAAATTTAAAAAAAAATCTTTAAAAAAATAAAGTCTTTTACATTTCTAAATAAAATAAAAAATAAAAAATAAAACTGAGGAATAGACTTCCTGGTGAAATAATGTTTTATTCAAACTGGCAACCAATCAAGTCATTTACCAAGGATGAGGGCTGTATTTCATTTATTTTGTGTGTGTATATATATACATATATATATGTGTGTGTATATATATATATGCTTATGAATAGAGGCATTATTAAAACCTAAAAAAAAGATTCTGTAATTATTGAAAACGTTTGATTGTTCTGGATAACAATGTAGCCTTTCAGCTAACCAAGCTATAATTTGTTAATTGGGTGGTATTCCAATTGTTGGAATGTAATCAACAATCCTAACCTCAGTATTAAAGGCAAAGCTTGAAATGCACTGAATAACCTAAATGTGAATGTTAAAAATCAGAGCAAGTTAAAGATACTCATCAAGTCTGTGAGAATTTTGTCTTTGGTTCCCTTAAGTCTGCTATGCAGCTGGTTGGGCTGGATTGTTAACAAACATGACTATTACCAATGACCATATACTTAACATTTATTTTACAGACCTTTTCAATGTGTTACTTGCGGGAAATGGAAACACCAAAGTTCAAGGTTTGAAACTGCTTTTGAATTTGTCTGGAAATTCAGCCATAGCAGGAGGACTACTTAGTACCTAAAGGATTCATCATCATTCCTTTCCCTTTATAATAGCCACCTAGCAAAGAAGATTCTTCTTAGAGTACATTTTTTGAGATATATTTATTTTATTTGTTTTGTGGGGGGAGGGGCAGAGGGAAAGAGAGTCTCAAGCAGACTCCCCGCTGAGTTTGGAGTCCGACCCAAGGCTCAATCACCACTCTGAGATCATGACCCAAGACGAAACCAAAGTCAGACACTTAACCACTGGCACCACCCAGGCCTCTCTTCTTTGAGTGCTTCTATCAGAATATAAATAACTGCCTCAACATCAAAGGTCATTTAGCTTCTCAACCTACTTTCACTAAAGGTTCACTGTTCTTCCTCCTCTATGGAGAAGAATGTGCCCAGAAAATAAGAGCTTAAAAAAAAAAAAGAAAAGAAGGGGTGCCTGGGTGGCTCAGTCAGTTGAGTGTCCAACTCTTGATCTCAGATCAGGTCATGATCTTGGGGTTGTGAGATCGAGCCCCACACTGGGCTCCACACTCAGCCCAGAGTCGGCTTGTCCCTCTCCCTCCCCCTGGCTTGTTCTCTCTCTCTCTCAAATAAATAAATAAATAAATAAATAAATAAAATCTTTAAAAAAAAGAAGAAGAAAAGAAGAGCTTTAGTTTATCATCATGATGTGGATGTGAGGTAAAAAGATGTAACAACAAAATTCTGATAGTCATATATGTCCAAAGAGTAATACAGTCTGGAAGTAATGCACATTATAAATTTCTTACTTTCCATCTTTCTTGTAAAAGAATTCTTTCAGCAGCTGGATTTAAACAGTAAATGTCATGTCTCATCAATATAGCTAAAACTTGCCATGGTCTTCAAGATTATTTTGAACCATTTTATTGACACCGAATGAATATTGGAAATTGTACTGAAAACATTTATTTATTTTGCTGTCTACATTGAGATATTTTGGTTATTTCCTCTACATGAAGAGACAGTGACCTTTGTACACATAAGCTACACTGTCACCATTTGAAGTGATCCAAGACCACATTAGTATGTCATGAATTCATTGGTTTAGAACTATCATAGGAATGACACCGTTCTTCTAGTACTGATGAGATCCTGAGTGCTCAGTTTCAACTGCCAACCCAGCCACAGAACATCCAAAAATCCAATCATCTGTACTTCTAGTCAATGCAAAATATAAACTTTAGGAGAAGGCGCTCTCTAGTACTCAGCCACTGCCATACAATGTGCCCGTACAGAAAGATACTATGGATAAAATACTGGATTTAATCCAAACGTCCATTGATAGACAATTGAGTAAATCAATTATCCAGTCTTTAAAATATGAAGGAGGTCTGGATGTGGGTAATGTGGGAAAATATCCATTTGCAATGATGTGGATGGAACGAGCGGGTATTATGCTAAGTGAAATAAGTCAGTCAGAGAAAGACAAACACCATATGATTTCACTCATATGTGGAATTTAAGAAACAAAACAGATGAACATAGGGGAAAGGAAAGAAAAATAAAATAAGATAAAAATAGAGAGAGGCAAACCATGAGAGACTCTTAACCATAGGGAACACACTGAGGATTCCTGGAGGGGAGGTGGGTGGGGGATAGGGTCATTAATTGGGTGATGGGCATTAAGGAGGGCACTTGATGTAATGGGCACTAGGTGTTATATGCAACTGGTGAATCACTAAATTCTACCCTGAAACAAAATAAAATAAAATAAAATAATGTTAACAGAAGGAGAAAAAAAGAAAGAAAAAGATGAAGAAAGTCTGGATGTGGCAATGTGGAAAAATATCCACAAAATATTATTTTTTAAATACACACTGTAGGGGAATATGCCTAATGTGACCCTGTGTATATTTTTTAAATGAAAAATACTTATACTTACAAATACATTAACATTTCTGGAATGATACACAAACTACAGTAGGACTGGAGAGTGGAGAAATGACTTTTTTATGTATACCCTTAACTGTTTGAATTTTTACTATGAGAATATATTTTATAACTTTTTAGTAAATATAATTTTTTTAGAAACTCACATTTCCAAACTCATTTAGATAATAAATGGCAGAGTTGGTAGATAAGTCTGTGCCTTCAGAATCCACATACACTGATCTTTCCACCATTACACGGTAAGTAAACTAAACACTATCGAGAAGTAGAATGACCATGCCAGTTGACATCCATTCAGGAAATGTTGTAATGGACAATTTCAGTTTTCAAAAAAAACGGGCACTAAATTTTCAATTCTCCAGGTGAGGTTTAACTCATTATATGTCATTATCCATGTTTTTAAAGCTTAGAAATGTTTACAAAATGAAGTTATTTTCCTATTATATATATATTTTCAGCTTCAATTTCCAAGGACTCATGATTTCCTTCACCAGTATTTTACTTGAACATTGGCATGCCTATGAAACCCTCTCTACTTCCATCCCTTCAGCTTTATTTCTAATTGAGAGGATTCAAAAAGCCATAAAAATGTGATCCTTGACAGGATTCTGCTCCAACAAGAAATCTTATGAATACTCTTCTCCAACCAAACAATACTCACCCGTTGGAGCAGGATGACTATTGAGTATAATGGCTGGTGAGAGGTAATTCAGCATTTAATTCCTAGCATGAAAGGATGATGAATGCACACAAACATGCTGTGTTTGAGATCATCTCCACTGACTCGCTGCCCCTGCCTGTGAAATAAAAAGAGCTTTGGCTCAAACCAATGGATGTTGCCAGGTTTCCCTTTCCACACCTTATCATCTTAAACAGCAGTTGACTCTTTGATGTTTATAAGAGAGGAGAAGAACAAAGCATGGGAAATTTTTGAAATTACTTTCAGGCTGTGTTTTATTTTTTCCTTTATTTTCTTTCTGTCCCTCTTCCAAGGATGGTGTTGCTTCCTAATGTGAAAGCTAGAGAGATCATCACAACTAAAGAGTAAACGTCAACCAGTAGCAACAGGCTCATTTCATATCTGCGGAGTGTATCTTTAACTCTGAGTGAGAATGAGTAAATTATAGGATTTTTTTTCCATTTTTGCAGGGAGAGGGAATAATTAGTTTGCTTTTATGAAATAAATTGCTTGTGTTTACAAAATAAAAACTTCAATACGTAATAGTGAAATGGTATAAAATTAGCTCCATTTCTATGCATTCTGAATGTTTTCATTTTCAATGGATCTCATTTTTTCCTATTAAGAAATATTGTTGTACATGGGGATTTATTACATAATTATGATTTTCTGAGAAAATGTTGCTGCAGTGAGATTATTCCAAACTTTGTTTCTCCTTCAGCTGTAAGATTTTGTGTTATTTTCCTCTTGATTAAGAAATCAGCAGGTTATCCAAATCAAACATTTATTATAGTACGTTCAAATCCATTCATACATATCACAATTTGCTCCACTAATATCTCAATTAAGGAAATATATAGAAAACAATTGTCTTTGCCTTAGGATGTTGTCATCCTCCACATTGCGGGAAACATCCAAATATGCTCCATTAGACAGGGTTTCATTAATCATGACAGATCCCATGGGATCCACTTACAATGTTCTTAAACCATTCATTCTTTCATATCCAAAATCCAAAGGTCTCTAAATGTTCACAGCATTTCTCAGAAACACGATGTACTCATGAGATTATTTCTATGAGTCCTCTCCACACAGTACTGGCAATGTACAAATGCAATATGCCTAAACATTCAGGCATGACAGCAAGAATATTCTTTGAGCCATAAGTCAGTATATTCAATTAATTCCATTCCCATTATTTCTTTTTTTGACAGATTTATTTATTTATTTTAATGAAAGAGTGAGCAAGTCGGGGGAGGCAGAGGGAGAGAGAGAATCCTGAAGTAGACTTCTTGCTGAGCACAGAGCCAAGGCGGGGCTTGATCCCAGGACATCTGAGATCATGACCTGAGCCGAAATCAAGAGTCAGCTGCTTAACCAACTGAGCCACCCAGGTACCCCAGCATTCCCATTATTTCAATGACACCTCCCTGCAAAATGCCTGAAGGCCTGAATAGAGAGCCCCAACATTAGACATTAAAATACATCTTAAAGAAATACTCAAGTCAAAACTGAAGACGCTTTAGTTCAATTCAGGCTCCAACTTTTGCATCACTTACCCTTCCTTTTCTTCTATCCTTGAGTCCTCATCATTAATTCAAGATGGTAGAATCATCTTAAATGGGATGTTCTGCATCTCTTCCCTCCTTTCCCTTTCTATTACTACTCCTATTGCACTCCTATTAATATCCTCGCTTCAGAAAGATAGCAATTTTTTAACTCAGTTTCCCAAGCTTGCTTCTCTGGAACACTGGGTTCCATGAAATAAATGACATTCAAAATGAGTTCCACTTGAGAAACATGGGCCTAAATATTTGTGGTATTTTTACTGCAGTATTTCTCAGAGCCTTTAAATTGCTAATCTTATTGACTAGGTAACCTATGTTCCAGGCTCTCTGCTAGATCTTCTTATATTATTCCTCTTGACAATTATGTTGTTGTTATTATCTGTTTTATAAATCACACAGCTCATAAGCAGTCAAGCCAGGATTAAATTCCAGCTCTTTCTCACTCCAAAATCCCTGTTCTTCGGGCACCTGGGTGGCTCAGTCGGTTAAGCATCTGCCTTTGGCTCAGGTCATGATCCCAGGGCCCTGGGATCAAGCCCCCCATTGGGCTCCCTGCTCAGCAGGAGGCCTGCTTCTCTCTCTCCCACTCCCCCTGCTTGTGTTCCTTCTCTCTCTCTCTGACAAATAAATAAATAAAATCTTTTTTTAAGAGACCTCAAATTCCTGTTCTTTTCATATTTCCCTCTTCAGACTGAGACATCATACCATTTCCTTAAAGGTCACCATATCCTCATTTAGCTACATGTTTCTTTCTCTTAATAAAAAAATGAACATCTTGATATTTTTTAATAGAGAGAAAATTAGTTTTGCTTTGTGATGGAGTTAATACTATAGAGGTTAATGGCATACATCTTTGTGTCAGACAATATTAGTCAAGTTTTGGTTCTGCAAATCACTAGCTATGTAGCAAAGGATAAGTTCTTTAATCACATAAAACCTATTTCTTCATCTGTACTATGGGTAAAATATTTATTTCAGGAAGATATTTGTGAAGCTTGAATGTGATTTTACAAGTAAAGCACTTAGAGCAATTGGACATATAATAAGTATTGGATATTAATATTACCATTAATAAATAATAACATCATGATGTCCCTAAGACTCACTTGCCTAGGTTTCTTAATCAAAACTGGATTGCCTATTCTAATTCAGTTAGCTTTTATTTGAAATTTTTATAATAAAAATTGATAAATGATTTACAATGCTATTAAAAGAGAACAGTTTAAATTAATAATACACTAAGTGATAAATTTCCCATACTCAACTTTGATCCTAAATCTAGAATTGGAATTTGTCCAGCCTATGCGTCAGGTGTCTAAACTGAAGGCTATTTTAGTTTTGCAACTAGGTAGTCCCTAAAGAGTAAGATTCAATTTTCAATGTGGATCTTACTAATTGAGATGATCTACCATAGAGTACCAGCTTCCCCTTCCCAAATTAAGACATTCAAGATGTTGACTTTCCTTTCTGTAAACATTTTTATATGAAAACTGCAAAATGATCTTATTTTCTGTATTTTGTTATCAATCTTAAAAGAGATTTTGAAAAAATATACAATTTTTGAAAATTAAAATTTATAAAATTATTAAATACATTGATTGAAAGAAGAAAATGCTGTTGCCTTTTAGAGATCTATTTAATAACCAATTTTAACAAAACCCACCAAATTGAGCTTTACTTATTTGGAATTTATAATTCTCTGAGACAAAGACCAGAATACAATTTTAAAATAACTTCACGAGGGACACCTGGCTGGGTCAGTCAGTGGAGCATGCGACTTCTGATCTTGGGCTTTTGAGTTCAAGCCCTATGTTGGGCATAGAGATTATTTAAAAATAAAATCTTAAAAAACACAAAAACCAAAAAAACTTCATGAGGATTCACTGCTATTTGGTATATGCTTTTCAGGGTAGTAATTATCATAATAGCAGGGCTTAAGGGTATGATATAAACCAGGAACTGCTCTGTTATACATATATCAACTAATTGAATCCTTAAAAACATTTTATGAGGTGGATACTAGTGTTACCCCATTTTACATATGAACCAACTGAAGGAAAGAAGGATTGTTACTTACCCAACACCCTACAGCTTGTAATGCAGAATTGGGGTCTTTTATTTTATTTTTTTGTTTAAAGAGGGTTTTTTTATTTATTTGTCAGAGAGAGAACATAAGCAGGGGGAGTGGCTGGCAGAGGGAGAAGCAGGCTCCCTGCCCTGATGCGGAACTCGATCCCAGAACCCTGGGATCATGACCTGAGCCAAAGACAGATGCTTAACCGACTGAGCCACCCAGATGCCCCAGAACTGGGGTCTTTTAATCCAGACAAGCTAGCTCCACCATCTGTACTCCTACCTACTGCACACTGATTGCCTTTATTCTCATAGTTTTATAGAAATTAAACCTACTTAAAATGTTTAAACCTTGATATTGGTCAAATTCAGAATACTACTTTCCAGTTAGTCTCAATATTTTACTACTCAATGTTCATTAGTTTGTATTTTAAGAACACGATTCTTTGATCTACATTCTGGAAAACCTCATCAGAAATACTGCTGACATTTCTATGGACACAAGTCTCAATAGTCAGCTCATCTCAGTTCTAATTTTTATCAAGAATCTTCTGGAGACAAGCATAAAACAGCATGTGTCCAATGCCAATACATGTTTTAAGATTGAAGCAATCCGTTTTCTCTAAAATACACCTGGAAAGATACGTACTGTCTCTTATCATGAGAGAAGTGGCTTATCGTTTGTTTGCCAGAACTCCAATAGTAAAGTCAAGAAGCTGAGAGTTGAAATAAACAAGGCAAAATATTGGCAAGGAAGAGTTTTCTGCAAGTATGTGTTGAACATTTTACTTGCATAGTGTATTTTGACCCAGTGCAGATACATGAGACCCAATATTGCTAGTTTCTCAGAAACATTCACACCCCACTTCCCAAAACGCAACCATACTTTATTCTCTTTCCCCTTGGATTCAAAACTCTTGATCTTTCTTTCACTGGTTCCTAGAGAAGCATTTATCAAAGCGTATTCTATGGGATATTGACAAGTATTAAGGGCAGAAAAGTGTTCTGTAGTCAAGTAAGTTTTGGAGAAACTAGGTTAAATGAAGTTAACCAGGCTTATGTACTGTGGGATTTGCAGAGCCTTTAGTTACTAATACCTAACAATCTCCAAGAGCAGAATAAAATATGAAGAAACCCTCAAAAATTCTGGCCACACATTTTTTTTTGGAGCATGCCAATGTAGGAAAATTACTTCACACACATGTTTTGGGAATCAATGGTGTGATGCCATGAGTCATTAAAATTGGCAGAGGGTAAAGAAAAACCTCAAATGCTGGTTTATAGACTTGCTGTGTTAGGAACTCATTTTGGGGAGGAGATGACATCTCCTTCTGAGAAGATTTCTCGGAAATACATTTTCCAAGGTTCTACACCTAGAAATCTGGGATAAGGTCCAGGATCCTATATTTGGTGTGGGGGTGGGGTCTTTCTTTTTGCTTGTGCAGCAGAGCTAGGCTTTAGAATCACCGCATAATGGAAATACCATGGCTTCATAGCCTAAAGCATATTTACACCACCTCCCCTCAATTGTATCTACACTATGATAAACACAACAACGCCCCCCTCAAAGATGACTATGTCTTAATCCCCCAAACCTTTGAATATGTTAATTTACATTGCAAAAAAGACTTTGCAGATATGATTCAGTTAAAGATCTTGAGATAAGTTGATCTTGGGTTATCAGGTTGGGCTGAACGTAATCACAAGGTCCTCATAAGAAGAAACAGGAGAGTCAAAGCCAGAGAGAGATTTAAAGATGCCACACTTGTGACCTTGATGATGCAGGAAGGAGCCATGAACCAAGGATTGCAAGGAGCCTCTTAGAACCTGAGAAAGGCAAAGGAATGGATTTCCTCCTAGGGCCTCCAGAAGGAACACATCCTGTTGACTCCTTTATTTTAGCCCAGGAAGATACATTTTGGACTTCTGACCCCACCCCCAGAATTACAGGATAATAAATGCTTATTGTCCTAAGCCACTACGTTTGTGGTAATATGTTACAGCAGCAATAGAAAATAATGTATAAGTAATGTATATACACACATAATTGAATGCAATACCTTTTAGCCATGGGAAACCAAATTATTGTTTTGATATAACATAAAATTTGCCAATTTACAATCCTGCTGCCCTTAATAGTAAGAACAGAGGGGAGAGACTAGCTAACCATGTTAGTGACACAGAAACTGAATATTTAAGTTACTTGACAAGGTTCCCAATGCTAGTAAATGGCAGAATGTGGTTTGAATGCAGGTCTGCCAGATTCCAAAATTCAGGCTCTTTTATCTGCATCAGTGAACATCTGCATCTCTGAGCATCCTGCATAACTATCACCATGCTTCGTTTCCTGCCATATATTAGAATTACAACACAGGAGGGAAGTGAAAATGCAGAAATTGTTCAGTCTGGAAAAGTATTATCATCAACAAGAATAATACAATATAGTACTACAACTTGAGGGAAAGGAAAAAGAAAAGAACGCTATTTCTGGAAGAAGGACTTGAATGACTCTTAGAACCAGCATTACATCTGGTGGTGTGGCAGAAACACATATAAAGGTCACACGTATGAAACCGCCTTATACGGTGCCCGAGACTAAGGCTTACTCAGAACTTCAGAGTATACCTCCTTCACCCATCCCACTGCAAAGCTAAGAAACAATAAGTAAAAACAACATTAAACACAGCTGATAGAACTATAGGAGCCACACACTCTCTGCGGAGCCATGGCAGAAAGAGAAGATTCAAACCCAAGCAGCAAATGAACATCAAACCCAACCCAATCTTTTTGACTGGATTCACACAAAACTCTACACTAAAGGCATAACACAGGAAAGGCATGCTCACATCCAAATATAAGTGGGGAAAAATTTACCTCAGTATGGATTGTCCTATACAAAATATCAAGAGTTCAACAAAAAAATTATAAGGCACATCAAAAAGGGAAAAAATCCACACAGTCTGAATAGAAAAGTAATCATCAAAATACAACTCAAATATGAACAGATATTGGCATTATCAGTGAATTTTACATAACTATGATTAATATATTAAAAGAGACAACAGAAGTGAGAAAACATGAATTAACAGATAGGTAATTTCAGCAAAGAGATGGAAACCAGAAGAAAATGGAAGTGCTAAAAATGAAAAACCCAGTAACACAGATGAAGAATTCCTTGGATGGACTCATCAGTAAACACAACTAAGGAAATAGTGAGCTTGAAGATAGGTCAATAGAAATTATCAAAAAATGGGGAAAAAAGAAGAGCATCTAGAAGCTGTTGGGCAATATCAAATGGTCTAATATACGCACAACTAGAATTTCAGCAGAAGAAAGAAAGAACAAGGCAGAAGAAATATTTGAAGAAATAAAGGTGGAGAATTTTCCAAAATTATTAATAGATAACAAAATTAAAGACCCAAGAAATATGGAAAAAAGTGAGCAGGATAAATATAAAAACATTCAAGCATATAATATTCAAACTTCTGAATACTAAAGACAAAGGTACAGACTTTAAGGCAGCCAGAGAAGAAAGGAAAATTCCATACTGAGAAATAGAGATCATAATTACAGCAAACATCTCATCAAACATACTACAAAGAAATCAATAAAGTAACACCCTTAAAATGTTTAAACATAAACAGGGGCGCCTGGCTGGCTCAGTTGGTTAAGTGCCCAACTCTTGATTTCAGCTCAGGTCATGAGCTCAGGGTCGTGGGATAGAGCCCCGCGTGGGGCTCTGCACTGAGCTCGGAGTCTGCTTGTCCCTCTCCCACTGCTCCTCCCCCCACCCAGCCTCTCTCTCTCTCTCTCTCTCTCTCTCAAATAAATACATAAATAAAATCTTTTAAAAATTCTTATAAAAAATAAAATAAAATGCTTAAACAAAAAAACATTCTCTCAACAGTCTGAGAACACTAAGCAGATTACCAAAAGAAAAAAAATTTTGTCAGACACATGCATGATTGCAAATTTTTTTCCTCTAGCTTGCCTTTTTATTCTCTCAGTTTGTCTCATTTTTAGTCTTTTTTAAGTAAGCTCTACACTCAATGTGGGGCTTGAACTCATATCCCGAGATCAAGAGTGCCATGTTCTACCAACTGAGCTAGCCAAATGCCTCCAAAATTTTTAGTTTTGATGAAGTCCAGTTTATTATTTTGGTATTTGTCTTTGTTTGACTTATTTCACTTTGCATAATATCCTCTAGTTCTATCCATGCTGTCACAAATGGCAAGATGTTGTTCTTTTTTATTGCTGAGTAGTTTTCGTGTGTGTGTGTGTGTGTATGTGTGTGTGTGTGTACATCTTCTTTATCCATTCATCCACTGATGGACACTTAGGTTGTTTCTTGGCCATTGTAAATAATGCTGCAATGAGGTACATTTGGGTGGCTCAGTCGGTTGAGCATCTGCCTTTAGCTCAGGTCATGATCCCAGAGTCCTGGGATCGAGCCCCACATCGGGCTCCTTGCTCAGTGGGGGGTCTGCTTCTCGCTCTCTTTCTCTCTCATTTAAATAAATAGGGTCTTTTAAAAAAATAATGCTGCAATGAACATAGGGGTCCATACATCTTTTCAAATCAGTGTTTTCATCTTTTTGGATAAATATCCAGAAGCAGAATTGCTGGATCATAGGGTAGCTCTATTTTTAATTTTTTGAGGAGCGTCATACTGCTTTCCACAGTGGATGCAGCAATTCACATTTCCTCCAACAGTGTTTAAGGGTTCCTTTTTCTCTACATCCCTACCAACACTGGTTATTTCATTCTTTTTTTATGCCTGAATAGTACTCCATTGTTTGTATACACCACACTTTGTTTACCCATTTTTATGTTGATGAAATCTTGTATTGTTTCTCCCGTTGGACTCTTGTGAAAAATGTTGCAATGAATATTGGTATATGAGTTATCACGGTATCTGTTTTCAATTCTTTTCAGCATATATCTAGGTGTGGAATTGCTAGGCCATATGGGAATTCTCTGTGTACCTTTGTTTTCTGCAATGCCTCCACCACTTTTCATTCCCTCCAGCAATGTATGAGGGTTCCAATTTCTCCACATCCTTGCTTACACTTACTATTTTCAACATTCTTCATCTTAGCCATCCTCGTAGATATGAAGTGGTATCTGTTATGATCTTCATTTGCATTTCCTAAGTACTAAAGATTTTGAGCATCTTCCCATGTGCTTATTGTCCATGTGTAGACCTTTGTAGAAATGTCTATTCAAGTCTTTGCCCATTTTTTAATTGTAGTGTTTGTGTTTTTTTTTTTTTTGTTACTGAGTTTTAGTTCTTTATATATTCTGTTCTGGATATTAAACCCTTATCAGATATATGATCCACAAATATTTTCTCCCATTCTGTAGGTTATCTTTTTACTTTCTTCATAGTGTCCCTGAATGTATAAAATTTTATGGATGTTGATGAAGGCAAATTTACCTATTTTTTCTTTTGTTACTGGTGCCCTTTGTATCATATCTAAGAGTCTACTGCCAAGTTTAAGCTCATGAATTTTTACCCCTCTGTTTTCTTTGAAGAGTTTCAGGGTTTCAGCTTACACATTTATGTACCATGTAGGGGCCAGCCTGGCAACTGGGCGATAGTCTATCTTTTAGTTCCAGCCTCAAAGTCTTTGATATGTTGTTTAGGAACACACCCATGCATGCATGGCTTTGGAGCGAGTCCAGGAGTCCTTTAACAACTTTATGGGTTTGCTTTCTTAAGCTCCTTCCCTTCTCTGCAATCTCCCCACTATTTTTGGTTTCTCTTTATAATCCTCCAGCCAGAAAACTGGGACTTTATTTACCTTGATATGCCATACTCTTCTCATAATTGTACCAACATCTGAGACTAACACTGGAATGAGAGTAAGAGAAAAATATGAATAGATATTTGTCCCACACTTTTGGGACCACAGCTCTTCTGATTAGAGAGGAAGAATCCTTTCTCTTAGATATTTAGATGCTTATTTAACTATGTTATATATTCAAACACTGGAAAACTATTCAGCAATAGAAAGGCATTAACTACTATTAGCAACTACCTGGATACATTTCGAAGGCATTATCCTTAGCAAAAGAATCAAGCCACTTAGGTTCACTTAGTTTATCATTCCATTTATATAAAATTCTAGAGAAAACAACACAGTCTATGGTAATAGTGGCAGAATGCAGAGCAATTTTGTCTGAGCCAAGGATTATGGGGATTGACTATAAAGGGACACAGAGGATTATTTTGGGATTGCTGTAAATACTGTATATTTTTCTTATGATGGTAGTTACTGATGAAGATTCTCTTTGACCAAACTCTAATCAGGCTCTGCTAAGAAGTTTTCCAAGTAGGCCTCCACTTTTGAACTTCTGTGTTCATCTCTGCATTGTGCTTTCTTAGCAAGAGTCCTAAGCCAGTTTAGCCAGAATCCCTCATTCTCCCTATCTAACCACCTTGAGATCTGAACAAGTTCCTTACCTCCTACTATGACCCAGTAGTAATGGCCCATCTTCAGCAAGAATCCTGTTAGGTCGGTTTAGCCAGAATCCCCCCTTATTCCTAATGTTTTATCTTAGTTTTACATCCATGGACACCCACCCTACTCCTAGACTGCAAATTCACACTTCTCCTTGTATTCAGAGTTAAGCTCAATCTCTCTCCCCCACTGCAAGACCCCACTGCAGGTGTTCCTACACCCATCATGACAGTCTTGAATAAAGACTGCCTTACTGGGGACTCCTAGGTGGCTCAGTTGGCTAAGTGTCTGCCTTCGGCTCAGGTCATGGTCCCTGGGTCCTGGGATCAAGCCCCACATTGGGCTCCCTGCTCAGTGGGGAGCCTGCTTCTCCCTCTCCCTCTGCCCCTCCCCCTGCTCGTGCTCCCTATCTTTCTGACAAATAAATAAATGAAATCTTAAAAAAAAAGACTGCCTTACTGTTCTTTTACAAGCATCATGAATAATTTTTCCTATAATAGTAGTTATATAAATTTATCATAATTCCTCAAATAGTTTTTTTTTAAATGAGAGAGCAAAAAAAAAAAAAAAAAAAAACCCCACAATGAAAAAAAGTGTTGAAGGACAAAAAAAGATTAACTCTAATTTTTCCCTAAGGCCCTGGGCCCCAAACACTTACAGTACTAAACATTTTGAATCTAGGTACAAAAAACTAAACATTATAGGGCATTCTCTAGAATGGTAAAAACTAAGGATTTATGGATGGAAAGAGTCTTATTCAGAAAATATGGATAGAGGTGAACAGCAGGCGCCAAGTATGAACTTAGCTATAGATGAAGTCGTTTTCTTGCAAAAAAAAATTAGTAATCTCAAAATGATTCTGTATTTTTGTGTATCCACAAAATGAAAAACAAATGGATCATTATAATGTAATTAATCATGTACTTTAGTACTACATTTGCAATGATAAATTCAAATCAAATGAAGGAAATTATATAAATATATTACTGAATTATATATGTAAAAGAAACTCCATAATGGAAATGCAGCATTTTTATTAATATTTTTTAAACAGAATCTTGTTTAAGTTAGTTGCTTGTTATTATACTTGATTCATACAGAAACTGGAAGTTCTTCTTTTGACCACTAGATAGAGCTTTGATATTAATGTAGTAAATAAGACCCACTAGTGTTATGCTGGGTGAAATAAGTCAATCAGAGAAAGTCATGTATCATATGACCTCACTGATATGAGGAATTCTTCATCTCAGGAAACAAACTGAGGGTTGCCGGAGTGGTGGGGGGTGGGAGGGATGGGGTGGCTGGGTGATGGACATTGGGGAGGGTATGTGCTACGGTGAGCGCTGTGAATTGTGCAAAACTGTTGAATCACAGATCTGTACTTCTGAAACAAATAATGCAACATATGTTAAGAAAAAAGAAAAAGAAGAAGATAGCAGGAGGGGAAGAATGAAGGGGAGTAAGTCAGAGGGGGAGACGAACCAAGAGAGACGATGGACTCTGAGAAACAAACTGAGGGTTCTAGAGGGGAGGAGGGTGGGGGGATGGGTTAGCCCGGTGATGGGTATTAAAGAGGGCATGTTCTGCATGGAGCACTGGGTGTTATGCACAAACAATGAATCATGGAACACTACATCAAAAACTAATGATGTAATGTATGGTGATCAACATAACAATAAAAAATTAAAAAAAAATAAGACCCACTAAATCTCCTGAAAACTATCTTGATAGTTGTCTTACATACATGCACTGCTTTGCCCCTAAACATTTTGTTTCTAGACCTGTTTAAGTATGTTCTGAAAAGACATTTTTCTCCGCTGTCAGCCATAGCATGAGTTAGAAATTTCCTTACCACAAGGCATGCTACTTAGTGTTTAGTCCAGAGCTTATTGAGGGAATGAGATGAGAATCAATTGGTTGTCCTCTAAGAAGCTCTCGCATCAAAGAAGTCATGTTAGACCAATTTAAAGAATAATTAATAATTCCTAATTGTGTCATGGCCACATTTAGTAGACTAGTTGAGATGAAACTGTTTCCATAGAATTATAATCTGAGACAATTCAATTGGAACCTTACTAGTGTTGACGTTAAGCATCTTCAGCTTCTGGGATATTAGTATGTGGTCTTCGCCGAAGGCATCAATTCCATTATGTATGTGCAAGAACTAGGGGAGAAGGCCTAAATATCGCCTCTTGTAGAATTGACAAGTTCTCTTTGCTAAGGACCTATAGGTCTGAAACGACTTCAGCACTGGGGCTGGAGAATCAAGTAAACACTCACATCTGGCCTGATCATTCTCTCTGACTGGGGGGAATTTCCATCATTTCTACTACTCAAAATATAAAGACCCAAAATATGGAAAAATTATTTCCTACATTTTCAATAAATGTAAGGTAAAGTGCACATGTATAGCTTTCCCTCCAAAATTATATTCCGAAATTGGCAAAAGGTATGAGTCAATAATCGAAGTAACTAGAAATAATGGCAAGGCACCAAATTTTATATAAAGTCAATCACAAATACATTTCCACATAAAGACATGTATATATCAAATTAATTGGGTTGTCTTTGGGTGGTTGGGGCTATGAGTGTGTTTATTTTCCACTTATTTGCTGTCCTTTAAAATATGAGTTTATAATTGTAAATTGGAAGAAATATACTTTAAAAAACAAAGGAAAATTGGACAAAGGGAAATTTATATATGCAAAAATTAGCCACATTATTAGGTCACTAATTTCCTCACACTGAGGACAAATAGTATTGGTTAAATATTCAAAAGCAAAAATAAGAGACATTTTGCCCTTGGAGGTACTATAATTTTCAAAATAGACAGACTGTTTGCTGGTGGACTCCCTCCCTGATTTTCATCTGGAGACCAAAGGAATATGTTCTTGTCCACTCTCTTAGTACTTATGTAGTTGGACATAGACTGAACACTAGTATGGGCAATGGAAAAGACATTCACCTAATCCTATGGACAGACACGTATGTGCATGCCTACATCAAAGCATGCAGACACATCCATGCATGCACACAACACACACACACACACACACACACACACACACACACGCCAAATGGCAGGCTTATTCAAATAACTAAAGCCAGCATTATTCCTGAGTTAAGATAGCAGTAGGAGCATAAGCATAATCACACAATTCCCTACTCCTAAATTATCATTGATCAACTAAAGAAATACACAAATAGGAAAAGTTTTCATCAGCAATGAAAACACTAGATATTAGATACCACAAATTTCTGAGAGCTGTGGGATATATACTGAAGGAACCCAGAGAAGAAATTCATTTTGACAGAATATGATCTTCCCAGGAAGTAAGTTGTAGGAGACTCATTTAGAACAGACACTGATATTTTTTAACCTATAGTTATGGCTGACATTATATGTGACTGAATATAAAGACAGAATGGGAGCTGTTAGGAGATTCAACTAGATTTCTTCTCTCCTCTGGAGATGGGTGTCTTTGAGCTTCCATACTGATGTAAGGCAGCACCTAGATGTTCTACTAAATCAAAGGAACAGACCAAATGGGAAACAAGACTTAGTTGGGGAGGAATTAGGGAAACTCTGGCCCTACATAACCTGACCCTTTTGGTGGCTCAGAGCAGAAGCTTTTAGATAGCCATGTTTCTTTTTTTTATTTTAATTTTTACTTATTTTTTTTATTTGTCAGAGAGAGAGAGAGAGAGCACAAGCAGGGGGCATGGCAGGCAGAGGGAGAAGCAGGCTCCCCACTGAGCAAGGAGCCTGATGCCGGACTTGATCCCAGGACGCCGGAATCATGACGTGAGCCAAAGGCAGACGCTTAACCAACTGAGCCACCCAGGCACCCCTAGAGAGCCATGTTGCTGATACAAGTTGTTGACTTTCTGAAGAGGTGTCAACTGATTTTGTTCCGTTTTCTTTCATGAGGTCATAGGTGCAGGCTGGCAGAGAGAAGGCAGCGTACTCAGTAGGAATCAGGGGCATTTGATTCATTGCTTTGTGTAACTTGCCTGTGCCTTCACAGCCTGCTCAGGCACAGTCATGCAAATTCCACTTCCACTGAATGATGGAGTGCTGCTGTATTTGCTCCATTTTATAGCTCGGTGGATCAGCTAGCCTACAGCTCGAGATGTGCAGCTCAGACTGTATTATAAATTGGTGTCCCACGGTCAAGAGTTCAGTCTCTACGTAGGCCCAGTAGAGGACAAAAGCTAGTTCTTAAAAGGAGCGTAGTTACCTGAGGGCGATGACAGGGCCTTGCTCCCAAATCCTAAAGGCCTGCACCGTGATTCACCTATAGAGGCCTGCCAAAGGAATGTCAAACAGCATCCCTATCCACACAGACACTTCAAGCACCTTTGGATCTGATGGATCCATATGGTACAAGTGACAGAGCAGCTTTCACAGCAAGTGGGGCATATTGCAGAACCTTCTCTTGTTCTGGGCCCCATTCAAAATGAGCAGCTCTTTGGGTCACTCAGTAATTGAATCGAGTAACACACCCAGTTGAGGAAGATGTTGCCTCCAAACCCAAGGAGGCCCCCTAGGCCTTGTGCCTCTTTGATGTTTATAGGAGGTGTGAGATACAACAAATTATCCTTTACCTTAGAAGGGATTCCTCCCTATGCCCCAGGCCACTGGATCCCTAGAAATCTCACTGAAGTAGAAGGCCCCTAATTCCCGTCAGATTTATATCCCACTCTCTGATGTGCAAGTGTCTGACCATAAGTCTAGTGCAGTTGCTTTTTCTTGCTCGCTAGGTACAAATCAACATAATGTCAGCAATGTAATGGACCAGTGTGATATCTTGTGGAAAAAAAAAAATCAAGATCTCTGGGAACTAGGGAGGGTACTCAGTAGGAATCAGGGGCACCTGATTAACCAAAGTGGAAGCATAGAAGACACCAGAATCCATCCACTCACAAAGATCAACAATTAGATGACTGTCTGTGAATAAAAACACACCTGAGAAAGATCAGGAGTCCACTTAAGCTTCAGCAACACAGCAGAACAAAAAACCTGAGAATAACTGCATAATAAAGGGTAAGAAAGAACAGCTTCAATTTGCCCACATCTTCCAATCCGCCCCACCGGCACTGCTCTGGACCAAGAGGGAACACCCAGGTTCAACAAAGCTCCCCTGGCTAGCAAAAGGAGAGTGGAGTGCGCGACCAGATTCCCCCGCCTTTCCGGGCACCTCACAGAGGACTCACTTAGGTTTCCGCAGCCGGTGCTGCTTAGGAACTCAATGGCCCTTGTGGATTGTGCAGACCCCCTCAGCTTTCATCACCGAGACCCTCATCGCAGACCCCAGCAGACTGTTAGGCAGAAGAACCCAGCAGCTTTCACAGCTGAGCAGGTTCTCGCCTTCACAGACACTAGCCTTCGGAGTTCCTCCCTGCCCCAACCCCTCCCCTCATGCCGGAGCCCAGGAGCCACGCTGGTAGCCAGCCCCAGCCTCTGCAGCCATGTGCAGGCAAAACGCCAGCCTAGGCCCCCATGGCCGAACCGCACGGCTGCGCATGCTCTCACGGCTAGCCCTCGGAGTTACTCACCTGCATGCTGCCAGCCTGACTCCTGTCACTGGCCTCCACGGCCATGGACACATCTGGCATGAGAACTCGGAGCCACAGAAGCCAAGAGTCAAGGCCACATAATGGCTTGTGGGCCTGGATCCTGCCTTGTCTCCTGTCACTGGCCTGCACCATTGGGTTCACCTAAAGCTAACAGCTGCAGCCACACACCTGGACACTGCCAGTCCAAGTCCTGTCACCAGGCTCCACGGCCGTGTGTGGGCCCATGGCAAGTCCCCGAGCTGCACCAGTGCACCTGACAGACAGATGCCTGCAGCTGCAGTGTGCCTGTCCTTGAACCCAGCCCTGCTGCTGGCCCAGGCCCCCACCACCGCATATGGGCGGGCGCCCCCCCCCCCGCGGCCGCCACACAGGCACGCCGCCGGGGCCCGCGGTCAGGTGTGTGCAGACAACCAGATCCGGCCACCACCACTGCCCCCCCTGGTCCCTAGCCTTTGGACCTGGAGGCACTTCAAAGGACCCCAACAACGCTTGCAAACCACCTGCAGCACTTGCCACGGATCATGCAGTAGGTAATGTCAATGGACCCCAGTGACCTGAGCAGATGAGACGTATGCAAAGAGGGAGCCACCGATGCTTCGATATTGGGTGCCTGGCACCACTAGACCTGGACTCACAGCACGCCCCAGAGTGCCTCCACACACAGGTGAAGGGCTTTCTGACCGAAGTCAAATATTATTTGAATTTAATTTGAGGGTAAGATTAATTACGGATGCACATTTTAACCTCAGGGCAATGACTCAATAGTGCATGGGTTGGCAAACTTTCTTTGAAGGGCCAGAAGTAAATATTTTAGACTTCTGGGCCATATGATTTCTGTTCAACTACTCAACTCCACTTTTGTGGTTTATGTATGTAAAGTAATGGGCTTAGCTGTGTTCCAATAAAACTTTATTCATATAGAAACAGGCAGCTGGCCCATGGGCCATAGCTTGTTGACCCCTGCTTAATGGTGGAGATTAAATTGGCTTAGCTGTGTTCCAATAAAACTTTATTCATATAGAAACAGGCAGCTGGCCCATGGGCCATAGCTTGTTGACCCCTGCTTAATGGTGGAGATTAAATGGAATAAAAACACACAGCCAAAAAGAAAGCATAAAAAGAGGAAAAAAGATACATACAGCGGATGTTATAAACAACTGCTAGCATGATGGTAGATTTTAATCCAACCATAATTATAATTTCACTAAGCATAAAGGTCCTAAAACACAAAATTAAATACAGGTTGGGTTTTAAAAGGCAAGACACAAATAGAGGCTGTATATAAGAAATCCTTTTCAAATAAAAAAGAATAGACACATTAAAAGTAAAAGGATGGAAAAATAGATGCATAAAAACAAAAACATAAAGAAAGGTGAAGTAGCTACCTTAATATCAGATAAACTAGACTTCAGAATGAGTAATATTACCAGAGATAAAGAGGGACATTGACTATTTATAAAGGGGTTGGCTCTCCAAGACAACATAACAATGCTGTGTGCATATACAGCCAATAATAGAGCTTCAAATAATAGGCCTAAAAGAATAAATAGACAAATCTATAATTATATTTGGAGACTTCAACACTCCTCTCCTAGTTATGGATACAATCATTAGAAAGAATAATGAGAAAGCAAATCAATAAGGAGACAGAACACCTGAACAAGACTCAACTACCTTCCTCTAATTGACCATTTATAGAACACTCACCCAACATTAGAATACACATTTATTCAATTGAACATAGGACATTTATCAGTAGAGACTACATTCTGGGCCATAAGGAAAACTCCATGAATTTAAAAGAATTCAAGTCATGCAAAATATTATTTCTGAAAACAAAGGAATGAAGTTAAAATTACAAAATGGACAAAAATCAGGAAAACACACAAATACTTGGAAACTGAAAGACACACCTCAAAATAACCTACGGGTCAAAGAAGAAAACAAAAGGAAAATTAGAAAGCATTGTGAAATGAATGAAAATGAAAACATAACATATGAACATTTGTGAGATGCAGCCAAGGCAGTGATTAAATAAAAATTCAGAGCATTAAAGTACTACATAAAACGTCTGAAAATTTGATCAAAATTCCCTCCTTAAGAAACTATACAAATTACACCCAAAGAAGCAGGAGATGAATAATGAAGAGCCTAACTCAACAAACTGGGAAACATTGCAACTTAAAATATTAATTCCATATAGCAAAGTAATTTGTGTGGCACACATGAAATGACACTTATTTGTATGCCAGGTGATTGTAATGATTTCAGTTAGACTCCTTCTTCTCCAAAGCCAAGTCCCTATCATCTGAGAAGAGGTGACCATACCCGGCTGAAGTCAACCTAGCTAACTGGTACTCACAAAAGGTTTGCAGATTCATTTAATCCCCATGCTACCCTCAAAGTTCTCACACACAAATGGGCTCAAATTCCTGCTTCGGTATTCAGAAGAGAAAAAAAGAACATATTCCATCACCAACTGACCTCTGCAGAACTCCTCAGTTGATAATACAGTTATTTGCTGGAGCATAGTCATGGGCTTCTCGAGTCAATACTATAAATTATTAAAAAGTAAATTAATTATTTTCATAAAATATGTTTGGTGGGGCACCTGAGTGGCTCAGTCAGTTAAGCGTCTGCCTTTGGCTCCGGTCATGATCCCGGGATCCTGGGATGGAGTCCTACGTCAGGCGCCTTGATCAGCGGGGAGTCTGCTTCTCCCTCTCCTTCTGTCCCTCCCCCCCACTCATGCTCTCTCTCTCTCTCTCTCTCTTTCTCTCTCCCTGTCTCAAACAAATAAATAAAACCGTTAAAAAATAATAAAAATATATTTGGGAACAACGTACTGGAACACTGTTTGGCTTCTCAGATTCAGAAGAAAGGCTGAAGTGTAATTAACAGAACACAACTTCCTAAGAATGTTTGTCCCCAAGAGTACTTTCTCATGGATTTTCATGGAAGGACATTTATGATTATATATGGTTAAAAAATGTATGTGAAAAATACCACTAAACCAGATTCAAATATTATGGAAATTGCCAAAGTTTCCAAAGTGTTGAATTCTGTAAATGCAACCGTGAAATCACAATAATCTGTTCTAGCATTTCAGGTGTATGTCTGATTTTCAAGGAGATAACTAATGCCCTTAAAACTCTAATGAATTAAAAAATGCTGTTACCTCTCTCTTAATTAATGTTTTAATTTGCACAACTGTCAGTGAAGGAGAAAATAGAAATCATGCTAATGAAAGCAAATGAGTATATTTCAATAAAAGAGAAAACATTAATATCTGTGACTTTAATACATTGCAAACTATAATTAGTTGTTCTCCTCCAAACTATGCCAAATATTGCATACAAACTAAACCATTTACAGATTATGCCTACAGCAAGTATGCATTCTTCCGTTAACATAATGTTGTTTGAAAAATTATCTCAAATATTATAATAGTTTTCTCAAATATTATAATAGTTTTCAAGATTGTATGATTTTTAAAAGGGTTTGCAAGCCACAATATATAACACTTGCTAGTGTAAAGTTTTATCAGTTGCCATTAAAATATAAAACATGTTAAGTAGTTGTAAGCAAACTTGCATAACTTTGCCTTGAAAACACCAAGGGAAATTATTATTGAAATATACTCATTTGTGTTGGCTCCTCCTGACTGCTTCTAGCAAAAGTTGTGAAGATAGAAATGACTTAAGGATGGAATCGGTAAGCAAAAAGGAAGCTCAGTGTAAAGATTTGGGAAAAATTCTCAGCCTATCAGTATTGCAAATGTGAGAACACTAAGCATGTGGCCAAGTGACCATTGGATAGGGAAATTAGTATGAAAGTGAACCACTTACTTCTTAGGCACCCCAGGAGGAAAAGTGGCATCCCTGGAACCACAAACCATTACCCCAGAAGGCTGAACTGCTGCTCTAGTGAGCCTGAAGGACAGAGCATGGAGCCAGAGACCTATTCTAGAACCTTAGGATCTCATGGAGTTTGCCTTGCTAGATTTTGGACTTGCTTGGGACCCATCACTCTTTCTTGCTTTCCTAAGTCTCCTTTTTGGAACTGGGCTGTCTATCTTATGCCTGTCCCACTATTGTATTTTGGAAGACTATAAATTATTTGGCTTCACATAGTCGCAGCTGGAGAGGGATTTTGCCTCAGGGTGAATCCTAACTTGGATCTCACCCATAAATGATGTAAGTGACATTTAGATGAGACTTTGAACTTTAGGCTTTAGAATTGATACTGGAATGAGTTAAGACTTTTGGGGTCAGGGGATTGAATGAACATATTTTGCATGCCAGAAGGACATGAATTTTGAGGGGCTACAGGTGGAAATTTACAGAATAAATGTGTTTTCCCCAAATTCATATGTTGAAACCCTATACCCTGATGTTATGGTATTAGGAGGTAAGGCCTTTGGGAGGTAATTAGTGTGAGGGTAGAGTCCTCATGAATGAGACTAGTGCCTTTAAAAGAGTCATGAGAGGGGCGCCTGGCTGGCTCAGTCAGTAGGGCATACAACACTTGATCTCAGGGTTGTGAGTTTGAGTCCCACATTGGGGGTAGCGATTAACTGAAATAATATCTGTAAATCACAAAGCACAATTCCTGGCACATAACAAATGATCAAGCCATGGCAACTAAATTTAGCATCTACGGTTCTTTTTTTAGTGCCGTATACAACCACATTGTAGATAGATATGCAGGGATTATATTTATCCAGTCCCAATTCTTTACTACTAATTTTTCAGTATTGAAGAAAATACTGTCCTGACCATCCTGCACATAATTTTTGGACGTGTGTACAATTATCTCCTTAAAAAAATCTGGAAGTAAAATAATTCAAAAAATATGCATTTTCCCACTGACATAAAATTCACACACCATAGAATTTGTCCTTTTACAAGGTACAATCGTGTGGGTTTTAGTTAAGTTCACAAGGTGGTGCCATCATCACCACTGTTTAACTCCAGAACATTTTCAAACTCCAAAAAAAATCCCAGGCCTATTAGCACTCATTATTTATGATAGCCAAACATTCCATATTTTTATCTTTTTTATGTTTTGGTCAAAAAGTGGAAACAGGGGCTCCTGGGTGGCTCAGTCGTTAAGTGTCTGCCTTCGGCTCAGGTCATGATCCCAGGTTCCTGGGATCGAGCCCCGCATCGGGCTCGCTGCTCAGCGAGGAGCCTGCTTCTCCCTCTCCCACTCCCCCTGCTTGTGTTTCCCTCTCACGCTGTGTCTCTCTCTGTCAAATAAATAAAATCTTTAAAAAAAAATGGAAACAAAGCAAATATTCATTAACAGGTTGTTAATATCCCTGCAGTGGAATTCTTCTCAGCAGTTAAAAGAATTAAGTCACAGGGATGAAAGGTATAGCGTGGGGAAAACAGTGGTATTATAAGAGCATTATATGGCTACAAATCGTAGCTACACTTGTGGTGAGCATAGCATAACCTGTAGAGAAGCTGAATCACTAGTTGCACACCTGAAACTAATGTAACATTGTATGTCAACTCTACTTCAACCAAAAAAAAGTAATGAGCTATTGATACACTCAATGTGGAGGAATTTCAAAATAATTATGTCAAGTGAAAATAGCCAGACAAAAATAGTGAACATTGTATGATTCCATTTAAAGAAAATTATATTAAATGAAAGCTATGAAATGGTGACCTAAAGCAGAATAGTGGCTGCTTATAGATGGAATAGCAGAGAAAGGGGGCAGCAAAGTATTACCAAGAGGCATGAATAAACTGAAGAAGTGTTTACTTTTTCCCCCTAAGCAAAGCAAATCCAAATTTCATGGTCTTAAATGAAAAATGAAAACAAACCAAAAAAATCAAAATAAAATTAACAGAACAACCAAAATGTCAAGGCAGTTATGAAGAGAACTTTGAGAGTTAAAACTACAAATAAGGGGCGCCTGGGTGGCTCAGTCGGTTGAGCGTCTGCCTTCGGCTCAGGTCATGATCCCAGGGTCCTGGGATGGAGCCCCACATTGGGCTCCCAGCTCAGCAGGGAGCCTGCTTTCCTCTTTCCCTCTGCTGCTCTCCCTGCTTGTGCTCTCTTGTTTTCTCTCTCACATAAATAAATAAAATCTTCAAAAATAAATAAAAATTACAGCTACAAATGTTTTTTGTTAATAGTTAACTAATGAAGTATTTTTCAGCTGAGTATTCATATGAAAGCAAAATTTCAAAGCAAAACCTGACTAAAACATAAAATTCTAGTGCTTACAAGAAGGTATGTAAGAAATACAAGGCTCAAATATGTATGTGTCTTAATAAAAAATAGAGCTATCTATGCATTCAAGCTGTGTCAAATGCTCTTGGAAGCGGGAAACATGATTAGGAACAGCAGTGTGGGATGTGTGGGGCACCATGCATGCATGCAATGTTTGGACAGAAATTCGAGATGTCAGAGTAGCCACACATCTTCAGGCATGGCTACAGCTTAGGTCTGACTCTAGAATATACTGGAGTTTCCCTGAAACTCTTTGATCTGTTCCCATTGGCACCTAGGCTTATGAAACACATTTGTGTTGTTCTCTGGAGGACCCAGATATGTTCATTATTTGGATTTGGGTGATGGTTTCACCAGTGAGTGTGTAGGTCAAAAATAATGAAACTGTATACTTTGTGCAGTTTCTTGCATGCCAATTATATCTTAATAAAGCTGTTGATTAAAATAGTATTTTCTATGAGAAACACAAAACAACTTTGGGAAAGATTTTGGGGAACAGGAGATTATTTTCTCACTGGCATTATTTAGAAATGCTGTAGCATGGTGATAATTTTTTTAAAAGACTGACATTTACTCAATTTTATTCTTGCTTTAAAATTCTCTACAGACAATGCTCCCCTTTATTGCCTGCCTGGGGAGGTGGACCACTCCCATTCCTCACACTTGGAAGGACACTGCTCCACCCCAAGCTTCTTAGCAAGAAAGCAGTCTACTCAATGTTGGGTTTGTGGCACCAGTATTTCTTATACAAAGAAAAATTTTATTTCGTAGGAAATTTTCCCATACAAAGGAAAGGATACTCAATGGGGAAAACTGAGAGCTTTCCCCGTAAGGTCAGGAACAAGACAAGGATGTTCACGTTCACCATTTTTATTCAACATAGTACTAGAAAGCCTAGTCACAGCAATTAGATAAGAAAAAGAAATAAAAGGCATCCAAAATGGTAAAGAAGTAAAATTGTCACTATTTGCAGAGGACATGATATTATATATAGAAAACTCTAAAGACTCCACCAAAAAACTATTAGAACTGACAAATTGAGAAAAGTCACAGGATACAAAATCAATGTGCAGAATCTGTGGCATTTCTATACACTAATAATGAAGCAGAGGATAAATTAAAACTATCTCATTTACAATTACACCAAAAATAGCAAGATACCCAAGAATAAACCTAACCAAAGAGGTGAAAGACCTGTACTCTGAAAACTATAAAACACTGATGAAAGAGGGACATCTGGCTTGCTCAGTCAGTAGAGTGTGCGACTCTTGATCTTGAAGTTGTAAATTTGAGCCCCACATTGGGTGTAGAGATTACTTAAAAAAAGAAAATCTATATTAAAAAAAACATTGATGAAAGAAATTGAAGATGACTCAAAGAAATGAAAAGGCATTCTATGTTCACGGATTAGAAGAACAAATACTGTTAAAATGTCTGTACTACCCAAAGCAATCTACATATTTAACACAATCCCTATCAAAATACCAACAGCATTTTTCACAAAATTGGAACAAAAAAAATCCTAAAATTTGTATGGAACCACAAAAGACCCCAAATAGCCAAAATAATTTTGAAAAAGCAAAGCAAAGCTGGAGGTATCACAATTCCAGACTTCAAGTTATATTACAAAGCTGTTGTAATCCTAACAGTATGGTACTGGTACAAGAATATAGACACATAGATCAATAGAACAGAATAAAAAACCCAGAAATAAACCCACAATTATATGGTCAATTAACCTTCAACAAAGCAGGAAAGAATATCCAACAGGAAAAAGACTCTCTTTAACAAATCGTGTTGGGAGAACTGGACAGCTACATGCAAAAGAATGACACTGGGCCACCTTCTTTCACCATACACAGAAAGAAATTCAAAATGGATTAAAGGCCTAAATGTGAAATCTGAAACCATAAAAATCCAGGAAGAGAGCACAGGCAGTAATTTCTCTGACATTGGCTATGGCAACTTCCTTCTAGGTATGTCTCCTAAGGCAGGGAAACAAAAGCAAAAATAAACTATTGGGGGTTGCCTGGGTGGCTCAGTCAGTTGAGCGTCTAACTGTTGGCTTTGGCTCAGATCATGATATCAGGGTCATGGACTGAGCCCCACATTTGGCATGGAGCCTGCTTGGGATTCTCACCCTCTCCCTCTGCCCCTCCCCCTGTTCTTGTTCTCACTCTCTCTCTCTCATAAATAAAATCTTTAAAAACAAAAATAAATAAAGTGTTGGGACTATATCAAAATTAAAAGCTTCTACACATTGAAGGAAACAATCAACAAAATTAAAAGGCAACCTACCGAATGGGAGAAGATATTTGCAAATGACATATGCAATAAAGGGTTAGTATCCAAAAATTATATATAAAAAACTGATACAACTCAACTCCTAAAAGCAAATATTCCAATTAAAAATGGGCAGAGGTCATGAACAGACCTTTCTCCAAATAAGACAGCCAGATAACCAACAGACCAATGAAAAGATGCTCAACATCACTAATCAGCAGGAACTGCAAATCAAAACCATAATGAGGTATCACCTCACACCTGTCAGAATGGCTAAAATAAAAAACACAGGAAACAAGTGTTGTTAAGGATGTAGAGAAAAAGAACCCTCCTGCACTGCTGGTGGGAACGCAAACTGGTACACCCACTGTGGGAACCAGTATGGAGATTCCTCAAAAAGTTAAAAATAGAGCTATCCTACAATCCAGCAATCGTACTAGTGAGTATTTACCCAAAAACTAATTCAATGGGATACACGCACACTTATGCTTATAGCAATATTATTCACAATAGCCAAATTATGGAAGCAGCCCAAGTGTCCATTGATAGATGAATGGATAAATAAGATGTGGTGTGTATATATACAATGGAATATTACTCAGCCATAAAAAAGAATGAAGTCTTGCCATTTGCAACAATACAGATGGAGTTAGAGAGTATAAACTGAAATAAGTCAGTCAGAGAAAGACAAATACCATATGATTTCACCCGTATGTGGAATTTAAGAAAAAACAACAAAAAAAGGAGGAAAGGAAAAAAGAGAGAGATAAGCCAAGAAACAGACTCTTAACTATAGAGAACAAACTGATGGTCACCGGAGGGGAGGTGGAGGGATTGGGTGAAAGAGGTGATGGGGATTAAAGGGTGCACTTGTGATGAGCACCGGGTGATGTACAGAAGTGTTGAGTCAGTATACTGCACACCTGAAACTAATAGAACACTGTATGTTAACTATACTGCAATTTAAAATTAAATTAAACTAAATTAAATTAAAGAAAGATGATGTAGCATGGTGATGATTTTAAAAAGGAAGACTCACATGCGATTTTATTCTTGCTTTAAAATTCTCTGCAGACAATGCTCCCCTTTATTGCCTGCCTGGGGGCGGGGCGGACCACTCCGACTCCTCACCCTTGAGAGGCCACTGCTCCACCCCAAGTTTCTGAGGAAGAAAGTGGTCTAATCATTGTTGGCTTTGTGGCATTGGTACCGGCTTCCTATACAAAGGAAAGGAGAAGCAACAAATACTTCAGAATGATTGCCTAGAATGGGGCCAGGGAGTGGAAGTAAAGGGGCATAGATGAGTGAACAGGAGAGGGTCCTGAACAGTTAGCTCGAGGCTTATTAACTCAACCCTCTACGCTTGTCAAAACCCCTTTGCCACCATTCACCCAAAATAAACTAAGGAGAAAGACTACTAATGACTGATACTATTTATAAATGTCATAGTATGGAGGTGATGATAAAAACAGTACAGCTTTTACTTGGTTTTATTCTTGTATTAAAATTCATTGCGGACTGTTCCCCTGCTCCACAGGCTAACTACTGCCCTGTCCTTAGACTACTGATCACCCCAAGTCTCTTAGCACGAAAGTGGCCTAATCCATGTTGGGTTTGTGGCCTCCAAACATCTTCAGTCAATGAAAGTGGTATGATGTTGGTAACTTTCAGCAGGATGAGTTTTCTGGTCCTTGCTTGTGGCATAGGGTGAGGAGCATCAAACACCATTATGAGGTAGGTGGCCTGGAGGCAACTTGCTTTAGTGGGCGGGAAGGCCATCGCACACCCATCACACCCTCCTCATCTGGGTTATTGTAATTTAAACTCTGACGCCTCTCCAACCCTCCATCTACACCCCACCACCACCCCTACACACACACCTGTGCAAACACCAGATTCCTTCCCTCCTTGCCAGTGGAACATGTTGGAAGTAAATTTGTCCAGTTTTCAGTGTTGACCCAGTACTTATCCTCCAATGTCCTTCTGACTGCGGACCTGTTGGTCCGGCTGTTTTCCCTGCAGAATTTCCCACCCTTCTAACACACGTGCTTCACCCTTCCCTCCCTTCCCACCATCGGAGAACTCACAGAGACACACACATCTTTCTATATCTTGTTGATTTTATTTTATTATTTTAAAGATTTTATTTACTTGACAGAGAGAGCGAGAGAGGGAACACAAGCAGGGGGAGAGGGAGAGGGAGAAGCAGGCTTCCCGCCGAGCAGGGAGCCCGATGCGGGGCTCGATCCCGGGACCCTGGGATCATGACCTGAGCCGAAGGCAGACGCTTAACGACTGAGCCATCCAGGTGCCACTATATCTTTTTGATTTTAATCATTGCAATCGGTGTACCCCATTGGTATAACATTTGCTTTCTACATGGTTGGCCATTTCTCCACAGACGTCTCTGGAAACTACAGAGTTACAGGTCTCGAGGCCTCTGTATATACAGTGTATTGCTTGAATCAGCAGAGTTCTCCTGAGTCACTTCATTCTGCTTCAGCTGAAGCTGTGGTCTCTTATTTTCATTCACTCTCTTCATCAGTAACAAATATTGTTGGTCTTGTTTCTTGTTCTTTCTTGAACAGGTGATCGAGGTTTCAAAGGATCTTCTGGCTGCACATGTTTGCAGAGACATTTCTACCTGCTTGGCACCTGGAAGAGAACAGGGTGAACACAGAGGGCTTTCTAAGAAGGGGTGCAGGTTGAGGAGGGGTTTTGTGCCATACAAGGACAGGGTAGGGGTCTTGGGTGGGGGACTGATGAAGAAGAGGAGGAAGGCCATGGGTAGCATTATCTGACCTTGGCACTATCTCTGCACTTGCCTTGGCAGGGGGTTATCCTCTCCTTTCTTTCTCGAGCGCTTGTCAAGGGCGGTTCCACATTTGTGGTTAGCTGTTCCCCACTTGTGGTTGTTCGTTCTGTGCTAAGAGCTGGTTGTTCTCTGCTTGTGGCTGGTTATTCCAAATCTGTGCTGACCACCTACGGTTTGCTGGTAATCACAGCCATGCCGAAATCTCCCAGTGGTCAGCCTCAGGGTCCCTGATCTCTCTATATACCCTCCTGAGGGTAATGAAGTGCCCCACCCTTACCTTTTGTTTGGTTATCAAGGTCCCAGCCAAGGGTCCCGGGGGTGGCTTAGACAACACAAAGCACCACTCCTGACACCTTGAGAAAGTGGAAGAGGAAGATGCACAAGGAAATTTCTGTGGGTGATGGATATATTCACTATCTTGATTGTGCTGATGTATATACAGGTGTATCTATAGGTTCAAAACTAGTCAAATATATACCTTAAATATATGCAAATTATTGTAATTCAATTATTGCTCAAGAGAGCTGTTTAAAAATTATGTTCTCTGTAGAAAAACAGACAACTTTGGAAAGAAAAAAATAATTTAGAAGGGGAAGAGTAATTTATCACTGACATTATTGAGAAATGCTGAAATACAGTGATAATAAAAAACAACCCTGGCTTTACTCAGTTTATTGTTTTAAAATTATTTGCTTCCCTTTATTTCATAGGGAATGGAGTACTTCCACTGGCCGGCCCTAGACAGGCCACAGCACCACCCCCAATGTTTTAACAAGGAAGTATTCTTGTCAGGGATGGGTTTATGGCCACCAAACCCTATTCTTCGGGGTGGTACTGGTGATTTTCTACAGGGTGAGTTTTTCTGACCCTTCCAAAGTTCCTTAGTTGCTTACAGCGTCAGGTAGATTACAATATGCACCACTGAGAGGTAAGTACTGGAAGCAATTACTTCGTGTGCCTTTTGGGGGGGCACACTGCTACCCCATACACACGCCTCTCATCTGGGCCTCCCCTCCCCAACACAAGCATTAATACCAACCCCTTTTTCCTCCTTGCCTGTAGGATAAAGTCTTAAAGAGGGACATTTATCTTCAGTGCTTGCTGCTTACCCAGTCCTATTCCCAAAGTCTGGCTAACTGTGGACCTGCCTCTGGCCCTCAACTGTCAAAAACCCTACCTCCATTCCTTCTCTCACACCTGCCTCTTCCCTTCCTCCCTCCCCATCATCAGAAAACTTGCAGCGACACACATTCATTCCCTGGATGGAGCTTTTCACAAATTGTTGATTTTATTTTCACCATCCCTATTTACATAAGATTTGGTCTCTACATGATTGACCATAACTCACTAGGTGGGCTGCTGGAGATGCAGCAAATGTTTCTGTGGCTTCTAGCTTTGCTGTATAGTTAATGTCTGTACCAGGCATTACTTGGAATGGTAGATTACTCCA
Source organism: Zalophus californianus (assembly GCF_009762305.2). Lineage (NCBI taxonomy): Eukaryota > Metazoa > Chordata > Mammalia > Carnivora > Otariidae > Zalophus > Zalophus californianus. The sequence goes on from NC_045612.1 coordinate 8,766,077, forward strand.
GGGTCTCTTGGTCCTGCTCTAGGTGATTCTGATTCTTATAGTAAAAGATTAATGTTGTTGGTGTTTTGCTCTCTTAGGTTTTCTCAAATCCCCTTGAAGGGGATCTTTTTACCTTCATGGTTTTCTTCTACACCTAGATAGGCAACAGGGTGAGCCCAGAATGTCATTGGTTTGGGAAAGAGGATGGTGAATGCATGGGAATGGAGGCTTTATAAGAAGGGGTGTGGGTTGACAAGGGGCTCTGTGCCAGGTAAGGACAAGATAGGAAACTTTAGGGAAAAAAGAAGCATGAGTAGGAGCATCTGATATTGTTAACTGTGTCTGATCTTGGGTTGACGGGGCATCTTCTTTTCCTTCTTTCCTTGAAGCTTGGAGTTACCTGTTCTATATGTGTGAGTCTCTTCTGCTGTGAGGTCTCAGTCATAGAAAAGCCTCCTATTGGTCTACCACAAGGAGTCTGCCCTTGTATGTGCCACTCCCCTGAACAGTAAGGATCTACACCCTTTGCTTTGTCAGGTCAGCAAGTACTACCCCAGGCAAGGAAGGCTAAGGGGAAGCCTTAGCCTTCCAGAAAGTACCACTCCTGACACTTCCATGGTGGTCGCATGTGGGAGAAGCCAAGACACTTTGGTGAGAGAAAGGGAGTATTTCCTCAACACCCTCTAAAGCTGCATCCCAAACTGACCTGCCACCCCCTCCTCATCTCCCCATGGTCAATTCTTGTGGTGCACGTTGCAGGGAGAAGGTGATTCTTCCAAGCCATTTCCTATGGCCAACCCTATTCAGTGGTTCACTCTGTCCTCTCCCAGTCCTGACCATCACCCAGTATTCTGTAGAGCTTACCTAGGGGGCACCTGGGTGGCCCAGTCAGTTAAGTGTCTGCCTTTGGCTCAGGTCATGATCTCAGAGTCCTGAGATTGAGCCCCATGTCAGGCTCCCTGCTCAGTGGAGAGCCTACTTCTCCCTCTGCCCTTCACCCCAGTCATGCTCTCTCACTCTCTCGCGCGCGCGCACGCGTGCTTGCTCTCTCAAATAAATAAAATAAAATCTTAATAAAATAAATAAAATAAATACCTCCAAGCTAACATGGCCTATTTCAGTTCTGATGGAGATCTGAATTATCCTACTTCCCACCTACAGATCCTGTAGACCATTTACTCCTTAGAGATTCCATGAGACAACTCTTCCATCCCACCTCTTTTTCCTCAAGATCCATGTAGATCTCTTCAGTTTTCTGTTTTCACTGCCTTCAGGCTGTCAATGCTTCAGTGAATAAATTTGCTCCCCGCTTTCACGTCACCTTGGGGCACCCCAGTAGCCAAACCCAGTGGACTCCTGAGGGTCCAGGAATGATAGAATCCGTAGGAAACAGCTTCCCTGGACAGAGAGCAGGGTCAAGGAGAGTGGAGAGTGGATCTGGAAGGGCAAAGGGACCTTGTCCGGCAGCGACGCAAGATGCACAGCAATGCCAGGACGTCGGCACCCGTTATCGTTCAGAAGGGCAGACGAGGGAAGGGAGGCCCCCGAGAATAATTTGTACAACATCGTGAAAGAGGATTTCTAACTCCCGTTCTTTAGGCCCCAAGTCGCACATGCTTTCTGGGGCTCTGGGTAAATTGTACATCCTCCCTCGTCTGCAATGCCCCATCTACAAAATGAGGAAATTGGAATAACTGCCACTAACTTTTAAAAAATATGCTATCATTCCATAATTCTCAGTTTTAATCATATTAAAATTCCTTTAAGCTTTTAATCCTATTAGGGTTCCAGCCAACCTGCTTACAACCCCAAAGTATAAAACTCTGTGTGGGGCTACCCTGGCTTGAACTACCCTCCAGCTCTTTCTGATTTGGTCATCACTGGAAGGGCAACGGACCCACGTGGCACCTAAGAACAAAGCCCTTGGTTCAATCTGGAGGATTAGTCCAACAACGGGGTGCTTTAGACAGAAGTAAACCATAGAACAAAGACCACGAACTCACTCAATCACCCTTGAAGAAGCACATGCTCTGTGTTGAGCGCCGCACTAAGCACCGGGATATAGAAACTGATAAGACAGGGTCCCTGTCACGCACTTTTTGAAAATTTCTCTGCCCCATGCCTTCCCAATGTAGACTTCTGTATCTGGCAGAGTGAAAAGTCATTTCCATCCTATCAGAACATAAACCTCGACCCTTACAATCAAGCATTCCGAATTTTCAGACATTTTCTACAATGTTCAACATTTTCAGGGTTTTTCCCTCACAGATGCCTAAGGCTAAGGAGTGTGATCTTTATTACTATGCCAAATATGAAAAATGCTTCAATGCCGCATGATAAATGGAAATATTAGTTTGCAATAAGAAATATCTTCAATTGTACATATCAGGAAAGAAAAAAAATCATTGGGATTTTTTTCTTTTTTTACCCCATGGCCTGACAACTTGAAAGAACAAACTTTTATTCCATAAAGGCTATTTGGGGAACCTTTTCCGGGAAACAACTCTAGGTACTAAGGTATTCTGAGGGAGAAAAGAAAACTGTGCTATTAAAACTTTGTTGTGTGTCAATTATATTTCAATAAACATTATTCTAAGCACAACAGCTTTTTGTCTGTATATAGTTAGCATATTTTACCTCTATTTTAATTTTGTCATGTTATCAGTGACAGTGTAGAACTTAACATAGGACAATTAGAAATCACTAGAATGTAATCTGCCCCTACATTTTTCCTTACCCCCACACCCATCCTGATGAGAAGAGCTTCCTGTTTTACCCATGTTTTAGATTCAATTATGTTTCCCAGGCCTTCTGAACTCTAAATGGAAAGACACCATTCGAAGGTCAGTTCAAAGATAGAGAAACTGAGGCACACTGTCCACACTTTCTGTCCAGGGTGAACTCCTGAGGTGTCTTGTCCCTCGCACTGATGTGTATCCAACCAAACAGGTTTTTCTTTTTAACTATAAAGATCAAACTGTTTGACATTTAAGAAGTCATTCTATCAATTTCTCTAGCCTTAATTAAATTGTAAATTTCAGGGAATTATAATACCAAGCAGAAATGTCATAAAGCCAATAACGGCCAGGCTGGCATAAAAGATGATCCCCACCACTCCTCGCGTACCCCACATCACTCTTGCGCTGTCCATCTTGAGCTTGAAAAACAGCTCTTCATACTGACCGTGGTTTACTTTCCTCCGCCCAACTAATGGCTATTTTGAATAGGTGTGCTTTGCAGATGTCAACACATTTGTCAGACATACTTAAAGACTGTTGAATTCACTACCTCAGTAACATTTTAAGATGCATCAGAAACTTTGCTTTAGAACTGCCTTTCCAATCATGACACAATATGCAGCTTTTTCCTGCTATTTGCTGACACATAAATATCATATTTTATTTTGTACAGTGCTTTCTATTTAGAGACCATTCACACTTTATAAAGCATACCTTTCTAACACAGGCATATATAAGGATAGGAAGAACGAGGGTGGCGGTCTCTCTCACGTGGCCATTCAGCACAACGCCGTGCTGCACCGTGCAGCTGGGTGAACATACACAGACCTCCATTTCTAACAGAGCCGTTTTGTTCCTTCCACGGACGACACAATCCATCTTTCACGTGGGACTCACACACTCCCTCTGAAGCCCTTTCAGTTCGATCAATATCAAGAGCTCAGTCACTATCAAGAGCTATTGTGAAAGCTGCCAGGATGTCATACAGGGGAACGTGGATACCACATGCTCTGCTGGGGGCACTCCAGAAGGAGGAGGAAAGCCAAGGCAGAGAGAGTTCCAGATTTCCAAAAACCGGGCGTACAATCAGCAAAGTTCTCACCTGGCTAAGCTCGGCTCTGGGATGAACGACAATTAACCACTGGTGATGATAGTGGAAGATGTGATTTTCACGAATAATGACTTGTTTGAATAAAAGCCTGCAGTTAATTTATTCTGTCTTTCCATGAGAAGCTGCTTACATTTTGCCAGGATCAACATGATCATCCGAAAAATTGTAGGTGAGGGGTGACTGGGTGGCTCAGTCAGTTAAGCGTCCAACTCTTGGTTTCAGCTCAGGTCGTGATCTCAGGGTCGTGAGATCAAACCCCACGTCGGACTCCAGAGTCAGGGCAGAGTCTGCTTGAGATTCTCTCCCTCTCCCTGCCCCGCCAGCTTATGCGCTTGCTCTCCCCTCTCTCTCGAATAAATAAATAAATCCTTTTTAAAAAGGTATTTAGAAAAATTGTGGGTGTATTTCCAAACAAGAACTAGGATTACAAATGGCAACAGCATCCCATGAGGTCAACACCAGAAGCAACTAATTCGAGTCATGAAGACATCTGTAATCCCATTACTGACTCCCATTACTGGCAACAAGAATTCACTCTAGCCCTAGCCAGCCCTGCACTGAATGCCCTCACCAGAGAACCTTATGGCAACGGCAGAGTCCGTTTCACAACCCTTTCCCAGTAGAAATCCCTGATTGTTTACTGAGCTCCTGTCCCGGGCCAGGCACTGAGCTGTGAGAGACACACCAATGGATCAGACATGGCGCCTGCATGGAAAATATGGTATACTATGGCATGAGCAAGGGAGAGCTGAGAGAGACAGGGATGGTGCGTCATAGAGGCTCAAAGAGAACCGATCACAGCTTCTTTTCCGAGAGAACACCAAATGGCGGATGACGCCGGTGCTGCGGAAGGGTCCGGAGGGCCCGGGGGCCCCGGAATGGGAGGCCGCGGCGGCTTCCGCGGAGGCTTCGGCAGCGGCATCCGGGGCCGCGGTCGCGGCCGTGGTCGGGGCAGGGGTCGAGGCCGCGGAGCTCGTGGAGGCAAGGCCGAGGACAAGGAGTGGATCCCCGTCACCAAGCTGGGCCGCCTGGTCAAGGACATGAAGATCAAGTCTCTAGAGGAGATCTATCTTTTCTCTCTGCCTATCAAGGAATCTGAGATCATTGATTTCTTTCTGGGAGCATCCCTCAAGGATGAGGTTCTGAAAATCATGCCTGTGCAAAAGCAGACCCGTGCTGGCCAGCGGACCAGGTTCAAGGCGTTTGTTGCCATCGGAGATTACAACGGACATGTCGGCCTGGGTGTTAAGTGCTCCAAGGAGGTCGCCACTGCCATCCGTGGGGCCATCATCCTAGCCAAGCTTTCCATCGTCCCCGTGAGGCGAGGCTACTGGGGGAACAAGATCGGCAAGCCTCACACTGTCCCATGCAAGGTGACTGGCCGCTGTGGCTCTGTGCTGGTGCGTCTCATCCCCGCCCCCAGAGGCACTGGCATTGTTTCAGCCCCTGTGCCCAAGAAGCTACTGATGATGGCTGGTATCGACGACTGCTACACTTCAGCCAGAGGCTGCACTGCCACGCTGGGGAACTTCGCTAAGGCTACTTTTGATGCCATCTCCAAGACTTACAGCTATCTCACCCCTGACCTCTGGAAGGAGACAGTGTTCACCAAGTCTCCATATCAGGAATTCACTGATCATCTTGTGAAGACCCACACCAGAGTCTCTGTGCAGAGGACCCAGGCTCCAGCTGTGGCCACCACCTAGTTTTATACAAGAAAAATAAAGTGAACTAAAACTTGAAAAAAAAAAAAGAGAACCGATCACAGGGGCGCCTGGGTGGCTCAGTCAGTTAATCCTCTGACTCTTGATCTCAGCTCAGGTCTTGACCTCAGGGTCATGAGTCCAAGCCCGAGGTTGGAGCCCAGCGTGGAGCCTACTTAAAAAAAAAAAAAAAAAAGAACAGATCATAGAACATAGATAGGGCCAATGAAAGAGATGGAAATTGGAAGGGCTTTTTAAGAAAGTATTCTATTTATTTGAGAGAGTGGGGGGGGGTTGGTGGGGCAGAGGGGGAGGGAGAGGGACAGGCAGACTCTGAGCTCAGCACAGAGCGCCATCTCAGGACCCTGAGACCATGACCTGAGCAGAAAGCAAGAGTCGGACGCTCCACGGACTGAGCCACCTGGGCACCCCCCTGGAAAGGACTTTTGTGGGTGGAGGAGATATGCTTTAATGGGGAAGAATGAAGCCACTCAAGAAAGGGCAGCTTAGGGGAAGGAGGATATGGGTCCGGTTGACTCTCTCCCACACCGTCACAGCACTGCATGTTTTTTCACTTTTCACCCCCCTGTATCATCGTCCACTTGCTGGTCAGTCTCCCTCACAAGGCCGGGAATCCATGAGAATCGGGACACCATGTGTTCTTCGCCCCATCTCCATCTCCAGCATAAAGCAGCCTGTGGCAACTGTACGCAAGGTATTCACCAGTATTTGCTCCACCGATAGTCACACAGGTAAAGAAATGAAACCCCAAGAGATAAAGGGAGGTAAGAGATAAAGGCTGCACACACACTTAAGAGGTGGTAGAGCTGGGAATCAAACTCAAGTTCCACTAACTTCCAGGTCCGCAGATGGAAAACACTGTGTCATGCTAGACCGTGATGATCAGGAGCAGACGGGAAGGGACAAAAAGGACTGCCTTTTCCCGACACGTGTCACAGGAATCACAAACGTCACACCATGTCACCTTTCACTGTTCCCTTACCGTGGGGCAGCAGACGGGGGCTGTCATAACTGTGATGGCGGGGGGGAGGCATCCTGACACAGCCAAGTGTTTGTGCCCATCAACTCTGTGCTGTCCACCGGACATGAAAATGCTGCCCTGGGAAAAGTTGGAGGAAACCTGATGACGAGCGTGAAGTCGGGGCTGCGCTCTGAAGTCCACAGACCTGGGCTCAAATTCCAGCAAGGGGCCACGTGCTACCTGTGCCTGGGGACACAGTCCCTAACCTCTCGGCCTCTGCTTCCTCGGGGACTAATGTCGCCGAGGCCCGAGGTGCGCCGGGAGGAGGCGGCGCGGACATCGGCCGAGAGGCGCGTGGCCAGGCAGCGTCGGGTAGCATCGCTCGGACGGGTGCGCACAGCCTCCTTCGGCCCCGGCTCACAAAGGACCATGGCAAGGGAGTCCCCAGGCAGGAGCTGCCGTGGGCAGCATGCCTTCAGCAGTCGGCACGGCCCCTTAGAAGACTTGCGGTGGAGAGGGATCGCATGAGGATGCAGTCTGAGGCTAGCACGTGCACAGACCTGCCACCGGGAATGTGAGGACCTGAGCGCAAGGCTGGAAATGGCAGGCACGTGGCGTAGGCGGGGTGGCTGCGGGGTTCCCAGCCGCACGGCTCAGTCTCAGGCAGGCTGCTGTTCGGCCGGCGCGAGCCCACCTGGCCCTACCTGGGGTTGCAGCCAGGGCCATTCTCATGGATCGAGGCCATGCCAGCCCGGCTGTCCAGGATCTGTCCAATCGCTCCAGCTTTTACGACTTGCACCTGTGCTCTGAGAGGTAAAGGGCCCAGAGCGCCACAGAATGGGCAGCGAGGGTCCCAAAGCACTGTACAGATGCACAAACTCAGGGACGGCTTCAGGGAGATGATCACGGGCACCAGGGCCACAAGATCCTCCGGAGTCTGTGATGAAACCTGATGTCCTGCTCCTTACCGTGGGCATACCCTCGCCCTTGAGCTTTCCCAAAAGCCGTGCGGCCTAGCACAAAGCGGTTCTTCTAACCATAACGATGACAACTCTTGTGTCCTTGCGGGGCCTTCCTTGGTGCCAGGAGCTTGCAAGGCATGTATCCTGCCTTTTGGCCCTCCCAATAATCCCTCGAAGGGGGCACTGTCAGCATGCCCGTATTGCAGAGGAGGACACACACTCGGAAGGTAGACAGCGATGCAAATCGAAAGGACAACACATCACCTCACACCTGTCAGCACGGCTATTTCGAAAAAAGACAGGAAATACCAAGTGTTGACAAGGCTGTGGCGGAGAGGGAACCCCTGGGCACTGTCGGTGGGAAAGCAAACTGCTGCAGCCATGGTGGAAAACAGTATGGAGGCTCCTCAAAGTGTTTAAAATATGGGGGGTGGGTCCATTTCATATTTTGTACTGAGGGCAGAAGTGAATCAACCCCTTTGTATTTGAGGGGAGAAACTTTAAAACAGAACCAACGATCCGGCAATTCCACTTTTGGGTATTTTTCCAAAGGAAATGAAAACCCTAGCTCAGAAATATACACATGCACCCCCATGTTCGCTGCAGCATCATTTACAACAGCCAAGATGTGGAAACAACCTGAGTGTGCATCCACAGATGAATGGATTAAAAAACAAAAACAAAAACAAAAACATGGAAGATGACTGAGCCATAAAGAATGAGATCTTGCCATTTGCAACAACACGGATGGACCTTGAGGGCATTATGCTAAGTGAAATAAGTAAGTCAGAGCAAGACAAATACCATATGATCTCACTCGTATGTGGCATCCTAACAATAACAACATAGTAACAAGGAACTCACAGATACAGATAACAAATTGGTGGTTGCCTATGGTGGGGGGCAAAATGGGTGAAGGGTACAAAACTTCCAGTTTTGTACAAAAGGTACAAACTTCCAGTTATAAAATAAAGAAGTCATGGGGGCGCCATGCTACAGGAGTTAATAACACTATTATAGATTTGAAAGTTGCTAAGAGCATCATTCTTCAAAGTGCTCATCCCAAGAAAACAAACTTGTAGCTACGTGTGGTGACAGATGTTAACTAGACTTACTGCGGTGACCTCTCACTTTGCATTATATACAAAGAGCGAATGGTTACGTTGTCTACCCGAAACTAATACAATGTTACACATCAGTGATAGCGCAATAAAAAATTTGCACATTAAAAAAACCCAAGCCGGCCCTCCCGTCATCTGGTGCCCCAGCACAGAGGCACTCAGGAAATGCTGGGTGAACTGCACACAGCTGAATGAGCCAGCTCTTCACCCAAACCCGAGCCTCGGCAGCACCCCGACTCCTTCGTCTCTCAGCCCCGTCTCTAACCAGTCAGGAGATGCAGTCACTTGTGCCAGAAAGCTATCTTTGGATTCTTGTGAGCCTTTTTGTTTTCATTGCTACAGCAGCCTTGTTCGAGGCTCTCACCGCTCACGTTTTCCCCCTGCCCTGGGTCGGCAGCACAGACGTAAGGAAATCTGAAATCCCCGGCACGACACTCGAAAGGGCTCCGCACTGGAGCTCCACGCTGTTTCCGGGGCGACTTCTCACCACTCCCCTCACACCCCATCCAGTCGGGGCTCCAGGCACAGGAGCCAGCCACTTCCTTTCTTGGAAACCTAACACATACTCATACTGCTTTTGCTCCCGCTGCTAACTCAACCTTCAACAGCCTCTGCACCTCCTCAACCCCGCCTCATCCCTCGCCAATCAAAGCCTCCTTAACCAACTGAGACCTTCTCTGGCCCCCGGGGAAAGGATTCATCAATTCCTCCTCCAAACTGCCGTAACGCTTTAATTTAATTTTATTTTTTTCTCATGACATTACGAGGTAGTATACTTTGGGAGAGAAAGTGGTGGCGGGTAGGTTTTGTTTAAAATCCTACATTTACTACTTTTTAGGAGTCTGACTTTGGGCATGTCATCTAACCTCTCTGTGCCTTAATTTCCTTAGAACAAAAGGGACTGGTGTGATCTAAGTACTTAAAGATTATTTCCCTTGTTCATTCCTGGCATGTCCCACGTGCCAGTGTGCATGCACGCGCTCTCTCTCTACACACACACACACACACACACACGTGCATATATATTTTATGTATATATTTATTGAGTACCTGTATTGTACCTATATATTATATATCTGTAATATAAATATTATTATATTATATTATATATGTATATATTTATTGTATCTATTATACATATTACATATGTATATATGTAAAATATTAAATTATATATGTATATATATTTAATGAGTACCTGTACAGGAACTCAATAAATATTTGTGGGACGAATAGAAAATTAGTATATTCTTAATGACGGCTTCTCACTTGAACTGACGAGTTCCATTAGACCGTTGTACTCTGCTCCCAGGATGCAGCAAAGGTGTAGCAGTGAAAGACATGTAACCAGCTCTCACTTGCAGTCCAGCACTCACCAACTTGATCACTGTCATCATGGCCATCATTTTCTTCTTACTGCACTCTCTTTCCTATGCAACCTTGACTCCAAAGATGTAAAAGCACATAAGTACCTTTGCAATTGCAACTGGCATGGCTATATTGACATGAGATAAAATAAAATTTACAGGAATATGAATTAGTAGAGATAAAGACTTTAACTTCACAATGATAAAAGGCTTAATCCATCAGGAATATGTAATAGCTGTCTGTCATTTTGTTTGTGCTAAGAATAGGGCCACAATATATAAAAGGTTAATTAGTACAATTATAATGAGAAATTAAAAAATTTGCAAACAACATACTGGTCTGGGTAATGGATTAGTCAAGCAGATAAAATATTAGTAAAGATACCAACCATTAGAATTAAGCCATTAGCAATTTAAACATAACTGCTGCATGTTACTGAAGAATACAAATTCTAATAACTGCACACTGAACATTTGTAAACATGGACTGTATCTTTGGCCACAAAGCTAGCCTCAGTAAAAATCAAACGATTTCAATTATGGAATATTCTCTGTGGTCACAAAGTTATGTCAGAAATCAATTTCAAAAAGGTAAAATGAAAATTCTCATGTCTTTAGAAAATAAAAAGTACATTTTGAAAATCTTTGGGTAAACAAGTCTTAATAGAAATTAGAACTATCTTGAAGTATAAATTAATACACATACCGTATCTAAATATGTGGGATGAAGACAAAGCCATGCTTAGCAGGAAACTTATGCCTTAAATGCATATGTTAGAAAAGAATAAAGGATGAAAACTAATGCACTAATCATCTACTTAATAAGTTTAGAAAAGAAATGGAAAAATAAACCCCAAAAGTATAAATGGAAGATAATATTAAAGATGAAAGCCAAATTAATAAAATAGCAAACAGGCTGGCTCAGTTGGTGGAGTGTGTGACTCTTGATCTCGGGGTTGTACGTTTGAGCCCCACATTGGGTGCAGAGATTACTTAAAAATAAAATCTTTTTAAAAAAAATAGCAAACAGGGGCACATGTGCCTCAGTTGGTTAAGTGTCTGCCTTTGGTTTGGGTCATGATCTTGGAGTTGGGTCATGACCTTGGAGTCCTGGGATTGAGCCCCCTGTCAGGCTCCCTGCTCAGCAGGAAGTCTGCTTCTCCCTCTCCCTCTGCCCCTCCCCCTGCTTTGCTCTCTCTCTCTCTCTCACTTTCTCTCTCAAATATATAAATAAATTCTTTAAAAAAATTGCAAACAAATACACAGTAACAAGGGCCCCAAAAAACCCAAAAGTTGGTCCTCTGACATAAAGTTGATAGATTTCTGATTCCAGCACTGATGTGAAAAGGACTTAAAAGTTGTCATTTCCATTCTTTTTTTTAAAGATTTTATTTCTACGTAATCTCTGCACCCAACATGGGGTTCAAACCTACAACCCCGAGATCAAGAGTCACATGCTCCATTGACTCCAGGCACCCCGCCATTTCTGTTCTTAGAAAAAGAAAAAGGCTGAACCAATTGAAAATCAATGACTTTGCTTAAATCCTTCAGAGTACTGAGATATCAGGGCAAACCTCCACCCCAAAATCTGTAAAGACCGGCAAATACAGTTAATCATAACAAAGTACTGCTAACCTGTAGCAGAAGCCACTGGAGCCATAAACTGTTGAGAACACCTGAATGGTAACAGACAAGATGCTTTTTATAAGTGGTTAATCAGGAGTATTCAATGCAGATATTTTGCTTATCTCTATAAACAATTCATGGGGTGACTACCAGTGATCTCTTTACTACTGGAAATAGAGTTACTAGTGTCTTTAAATCTAGAAAGATTAGAGAATCCACTCCAGAAACAACAGAACCAATTCAGAAAAGTCGTCCCCCTAAAATTCTGTTCCTCTAGAACCACCTTAGTAAAAATAAAACCAACAGAATAGGATGGATAGATAGATAGAAGAAATTTTTACAGGAATATGCTCATGTAGTTATGGAGGCCCAGCAGCGCCTTGATCTGTTATCTGTAAGCTGGACAACCAGGAAAGCTGGTAGTATAATTCAATCCGAGTCCAAATGCCTGAGAACCAGAGAAGCCAATGGTATAAATCCAAGTCCAAAATCCTGAGAACTGAAAGCACCAATGTTCAAGACCAGGAAAAGATGGATGTCTCAGCTTAAACAAAGAGAGCAAATTTGCCATTCCTCTACCTTTTTGTTCTATTCCAGCCGTCAACAGATTGGATGATGCCCACCTCCAGTGGGAAGGGAGATCTTCTTAGCTCAGTCTACCAATTCAAATGGTAATCTTTTCCAGAAACACCCTCACACACACACCCAGAAGTAACATTTTAGCAGCTATCTGGGTATACCTCAGTCCAGTCAAGTTAATATATAAAATTAACCATTACAGGAGACCCCTCTTATTTTTGTCCTAAGGTCTTCAACTGGTTGAATAAGGCCCACCCATGTTATGGGACATAACCTGCTTTACTCAAAGTCTGCTTTTTAATTTATTTTATTTTATTTATTTGAAAGAGAAAGAGAGAGAGAGAGAGAGCGCACAAGCAGAAGGAGCAGGAGAGGGAGAAGCAGGCTCCCCACTGAGCAGGGAGCCCATGCAGTGCTAGATCCCAGGACCCTGGGATCATGACCTGAGCAGAAGGCAAACGCTTAACTGACTGAGTCACCCAGGTGCCCCAAGTCTGCTGTTTTAAATGCTGATCATACCTAAAAAATACCTTCACAGTGACATCTAGACTGTGTTTGACCAAATACTGAGGTACTATGGCCTAGGCAAATTAACACTTAAAATTAATCATCACAAGGGACATTACGTAGTGGTAAAGAGTTAAGTTCTCTAGAAAGACATAAATGTGTATATTGCTAACAAGATTGTCAAAATACATGAAAAAAAACTGATAAAAATGTAAGAAGAAATAAACAAATCATGTATTGGAGTTGGATACTCCTGTCAAATAAAAACAAATCTGGACTTAGATAAGGAGAGACTTTATTCAGAAGAAAGACTGTTGCAATAGGGACATCTACCCCTATTTCAGAAAGCTGCAAGCATTTCAAAATCAAACAAAAATGTAAGCAGTATCTAAGGGGAAGTCGGACAAATGAGAAGGAATATCTAGCAAGATTGACAAGAAAATTGTCTCACTGTGGTCAGCCAATTCTCAAAATAAACTGATAAGAGGAGATGTTCTGCATTTTAGTGCCTGCTCAAGCTTGGGGACAAGCAAAGTTCAGGGGCCCTAGGGAGGAGAGCAGCCTAACTAAATTTTGGTCAAGACAAAGCAAAGAGTAAGAAATGGGCAACTGTGAATTCTTGGTTACTTCAAAACTCCTATATTAGCAATTGATAGATCAAACAGGCAGAAAATCTGTAGGGTGTAAACGACATAAACAGCACCATCAGTCAACATGATCTGAGATTTATAAAGTAATCCATTCAACAATAAGAGAATCCATCTTCTTCTCAAGTTACCCATACAATTCACCAAGATAAACCACGTTCGGGGCCATAAAACACACCCCATCCCCTTTTTAAAAAAATCATTATGGAGTGACATCAACAAGATACTGAAGTAGGAATTCCAAAAACCTATCAATTCCGCAATAATTCACAGACAAATTCCCTTTGCAAGAAATCTAGATACTAACTGAAAGTCTCCTGCACTCAGGAGAAGGCAGAATGAGACACTGAAGCCAGTAGGAAGATTTGGAACACTCTCTCACTGGAGTCCCTGACTCAGTCCCAGCACCATACCAACAGAAAGAGATCCCTTAGCTCCCAGCTTCACCCAGGGGAGGGAGGGAGTTGGTTCACACATCCAGCAGCCCAACCCTTTTCAAGGGGGCTCCCTAGAGAGGACTGGTTTGTCTTGCTAGTCCTGCAGTTCTAACACATCCTGCAGTTCTTTTTTTTTTTTTTTTCCCAGATTTTATTTATTTATTTGAGAACGAGAACAGGGGTGGGAAGGTGAGGGAGGGACGAGCAGAGGGGGAGAGAGAGGGCCAATTGACTCCTTGCTGAGCACCGAGCCAGAGGCAGGGCTCGATCAACCAACCCCACGCCCATAGATTTGGCTGAGACCACTGACCAGATCCGCCCCCCACCACACCCCGCAAGATCCCAGGTGTGGGGAAGGAAAGAGTTGTTGATCCGTGTGTCCAGCTTCCTCCCTTCTCCAGGGATGCCCAAAGAACTAGCGTCTCTCTTACCAGTCCTGGAGTTCAAACAGGACCTGCATTTTCTACCCACCCGAGGGAGAGAGGCTGTGGCTTGGGCCGGTAAATGCCGTTGAGCCTTCCCCTGCTCAGTAGAGTGAGCAGTTGGAAAATCCCAACTCTTGGTTTCCCCTTGGAGAAGGAAAGAGTTATTAGAGGCCCCCCGGAACCTGTGACAGGTTGATTGATGGGAATCTTGTGCCTAATGTCGCCAGCCAGTGAAGACTGGGAGAAGTGCCTGCTTTGTCTCATGCACAGACACCAACATAGAATGTCAAGGAAAATGAACAAAGATATTCTAAACAAAGGAACAAGGTAAATCTCCAGAAACCAATCCTAATAAAAGAAGCCATACAACACATATTTTCATACCACAAAGCAATCAAATTAGAAATCAGTAACAGGAAGAGAGTTCTAAAGTTTCCAAATATTTGCAAGTTGAAAAGCACATTTTGAAATAACACAATGAACAAAGAAGAGGTCTTAAGAGATTTTTAAAAAATATTTTGAACCTAATGAATATAAAAATACAACTGATCAAACTTTGTGACATGCATAGAAAGTAGAGTTTAGAAGAAAATTTATATAGGGGCGCCTGGGTGGCTCAGTCGTTAAGCATCTGCCTTCTGGGCGCCTGGGTGGCTCAGTTGGTTAAGCGACTGCCTTCGGCTCAGGTCATGATCCTGGAGTCCCGGGATCGAGTCCCACATCGGGCTCCCTGCTCAGCGGGGACTCTGCTTCTCCCTCTGACCCTCTTCCCTCTCGTGCTCTCTATCTCTCATTCTCTCTCTCTCTCAAATAAATAAATAAAATCTTAAAAAAAAAAAAAGCATCTGCCTTCTGCTCAGGTATGATCCTAGGGTCCCAGTCAAGTCCCGAATCAGGCTCCCTGCTCAGTGGGGAACCTGCTTCTCCCTCTCCCTCTGCTACTCCCCCTGCTTGTGCGCTCCTTCTCTTTCTACCTCTCTCTCTCACAAATAAATAAAAAATAAAATCTTTAAAAAAAGAAATGAACAAAGATCTATTATCTTTAATTTAAAGTTCCATCCTAGGAAACTAAAGGGAAAAAAAAGAACATATAAGTCTAAAAATAGCATGAAAATAGAAATAGAAAATATTAGAGCAGAAATCAATGAAATTGAAAATAGGGAAAATAGAGAAAGATCAAAGAAATCTAGGGACACCTGGGTGGCTCAGTCAGTTAAGCATCTGCCTTTGGCTTGGGTCATGATCTCAGGGTCCTGGGATGGAGCCCCGCATCGGGCTCTCTGCTCAGCCGGGAGTCTGTTTCTCCCTCTCACTCACCCTCTGTGCTCTTCCTCTTTCTCTCTCTCTCTCTCCCTCTCTTAAATAAATAAATAAATAAATATCTTTAAAACTGAATAGTTCTATAATTATTAAATAACTTGCATTAGAAATAATAATAATCTTCCTATATTGAAAGCTGCAGGTGCAAAGAACTTCACTGGTAGTTCTACCAACCATTCAAGAAAACAATAATTCCAGCACTACACAAACTGTTATTCCTAATAATAGAATAAGAAGGTACAATTTGCAGCTCATTCATTGAGTCTAACACCTTGTTAACAGAACTTTTTTTTCTGTTAACAGACTCTTAACAAGAGCTGTATAAGAGAGGAAAATTACACGTGCATCTCATTCAAAAGTATACAAGTAAAAGTCCTCACAAAATACCAACCACACACAAAAGGATGATGCATCATTACATTGTGGAGGTACTTCACAAATGGTGGTTTTGTTTCACTTTAAAATTTTACTTAGTGTAATGTACCATATTAAAAAAGGAAAATCATATGATTATTAAAATAGGTGGAATAAAATTATTTGATAAAATTAATAACACATTCATAATAAAAACACTTAGCTAAATACCTATAGGAGGGCGCCTGGGTGGCTCAGTTGGTTGGGCGACTGCCTTCGGCTCAGGTCATGATCCTGGAGTCCCGGGATCGAGTCCCACATCGGGCTCCCTGCTCAGTGGGGAGTCTGCTTCTCCCTCTGACCCTCTTCCCTCTTGTGCTCTCTATCTCTCATGCTCTCTCTCTCAAATAAATAAATAAAATCTTTAAAATAAAATAAAATAAAATAAAATAAAATAAAATAAAATAAAATAAATAAATACCTATAAGAGAACTTCCTTTAATTGAAAGCTGACAGCTACAAAATACACTTTAGGGTGACACACTGAGCAATTTCCACTGAAATCTGGAACAACCCAAAGATGTCCACTACCACCACTTCCATTGATCATTTGTACTGAGGTCCTAACCGGCATGGTAAAGTTTTATTCATTAGAAAGAAAGGAAAAGATGACATTATACATATATTATATGATTATGCACATAAAATACAAAATAATATAGAAATAAATTATCAGAATAAGTAAGTTTAGCAAGTTCTCCGTAATAAAACATAAGAGAATGGAATTTATATGTACCATCAGGAAATAAAAAATGATATTTAAAAAGATAACATCTATGGGGCCATAAAAAATATCAATTATCAGTGTGCCTGGCTGGCTCAGTGGGTGGAGCATGTGACTCTTGTCCTCGGGGTCATAGTTCAAGCCCCAAGATGGGCATAGAACTTACATTAAAATATATATATAATGAAAAAATACATATCAATTTTCTAAAATTAAACATAACAAAACAGGTGAAGACCTCTGTGCAGAATACATCATTGAGAGAAATTAAAGAAGACCTAAATCAATGTTCAGTATATCACATTTATGGTTTGGAAAACTTAATATTTGTAAAATGTCAATTACCCTTAAGTTGATCTATGAATTCAGTGAAAACCTAATCAATGGATCTACACAGATTTTTGTGGCAATTGACAAAATGATTCTAAAATATACATAGAGACACAGAGGCAAAAATGAGGCACTTTTGAAAAAGAAGACTAAAATGTAAGGACTTGAACTACCAGATATCAAAAATAATTATAGAGGGGCGCCTGGGTGGCTCAGTTGGTTGGGCGACTGCCTTCGGCTCAGGTCATGATCCTGGAGTCCCTGGATCGAGTCCCGCATCGGGCTCCCTGCTCAGCGGGGAGTCTGCTTCTCCCTCTGACCCTCTTCCCTCTCGTGCTCTCTCTCTCTCATTCTCTCTCTCTCAAATAAATAAATAAAATCTTTAAAAAAAAATAATTATAGAGTTATAGTAATTAAGGCAGTGCGATATTGGTGTAGGGATAGTAAAATGGACAGAACAGAAAAGAGAAGGTAGAAATAGAGTATAAAGGTTCAGGTCACCAATTTCCAACATGTGCGGAGGGGGGATTCCCACACCAAAAAGCAATTCTCGGGACTCCAGCTGGGAGTCCTACAATTCAACCCAATTCTGACACTATCAACCCAGAGGGCGTGTCAGACCCTCACGAGTTAAGGGCTCAGTCCTACAAGGCTGTCGCACTCCCACTCCCACTCCCAGCTCCAGACGCCATTCGCAAGCCCAGGTGCTTGGGACTAAGCGGCTATAAATCGCTTCTCGGCCTTTTGGCTAAGATCAAGTGTAGTAGAAATCAGAGGTTCCCACCAACTCTTCCTCAGGTTCAATTAATTTGCTAGAGCAGCTCACAGAACTTAGAGAAACATTTTCCTTACCAGATCAGTGGTTGGTTATAAGAGGATGTAACTCAGGAACAGCCAGGCGGAAGAGTGAGGTAGGGCGAGGTCTGGAGAAAGGGCACGCAGCTTCCCTGCCCTCTCCGGGCCACTATTCTCCCCAAATCTCCCCGTGTTCACCAACCCAGAAACCCTCCCGAACCCCTCCTTTTGGGTTTGATGGAGGCTTTGAAACAGAGGCAGGATTAAGTCATTGGCTGGTTCAACTTCTGCCGCTCCCCTCCCCTGAGTCAGGGGGTGGGCTGAAAGTTCCTACCCTCTAATCTTAGTTGGCTCCTCTGGCAACCAGCCCCCATCTTTAGGTTACCCAGGGGCTTTCCAAAAGTGACCTCATTAACATAACAAGACACCTTTATGGTTCTCAGCACTTAGGAAATTCCCAGGGTTTTAGGAGCTCTGTGCCAGAGATAAGAGGGAGGTCAAATATATTCATTATAAATCACAATATCACATAGAACCTTGCATAAATAGATATTTGATTTATGACAAAAATAGCACTGCAGAGTGGGGGAAAGATTAATTTTTTTCTAATGGGGCTGAGACACTTAGTATCCACAGGGAAAAAAATGAAAAAAAAGTTAAACTTACCCTGACTTCCTCGCACACACATCCAGGCATACCTTGGAGGTACTGTGGATTCGGTTCCAGACTAGCACAATAAAGCAAATATCACAATCAAGTGGATCAGGCGAATTTTTTGGTTTCCCAGTGCATATAAAAGTTACGTTTGGGGCACCAGACTGGCTCAGTCAGAAGAGCATTCTACTCTTGATATCAGGTTCGTGAGTTCAAGCCCCACATTGGGTGTAGCGATGATGTAAATATATAAATAAACTTTTAAAAAAGTGATATTTACACTATACTGTAGTCTACTAAGTATGCAATAACACTGTGTCTTTAAGAAGTACATACCTTAATTTAAAAATACTTTATTACTAAAAAATGCTGGGGTGCCTGGCTGGCACAGTGGAACATGGGACTCTTGATCTCAGGGTTGTAGATTTGAGCCCCACGTTGGGTGTAGAGGTTACTTAAAAATAAAATCTTTAGGGGCACCTGGGTGGCTCAGTCAGTTGAGCGTCCAACTCTTGATTTCGTCTTAGGTCATGATCCGAGGGTTCTGGGAGTCAGCCCTCTCTCTTTGCCCCTCCCCCCTGCTCCTGGGCTTGCACAGGCTCGCGCTCTCCCTCTCTCTCTCTCTCTCTCTCTCCAGTGTGCTCTCTCTCTCAAATAAATAAATAAAATCTAAAAAAAATGCAATTATCTTTGAAGTGCAATAAAGCAAAGCACAATAAAACAAGGTATACTTGTACATCAACATACACAGCCCCTCCTCATTATTTACAGATTCTGTATATGCGAATCCATCTGCTCACTAAAATGTATTTCTAATCCCCAAGTCAATACTTGCAGTACTTTGTGAACATTCATGCTCATGGGAAGAGCAGTGGATTTGAGTCACTCAATACATACATTGCCAGGTCACATTGAACAAGGCAATGATCTACCTTCCTGTCTCAGCTCTCATACCATAAACAAGTATTCTCTTCGGTCTGTTGAGTGCCATATTTTTAAATTTTTGGGGGGTGTCTGGGTGGCTCAGTTGGTGAAGCGACTGCCTTCGGCTCAGGTCATGATCCCGGAGTCCCGGGATCGAGTCCCGCATCGGGCTCCCTGCTCGGCAGGGAGTCTGCTTCTCCCTCTGACCCTACCCCCTCTTGGGCTCTCTCTCTCACTCTCTCTCTCAAATAAATAAATAAAATTTTGAAAAAAAAAATTTTTTTTTGCTTGTTGTCGGTGATTTTGCTGTTTAATATGGTCTCCAATGTTGAAGTGATGTCTAATGTTCCTGAGAAGGCTGTGAAGTCCATCACAAAGAAAATATGAGTCTTAATAAGCTTTGTTTAGGCATGAGTGCGGTTGGCCATGAGTTCAAGGTTAATGAAACAATATGGAATATCTAAAAGTAAGAGCAACGATGAGAGGAAAATAAGTGTTTACTTGGGATCAAAGAATTGCAATTTGGGGAGCACAATTCCAGCAGTAGCCAGAAAAGTATCCTACCTGTGGGGTAAAAGCAAGAGGTTTTTATGAAGAAGAGAAAGGAGGGAGGCAATTACATGACTTGGATAGGAGACACAAAATACATTGTCATTGGCACTAACAGGTTAAGCTGCTGGTGACACCCTCCTCAACTATTCTGTCTTCAGAAAGTCCATAAGCAGACTTCAGGAACAATTGCTGCTTCTGGCCCAGCCAAGAGTCTTTTTGCTTGTTCAAGAGTTCATTAGCCATTTGTTTTAGGAAGGAAAATGGAGCTTTTCTCAAAATGGAATCCCTCATGTCCAGAAGTTTTATACAGTTCCACAGGTATATTCAGAAAGAGGAAGAGGAAATTCATCAATCTTTCCATGAGGCAGCTCTGGAAAGTGATAAAGTAATGGCTACAGTGCATGATGAAGCTATGGAAGAGATGGAAAAGTGGCTACATTTGTGGATTGATGAGATGACAACAAGTTAATGAAAGCATAGAGGACAGTTGCGAGACTAAACACCAAAGAAATTTACATTCACATTGCCCAGGGTCAGGAAAATATTAAACTCTGCTTGATTAATGCTGGCTGGCTGGCTTGCATGTTTCAAAAGGCAATATGGTGTGAAAAAAGCTAGACTTGTAGGTGAGGCAGATGGGGAGGTTACGGAAGAATTTTAAAATGTATGTTAAGGGTTATACAGGGAAAGGGTAATGGAAAGAGCAGATTTCCAATGCTGATGAGTCTGGCTGGTTTACAAGGACATTGGCAAATGAACCTATAACACAACTGGTGTTTCAGTTGATAAAAACGTGACCAGCGACTCACAGGAACTTAATCCTGTATTTTTCCTAAGAGCATGGTTCAGCATTGGCTAATTCACTGTTTATGACAGTAGTTATACAGCACAAATACCATGAATAATGAGAATCAAAATCATGAGAAACAAATCAGTAAGAAGACAGACAACGCCTTTGCAGAAAAATGGAACGATTTGCAGTTCCTTCAAAAGAGAGGAATTCCACATACCCAATCGTCATATGAAATGGAGCTCAACCTTATTAGTAATCAGGAAAATATAAATCAAAACCATAATATGAGATCATTACCCACATTCCAGATTGGCAAATTTTTACAATCTGATAATATCCAGTGGTGAAGAGGATATAATTCTAATACTCTGTTGGTGGGAGTGCAAAATTAATAGCCACTTTGGAAAACAGTTGAGAATTATGTAGTAAAACTGAAGACATAGATCATCTCTAGCCCAGAAATTTCACTCTTGAGTAAATACCATAGAAAAGTATATATAGATATCCACCAGAAGACACTGAAAAGAATTTCTAATAGCCCAAATCAGAAATAATCCATAAGCACATTATTGGTGAAGCTAGGAATAATATGTAGTATTTCTTCTCCTGGTGAGTATAAGAACTCTGAATATGGAGGACTATACCCATGTTTTCTGAAACAATTACCATCCTTAAGGCATATATATATATATATATATATATATATATATATATATATATATGAATATATACACACACATATATATATGAAATGTTGGAGCTCAGAGAAGGTTCCAGAGAATGTTAATGTGATCTAGTCTAGTAGTAACTGAGATCTTTTCCAGATTTGCTCTACTTCTTTTGTTTTTTGTTTTTACTATTTTTTAATTAGTCTCTACACCCAACTGGGGCTCAAACCTACAACTCTGAGATCAAGAGTCACATGCTCCTCTGACTGAGCCAGCCAGGTGCCCATGTTCTATTTTTTTTATAATTTTTTTTTTTTTAGGTAGTAGGCTCCACTCACAACACTGAGATCAAGACCTGAGCTGAGATCAAAAAGAGTCTGATGCTTCACTGACTGAGACACGCAAGCATCCCACCCCTGCTCTATTTTTTTTTTGAGAGAGAGAGAGAGAGAGAGCACGTACAAGGGGGTGGGGGTGGGGAGGTGCAGAGGGAGAGGGAGAGAGAAAATCCCAAGCAGGTTCCACACCCAGCATGGAGCCCAACGCAGGGCCTGATCCCATGACGCTGAGATCACAATCTGAGCTGAAATCAATAGATGCTCAACCACCTGAGCCACCCAGGCACCCCACCCCTGATATATTTTTAAAAGAATAAAAATTTTCATTTTCTTAGCTTAAGATTCCATTTAAAATGTTTTAAGTGTATTAGCATATTAAAATCCACACAAAACTAAAGCAACATTCCCCTACTGTTGTTATGTTAATGAGCATCCATTTAAATAACATTTTTGTCACCTATTTAGTGGTGATGAATTAACTTCATTAACGAGGCATATATTAACACATAGCAGAATACCTGAATAGCAGTGGCTCAGATAGAAGTTATCTTCTCTCAGGACAACAAAAATCCAAAAATGAGCAGTTGCACACATTGTTTCAGGTGCTCAACATGCATGAAGAGATTCAGGCTTTTTCTAACTTTCCATTTTACCAGCATTGCCTTGTGGTTGTAAGATGGCGCCTGTACTTCTAGGCGTCACACCTGTGTGTTACAGGCAGAAGACGATAAGGAAGGGTGCCTGGGTGGCTCAGTCCGTTAAGCGTCCGACTTGTGATTCCAGCTCAGGTCATGATCTCATCGGTCCTGAGATCCAGCCCCACACTGGGCTCCCTGCTCAGCGGGACCTCTGCTTGAGGTTCTCTCCCTCTGCCTCCCCCCCCACTCACTTGCTCACGCTTTCTCTCCCTAAAATAAATAAATAAGCCTTTAAAAAAAGAGAGAGAGAGAAGAGGATAAGGAAAGAGGCTGCATTTGTCTTTTCATCAGGAATAAAAATTATTTCTCAGAACACTACTTAGCTTTCCTTTTCTTCGTCTTTCTGGCTAGAAGTATGTCACAAGGTCAGCCTCACTTGCAGGGGAGACTAGAAAACCAAGAATTTATCATTCCAATCTCTGGAGCAGAAGGATGCAGAAGAAAAAGGGTTAAGTAACGACCGTTGTATAAGCCAATATAATGCTGGGTACACTCACCTTACCTACCCCACAGGGTTGTGATGAATGTCAACCTGAAAAATTAAATGGCCAGTTATTTTACCAGCAAAATGAGTGTATTCAGGAATAGCAGAGGAATTGCAATTTGAGACATGCAAATTTTGACAAAACACAGGAAAGTCCAAGAGACAAAGGGAAGGTCAGCTTTTATTAGGTTTTAGGTGTAAATTGGGGAGATTTGTTTTGAACAAAAGTTCACTGGAGAAGAACAAGAGTTTGAAGTTGTGCCAACTTCTCATTGGCTGCAAGCAATGGTCAGTGCATCATTGCTGGGACACAGAGTAATCTTCCTTTTTCTTAAAAGCAGGAGATAAAATTCCTATGTGAAAAATGTCCTTCCTTGTCAAGATAATTCTTATCTTCCTTCCTTCCACGTGTTCTGCAGGCTGCAAGAACTGGTATGTGCATGAGAGCTCCCCCTTTAGGGCTTCCTGACTCCATTTTAAATGAGGTTTCCTTTATTTTCATATGAGGATCAACTGTGAGGCTAGATTTGAAAATCTTTAAAACTTAACCAAATGCTAAACACATATCAGAGATTATTATGCTCTTCTTTTGGAACTAACCGGACTCAAATTATGATTCAATCACTGAGAAAAAGGTCTTCTATGCAAATATTACACTAGATGATATAAATCTACCTATCTATTTTTTATCTATTTTGAACATCAGCTAGCAACTGCTAGCTTGGGACTTTGCTCAGGATAGAATATCTCAACTTAATGAACCAATGTGAAAAATCCCTTTCTTTTCTAGGACATGAATCTGGAAAGCTTGTCATATTATTTATCTCTGACTAAAGTTTCTACTGTGGATAGATGGAAGGCAAAAAGAAGATATTCCCTATAGAAACAGGCAAGGGAAAACTGGCATTGATTTTTGCAAATTAAATTCAGAGTAACTCTCACAGGCTTTGGGTGTATCTAGGTCACTGGGAAAAAAAGACTAACATTTTGCTGACAGGAGAAATATAGTTATTTCTTACACGTGGTTATTAAATGGATTTAGAACCTTTTTATTTTATACCAAGATTATTTCAACCGAGTAGAAACTACCTATATATATGAACAGAATGCCGAAAAATAAATTTGACAACACTATGCATTTAGATCAGTTTTCCATAAGAAACTTGTCGTTAAATTAACTTTAAAATCCCAAATACAATCACTTATCAAAAATTCAAATCATTCAAAAGTGTCAACTACTTCACAAATGATTATGTGGCCTCAGCAGAGCCTAGTGAATTAGTCCGTGGTTATTTCGCTCTTTGAACTCTAAGATCATTCCCAGTAGCAGAAGGGCATTCTAGGAGCTATCAAAGTCATTAGCCTTGGGGCGCCTGGGTGGCTTGCTCATTGTCTGCCTTTGGTTGTGTTCGGCTCCCGCTAGGGTCATGACCCCAGGGTCCTGAGATCCAGCCCCGCATTGGGCTCCATGCTCCACAGGAAGCCTGCTTCTCCCTCTCCCACTCCCCCTACCTGTGATCCCTCTCTCACTGTGTCTCTCTCTGTCAAATAAATAAAATCTTAAAAAAAAAAAGTTATTAGCCTTAATTTTTGACCAAAGTCGTAATTTAGCAATCTCAACATATGAATCCAATGGACTAGAAATGAAAATATCTTAAGATTAAACAATAAAGGTAGCAATAACGTCTTTGATTACTTGACTAGTCAATAAAGTTGTATTAAGCACCTATTATGTGCCAGGCTCTATGCTAGGACTGGGGATACAATGGTGAACAAAAAGTTATGATATTTGCCATGTCTTTTTATGGTACATATAGTCGAAAGTAAAAGACAACTTTATTTATTTTTAAAGATTTATTTATTTATTTTTAATTTAATTTAATTTTTTTTTTAATTTTGTTATGTTATGTTAGTCACCATACAATACATCATTTAGTTTTGATGTGGTGATCCACGATCCATTGTTTTCATATAACACCCACTGCTCCATGCAGTACGTGCCCTCCTTAATACCCATCACCGGGCTAACCCATCCCCCCCCTCCCCCCTGCCCTCTAAAACCCTGTTTGTTTCTCAGAGTCCATAGTCTCTCATGATTCGTCTCCCCCTCTGATTCCCCCCCTTTCAGTTTTCCCTTCCTTCTCCTAATGTCTTCCCTGCTATTCCTCATGTTCCACAAATAAGTGAAACCGTATGATAATTGACTTTCTCTGCTTGACTTATTTCACTTAGCATCATCTCCTCCAGTCCCATCCATGTTGATGTAAAAGTTGGGTATTCATCCTTTCTGATGGCTGAGTCATATTCCATTGTATATATGGACCACAACTTCTTTATCCATTCATCTGTTGAAGGGCATCTCGGCTCCTTCCACAGTTTGGCTATTGTGGACATTGCTGTTATGAACATTGGGGTGCATATGGCCCTACTTTTCACTACATCTGTCTTTGGGGTAATGCCCAGGAGTACAGTTGCTGGGTCATAGAGTAGCTCTATTTTTAAATTTTTGAGGAACCTCCACACTGTTTTGCAAAGTGGCTGTACCAACTTGCATTCCCACCAACAGTGTTAAGAGGGTTCTGCTTTCTCCACAACCTCTCCAACATTTGTTGTTTCTTTCCCTGTCCATTTTTACCATTGTAACTGGGGGTAAAGTGGTATCTCCTCCTGTGGTTTTGATTTGAATTTCCCTGATGGCTAATGATGATGAACATTTTTTCATGTGTCTGTTAGCCATTTGTATGTCTTCTTCAGAGAAGTGTCTGTTCATATCTTCTGCCCATTTTTGACTTGATTATTTGTTTTTTGGGCATTGAGTTTGAGAAGTTCTTTATAGGTCTTGGATACCAGCCCTTTCTCTGTAGTGTCATTTGCAAATATCTTCTCCCATTCTGTGGGTTGCCTCTTTGTTTTGTTGACTGTTTCCTTTGCTGTGCAGAAGCTTTTTATCTTGATGAAGTCCCAAAAGTTCATTTTTGCTTTTGTTTCACCAGCTTTTGGAGATGTATCTTGAAAGAAGTTGCTGTGGACGATGTCAAAGAGGTTACTGCCTATGTTCTCCTCTAGGATTTTGATGGATTCCTGTCTCACATTGAGGTCTTTCATCCACTTTGAGTTTATCTTTGTGAATAGTGTGAGAGAATGGTCGAGTTTCATTCTTCCGCATGTGGCTGTCCAATTTTCCCAGCACCACTGATTGAAGAGACTGTCTTTTTTCCATTGTATGTTTTTTCCTGCTTTGTCAGATTATTTAACCATAGAGTTGAGGGTCCATACCTGGGTTCTCTCTTCTGTTCCATTGGTCTATATGTCTGTTTTTGTGCCAGTACCATGCTGTTTTGGTGATCACAGCTTTGTAATATAGCTTGAAATCGGGCAACATGATGCCCCCAGCTTTGTTTTTCTTTTTCAACATTTCCTTGGCGATTTTGGGTCTTTTCTGGTTCCATACAAATTTTAGGATTGTTTGTTCCAGCACTTCAAAAAATGTTATTGGAATTTTGATCGGGATGGCACTGAAGGTATAGATTGCTCTGGGTAGCATAGACATTTTAACAATGTTTATTCTTCCGATCCATGAGCATGGATTATTTTTCCACCTTTTTGTGTCTTCTTCAATTTCTTTCATGAGTGTTCTGTAGTTCCTAGAGTATAGATCCTTTGCCTCTTTGGTTAGGTTTATTCTGAGGTATCTTATGGTTTTGGGTGCTATTGTAAATGGAATCGTTTCTCTAATTTCTCTTTCTACAGTTGCATTGTTAGTGTATAAGAAAGCAACTGATTTCTGTGCGTTGATTTTGTATCCTGCCACATTACTGAATCGCTGTATGAGTTCTAGTAATTTGGGGGTGGAGTCTTTTGGGTTTTCCACATAAAGTATCATGTCGTCTGCGAAAAGAGAGAGTTTGACTTCTCTGCCAATTTGAATACCTTTTATTTCTTTTTGTTGTCTGATTGCTGTTCCTAGGGCTTCTAGTACTATGTTGAACAAGAGTGGTGAGAGTGGGCATCCTTGACGTGTTCCTGATCTTAAGGGAAAGGCTCTCCGCTTTTCCCCATTGAGGATGATACTCGCTGTGGGTTTTTCATAGATGGATTTTATGAACTTGAAGAATGTTCCCTTTATCCCTATACTCTGAAGAGTTTTAATCAGGAAAGGATGCTGTATTTTGTCAAATGCTTTTTCCTCATCAATTGAGAGGACCATATGGTTCTTCTCCCTCCTCTTATTAATGTGTTCTATCACATTGATTGGTTTGCGAATGTTGAACGACCCTAGCATCCCGGGGATAAATCCCACTTGGTCGTGGTGGATGATCCTTTTAATGTATTGTTGGATCCTATTAGCTAGGATTTTCTTGAGGATTTTGGAATCCATATTCATCAGGGATATCAGTCTGAAATTCTCCCTTTTGATGGGGTCTTTGCCCGGTTTGGGGATTAAGGTAATGCTGGACTCATAGAATGAGTTTGGAAGTTTTCCTTCTGTTTCTGTTTTTTGAAACAGCTTCAGGAGAATAGGTATTATTTCTTCCTTGAATGTTTGGTAGAATTCCCCAGGGAATCCATCAGGCCCTGGACTCTTGTTTTTGGGAGATTTTTGATCACTGCTTCAATCTCGTTACTGGTTACGGGCCTATTTAGGTTGTCAATTTCTTCCTGTTTCAGTCTTGGCAGCTTATAGGTTTCCAGGAAGGCCTCCATTTCATCCAGATTGCTCAGTTTATTGGCATATAGTTGTTGATAATAATTGCTAATAATTGTTTCTATTTCCTTGGTGTTAGTTGTGATCTCTCCCCTTTCATTCATAATTTTATTAATTTGGGTCCTTTCTCTCTTCTTTTGAATAAGTCTGGCCAGTGGTTTATCGATCTTATTAATTCTTTCAAAGAACCAACTTCTAGTTTCGTTGATCTGATCTACTGTGTTTCTGGTTTCTAATTCATTGATCTCTGCTCTAATCTTAATTATTTCTCTTCTAATGTGTGGCATAGCCGTCGTTTGTTGCTTTTTCTCTAGTTCTTTAAGGTATAGAGTCAGTTGGTGAATTCGGGATTTTTCTATTTTTTTTTGAGTGAGGCTTGGATGGCTATGTATTTCTCCCTTAGGACCACCTTTGCAGTATCCCATAGGTTTTGGACTGATGTGTTTTCATTCTCATTGATTTCCATGAACTGTTTAAGTTCTTCTTTGATTTCCTGGTTGACCCAAACATTCTTGAGCAGAGTGGTCTTTAGCTTCCAAGTGTTTGAATTTCTGCCAAATTTTTTTCTTGTGATTGAGTTCCAGTTTTAAAGCATTATGGTCTGAGAATATGCAGGGAATAATCTCAGTCTTTTGGTATCAGTTGAGACCTGATTTGTGACCCAGTATTTGGTCTATTCTGGAGAAAGTTCCATGTGCGCTCGAGAAGAATGAGTGTTCTGTTGTTTTAGGGTGGAATGTTCTGTAAATATCTATGAAGTCCATCTGGTCCAGTGTATCATTCAAAGCTCTTGTTTCCTTGTTGATTTTCTGCTTAGATGATCTGTCTATTGCTGAGAGTGGAGAATTGAGGTCTCCTACAATTAACGTGTTGTTATCAATATGACTCTTTATTTTGGTTAACAGTTGGCTTATGTAGATGGCTGCTCCCATGTTGGGGGCATAGATATTTACAATTGTTAGATCTTCTTGTTGGAGAGACCCTTTAAGAATGATATAGTGTCCTTCTGTGTCTCTAATTACAGACTTAATTTATACAATCTAATTTGTCTGATATAAGAATTGCTACCCCAGCTTTCTTTTGAGGTCTGCTGGCATGGAAGATGCATCTCCATCCCTTCACTTTCAGTCTGGGTGTATCTTTAGGTTCAAAATGAGTCTCTTGTAGGTAGCATATGGATGGGTCCTGTCTTTTTATCCAATCTGCAACCCTGTGATGTTTTATGGGAGCATTTAGGCCATTCACGTTGAGAGTGATTATTGAAAGATATGAATTAATTGTGATCATGTTGCCTGTGAAGACGTTGTTTTTGTAGGTTGTCCCTGTAAATATCTGTTGTATATCACTCTTGCTGTCTTTCTCCTTTTATAGAACCCCTCTTAATATTTCTTGCAGGGCCGACTTAGTGGTCACATATTCTTTCAGTTTCTGCCGGTCGTGGAAGCTCTGCCTCTCTCCATCCATTCTAAATGAAAGCCTTGCCGGATAAAGTATTCTTGGCTGCATGTTCTTCTCATTTAGTACCCTGAATATGTCTTGCTGGGCCTTTCTGGCTTGCCAGGTCTCTGTGGATAGGTCTGACGTTATTCTGATGTTCCTCCCCCTGTACGTAAGGAATCTCTTCCCCCTAACTGCCCTTAAGATGGTTTCCTTGGTTCTAAGATTTGCGAGTTTTACTATTACATGCCGGGGTGTTGGCCTGTTTTCCTTGATCTTGGGAGGGGTCCTCTCTGCCTCTAGGACACGAATGTTTGTTTCATTCCCCAGATTAAGGAAGTTCTCAGCTACAATTTGCTCAAATACATCTTCTAGTCCTCTCTCTCTCTCCACTCCCTCCGGGATTCCAATAATTCTGACATTGGAACACTTCATGGTGTCACTTATTTCTCTGATTTTATTTTCATGGATTCTGAGTTGTTTTTCCCTGGCCTCCTCTTTTCCCTTTTATCTATGAAATTGTCTTCCAGGTCGCTTATTCGTTCTGCCTCACTTACCCTAGCTGTTAGATTATTTAGATTGGATTGGATCACATTGATAGCATTTTTAAGTTCTGCCAATTCAGCTTACATTTCTGCCCTTAGAGACTCTATGTTGCCATTAATTGATTTCTCCATTCTAGCCACTGTTTTCACAATTGCTAGCCTGAATTCCATCTCCAACATCTTGGTTATATCTGCATCCATTTGTAAATCTGTGGCATAAGTCATAATCTCTGAGTCTTTTCTATTTTGGGGGCTCCTCCTCCTAGTCATTCTGTTGATGGGTGGTTGAGGGAATGTATAGAGTCCAAATTATTGACCAGAACCCAAGCTAGATGCACCTGTTTTCTAGGGACCTTAGGGTTGGTGGCCTCTTGTTTTCCTAGCCTGTCTTCTGGGGGAGGGGCCTGCTGCACTGTTACTCAGGCAACCTTGTTTGGGCGGAGTTGCCCTGCCCCCCCCCCCCACCCAGGTGGCAGGGGATGGGCTCCGCGGGAATCAGTTTTGGGGGCTTTTGTTCTCTGGCAGCTTTCCATGTCTCTTCCAGGAGTCAGAGCAGAAGAGACCACTTCCAACCCTCTGCCTCAGAGCAGACAGACCGCAGTCTGTTCTTCAGTGAGCTCTCCAGGCCACACCGTCTGTTTCTGTCTGTGCTGCTATCAACTGCAGCGGCCTGGGGTATGCCCTCCTCTGCAGTGCCCCCAGTCCTGCCTCCAGGTCGGGGCACGCCTCTGCCCTTTGTGCTTCTAAAACCACCAGCCGCTCCCAGTTCACCTGCGCGACCCCACCGCTCCGGGTTTCTGCCCAGGAGGCTGCCCTAAAGTCCTTTCTCTGCTGCCACCGGTCTGCGCGTCTGTGCCAAGTCCCCAGCAAGGGAGGCTGTCACTCACCGGCGGTGCAGGATCCCCACGGCCAGGCTCCCTCCTGCTGCCGTTTATCCTCTGATATCTGCCCGCAGAATCAGGGCTCCCCACTTCCTACCTCGAAACCAACCGCCTGCAGTATTCTGTTTGTAGAGATCCAGATCTTCTTACATCTCAGTCTTGTTTCGTGGGTGCTCAGAGTGGTCTGGTAGATACCCAGCTCAATTCTAGGGACCAGTTGAAATAGGTTCCCCTATTCCTCTGCCATCTTTCCTTCCCCCCTCTATTTATTTATTTATTTATTTATTTATTTATTTATTATTAATTTTTAAAGATTTTATTTATTTATTTGACAGAGAGAGAGACAGCGAGAGCAGGAACACAAGCAGGGTTAGCAGGAGAGGGAGAAGCAGGCTTCCCGCTGAGCAGGGAGCCTGATGTGAGACTTGATCCCAGGACCCCAGGATCATGACCTGAGCCGAAGGCAGATGCTTAACGACTGAGCCACCCAGGCACCCCTATTTATTTATTTTTAAAGAGAGAATACACAAGGAGGGGAAGAGGCAGAGGGAGAGGGAGAGAGAGGATCTTCAAGCAGACTCCTCGCTGAGCAGGGAGCCTGACTCAGGGCTTGATCCCAGGACCCTGAAATCATGACCTCAGCTGAAATCAGTAGTCAGCTGTTCAATGGCTGAGCCACCCAGGCACCGTGTAAAAGGCAACTTTTTAAAAAAGATTTTATTTATTTATTTGAGAGAGAGACAGGGAGAGCATGAGAGGAGAGGAGGGGCAGAGGGAAAAGGAGAAGCAGATTCCCTGCTGAGCAAGGAGCCCAATATGGGGCTCCATCCCAGGACCCAGAGAGCATGACCTGAGCCAAAGGCAGGTGCTTAACCGACTGAGCCACCCAGCTGCCCCTAAAAGACAA
This sequence comes from Zalophus californianus, assembly GCF_009762305.2. Classification (NCBI taxonomy): domain Eukaryota; kingdom Metazoa; phylum Chordata; class Mammalia; order Carnivora; family Otariidae; genus Zalophus; species Zalophus californianus. Next base: position 8,797,430 of record NC_045612.1, read on the forward strand.
CTTTTAAGCATATACTTAAATGAGATCATCTTTAAGTGCTTAACACAATACCTGGCATATACAATCATTCAACAAATGTCAGCTACTACTACTATTACTGACACAAAAATAAACATATACATAGATAAATAAACTAAAAAAAACAAATAAATGCAAAGTTCTATGCAAGCATAAAGCTGGAGGACTAAATCGATTTCGGAGAAGTCAGAAAATGCTTCCTAAAAGATCTGATATTTAAACCAAGTTCTGAAGGGTAAGCAGGCATTAACTCAGCAAAAAGGAGACATATACCTTATTAGTTTCTAAAATGAACACCATACGCAGATTGCTGTATTCACTGATTGCTAAAAATACCTTATAGTTATAAGCTAATAACTTTTCTCAAGTCAATATCCCTCATTAAAAAGTGCTCTCCCTCTAGTTTTCCACCAATTATGATATCATTTCTTTTTCCAGCTTAAATCTGTCAAATTACTCTGCAAAATCCCGCCCTCTTCAAAAAATGACATTTGGTCTTAATCATTAATTATTTAGGAGCTAAGATATCTAGAGTGTACCAACAGATGTGGTACAATATTAAATAAGTCTTATATATGTACAATTAGAGCCCAGAAGAAAGACAGAAAAGGACAGAAAAAAAAATATTTGAAGAAACAATGGTTAAAGATTTTCCAAAATCGGTTACAGCAAACAAGAGATGCAAGAAACTCAGAGAATAAACGCACACAAAAACCCTAAACAAACATTGGTATATCATATTTAAAGTGCTGAAAAACAAAGCAACTACCCATTTCAGCTCCAGCATGTAAAGAGCTTGGAAATCATCACTCCCCTACATACAAGAAAAACACTGAAGAAACTAAAAACCCATGACTTTTCTTGGAACCATCAGAGAATAGAAGTTGAGGGTCAAACTGTATCCTAAAATCTGGACAGAAAGGTGAATACAGAGAACAATGGAGATCATTTTCCTGGGATCAGAAGCCAGTAGAGACATAAACTAGTAAGAACACTTAAATAGTAACTTCGAGAAATTATTGGATGCAGTGTATAGTTGAATTTGAGAGGGAGAAACTCTTGTGGGCTGCAGTCATAGAGAGGCCTCCAAAAACTTTTGTGAATTTGACCTCCAGGAATCCCATCAGGTCCTCATGTTAAAGAGCCAAAAAAAAAAAAAAAAAAAAAATAGTTCCTTCACGTCTCTGGCAGGGAGTGAGGGAAGTAACCAAAACCCAACTCTATGTTGTCTTTAAGATATCTACTCTAAAGATACAGGTTAAGAGCAAATACATGGAGCTCTTCCCTTAGCAGCCTGAGGTGATCTCTGAAAAGGGTTTGCTATTCACTTGACCCAGAGAACCCTACAAATCATACAAATCAGGAGGTTCAAATCTTGGTGTTCATTTTAAGAACACATGTGAAACTGCCCAGGTCATCAAGGGTGTGCAGATCCAAAAAGCCACCAAGTACCTGGAGGACATCACTTTGCAGAAGCAATGTGTACCATTCCGTTGCTACAATGGTGGAGTTGGTAAATGTTCCCAGGCCAAACAGTGGGGCTGAACTCAGGGTCGGTGGCCCCAAAAGAGTGCAGAATTTGTACTATGCATGCTTAAAAATGCAGAGTCATGCCGAACCTCAGGGTTTAGATGTAGATTCTCTGGTCATTGAGCATATCCAGGTAGACAAAGCCCCCAAGATTGGCATGGAATTTACAGGGCTCATGGTCGGATTCACCTACATGTGTGCTCCCCCTGCCACACTGACATGATCCTTACAGAAAAAAAAACAGATTGTTTCTAAACCAGAAGAGGAAGTTACACAGACGGAAAAGATATTCCAGGAGAAGATGAAGAAACAAAAATTCAGAGCCCAGGAATAAATTCTGCATAAAATAAATGCAAATAAAAGTTTAAAAAAAGCAAGTATATGGAGAAAGATATAGCATGCTAGCATTAAGAGAAAGGAAGTTGGAGTAGCTATATTAATTTTAGGTTAGACAGTGCTGACTTTGAAAACAAGAAAAAATTATGAGGGATAAAGAGAGTGGATACATAATCATAAAAATGTCAATTTTCTAGGGAGACATAGAAATACTTCATGTGCGTGTATCTTAACAATAGAGCATCAAAATATAAGGATCAAAAGCTGATAGAACTGAAATGAAAAATAGACAAATCAACTACTATACTTCAGCACTCATCTTTCAGTAAGAATATAGTTGACCTGAAGAGCACTATCAGTCAAACTGATCTAATTGACATTTATACAATGCTCTACCCAGCAACTGCAAAATACATATTCTTCCCAAGCTCACACAGAACATTCAACAAGACAGATCACATCCTGGACCATAAAACACACCTTAACAAATTTAATATAAATTACACTAATTATGTTCTCAGATAATAAAATTAAACTAGAAATCAGTAACAGAATGGCACTTGGAAAAGTTCCAAATGTTTAGAAGTTAACACATTACTAAATAAAGTATAGGCCAAAGAAAAAGTCTCAAGAGAAATTTTAAAGTATTTTAAACCAAATGAATATGAAAATACAACCTATCACAATTTGTGAGATACAGTGAAAGCAGTGCTTAAAAAGATGTTTATAGCATTGAATGCATATATTAGAAAAGAAGAAAGATCTATAATTTTTTAACATTTTATCTATTTATTTGAGAGAGAGAGAGAGCACCAGTGGGAAGAGGGGCAGAGAAAGAGGGAGAAGCAGACTCCCCACTGAGCATGGAGCCTGATGTGGGGCTCGATCCCAGGATCCCGAGATCATGACCTGAGCCGAAGTTAGATACTTAACCGACTGAGCTGCCCAAGCATCCCAGGAAGATCTGTAATCTATAACTAGGCTTGCACTATAGGAAGCTAGAGAAAAAAGAGCAATTAGAATGTAAAACAAGCATAAGAAAGGAAATAATGAAAAATAGAATAAAAATCAATAAATCAAAGATAGCCAAATAATAGAGAAAAATCAAAGAAATCAAGAGCTGGTTCTTTGAAAAGTTCAATAAAATTGATAAGTATCTTCCATGTTAACCAAGAAGAAAAAGACAGGATACAAGATACCAACACCAGAAATGAAAAGAGGGGTCATTACTATTGATCCCAATTAACATACATAGAACTTTCCATTATGATGGTGGGGAATCTGCCTGGGTTTTATTTTTACAATACTTTGGACACATAAAATGATGGGGAAAACAAAGAAAGATGAAGGTAACTGTTACCTTTTATAGTAGTACTAATCAACTGGAAAAATGGGTAAAAGAACCTATTGAAAATAGAAACAAGCAACAAAGAATATCAAGAAAAGTTCAGGGAAAGTACTGTGTAAAGTGCAAAAATTTACATTGAAATCAATTAACTTATTTAACAAACATGTATTGCATACTTACTATATGTCTGACACCATTAGAATTGCTTGGGTTATAGCAGAGAATAAAACATTCAAACATCTCGGGGCACCTGGGTGGCTCAGTTGGTTAAGCGTCTGCCTTTGGCTCAGGTCGTGATCCCAGTGTCCTAAGATTGAGTCCTGCATCGGGCTCCCTGCTCTGCAGGGAGCCTGCTTCTCCCTCTGCCTCTCTCTCTCTCTGTCTCTCATGAATAAATAAATAAAATTTTTTTAAAAAAACACTCAAACATCTCTACCCCCATCGACTCTACATTATATTGAAGAAGAGAGATAATAAACTACAAACATAAAAAGTAAGAAAATTATGTAATATATTAGAATTTGATTACTGTTGGAATGTTTGGGTGGCTCAGTCGGTTAAGTGTCTGCGTTTGGCTCAAGTCATGTTCCCAGGGTCTTGGGATTGAGTCCCCATTTGGGCTCCTTGATCAGTGGGGAGCCTGCTTCTCCCTCTGCCTGCCACTCCCCCTGTTTGTGTGCTCGCTCCCTCTCTCTCTCTGACAAATAAATAAAATCTTAAAATAAAAGGATTTGATGACTATTGTGGAAAACGACAAAATATTGAGGGAGATAAAAGAATAGAGATATGACTACATAGTGTATAAAGTGGTATATAAGGTGGTCAGGGTTGGCCTCATTGTGAGGTTGCGATTTCAGCAAAAACTAGATCTTAGGGACAAAGTAATACAGATATCTGGGGGATGATCTTTCACAGTGGAAGAAATATGGCACAGGCCCTTACAATGAGAGCCTTCTAAGACAGTCAAGTTCAATGCAGCTCAAGAAGAGTAAATTAAAATAGAGATTAGGTCAAACATGTAACAGAGGATCAGACCAAATAAGTTTGTTGGACCTTGTGGGATTTGACTTTACCTTGAATGAAAAGAAAAGTCATCAAAGAGTTTTTGGGAAGAGCATTAACACAATATAGTTTTAAAGGGATTATCCTGGCTATTGTGTTGATTATAGACTATACAGAGCCAAGTGTAAGATATGGGGGGAGTCCCGGTAGGAGGCAATTTCTAAGATTTTGACCTGAGCAACTGAAAGGATGGAGTTGCTGGGGTGCCTGGCTGGCTCAGTCGGTAGAGCATGCAACTCTTGATCTCAGGGTTGTGAGTTCGAACCTCACGTTGGGGGTAGAGATTACTTTAAAAAATATTTTAAAAAAATAAAATAAAAAGATGGAGTTGCTAACAATTGAAATGGAGTAAGCTTTAGGTAAGCTTCAGGTGGAGCAGACTCATAAGGGATGTATCAGGAATTCAATCTGCAACATACTGAATTTAAGAAGCCTGTTAGACATCCAAGTGGTGATATAGAGTAAGCAGTTGTTATACTAATTTAGAGATGGAGAAAGTGGTCCAGCCAAGATATATATGTTTGGGAGTTGTCAGCCTATAGATGGTATTTTAAAGTCTTACATCTAGGTAATATAATCAAAGAAGAAAGAGAAGACCAAAGCCTTAGTATACTCAAAATTTAGAAGTCAAAGAGAAGAGGGAGAACTGACAAAAGAGACTGAGAAGGAAAAACCAATAAGGCAGGAGGAAAATGAAGGGAGTAGAATAGAATGCTCAAGGATTGAGTCCGTGAGTACATTTAACACTCTTTGGGAAGACCCAGTGTTGCAAAAATGTTCATTTTTTTTTCCCCCAAGTGCATTACAGTTTTAAGGCAAGAAAATAGGGAGAGACTAAAAATTCCGAAGTATTTTTCCCAAAACTTTTTATTTTGAGAAGTTGCAAAAACTACTCCAGTGAATACCTGTATAACTTCACTTAGACTCACCAATTGTTAATGGCATGCCTGATTTTGTTTCTCTTTTTGCTGACTTGTTTGAAAATAAATTACATACTTCTTGACACTTTGCCCTTAAATACTTCAGCCTGTACTTCCTAATAATAAAGACATTTCCCTACATACTGAAGAAAGTCACCATAAATTCAATACCATCTAATCAATAGTTTATATTCATATTTTCTCAATTATCTCCAGAATTTTCATTTATAGCTATTTAATTTTTCAATCCAGGATTGAATCAAGGCTCATATTTTGCATTTGATTGTTTTATCTCTTTAGTCTCTTAATCTAGACTAGTATCCCTGACTTTATTTTTCCTATGATACTGATAATTTTGATCCTATGATACTCCATCTCCATTCCTTTGAATGTTCCATATTCTGGATTTGTTTGTTTCCACATTAGTAGATTCAGGTTAAACATGCTGACAACGATTTTATATGAGTGATTTTCTGTATTTCTTATATCACATCAGAGAGGCACATAATGTCAAATGTCCCATATTAGTGGTAATAATTTTGAATATTGGATTAAAATAGTGACTACCAATTCTCTCCATTTTAGCGGCACTTCTATTTCTTTGTAATTAATAAGTAATCTTTGGGGTGATATTCAAGACTATGTGAATATTGTGCTGCTTAGTAACATTTCACCCACTTGGAATCTTTTGAGATACTTGACTGAATGAATTATTACATTGGAAATTGCACAGTGGTGATTTTAAAATTCTCTTGTCATTTCTTATACATTTATTAGTTGGCATAGGTACAAAGGAGATTTTCCTTCTCGTCCCCCTTCTCTCACAGTTTTTTAAGGTATCATGATGGATTCGTGTTTTCTTTTAATCCATATGTTTTATTCCATTACCATAAGTATTCTTTTTGAAGTCAGTAGAATATAATGAGCATATGAAAATGCATTGTTAGAGCTCACACAGTGTCACCACTTTAAACTGAGATAAATTCCAAAAAACTAATGAAGGCCTTTTCAAGAACAGTCACTAAAAGATCAAACTTTTATTTAGCATGAGATAAAACACTTACCAGATATATCAAAAGACAAAATATGTGGCTTGGAGTCTTTGGAGAGAAGTAGACACTTGAGGGAAAAATTAATATGGAAATGCAACTTACACCACAAACACATAAAAAGTTCATGTAGGGAAATATACATAAGATTTTTAAGGTTAAAATAATTTGCAGAATATGGGGTGCCTGGCTGGCTCAGGGTGCAGCATGTGACTCTTGATCTCGGGGTTGTAGTTCTGAGCCCAACATTGGGTGTAGATATTACTTTAAAAAAATAATTTGCAGAATAGTACACACACACACAATGATCTTATTATAAGAAGAGAATCAACAATAACATTCCTGTGTACTTACATGAGAATAAATTACATTCCTGTGTATATGAATTTGCACAACTGTGCACTAATTTATTTGAGCATGGCGAAAGAGGCTCAAGGATATATAGCTGGCTATTAACTTCGGGTACATTGGGGTGAGTATAGTGGGTTGTAATAATGGGAAAGTTTTGACCAGAAGCAGAATAGAGAAACATAATTACTTATCCGCATTTATTTATTTATTTGTTTGAGAGAGACAGAGTGTGTGAGTGGCAGAGGGGGTGGGTAGAGGGAGAGGGAGACAAGCAGACTCCCCGCTTGAGCTGGGAGCCCGACATGGGGCTCAATCCCAGGACCCCAAGATCATGACCTGAGCCGAAATGAAGAGTCAGACACGTGAGTGACTGAGCTACCCAGGGGCCCCTGCACTTATTTTTGCAGCTTTGCAAGCAACAATGACCATGTAATCCTGTTGAAATAAAAATATTAAATGAAAAAAATATATTTTAAAGTGAGTAAAATATTGGATTATCATTTTTTGTGATCTTACATAGGGTAATCTCTTCCACTTCAAGTGTCCTTTTATGCAACCAAAAAAAATCACTAATAATAAAAAGAACAATAGCAGCGTCCAATTATTCATCACTTCCAAGGGCTCAGGTACTGTGATTCATGCAGTTATCTGGATTGTCAAATTTTATTTACACCACAGTGATTTGTAACAGAAACTACTATTACTATATTATAGAGTTGTTGAAAAGATAAATGCTCACATATATGCTTTAATCACATAAACTGATAATCAGTATATTAATTAAAGGGGCATAGTACCCTGAAAGTGTTTTACCGAATAACAATACATGATAATATGCTGTATGCTTATGCAGGGGCCTACATATTTACCACTTAATAAGAAAATAAAGTCATCCTACTAACTTTTTGCTTTTAACTTTCGCTTCCTTTTATTCTTCCACAGTGAAGACTCACTAGTAAGTTTAGGTTTTATGATGCTTATGCAGGGGCCCACATATTTACCACTTAATAAGAAAATAAAGTCATCCTACCAACTTTTTGCTTTTAACTTTCGCTTCCTTTTATTCTTCCACAGTGAAGACTCACTAGTAAGTTTAGGTTTTATGAATAGGCTCTACCGTGCACACTAAGCAGTTTACCTGAGAACCTTTATCATAGTTGAGATATAAAACCCAGTTATATAAGAAAGGGACTGGCTGGCTGAAGAAGAGGGAATCAGTGCTAGAAGTATATCTACTGTCTAATTTGTTCTGTGTGACAAAACACAGTATTAGCTGAATATGATTTATTGAAATAGGAATTGTTAAAATAATACAAAGCTTCAAACACATAGGTGATATTAGAACTATCTACCCAGAGAAAGCTAGCGAAACATCAGAAAAAAATAATAAATTACAAGGTAATTCAGAAAAGTGTATAGACAGAGAAAAGGTATAAAATATTTAATAGTAATAATTTTTTGTAAATGACAATAACAAGGCCACTTACCAGAAAGAAAAGGCAAAATACTCAGAAATAGGTGAATCATGATTTGTTAAAACCTATGTAACTTTAGATGGAAATAATCATCTTCCTGGAAAGGATGAATCTTGGTGAAACTGGGTTGATTTCTGTATAACTAGTTGATCTTTTGATACTTAAATTAAAATTCCAATGTGTCTTTATTGCTTATTTGAAAAAAAGTTATTTGATGAAATATTACCTATATGAATATGGTTAGGGTTAGTCAAGATTAACCACTGGAAAAAAAACAAAAATAAAAATCTCTGATATATTAATTAGGAAATCATGTGGCAAAATTGCAAGGAATAAAAGGGTGGGTCTGGTTCAAAATTTGGAAAGCAAGAGAGAGACCTCTCTCTCGTGGGAGAAGTGGGAGAAGACCAACATGTAAAATAGTACTGAATGAAATTCACAGGAAGGTTAGTACTGATTAAAGAAGTATGGCATGAAAGGTATGTGTTTATGAGGGTTGAGGATTATTATTTTTTATTATGTAAGTTTGCATTTTCCATTAAGCAATGTGAGAAAGGGTTACCCTTGTTATTTATAATATCAATGTGACAAACATACACATATAAATATATACAATGTATTTGTGTATGAGTGCATGCTTGTGTGTGTTAACCATAGAACAGACTCTGAATGTAAAACTTTAAAACAATCACTTTTGCATTCCATAAAAATACGATAATTGTTGGGCGCCTGGGTGGCTCAGTCATTAACCGCCTGCCTTCGGCTCAGGTCATGATCCCAGGGTCCTGGGATCAAGCCCCGCATCGGGCTCCCTGCTCTGCGGGAGGCCTGCTTCTCCCTCTCCCACTCCTCCTGCTTGTGTTTCCCTCTCTCGCTGTGTCTCTCTCTGTCAAATAAATAAATAAAATCTTTTAAAAAAATACGATAATTGCTCTAAAATTAAAAAGGAAAATTATTATTTTTACTTAATCAATACATACCAAGCAAGGTGCTTAGCAATATATATCACTCAAAAAAGCCAAGCAAACCACTAAAAATTGAGGTCTACCAGTAAGACACTTCAGTAAGAAAGACAGAGAGCGGGAAAAATTAATGGTACCCCAAAGACATCAGAGGGGGAACTAAGGAGAGATAAAAAAATTACGATGTTTTTAGTAAAAATTCAGCCCCAAATGCCAGGCTTACCTCTGGGTTTCTGTTGGTTCACAAACTGGGCCCTACACGAGAAAGAGGCAGGCCACCCCAGATGTAGGTGGCAAGTTTAACCAGCAAGGGAACTTATCTGCAAGGTTTATCTTGGCAGCAGCAAGACGGATCTCTGGACCACCCACCAGAATCCTAAAAGTTTATATAAAAGCCTTAACTGCGTTCAGTCACATCTACCATCCAAGTGGTCTCAACAACACATTGCTCTCTCAATGCGGCATCCTCGAATATGATTCCCACTATGGGAAGGGTAGGCAGAGTGTACATTTCCAGGACAGGGGAGGGGGGGGCCTCCCATTGTCCTGGGTCAGCTCCTAGGTCAATCAGAGGTCATGTCCTCCTGATGACCTCCTCCAAATTTAGCTTTGGTTTTGTTTGGCAACATTAGTTGTTCTCATTGAGAAAGTTGGCCTAAATTACCTAGTCTGTGATTACGCCAAAGGAAAGTCCATATTTAGTGTTTTAGATAGCTTATGTTCACTTCATTTTCACAACAAATGTATAATCTATAAATTAAAATCTATAATTCCCTATTAAATATTTTATTATGATTAAATACAGCACAAAATGAACAAAGTATTTTGATGCTTTCATTGTGAAGCAAATCAACAAATAAAAATGTTCTTTTGACTGTACAGATAAATATAATGTGTATATATAAATAAACATGAGTGGGTTTTTTAAAGCATGGAGTAGTATGTGGAAGGGTATATATCAGGATGTTTGCCATAAGTACACTGGGGTGCTAATTACAATCAGAAAGGCAATGAGGGACATTAATAATTTCCCTGAACCTAATTTTGTACTACATCTCTAGGAACAATAACCAGATATTTTTTAAATAAATAAGTGTAGGAGAAAAAGCATGTTTAATAAATATCTTAGGACCCTTACCTTTTTTCCAGCTTCATTGAGATATAATTGAGAAATAAAAATTGTATATATTTAAGGTATACAATATAATGTTTTACATTATGAAATGATTATCATAATCAAGCTAATTAATCACAGTTACCTCACAGTTACCATTTTTTTAATCTGTGAGAACAATTAAGATTTATTCTCAGCAAAGTTCAAGTATGCAATACAGTATTATTAACCTATAGTCACTGTGTTGTACATTAGATCTCCAGAATTTAATCATCTTATAACTGAAACTTTCTACTTTTTGATGAACATCTTCCCATTTCCTCAACTCTCCAGTTCCTGGCAATCACCATTCTATTCTCTGCTTTTATGAGTTCAACTTATTTAGGTTCCACATATAAGTGAGATCATGCAGTATTTGTCCTTCTGTGTCAATCTTATTTCACTTAGCATAAAGTTGTAAAGATCGATTCATGTTGTCACAAATGGCAGGATTTTCTTCTTTCTTGGCTGAATAATATATATCACGTATATGTATCTATGTATGATCATATATATCACATATATATATCACAAACAGGATATCAAAATATTGGAGTTAGCAGACATGAATCGTAAAATAATTTTTATTACTATGTCTAATATTACAAGAGAAAAACAATTCAAGAGAGAATTAAAAACACAGAAAAAGTGTCAAATGGAAATTTTAGACCTAAAAACACAAACTTAACAGATGGTTTTAACCACAGATCAGAAACAGAAGAAAGGGAAACTAATAAACTGGAAGAAAATATCCAGACAGAAGCATGCAGACACTTCATTAAAGAGAATTAATGGATGACAAGTGAACAGATGAAAAGATGTTCAACACCATTAGCCATGAGTAAAACGCAAATTAAGACTACAATGAGAGATCATTATGCACTATTAGAACAGCTAAGTTAAAAAACAATGATGAGGGGCGCCTGGCTGGTTCAGTCAGAAGAGCATGTGACTCTTGATCTTGGGGTCATGAGTTTGAACACCACACTGGGTGCAGAGATTACATAAAGACAAATAAATGAATAAATAAAACTTAAAAAAAAACAGTGATGATATCAAGTGCTAGTGAGGATATAGAGAAACTGGATCTCTCATATATTGCTGGAGGGAATGTAAAATGGTACAGCTGCTTGGGAAAATAGTTTGGTAGATAATTTTAAAACTGAATATACACTTACCACATGACTCTTCGATTGTACTCCTCAGCGTTTATCCCAGAGTAATAAGAATTTGTCTGCAAAAAGGTTATACATGAATGTTCATAGCAGCTATATTTATAATAATCAAAAAGTGGAAATAACACAGATGTCTATAATGCATGAATGGTTAAACAAACTGGTACATTCATACTATGGAGTGCTACTCAGCATTAAAAATGAATGAACTGGAGAGTTTGGGTGGCTCAGTTGGTTAAGTGTCTGACTTCGGTTCAGGTCATGATTCTGGGGTCCTGGGATTGAGCCCTGAGTTGGGCTCTGTGCTCAGTGGGGAGTCTGCTTCTTGCCTTTTCCCTCTCCCTTTGCCCCTCCCCCACTCATGTGCTCTCTTTTTCTCAAATAAATAAATAAAATCTTTAAAAAATGTTTTAAAAATGAATGAACTACTGATACACATGTTAGATGAGCTTAAGATTATTACACTGAGTCAAATGTAGGGATCCGAAGGGGTACGTGCACCCCAATGTTTATAGCACCAATGTCCACAATAGCCAAACTGTGGAAAGAGCCAAGATGTCCAACAACAGATGAATGGATAAAGAAGATGTGGTATATATACACAATGGAATATTATGCAGCCATCAAAAGGAATGAGATCTTGCCATTTGCAATGACGTGGATGGAACTGGAGGGTGTTATGCTGAGTGAAATAAGTCAATCAGAGAAAGACATGTATCATATGACCTCACTGATATGAGGAATTCTTAATCTCAGGAAACAAACTGAGGGTTGCTGGAGTGGTGGGGGGGTGGGAGGGATGAGGTGGCTGGGTGATAGACATTGGGGACGGTATGTGCTATGGTGCATCACTGTGAATTGTGCAAGACTGTTGAATCACAGATCTGTACCTCTGAAACAAATAATGCAATATATGTTAAGAAAAAAAAAGAAGAAGATAGCAGGAGGGGAAGAATGAAGGGGAGTAAATTGGAGGGAGAGACGAACCATGAGAGATGATGGACTCTGAAAAACAAACTGAGGGTTCTAGAGGGGAGGGGGTGGGGGATGGGTTAGCCTGGTGATGGGTATTAAAGAGGGCACATTCTGCGTGGAGCACTGGGTGTTATGCACAAACAATGAATCATGGAACACTACATCAAAAACTAATGATGTAATGTATGGTGATTAACATAACAATAAAAAAATTTAAAAAAAGATCAAGTTTGGAAGAACTCACAGTTAACAATATTGACTCTTCCTATGTATGAACATGGGTTATCTTTGCATTTATTTACTTTTGATTTAACAAAATTTTGTATATTAATGTAGATCTCATACTTATTTTGTTAGATTTATATATAGTATTTCATTTTTTGGGTGCTAATGTACATTATATTATGTTTTTATTTTCAAAGTATACTTGTTCATTGCTGGTATATTTGAAAGCAATTGACTTGTGTATATTAACCTCATATCCTGAAGCCTTATTATTACACTCTTGGTTTCAGGCTGAATTCCTTTTAATTACGGAATTCTAAATGCATACAATTATTTGCTCCCAGATTAAGTAGAAAGTATTTGGCATCTAGAGCTCTCTGAATTTACAACTTCCTTTGAAAATAAAATATAAAGGGAACTGAAAACTAATTCAATAAAATACTGACTTTTAGCCAGATTTCATGTAAGCCAATGCTGGGGCCAGTTCAGCAGTACATTTCTTGGATGCTTTCACATATAACACTGTGAGTCTTATGTACTCAGTAAATCAATTGAAAATCAATGAAATATTATAAATACTAGAATGAAGTGCTGGGATTAAAAATAATATTATAAAAATCAAAATATAAACAAATAAGGATACTGGACACATTTGGATAGCTCCGAATTTTTTCCCACATTTATCAGAGATAAATACTTTCCTTTATTTGAGTTTCAGATAAATGAATTTAAAGTGGAATGAATCAAAGGAGAGATTCACAGAACTTTTGGGGAAGGATATGAAATGAGGCATTGTCATTGCTTTCCTTTAGCTTCTCAATTGTGCTCTTACTTGGTATCGTGCTGTGGTTTTATGTTAATATGTTGTAGTTTTCAAGCTTCTGCTGTCATCATTTTAGATTTGACATTATAGCTTTAAACACAATGTAAATACAAAGCAAAATAGGAAAATATGAATAGGCTAAAGAGGCTAAGTTGGGAGAGAGTTACATTTCCATATATCTATCAGCCTTTAACTAGGTGTGTGTCATTTTTTTGCAATCACATTCTAGAATTACTACTTAATAATTACTTTAATTTTTATTAATAAATAATTAACACTAAAACACTACTATTGTACACCACAGGAAAAATGTAGCATTATATGTTTTAATCATAAATTTTTTCCATTAATGGAAAAGACAAGATTTTTTTTTCAACTGATGGGAGTGTTTTTCTTTTTTAATGTTACATAGTTGTCTGTACTTTGTGAAGTTCTGATTTTATCCCTTATATATGCTAATATACAATGTCTTTATTATGGAAAAAGGAAAACATTCTATTGTTATAATTTACCCAACTACTGAGATCTGTAGCTTACATTATTATCATTACTGATGTCTATATTCTGTAGGAGATTAAATGTGTTTACATATAATTATATTTTTATGAAAATAAATTTTAAAAAGTAAAAAAAAAGATTATTACACTGAGCGATAAAATAGAACTTCAAAAGATTACATATTTATGACTCCATTTGTATAACATTATCTAAATGTAAAAAGAGTTGCGATAGAAAACAGATTCCCAGGTTTGGGGGATGGAGGTGGATAAAAAGAGTGTGTCTATAAAGGGGAGTAAGATGGAGTTCCTTTGTGGTAATGGAATGGTTATGTATCTTTATTGTGGCAGTGGATTCACAAATCCATATATGTGATACTACTTCATAGAACTAACATACATAGAGAGACAGAGAGAAATGAGTGCATGTGATAACTATTGAAATCTGAATAAAGTCTGTAGTATAAGTAACAGTGTTCTACCAATGTCAATTTCCTGCTTTTGATACTGCACCATGGTATGTAGGACATTATCACAAGGAAAAGCTGAATGAAGAATATGTGGGTACTCCTTGTGCTATTTTTACAACTTGCTGTGAATCAAAAATTATTTCAAAATATAAAGTCAAATAAAATTAAATAATGACAAAAATAACTAGAGCAATTATGATTATTTGTTAGTATTGATAAATGGATAATTTCACATGAACCTCACAACAATCCTATGATTTAGAAAATATTAATTCCATGTCACAGGATTACCATGAGGTGTCAATGAGAACGTTCTCTTGCAAGACTAAAAGCAACATAGTAAGATAAGCCATTATATTATCACAATATATCTCAAATTTTGGTACGCATTCCCTATAAAAGTGTGCGTGCATACATGCACGCACACTTTTACATACGCATACACAAACTGAAGCACAATATATAGAAACACCCTTACTATATGCAATGAAATCTCTTTTATTCCTTTGAATCCTCTTTTATTCCTTTAAAAAATAAGGTCACTTAAGTCCATTGACGTCACAATTCATAAATAGCTCACAACCTATTCTTTGAAAATCACTAATCTAGAAAAATGTCCACACTGCTTGTTTAAGATAGAAAATGATTTGCAGAAAAATGTGTATAATATTGTTTTGTATTTTACCAATTAAAAATAAGTGGTAATACTGTATCTATGTCTATTGCATAGATACATCATTACTTACATAGTTCTGATATAATATTATACTTATGCAAGGTTGGTGGAGGCTGGAGAAAGAGTGCATGGGAACTTCCAATACATTTTTTGCAACTTCCTGTCTGTGTATTTATTTCAAAATAAAAAGTTTTCGAAAGTTTTAAAATCCAGAATGCCTGGGTGGCTCAGTTGGTTAAGCATCTGCCACAGGCTCAGGTTGGGATCTTAGGGTCCTGGGATGGAGCCCCATGTCAGGCTCCCTGCTCAGTGGAGAGTCTGCTTCTCCCTCTTTCTGCCCCTCCCCCATCATTCTTTCTCTCTCTCAAATAAATAAATTAAAATTAAAAGATTTAAAATCCATAAAAATGAAAAGAAAAAAGGAGCTATACATTTTCACACACATTGGTAGGTGCTTTATTTTTATTTATTTATTTATTTTTAGATTTATTTTTTATTTATTTGAGAGAGAGAGAGACAGAGATAGCGAGAGAGAGCACAAGCAGGGAGGAGAGGGAGAAGCAGGCTCCCCCCTGAGCAGGGAGGCTGATGTGGGGCTCGATCCCAGGACCCTGAGATCATGACCTGAACCTAAGTCAGATACAACCGACTGAATCACACGGGCGCCCCTAGATGCTTTATTTTTAAAATGCAAACTGTTGAATGATAAAAATAATGTAGTAAATTTAGTTTAAAAGTTTAAAAGATTATTAATTTTTCATCATGTATCTTTGCCTTACTTCACTGTTTAGACTGAAATGTATTAATGTTAATCAAAATCAATACAGCATAGATCAGAAATGAAAATAAACTCCAGAAGATACAACTTCCCCTACCATTAAAATAAGACCATAATTTATGCTCTTATATTACTAAATAGTACAAAAACAATCTTTATTTAGTTTTTATATCCGTGACAGGTAGAGTGCTTCAAAACTTCATGTAGATTATCTCATGGAACCTTCAAAAAAATTGGCATAAAAAAACCACAAAAACATTAGCATTGAAATTCATCTTTTTTTTAAGTGGTCTCCATGCCCAGCATGGGACTCGAACTCACAATCCTGAGATAAAGACCTGAGCCAAAATCAAGAATCGGACACTTAACTGACTGAGCCAGCCAGGCACCCAGGCATTGAAATTATTATTAATTCTACCCCATGAATTTGTTGTGAACATTGAATGAGATAATATGAGAAAATATTTTTGTAAACTACCAAGCAATATTAAAATAGAAGCAATTATATCATTGTAACATTTGATTCCCTAACAAAAAGTTTTCCTAATACATATTTATTTTCTATTCAGAACTGAATTATCTACCTGGAGGATATATTTTGATGCTCAATTAATTTAAGTAATTCAATTAATTAGCTATTATTTAAACCCACCATTATATAATGATTTTAGTAGAAAAGATTGTGACTTGTTTTCAAGGTGATTGCCAGAGCAAACTTGGATATGTTGGCAATCAAATCACTCCAAATTGATCCCCAAATAGGGGTCAACACCCAATATCTAAAAAGTACATATTGGGGCACCTGGGTGGCTCAGTCGTTAAGCATCTGCCTTCGGCTAAGGTCATGATCTTAGGGTGCTGGGATCAAGCCCCACATCGGGCTTTCCGCTCAGCGGAAAGCCTGCTTCTCCCTCTTCCACTCTCCCTGCTTGTGTTCCCTCTCTCGCTGTGCCTCTCTCTGTCAAATAAATAAATAAAATCTTAAAAAAAGATAAAAAATAAAAAGTACATATCAAGAATGATGCAAACTGCTAAACTGGTGAATATAATTGTATTAACATTAGTGTCTCGATTTCTAAGCAAACAAAACACCTTAGGAAAAGGCAATAAAATAAAAAATTAAAGACAATTACAACAAAAAAAATGCTCCAAATTCCTAAGATTAGACTTAAATATTGTTACAATATTTGAGAGGAAGAAAATCTCACTGAAGAGTCGAAAAGAAATTTAATAAAAATGGCCAATTGCACATATCAGAAAAGGAGACAGCTCTGTGTTGGAAAGATCTTGCATTTTCTTTAATTAATTTAGTCATCCCAGAATAAAACACTGTTAATGAATTTATCAAATTAACACTTGTTAAGTGGAGCACAGGGGACCAGATCACAAGAGAAATTGAAATAGATTAGTTTATTATTCACAGGTCCTGGAGGAAGTACCCAATACACCTCAAGGGGCCACACAGGGAGATCAAGGTAGAGTGTAGTCAGAGGGAGAGACAGGACCTGGGGCACATGTCTTTATTAGGGTCCATGGACCGGGTCCTTTGGGGATTTCTGGGCTAAGGCTGGATTGGTCAATTCAAACTAAAAGAATGAAGTTTTGGTAAGCCTCATGGTTGTCTTATCTAAGGGGCACATAAGGGGAAAGCTCTAGGAGACAGGGGAGACTGTTGATGCTTGCATGAGGGGCTAGTATGTATGTGCTATGTATGTCATTCAGGTATGTCAGTTTAAGATCACTGCAAGCCGCTTGGCCAAACAAAATGGATGCTGAGGCTGCGATGCCAAGCTCAACTTTAGACAAAAGCCCAAAGTGACATTTTCATAAATATGAGAAGCAGATGTTTATGTTAACATCTAAAAGTAACTGGGTGGAATATTTAATGAAATCCTTAAAGAAAGAGGGTACAGCAGGCATATAAAACACCAGATCCTCAATGGTATTATAATGCTATCATAATGAAACCTTGGGGCGCCTGGCTGGCTCAGTTGGTAGAGCATGCAACTCTTGATCTCTGGGGACGTGAGTTCAATGCTCATGCTGGATGTAAAGATTACTTAAAAAAATAAATAAGTAAAATAAAATGCTACGGTAATGAAACCTTGAGCTAGTGGCTTAATTATTGAGAAAATTCAATAAACTAAATTGAGAGTTCAATTGCTCTCACATAAGGTAGGTATTTAACAGAAATAAACATCCACAGATATACTGTCGATTTATAACATACTCAGACTCAGTCCACCTATGTTAAAATTTGAATTTAAAAAAAGACATCAATTACTTTCACCTAGATGGAGTTCATGGTGAGTTATTTAATGAAAAAGATGTATTATGTGAGATTAATTCCACTTGATAAAATGCTATTTTGTTTCAAGGTCTCCCATGAGTCACAGAATCAGGATGTAGACATAGTCAAACTCTATAAACTCCCTTGGAAAATCACTCCAAATTGATTACCTGAAAGCTCAGTGCTGAACAGGCCAGCTAAAGGACAAGTGTTGAAGTTAGTGAAAAATACACACTGCAGAATGTGTACAGTATGATCCCATGTTTCCAGGAGCTGCCAAGGCCAAACTCTGTGGACTGGCTTTAAAAAGAAAGAGAAACATAAATGTCATCATAACAATATTTGATTCTATGCAAAGACATGCCTAAATACATGCAGTTTTGGAGTATTACATATTGTTCTAAATGTGGCAAATTTTGAATAAAATGAACTAAACAACAATGATTAAAGAAGAAATATGGAAATGAAGGGTGAGTGAAGAAGGTATTACTTTTCTCTTTATTATGTCATGTTGCCAGGTATTATTAGTAATGGTGAAAAAGAATTTATAGTATTATTAAGAAAATTATTATAGGAAAAAACAAAAAAAATTGGTGCCATAGACCAGTTATTTGATATGGTATTACAAACATGAAAAATAACAATAATAATGATAATCATTAACACTTAATGTTTACTTATATATCTGGCAGAGAGCCTAGTGTTCATACGTAGATTATCAGGATTGACCCTTACAACAATGTTATGCTCTAAAAATGTTATGAATTGTATATCACAGAATTGCCAAGAGAATTAAATGACACAACATATGTAAGCACCCTTTTGGAATCTGAGAAGTAACAACAAAAATATAAATGGTTTTATTATCATAAAATTTAATTTCATAAAAAATACAAATTTAAAAATCATATTTGATTTCCTATTTAGAATTCACTTTTCCACCTATGAGATATGAAGTTGGGCTAGGTTGTTAGAGTCCCTAAAATAAAAGTGTTGCTTAACTTGTTCATATGATTATTCATTAAATATTGTGATTATGATGATGTAATGTGTAGTCTGGTTTTAATACCCCAATGCCCCAAGCAAATGTTATTATTAATCACTCAAAACCCGAAGAACATCCACTGAAAGAAATCAGTAATATAATTTGGTAACAGAAGTAGTATTTAAGGAAGTAAATACAATTAAGGCTTCCCTATGTATTGGCAAAAACCTTTTGAAAACATTTTGTAAAAGAAACTACAACAGGAAGAAAAAAGTGAAAAATGCCAATGAATAAGCTTAAATGTATACATGTCCTGGTTGTATATAAATACTGTCCTCTGTGTGTGTGTTTACACATGCAATAGATTTTGGATGGAAAGAGAATATACTGAAAAATAGTTAATCAAATTATAATTTGAAAGTGATTTTGAGGGCGCCTGGGTGTCTCCGTTGGTTAAGCATCTGCCTTCAGCTCAGGTCATGACCTGGGGTCCTGGGATTGAGCCCTGCGTCGGGCTCCCTGCATAGTGCAGAGCCTGCTTCTCCCTCTGCCCCTTCTCCCACTTGTGCTCTCTCAAATACATAGATAAAATCTTTTAAAAAAAGTGAAAAAAAAGTGATTTTGTTTTTTAGATATAGGACATAGTGTTGTTATAGTCCATATGCAAGAGAAAACAAGTGGGAATACATATAAGAAACCTAATAAAGAATGCCAATGGACAATATATGACACATTAAAATGTACTATAAAGCTACAATAATTAAAACAACCAACAAAGATGATCAATACCTAAAATGGATATGGGAAAATAAGGGGTGCCTGGCTGGCTCAGTCAGTGGAGCATGTGACTCTTGCTTGATCTGGGGGTAGTGAGCTCGAGCCCCACGTTGGGTGCAGAGGTTACAAAGAAAGTAAATTTTTTTTATAAATAAATAAATAAAATGGATATGGAAAAATTCAACAATTGCAACTCACTTCTCACCATTAAATTAGATGCATTATACACATTTTTTAAAGGTTGTACTTGAAAATATCCAAAACCTAAAAATCTACTAACCAATAAATACATTCATAATAATTTGTTGAATGAAGAAAACAAGGAGCAGATGAGTTTATAAAATATGACTCCCTTTTTGTGAAACAAATAAAAAGTAAGTGTAAAAACAAGTTCTTATGTTTATGTATTATGAATGAGTATATATAACTTTATGGGAGAAAATTATGAGAAGAAATTCTTACATGCTGTAATGCTTAAGGCTTCCACTGAGTAAGTTTGATAATTAGGTGAAAGTATCACTGTATATTCACCAGTGCAACTCAACCCATTCATTATGTATCAGTTGTGTAATGTGAAAACAATAAAATAATATTAATGACCTCTAGAGAAGTTAATTCCAGTACTTTGGCTTTATACTTGTTTTTAAAAACATACGTTATTTCCAAATACCAGAGTTATTTTTAAAAGTTATATGAAACACTAATTACCCACATCACATGTATTACCTTTTAAATGTTTCTATTAAAAAAAGCTATTAGCAACAAAGTTAATTGTTAATTGATTTCTTGATCCACTAAGTGGGACATTGAAATAGAAAAATTATGGGTATTAAGATAAAACAAATAATAGTGGAAATGTGTAACAGTAATCCTGTACTTTTTTCTAATAGATTTTATTTATTTATTTGAGAGAGAGACAGTGAGAGAGGGAACACAAGCAGGGGGAGTGGGAGAGGGAGAAGCAGGCTCCCCACTGAGCAGGGAGCCCGATGTGGGGCTTGATCCCAGGACCCTGGGATCATGACCTGAACCGAAGTCAGACACTTAACTGACAGCCACCCAGGCGTCCCAGTAATCCTGTACTTTTAACATCAAAACAGCAATAACAAAATAGAAATACATCTGAACATTTGTTAATACAGAGTCTTGTTGCTAAAATGCAGTTAAAATTGTAAAATGGATTTCTGGAAAGAGATTATTAGAGTTTTTATTATATAAATTTGCTCTATTTCACTGACTCAAAATAAATAGTGATAATACATTTAAAAAGAAGGATAAATGTAGACCACCTAATCTCCCACAATCCCATGTCTTCCTAGTGTTGAAAGAATATGATAACACTATCTCATATTATTAATAACTATATATACATTTTTCATTAAATGTTACTTAATGTTTACTTACCTATTAGATAGAGTTCCTGGTGCTTTCAAATAGATTACTTTATTGACCTCTCACAATCAACTGGAGACGTGGACACTATAATTTTATGCTACAAATTTGTCATGAGCATGAGTAAGGAAACTTGTAAAAATAGTTTTGTGAGCTTTAAAACAACATACACACATAAGCAACTGTATTATCTTATTATTCAATTCATTAACAAAATACATTTAAGAAATGCTGAATCTGTAAAAAAAAAAAAAAAAGAAAGAAATGCTGAATCTGTGCCTAAAACTTATTAGCAAGTATGTAACTGGACTAAGTCTATCACTAGCTAACATTCTTAAAAACGATTTTATTTATTCATTTGAGAGAGAGAGAGATGAGAGAGCACACACAGAGGGAGAAGCAGACTCTCTGCTGGGCAGAGAACCTGATGTGGGACTCAATCCCAGGACCAGGGGATCATGACCCAAGCCGAAGGCAGACACTTAATAGACTGAGCCACCAAGGTGCCCCTATTCTCTACTTAATGTTAAGTTCCACTATTAAACTCATTTCTTGCAATTGTTTGGCTTTCAGGTAACCCCCAAGGCAACCCTGGATGAGTTGGCATCAAAGTCACTACAAACTTGTTTTGTGAGGCCCTGGATGCCAAAATACAGAAGAATATCAATGGTCTAAAAGGCACATGTCAAGTATAATCCCAAAATAAATAGCACCTGAATTGGCTGAAAGAACAGAAGGCACATATTTTTTTGTGGCGATGTGTATGAAGGATTTTTTAAAATTGTGATCCTTGAAAGAGAGCTATTATTTTTCAACTTGGGAAATCTAGCAATTCATGCTGAAAAAAAAAATTGAGAATTTATAGCTTGTTCAGGAAGGAAATAGGCAGACAGAAATTATATAATAACCAATAGCTTTTCCAGTTACCAAAATTAATCTGTCAGTAATGAAAATGGAAAAACAAAAAAAAACCCCACAAAAAACAAAAATGGAGAGATATAATCTAAAATTGTAAGAGATGGACTTATCAGGTATTTTCAAGGGCATTTATGATGAAACCAAAAAACTTTCACAGGAAGATAAAAAAAAAGAAACTTGGAAAATAGTAATAAACACACATGGAGAGAAAAGACTTACTATTGTAAAGTTGTAAATATTTCATGAAGTAATTACAGTCATTTTAGAATTAAAAGTTCTAATATAAGCTAATGTAATTTTGGTGAATTTAGTAAAGTGAGATAATGATAATGTCCAAAAATAAATTGGTGACATATGACATAAAAGCAATGCGTAAGTAGAATAGGAAAAGCAATTGAATAACAGGATCCTCATTACTATAATGCTATAATAATTTAGACAAACTGCTGCTGGCTCAATCATTGGTAATTGCAAGTTATTTGAGAGATAGATGTAGCACAAAGTTGATATTTGGGAGAAAACATACATAAATCCTCAATTTAAAGCATATACCTCAATTTAGTCCACATGGGTTAAAACTTAAATTTCATAATATGCAAACATTTCAAACATTGATCCATAGAAGAATCTGACTTAGACTTCTGTGATGTGCTTCATTTTGGTAGTCTAATGAAAAATTAAAAAAAAATCATAAAATAATCCCCATTTAAAAAAAGATTCCCCCAAACAGTACCTTACAGATTGTATGTGTGTGTATGTATGCATATATTGGGATTCTTCTGAGCATACAGAAAAGTCTGGAGAAGATCCACTAAACAATTTACATTATTTATAAAAGGACTGGAGAAATATATAGGACTGATGGGAGATCATCATATTTTCATTTTTATCTTTACATTGTTTACTATTTAAAATTAGCAGACATTCCTCTTTCAATAAGACACAATTTAAAAAGAAAATACAAAAAAATGTTAAAAAATAAAAGAAAATACAATGCTGTTAAAACTGAGAGGAAACTTTGCTCAATCGTTCTGTAACTAACAAGAAATATACTTAGGGCTTTTATGTGGATGACCTTGTTTAATCTTCCCACACAAAAAACAGAGTGTAGTTGTTATTTCTACAACACAGACTTGTCAGGGTGAATAAAGAAATTAATATATGAGAAAATTATCACCGAAAGACTTTATAATGCTCAGGTCCATCTTTAAAAATAAAAGAACTATAAAATAAAAATAAAAACATTTTTACTGGGAACCCTCCAGTCACTATATAAATTATTCATTTTTTCCACAAATAAGGTTTCAATTGGATTAGTAAAGTTGTAATTAAGCTCCATATTCCTAATGTTTTCATTTATATTAAAAGCCTGAAATGAATTAGTAAAGACATTGCACTTATTTAGTTAGGGAAAGCATGCCTACTTTTGAAAAAAATGTATGTGGAAATGGTGAGAAAAATTACCATTAAAGAGCACAGTCACATACTTCATAGGATAGTTATACCAAATAGTATCTGTTGTTTATCTAAAGTTCAAATGTAACTGGGTATCTGTTGTTATTTTTTGCTAACTATGGCAAAACTACCGTTGAATAATACAGATTTAGGAAAACATACATTTGTTGTGAGCCATCAGCTACACAAATATTATGATGAACCTGATATTCCCAAATCTCCCTTGCGGTTAGATAGGAGAAACTGTTTTCTACTTGTGTCTCTTTGCTCAGAACATACTGGTTAATATTTAGAGCTGTTAACTACTAGGTATTGGGAATGGAGAAAATAGAAACATCATAAATACCTAGTCAACTTAGGTAGAAGGTAGACGAGCACAAGTTTTGGGGGGATTGTATGAAGCAGAAAAATACAATTTGATTCCTCAGGAAATAATATTTTAAAATTAGTCAAGTGTCTCAAGAACTACATTGAGATAAGAGAACAAATAAAAGACCATAACTAGTGCAAATAGAAAGAGTCATTTCTCATAGGGACTTACGTGTAGAAAAACAATTTGTCTTAGGGAATTAGAGAAGAAGCAGGCAGTCTGTACTTTCCCCTTGTGTCTTGCTCAGAGTTAAGAGGATTATAAATTTGCTTTCATCATTTTGGGACTTGACATGAAATACCGTAACAGAGGATTTCTAGTATGAGCACATTAGTTTAAAGTCACTTATCTTCCTTCTCCTCTTGGAATTCACAAGAATAAAGCAATGGAAATTCACACCTCTTATATGAAGCCAGGAACAGCTGAAGCCCCAAATAATGTGAAGGTGTTAGGGCTGCCAAATGCAGTGGAGATAGGACAGTAGTAAATAGAGAGGATACACCACACAAGCAGATATCAGAGGTATCTGACAATGAACAATTCTTGAAATGAAGACAGGAGCCTGAGTTGAAACGAGTAAATCCCTGTGTGCACTAAGGGGAAATGTGTGCAGATGCTGGAGATGTGGTTTTGTCCTGAGAAGCATAAAGCAATCACATAGATAAGAAATTTTAGTTCAAGGAAATCTTTTAGAAGAAACAAGAAGAAATGGAAAAAGAAAAACGAAGCAAAAATAGGTGCATTGATATGTTACCATCTGGACAATAAGAGTCCCAAAAAGATAGAAAAATGAAAACACAGAGAAGGTGGTAGTTGTAAAGCCAATAAAGATAAATTTCTCAGATTTAGTGAAACATAAATGTAAACAAAATAAAAGAGATCCAGAGTATACTGAAAAAGGAGAAATAACACACAAACATACTAGCATGCATTTTTTTTAAATGTCAGAGAAAAGGAGGAAATTCTAGAAGCTTACAGAGAGACATAAAGCAAACCCAAGTCATACTAATATCATGTTATTGAATAGCAGCACATGATGCAAGAAATCAAAGAAAAAGAATATAAAATCAAGCATATATTTATCCAAACTGTCATTGAAATATAAGTGCAAGATGAAATTATTCTCAGGCAAGCCCTAGAAGTTTTGTTACATTTACAGTCAAAACAGTTATAGATGAAGTAAGTAAGAGAAGAGGAAATTCCAGGGGAGCCTGGCTGGCTCAGTCAGTTAAGTGTCTGACTCTTGATTTTGGCTCAGGTCATGATCTCAGGGTTGTGAGACTGAGCCCTGCATCAGGCTCCACACTGGGCATGGAGCCTGCTTAATAGTCTTTCTCCCTCTCTCTCTCTGCCCCCACCCCCCCAAAAAAAATTCCAGCAGCTGCTTAGGGACATATAGAAGAAAAGGTGATAAATTCTCAGGGTAAAGTTGGTTGTGGTAAAATGGATGAGAGAGAGCAAGGGAGAGAATGAGAGAGAGAGAGAGTAAAAATAACCATAATTACACTAAAATAAAAGTCTATTAAACATCAACATGATGGCAGGGGCAAAGGGGGAATATGAATGATATGATAGTGTGACAGGTTGAAATACAGTATATCCCAGAATTGAGATATATGTGGTTTATAAAAAAACATACCTTAAACACAAGAACACAAAATAGTTGAAAGTAAAAGCATGGAAAAAGACATATTAGGCAAAAACCACCCAAAAGAAAGCTTGTGTAGCTATATTAACAAGAGATAAATAGTTAATTCAAAAAGAGGACAGGGATGAATGGAAACTTGGAAAGTAAAAAAGACTAGTGGAAGAAATGCTGAAATCCAAATAAAACTGGAGTTTTGTTCATAGTGATACACTCATGTTAATTTCTTGGTTTTGAAATATGTATCATGGCAATGATGTTCACATTAGTAGAAACTGGGTGAAAATGTACTATATTTGCAACTTTTCTGTAAATCTAAAATCATTACCCAGTAAAAACTGTGTTAAAACACAAAAAAATATTCAAAATGGATCAAAGAATATAGGCATAATACAAAATATAACATAGGCGGGGCACCTGGCTGGCTCAGTCAGTTGAGCTTGCACCTCTTGTTCTCAGGGTCATGAGTCAAGCCCCAGGTTGGGTGTGGAGCCTACTTAAAAAAATAACATAGGAGAAAAACTTCAGGACCTAGGGCTTGGTGAAAATTTCTTAAACATGACACCAAAAGTACAATCCATAAGAGAAAAAAATGACAGATTGGACTTTGTCAAAATTAAAAACTTCTATTGTGTGTATGACCTTTTTAAGAGGATAAAATAACAAGCTACAGACTTAGAAAAGATATTTGAAAACCACGTATGTGATGAAAGACTCATCTCGAGAATATATAAAGAACTCTGAGAACTCAATAGTTAAAAAATATCCATTGAGAAAATGGGAAAAGACGTGAGACATTTCACTGAAGAGGAGATACAGGTGGCAAACAAGCTCATGAAAAGATAGCCAACATCAATGGACATTAGGGAAATATAAATTCAAGCCACAACTAGATATCACCGTACACCTATTAGAAAAGCTAAAATATGGGGCGCCTGGGTGGCTCAGTCATTAGGCATCTGCCTTCGGCTCGGGTCATGGGATCGGCCCCGCATTGCGCTTCCTGCTGAGCCGGAAGCCTGCTTCTCCCTCTCCCACTCCCCCTGCTTATGTTCCTGCTCTCGCTGTCTCTCTCTCTGTCAAATAAATAAATAAAATCTTAAAAAAAAGAAAAGCTAAAATATAAAATAGTGACAATACCAAATGCTGACAATGATGCAGAGAAATTATCTTTTATACATTGCTGGTGGAAACATAAAATTGTACAGCTGCTCTGGACAAGTTTTGTGATTTCTTAAAAATTAAACATACCTCACTTTCCACTTGCATTCCTGGGTACTAATCCCAGAAAAATAAAAACATATGTCATTTACACAAAATTTTGTACATGATTTCCTATAGCAGTTCTAATTGTAATAGTGCAAACTGGGAAACAAGCAATACATCCATCAATAGGTAAAAAGCTAGGTAAGTTGTGAAATTATACTCAGCAATTACACACCAACTTGGCTGGCTCTCAAGAGCATTATGTGGAGTGAAAAAAAGCCAATCTCAAAAGGTCACATATTGCGTGATTCTACTCATGTACCATTTTAAAATTGAAAATGAATTTGAAGTATAATTGAAGTATAATTGACATACAATATCCTACTCGTTTCGGGTGTACATTACAGCGATTCAATATTTTTTTAAGATTTATTTATTTATTTATTTGAGAGAGAGAGAGAGAGAGAGAGAGAGAGAGTGAAAGAGAGCAAAGGGGGAGGGTCAGAGATAAAAGGAGAGAGAGAATCCTTAAGCAGACTCCCTGATGAGTGTGGGGCTTGATCCTACGACCCTGAGATCACGACCTGACCCAAAATCAAAAGTTGGCTGCTCAACCCACTGAACCACCCAGGCACCCCTCAATATTTTTACACATTACAAAATGATCCCCACAATAAGTCTATTTACCATCTGTCACCACACAAAATTATGACAATATTATTGGTTATATTCCCCAAACTGCACGTTATTATATACCATTCTTGGAAAGATAAAACTATGGAGTTAAAACACATTAGTGGTTTCCATGGGTTAGGTATGGTGGGGAATAGGGGATGGTTGTAACTATAAAGCAATAATCTGAGGGAGATCTTTTGGGTTATGAAGCAGTTCTGTATGGACTGTGGTGGCCGGTACACAAATCAACACATGTGATTAAATGACAGAAAACAATATACACACATTGTGTCAATGTGGAATCCTTTTTTCCCCCTGGGAAAGGAAGGGAGGAAGAAGTGGCCAATGTTGCATTCTTAATCTTGATACTGTGCTATAACTATGTAAGATATAACCATTGAGGGAAATTGGGTGATGGGTGCATGACACCTTTCTGTACTATATTTGCTATTTCCTGTGAATCCATAATGATTTCAAATAAAAAGTTAAAAAATTGTTAGGAATAAACTTATCATACATAAGTTCAAAATTATTGAACTTCTTTTATTAGTCATGATATAAATTTGTTGGTCTCATCAAAATTTTAACTGCAAGTTAAAAGTGATTGATAAAGAGGTATAGAACAAATAACATTTCCATATATTTGTCCAGGCTTCCTAATTATGTTGAGATAAAAGTACATTTATTGTTAAAAATAAAACTACCATATGATTCAGAGATCCCACTTCTGGGTATTTACCTGAAGAAAACAAAAACACTAATTCAAAAAGATATATGCACCCCCATGTTTATTGTAGCATAATTGAAATTAGTCAAGATATGGAAACAACCTAGTGTCCATTGATGAGTGAATGGATAAAGAAAATGTGGTAAATATACAATGGAATATTAAGTCATAAAAAAGAATACAATCTTGCCCATGTGCAACAACATGGATGGACCTTGAGGGCATTATGGGAAGAGAAATAAGGCAGGCAGAGAAAAACAAATACTGTAAGACCTCACTTACATATAGAATCTTAAAAAAAAAGAGGTTATAGATACAGAAGACAGATTGGTGGTTGCCAGAGACAGGGGCTGGGGGATAGGCAAATGGGTAAAGGTGGTCAAAAGGTACAAACTTCCAGTTATAAAATAGATAAGTCATAAGGATGTAATGTACAGCATGCGACTATAGTTACTGTATTGTATATTTTATACTGTATTGTACCGTATTAGAGTCTATATGTACTGTATATTGTATACTGTAATACAGTATTGTATATTTGAAAATTGCTAAGAGAGTAAATCTTAAATTAATTAATGATTTTTAAATTAAATTAATTAATTGATAAAATTTAAGTTTAAATAATTTTTATGTTGAGGTATAATTGACATGTAACATTATTATATTAGTTTCAAGTATACAACATAATTTTATATTTATATACATCACAACATGATCACCACAATAAGTCTACTTAACATCTGTCACCATACATAGTTACAGAAATTCTTTTTCTTTTTTTTCCTGTGATGAGAACTTTTTTATTTATTTTTTTTAAGTAGGGGGAATCCACGCCCAATGAAGAGCCCAACACAGGGCTTGAACTCACAACCCTGAGATCAAGACCTGAGCTGAGATCAAGTGTCGGATGCTTAACCAACTGAGCCACCCGGGCACCAAGAGAACTTTTTTTTAATTAAGTATAATTAACATAGAATGTTATATTAATCTCAGGTGTACAATATAATGATTCAACAATTATTTTTTAAGATGTATTTATTTATTTGAGAGAAATAGAGAGCAAGCCAGCTGGGGCAGGGCAGAAGGAGAGAGAGAATCCTAAAGCAAACTCCCTGCTGAGCACAGAGCCCAACAAGGCCCGATCCCAGGACCCTGAGATCATGACCTGAGCTGAAATCAAGTCAGCTGGCCACTCAACTGAATGAGTCACCCAGGCACCCCTGATTAAACAATTCTATACATTACTGATAATCATCACGGTAAGTGTATTCTTAATTCTCTTCACCTATTTCACCCATTCCTCCACCCATCTCCCACCTCCCCTCTGGTAACTATCAGCTTGTTCTCTGTATTTAAGAATCTATTTTTTTAAGAGTATTCTTTGGTTTGTCTCTTTTTGCTTTGTTCGTTTGTTTTGTTTCTTAAATTCTACATATGAGTGAAATCATATGATATTTGTCTTTCTCTGACTAATTCATTTCACATAGCATTATACTCTAGCTCCATCCATGTTATTGCAAATGGCAAGATTTCATTCTTTTTAATGGCTGAGTAATATTCTATTGTGTATACATACACATATATATCATATCTTTTTTATCCATTTATCTATGGATAGACACTTGGGCAGCTTCCATATCTTGGCTATTGTAAATAATGCTGCAATAAACATAGGGGTGCATCTATCTTTTTGAATTAATGTTTTCATTTTGGGGGTCCAACAGACACATGAAAAGATGCTCAACATCACTAATCATCAGTGATGAGGACTTTTAAGGTCTGCTAAGAGAATAAATCTTATAAGTCCCCATTACGAGAAAAAATATTTTTTGTAACTATATGGTGATGGATGTTAACTAGACTTATTGTGGTGATCATTTTGCAAACCCAAAGGTTTGTTTTAATAGAAACTGATGACTGACTCTAATATTTATATGGAAATGCAAAGGACCTGGAATAGCCAAGAGAACTTTTAAAAAGAACAGAGGGGTCATACTAGCTGATTTCAAGATGTTTTATAAAATAGCAATGACCAAGGCAGTATATTGGTATACTGATAGAAATATATAAATGAAATGTGACTGAAAGTCCAGAAATGGAATCATACATATATGCCTATACAGAAAGTTATCGACAAAGATTCAAAGGATGATTAGAAGAGAAAGGATAGTCTCCTCAAAATCTGAGTCTGCAGAAATTGCGTATTCACATGCAAAAAATAACTATTGATCTATACATCTCACCATATAAAAACTAATTGAGAATGGATCATAGACCTAAATAAAAAACCTTAAACAATGATGCTTCAATGAGAAAACACAGGAGGAAATACTTGCTACTTTGAAACCATTTCTAAGGTTAAAAAAAAACCCCAATCTATTGATGAGAAAAAGAGATAAACTGACCCTCATTCAAATTCTGATCATTGAAAGACACTGTAAAGAGAATGAAAACCTCAGATTGTAAGAAAATGTGTGCTAACCACATATGTGATAAAGAACTTGTGTAGAGAATACACAAAGAATCCTCAACACTCAATAATAAGAAATTAAACAACCCAATAAAAACAGGCAAAAGATTTGAACAGACACAATTAAAGAAGATACAGGGATGGCAAATAAGCACATGAAAAGATGACTATTCATTAGTCATTAGGGAAATGCAATATCACAATAAGACACTACTGTGTACCTATTAGAAGGTACTCTAAAATTGAAAATACTGATGATACCAAGTGTTTGCGAGGCTGTGGAACACTGCAAGTCTACTATACTGATGGTTAGAATGTAAATGGCACAATCGCTTTGAAAAAAATTTTGGCAGATTCATAAAAAGTTAAACACACACCTACCATATGATCTATAATTGATCCATTCTAATCCTAGGTATTTATTCAATAAATATGAAAACATGTGATGCAAAGAATTATACATATATGTTCACAATAGATTTATTCATAATAGCAAAAAAAAAAACGATAAACAACCCAAATGTATACCAGCAAGTGTATGGATAAATAAATTTTGGTATATTCATATAATGGAATACTATTCAGCCATAGAGATGAATAAACTATGGATACATGCAACAGCATGGATTAATTGCAAAATAATTATGCTGAGTGAAAGAAAGAACGCAATAAAGAGTGCATATTCTATGATTCCATATATGTAAATTTCCAGAAAATTCAAACTGATCTATTGTCACAGAAAGCATATCAGTATTTGTCTTGGTTTGAGGTTGGAGAAAGGCAGCAGGGATTAACAGGAGAGAGATGTTACAAAGCTGCTTGAAGAAACTTTTGGGGATGATGGACACGTTTCATGTGTGTATATATATCCGAAATTATCATAGTGCACTTTTGATATGTGCAGTTTGTTGTGTATCCATTATGTTTCCAAAAACCTGTAAATATTTTGAAAAGCTGGTTAGCAAAAGCAAAATGAAAAGGCAAACGTTAAAAATTCTGCTTTTTTCCACACATAAATGGATGATAGAAAATATGATTTCTACCAAAATTAAAAATTGGTGGGGGGTGGGAGGGATGGGGTGGCTGAGTAATAGACAGTGGGGAGGGTATGTGCTATGGTGAGCGCTGTGAATTGTGTAAGACTGTTGAATCACAGACCTGTACCTCTGAAACAAATAATACATTTTATGTTAAAAAAAAAAAGAAGAGAGTAGGAAGGGAGAAATGAAGGGGGGAGAAATCGGAGGGAGCGATAAACCATGAGAGACTATGGGCTCTGAGAAACAAACCGAGGGTTCTAGAGGGGAGGGGGGTGGGGGGATGGGTTAGCCTGGTGATGGGTATTAAAGAGGGCACGTTCTGCATGGAGCACTGGGTGTTATACGCAAACAATGAATCATGGAACACTACATCAAAAACTAATGATGTAATGTATGGTGATTAACATAACATAATAAAATAAAATAAAATAAACCATATATATATGTATATATATATATATACATATATATATACTACAGGGTCAGGTTTTCCTATTCTGCATTTTCCTATTATACTCTATGGTCATAATGATTGCTATTATATTAAAAGCGTATATTGGTTACTGCTTAATTTACATATAATTATATTTCTATCAAGATGATGAAAGGATTTCTGCCTACTAATTTCTCCTTATTTCAAATCTTAGTAGTTTCAAATGTGCACAATGGTATTTGCCATATACGCTCAATGCTACAAAAGGAAACTCAGAAGCTCATTATGACCCATTTCTCTACATCAACCAAGGATAATTCACTTAAAAAATATGACCAAACTCTAGAAATTCGACAAACCTATGAAAATCACTGCATTTTAAAATAATAAGATGTCCCAGAACAATCAAAGTGAACATCCTTATGTTATTCCCTGGAGTTTAGCTTCTTGCTCTAATTAAAACCTGACTCTCCGGGGCGCCTGGGTGGCTCAGTCGTTAAGCGTCTGCCTTCGGCTCAGGTCGTGATCCCAGGGTCCTGGGATCGAGCCCCGCATCGAGCCCCGCATCGAGCCCCGCATCGAGCCCCGCATCGAGCCCCGCATCGAGCCCCGCATCGGGTTCCCCGCTCCGCGGGAAGCCTGCTTCTCCCTCTGACCCTCCCCCTGCTTGTGTTCCCTCTCTCGCTGTGTCTCTCTCTGTCAAATAAATAAATAAAATCTTTAAAAAAAAAAAAAACCTGACTCTCCTCTGAGGATACTATTTCCCTTGAATCCTTCTCAAGGAGTGATTGCTCTTCCTCACTCCTGGATCTCATGATATTCACACTCCCTATTGCCACTTCCATACCATTCTTTCTCATGTCTTATAACTCTAGTTAGAAATCCATTCCTTTGAGACTATACCAATCTTTTTTGCATCTGTTTAGAGACTCTCCGCATATTCCTAATCCCATTTATAAAACTACACAAACATAATTCTTACCTGTTGTATTTTTCACCATAGCATGCAATACATACAATGTATTTTACTTCCTTAATCATTAGTTTTCTAGTGTGTTCCTCTCCAATGTATGCTCTACAACGACAGGAATTTGGTCTGTCTTCAGTATTGTTGTAACCCAAGCAACCAAAATAGTGCCTGGTACACAAAAATATTTAATTAAAATTTTCTTTGTCTTTTTTTTTTTTTTTAGAGAGAGTGGGGAGGGGGCAGAGAGATAATCTAAAGCAGGTTCAATGCCCAGCATAGAGCCCAATGCAGGCTCAATCTCAAAACCCTGAAATCATGACCTGAGCTGAAATCAAGAGGGGGAGGCTTAACTGACTGAGCCATCCAAGTGCCCCATTAATTAAAATTTTCTAAATGAATGTCACAGAAATAGATTTTATCTAGGAAGTGAAAATATTTACTTAGTCCCAATACATTTTAGTTGATTTGAAATATAAAAAAGTGATCATGTTAATAACATTTCCAGAAATAATTCTTGGATTATATAATTCTGGCAACCCCCTTTTAAATGATCTCCAACACCCATTAAGGAATGAATCTGTAAAATATTTAAAAAGGAAAAAACTAAAGGGGGAAAGTAAATGCTAAGTTAATAAAAGTAAAATTAAATAAATTAAATTAATTTAATTAATTAATAATTGATAAAAATATAAAATGACTTAACAGGAAGCAGACATTTTACATTTTTTAACTGTTCTGTGCCCAGCTGTTCCATGTCCCTGCCTTTTTTTCAACTCTTAAGACAGTTTTCCCTATTTTCTATGTCTACATTAGTTTATTAACTTATGTGGAGATCTTCACACTTATTTGTATTAAGTTTCATGTAATTAATTTTGGTCTGCCATTAATAAAGAAAAGATCTTTTATTTATTTATTTTTTGAGAGCACAAGAGATAGGATCTGATTACCTCCCTAAGGCACCACCTCCAAATACCGGCACATTGGGGATTAGGTTTCAATGTGTGAATTTGGGGAGGACACGAACATTCAGCCTACAGCACATATGGTTTATACACACATACACACACACACACACACACACACACACACACACACACACACACACACACACACACCTGGGTGGGGGGGAGGGGCAGAGGGAGAAAGAGAATCTCCATGCTGAGCATGGAGCCCGACTTGGGGCTTGATCTCATGACCCTGAGATCCTGACTTGGGCTGAAATCAAGAGTCAGAAGCTTACCCAACTGAGTCTTTTGAAGTATCTGTTTGGCTGTAGTTACTTGTGCAAATAAGACGAAGATGATGTTTTTTTATTGAAATACAACTGACATACAACATTGTATTAGTTTTAGGTGTACAGCATAATGATTTTATATATGTATATATTGCAAAATGATTATCAAAACAAGTTTAGTTAACATCCACCAGCGTATTTACAGGTTTTTTTCTTGTGATAAGAACTTTTAGAAAAACACCAGGGGCTGAAGGGTGGGGGAAATAGAGAAAGGTTGGTAAAAGGGTACAAATTTCCAGCTAATAGATAAGTGAGGTCTGAAGATCTAATATAAAACATAGTACTATAGTTGATAACACCATATTGTGTAATGGGAATTCACGAAGAGATAACTTAAATGTTCTCACCAAGGGAAAAAAGTCATGAACAGGACTATATCCCAACAGATTTATTTTTCTTTCATTTGCTTTCAGGAGTGTTTCATATTTTTTCCATAAAAGTCTGTAAATATTTTGTTGGATTTATACTTGAGGATTTCTTTTCCCGTTGTTTGTTGTTGTACTGTAAATGGTATTGTGCCTCATATTCCAATTAATTATTACTGGGATATAGAAAATAACTGAACTTTGTATATTGACTTTGAACTTAGCTTCATGTTATCTCTATAAAGTCCCATCTGGGCACAGAACAGTGAGCTCCATTTCTGTTTGAACTTCCCAAGTTATGGCAGTGATTGATCTGAATACTGAATTTCAGCAATTGAGGAGGACCACCACCAAAGGGGACAGCCACCCTTAAACAACCTGGCTTGAGTTTCCTGCATTGTGCCCTTAGGGCCAGCAGGGGGCGCGCGAACCCACCATTTCTGGCTCGTGTGGTGCGCATGCGTGGTCTGCCCGCGGATGTAGGCGCCTTTTTCACAGTGACAGAAGAATTTAAGTTTCCTCAGGACTAATGAGGTGCTCCTGCAGCTTCGGGACAACTTGGATCACGTCCTCAGGGAGGAAGAAGTTTCCTGCCCACGGCCCTGACCGGCTGAGGACGGGGCTTTACTGCAGTTTTCCCGGACATTTTTTCTAAATAGTGAGTATAGAACCTTTCTTTTTCTAGAATCTTCCCACATGCTTTATTCTTTACTTTCTCATATAAAATGTTAACAAGAATTAACTAGAAATATGATCCATTGACTGAGTGTTTTTAAGGATCGAATTCACAGCATCCTGTATCATTTTTACGGATTCAAGATTGTTTTGGGGGAGAAATCGTGATACAGTTTCAGACAGAGGGAAACACATATATAGTATAGTAGTGAAATTAAAGAAAAAAATTGGGACCAGCCAGTCTCTCGTGGAGTTATATCGTAACCTGAGGCAAAGAAAAATAAGTTGCACCCCATTTTGTATTGCTAATTTTTTTTTATCAGGTACTCAAAGGAGGGCTCCTCTTTGCCTTATCCTTACCCTGTTCCCAAGCCCAGCACAAGCTTTGCCTTGGTAAGCATTACTCTACTCGGAATGGTGCAGTTCATATTATAATCTATGCAAGGCCACCTTCCCAAATAGAATGCTGAATATGGCAGCGCTATTTTCTTTTCTTCTTTAAAAAAAATTAGAGTATAAAATATATTGGTTTCATGTTATACAATTCAATGAGTTTTAGTAAATCTAGAGGTGTGCACCCATTACTATAACTAAATTTACAGCATTGTCTTCAAATCTAAAAGAAATTTAGTGCTCATTTCTCTTTGGCTTCCGGTTCTACTCCTAGCCCTGGGCAACCACTGATCTATGTTCTTTGCTTAGTTTTGAATTTCTGGACGTTTCATATAAATGGAGTCATATAATATGAGGTATTTTATGCCTGTTCCTTTTTTTTCCAATTATCATATTGTTTTAAAGGGACACAGATCTTGTAGCATGTACCAGTACTTCATTCCTTTTTATGGCTGAATACTATTCTGTTGTATAGATAGACGACATTTTGCATATCTGTTCATCATTTGATGGACATTTGGGTTGTTTCCAGTTTTAGCTATTATGAATAATGCTTCTTTCAGCATTCATGTGCAACTGCTTGTCTGGACCTATTTTTATTTTCCTTGAGTATGTAACTAGGTGTGGAAGTGCTGGATCATAGGTAAACTCTATGTTTAATGTTTGAGGAATAGCTACAGTGTTTTCCAAAATGGCTGAATTATTTTACAATCTTAACAGCGATGTATGATTTTTCTAGTTTCTCCCCATCCTCACCAATACTTGTTACAGTCTTTTTTACTATAACCCAGTGACTATAAAGTGGTATCTCATTGTATTTTTAATTTATATTTCCCTGATGACTAATCATACTGATTATTTCATGTGCTTATTGACCATTAGCATATATTCTTTGGTTAAATATTCAAATCCATTTCCGCTACTTTTTAAAAAAAAGATTTTATTTTGGGGGTGCCTGGGTGGGTTCAGTTGGTAGAGCATCCGACTCTTGATATCACGGTCGTGAATTCAAGCCCCACATTGGGTGTGGAACCTACTTTGTAAAAAAAGGTTTTATTTTTAAGTAATCTCTACACCCAACGCGGGGCTTGAGCTTACAACCCCAAGGTCAGGAGTCGCATACTTTACTGAGCCAGCCACGCAGCCCTCCCCTACTTTTTAATTAGCTTGAATTCCATTTTTCCAAAGAAGACATATAGATGGCAACAGACACATGAAAAGATGCTCAGCATCACTGAACATCAGGGAAATAGGAATCAAAACTACAATGAGATATCATTTCACACCTGTCAGAATGGCTAAAATTAATAACACAGGAAACAACAGGTGTTGGTGAGGATGTGGAGAAAGGGGAACCCTCCTACACTGTTGGTGGGAATGCGAGCTGGTACAGCCACTCTGGAAAACAGTATGGAGGTTCCTCAAAAAGTTAAAAATAGAACTACCCTATGACCCAGCAATTACACTACTAGGTATTTATCCAAAGAATACAAAAATACTGATTTGAAGGGACACATGCACCCCGGTGTTTGTAACAATAGCCAAATTATGGAAAGAGCCCAAATGCCCCTTGACTGATGAATGGATAAAGAAGATGTGGTATATATATGCAATGGAATGTTATGCAGCCATCAAAAAATGAAATCTTGCCATTTGTAACGACATGGATGGATCTAGAGACTATAATGCTAAGCAAACTAAGTCAGTTAGAGAAAGACAAATACCATATGATTTCACTCATATGTGGAATTTAAGAAACAAAACAGAGGAACATAGGGGGAAAAAGAGAGAGGCAAACCAGAAAAGGGACTCTTAACTATTGAGAACAAATTGAGGGTTACTAGAGGGGAGGTGGGCAGAGGGATGGGTTAAAGGGGTGATGGGGATTAAGGAGGGCACTTGTGATGAGCACTGGGTGTTTTATGTAAGAGATGAATCACTAAATTCTACACTAATATTACACTGTGTGTTAGCTAACTGTAATTTAAATAAAAACTTGAAGACAAAAAAGAAAAAATCAAAAGAAAAAAACAACAAAAATCATTAGCTTGTCTTCTTATTGGGTTGTAGAAATTGTTTATATAATATGCATATAACTCTCTTATCAGATACAAGAACTACAGATATTTTCTACCATAATAAGTTATTTCAGGAATTTTCTACCATAATAAGTTATTTCAGGAATTTTTGATGCAAGCTGAAATTTCCCTTTTCTCCATTCCAAATTCCTCTAAAGATTAGTGCTTCCAGAAAACCCCATGGCTAGATTGTATGAGAGATAAGGTGGTGGGGCAAAAAATAAAACATACAAAAATTAGAATGTTACTTGTCACAGTTAATAATTAGCAAAGAGAATGAATGTAAGAAATGAGAAAACATTCATACCAAAACCCCAAATATATACAAAATTGTTAGACATAAATTTATCTTACTCTTTCTAGATGTATATAAAGAAGGCTGCATATCTTTCCAGGAGAACCAAAGCTGGATTTCTTGCCTTATTTTGTATTTACATCAGGGGTTAAGCTCCATCTATTCTGAGAACCCCGTCCTATCAATTGTGATTAACTTCCATTGGTATGTTGAAATAAATAAATGACTGTCTATATTTCTAAAAAATAACAACAACAACAACAACAACTTCCATTGGCCCACTGGCTTTAGAGTCTAAATGTCTTGAGAATGCCTGAGATCCAGATGGCTGCCATGGCCCTCCTGAGTTCAGGGAAGGCAGCCGAAGGGCACCTACATCTCCACCCCCATTACTGGTCCAAAAGCCATCGCTAACTTTATTCTTGTTGAACATCACTCTACCCAGACAAGCTCTCTGGTTAGGGCACTGCACACAGCAGGGCTGTATATGGAGGAATACCCACTCCCTCACACTCTCAATGTAGCTTTCATTTATCTCTCCACCACATCATCATGAGTGTACCCATCATTTTCCCCATAACCCTATAGAATGCTGACCCACTGCCCTCCAACTTGCAAACCTCCCTCAGTGGGGATCTCATCACCTGTTCTACATTTACCGGATGATTATGAGGACCCAGAGAGAACAGTCTTTTTCCTGTGTTTTCTTCTATTAGTAAGTATCTTCACCTTCTCTAACCTCTGGTGTTCACATTGTTAGGAATGGAACTTTGAAAATGGTTTGCTTTTCCAAAAGGACAAAAACAATCCCCCACCACACTTCTCTGTGTCCCACAAATCCCTACAGTGCACATTACAGAAAAGCAGTGACCACAGCCCTGGAACCCTGGTAATGAAAGTGGAGATGGGTCAAGGGTATGAATATGGAAAGGACAGAAATCTCATTTTCTCCCCCATCCCTTAACCGAGGCCAGCCTGAACCAGTCAAGCAGCCAAGGATGGAAGGACAGTGCCCATGCTTTGCCATCCTTCAAGGACCCTTCCCTTGGGCATCTGGGATTGGCCAAACTCCACAAGAGGAACTGAACATTTTCAGTGATTTGCTCAAATATTTCATATGTGCTAGTGCAAGATTAGTCATGAGAGGACCCGAGGTCCTGCAGTGAGGCGATCAGACACAGACACTGGGCAGGGATGAGCTTGCTGGCTGTGAGATGTAAGGACAGTTATTAAACTTTTTTCCTTATTTTTTATCATCAGTAAAAAGAGATCTATATCCCAGCTTCTACCTCATAGGTTCTTGTAAGAACTCAATAAATGCATGTGTATGAACAACTGAATAATCCTTGGCACATTGTAAGCATTTTGTATTGACTTCTGTTTCCACCATTTATGTTGTTAGTGTTAATCTATCCTAGATCATCCTATTTCCTTGTGCAAGTCCCTTGTCCATCTGTGAAATGAAGATTGTGATGCACTGAATACATATGGCCTTTTCCAGCACTGACTTTTTAAAAATTAAGATATAACTACCATAAAATCTACCCCTTAAAGTTTACAACTCAGTAGATTTTAGTTGATTCACAGGGTTGTGCAATCATCACCACTGTCTTATTCCAGGATGTTTTCATCATCCCACAAAGGAACTCTGTATCCATTAGCAGTCACTGGGTATCTCCCTCCTCCAGCACCTGACAACCACTATTCTACTTTGTATCTCTATGAATTTGCTTATAATGGACATTTCATGTAAATGAAATCATACAATATATGACCTTTTTAAAAATTTTATTACGTTATGTTAGTCACCGTACATTACATCATTAGTTTTTGATGCAGTGTTCCATGATTCACTGTTTGAGTATAACACCCAGTGCTCCATTCAATACACGCCCTCCTTAATACCCATCACCAGACTAACCTTCCTACTATCTATCACTCAGCCACCCCCTCCCTCCCCCGCCCACCACTCCAGCAACCCTACTGCATGACTCTTGGAAATAAAATCTTTAAATACCATCTCTACTCTCTGCTACTGAGATTAAGAATTCCTCATATCAGTGAGATCACATGATATTTGTCTTTCTCTGATTGACTTATTTCACTTAGCTTAATACCCTCTAGTTCCATCCACGGCTCAGGTCATGATCCCAGGGTCTGGGGATGGAGCCCCACATCAGGCTTCCTGCTCTGCCTACCGCTCCCCCTGCTTGTGCTCTCTCTCTCTGACAAACCCATCCCCCTACCCCTCTCCCCTCTAGAACCCTCAGTTTGTTTCTCAGAGTCCATAGTCTTTCATGGTTCATCTCCCCCTCCGATTCTCCCCCCCTTCATTTTATTTATTGGGGAGGGTATGAGCCACCCTGGCACCCAGTTTTTTTTTCTTTTTAAAATGGAAATGATAATACATTCCTCATATGGTTTTGGTGAGGAATGAATGAATTATATTTAAAATGTTTAGACAGTATCAGATACACATTAATTATTATCATCAATAAATGTGTATTGATTTATACCCAAAAGAGATTAAACATTATTTTTATATTGAGATGAAATTATCATATAACATTGTATTAATTTTAGGTGTACAAGAATATATGTTATTTTTAACACAAATAGAACATTCACAAAGTTTGAGCATGACACAAAAGAAATCTGAATAAATGTTAAAGAATCAGCATCATGCAGGATATGATCTTAAATGGCATCATACAGGATATGATCTTAATAGGAGTGATAAACACACTATGTGTCAAAATGTGTGGATGACAGCAAAAGCAGAACTTGGGGAGATATATATGTGTGTGTATGTGTGTGTGGGCATAATGAACTTCCATGGATAAGGAATGGGAATCTTACTTCAAGGGTTGGGGTTGATGTTACTATATAGCACATTGCCACAATGGCACAGTTATTGAGCAATAGGGGTTATTTTCCCCTTGCTGGAATTCTCAAATCGGCTTTCCTAGACACAAGTTGCATAGTTTATCTTTGTGGTATATTCTAATTCTGTATAAGGAGGGCTGTTGCCAACAATCCAGATGTGAATTGGCAAGGTGGGACTTTAGTTATGTATCAGGTCTCTTTTGTTATAAAGTTAAGGAGTAATATAAACTTAAATTTTACTTTATAAAGATGAACTTTCCTGATATTGTTATCACACTCTTGCTTGCCACCATCTTTTACAAAATCTTCAACCCCTGGCTCTTGTCTCATTTTTCTGTTGGTGTATTAAGGTTTTTTTTTGGTGAATTAAGTTTTAATTTGTGTGGAATCTGTGTAAAGGTAGCTGAGAGAGGACAATGAAATGATGTATGTGCCAGTGAGGTTGGCTTTGACTGGAAATGTATTTCAAACTAGTGTCAAAGATAAAACAAAGCTAGACACTAAAGTTAATGACAGATTTTAACCAGAAACATATTTTTGCAGTAGGGAAGAAAGTCCAGCATGAACAGAACCAAAAGCGGGAAACTAGGGTTGGTCTTTGTGAAACAAATCTGGGTTTGTTAATGTCAAAGATAAAACAAAGCTAGACACTAAAGTTAATGACAGATTTTAACCAGAAACATATTTTTGCAGTAGGAAAGAAAGTCCAGCATGAACAGAACCAAAAGCGGCAAACTAGGGTTGGTCTTTGTGAAACAAATCTGGGTTTGTTAACTGGTGCTTATCAAAGTTAAGCTCCTCCCCTCCCACAGAGCCTGGGAAACAGAGGCTCTGTCTTCAGGTGTTGGCTGGCACAAACAGTACATTCTTTTGGCAACCTTGCCTTTTCTCAAGCAGGCACTTTTAGGAGGGCTAGTGTCATCCTAGGGATGTGGCCTTAGGCTGTTAGATCCTGTGTTAATATTTGTTCAAGTCTTTTACTGTGTGTGTGTGGGAGATGAACAAATAATTTGTGTTGAGAGTCTGTATATTATTAGCAAAGTGATCCTAAGACAAAATAGATCAGGAAATGCTGTTCTAAGGGAGAAAACACAAAGGCCTAATAGATAACCCTACCTCCATTATTTCTCCCTCAAATCCTTTCTCCATACTGTCATTTTAGTAATCTTTCTAAACCTATGACCATGTCACCCCTTTTCTTAAAACATGTTATATGTACACTTAGACCATGAGAATGAGAAACTGCATTTTTTACCTTCAGATTACTAATACCTAACACATAGTAGGTGTTCACTACATGCTTATTGCATAGAATTGATCTGGGATAAAAGTTTATCATTTGTTTATGCAAAAAGATTGCCATCCAAAACATAAGGGGTGTGGAGAAAGGAAGGTTTACATGGGATCATAAATCCTAAGACGTCACATTTCCTTGGGGAGAGTTTCCTGTCTCCAAATTCATTTCCTTATAAGCATGTTTACTAAGTTTTCCTTCTTATTCTGGAATTCTCATCTTTACAAAGTCTTATTCCTCATCCAAAAAGGTCATTAATTTTTTTATTTTTTTCAAAAGAGGTCATTAATTAATTTTTTTTAGGTATTTGACAGAGAGAGCAAGAGCACACAAGCAGGAGGAGCAAGTAGAGGGAGAGGGAGAAGCAAGCTCCCCACTGAGCAGGGCTTGATTACAGGACCTGAGATCATGACCTGAGCCCAAGGCAGCCACTTAACTGACTGAGCCACCCAGGTGCCCCAAAAGAGGTCATTTAAAGACTAAAGTTGCTAAAGGAAAATGATGTCCTAATAATTACATTTGATTGAGTTTCAACAATCTTGTACTCTCCTCTGCCTATGTCTTGTTTAGACCACTTAAGTGAAAATGAATAGACAGGTAGATGATGATAGATGATAGATAGATAGACCAACCAACAG
Organism: Zalophus californianus; assembly: GCF_009762305.2. Lineage (NCBI taxonomy): Eukaryota > Metazoa > Chordata > Mammalia > Carnivora > Otariidae > Zalophus > Zalophus californianus. Next base: position 8,840,524 of record NC_045612.1, read on the forward strand.
ACACACAGGCAGGTAGTTCTGAAAATTTGTGCTATGAATAATCCTAAAGAGCAATTCATCCGGAATTACTTATTTATGAATCACTGAATGATTTTAAATTATTTCCTTTATCTAATTTTGTTTTTCTTCAGCTCATATTTACATTTGTTTGCATTCTTTAGCACAAGAGAGAAGCAGCATAGGTGGCCAATCAGTAGCAGAGGGAACTAGTTGACTCTCCAATCCACAAACTTCATTCAATGAAAGCAAATACTCATAGACCCTAATGAGTAGCAGTGGGAATTGCATTGCTAGAATTCTAAAAATAAAAGTATCACAGTGCTTCTTTAAAATGGGAGTAATGGCAAAGCGGCACACCTAAGATACCAAACCCAGAGCAGAGCAGTATTTTTGTGGCCTGTAACAAAATGCATTATTCTCACAGCCATGGTTTGATGAAGGGTTCAACTCTTTTTATTCAGTTGGTGTTTTAAACATACATTTAAAAAGAGCATTCTATCTACCTTTCTCTCTAAATTTCTTTGTAGTTTAAAGGCAGGTGACCATATGAAGAAAGCTTATTTATTTATTTATTTGTTTAATTAATTATTTATTTATTTATTGAGAGAGAGTAAGTGAGCGAGCACAAACAGGGGGAGAGGGGCAAAGGGAGAGGAAGAGAGAATCTTAAGCAGGCTCCATGTTCAACCCTGAGCCTGTCTCAGGCCTCGATCTCATGACCTGAGCTGAAATCAAGAGTCAGACGCTTAACTGACTGAGCCACCCAGGCGCCCCAAGGTTTATTTTAAGAGCTGCTGTCTTTTAATCTAAGGGCTTATTAAAAACAGGAACAAATGTTGGAAAGGCAAGAGATGCTGGCGCTGGCCGTGTGTATTAATGTTCAAGTCACTAGGAAACTATCAGCTTCGCTCTGGCATGGATTTGGTGCAAACAACACATTTCTGGACACTCAACAACTTGTATAAATCCATAATAGATTAAAGAAAGGGAAAATAACATTTCCTCAATGTCCTATTAGCTACTTACCAGGAAATAGCTCCCAAAAATAAGTCCTTTCCTTTGGCAAACAACTTCCCAGAAGCACAATAACCCCCAAGGGGTGTTGTTAAATAGGTGAGCTCCAGGATGTCTGCTAGTAAAAGGGGACTGTCTGGGATTTTAACCATATGCCAGTGTGGAAGGGAGCAGAGCTGCAGTGTATCCCAGGAATAATCATGGTCACATAGCTAACATTCACTGAGCATTGACCACGGGCAAGAAGTCCTTTGCTAAATGCTTTATATGAACCAATGGTGAAGTTCAGGAAATATTTGTTGAATTGTAGAAGTATCATATTTAAGCATTTTTACCACCTGAAGGGACATAGATATGATCATTATAACGATATATTAATAAAAATATTGCTATCAGCATTCTCCAGTCAGCCCACTGATTTTCAGAGAGATGAAGGCACTTGCCCAAGGTCAAGTAGCTTGTAAATGAATGATCTGTTTTAAATTTTACAACTCCATTAGGTTGGGATTATTTCCCTTTTATATATGAAGGAACCAGGCTCAGAGAGATTAAGAAACTTGCTTAGTACCCAGATAACAGGTGGGAGAGCTGAGATATAAACCAGATGTGTCTGAGGATAAAGATTATGTTTAAACTAAGCTATTGCCTACATGCCCACAATCTTTCCCCAAATTCTCTTTCGATAGTCTCCATAGCAGTGGGCATCTCTTCTACCTTTACTGAAATTCCCACAATTTCTAGCTGATTACGGAACAAATGAGGGTGCATTATCTAAAGAATGCCCCAGTTTAAATGCTTTAGTACTGTAATGTTTAATTTTTGTATCAACTTGACTGGGCTAAAGTATGCCCAGATAGGTGGTAAAACATTATTTCTAGGCATGTCTATAAAGGTGTTTCCAGAAGAGATTAGCATCTGAATCAGTAGACTAAGTAAAGATCATCACCCTTAGCAATGCCAGATGGGCATCATCCCATCCATCCAGGGCCCAAGTAGAACAAAAAGGCAGAGGAAGGACGAATTTGCTCTTTGTTCTTGACCTGGGACGCCCATCTTCTCCTGCCATCAGACATCAGAAATCCTGCTTTTCAGGCCTTTGGAATTAGACTGAATTAGACAGTTCTGAATTATACAACTGGCTTCCTGGTTCTTTAGTTTGCAGTTGGCATATTGTGGGACCTCTTGGCCTTCATAACTGCAGGAGCCAATTCATATAATAAATTACATTGTAGGATATATAATTATATCTGTATTTATATGCTACATAAATAAATTATATAGATTGGAGATATATGTGTTTGTGTGTGTGTGTGTGTGTGTGTGTGTGTGTGTGTATACATACATACACACACACACACATCTCCAATCTGTTGGTTCCGTTTCTCTGGAGAACACTGACTAATGTAAATATTACCAGGGAAAACACATCATCCAAGTATACCATCAGACTGGCTAGTTCACATTGAACCTGAAGGGATGATACATACAATGTTTGCATTTGCGGGTATAATATGGATCAAAAGGGATTAAATGTAGAGAAGACAAGTTAGAATGCTACTGGAAAAAGAACTGATGACAATCTAAATTGGTACAGTTTGGAAGGGAAAGAATTCACAGGAGAAACATGATAAAAACTATGTGAAAAGCATTATAATGTTAGTATGTATAATTCTGAGTTATCAGACTTCTCCATATGCTAAATTGAAGTATGCATAATGACTGAGACCAAAAAAAAAAAAATCAAGGGTTTTTCCTTTTTTAAAAAAGTAATTTGTTTCTGCTACCCAAAGGTACTCAAAAGGCTAAATAAATAAAATCAAGTGTGACCTTATCATAAAGTTATTTACATCATTTATCTTAAAGATGTTCTCCATTGGGAGGAAAAAAAGATTGAATCCATAACATTTTAATCTATCGCTCTTGGTGTGCATAAGTCACACATTTCTATATCTAGTGTTTGCATATTGATTGTAGCTTGACCTTAACAATTTATCATTTAGTCTCGTACCATCACCCTCCATGATAGATGTTACAGCTAAGGGTCCAGCAGCAATTTCATTATAGACCCCACATTTCAGGGTTTCATAAATAAGTGGTCAAAATCTACTGCAGGCTATGAGTTGTTTTAGTTTGCATATCCATATTATCATTTTAATTTCATATTGTGGCTTCCATCCATCATTCATAGAATCATTTTTCATTTTCAGAGGCATTTCCTATAGGAATCCATTTTAATGACCATCAAGTGTGGAGGAAACTTACAACAAGAAGGGAAAGGTATTAAATCCCATTCCTTTTCACCAATATAAATAAATAAATTGAATGAGTTAATGAATAATACAAATTCTACTCTGATATACATAAAGTTTACACGTGCTTATAGAATTAATAAGCAAGCATATAAACTGACTTTTTTTAATGGTCACACAGTAAATGTATGTTTAGTGAATAAATGACAAGTAGGTTAAATATTGTGGAAGGTATAAATTTTAAGAATATGCCCATGTCCTCAATCAACTTATCAGCTAACAGGGGAGATAAAGATACAGAAAAAACAATTCTGGAATGGGATTTAATACTTTTCCCTTCTCTTTGCATGTTAAATGTCAAATGAGTAGTACTGCAAGAGTTTTAGAAAAAGAGAATATATTTGTTAGTGCATATAAAAATGTTTAGCTACCCAAATGGTTAGCCCAGAGAGGGGTAGGTTGGTCTCAGGCAATCTTTAAGTGTTTATTTGTTTCTTTTAAGTAGGCTCCATGCCCAACATGGGGCTTGAACCCATGACCCTGAGATCAAGAGTCACATGCTCTACCAACTGAGCCAGCCAGGTGCCCCCTAAACACAGAATTTTTAAGAGATGTATTATTAATTCACTCATTGACAATTATGGGGAACTAAGTTTTGTCAAAAAGCGGTAAAATAAGTACAACATCCAAAGGGCCATCATTTATGAAATATTTTAAATTTCAAGTATATGCTAGTGAGATTTAATAAAAACACAGCTGTTCCCCACCCTCAATCACCATATTTTAGGAAATGTCCTCCCAGAATGGATTCTAATATTATTAATTTGCAGTACCTAGCATGTTTACTGGGTATCTGAAAAATACTATGTATGGCTTGAGGCAAAAATGGATTGCTTTCAAAATTAGAAAATGAGCCATGAATCTCTACTGAGTAGATAGCTAGAAGTAATTAAAAAACATTATAAGGCCATGTAAGTACCATAGTCCACTGATCTTTTAAACATAATGCAGAAGGTTTTTTTTAGAAAAATTTGATGTACTTTTCATTATAGAAGCTTAAATCCCATTTTTAGAAATGTGCCTACCTTAGATTATTCTCTTCTCTGTCTCATTGTGATTTCCCACAACCATTCCCCGCTTGGCATATATAAAAGATAAATGATTGAAACAAAGGACTTTGAGGAAGGTATGAACTTATCCCAACAGGAGTAAAAATAAAGTGGACTCTCTGCTTTCTTTGTTTCTGTATCTATATCTATATGTCATAATTAACTTCTGGAAACCTTAGACATTGTGCAGACCCACTTTCTTGAATTCTTAGTGATGATAACAGACCCTATATCATTTTGTGGGGAAGGAGAGTAAAAGGTAAAAAGCAGTTTGGAGCACTTTTTTCTTTTTTATGTTTGTTTTGCCTGATGTATAGCACAAATTGGTCTTACTGAATTTGTCATTTCTGAAGAATAACTTTGAGGAAGTTCTCACTGATTGTCTCCTAAAGATATGCATTAGGGAATCTAATAACCCTTATGCTGAAAAATACACAGAAACAGAGAAAACATCCTTTTAAAGGTACAGTGTGCTTGGAAAAAAGTAAGGGACATCCCTAGAGGCCAAAGGCAAGAAGGGACCATTGCTAGTATCCTTAAACAGGAAGCTCAGGTTTTAATGGTCTCATATGGGCCCACATGAGTCTTGGACCTGGAATTTTGGCCTCTGTGTAAGTGAAATAGAGGAACAACAAAAATCCACTGCTAAAAGCACAGGGAGATGACAAAGAAATTTGTGTCTCCTGAGCTTTTTGGGAGGAGTGAGCTTCCCTGAATATGTGTAACCAGGGGTTTACCCTCAGTGGCTTTTCAGGTTAAACTGACACCATATGCAAAGCATAGAAACTCTCAGGATGAGATATTAATATAAAACTGTTACCAGGTAGTATGTGCAGAAGCAAACACAAGATCTCTTTGGAGAGACATGCTATGAACTCCTGAATATCACAACTGTCAAGCATAAAGCTGAGGGTGAATTTGCAATCCAAATTTCCAAAACCATAGAGAAACAATCTAACATGAGAATCAAATGACATGAAAAACAGCAGGCTTATATTTTCAAGAATATCAGACAATACAGGGCGCCTGGGTGGCTCAGTCGTTAAGCGTCTGCCTTTGGCTCAGGTCATGATCCCAGGGTCCTGGGATCGTGTCCCGCATCAGGCTCCCTGCTCAGCGGGAAGCCTGCTTCTCCCTCTCCCACTCCCCCTGCTTGTGTTCCTCCTCTCACTGTCTCTGTCAAATAAATAAATAAAATCTTTAAAAAAAAAAGAATTTCAGACAATACTTCACATAAAAGTCCATAAACTGGGAATGTTTTAAAAAATAAAGATATCAATCTAAAATATGACAGAAGAATGAGATATTATTGGGGCACCTGGCTGGCTCAGTCAATGCAACTCTTGATCTCGAGGTTGTGAGTTCAAGCCCCACACTGGATACAGAGATTACTTAAATAAATAGAAACTTAAAAAAAAGAATGAGATATTATAAAAAATGGATCAACAGAATTTCTGGAAATGAAAAATATAATTGTTACAACTAAATCTCAATGGCTCTCTGGGAAAATACCAAAGAGAAATTTTCACATGTGTGTCAACCTTTGTTTTATCAACATTTCTCCAAAGACACAAGGGATAAGTTCCAATCTCACACAGACTCCTCTATTATGGAAAAAATACTCATTTAATGAAACTAGCAAAAGTTTAAGACCAAAAGTGAGCAAGGGGAGTATAATAGGAAAATGATAGGACAACATTCTCATGAACATAGATGTAATCATCATTAATAAAATGGGAGCAGAACAAATCCAGCAGTATTTTAAAATGACAAAGTTAGGTTTACCTCAAGAATGTAAGGATGGTCTTACACTTGAAAATCAATTAATCTGTCATGTTTACCTATTAAAGGGGAAACTAATATGACCATCTTCATATATGCAGAAAAGATGTTTGATAAAATTCAATATCAATTCTTTATTATAAAAGAAAAAAGAAACTTTAGCAAAGCAAGAATAGAAGAAATGTTTATTAATCTGATAAAGTATACCTATGAAAAATTCACAGAAAACATCATACTTAATGGTGAAGTGATGAAAACTTACATTTAAAATCTGGAATAAGGGGCGCCTGGGTGGCTCAGTTGGTTAAGCAACTGCCTTCGGCTCAGGTCATGATCTTGGAGTCCCGGGATCAAGTCCCACATCGGGCTCCCTGCTCAGCAGGGAGTCTGCTTCTCCCTCTGACCCTCTCCCCTCTCATGCTCTCTCTCTATCTCATTCTGTCTCTCAAATAAATAAGTAAAAAATCTTAAAAAAAAAACTTATAAAAAAAATCTGGAATAAGAAAAGTTTTCCCAACTCCACTACTTCTATTCAACATTGTGCTTAATATCTGAGTCAGTGCAATAATGCAAGAAAAGAGAAGATGTAAGGAATAGAAAAATGCTACTCATTATTTGTATATGATAATCATTTATGTACAGAAGCCAAAATATATACAGATAAATTATTAGAATTAATAATTTATTATTAATGTTGGGATGCCTGATAAACACACATAAAAGGTGTTTCTATCCTCCAGCTATGTGCGGTTATAAAATATAATAAAAATAGTACCATTTATAGAAGCTTCAACAATTATAAATTATCCAGGAATAAATCTCACCCCAAAATATGCAAGACCTTTGAGAAGAAAACTGTATAATTTCAGTGCAAATGTACTAAAGCAATCTAAGTAAATGGAGAGAAATACCACATTCATGGATTAGAAGGCTCTTAACATAGAGAGACTCTCTTATAAAGAGAGAAGTCATCCCTAATTTGACTTATAAAGACAATAAAATTCCAGCCCAAATCCACACATTTGTTCCATTTGTGGAACTTGAAAAGCTAATTCCTAAAAATTTACTTGGGAAATCAATAGTCCTAGAATAGTCCTGAAGTTGCCACCAAGGTGTGGGAAGGTGTTACCTTACCAGATTTCAGAAATTTTTATGAAGTTATAGCAATTAAAACATCATGGGATATTGGCTGAGAAAGAAACAAACAAGTGAGCAGTATAGAAAAGAAAGACTGGAGATGGAATCCACATATTCCGAAACTTGAATTATGACAGAGATGGCATTGCAAGTCACTTGGGAAAGGAAGATTCTTCAATAAATGCTGATGGGGCAAATGCTTATTCATATAAAGAAACAAAAATCAGTTCCGGGTGAATTAAGGTTTTAAATGTGACTAGAAAAACAGATTATTACAATGGGGTAGGAAAGTCTTAATACATAGAAAGCACAGACTACAAAGAAAATGTTTTAGATTCAATCATATTAAAATTAAGAACCCTGTTCTTAGAAAGACCCATAAATATCACTAAAAGACAAGACATAAAGCTAGGAGAAAAGCACTGCAACACATGTACCTGGCAACAAATTAGTAGCCATAATATGTGAAGAACACATTTAAAAAATGCACCAAAAGGGCACCTGGGTGGCTCAGTTGGTTGGGCGACTGCCTTCGGCTCAGGTCATGATCCTGGAGTCCCGGGATCGAGTCCCACATCGGGCTTCCTGCTCAGCAGGGAGTCTGCTTCTCCCTCTGACCCTCTTCCCTCTCGTGCTTTCTATCTCTCATTCTCTCTCTCTCTCAAATAAATAAATAAAATCTTTAAAAAAAATGCACCAAAAAATGCACAATCCAATAGAAAAACATGCCAAATAATTCATAGGTGCTTTACATAAGAGGCACAAATGGCAAATAAGTATCTGAAAAGATGTGCAGCCTCATTAGTAATTAGGAAAATGCACATTACAATAATTGAATGTACCCTTAAGCTTATCAACAATATAAAAATCTAATAATATCAAATGTTAGGATGTGGAGTAACCCAAATTAGTCATTACTGCACACAGGACAGTAATTTGGTTCAAGAAGTTTGAAAGATGACTTAGCATTATCTCAAAAAATTGAAGGTGTTCATCCCCCATGACCCAGCAAGTCCTCTTTCAAATTCTTATCCGAATCTCTTGTGCCAGTGACCAAGGAAATGTATGTAAGGATTTTCATAATTTCATTGCTTATGATTTCAGAAACCTGGAACAACCCAAGTATCTGTCTGTAGTAGAATAATTATATTTATAGTCACAAAATTAAATGTTAAATGATAATGAAAATTAATAAATTACTGTCACGAAACTACATGGTTTCTACTACAAGAAACTATAAGAAAATAACTCTTGAGTTAAGGGGAAAAAAAGAACACATTCAGTGTGTTTCCACTCATAAAACATTCAAAAACAGGCAAAAGTAATATAATGTTTAAGGATATGAATACATATAATAAAACTATATGAAGAAAAGGGGCTGATAAATGGAAAATTCTTATTATTTGGATGGCTGAAGAGGTGAGAAGGGGATGAGCTAGGAAATCACAAGAAACATATTAATATTTATTAGATTATTATGTCTCATATTCTACTTGTTTTATAAATATCCCTTTGTTTCTACTCCTTAGTTAGGAAAAATAAGCAACAAACAAAACCCAACCAAACAAACCAAAAACTAAAAAAACCCCACCAAACCAGAATATAATAGCACTGAAAGGTACGCATCAGCATCAGCACTAGGGGGTGACAGAATGGGATGATTTTTCTCTTAGACTCTTCAGAGAGTAAGGGGAATTGGTGACCTGCATATCGGAGAAAATCCAGGCTTGGTTGTGCAGACAGGGGCTGGCAGGGGGAAGGGGAATATAAGGAGTGAGCTCTGCAAGCTAATGCTACAAGAGCCTAACACCTACAAAAGCAATATTTTAATTATGAGCTCACTTTACAGCACAAAATCTGTCCCTCAAACAAAAGTCAATGGAGTATATTTCCATGTTAGCAAAGGGCATATTGGGGTGAGGATGGGGAACCAGGACAAAGGTGGAATATTAAATGACTATTTCATTGTTATACTTCAGAATGCTTTTTATTTTTTATTTTTATTTAAATTCAATTAACATATAATGTATTATTAGTTTCAGAGGTAGAGGTCAGTGATTCATCAGTCTTATATAACACCCAGTGCTCATTATATGACGTTCCCTCCTCAATGTCCATCATCCAGTTACCCCATCCCCCAACCTCCTCCTCTCCAGCAACCCTCAGTTTGTTTCCTGGAGTTAAGAGTCTCTTGGGGCACCTGGGTGGCTCAGTCGGTTAAGCGTCTGCCTTCAGCTCAGGTCATGATCCAAGGGTCCTGGGATTGAGCCCTGCATCTGGCTCCCTGCTCAGTGGGGAGTCTGCTTCTCCCTCTCTCTCTGCGTGCTGCTCCCTCTACTCGTGCTCTTTCCCATTCTCTCTCTGTCAAATAAATAAATAATTTTTTTTTTTAAAAAAGAGCCTCTTATGGTTTGTCTCCCTCTCTGATTTTGTTGTTTTATTTTTTTGTCTCTTCCCCTATAATCCTCAATTTTGTTTCTTAAATTCCACATATGAGTGAGATCATATTATAATTGTTTTTCTCTGATTGACTTATTTCACTTAGCATAACACCTTCTAGTTCTATCCATGTCATTGCAAATGGCAAGATTTGGGGGGTTTTTTGATGGCTGCATAATATTCCATTGTGTATATATACCACATCTTCTTTATCCATTCATCTGTCAATGACATCTCAGCTCTTTCCATAGTTTGGCTATTGTGGACATTGCTGCTATAAACATTTGGGTGTAGGTGCCCCTTTGGATCACTACATTTGTAGCTTTGGGGTAAAAACCCAGTAGTGTAATTGCTGGGTCATACGGTAGCTCTATTTTCAACTTTTTGAGGAACCTCCGTACTGTTTTCCAGAGTGGTTGCATCAGCTTGCATTCCCACCAACAGTGTAAGAGGGTTCCCCTTTCTCCACAACCTCGCCAACATCTGTCATTTCCTGACTTGTTAATTTTTAGCCATTCTGATGGGTGTGAGGTGGTATCTCATTGAGGTTTTGATTTAGATTTCCCTGATGCCGAGTGATGTTGAGCACTTTTTCACGTGTCTGTTGGCCATTTGGGTGTCTTCTTTGCAGAAATGTCTGCTCATGTCTTCTGCCCATTTCTTGATTGGATTATTTCTTCTTTGGGTGTTGAGTCTGATAAGTTCTTTATAGATTTTGGATAGTAGCCCTTTATCTGATAAGACATTTGCAAATATCTTCTCCCATTCTGTCAGTTGTCTTTTGGTTTTGTGGACCGTTTCCTTTGCTGTGCAAAAGCTTTTTATCTCGATGAAGGCAAAAATGAAGTTCATTTTTGCCCTTACTTCCCTTGCCTTTGGAGACGTGTCTAACAAGAAGTTGCTGCAGCTGAGGTCAAAGACGTTGCTGCTTGTGTTCTCTTCTAGTATTTTGATGGATTCCTGTCTCACATTGAGGTCTTTCATCCACTTTGAGTTAGTCTTTGTGTATGGTGTAAGGAAATGGTCCATGTGGCTGTCTAATTTTCCCAACATCGTTTGTTGAAGAAACTTTTTTCCATTGGATAGTCTTTCCTGCTTTGTTGAAGATTACTTGACCATAGAGTTAAGGCAGAATGCTTTTATGATGTTGTAAATCATATTGTGTGTCCATGACCAGCTTTCTCAGTGCATTATTTATTTTTAGCTGAGGAGTAAAACAACTTTGACTAAATGGATATTGTTACTGACTGCTAGCATTCACGCTAAGCTTGCTGCCCCAAATCCAATAAGAAGAAACTGCTTAACAGCCTCTTCACCATTTTATAGCTGGGTTAATGAAATCTTGACCTGGAATATTCCTAAGGTCCTTTATCATTCTGAGCCTCCATAACTGTGTTTAACAGCACTTAATAGGAAATGGTCACCTTTACCTCAGTCCTTGCTTGGGAGAAATGTTGCTTCTGAGATAGGTTCAGGAAGGATACACTTGATTTCTGTAGGCCACCTGGAGAATCTGGGCTCTGACATGACAAAAAGACATGTATGTCATCCTAGACCATGCCTGACGTGACACTGACACTGCAACCAGAGTTGGACCTCTGAGATCTGGCCCAGAGAGAGGTCAGAATTATTACCCCTTCTAGAGGACGTCTTCAAACCATCCAACCTTAAGAGTTTTCTGATTGTCACCACACTGATCTGGTTGTCAGGAGATAGGCTTTCTAGTCTTGTCTCTGGCTTTAACATAACATGTGCCTTTGGGCATGTTATTTTCAGGACCTCAATTTCTCCATCAGTAGCGCGGAAGATTTAGATCAGGTGATCTCTGAAGGCTCCTCGGAGGTCAGACATGTTAGGTTTGTGTGATTCCAGCTGATTTCATCTACTCTTATGGCACCTTTCTGAGGGATGGTCATTAAGGACCCATCCCTAAGCATATTAAATTAATGGATAAATAAAACAAAAAACCCCACAGGCATATCGAAGCCATGGCTTTCAAAAGTCAAAGAAAAAGCATGTACTGTAGATGTATAGCTGATCCTACCTCTCTACTGTGTCATTTATTGTTTTTCATTTTTACCAATAGTATAGGATAAACATTTTTTTTCATTTTCAATTTACCTTAGATGCTAGTGTTTTTCTTTTTTTAAATTTTTTAAAAAAATTATTTTATTATGTTAGTCACCATAGAGTACATCATTAGTTTTTGATGTAGTGATCCATGAGTCATTGTTTGTGCATAACACCCAGTGCTCCATGCAGTACGTGCCCTCCTTAATACCCATCACCAGTCTAGCCCATCCCCCCACCCCCCTCCCCTTCTAATACCCTCAGTTTGTTTCTCGGAGTCCATAGTCTCTCATGGTTCATCTCTCCCTCCAATTCCACCCCCCTCATTTTTCCCTTCCTTCTCCTAATGTCCTCCATGCTATTCTTTATGTTCCACAAATAAGTGAAACCATATGGTAATTGACTTTCTCTGCTTGACTTATTTCACTTAGCATAACGTTTTAGAATGAAATATTAAAAAGTTGGATGAACACATGACATTACAGCTTAAGACTACTGATGGTAATAATTCTGTGATTGTTAAAATTAAGCTTCAGAGCAATATTTCTAGGATGACGGCACCTGGATGGCTTAGGTTAGACATCTGCCTTCAGCTCAGGGCATGATCCCAGGGTCCTGGGATAGAGCCCCACATACATCGGGCTCCCTGCTCAGTGGGGCGTCTGCTTCTCCCTCTCCCTCTGCCTGCCGCTCTGCCTACTTGTGCACTCTGTCTCTCTCTCTCTCTTTCTGTCAAATAAATAAATAAAATCCTAAAAAAAAAAAAAGTTACTAGGATGAGATTTTTGAAAAAAACTATTGTTCTTCTGCCCCCTTGTGGAATGTTTGGTGTACTACAGAAATCCCTTGCAAAACAGGTTCACTCAGTCCTGAAGAGGTCAAAAGGTTTTCTCTGTAAGAGCCCAAAGCTCATTCTCCCCCTCACCCCCACTGGGTCCCAAAAGTCCATTCTGTATGTTTGCAGAATATTTTGCTATAATTTTTAATTTTACTACTCTCTTTAAAACAAATGTTTTTCTGCACAACTTTGAGAATTCTTTAGAGATTTCTAAAATTTTTTCTGAGAGATCCAGTCTGAAAAATTGGCTACTATATATTTAAAAATGTTTATACTCTCCCACCCTACATAAGCTTATTTAGACTGTGTATAATTTAAGGATCACTAGTCGAAAAACTCTTGACTATCGTGTTTTTGAGGAAGTCAGTACATTTTGATTCTAAAATCCATGTTCATTAGAGAAAAATTTAAAAATATAGAAAAGCACAATGAAGAAAAAACACCAATATTTTCAGTACCACTATTGACTCTTTCAATTATTTTATTCCAGGTTATTTTCCTAAATACATTTATCATTGTACTTGTAGGCAGTTAGTAAACAATTGCTGAATATACATTTTTTAATAAAATGTCCTTTGTAAACATCATTTTAACTTCTTAAAATATTCATTCAAGTTAATGTGTAGTTAATCACATCTCATTATATTTTTATGACACATGATACATCTTCAGAAGATATTTTCCAGAAAGTTTGTACTATTTTATATCCCTACCAGTAGGATATAAAGTTGTCTGTCTCACTGAACCCTCACCAAAATTGAATATTATTGTTTATGTTTTTATTAAATTGAAGGATGAAAATGTATCTCACTTAAATTTCCATACTTGCATTCATCTATATGTGTTTATATATACATACACACATATGCACGTGACCTGTATATACGTAATATATATAGAGAGAAAGGTGATGTGATTGGCATTTTTTTCATTTCTTTTTTTTTTTATTGAAGTATAGTTGACATGCAGTATTAGTTTTAGGTATACAACATAGTGATTCGATGTCTGTATATATTGCAAAATGCTCACCATGGTAAGTGTACTTGCCATCTGTCACTACAGAAAGTTATTACAATATTATTGGATATATTCCCTATGCTGTAGTTTTCATCCCCATGACTTATTTTATAACTGGAAGTTTGTATTTCTTAATCCCCTTTATCTACTGTGCACATCCCCCACCACCTTCCCCTCAGGCAACCACCAGTTTGTTCTCTGTATTTATGAGTCTGTTTGTTTATTTGTTTTGTTTTTTAGATTCCACATATAAATGAAATCATGGTATTTGTCTTTTTCTGTCTGACTTATTTCACTTAGTATAATACCCTCTAGATCCATCCATGTTGTTTCATATGACCAGATTTCATTTTTATGGCTAATTTTCCATTATATATATATATATATATATATATATATACATATATATATATATATATATATATATACACCACATCTTTTTAACCATTTATCTATCAGTGGACACTTGGTTGCTTCCATATGTTGGCTATTTTAAATAATGCTGCAGTAAACATAAGAGCGCATATATCTCTTCGGATTGGTGATTCATTTTCTTTAGGATAACAAAATTGGTTTATTTTCATTTTTCTTACAGTGTTAACAAGTGATTAGTTACTCATCATGGATTTTTCCTTTTTATCATCATAACAAATCCCTGAAAGACTCTGAAAGATTTACTGGAAGTATTTTCTTTTGCTGATGGTATTGTATCTAGTATTATTTTGTCTATTCTCTCATTTTTAATCCTTTAGCTTAGTTTTTTTTTTAGGTAGTTTTTTTGTTAGTTTACTATAGTTATTTTTGTTTAAATAGATAGGTTTCACCCATTTGCAGTATTGTCTTGCTTCAGTTTTCTTGTTTTAAGCTTGCTAATTTTAATGTTTCTTACTATTTCTTTTCTATTCTGAGTCCTTTTGTTCTCCTAAGTGTTTTCTCTTCCTCACCCTCTTATTCTGCATGTTCTTCTTTCACTACTAATAACCAGTAATCCAGTAAAGATCATCATAAAATTAAACAACAATAATTTGTTTTAGGGGAGATAGAAGTTTATTGAATACAGTGCAAGGGAGTGGTGGGCAGGAGGACAGCAAAGGAGAGACTCTCTGCCAGGAGGCAGTGGTAGGGGGCTATAGTTAAGGGGAGGAGTGAGAAGGTATGGGAACATGTGGAATTTTCCTTTTTCTGGTACCTGTGCCCAGTTGTAAATAGCCCTTGGTCAGCTATGGCCTGTGGCTATTTTTGAGGTGGATTGCCACATCGCCTGTTTGCATTCAGCCAGTTGGTCACTGTGGGCCCTTTTACCTTACTCAGGTTTCCGTTGCTCAAGCCTGTGGCCTAAAAGCAGCCTCTGCATTCCCCACTGACAGATTGACAATGACAAGTCTTTGGCGTTTGGATGGAAATCTCATCTTCAGTAGCTGCTTCATGCTAGACAGGGTGGGGGGCGGCGCTCTGTCCCTACCTACACTTGTTGGTCTATCAGGGGTTCTGTGCAGTTATAGACCAGTGCATGGTATTAGATTAACATGCTGATAGGCGATTTGAATGAAATTCCTTGGTGGCCTGGTCTATGAGATTTAGAGAGAGGGGATCCTCTGATGGTATGGGCTGGAATCCTTGTTGAATCAGCATTCGTACATGGAATTGTTGGATTCTAGAAGAGACAAACTTAACAAAGAGATTTAAGAGAGGGGGGCCAGTAATTAGGAGGATGAATATTGAGGCCAGGGGTCCTAAGAAAGGAAGAAGCCAGGATAACCATGACCAGGTTTGTTTCCAGAAAAACCATCCTTGTGTTGCACGTCCCAGGGGGAGGAAGCCACTCAGATGTGTAGGAATGTATTTTGCCTATAGATCAAGAAGGCAGCTGGATCCACAGGAACAGAGAAAAAAGGGGGAGGGGTGAAAGAAGTAAGGTGGTAGAGAGTCAGCTAGTGTCAAGAAACGGTCCCAACTTAGTCTCTAACAGTGGACTAGCATCCACTGCCAATTGCCCCACACGTTGGGAACGGCGAGCTCCCCCGGGGGGATGGAGTGGGATAGAAGGGGGGGCTCCAACCTGATTGCCCTCAGACCACACCAGGGAGTGGCCCTGGCCAGTGATCTTCAGTTGTCTGAGGAGTACTAGGGTTAGACTGCCGAAGGGCTGGAAAGAGAAAGGAGAGGGAGGGAAGGATCCCTCTGAAGGGCAAGAGGAGAAATACTTCACCTTTCAGGGAAGGGCCGTCTGGCTGGCTCCCTCTGGCGCTTTGGATCCTCACTGAGGAGTAACCTCTGTCGGTTCCCCAAGGAGTACTAGAGCTGGTCCGCTGAGGGAAAGTCCGAGAAGTTTCTGGAGAATCTGGAGAAGGTCTTGATCTGGCAGAGGTTGCCCGTGAGAGCCACCAGATGTGGGGTGATGCAATTCCACGGTGCGGGTGGTGAAAGAATTCACCCAAGACAGAACAAAGGAAATAGAAGTTTATTTTACTGAATACACTGCAAGGAAGCAATGAGCAGGACAGCAAAGGAGAGACTGCCCAAATAATAATAATTTTTAAGATAGACTTAGAGCAACAAAACTTAGAGGATTTAAGTCTATAGAAACCCAAAGCAATAGATCTTTTTCAGAAATTGCCTTAACTTTTTAAAAAGTGTAAACCAATGCGATATTAGTTAAATCAGTTTAATTGGAGGGAATAGATTCCAAATACATGAAAAATTATTTTGCATATATAAACAGGCAAAAATTATCACCTTGAATATTTTCCAAATGTAAAATCAGAATAATTTACAAGTTCTAAAGAGTTCATAAGTATGAAAATTAATTTTTTAAAAAAATTTGTAAGAATCTATACCCCACTGGTAAATTGGGGATGGGGTGGGAGTCAAGAAATACGCCTTTTTTAAATTATATCATAACATACTATGAAACTTAAAAATTGTGAAATAAGAATACCCGGGTTATACCAACCTATTTGAAAGAAGCTTTATCATTTTCAGTGACTAGGTTATGGAAAAATCCAACAATAATTTTTCATGAGAAAAACAAATGTCGCAAAGCATTTTGCAGTAGACATTAATTAGGCTGGGTTCTAATCCTCTGATTTTCTCTAGGAAACAGAATGAAAAAATTTGCTATGCATTTAACCATTATGTGCCCAGTAAGAAGTACAGGGAAAGCAAGATTAACCCTTCCAATTTTAGGATAGAAGAAGTGAGGAATTGGGGCACCTGGGTGGCTCAGTCAGTTGAGCATCCAACTCTTGGTTTCGGCAAAGGTCATGATCTCAGGATTGTGGGATAGTTTCCTGCGTGGGGCACCGTGCTCAGTGGGGAGTCTGCTTGGGATTCTCTCCCTCTCCCTTTGCCCCTTTCCCCACTCATGTGCGTGCATTCTCTCTCTCTCTCTTTCTGTCTCTCTCTCAAATAAGAAATAAATCAATCTTTAAAAAAAAAGAAGTGAGGAATGATAAAAACAACTTGCTTAGGACCATCAGAGTAATAATAAGTAATCATGTAACTGAATCTTAGGACAGGTGACTCCTTAACCCTTATGCATACAGAATTTACTAGTTTAGCCAAAGGCAAATGTGTCCATTCTTTTCTCCATAACATTGAGGTATTATTTTTATTGCTTAGATATTAAAGCCACAAACATCTGAATGTAATTTTTTGAGTGAAGTTAAAAAAATGTCTTTACACATATTGAATTTCCTTAGGTCTGTGGAGAAAATGCAATATTTTAAGTAGTCCAGTTCAATGTTTTTTACTCAAAATAGAAAGGATTTAATTACAAAGAAAAGGAGAAAGTTTTTCAAAGCTGTGACAACTTCAGGCGGTTACAGCATCATAATACAAATCCTTTGAAGGATGTGTTTAAGAATGCAACCTGACAAGTCCCTGGACTCGTTTTCTTTCTTTCTTTTTTTTTTTTACTGTTTTATTTCCCAAAAAAGAATAGATGCTAAGAAATAATGCAGTGGGTTCTCCACAAAGCATTTCAAATACCATATTTTGGCTCTGACACCATTAGACACAATACACTTACGCAAACTAAGTAAATACCAATGTAAATCACAGACTTCTGTAAATTGTCACTTAAACTTAAGGGTTTGATGTCCTAAAGCATATACTTCCTTATTCTGGGATCCCAAGCATGTATTTATGACATTTTTGATACTGAGGCTGCTGGTGAGTCCTTTCTATCAATACGTTTCCTATAAAGTAACTGGAAAAGTAGCAATTTGTGAAAAATTCCAGCCAATGGAAGGAAGTCCTTCCATTTTGTGGGAGGACCCCTTTTTGCCTCCTGCCTTTTGAAAGGTCCTGGGACACCCACCTGGCTCCATGTGCTCTAAGCCATCAGAGTAGGTAGATGCTTGGCTTGCAAGATTCCTGGCTTCTGTGTTTATTTTTGCCTGAGAAAATTTTCATATTTTTCCTGGTGGCTATGTAATTATTAGAATCATATATTTGTCTAAATAAGCGTTCTGCATGCTTTTTCTCTAAGAGGGCAGATATCAGATATTTTAGGATTTCTGAGCTCTACAGTCTGTTGCAGCCATAGTCAATAAGTAAATGAATAGGTGCAGCTGTGTTCCAATAAATCTTTATTTACAGAAACAGGCAGGTTAGAAAACAATGACTGAGGATGGAATTTAAAGCATCTGTGATGTCTCCTTTTCCTATTCTTAATCTTTAACGGGTTGAGATCCAACAAAAAATAAATAAATAAAATAGATTTAAAAAGGAATTAGAAGTGAAGCCTGGGATTTATAAATTAGAGGCTACACTTACTGCTCTTTGCAGGACTCTGTTTACTAGTGTGATGCTCTATGATCCAAATGCTGACCACCAAGTCCTTGTCTCCTATAGCTCATCCTCATAACAATTTTATCCGCAACTGTCACCCTTCTACCAGTCTATGTATTTTTCTTCCTGTTAAAGTACATGGTATACAAAGGAATCTTCCTTCACTAAGGAGTCTGTGTCATTTTTGTCTCTGCCGGATGACTTTTCACTTACTTATCTGGCTTTTGTGCCAAACGCTAATGGAATTTGGGCACATGACCATTGCCACATTAAACTTAAAGATATAAACTAATGCTTCTCTTTGCCTACAGTTTCCTCTCCACTGCAGTCTATAAATAATAAGGCATATTTCAGAAGGGTCCTTTCCCCACTGCTTAATTCTTTCCCCTTTAATGGTCCATAAATTTGACTACCATTTGCCTTGTTCTTTACTTTTGTAAAACAGTGTTCTCATTTTCAAAAATGTTTTGAATAATTTAAAAGTTGTTTCAAAAGTATAATACTTTCCAAGTGGCATCCAAAAAAATTTGGGTTGGTTTTATAACTTTTACCACTTATAGCTCTAGTGCCTCAATTTACCTTCATTAATAGGTATATTTTGAGCATTTACTGTGGGCATGGCATTATATTAAACAGCGTAACAAACTAATATCTGTTGTCCAACTGAAACAAGTAGATAGAAATCTGAGGCAAATATCAAAGGTACTTTTTCAGCTACCAAGAAAATCAGTTCAACGTAGGATATTGTCCATGATTATCTGCATACCACAGTCTGTTTTCTGCTTTACTTTGCTAATGGAGATTTTGATTTAATATTCTTACTACCAAATATACTTGTATATTCTGAGAAAAGCATCATCCAAACTAGTTATTTGGGTAACGAAGATAGAAATATGCACTTTTTTGGTACAGCACGACACATTCAAAGCCTAATATTTCCTTAGCCCAGGATTGTTCCTATGTGGAAAATTATTTATGTGGTTGAGATCACAGTGAATACATAATTTTATACTCTTGATTGTTTTTACTTTAGAGATTTTGTTTGTTTATTTATTTATTTATTTATTTATTTATTTTACAGAGGGAGTGTGTGTGCACATGCACATGGGAGCTTGTGGGAGCAGCAGGGAGGGGCAGAGGAGGAGGGAGATCACAACTTGAGCCGAAACTAAGAGAGGTCACTTAACCAACTGAGCCACCCAGGCACCCCTTGATTGTTTTTACTTTGACACTATAAAATTACTTTCCCCATCTGATTATAAAATAATTTTGAATCATGTTTTTAATCATTGCCTGATACCTCAATGATAAATGAGATCTCATTCCCCTATTTTTTCAAGTTTTGGGTTTGTGTAATTGTTTTTTAAAGTCTTCATTTTTTAGAGCAGTTTTATGTTCACAGCAAAGTTGAGAGGAAAGGTAGAGAGATTTCACATAATACCCTGCCCCAACACATGCATAGCCTCCCCCATTCTAAACATCATTCATCTGAGTGGTACATTGTTTACAGCTGATGACCCTACATTGACACATCATTATCACTCTGTGTTCAGTCTGTTCATCCCTCCCTCCCAACCTTGTCAACCACTGATCTTTTTATTGCCTCCATAATTTTGCCTTTTCCAGAATGTCTTATAGTTGGAATAATAAAGTATTGTGTGACTGTTTTCTACCATGTAAATTATGATATAATAAAATATCTACCCATATCAAGATTTTCCCAAACTCACAATTACTTTCTTGAGCCAGATTTATACGCATACTGGATGAGAAGTACATTATTCCATATATCATTTTAAAAATTGACTGTTTTAGTACATATAAAGTAGAACCATATATTGTTACTTTGATGAGAAAAATATGACTTTAGTTTTTACATTTTTATTTCTTTGATTTCTACTAATATTGAACCTTTTTCCTCCAAACTTATTAACAATTTGTTTTTCATCATTTGTGAATTCTCTGTGTTATGTCAATTGCTCAATTGTACATAAAGGGTTTTAACATCTTTCTTAAACATTTATGTTGAGTTTTTAGAATAAATTGCCATCTTTATTACATTTCTCAATTTATTGTTGGCCTTTTAACTTTTCTATTTATAATTTGAAATTTGGAAATTTTGAGATTTATTTCAGTCATTTATATCAACATTGCTTTGTGATTTCTTTGTATCATGAAACTAAGGAAGTCCCCCTACCCATACTTGAAAAAATATTAATCTCTGTGTTCTAGAATTTTGTTGATTAATTTTACTTTTATTTTTCAAACCCAGCTGGAATTTATTCTGATGCATGAAATAAGATGAATATATAAATTCATTTCCCTAAACTAAAAAATAGTACCAGCATCATTTATTTTTTCCCCAGTGCTTTATGATAGTGTTCATCATGTATTACATTTTTTATATGGCAAGATCTTTTTCTGAATTATGTAGTAGAGAGGCCTCCAAACTTTTTTGATCACTTGCCTACTACCAGTACAAAGTATTTGTGCATGTTCCATTGATATATGTGTATTAGTTTTATTACATACTTGTATTACTGTCAATTCATATATTAACATTTATATTAATTTATATCTTGAGATCAAATGGAAATATACTTTTTAATATATTTTATCCCACCCCTGGTGAATTTTTTTGGCACACTGCTTATCACATGATTTCTATTATTTTAGTTTAGTAACATGCTTTAATTTCCCTTATATCTAGTTTTTCTCTCAGGATTATTCTTTCTTCAGACATTTATTTGACATTCCCTTCTATGTAAACATATGTATAATTTTCTGAAAAATCCCATTTGGACTATAATTGTAGCTTCATTCAACTTATATTTTGCCATCTTTAGATAGTCTTCTAATTGTGTAACTTTTGTCATCTTTATGTCTCCTGGTAGAATTTTGAAAATGACTGTAAAAAATGGTTTATGTTACTTCTAGGGACTGTATGTATGCATCTGCTACTATGGGAATTTGATATTTTCTTTTTTTCCAAGCTATTTTTAACAGTTTATTGCATTTATAGGGTGACTATATAATTTTACCATCCAAACCATTTCATTTATTATATTTTTAAAGATTTATTCGAGAGAGAGCATGAGTAGGGGGAGGACCAGAGGGAGAGAATCTCAAGCAGACTCCCTGCTGAGTGCAGAGCCTGATGTGGGGCTCGATCCCAGGACCCATGAGATCATGACCTGAGCCAAAATCACAAATCGGATGCTTAACCGCCTGAGCCACCCAGGTGGCCCCCAAACCATTTCATTTCTGAGGGTGCAAGGGAACACTATTGATTATAACACTGAGTTGCAGGCATAAATGGGACTCTCCTAGGGAAACGAGGCCATCTGTTAACTAGGAACCTAGAAAGCCTTCCACATTGAAGAATGTAAGTGTAGACAATTCTCAAAATAACTTTCTGTGAAGGGGAGTAATAAGAGAATGGTAGATGTAGGGCAACATAGAACCAAATAATGCTGTTTATTTTATCTTTTTAAAAAAGATTTTATTTATTTATTTGCTAGAGAGAGAGAGCACAGTGGGGAAGCAGAGGGGGAGGGAGAGAAGCAGACTCCTTGCTGAGCTCAGAGCCTGATGCAGGGCTCAGTATCATAACTCTGAGATCATGACCTGAGCCAAAATCAAGAGTCAGTTGCTTAACTTACTGCACCACCCCGTTGCCCCTAATGCTGTTTATTTTTAAATGAACCTGCTTAAATATTGATAGGAGGACATTAGTAAAAATAGAGGTGTTCAAGTGATATTAGAAGGTTGAGCAATTAATGATGAAAAGTCTGTGAAGAAGTCATGGGGGTAGGATTTTGACCACAGGAAGAGCAAACCTTGTGCTTAGAAGGAAAACAGGAAAGGTAGCTTTGTATGCAAATAATTTTGCAGGAGGAGGCTAGGTAACTGATGTTTTCCCATCACCTATCAAAGCATATAGCCCTGTAAAATACTGAAAATATTCAAGAAATTTATCAAAACATCGTATAGCACCTGTATTGGAAATGAGATTTAACATTTTTGTTTTTGTTTCAGTCACAATGTCAGTGAAAATCATTGCTCATTAAAATAATCCTGCAATTGTATATGCCTGTTTTTGTAATCTCCATGTACATATACTGCTATATTGTCATTTTACTTTTTTTTTTGCCTTTAACTTTTTGGCCCCCACAAGTGTTCCAAAAATACACTCCCAAGAGAAAGTTTGCACGTAAATAAGAGACAGTGCACTCTGGTTTTTATTTCATTTCTATCTCTTTTAAGCCCTCCCCACTCCATTAATTCCATTACTTAAAACAGGTATGCATAGTGTTTGCTACATTAAGTTGTATTATTAGTGCATTCTGTGTAGCACTTCTGTTTGGCAGTGTACATTGTGTTTAGCATAGGATTTAGACACATCTGAGCACATTTGGAGGGCCTATCAGGCAAAACCTCCAGGGGCCCATTCTTCACGAGGGGCTGTGGAGTCTTCTTGGAAAGAATTCATCCCAAGACAAGATAGATTTCAGATACACAAATCATTTCAAGGACCTTGGGTCAGTGGACAATCTGAGTGATAAAAAATACACTGTACACAGCCTCATCCTTTCCAACTGGGGCTGGAAAATCCTGTCATGTAGAGCCTCTACCACTTCTAACAGCCCACTTCTTTCTCCCAGGTGCCCTCATCCTTCATTCTAAACCTTGAGCAGAGCCCTGTGCTTCAGACCTCCCTTTCTCTTCCCTCCCCTGCCCTTTCCTTTCTACCAGCCCAGCAGTTCCTGCCCTATGCCAACTCCCTCTAGAAGTGACAGGAGATGCTAAAAACTTTATAGTAGTCATCACCCTCATTGCTGTAGAATGTAGTTAGGTTTACAAAAGGGACTACCACACTACATAGCTTCTAAACCAGGTTTTCCCCTAATGCCAGGCATTTGTTTACCACCTTCACGGTTTTACCCATACCTGTTGTATCACCTATAATATCATTTACTTAACATTTTCCTTTGAATCAACTCATGACTAACATCTCCATTTACCTTTATTTTGTTCTAGGCAGTAATACCATGAAATCACAGTTTTGATGTGCTAGCTACGGTTTTCGAATATGCGTACATATTGTGTATAATATATACAAAGACACATAACTATAAAAAAGTAGCATAACAAACCCAATGGAGATATTTGGGATGGACGTTTTTCCTTTCAAATAAACTGCATGGCGTGGCAGCTGCCTATTTTATTTACTGATGGGAACAAGGGTTTCTCGCTCCTTACTTGTTCTACCATCTACCTTAATTCACAAATGACTAGATTTGATAGAACATGTTTGCGTTTTGAAATAAGCCATATCAAAGTCTTTCTTAACACTAACAAATAGGCATTCATTTAAAAAAATATTTCTTTAGTTATTTTTAGAGAAAGAGAAAACACAAGTGTAAAGGGGCGGGGAGAGGCAGAGGGGGAGAATCTCTAGCAGATTCCTGGCTGTGTGCGGAGCCAGACGCAGGGCTGATCTCAGGACCCTGAAATCATGACCAGCCCAAACCAAGAGACGCTCAACCGACTGAGCCACCCAGACACCCCACAAATAGACATTCTTATAAAGAAAAGAGCAGTTAGCACCATCTTATTTTATCTAAAAGTCAAAATGATAAGCTATGAAACAGTATCCCAGCAGGTATTTTTAAGGATTGTTTGCCAAGGATAGTTTATTGATTCCTAAGCATTTAAAATAAAAGATGAGATATCAGATTTTTTAAGGTTTTAAAAATAAGCAAATTTCGTGTTTGGAGTTGAAAAGAGAAAGTTTTATTACGGAGTAGATTTTCTTAGGCAACTGTAATAACAAGGATCAAGACATCCAAGACTGAAAGAAAATTATTTGGCTGTAAAAAACCTTCAACAAAATCCCTGCTGTTCATCATAGTACAAACTTTTCCAGAGTGTCACCAGACATACGAAAGCCAAGTCTAACCATTTTCTCTAAAATATTGAATCATACTAATAGAAATGTAGTATTAAAATGTTTTAGCTATTGGAGTTAACATGGTGACCTTCAAATTTCAGGACAGAGATACAGATACATTGAGTTACTCTCTTTGCTAGGGAGGCAGCATGATATAGTATAACAAATCTTGAATCTCAGACTTAGTAACCATGTTGTCTTAAATCACTTCAGCATTATTTACCTTAGTTTTCTTGGTTATAAAATGGGAATAATAGTGATTCTTCTCTGGGTTTTTTGTAACATAAATGATAGGATAAATATGCAACAGTTTTATAAAGTGCTATATACATCTATAAGTTTTCAGTGTTCTGTTACTAGTATTGAGTCTTTCTCTGGATATGTTTATAACACTTGGAGACTTGGAAAAGAAGTATTTGTCCCCATCCTTCTGATGAAGGCATTGGGAAATCTTATTTTTTAGGAGGAATGATGGTCATATTGATATGTTCCATTTTTTAACTTGATTTAATTTAACTTGTTTTGATTTAATTCTAATATATTAAATTTTGTTTGCATTATTTTTGGCAGTGGTTTCATTCTTTCGGTACCTAAGGTTGACTTAGGCACTTGGAAAGTGTGTTAAAGCTGCATAACTACCTTGGTAAAAAAAAAAAAAAAGACACCACAAACTGGTTATTTAAACAAGAGAGAAGACTTGTTTTCCCGTCATATACTTTTATCTGCCATGTCATCAACTCTAAACGTCAGAGACTTTTCCCAGGATTAGCTTTGCTAACTCCACAGCTATGCACCCAGACCTACTGACCTATATTCACCAACTCTGTTATCTAACTTTTGAAGATTACTACTTTTGTTATAGAATAAAGCCTACATAATTTCATTCATTCAGTAAAAATTTCTTGCTCCCCTATCCTGGGAAGGGGCTGTGCTAGATTCAAAGGTGAATGTAATGACATAATTGACTTCAGAAAGGTCAGGATATAGTCATGGAGATGAAGTCATAAACAATCATAGTGCATCGTGTTCAGGGAAATGAAAGTGGACTACACTGCTGCTATGGGGAAATAGAGGCCTAAGACTCAACCGGGGGGTGCGGGGGCGGTGTGCCTGGGTGGCTCAGTTGGTTAAGCATCTGCCTTCAGTTCAGGTCATGATCCCAGAGTCCTGGGACTGAGTCCCGCATCGGGCTCCCTACTCAGTGGGGAGCCTGCTTCTCCCTCTTCCTCTGCCCCTGCTCATGCTCTTTCTCACTCTCTCTCAAATAAATAAATAAAATCTTTAATAAAAAAAGACTCAACCTAGGCCTGTTAGGGAAGGCTTCCTAGATGAGGTAATATCTAAAGTTCATCATTCAATCATTTAGCAATTATGCATTGATAACCTACTATGAATGTGCCTGGCTTTGTTCTAGGTACATGTGACATATGGAAAATTGGGGGATCATTCTTGCTCTCTTAGCATTTACATTCTATTAAGAGACAATCACGTAATTGCTCAAGTAAATACAAAATTACAACCATGGTAATTGATGTAGAGGAGAGGTACCTAGTACTAGGAGAGCTCATAATAGGCATATTTGTTCTAGTTTCTAGTTAGTTTGGGAGAAGGCTTCCCTCAGACCATAACTAAGAGCTGAAGGATGAATAGGAATTGATTGGTTTGGGTTGGGCCATAGAAAAATTCTAGGCAGCAGGAATAGCATGTTTAAGAGGGAATGTAGCCCCTGGGGTCTTTAAGAAGCACCCAATAAGTAGCAGCCCTTTTCATTGTTTAGGTTTTGAGTAAGTTCAGGGGGACATAAAGATGATACATGATGGTCATAAAGGTGATTCATGTATCATCTTTATTAATGACAAAGTTGTTATTGGAGAATGTCGCTTGGGCATGAAAGCCAAATTCACTTCCTGTTATTGAATACCAGAATTAGTCATATTTACCTGCCTAGTTACAAAAGATTACAGACTACTTATAGTCTCCACAGAAGGGAGAAGGCTTTTGTGAAATTTACACCATGAAGAAACAGAACATGATTTGAACATTGTGTAGGGTGAGTGGAAAGACTATGTAGAAAAAAGTGGGCATGAATGATGAATGAAGGTTCTGGGAGAAGTGGGTGGGCAGGGACTGGACTAGGGTGAGGCGTGTGAAGGGTCCAGGGCACAGAGTTTAAGGAGGCACTCATTCTCAGGGTTGTGCAAGTACAAGGTTGGTACCACAAAAGTAAGCACTCCCTAAATATCTGTCCTGAGTACCTTCTTGCTTTATCCTAGTCCTGGTCTTGCTGAAGGGCATGAAATTGAAGGCACAGGGGAGGAATTGGCCATGAGAAAGAGCAGGGAGACTGGAGGAACGATGTGGGAATAGAGATGTCTACAAATAATGGAATAGTGTACAGGAAGGGAAGGGAGAACACATTGGATGGTCTCAGGTTGGTTTTTTTTTTTTTATTTGAGAGAGAGCATGAGATAGAGAGAGAGCACGAGAGGAAAGAGGGTCTGAGGGAGAAGCAGACCCCCCACTGAGCAGGGAGCCTGATGCGGGACTCGATCCCGGGACTCCAGGATCATGACCTGAGCCGAAGGCAGTCGCTTAACCAACTGAGCCACCCAGGCGCCCATGGTCTCAGGTTTCTTGATGATAAACTAGAAACAAAGTCAACAGCTTGAAATGAGCATGGAATTTGAGAGTTGTGAATATTGAGAACATGCTGACAAAGGAGGAGGATACTCAAAAGCAGTACTGAGGGCCTTGTTAAGACTGAATATCAGTCTGTACCATTGTTTGATTATTTCCACTTGTGTGCAACTGCCTGGGTTCATGAGTGGCAGAGGCACCAGTCCAGAGGAGAGGTTTTATAAGCTCTGTATGACAGTGGATAGGAATAAACAGTGCAAGAGAGAGAGGAGCTTAGGAGTCCAGGTGATAAACCATGGGAACCAGGCACTGTATAGAGACATGCATGGTACAGATGCAAGGTGATCATTGTAAAAAAAAAAAAAAAAGGTAAAATCAAGGGAGACAATAATGGTCTCAGTGAAGCTAAAGAAGAGAGATGGTCAGAGTCAGGTTGGGTATGAGACCTGGGAAGAATACTAGTGATTTATTTGCATTCTTTTGGCAGATGAATCTATTCCAGAGTGTTTCTCACCTCCAGTGAGGCCCTAGATGCAGATGGCTGTGGCTGTGTAGCAGTGAGTGTCAGTGAAGTTTAAAAGATGAAGGAATTAAGAGGATCAGTGACAGCATGGTAAGTCCACACAAACAGTGAATTGCCCTAGGATGGTGGATGGAATTGGATTACAAATATTCCCAAATGCCCACTGATTATTACTGAGTGCCTATAGAAAATGGTAATCAGTGGGGTTAGAGCATGGTTTAGTGAGGTGCGTGAGTTTCAAAGAAGGAAAACTTCACTTTTTCTTTTAACATGAGTGTAAAACTATGTAGAAAAGAAAAAAAAAGATTTTGTTTTGTTTGTTTTTGTTTTTGTTTTTGTTTTTGATGGGGGGGAGATGTGTTCTTGTATTATTGAGAGAAGTCCAGAGTGGTTTGGAGAAAAGAGTAATAGGGACATGTGTGGACTCTGGTATCACATTGACTTGGCTTCAATCCTAGCTCCAGCAGTTAAAAGCCCTGTAATTGTGAACAAGTTATTAACTCGAGTTCCTTGCTTGTAAAATGGAGTTATATGCAGGTCATGGAGTATTATAAAGAGTAGTGAATTAATGCATGTTTGCTGCTTAGCACATAGTAAGTGCTAAATAAAAGTTATTATTATGATGATGATCAATTACGGTAAAGAGATGACCAAAGATAATAGAGACATGAGGGCTAGCAGCATTAGCTGACTTTAAGTTGTAATTAGAAACCTGGAGATAGGGGCACCTGGCTGTCTCAGTCATTAAGCATCTGCTTTCGGCTCATGTCATGATCCCAGGGTCCTGGGATGGAGCCCCACATCGGGCTCCCTGCTCAGCAGGAAGTCTGCCCCTCTCTCTCCCACTCCCCCTGCTTGTGTTCCCTCTCTCCCTGAGTCTCTCTCTGTCAAATAAATACATAAAATCTTTAAAAAAAAAAAAAAAGAAACCTGGAGATGTTCACATCTGTGGTATAATATGGGATACTGAAGCCAATATGTTGGAATATGGTGATAGGGCATCAGTGGGCATGCCAGAGCTGTCCGTCAGGTTCATTGGCTTTTCTCCTGGTGTTGGGATGCCATAGCTCAGGCTTTCAGTAGTGGCAAGAGTAAAGTGGGAGTTGGAGGTAGGAAAGTAATGGGCAAAGTTGGGATGGTTCTTCTACCCACCCCCTTCTACTTTGCTGCAGAGAGAAAAGTCCTATGTATATGAAGAGTGAGGAACTATGAAGGAAGTTGAATTAATTGCCACTTAAAATATATTCTCTTGTTATTCTGTGCTTACACAGAGTTGTTTTCCTCACAAGGATTCACTGCGGGTGTAAACCCCACAAGGGAGGAACTTCTGAGAGCTATCATGTGTTGCTTCCATTTCAGTGTAGTAGTGCAAGTGGAGTGCTTCAATTCCAAGACTATTTGTTGAATAATCTCTATGTACTTGGTAACCCTGCTAGATCCCAGAGTTATCAGGAAATATATCTTACTTTTGTATCCTTCCCTGAAAACCCTGGGTTCTTGCAGAAATCTTATGATTGAGCTACAGTGTCCAATGGGGGAATAGGAAGCATCAAATCCACTATTTTTGAAAGGTCCTCTCAGCTTAGAATGAGATCAAATAGGGTAGAAGAATCTCTCTCCAGTGTGAGGTTTGAACTATGTGACTTAAACTCCTAAATTCTTAGCCTTATCTACCATCTCCTTCCTCCCTCTTATAAATACTTTAAAAATTATGAAATATATCAAAGATGGAGAAAAGTGTGGAGGAGAATATTATAGCTGATACTTTATATGTTTCCTTTGTACCAGGTGCTGTTCTGTATCCTTTACATTTATCAACTCATTTAATCCATTTTGCAGATAAAAACAGTCTCCCAAGAGTTTATGTAATTTATTCAGGATCACCCAAATAGTAGGCAGTCTTCCTCTTAACCGCTTACACTCTACTGCTTTTCATGCGTCATTGTTAACACTTGCATATTTGCTTCAGAACTTTTTATTAAAAAAATTACAGAATACAGTTTAAATCTCCTCGTCAGGTACTCCTACCCAGTCTCTCCTCTTCTGTCTTCCCAAAGGTAACAACTATCCTGAATTCAATGTTTATCAGTTACATGCATGTTTCTACAATTTATATATATATGTATATATATATATACATATATATTTGTATATATATGCATAGATAATACATAGAAGTTTTTTGCTAACTTTTTATAGTTTTGTTTTTTACTCTTAATAATTTTTGAGATGTAGTCTTGTTGATAAGTACAGCTAGAATTTGTTCATATTTATTATATTAGAAAGTATTCCAGTGAACATATACTGTACCTGTTCTCTTATTTATGACCCTGTGGTAGATGGCAATCTTGTTCCCAGTTCTTTACCCCTCCCTATATCCACACATTTTCATTGTGATGTTTAAATTTCTTCCATTAAAGGCAGAATGTATTTTCCTGCCCAGTTAATGTTAGGCTTGGCCATATGACTTGCACTGACCCAAGGAATATTAGCAGGCATGACACAAGACGGGGCTTGAAATGTGTTTCTACATTTGAGCCTGCCCTCTTGCACTTCTGCCAGCATCGTGGCAAAAAAAAAGCCCCAGCTAGTCCACTTGTCCAGGATAAAAAAGAGGCACATAGAGCAAATCTGTACCAAATTTGTGGCCTGGAACCAAAACCAGATCAGCCCTGCTGAGATCATTAGGAACTCCTTAGGCAGCCTGCATACAAGTGAGAAAGAATAAATGAGAATTGTTTTGAGCCCCTGAATTTGGGGGTAGGTATAGCTAACTGAGACAGATTTTATGTTTGTTTCCAGTATTTTACTACTAAAAACAATTCTGCTATAAATAATGTGCAGGTTTCCTTGAATATATGTGTCGGTTTCTCTGAGGTACATATTTAGAAGTTGAATTGCTACATTGTAGAGTATGCACATTTTCAGCTTTCCTAGGCACAGTGCTAGTTTTCTCTGCAAAGTAATTGTAACTAATGAACCATGTTTTGTTTGTCTCTTCACCTCCTCACTAACAATTACTATTTTCAGAATTTCATCTGTTTGCCATTCTGACAGGTATTGAATAATATCTCATTTTACTTTACATTTCTGTGATTACTAATGAGGTTTAACATATTTTTAATATTTATTGACTCTTTGGGTTTCATTGTGTGCATGTTCTCTCTTTGCCCATTTTTCTATTTATTTTACAAGATTTTAAATGTTTCATTTTTTCATATTTGCTCTTCTCCATTTATCCCATTGTCAGTAATTTCTTTTTTAATGCAGGTAATTGCTTTATTTATCTCTTTGAGCACCCTAAAGTACTTCTTTTTAAATATTTATTTATTTATTTACTTATTTATTTATTTGAGAGAGAGAGAGAGAGAGTGCACGATCGGGAGAGGGAGAAGCAGACTCCCCGCCAAGCAGGGAGCCTGATGCAGGGCTCGATCCCAAGACCCTGGGATCATGACCTGAGCCGAAGGCAGACCGACTGAGCCAGCCAGGTGTCCCTGAAGTACTTCTTTTAACATCTTTCTCTAATTCAATGATCAGTAGACCTTTTCTGTAAAAGGCCAGACATTAAATACTGTAGGATTTGTGGGCCAGACTCTGTGACAACTACAGAACTCTGCCTAGGTAGTGTGAAGGCGGCCAGAGACCATACATACATGAATGGGCATGGCTGTGTTCCAATAAGACTTGATTTACAAAAACAGGCATTGAGCCACATTTAGCATGAGGACCACGGGACTGACTGTGCTCTACAACTAATTTCATCTGGAGTCAATTCCTATTCATGATTGATTTTGTTGATTGTTCTTAGTAATATAGAGCTCTATGTGTTTTAGATTTTGGTTTCTCTTTAAGGGGAAGCTTTTTTTTTTTTTAAACAATTGCCTTCACCCAGTCACAGAGGCCTCCACTTCAGTCCAAAGTCAGGTGATTTCTATGAAATCTCACTCTGACAAAAGAGGTGATAGTTCTTTCCTTTAGCCTGTTTATTTGTATTATACATAATTGTGCCTTTGAATATATTGTACTCTGGGTTTCTGGCAAGGGAGAAAGGTTGGGGAATGAGGTAAACACATTTTCTCTAGTATGTTTTTCATTCTTGGGAACAGGGCCTGTATATTATTTCTGGATGCCTAGTGACTAGAAAAATATTTGCTGAATTTCTTGGTACATATTCATTATGAATTTTAGAGGAATATAAAGAAAACAGTCAAATTGAATTAAAATATTTGATATGGAAAAGTTTATCTTTCAATATTATACACTGCTAACAGTGCAGTAGAGAAGCTGAAAAGATATTTGTAGACTCTTACTTTCTTACTACTTGATTAATAAGAGTTGACCTGGAATGAGTTCTTACTATAGTGAGTGTTCTGACAGACCCATTTAAAGAAGGTTAATACAGACAAGACTTCTCCTTTAGTGTAGTAACAATGATTGTAATTATTTGTACATACATTTTATTTAAATGTAATTTGAATCCATTTACTTGAGAACCCTTGTATACAGAAAAAAACATTAAAGTGAACGAAAATTTAGAAGTCTCAGAAGAGTTTCAAATGAAGTGATTAACACTGAGGACATAATTGAGAGACTGTTGAAGGGATTATTTCGAAGAAATGTCTTTCAAATGAATGTCTTATTATATCGTAGTTAATTTTATTTTCTGACCTAAAAAGTCATTGAAGACTTGTTTATATGTAGTTGATTATCAATTTGCTTAATTTTATATTTTTCTTAACTTAATGCCAACATTACATAGTGGATCTTGCCTATTTTTAAATGATTTTCACAGCGTAATTTCTCTTTGAAGATACTTCACTTTTTCTTTCCCTGTATCTGTTATTATATTTTAAGTTAAATGCTACACCATTATTTTACATCACTGTGATCACAAGTTGGAGACTGTGCAAAATTTTCAGAAACCATTTTACCAAAGAGTTTTAAATTCTCACCATTCTGGAGCTTAGGATTTCTCCTTATTTTGTTACTTCCGTTGAGGCTGGCCTGTATTTATCGTAGTCAACACATGTAAGTTATGCATGTGATCTATATGTATTTCTGACCAAAAGGTAAAAAACAGAGTATTCAATGTTCATTCTCACCCCCAAATAATCCCCATAAAATTATTTCAGAAGAAAAAGGATCCACTCACTGTTGTTGTAGTCACTTTGACTCCAGGGGGCAGTATAAAATAAGAAATAATAAGGCCTTACCTTACCTACTCACAGTTTGTATTTAACATAATTATCAAAGCCAGAGGGAAATGATGGATTTTATGAAGCCAACCAGAATTTCACTGTGTAAGTTATACCCTTCTGAGATGGCTCTTTAAATGTGGGAGTCAGAGTGTCCATTTGAATTCTCATGGGGAGGCTAACTGCTTTCCTGCCATGTTTCAGTGTTCTCCTCTGCAGTCTCTTTATGATTTTAACACAGACAATATGGTTCCTCTAAAGGACTTGTTAAAAATTCACTATATTTCAAGTGGACCTTTCCTTATGCGTATACATGCATACATGAATAGGCATGTTCCCACATACACATATCACATAGACAGCCAGAGATAAGAAGCTGTTAGCATACCATTATGGTGACATACTTAAGTAGGTGACATACTAAAATGGTGACAAAAGCTATTCATTAAGTGTTTAATGGCAGGCTCTGTGCTAGGACCTTTATATATTAAATCTCATTTAACCTTATAACAAAATCTCATTTTTACAGATAAGGAAATTGAATCCTAGTAATTTACCCACATACTGCCAGCTAGCAAATGGCTAATGAGGTTTCAAAAACATATGTTCTTTTTATTATGGTAACCTATATGCCTATACCCTAGCATATATTTTTTGCAAGAAGAAATAAGTACCATTTGGAAACAGATTTTATGATCCCATTCTGTGTGTCTGTTTTAGTGCCACGGCAGTTATTTTAAAAGACTCTCAATTTTTGTTTGGGAAGAACAATTTTACCACTTCAATATTTAGTCTGCACTTGCTAAAAATCACATCCCCAGACTAGTGAATTTTAAAAGGCTACCTTGCTCAACTCCTAAAGCAATTCTGGCCTCATAGCAGAAGTTCTTGTGTTCAATACATGGGATCTGGTTGCACAGGCTAGACTTAGTTGAGTCATCATATTAGAAAAACATGTAAAGAGCATTTTTGGCTCAAAACGAAGGAATTAATGTTTGGCTATTACTATCCTGTGATCAATTCATTATACATCCTGCCATATATACTTCATGGAGCAGTGCTAAGGACATCTGAGAGGTTAAGTGCTTGAAGTTCTTTTTATTAAAAAAAAATAGCAAACAAACTGAGATCTACCTTCATTTTAACCTTCACATTACCAAAGATCACATACAATGGTAATATGAGCAGAATGGATTAAATTAGGAATGAAGATTGATAAATGATGATTGTAAATTCTTGAAGAACACGTGGGTTAAGCTATAAGGTAACCAGTGTTGATAAATATTGTAAAATACTTATTAGTGCCTAGAATGATAGTTTGTTACATGTGGTACAGACCATAAAGTTCACTTACTCAAACTTCCTCCTTTTCCAGATGCGGAAATTGACCCAGAAACAAACTCTAAATTGCTGATATGTGTTCAATGTATAGCAAACCCATAAAAGAGTTAACATCATTATATCATCATTCCATAAGAGTCACTGCTTACATGACTATGACAATCCAGTCCCCAAGCCTGGATTATTGCTAGTTACATATAACTAGTCCAGATATATATATATACACACACACACACATATATGTATATCTAACAAGTATGTGTATATATATATATACAAACATACACACACACAATTATATATAAAACAGGAATTTTTGAAGGGGCTCTTTAATTTGCAATTTATAATGATAATAAAATGATTGAGAATAAAGCAGTGTTCAGGTATTAGTTTATAATTCCCATTCAACACGAAGTGGTGAAACCCTGAAGAAGATATGGCTCCCTTCTGCTCTTGAAATTTTTCTCATACTCTTCATCCAGCTACTGCTTTGCATCCTTTTAGATCCACACTTCGGGGTCTCACTGGCTATCCTGGAATGATGTCTTTCTTGTAGTAGGATCTTAATTACTAATTGCAGAGGAGTCTATGTCTCTTTTGCATCTGGAATTGTTTAAAGTTCAGATTTTTAAATAACAACTCTTCCTCAATTGATTCTAAAGAAGGCTGTTTTCCTCTAAATTGGATCTGCAAGATGACTTCTCATTACCCAGGAAATGGCTTATTTCTCTATTTGTATGGGTCTGCAGATTTCTGCTTCTCTGAACCTTTCCCTCTACAGCTAGTGATTTCCCTCCTGAGACAGTTGATGCGAGAGTGGGGGGATGGTTATATTCCCTTCATTTTTGTGGGTAACCTAACATCTAGATTGGTATCTGATTTACAAAAGTATCCTCCAGTGGAAAGAGGCATACACACTATAGTACCTCATACAAATACAATTCCGTGTCCTCTGGCTATAGCAGGCCTGAA
This sequence comes from Zalophus californianus, assembly GCF_009762305.2. Lineage (NCBI taxonomy): Eukaryota > Metazoa > Chordata > Mammalia > Carnivora > Otariidae > Zalophus > Zalophus californianus. Next base: position 8,875,597 of record NC_045612.1, read on the forward strand.
ATTTACTCTTATAACCATTTCTAGTTTGCCTAATAAACATTAGGATTTTGGCCATTCATAACTATTAAGTTTATTTTAGTATCAGCTGAATAAATAAAAGCATTCAGAAGGGAACTCCTGTGTCTTCTCACCACTTAATCACGCAGACAGCTTGTTTGTATACACATAGTCTCCACCTTTTAAGTACAATAGAAAGAACATCATTCCTATTAAAGGTATTCTTCCCACTTACACCCTGTATCCCATCCCTTTTTGCATGTTCAAGAATGGTAGACCCTCAATCAACTCCTCTCTCCTGCATCATCAATTTCTCATTCTCTGCTGGATTGTTCTCAGCAGCAAATAAATATGCTCTAACATCTCCCATTTTAAAATTCAACTCTATCTTCATCCCTTGCTTCTAAGTTCCGTCTTTCCATCACATCAAAATTTACATGTTTGTATTCACCTCCATATTCACCATTATCTCTTTTAACTTCCACACATTTAGGCTTGTGTCCCTTCCACTCCCCTAAAAGTGCTCTGGTCCAGATCATCAACAACTTCCATGGTGCCAAGTGCAATGATTAATGCTCAGTTATTCCACAGATCTGGCCAAGCCCACTATACGACTCATCTCCTCTTGCCTTCTGTGACATCCCGTTCTTCTCGCTGACCGCTGTTTCTTGGTCTCCCTCAGATGCTCTTCTTCCTCGTTCCGAGGTTTACAGTTTGGAGTGTCTTAGGCTTTATCCTTGGCCCTTTTCTCGCCTTTACTACACTCATTTTTCAGTCTTATGATTGCATTCTGTCTGTATTGCTATGATTTGCTGATTTATATTTTTAACTTAAATTCTTCCTAAGTTCCCAACTTATATTCTCAGCTGCCTACATGCCATCTCCACTTGGAGAGCCTTCTTAAATTTACCATGGCCAAAAGGGAGGTTTGGATCTTTAGTCTAAACTAGAAACAGTGGGCGAACTAAACATTTAAATTAATAAAGCTGTTAGAAAAATAACCACAGTTGACTTCATTCTTTCCTTGGTGGACATTGATGCCCATTGTCTCATTTTCTCCTTTATTCAGTCTATTTCACTGCTCATTGACACTTGTAGTAGTGGATAGCAAGGGGGAAGGGGAGGTATCCAAATTGATTCAAGCCATGTGATGAAATAATGAGGAATTTCATTGCTAACAAATTCATAGGATCATAGAATATTGATCAAATGACTCATACATGGAATGCTGGAACCAAAAGGTCCCTTACAGATCACCTAGTACAATCTCATTTTACTGATGGGAAAATTGAGGCCTTGCAAAGAGACAGCAGCTTTTTCAAGGTCACATTTCACTGAGTCATGTATAAGTGAAACATGAAACCAGTATGACTAGAAGCTGCATTTGTTCTCTACTTGCAGAAAACCATAAAGAAGGATTTCATTTTCCTGGCCTATTTTGATCACTTGGGTTCTTCTAGTTTTGACATTTGTTCATTATCTGATTGGACTTAAGTTGCAACCTGTCATGTTCTATATTTTTAAATTGCATTTATAGTATTTTAGATGACACTAGTACTTAGGGTTCAATAGCAATATTGGGTTCAACTTAGCAATAGACATTATTAATTTAATGGATAGTGAGTTTCTATTTAGTTTGCATATTCTTTTGGTTTGTTCCTACTGAAGCTTTTTTAGGTTTTCCTGTGTTATCAAGGCTTGACCAAAGAAAAAAAATGTTTTTTTTTAAAGATTTTATTTATTTATTTGACTGAGAGAGACACAGCAAGAGAGGGAACCCAAGCAGGGGAAGTGGGAGAGGGAGAAGCAGGCTTCCTGCTGAGCAGGGAACCCGATGTGAGGCGCAATCTCAGGACCCTGGGATCATGACCTGAGCCGAAGGCAGACGCTTAACAACTGAGCCACCCAGGTGCTCCAGAAAAAAAGCTTTAAATACCATCAGAGGCAGATCCAGGTTTTATGGGCCCGACGTTAATACAATTGGGGCATCAAAATACAAAATGATGGGTGAGAAAGATTATTTTATAAAGCCAGTGTAAGTGAGAGGCCCTGAAGCATAAGCTCCATTAACTTCACTGTAACCCACCTCTGAATGCCAGAACAAATAAATTAGTTAGGTAAATCAGTATTTTTCATTGCACAGGGAAGAGAAGGGATGAAAGGAAGCTAATATTGTCTAAGTACCTACTGTGTGACTGGCATTATGCTAGGGACTTTACACATAGTGTCTTATTTAGCCCTCACACAACTATGAGACTGATAATATATATAGGCTGTGTTACATAAGTTGGGCATGTTTAATAAATGGCAAAAACAGGGTTTGAACCTAGATCTTTATGATTCCAAAACATGTATGCCATACCCTTATGTGAGAACAGCTGTTATCACAAAGCTCTTTTAATTACATTAAAAAATAGAAATATGATCAAATATAGATACTGACAAGGGCTTCCATTCATAAAGGATAAGAAAAGTACTCAAATAATAATTCAAGACCAAACATTTTATTTTCCATGACAAAGGTTTCAAGATAGAACCATAACTATCTTGCCAATGGTTGGAAGATTCTAAAGAAATATAAACACAAAACAGCTTTTTTTTTTTTCCAAGCACTGCTTTTTTAAAAAAAAAAGATTTTATTTATTTATTTGTCAGAGAGAAAGACAGTGAGTGCACAAGCAGGGGGAAAGGCAGGCAGAGGGAGAAGCAGACTCCCCACTGAGCAGGGAGCCCGATGCGGGGCTCGATCCCAAGACCCCGGGATCATGACCTGAGCCAAAGGCAGACGCTTAACCAACTGAGCCACCCGGACATCCCTCAAGCCCTGCTTTTAACCATACTCTCTCGGTCCCCCATCCTGTCCTATAGCAATATCTTTAGCAGATTTTATTAATTTGCAGCCATTTACATTTATCCAAATTTTGTTCAATTTAGTGTTAAAGTCCAGAAGCTGTTCCTACCTTCTGCTGCAAATGCCAGACTGGAGCCGTGACCCTGGCTGGGTGGTAGGGAGTGGTGTGGGGCTCAGTGTCAACTGGTTCTGAAATACATTTTACCTCAATCCTTTTCTCAAACCAATTATTTTTGTGTCGGGGAAAGGGAAGAGGGGATAGTGGACACAGAGCTCTTCTTACATAATTTATTGTTCACTTTTTGTGGCTGGTGATCCGTTTGTCCAGTTCGATAGCTTCTGCTGCTGTGTGGCCTTCTTATATGTGAAGTGTGTGGCTTTCTTGAGGTACTGTTCAACTTCATCCTGGCCCCTTCTATCACCGAAGGTTACCTCAGAAAAGAGCAGTTGTGTCTTTCTTCAGTTCTCCAGGTAAAAAGACATCTTATTTCCTCTAGATAGCCCTACAACTTTTACCCTTTGTGCTAAGGTTCTCTTCTAAGTCCTCCCAGGTCCATGACTGAGAGGGTGCCTCTCATAGTCTTCCAAGGCATACCTTGACATACCCTCTTTTGGTCCTGCTGTGGTAGGCAACTCCAGCAGGGCTCCTACATTTAGAAATATCTGTACCACAAAAGGATATGTTTCTGTAATTTCTTATGCTTCCCAAGGACTCTTGCACCATTCTCCTGTCTCGTGGCGTTATCAGGATGAGATTGCAGGCTCATCCAGGAAGTGAGAGGCATCTCATCTTCTTGCAAGCACCCCTAGTTTCTCTGATTTTCTTAAAGCTGTCCCTTGGCCTGATTTGGCCTTTGTTAATGACAGATAGCACACTATCCGCTCTCCCATAGGGAGAGGAAGAAGTAATTTCTACAACTCAAAGTTAGTGATTCTACCCTCTATACTTCTTATATAGACCAGGGGAAGAATGAAGTATCTGCTACCAATTATTACCTAGTCAGTTAGAAATGTGGGGTACCTAATGGTTCATATCCAGCTTTGGGTTTCAGTTACTAACATTCTGTTTAAGGATTATTTGGACTAGTATAAAGAGTTCATATCCACTTTTTGATAAGGGAAAGCTGCCTAACATGTCTGATAATTGGAATAGGTCTAGGGTTTCTAGAATTTGGAGAATTAATGATAGACGTATTGTGATTAAATTTAGATAACTGAAAAATGAAGTGTCATTAGTTGGTTTATGCATCTGTACATATGGATACCATAGTATAATGGATAAGAGAGTTCTGGGGTTCAAAAGACTTAGATGCATGTGTCAACCTAGGAATATTAGTTAGCACGAAGTTTATATTCAGAATAAATTTTTTCAGGTTTTTTTAAGGCCCATTTCCTCCTAGGCATTTAAATTAGCCACACAGGCCATAGAATGTGCTATAGACTGAATGTGTTCTCCCAAAATTCTTATGTTGAAACCTAATCCCCAGTGTGATGATATTTGGCAGTGGGGCCTTTGAGAAATGATTAGGTCATGAGGGTGGGAACCTCATGAATGAGATTAGTGCCTTTATAAAAGAGACCCTAGAGAGCTCCCTTGCCCCTTCTGCCATTTGAAGACACAGCAAGGACTCTCACCAAACAATGAATCTGTTGGCACCTTGATTTTGACTTTCCAGCCTTCAGACCTGTGAGAAATAAATCTGTGCTGTTTTCAAGCCACCCAATCTATAGTATTCTGTGACAGCAAGCCAAATAGACTAATACAGAATGTAATCACTAATATGTTGAAAATATTACATCAGTGGTTCTCAACCATGCCAGCATATTAAAGTCATCTAGGAAGTTTTTTTTAAAAAATACTCATGGGGTGCCTGGGTGGCTCAGTCAGCTAAGCATCTGACTCGATTTTGGCTCAGGTCATAATCTCAGGGTCATGAGATCAAGCCCCGTGTCAAGCTCCACACTTTGTGTGGAGCCTGCTTAAGATTCTGTCTCTCCTCCCAGTTCTGTCTCTCCTCCCGGTGTCCCTCTCCCCTCACATGCATGCTCTCTCTCTCTCTCTCTCTCTCTCTCTCTCTCGGAAAAAAAAAATTATCATGCCAGGGACCCACCCCAAAACAATGAAGTCAGAATATCTGGAGATGTGACCTAGGCTTTGTTTCTAATGTGCAGCCAAATTTATAAGCCCACTAGATTAGATGAACCCATTTGTAATATTGTGTTCTTTGCAACAGAGAGAGCCTCTATGATAAGGTTACTGTGTTGTACAACTCTAAGGAGCATAAGTCACAGCTTAGTCTATGTGATGGCACCTACTGGAGCTGTGCAATGCATAACCTGTGTGACAATAAGTGATAATCCTGATGAAAACTCTCTAGAAAATTACAAAGAAGTAAAACATCAGAATACTTAAACACTCATTCAAGTTCAATGGTTTTCTTTATTACTGGTATCTTCTATAAGAATTTGCCTATGGAAGAAGGGGTGCCTGGGTGGCTCAGTCAGTTAGGTGTCTGACTCTTGATTTCAGCCCAGGTCATGATCTCAGGGTCATGGGATCAAGCCCTGTGTCGGGCTCCAAGCTCAGCGGGGAGTCTGCTTGAGGATTCTCTCTCCATCTCCCTTTGCCCCCTCCCCCAAATAAATATGTAAATCTTTAAAAAAATAATTTGCCTATGGATGCCATAGCATGGTAGTTAAAATGTTTGGTTCTGGAGAATTAAACAAATAATACAAGAAAAGGTACTTGAGCTAGGGAATGAGCTGAATCTTTTGGTTGATAGCTCACTGAGTTTAAGGTTGGATTGATGAGAAATACATACACCTTAGCATTTTCTGCTAATATTCCTCTACTCCAGGGGTCAGTAAACATTTTCTTTTCTTTTTTTTTTTTGGTGCAAAAAGGTGGTTTTACTTATTTTATTTTTTTATTTAAATTCAGTTAATTAACATATAGTGTATTATTAGTTTCAGAGGTATAGTTCAGTGATTCATCAGTTGCATATAAAGTAAACATTTTCTGTAAAGGGTCAGAGAGTAAATGTGGCTTGGTAGTCCACAAAAGTTGTCAGTCACATATTCTTTATTTTCGATAGCCCTTTAAAATACTGAAAGCCACTCATAGCTACAGACTACAAAAATAGGATGTGTGGGCTGTAGTTTGCTGAACTCTGCAAGGATAAGGAGAAACTCTTAGAAACATTAATGCAGAAAGAATAAATTACCAAGAAGGGGAAAAATAATCAGATTGGAATTGGATTTCTCATTTGCAACACTGAAACTAGAAAGCTCTTGAAAAGCATCTACCTACTACTGATCAAAAAGCACCACCACAAGTAGCACTCTTAGATCAAAGCAAAAGGACTCTGCCACAAACCTTGATTTTTAAAGGGAACACAATGACCTTCCTCTGGGTATGACCCTCCTCACAGGGAAATGAGTATAATGAGTAAAGGGGCCATGCCCACCTGGAGCCAGTGTTATAGGAGTCAGCAACTGGCCCTTCTTGTGCCATCACTTTCTGGTACAGAACTGGAATCAAGGGATTTTTTTGGGAACTTGTCCTTTCAGGCCATTATAAAGGTATGCTTATCAAGGTAGGATACTAGAACATGTTTAATGATTTATTAGCTTGGTTTATAGCTTTTAAATATTTAAATATATGGTACATGGACTTTTGTTTTTATCCTTGCTCTGGGCCCCACAAATGTTAGAAGAAGGCTTGACCATAACCCAAGAATCATACTGTAGCCACAATATCAATGATACGTCAAAGATACACTAAAACAAAGATATGTGGAAATATATGAGAATTTAGAGATTATATCATCCATGAACCTCATATGAGTAAAATGAGTGAATAAAAATAACAATAACCAAACACTAAAGGAACCAGTAAAAAAAACTTAAAGATAGAAAAGAAGAAGAGTAAAAACCATGGTGAGCAAGGTTTTAGGAAAACAAATGGAATAGGTTAGAAAGGTTGGAGTATATGCCTTAAAGGGCAAAATAAGGGCTCTAGAAATAGGATACAGTGTAAGGAAAATTCGAATAACTGTTGAACTATTTTTTTCCAAGTTTTTACTTAAATTCAAGTTAGTTAACATGCAGTGTAGTACTAGTTTCAGGAGTAGAATTTAGTGATTCATCACTTACATATAATACCCAGTGCTCATCACAACAAGTGACTTCCTTAATGCCCATCACCCTTTTAACTGCTGAACTATTTTAACCTAGAAACGAGGAAAGGCCAAAACAAATGTCTTTTTGTAGTTGTAATGGTGGTATTGAAGTAGGAATACCTAGGGAAAAAAAGAAGATACATATATTCTAAAGACCTCAGGTTATCCAAGAGGAAGAATTGGGGAGGACATAACACATCTTGGCAGAGGATATAGTGCTGTTTGGTATGGGAAATATGGCAATGGCTTCTACAACCATGAGTACATCACATGATAGAATATTATGCAGCTATTAAAAAAGGACCAATCAGATTTATTTATTTTTTTTAAATTTTTTTTATCTTTTTTAAGGATTTTATTTATTTATTTGAGAGAGAGAATGAGAGAGAGAGCGAGTGAGCACATGAGAGGGGGGAGGGTCAGAGGGAGAAGCAGACTCCCTGCTGAGCAGGGAGCCTGATGTGGGACTCGATCCCGGGACTCCAGGATCATGACCTGAGCTGAAGGCAGTTGCTTAACCAACTGAGCCACCCAGGCGCCCCACCAATCAGATTTATACCAGTTGACTTGGAAGGGATTTCCATAAGTACTGGTGTTTGGAAAAAGGCCAATGCAGTAAGGTATATAAGAAATTATTTCACTGTTATAAAATAAGTAATCAAGGGGTGCCCGAGTGGCTCATTTGTTAAGCACCTGCCTTCGGCTCAGGTCATGATCCCAGGGTCCTGGGATCGAGCCCCACATCGGGCTCCCCGCTCGGTGGGAAGCCTGCTTCTCCCTCTCCCACTCCCCCTGCTTGTGTTCCCTCTCTCGCTGTCTGTCTCTCTGTCAAATAAATAAATAAAATATTAAAAATAAATAAATAAGTAATCAAGGGGTGATACCTCTCCTAGATATGTTTGTTGTGTGGAATTATATGAGCCCCTCAAATGTGGAATGATACATACACATAAAGTCGTTAACAAAGGTTAACTGGGGTGTGGTGGATATTGGATGGGAGGAAAAAGGGAATGTTAAAGTCAAGTAAAAAAAGAAATGACAGGGCTGTTCCCCTTCTCTTAAAATAGTATTCCATTCATAAGAAAGTATAGGAAATGCTAGATTGCTCTAAATTAAATAGATCTCTTTATTGCAGGCCTTTGCAAAAACTCTGATATGTTAAATATACACTGGATTTTTAAGAGAAGGATACATTATATAGAATACATTTTTGTGGCACACTTTAAAAGAGTATTTTGCAGGACATTTTGGGAAATGCTGCTTTAGTCATTTTTAATGTGAATATATTGATATTGTCTTCTGATAGATATATTATTATAACTTTCTGGTTCTGTCTCTTTATTAAATACATAATTAAAGTATCATGTCACATTGCTTACCATTATTTAGCACCCCCAAAGTGTTTGGAATTGATTATTTGGGCATTTCACATTCTTCTCATGTGTATTCTATTGATTTGGTGAATGCTGGATATTGCCATTTTGATAACATTTCTGTCAAATATTCCTTATACATTCTTGGTGCTAGTCGGTTTTTGAGACTTAAGTTTATGTTTTCCTTCCTCCATACCACAACTTCCTACAATTTTCAAGGGTCACCATGACTCTATATTAAATGGACTATACTTTTTCAGACACTGAACAATGCTTTTCCTTTTCTCAGCTTGTGCTTGTACAAGCTGACAGTTTAATCCAGATACTGTGTAATCCTTTGAATTCAAAGCTTGGACACTGTTGGAAGAAAGAAATACGTGTTTTCTATCATCTCAGTCAAAAGACGGAATTGAAAAAGAAAATGTTGAACTATAAGTATTTTCAGTCTTTTGCTGAATACTGTCAGGTTAGGAAAGGTGCACAAGTATTTTGATAACTGACTTAGATGTTTTCAAGGACTCAGAAGATAGGATTGAGAGATTGTACATTTAATAGGCATTGATTGACATAGTTTTATCAGCTAGCTAGTAGTGACAGTTTTTGTGAGCAATGATTTCATTTTTACAGTATTTCAGACTCTGCAAAGCTGCAAGTAATGTGGAATCATAGAATCTCAAGAAACAACTGTTTCTTGAGAAACAGGATGAGCTAGATAGAGTATGCTGCAGTAACACATGGCCCCCAGATCTCAGTGACTTAAAGCAACAAAGTTCATGCCTCACTCATACCACAAACCCTCCATGGGTTGGCTCAGGGCTCTGCTCCTACATTGTCCTCCCTTTAGAACCCAGGCTGTCGAAACAGCCACCATATGGAATGTTGCCAAATGCTGTAGCAATGGGAAAAATGAGTGTAAAGGCTCTTGAAACTTCCATTCTTCCCAGCAGTGGACTGTGTCACTTTGGCTCCACAGCTCAGGCCAAAGTTAGTGACATGGCCACACCTAACTTCTTTTTTTAAAAGATTTATTTATTTATTTGAGAGAGAGAGAGAGTGTGTGCATGGAGGGGAGGGGCAGAGGGAGAGAGAGAGGAAGAATCTTAAGCAGACTCCATGCTGAGCGCAGGCCTAATGTGGGGCTAAGTCTCACGACCGAGATCATGATCCTGAGATTGTGACCTGAGCCGAAACCAGGAGTTGGACGCTTAACTGACTGAGCCACTCAGGTGCCCTGGCTACACCTAACTTCTAATGGGTGGAGAAGAACAATTGTCCTATGCCCAGAGGATAGCCATAATCTTGTGAAGGACCCTGAAACTTACTTACCACATGGACCTTCAAAAGGCCATTTAATCTATACCTAAACAAAATCTTCTTCTTGCAATGGCTAGGTTATATACTCATACACATTCTCTGAAATCATATACTCCCAAAGTTATATTATATCTGTGTTATTACTCTCAGTATTATGATTCTTTATTTATGAACAGGGTCCTAAATTTGAGTATCCAGCCTGACACATGACTGTAGTATTTGTTTAGGCTGAACACTCTTCAGGGCCTTACTAGGATTTTTATGTGTGTGATTTTCTGAATCAAATATGTATTAGAGAATATTTTTTAATACAAGTGGTACTTAATGTAGAAGGGAATGAGGAGGACCTACTTTTCAAATATCCTATGAATATTTTTTAATGATATTCCAGGAGCTGTGGTAATGACCAAATATTTGAAGGTAGGGAGGTTGAGTGAAATAAAGGGTAAGGAGAGAATAATTGGGACATGTTTCTAGTCTTTATAAATCAGAATTTTTGTGTGTGAAAGATGATTTGATTCAAGATGAATTTAGTTCTATTTTATTTTTATTACATTAGACTGAAGCATTAAATATTCACTTAATTTTATATTTGTAAATCACATTAGTAATATTAAAAAATAAACATTTTAAATAGTACTATGTTCAGATATGGAACTCAGTGAACATTTTTTAAATAAAATAAAATTTAAAAAATAAAAATAAATAAATAAAGAATAATTGACATACAATATTGTATTAGTTTCAGATGTACAACATAATTATTTCATATTTCTATACATTATGAAATACCACAATAAGCCTAGTTACCATCTGTTGCTATACAGAGTTATTACAAAATTATTGACTATATTCCCTATGCTGTACATAATATCCCCATGACTTGTTTATTACTGGAAAATTGTACCACTTAATCCCCTTCACCTATTTCATCCATCTGCTAAACGTCCTTCCTGCTGGCTAATCATGTTTGTTCTATGAGTGTGTTTGTTTTGTTTGTTCATTTTGTGTTTTAGAGTCCACACATACATGAAATCATATGGTATTTGTCTTTGTCTGTCTGACCTGTCTCACTTAGCATAATATTCTGTAGGTCTATCTGTGTTGTCACAGATGGCAAAAATCTCATTCTTTTTAATGGCTAATATTCCAATGTGTGTATATGTGTGTGTGTGTATGTATGTGTATACACACCACATCTTCCTTATCCATTCACCTATGGATGGACACTTAGGTTGCTTCTATATCTTGGCTATTGTAAATAATGCTGCAGTGAGCATCTTTCATAAACCAGTTTTATGTTGTTAAAAGAAGAAATGTAGACTAAAAGTTGTTAAGAGTATAGCCTTTTAAAGTCTCATAATTTAAAGCCTAATTTTTCTCAAGATATATTTTTGGAGAATCTCAAACATTACCACTAGGGCACTTAGGGAATAATTTTCCTTTGGGAAAGTCATATGGGCTAGATAAGGTTGCACTGAGCCAGAGATCAGTTTTCCAGTATTTTCAAGTTTTTTTATTTTAGAAAATGTATGGTAATTTCTTTCCAAGGCACTATTGACAGTTAAAATGCTCACTTCCAGGCACCTCAGTCACCTTGGATTGGAAATTGAAAATGATTGTATTTATTTTTTAAGATTTTAATTATTTAGTCATTTATTTATTTATTTATTTATTTGAGAGAGAGAGAGAGAGAGAGAGAGAGAGAGAGAGAGAGAAGCAGACTCCATGCTGAGCACGGAGCTGGACACGGGGCTCAATCTCTCAACCCCAAGATCATGGCTTGAGCTGAAATCAAGAGTCAGGTGCTTAACTGACTGAGCCATGCAGGAACCCTGGAAGAGAGAGAATCTTAAGCAGGCTCCACACCCAGGGCAGAGCCTGACTCAGGATTTGATCTCACAACCCTGAGATCACGACTTGAGCCAAAATCAAGAGTTGGACGCTTAGCCCACTGAGCCACCCAGGTGCCCCTAAAATGACTTATAATTAAACAAAAATATGCATCTGCAATGTGGGAGCATTTTTGAAGCTAAAGAGAATTTGGGGGTATTTTTTTTTTTGAAATTACAGTAATAGGAAAAAGCCACTACCAGCCACTTTGTAAATTTTTAATACCCATTACAAAGAAGTTACCAGAGCAACTAGAGGCAGAAAAATTATGCTTAATGTAGGGTACATGATTATTTAAGTCCAAATTTGAACCTCTTCCATTTCAGCTCCCTGTTTCTAGATAGTAGAGTATATCAGGTTCATACCACCTATTGATGGGGATATTTGCCCTGTTTCTGTATCCTGAAGCTCCTTGCCCTGCTGTGATCCTAAGCTGACCTTGGTCCTCTATGTCCCTGAATGTCTTACCTGGCTTCTCTCATGGTCATTTTGAGACATTCCTGGTTTTGCCTTTTGCAGATATAAATCACCAAATTCTGTGCACACCTATTTTGCAACACGATACCTAATACTTAAATCATCTCAAAATAAGCTTATTTTATGTAAAAATCATTCTAACAGAATGAGTATTTATCTCCATTTTGAAAGTGAGAAAACTGAGACTTAGATTTAATGACTTGTCCAAGGAGAGTTAGTATTTTTTACCAAAGTCTCTTTACTTTCAAAACCTGTGGTTTTCCACTGCACCGAGATGCCTCCCTAAAGACAGGAAAACATTCTATATAGAGAAGATTATTGTTTCCAGGGCTCTAACCACTTTATGAGAAATTTCTCATTAATCCTTGTAACACCTAACCTAGCAAGAATTCTAACCATTTAACAGCTAGAAAAAAATGAGACTCAGAGATGGTACTATTATTGTTATGTTAGCAAGAGAAATCATTGTAATATGCAAAAGAAGCAGATAAACCACTTTTTAAAAGTATGTTCTTGGAGTGCCTGGGGTGGCTCAGTCGATTTAGCGTCCAACTCTTGGTTTCAGCTCAGGTCATGATCTCAGGGTCCTGGGATCGAGCTCCGTGGAGGACTCCACACGTGTGGAGTCGGCTTGGGGTTCTCTCTCTCCCTCTCCCTCTGCCCCTCCTCTCTCTCTAAAATAATCTTTTAAAAAATAAAAAGTATGCTCTTTCAACATTTCAGTAATTGATTATTAATACTCTGATTTGGAACAAGTATTCACTAAAACTCATTAGTCTTTCTGGTCTAAACACCTATACTGATAATCCTCTAAAAAGATTTTTATTTGTGTCTTTGGTATTACCAAGCACACTTCCTTTCTAATAGCCCAGAATTGCACTGAAGAGTGTAATTAATGGAATGAAGAAAATGCAATCAATAATTCAAAATTTATTGATACTATTTCATTTGAAGTGGTGGCATTGAATATAACCTTGATTATCTTTTTTTTAAATTTTAGTTGAGCAGTGAAAAACACAAGACATACTTGTTATTCCACTTTTAAACATTTTGGTGAAATATAACAGTTCAGATAATTGAAAACAGCACTTCATTACAATGAGATGAGTTTTTCTGGTTTAACTCCTTTCCCTCATATGCTATAGAGTTAATAGAACTGAACTGTTAAATGAGTATGCTTAAAGTGTTCACACTGACCCACCGTCCCACCTAAATAATACAGAAGGTTCGGCCCCTGCTCATAACCCTCATGCATTTCACCCTCTCACCTTAGTCAGTCACATCTGACTAATTGGCTGAAAACTGTGATCAATTCACCCGATGCAGAGAGTCGTTGATACCTCTGATTCTAACTTCTGCAGCAAGTGTTGTTTCAGAGGCCGAACTGCCAGCAAGTCATTGAGTATGGCTTACATATAAGGAAGCTGTGGAAATGTCAGTCAATTATTTTGCATCCCTTATTTTCACTTAATCTTTCTTTTTACAGGATGTTAATGCTGTGTGCTTTCACTAGCACTCAAGTATATTCTCCATGTGTGCCTACTTTGTGTTTATCAGGCAACATTGGCTTTACTGGGAATAAGTCTGGGAATGGGATAGTACTCCCAGGTGTCATGAAGTCATAACCTCAATGAGAGACTGGAATGTAAGGCAGTAGCGGAAGATGTGGGTTATAAGCCAAGAATTCATAAGGTTACAATTAGTAGAAACTAGTTACAGTAGGTTAAACAAATAGCAGTTAGCTTTTCTCATAAAATAAGAAGCCTGGAGACAGGCAATTCTTGGCATTGGAAGAATGATGCTTAATGTGGGGTACATGAGACTGCATTGCATTGCATCCATGCAAGTAAAATTTAGAGAAAGAAAAAAGTTGATCACTTCTTTAATAAACCTACAGCCCATTCAGAATTAAGTCTAAATTCATGAACATCTCATACCATGTTCAGTCTTTCCCACATAATTTGTCTCATGTTTTCAGTCATAGCCCATCTACTCCCAAGTACACACACTAACACTTGAGCCATAGCAAACCACTTAAAGGACCAGATTTGCCACATTTTCTCAGGTCCCTGATCTTTTATTCACTTTCACTCTACTTATAACACACTTTTCTCTGCCCGTCTTGATGAGCTTTCTCTTCTTTCAACTTAGCCATCATCTTTTCAAGGAAAAGTCTTACTTTGCCTCATCACAGTCACTGTAACCTACATTTACCTCAATTCTAGCCCTTATTATGGTGTATTATAATTGATTTCTTACATGTCTGTCTCTTCCATTGAACTGAGCAAATCAAGAGCACAGACTTTGTCTCATTTGTCTTTGTATTTCAAGTGCCTACCATAATGTTAGCATGTAATAGGATCACAATAAATGCTGGATGGATAAATGATCCCTTTATGAACCTGAGCTTGATTTTCCCTGCCAAGGAGTAGGACCACCTTGCTCATAATGTTTAGTGTCTTTTTTGTAGTGTAGCTGCATATGCACCATTCCTTACTCCCTCTCTATAAGCTGCAGTCAGGGTATGGAAGTCACTTCTAAAGCTGTATCAACAGCTGACAGCACAGCTGCTGTGGCATATGGGGATACACTGCTTGTCCATAAGGAAGAATATTTTTTCTTTTTTTTTCTTTCTTTTTTTTTTTAAAGATTTTTATTTATTTATTGAGAGAGAGAGAGAATGGTAGAGAGAGAGCATGAGAGGGAAGAAGGTCAGAGGGAGAAGCAGACTCCCCGCTGAGCAGGGAGCCCGATGCGGGACTCGATCCTGGGACTCCAGGATCATGACCTGAGCCGAAGGCAGTCGCTTAACCAACTGAGCCACCCAGGCGCCCAGGAAGAATATTTTTTCTTGGTGCCTAGAAGGTATGGGTTATTTCTTTTTTTAAAGATTTTATTTATTTATTTGAGACAGAGAGAGAGAGCATGAGCAGGGGGAGGGACGGGAGGAGGAAGAAGATGAGAAGCAGACTCTCTGCTGAGCGGGGAGCCCGAGGCAGGGCTCGATCCCAGGACCCTGAGATCATGACCTGAGCTGAAGGCAGACGTAACCAACTGAGTCACCTAGGTGCCCTGGTATTGGTTGTTTCCTCCCTAATACAAAAAAGGGGAAAAATTCAACTTGCTAATAGCAAAATAAAGCATGATCTCAGGTATTCAAAGTGTAATGATTTTAGAAAGCCCTCACTAAAATGTTAACACATAATTTTTTTTTTTTTAAATAGAGGTGTGTCTTGGATTGGATCCAGGAATAGAAAAAGAACTTTAAATGGAAAAAAAAAAAAACTATTGAAATGTGAATAAAGTCTAGAGTCAGTGTTGTTATCTTAGTTTTGACAAATGTTACATCATACTATAAAATGTTAAAATAGGGGAGACTGAATAAGGAGTATGTGGGAAATCTGTACTATCTCTGCATTTTTTCTGTGAATCTAAAAGTATTCCAATGAAAGAAATATTTAAAAAATAGGGAGGGGTTGCACAATAGTATGGATATACTTGATGCAAATGAACTGTATATTTAAAAATGGTGAAAATGATAAATTTTATGTTACATGTATTTTGACACAATAAAAAATAGGGAAAGGACTAGGTATGCTGGGGGAGAGGGATAAAAAGGGAAAGGAGATATCACTTCTTATTTTTTTAATTTATTTTTTATTTTTTTAATATGTTCAGTTAGCCAGCATATAGTACATCATTCGTTTTTGGTGTAGTGTTCCATGATTCATTAGTTACATATAACACCCAGTGCTCATCACAGCACATGCCCTCCTTAATACCCATCACCCTGTTATCCCCTCCCCCCACCCCCCTCTCTTCTGAGACCCTCAGTTCTTTACCTGGGGTCCATAGTTTCTCATGGTTCATCTCCCTCTCTGAGGAGATATCACTTTTTAAACATTGTTTTCACTTCTACAGCATTCCAGGTACGGTACTAGAAATAAAAAGGTGTTTCAATCTCCACTGTTACTGATGATTTCACCAAGGTTGCATGAGTTTAGGTAACATCATATATGGGCCCTGCTTTAATCTATACTTAAGAGGGAGACTCTGGGGTATATATATATATATATATATATATATATTTTTTTTTTTTTTTTTGGTTTGCTTTCCTCTTTGGGGGTATATATATTTTTAATGAGTGATTCAGATGAGTCTAATAATCAGCCAAGTTTGAGAACCACCTTTCCAAGGCTTTTATATCCCCTGCCTTAAAAGACTATTTCTCTTATCTTGAAGATGAAAGCTGGCAGCATAGGATCTTGTTTATTGTGGACCATAAGAACTAGAAAGACTCTTACAGCCCAGGGCCAAAGCCTTGAATACTGCAGTGAAGCTAGCAGAGCAGGGTAGAAGGAGAAATATCATAGAACTGGATCAAATATACTCCATGTTAAGGTCCGACTCAAGAAGGTAATTTCCCCTGAAAATTCTTGGTTGTGTATTACAGACTGAATTTGGCTCCACAATATCAATTGGAATGATTTGGCCACTTCTTGTCTTCTCTCTCCATAGATGTTATTGACTGCAGAGACCTCTGGTCACCAGGGAATTTTCAGATAGGGTAAAAAGGCAATTAGAGGCTGGCAGGGTGAATAGATTAAGGCAGTGCGCTCAGAAGTTCAGAAACTAAGCAAGCAAACACTTAAAGAAACAAACAACTGTGCTTCCTATTTCACTGAGGAGGTGGAAGCAATTAGAAGAGACTTTGCCAGCCTTCCAGTACTGCACCTCCTCACCTACCTATATCTGTCTCTCCCGCTGTGACTGGCATGAACCATGCTCCCCACCTAAAGACCAGTCCGCCCCCTTCTTGGATCAGCCCCTGAACTCCCTCACTTTCTAACAGGATGATGTTACTCCTGCAATCCTATGCACTCCCTCCCACATCATGCCTTTTCCTACCAGATATTTCACTTCAGAAGATAACTATGCTATTACTTCCTCCATCCAAAAAAAAAAAAAAAAAAACTAATCAAACAAAACAAAATCATCAAAATCAAAAATTAGCTGTCTTGCCCTCTTGATAACTCTTCCCCCTTAGCCAGTTGCTACCACATTTCTCTGTTCTGCTTCACAGCAATGCTCTTGAAGATAGCTGTCTATATAGCTTGTCTTAAATTCCTCTTCTTAAATCTAGGCCTTTGCTTCTGCCTTTCCATGAACAGTGCTCTTGGTGAAGGTCACCGATGACCTCTGCATTGCTTAATCCAATGGCCAGTCCTCATTTCTCAGCTCACTGGACTTAGCAGCATTTGACATAGCTGATTCCTCCTTCCTCTCAGAAATATTTGCTTCATGCAGCTTCCAGGGCTGTGTTTTCCTAATCCCTCACTTATTGCTCCTTCTCATTCTCCTGATTCTTCTTCACCCTCCTGTCTTCTAAATTTTGGAAAGTGCCAGGCTCAGTTTTGGACTTCTATTGTTATTTATACTCATTCTGCTGGAGATCTCTTTCAACACCTTAATTTTAAATTTTATCTATTTGTTAGTGTTTTCCAGATTTATATTGCCGGCCTGGAGCTCTTCCCCGAGCTCCATATTAATATATCCAACTGCCTCCTTGACATCTTCACTTAGATATCTAATATGTCCAACTGAACTGCTAATCTTCTTCCCCAAGCAAGCTTCTCCTGCAGTTTTCTCCATCTCAGTTCATTTCTAGTTTCTCAGGCTAAAAAGCTATGGTGATTTTTGAATACTCTCCTCTTTTTCTCACCGCCCATATACTGTCTTTTACAAGTCTTCCTGACAAGTCTTACCCTCTCCAATCTCTCCTTCACATTGTTGCAGAGTAAAGTTTTAGAAAATGTAAATTTTAGCACAGTATTTTGCTGTTTAAAATACTAGAAAATGTAAATTTCAGCACAGTATTTTGTTGTTTAAAATAATGTCAGAATTCTTTAGCATTCCATTCAGTGGTCTACATGACCTGGCCTTTTTCTACCTCTCACTTCACTTTTCCCCTACCCCAAAAATCTTGTGCTCCAGCCCTACTGCCCTGCTTGTAATTACCTTAAACCCCCAGCTGTTTCAGGACATTATACATTTTTCATACTTTCCCTTCCTTCTGAAATATCCTCCTACCTACTCCAGAATGATTATTTCCTGAACCCTGAGTGTGTAATTGGAATAGACTTACCTGCTCATTGGCAGAACCCTCACATTTGTTCCTCACCCTGTGAGGTAGGAACATCAGATTGAGGGCCTTATTTTACACTAAAGGAGATACAGCAGTGGCCACATAATCATGAGATCTACTGGTCCTATCACATAACTCATGACTGACGTGCTGCAGCCTCAGAGTGAGGAAATAAGACAGATGAGGTATCAGCTCAGAGGTGATCCTCTGCTGGGATAAGGCATCATCTTCAAGGGCACAGAACACTCTAAATTAAGCACCAGTGTCTTAGTCTGTTCCACAGACTAGGTAGCTTATAAACAACAGAATTTTATTTCTCACAGTTCTGGATGCTAGGAAGTCAAAGATCAAGGCACTAGCATGGTTGCATTCTGGTGAGAGCTCTATTCTGGTTCATAGCCATTGCCTTCTAGATATGTCATGGTGGAAGGGACTTCGGATATCTCTGGAGCACTAATCCCATTCATGGAGGCATCACCCTCATGACCTAAGCACCTCCCAAAGGCCCCAGCTAATGCCATCATCTCTGGGCATTAGGATTTCAATATATCAATTTTGGGGAAACACAAACATTAGGATCATAGTAGCCAGTACCTTGTGCTGTGTTCCCAGTAGTTAGAATGCATGAGTTCAGGAAACAAGGGGTATAAATTGGAGTGGCCTAACTCACCATCACTCCCAGTGGCCTACTTTCAGAATTTATCCTTCCTGTTTCCAGAGCTCTGGATCCTGCTGGTTCAGGAGTCTTGGTTCCAAGAGGGGAATGCCTCCACCAGGGCACATGGCAAGGCTCTCATCAAACATTAATGGTGAGCAGGCACAGAAAGGAGTCAGTAAATGGCAGGAATCACAGACTCTGATCATCAGGAGACAATGAGGCTGAGAGGATATGTTTGGCACCCAGGTGATCCACTTGCATTTCTCTTGCTACTTACTCGCCCGGTTTTGACAATGAATGAACAGGTGAATCAGCCATGGCCCAAGAAAAGCCTTATAACTGGGGTCTCAGGCTGGTCAAGGATGATGGTTTGGGTCACCCCATCAGGTAATCCACCGACTTGGAGAGCTGATAGTTGAGGGTAAGTTTTATCTAGAATGGATAGTATAAGACGGAGATGAGTGAGAATTAGATGGGGCCTGGAGACCAGCTTCAGCATGGGGACAGTGGCTCATTCTGGTAACTTTTCTCTTAGATGCTTCCCTCAGGAAAAGCTCACGAAATTCCTAAAGGATCTGCTTTCAGAAGTAACATGAAGCACATAGATCTGAGTGAAACAAAGGGTGGGTGGTAATGGATACTGTGTTGTATTGCCCAATTCCCTTTCTCCCCAAAGCCTACAAAACCGAAATACTCATCACCTCAGCTCTTGAGAGTATAGGTGGCTGGCAGTTCTCAGCGAGTTCCTCTCCAGGGGCTCAGGGTTTATCTTCTCTGAGTGGCTGGGGGAAGAGGGACCCTGTATCCAGTGACTGGCTGATGCAAGGATACATAAACTCAGATTTCTTACCTCAGTTTGAAAAAAACTTTTAAGGGCCATTCCAGCCCCAGTGCTCCCCATGAGATGAGCTGAGGCTTTTGCCGTGACTGTATCACAGACCAACTCCTTCCTCTTCCTAATCCTGCTTTGTTTACTCCCCTCCAGGTGTAGCTTCGGAGACCATTCCCAACACATTTGTTGCATGCTAATTTCTGTCTCTGAATCTGCTTCCCAGGGACCCCCAACACATGTCAGGTGCCCCTTCTATCCTCTCTTTAAATTGAGGACCCCCCCTCCATATAACATTTGCACAATTCTCTGTAGGTCTTCTCCCATCTAGACTCTAGGCCCTTTGTAAGCAGGGAGCATCTGCAGACTGTTTATCAAATGAAAAATGTGCCCCCGTGACACCACCAAGTAGTTTTGCCCTGGGATATTGAATTTCAGTCCAGAGAAGAAAGGCATGTAAGTGAATAGGATGTTTAATGGGAGTTGGTATGACTGGTAGCATTATCTGTGTATAAGATTTTTGCTGTTTGCTGCATTTGAAGGATTTTTAAAAAAAGATTTATTTTTTATTTAAAGTCAATTGGCCAGCATATAGTACATCATTAGTTTTTGATATAATGTTCAATGATTTATTAGTTGCATATACTACCCAGAACTCATCACATCACAAAATTTTTCTAGCTGATTCTAAATCAGTGTAAGTAAAGTAGAAGGCCTGGGCGCCATGAGGTTATGAATAGGATTTTCACAAATTCCTGTGTTATCTCAGCAAATTTTCAATATTCTTCTGAAGATTTTTACTTTGGCTAGTTAGTCAGCCACATGGATACATTTGGGAATTTTGTGATGGGGGGAATGTAATTACTACTGTTGATTTCTTAAGATTATTGAGATATTTTTATGAAATTTAAAAAATTTAATGAAATTTGTGGATAATTTAATGAAATCTTACAAATAAATTTGTTTTTAGCCTTTAATTTTTAAAAATTTTGTAAATCTTGATATGTATCTAAAAAAGAGTAATCTTAAACTCATTGGCAAAAGCCATGATCTTTTTTTAGGGTAGGTAAAAAATTATTCATTCATTTATCATTCATTTCGTTTTGTTTCCATTGAGGCATTTTATTTGCATGTATGTATTACATCTCTAGAAAAGAATCCCACGATTTTCCCTCCTATGTCTTTTCGTCTTGCTTCTTCATGGTCCGTGATGCCAGCTGAAGTTGTCAGTACAATGAAATCAAACTGGTGGGACAGGAGCAGATTACCCCGCCATTTTTCTAGATCTTTGAGTTGTACATCAAATCTCGGGCTGATCACTCCACCCTTGTCTAACCTGCCTGTGAGGTTCACAACAGTTTTCCCAGCTCTGTGACTATCAGTGATTTCAGATTCACCAATGTAACCATATTTCATCATCACAGTTAGAAACTGGATGATAACTTTGGAGTATGACCTAATAAGAACCTGGAATTTGCCTCTCTTTTCAGCATTGTTAATGCTCTTGAGAGCATCTGCCAGGACATTTGTGCACACCATTATGGCGGCCCTGAAAGATGGTGGAAAGAGCGTTGATTTCGTTTTTAAGCAGACTGTTTTGCACACTGTACTTCCTCTTTTCAAGTGTGTGATATACCAATTTACTGTTCAAATAGTAGTAAAAAGATTCCTTAGATTTTTCTGATGTTTTATTAGAGAATGTTTGCACAGTTAATATACTTTGGCATTTATAAATATATCCAGATTCTCAATTTTAGTTTATGAATCTAGTGAATGTTGTACATATTCCCATCAAGAGGCTGAACAAGCTAACCAAAATGTCAAATATCTTTACTTTGTCTTTGGTTTACATAAAATCAGTAACAGAGAAAGAACACCTGATTGGCTCTTGGTGACATCATAGAAATTTCTGGGTGGGTAGTTGGTGCCATAGTCATGGAGAGTAGAGACCCATGTGAGAGTCACAATACTTAAACATGCCCAGTGGGTGACTAATCTTGGACTTGAGCACAGATTGATGGTCACATCTAATGATTGGTATCAGTGAGCAGTACATAAGTTTCTGCAGGCTTGCTTGACTTTATAGCTTATCACAAACATGACAGTGATTTATGTGATTTCATAATATTATTATAAAACCTTCAAAATTATGGATTGTTGGTTGAAATCTGAATCATCAGTAAACCTGGAAAATAGTAATAATACAGATTACATGAATTAATTATGGCTTACTAAATGCATTTTAGTAGGAAAAATCATTTCAGTGTAGGGCCCAGGGAGGAAACAAACCTAAAAGGTGGTTTTGGAAACCAAGAGATTGGTTCATTTGCAGTCCCCAATTTTCCTTCTGTTTCTCCTACTTTTCTTACAACCTCTGGACTCCATTTAAGACTCATCTGAATGAAGGTTTATATGTAGTAGTGGAAATTAATTAGTTCCTTTTCTTCTGAATCATTGTAGTATATGTTTCTGTGGAAAGACAGTATACCTTGATGAGTTATTGACATATTCTCAACAGAAGCCAACGTGAAAGTTCAATGTCAATTTAAAATCAGAAATTTCTTGTGCTACTAAAAAGTACTATAGTCCCACTGATTCTGATTGCTTCCTGGGTATCTGATTCCCACATATATTTTTCAAAGATCCTAGTCCTGCCAGAATTGTCTCATGGATCCAGTGTTAAATGTTCTTATGTGTAATGTTTTAACATTAATAATTTGTCTGCATATATTATTTGGTTTATTTGAAGGACTGCCAAGTAGATGATCCTATCATGGTTATTTGTGCAAATAGAGCTTGAGTGATCCTGATTTCTCACTATTCCATTACTTATGAAGTGTGTACATGTGTTATGTATGCTACCTGTTTTATGTGGTACCATGGATCAGAGCTATACAATAGTAGATGAAGTTGGCATTTGGAAATTACTTGCTGAATTTGATTTAATTTGGATGGTTCAGATAGGAAAAGTTATGTTGGGAAATTGAAGAAAAGCAAAATTTTCAGATGAAATGTGTAATCTTCCCATATTGTTTTACTATATAACCTTTTAAAAAACTTATTGAAGGGGTTCCTGGCTGGCTCAGTCAGTAGAGCGTGTGACTCTTGATCTTGGGGTTGTAAGTTTGAGCCCCACATTGGGTGTAAAGATTACTTAAAAATAAAATCTTTAAAAAAATTTTAAAAACTTATGTACTAAAAATTAAGAGAGCTTGTTGAATAAAAATCAAAACACATCATGACATGGCTTTAAGAAAGCACTGAAAACAGCACAATTTTTATAGTAAAATAAACATAAGATTTACCATTTTAAATATTTTAAAGTGTATGCATGCTTCGGTAGCTTTTAGAACATTCATATTCTTTTTTAAATTGAAGTACAATTAACATACAGTGTTATATTAGTTTCATGTGTACAGTATAATGAGTCAACAATTTTATATATTACTCAGTGCTCATTAAGATAAGTGTTCTCATAATCCATTCACCTGTTTCACCTATCCCCCCATCCACTTTCCTTCTGGCAACCACTAGTTTGTTCTCTGTGGTAAGAGTCTGGTTTTTTGGTCTCTTTTTACTTTGTTCATTTGTTTTGTTTCTTGAATTCCGCATATGAATGAAATCATATGGTCTTTGTCTTTCTCTGACTGACTTACTTCACTTAGCATTATACCTTCTAGGCCCATCCATGCTGTTGCCAGTGGCAAGATTTCATTCTTTTTTTTTATGGCTGAGTAACATTCCTGGAACATTCACATTTTAAATGTCCATGAGTAGCCACTATAGTCCAAGTGCCAATACAAAGGCAAGCATAGAAACTAGTCCTTCCGGGAACCATCAGATCTACCAAAACACACAATCCCAAATTTTTGTAGGATAGTCTTCTTACTGTCCACCTTGGTACTAACCAGCCACTCTTGAATAGCAAGAATGGCAAGAATAATTTGGGAGCCCCAAAGTCAGGGCAGAGGAAAAGGAGATTTTTAAGGCTCAGATGGTATTGTAGAAGATAAGTCCTGTGGTAGGGATTCAGACACTGTTTCCTTAGTCATACTATATAATGGGGATGCTATAGCAGAGGTGTAAAGTCCCTCTTACGATAGCCACCAATCCTGGAAAAGCCTGGAATTTTCTCTTTACTTCAGATAAAGGGTAATTGAGGAAAGTCTTAATGTGTTATGTGTAAATCCCCGAGGCATAATAATCCAAGTGTATTGTTGATTTTCCCCAGTGAAGGCAAGTAGGTATTGGGAATCAAGGTGGAGGGGTATACTGAAGAAGACAGAACCCAAGTCAACAGTGAAGTAAGTAGTGTCAGGGAATATAGAAGTGAGGATAGTACTAGGATTGGGGACTAAAGGGAACCTAGGTTTTACTGTTTTATTTATGGCCTAGAGATTTTGAAGAATCCCAGAAGAATGCCACTTGATAATTTTCTCATGAGATCTGCTGGGGGAACAGTAATCATTCAACTTCCTGCCCTTTTTCAAGATGGCCCAATCATTCTCCCAGGCTTAGAACATTACCCTAGATGGAAGCTTGGTGCCAAGCTGTCCTCCAGAATGTTTTATGTAAGCCTCATGGTAACTATCAGTCAAAAGCCTAGAGTAGATACACAAAAGATAAAGAGAAGAGAATGAAAGCAGATCACTATGGAAAATCATCAGTTCACAAAGGAAGACAGTAAGAGAGGAAGAAAGGAACAACGGAACTACAAAATAGCCAGAAAACAATAAGATGGCATTAGTAAGTCCTTATCTATCAATAATTACCTTAAATGTAAATGAATTTAATTCTCTAATCTAAAGGCATTGAGTGGTTGAATTGATTAAAAAACAAGACCCAACTATATGCTGCCTCCAAGAGACTCACTTAAACTTTAGAGACACACATAAGTTCAAAGTGAAGGGATAGAAAAAGTTATTCCATGCAAATGGAAACAAAAAGAGAGCAGTGGTAGCTTAACTTATAATCAGACAAAATAAACTTTAACTTAAAAGCTGTAATAAGAGGCAGAGGTTATTATATAGTGATAAAGGGGTCAGTTCATCAAAAGAATATAACAACTGTAAATATATGTATGCATCTAATGTTGGAATACCTAAATATATTAAGTAAATACTAACAGATCTGAAGGGAGAAATAGACAACAATACAATATTAGTAAGTGACTTTGATATCCCACTTTCAACAATAGATCATTTAGACAGAAAATCAGTAAGGAAACATTGGACTTGAACTATAGTTATTTATTTATTTTTAAAGAGTTGTTTTGCTTTTAAGATTTTATTTATTTATTTATTTATTTAAGAGAGAGAGAAGGAGCACAGAGGGAGAGTGAGAGGGACAAGCAGAGGGAGAAGGATAAGCAGACTCCAATCCCAGGACCCTGAGATCATGACCTAACCCGAAATCAGGAGTCGGACACTAACCAAGTGAGCCACTCAGGGGACCTGACTTGAATTATATTTTAGACCAAATGAGATGAATAGACATATATAAAACATTTCATCCCACAGCAACAGTATACAGATTCTTCTCAAGTGGACAAAGAACATTCTCCAGACTAGATCATACGTTAGGTCACAAAACAAGCCTTAGCATATTTAAGAACATTAAAATTATAAAGTATCTTTGCTGAATACAGTGATACAAATCTAGAAATCAATAACAAGAGGAAATTTGGGAAATTGAAAAGCATTTAGGAACTAAATAACACACTCCTGAACAATCAGTGAGTTAAAGAAGAAAACCAAAGGGAAATATAAGTTTTTTAAATCAGGGGTGCCTGGCTGGCTCAGTCACTAGAGCATGCAACTCTTGATCTCAGGGTCATG
Source organism: Zalophus californianus (assembly GCF_009762305.2). Classification (NCBI taxonomy): domain Eukaryota; kingdom Metazoa; phylum Chordata; class Mammalia; order Carnivora; family Otariidae; genus Zalophus; species Zalophus californianus. The sequence continues at coordinate 8,901,152 of NC_045612.1, forward strand.
AGTTCAAGCCCCACATTGGGTATGGAGCCTACTTAAAATTTAAAGAAAATTCAAAAAAAAATTTAAAAAATTCAAAAAAGGGAACTTAAATGAAAATGGAAACAACAAAACAAAATGTCTAGTATGCTGCAAAATCCTTCTTAGAGGGAATTTTATAGTGATAAATGCATATATTAGGAATATAGAAAGATCTCAAATAATCTAACTTTACAACTCCAAGAACTAGAAAAAGAAAAACAAATTAAGTCCTAATTAGCAGAATGAAGGAAATAACAAAGGTCAAAGCAGAAATTAATGAAGTAAAACCAGAGAAACATTAGGAAAGATCATCAAAACTGGTTTTTTGAAATAGTAAACAAAATTGACAAACTTTTAGATAAACTAAGAAAAAGGAGAAAATATTCAAATAAATAAAATCAGAAATGAAAAAGAAGGCATTACATTTGATACCACAAAAACACAAAGGATCATAAGAGACTAGTAGAACAATTATAGGGCAACAAATCGGGTAACCTAGAATAAACGGATAAATTCCTAGAAACATACAACCTACCAAGACTGAATTATGAAGATGTGGAAAATGTGAACAGACCTTCAACTAAGGACATTGAAGCAGTAATCAAAAACTTAACAACAAACAAAAGCCCAGAACCAAATGGTTTTACTGAAGAGTTCTATCAAACATTTAAACAAAAATTAATGCTGATCCTTCTCAAACTCTTTGAAACAATTGAGGAGAGGAAGACACCCAAACTCATTCTATAAGACCAGTATTACTTTGATATCAAAGCCAGATGAAGATACAACAAAAAAAGAAAACCAGAGGCCAATGTCCTAGAAGAATATAGGTGCAGAAACTCTCAACAAAATACTAACAAAGTGAATTCAGGAACACATTAAAAGGATCATACACCAAGATCAAGTGGGATTTATCCCTGGGATTCAAGGATGGTTCAACATATGGACATCAATAAATGTGATGCATCACATTAATACAAAGAAAGATAAAAGCAACATGATCATTTCAATAGATGCTGAAAAAGCATTTGACAAAATTCAACAACATTTTATGTAAAAACTCTCAACAAAATTCAACCTTTATGTAAAAACTCTCAACAAATTGGGTAAAGAAGGAAAATACTTCAAGATGATAAATGTTTTATATGACAAATGTACAGCTATCATCATACTCAATGATGAAAGGTTGAAGGCTTTTCCTGTAAGATAAAGATCAAGAAAGGGCGCTCACTCACCACTCCTGTTCATTATAGTATGGGAAGTACTGACCAAAGCACTTAGTCAAGAAAATAAAATAAAAGGTAAACAAACAAGAAAGGAAGAAAATTGTCTTTTTGCAGATGATATTTTCTTACATATAGAAAAATCCCAAAGACTCCACCAAAAAAACCTGTTAGAATAAACAAATTTAGTAAAGTTGTAGGATACAAAATTGACATACAGATATCAGTTGTGTTTCCATATAGTAACAATGAAATATCTGAAAATAGATGAAAAAAAAAACCAATCACATTTACATTAGCGACAAAAACAATAAAATACTTAGGAATTTAAATTTAACCAAGGGGTTGAAAGATCTGCACACTGCAAACTGTAAGACTTTGATGAGAGTAATTGAAGGAAATAGAAATAAATGCAAAGATATCCCATGTTCATGGATTGGAAGCTTTAATATTAGCCATCTATAGGGCGCCTGGGTGGCTCAGTTGGTTAAGCGACTGCCTTCAGCTCAGGTCATGATCCTGGAGTCCCAGGATTGAGTCCCACATCGGGCTCCCTGCTCAGCAGGAGAGTCTGCTTCTCCCTTGGACTCTCTTCCCTCTCATGCTCTCTGTCTCTCATTCTCTCTCTCTCAAATAAATAAATAAAATCTTTTTTTTTTTAAAAGAAAGAAATATTAGCCATCTATAGATTCAGTGCAATCCCTATCAAATTTCCAGTGGCATTTTTCACTGAAATAGAAAAGAACAATTCTAAAATTTGTATGGGACCACGAACACCCGAATGGACAAAGCCAGCTTAAAAAAGAACAAAGCTAGAGGCATCACACTTCCTGATTTCAAACTATAGTACAAAGCTCTAGTAATCAAAACGGTATGGTACTGGCATAAAAGTAGATGCACGGACAGATGGAACAGAATTCAGTGCCCATAAATAAACCCACACATAGATAGCTAATATTTCACAAGGGAGCCAACAATACTCAATGGAGAAAAGATAGTTTCTTCAATAAATGGTTCTGGGAAAACGGGAAAATCACATGCAAAAGAATGAAATTAGACCCCTGACACTATTTACAAATATTAGCTTAAAATGGATAAAAACTTAAATGTAAGACCTGAAACCATAAAACTTCTAGAAGAAAGCTTACAAGAAAATCTCTTTGATGTTGGTCATGGCAGTGATTTTTTGGATATGACACCAAAAGCACAAAGAACGAAAGCAAAATCAATAACTGGGACTTCATCAAACTAAAAAGCTTCTGCACAGCAAAAGAAGCAGTCAATAAAATGAAAAGATAACCATCTATCTGATAATGGGTTAATATCCAAAATATATAAGGAACTCATACAACTCAATAGCAAAAAACAAATAGTCCAATTAAAGAATGAGCAGAGGACCTGAATAGACATTTTCCCAAAGAAGACATACAAATAGCCAACATGTACACAAAAAGATGCTCAACATCATTAATCATCAAGAAAATGTAATTCAAAACTACCGTGAGCTATCACCTCACACCTGTTAAGATGGCTATTATTAATTTTTTAAAAAAGAAGATAATAAGTGTTGGCAAGGTTGTGGAGAAAAGGGAATCCCTGTCACTATTTGTGGGAATGTCAGTTGGCATAACCATTATGGAAAATAATATTGAAATTACTCAGGGGTGCTGGGTGGCTCAGTCGTTAAGCGTCTGCCTTCGACTCAGGTCATGATCCCAGGGTCCTGGGATTGAGCCCCGCATTGGGGTCCCTGCTCAGTGGGAAGCCTGCTTCTCCCTCTCCCACTCCCCCTGCTTGTGTTCCCTCTCTCTCTCTGTCAAATAAATAAATAAAATCTTTTAAAAAATTTAAAAAAAGAAATTACTCAAAAATTAAAAATATAACTACCATATGATCCAGTAATCCCACTTCTGGGTATACATCTTGAACAAAATGAAATCAGAATCTCCAGGAGGTATCTGTGCTCCATGTTCATTGCAGCAGTATTCATAACAGCCAAGACGTGGAAATAACCTAAGTGTCTGTCAATGGATAAAGAAAATGTGGTGTACACACACACACACACACACACACACACACACACACACACACACACACACACACCTACATACAATGGAACATTCAGCCATGAGAAAAGAAAAATCCTGCATTTGCTATAACATGGATGAACATTGAGGGCATTATGCTAAGTGAAATAAGTCAGAGAAAGACAGATACTGTATGATCTCACTTATATGTGAAATCTGAAAAGGCCAGACTCCTAAATGGAGAGTAGAATGGTGGTGCCTAGGAACTGGAGGGGGGCGAAATGGATAGGTATAGGCAAGAGGTACAAACTTCCAGTTACAATAGGAATAAGTTCTTAAGCTCTAATGTAGAACATGGTGACTATAGTTAATAATATTGTATATTTGAAAGTTGCTAAAAGATTAGATCTTTAATGTTATTACAAAAAAGTAATAGTAATTATGAGGTGATGTAGGTGTTTACTAACACTTTTATGGTAACTGTTTTACAATATATATGTGTATCATGTCATCATATTGTACACCTTAAACTTATGCAGTTACATGTTAATTATATCTAAATAAAGCTGGAAAGACATATAAAATAATAAAAGTGACTTGGAGTGAAAAAGTTTTGGAAATAAATGGTGGTGATCGTTGCATGGCATTGTGAGTGCAGTGTGGGCTTCTCTGGAAGCCAGACAACATGGAGGTAGCACCACTGTCTCTGATGCTTATGCTCTGCTATCTTGGTGGTGACTGCAGTCAGGGCAATCTGGAGGAGGGTCTGAAAGAGAGGGCACCACTGTCTCTCACTGACTTTAGTAAGGTTACATTCTTTATCATGGAGGTGAACTAACGAAGTCCCTAAGGGCTCTTTAGGCTGCTGGGTGAAGTGATTCTTAAGGAAGATATTTTTTTTTTCCAACTGTGACACATGGCATTTATTGGCACCAGGGACCTACTTCAAGTTAACAGTAGTAATTGGGCACAACTCAGTTTCTGGGGCATCTGACGATCTCTTGTCCCATTGCCAGAGGATCTTAAGCAGTAGCTAGGGAACTGTTTCCCTAGCTTGTTTAGAGTCCCGCTGTTGAATTGCTAATTTGATCCATCCACTGGTGAGCTCATCCATCAAGGGCTAAAGAGAAGGACCTCCTCAAAAGCAAAAAGCTTCTGTAACAATCCACTAGCTCTTCCCAAGACCAAGGGCTTTACTCTCTTGCAAACAATTCTGTAGTACTCCTTAAGAGTGTCCCATGGGACCCTAAGTCATTTTTCTCTTTCAGAATGGCATTGTCCTCAATTGACCATCATGATCACTAGAACAATTTGTCATCCTGCCCAGTGTTGAGGTTGTCATTGGTCAACTGGGACAACATGCCAAACTGAAAGTAACAATCAGGAGAGAAAAAAAGGTGCCAGCTTCTAAGTGTTTCATTTTTCCCCACAGAGTGGCACTGAACAAGAATTAGATGACATTAAGTGCAAATAGGGGTGATTATCTCATTGCTGAGGAGCCCTGAACAAAAGGCTCCTTCCTTTCAGTAGATGCAGGTTGTTGGGGCTCCTGGCTGGCTCAGTAGAGTGTGCAAGTCTTGATGTCAGGGTTGTGGGTTCGAGCCCCAAGTTGGGTGTAGAGATTACTTAAAAAATAAAATCTTTAAAAAGATAGATGCAGGTTGCTGGTGGCAAGGAGGGGGGGAGGGCAGGAGTGGAAGAGTGCTAAGTCAGAGTAGGGAAAAGTGCGTCACTCGAGGTCATCAATAAGGACATCCCACTGGAGGCACCGGGGAATGCAGATATGAATATGAGCATGGCTGGACCAGGAGGGCCCACGTCCTTGACTGCAACTCCCTCCAGTAAGTTGCAGGGTATTGTTAAATAACAAAAACTCAACCGAGTTAATTAGAAAGATCTAATTTGCATTATTAATTGACTCATGAATCGGCTAACATCCCATATAGCAAATAGAGGGGAGGTCCAAAGGGCTGCAGAAAAGGAAAGGCTTTTAAAAGTAGAGGGAGTAGTATAAAGGAAATTATTAGCAAAGAATCCATTGTTTTAGGTAAGGTCTCCCTCCTAAAGGGAACAGAAGAGGGATATCAGTAAATTTCCTAGTGCTGACCAGGAAATTCCCATGTTGACTGGTTAAAGGTTACATTTTGGGAGGGGAGTTGAAACTATAATTTAGGTATTAAGCTTGGTTTACTACTTAGGGCCTTAACCTAAGTGATACCATTTGGGGCCTGTGATTTTCTTTTTAACAGCACTGATGGTGTACCCAGTGTGGTACAGGAAGTGCAGCTTTGTCCCATGAGGCCTGCCAGGTAAAGCTTTGTAATTTCCTGTGGTCAGGCCTGAAAGATCACACATGGGATCTGGGCCTGGATCTGGACTCCTCAACCCTAATGAATAGGAGTAATTTATTCTTACTCAGTATATTCTCTCTGAAACTTTGAGGTGATATTGGTAGGGGTTGGGCATTATAATTTGAGTCGCCATTTAGCCTTGTCTACAGATGACTCTGAAATTCACAGGTTATCTTACACAGCACATAGCTACAGGATTTAATAGGAGTTGTTTTACCATTAATCTTAGGTTCTCCTAGTAGTGACTGAGATTTAATTATCATCCTTATTGCTTTTGATTTGTGGCATGCTAGGAAATATATCTATCCACTGGTCAAGTTTTGTTGGAAATAACTCCAAGAGATTGTCAGTTCTCCTTTTGTGTACTAGGAGCTTGTTGTATTCAAAATTGCTTGATATTAATGTCATGTCAATGGGAGCTTTGGCATTTGTTTTGTTACAGGGTAATATTATAATACTGTTTGTTATATTAAGATTTGATGTCGAGTCACTTTAAAAAAAAGATTTTATTTTTAAGTAATCTCTACACTCAACCTGGGGCTCGAATTTATAACCTAGAGATCAAGAGTTGCATGCTCCACTGACTGAGCCGGGCAGGCACCCCTGGAGTCACTTTTAAAAGGGGAAACTAAAAGAGAGGGAGACCATTTATCTTTGTTTTTTAGAATTTTTTCTCACTTTTCATATGCCAGTGAGTATAAACACAAAATATTCCTGCATTTGGTAAAATAATATGCTGTGTAAATATTCTACTTTTGGTACACATGACTTATCCTTATACATATTCCATTTCCAGGAGAGATCCAGGTTTTGGCAGTATATCGCCATCTATTTTTTTTTTTTTTTTAGTTTAATAAGCCCTCATTTATTGAATCCTAGAATTACAGAGCCGGATGAAACCCGAGAGTATGTTTTAACGTACTCAGGCCTGTGATTGAACTCTATATCTACCACACTTGACTCATTGTCCTTGTCTATAAAGTCAAAGCATCATACTAGCCCTGTTTACTCTCCAGTATAAGTAGGTTTCTACATAATAAAAACAATTTGAAAAAGAAAACCACATAATAAAAATTGGGTGTAATTTCAATGTATATCAAATCATCACATTGTACACTTTAAGTATTGTATAATTTTTGTCAAATATACCTCAATAAAGCTGAAAAATAGGTGCAATTTACTTTAAAGATAAGGAATATTTAATTGCTTCTAGGGCTTTTGGCTAAGATCAAGTGTGGTATCTGTTCTTTTTAGTTTAATATCTGATACGTCCTCTATCCGAGGACAATATATTAAATGGATTTTTGGAGTAGGGAGATGGAATAGGAGCTTGCTCCATCCACTCCACGCATCGGCCTGGTATTGCACTGCTTCCAGGAATGGTGCACCCCCTCAGGGGAAATAACCAAGTTTCTAAAATCAGTCTGAGTTGTAGGTACATGGTGCACTTCTGTGTGGACTGAAGCGCATCTGCTTTGCACTGGACCCTTTCCGTGGGAGTAATAAAGTTGAAGGGGAGCTTCTCATTAAAAAAAAAAAAGATAAGGAATGTTTAATTAGTTTGCCCAAGGTCACGCTGTAGTCCTGTGGCAGAGCAAGAACTAAAATCCAGATTCCTTGATTCCCACTGTGGCAGTGTTAGTAATACAGTGTTGGGGTTTCTTGTTTGTAAAGAAATCTCAGAAAAGAGCTAGATCTCATGGGTAATGTTTTTTTAAAACTGTTGTGGGAACCTTACATATGTGGTCCTTATCAGAGGTGGAAGTGGGATCCTCTGGGGGATCACACAGAAGGTGAAAAGAATTTTCAGAGATAGAAGTCTAAAGAAAGAATAGATTATGCCAATTACAACTTAAGGGTCATTAATTTTGAATGCAAGATATTTGAGGAGAAGTAAATCATTCAAATAAAAATGTTTAAATGCAAGTTTGTATGACCTAGGCCAATTTGACTATTCACCAGTTCACAAGTCCTTTTTTTTAAAGATTTATTTATTTGAGAGAGAGAGAGAGAGAGAGAGAGAGTATCTCAAGCAGACTCTGCATTGAGCACCAAGCCCAACATGGGGCTCAATCTCATGACCTTGAGATCATGACCTGGGCCGAAACCAAGAGTCAGACACTCAACTGACTGAGCCACCCAGGCGCCCCAGTTCACAGGTTCTTTTAGTAAATATTTAGGTAGCCTCTAGTATTTTGAGAGAATGAGGGTTAGACATTTCTCCTTACCATACTCTCCTCCTGTCAAGCCTCCTTAGCAAGTGATATATTACAAGGAAAAGAAATCCTTGACAAAATTTTGACAACTGTACAAACTTCTGTAAACAAGCAGCCTGGAGACAGCCACATAACCTAAGTATGTAGCTCAGAGTAAGCCCATTTCTGCCTTTAGGCACTCTGCTTTCTCCTTGCATAGTGGCTGTCATTTACTGGTGGATGCAGTGGTATTCACATGGCAAGAGTAGCTGTCTTTATAGTCAGTCAGGAAATACAGAATCAATAGCTCAGCTAGAGAAAGCTTAGTTGCCAGGTGTCGAGGTGGTCAATTAAAACAAGCCAGAATGAAAGTAACAATTAGCCTTTATTCACTTACTGTGATAGCGTAAGCAAGAGGCCAGAGAGTGCCATGTATTAGTTTTCCGGGGCTGCTGTAATGAAGTATCACTTACTGGGTGGTTTGAACAACAGAAATTTATTATCTCCCAGTTCCAGAGGCCAGAAGTCCAAGAGCAAGTTGTCAGCAGGGTTGGTTCCTTCTGAGGGCTGTGAGGGAAAGATTTGTTTCATGCCTCTTTCTTCTTGTGGTTTCATTGAAATCTTTGGTGTTATTTGGCTTGTACACATATCAAACTAATCTCTGCATTCATCCTCACATGGCATTCTTCCTGTGTGTGTGTGTCTGTGTCCAAATTTCCCCTTTTTACAAAGACATCAGTCGTATTGGAATAAGGGCCACCCTACTCACCTCATTTTAACTTGATTACCTATTTAAAGACCCTATCTCCAAATAAAGGTCTCATTCTCAGGTACTGAGGGAGAGGACTTCAACATATGAGTTTTTGGGGAATAAAAATCAATCCATAACATGCCGGCTCCCCTAGTCTTTCAGTTTACCCCATGGAACAACACTGAGTGAAGATCAGATGTATCAGCACAGACAGGAGGAATAATCTCACTCCTGAGGGAGGCCTGAACAAAAGGCTCCTGCCATTCAATAAACTCAGAAGGCTTAGGAGAGGGGTGCCTGTGTGGCTCAGTTGGTTAAGCATCTGCTTTCAGCTCAAGTCATGATCTCAGGGTCCTGGGACTGAGCCCCATGTCAGGCTCCCTGCTGAGCGGGGAGTCAGCTTCTTCCTCTCCCTCTGCCCCTCCCCTTTCCACCCCTGCTGTGCGAGGGCCTGTTTGCATACACTCACACTCTCTCTCTCTCTCTCTCTCTCTCTCTCTCAAATAAATAAATAAATAAATCTTTTCAAAAAAGGCTTGGGAGAGGTAGAAGGGAAAGTCTAGTAGTGGAAAAGGCCTGAGTACTGAGTCAGATTGAAGAAAAATGTCGTCTTAGCAGTGGTGTCTGAGAGAGGCTTCAACCAGGGGCCATTGATACAGAGGCCCTCCAGTAAAGGCACTTAGGCTGGGAATGCAGATATGCATAAGAGCATGAAGCTGCCGGGAGGCCTGAGTCCTTGATGGTAACTCCCTCCAGACTGTACAACAAGTCTCGTATGGGGAAGGCAGCTTTTTCCCATGAGGCCTGCTAGGTAAAGTTTTTCTTTTTTTTTAAGGTAAAACTTTTTAAATTGCATATGGTTGGGCATGAAGGATCACACATAGGATTTTGGACTGGAGTCTGACTCCTCACTGTGACCTCCATCACATGGAAAGTCAAAAGACTATCAGTGTCTAGACTTGAAACACTGCTCTGAAGTTATTAGATAGCCAGGTTCTTAGACCTAGGTATTTACAAAGCAAGGATAAAAATAACATCCAACCTCAGTTATCACAAACATGCTCTTTGTAACAGGTTCAGTGTGAACTAACTAATATTTATTAAAAATCACAAGTTGCATAGCTTTGCCTCAATTTAAAAAAAATTTGTTTCAACAGTTGCTTTTGTGAGAATGTTTTGACTTGCTGAAAATTCCATGTAATTTGTTCTGTTGAATATTTTAAATTTGTTTTGCCATCTTCTTGTGATTTAGGTCATTGCTCTATCCTTTATAATTAAACTCAAATTGAATATCCTTACCAGCATGAGAACACAAGGATGCTGTGTATTTTATATTATGTTACATGGGGAAACATGATACCTGAGTGTGCTATTAGTCATGCTGAGATTGGCTACATGATAAAAGCCTGATTCCTCCATTGCTTCTCTACTTATGCCTAGAAAGCAATCCGTGTGGTGTTACCTGGCACAACACAACTGTCCAATCTCCTAATATCCATTCCCTTAGTATCAGTTGAAAACCCTTGCCCATAATCTCATTAGGGATTGTATATGGTGATATTTCAATATTAGCTGGTTGTTTTCTGCAAAATGAAATATTTCCCCATCTATTCGGGTTCTTTGGTGTGTTAGTTTTCTATTGCTGTGTGACAAATTACCACACACTTAGTGGTTTAAAACAACACACATTTATTAGCTCACATTTATATAGCTCAGAAATCCAAGAGGGCTCAACTGGGTTCTCTGCTTATAAGGCTGAAGTCACAGTGTTGAATGAGGTGTGCTCCTATATGGAAGCTCTAGAGAAGAATTTGCTTCCAAGGTCATTTGTACTGGCAGAATCTAGTTCCTTGCAGTTATAGTCCGAAGTCCTATTTTTCTTGCTAGCTGCCAGCTGGGGGCCAACTCTCTACTCCTAGATGTTCCCTGTATCAAGTCACTCTCATAATTAAAATCTCTCTGACTTCCTCTTCTGACAACATCCAGAGAAAACTTTCTGTTTCTAAAAAGTTTGCATGCTTAAACAAGTGGGAATAATCTCTTTGTCATATAAGGTAACATAATCATGGGAGTGATATCTCATCATACTGACAGGTTCCACCCATTGGGGGTCATTCTTAGAATTCTATCTAGCAAACTTGGTTACAGTTTTCACTGGAAAAGCCCGATAAATGTTCAGTCCTTCCTTACCTTTGATTATCTCTCAAATTGGCATTTGACCATAACTTACTAAGCATGTGTCACTCCGTCTCCAATCAGTTTTGATTCCTTTGGGTCATTTTACAATACCTAGTGTGCTAATTCAGTAAAGTTACCCATCATTTCAATTATCTGTTGATGTGTAAAGCAACAACTATTTATTATTTCTCATGATTCTGTAGGTTGACTAGGCAGTTCTGCTCCACATAGTATCAGCTGGGGTCTCTTGGTCTCTCATTCAACTGTTTTTAGCTGGTGGTTGGGCTAAGCTTAGAAGAGCCAGGATTTCTTTCATATATCTGGAACCGTGGTGTTGATAATTAGCTGGAGTTCCTTCATTTTTCCTCCATGTGGCCTCTCTCTCCATAAGGTATCTCATCTCCCAGGTTTTTTCACATGCCTCTCTCTCCTGATGGCAAGATTAAACAGTGTTTTCCTAAAATTCATGTCCAGGAACCTGTGACTATGACCCTATTTGGAGATAGGATCTTTGCAGATGTAATCAAGTTAAGATGAGCTCATACTTGATTAGGGTGGGCCCTGAATCAAATTACTGGTGTCCTTATAAAGAGAAAAAGACACAGAGACACCCAGAGGAGAACACCATGTGAAGACAGAGATTGGACTGGTGCAGCTATAAGACAAGGAATTCCAATGATTGCGGGGAGCTAAGAAGCTAGAAAGAGGCAAGCAAAGGGACGCCTGGATGGCTCAGTTGGTTAAGCATCTGACTCTTGATTTCCACTCAGGTCATGATCTCAGGTCTTGAGATCGAGTCCTGCATCGGACTCCATGCTCAGCATGGAGTCTGCTTGGAATTCTCTCTTCCTTCTCCCTCTGCTCCTCCCCCATGTCCCCCTGCTGCTCGCATACTCACACACACTCTCTCTCAAATAAATAAATAAAATCTTTTTTAAAATTTATTTTTATTTTTTTATTATGTTAGTCACCATATAGTACATCATTAGTTTTTGATGTAATGTTCCATGATAACACTCAGTGCTCCATGCAATACGTGTCCTCCTTAATACCCATCCCTGGGCTAACCCATCCCCCACCCCCCTCACCTCTGAAACCCTCAGTTTGTTTCCCGGAGTCCATAGTCTCTCATGGTTCGTCTCCCCCTCCGATTTCCACCCCCTTCATTTTTCCCTTCCTTCTCCTAATGTCCTCCATGCTATTCCTCATGTTCTACATATTTAAGAAAAGAAAGAGGCAAGAAAGAATTCTTCCCTAGAGCTTTTAGAGAGAGCATGGCCCTTTTGACACCTTGTTTCTGTGAGAGAATAAATTTCTGTTTTAGGTCAACCAGTTTGTGGTACTTTGTTACAGCAGCCGTGGAAACTAATACGTCTCCCATTAACCAAAGCAAGTTGCATGACCAAGTCTAGAATCAATGTGGGAAAAGGCTAGAAAATGGTAGGAGTACCAAGAGGTGTGGTTGATAGGAGACCACCAATGTAACAGTCTACCAGTTTGCCATCTTTCTCCTTATGATTCATATCCTTCCTGCAAGGCATCTTATCCCATCAAGGTCTTGGGCTTAGGTTTGAGCCTGGAATCTTTTTATCTAAATCTCATCCAGGTGCAGATGAAGTTCCTTGATTCCATATTCTCAAATCTAGAGACCTGTAAATTCAAACAAGTAACCTTCCCTCCACACACCCAACATACAGTGTCAAGACAAGATCATAATAATCATAATAGACACTGTCTTCCCCAAACGGGATAGAATGGGAGGCAGAAAATACTAAATATTTACTGGCTCATAGAAGTCCTGAAATCTAGCTGATCACTTGGTACCAGTTCCTCTTGCTCGGGAGACAAGGAATTTTTTAACAGCTATCAAATAAAAAACAAATATGAACTTAGATAAGGGGAGGCTATATTTGAAACGATTATTACAAGGGGGAAAGGGGACTATTGCGAGAAGGCTTTGACCGTGAGATCTGCAAATGTCTAAGGGGTTGGGCAGAGAAGGACTGTTATTTTATAGGAAGGAATAAACAAGTCTAGAAAGAACCAGGTGCAGGGAAGCAGATGAATGTGAGTGGCATGATCAGACAGTAGATCAGAGAATGTTTTACACTAAGGTCAGCCTATTCTCAGAAGGGGCTGTTAAGGTTGTATGCTGGCTCAGACTATGGGTGGGCCAACGTTCAAGGTCCTGGGGAAAGGAGTGAATCTTAACGAAAGTTTGGTTAACACACATTTTGTCCCCCTTGATCACTAGACAGAACAGTTCAATGAATTGCTTATGAGGCAAAGAATGAGAACTTGCTGTGTTTCTGTGTGGCCTTGTCCTAGGTACATAAGGGGGGCATTTGTAATCACAGGGCTCAGGTAGATTTCAATATTGTCACAGTATATAACACCCAAGAAATATTCCCACCATGCCAGGAAATCATTGTTTCTGGGAATAACAGTTATATTTTATTTCTTCCTTTATTTGTCTATTGTTTTTGATATAAGCCCCCTTTTAACATCGGAAGATGTCTTAAATCCTGCTGTTATTTTCTCTAATATATCCCTGTGTAAGGTTCTATTTCTTCCAGGATATTCCTGTGACATTCCACACCTTAGGTTGTATTTTGAATATTTCAGTTTTATCACTTATTAAGTGGTAAGTTAGCCATAGCCAAATCCTGATATTCTTTTGCTGTGTCCATCCAGTTAACCCTAGGGCTGTCTCTGTCCATCCATAGAGTTGTGTTGACCTTAGTAATTTCAATGACTAATATTCATTTCAGGGTTAATCCCTAGTGTTTACTACACCTTACATGAAATTCTTATTATAGAACTTCACAGTACTCTGAGTAAAACTGCCCTAAATCAGATAATGTCTGTGTTTGTCAGTATAGGTTCCCATCAGTTTATAATTATATTGTGCTGGAAACAGGACTAATTTAACATACCAGCTTGAAATAGACCATATTCTGACAGGCAGAGTCTGTCAAATAAAGTCAGCATAAGAGGATAGACAGTATATGAAAGGGGGAGTCCTGGATTTGTTATATATTACCTCACAGGAGACTTGGGTGTGTACTGGGTGTCAAACACATTATTGTCCTGTTATTTTTGTTATTAAAATCACAATAAACATCCACAAGATACTGATTAGTGTCAAGATCAACTTGGTCATTGTATCACTTGGAGCTGGGTAAAGAAAAAGAAAAAGTATCATGTCTTGAAAGGACACCTGTCTATAGTAAAGTTGTATAACTGGGTATCTTAACTACAGAAAAATAAATGTATATTTATTAATGAGTAGTTTGACTGACTAGGAAGTGACCTTCTTGTCTCCCCCTCCCTGAAAGGGTGTTTTCCATGAACTAACCTAGTTTTCTTGCAGGTGAATAGAGAGGTAGACTTCAGGTTTGATACTTCTTGCTACATTGGGAGCTGGTTTCCATATCCACATTGGGTGCTATAACACGGCGGCAGCTCACTCTGATCTTAAAATATCCTTACTACAAATGGCATTATATAAATTGAGAGTAATTCTTCTTCTCCAAATAGGTCTGCAACCAAGAATAAAATGTTGCTATGTATAGTAACTACCAGCTGATCTATGGGTGGTATACTGAAAACAAATAATTTGACATATTAGCTTATGAATAAATGGGTAGGCCTCTGGTTTTTATTCTACGATGGGCATAATCTTGACCATTATTCAAGAGGAACTAATCAACAGATCCATTATATGTGCCTGGTTCAAATTATCATTAGTGCTTTGCAATGATCACATCTTAAAATGGGGCTAAAATGGACAAAATGATACCAAAACTTTTTAATTAATCTGGGGACTCAGGTGTTCATATCTTTTTTTTTTTAATATACTAAGGATGAAAAGCCTCAGTTTTCTGGCCCATGCCTACTCAAGTTTTTGTATGGACTGGTACAGGTAAGTGTATTTTCTAGGAAGACTTTTCATTAAAATATCAAATCAATGTAAAGGAGATGGCCCTATTTCCCTTATATTAATCTGCTGGTATCAGTTATGAAATACCACCACCTGATACATTTCGTGCCCTAGTCCCTGGAATCTTCCAGTGACTCATGTTTATTAGCAGTATATGAACACATATTATTTAGTTTATTCTTCAGTAGCTTTATTGAGATATAATTTACACTCCATAAAATTCATCCATTTTAAGTATACAATTCATTGGCTTTCAGTAAATTTACAGACCTGTATAGCCATCACCATAAGCCAGTTTTAGAATATTTATATTACTCTGAAAGATTCCTCATGCCCATTTGTAGTCACTCCCTGCCCCACATACCCCCTTCTACCCCACAGCCCTAGACAACCACTAATATACTTTCTGTCTCTATGGATTTGTCTATTCTGGACATTTCATACAAATGTTACAATATAACATGTGGCCTTTTGTGATTGGCTTCTTTACTTTGCATAACGATTTCAAGGTTCTTCCATAATGTAACATAATATCAGGACTTATTACTTTCTATTGCTGAATAATACTCCATTGTATGGACATACTGCATTTTATTTATTCATTCATCAGGTGATAGACATTGGGTTGTCTCTACCTTTTAGCTATTATAAATAATGCTGCTATGAACATTTTTGTAGGAGTTCTTATGTTGACATATGTTTTGGTGAGTTTTTTTGATATATGGTTTTATTAAGTATTTCAAATGTTGGAAAGTCCACATGTTTGGCCATCTGTATTATGTACATATCTTGGGAATCACTGGCTTTAAAACATTTGAGACTCACCCCTGATTAATAAAATTATTGAATGATACTTGGTGATTTATATAAATCATTAGCTGGGTTCCTGTTTTCAGGGACCATAGCTGTAGCCATGAGTATGACAGCTTTTTGAGTTGTGTGAGTCCTTGCAAATCATTGATCCTGAGGGTGGTCTTGGGGGAACTCCTGAAATAGGGTTCAAGTATTATTTCCCAATACCTCATTTAATTAGCTCATATAAATGAATCCAGATTTTTTAAAAACAGCGTAATTTAGAGAATAAGGAAGTGTCCTCCAACAATCCATTTTTAATACTTGAGACTACTGTTTTGAGGACTTGGCAAACGATACTGCTTTGAAAATGTATAAAACTAATTATTGATGACACATGAGATCGTATAACCATCAGTTTATTTAGGTGAAGCATTGATGAGCAGCCAGGCCAATACCCCTACAAAGTCAGAGATGGCTCTGGTTGGTCTGGTGCTAATGCTGTGCATCTCAGCCATCACTGCACATTAGAATCACTTGGGAAGCTTTTTAAACTAATGATGTCCAAGCCCCACATCCAGAGATTCTGATTTAATTGTTGCAGGGTTATAGACTGGGGATTAGTGTTTTCACAGGGGTTTGTAATGTGCAGTGAAAATTGAGAACCACTGTAAAGACAGATATATCATACCCTATGCAATCTGCATCCCTATGAATGGGTTAATTGTAGTATTATAGAACCACTCCCAGTAGTGCATCATCCTGAGGAAAATTCACATCCTGTCATATTGGCGGAGTCCAAGATATCTTTAAGTGAAGTGAAGGGAACCTTCACTTTTCATTGTAATAGTTGGTGGCTATCATTTGACTTTGTGGAAAATAAGCTCATTTTTTTTTTCCATTCTTTAGCTACTTCTGATAGGGATCTATCTCCCTTGACCTTGTTCTGGGATTCGTTACTGTGGCAGCACTGTTTCTGAGCATCTCTCCAGAGCTGCAGTGCTCCCCATTTTGATGTAGTCTCTCATTTGATTTCCTAACACGGTGCACTAATATTTTTTGCTTATTTCCCATTAATACTGGGACAGTTGCTTTTATAATTATCTTTTTAAAGAGATCATGTCATCTTTACCCTATTCCAGCTGAAGTCAAATAGAATGGGATTTGAAAACTCCATTGTTTATCCATATTATTTGCATGTTCCCACAATATTTGTTATAAAATGTTTCCTGATCCGAGTAAAAAGTTTCACAGGCCCATATATTTTTTTTTTTTTTGCAGTTTCTCCGAAACTTTTATTTTGGTTCAGCTAGTCATCATGAAGGAACAGTAGTAAAACCAAACTGTATATTGGTGCCTTTTTAGAAGTCTTCTTGTCAATCTGCCGGTGTTGCCCAGAAACCAGTCCTCTGGGTGCTCTTCCTTGAGAGTTATTCTTAAATCTCTTAGTTTACCTGAAGGACAGGTGATCCTAATTCTCTTTGATTCACTCCACTCACTTAAAAGGGCAATGGCCACAGATGCAGATACCTTGTGAGCCCACATTTTTAACACATCTATGAAAGGATCAGATGCCAAACATTCTGTTGTCTCAACTGCTTTCTTTAAAATTTTAAAGGCCATATAGCTTTAGTGTCTCTAAGACTGCTCTTTTACCTTTTCAGTAGGCTGACACACGACACATTGCCTTGGTTTTGATAGTGTGTTCCAAAAATTTTCCCAAGTTGTTTTCCATTAATTATCCAGTCTTTATTTTTATGTTTTTCCAGTCTTTTTTTAACCTACTTAATAATATAGTCATTTCAGTAGTCCTCAAACTAAATTCCTGAAACTGTGGACCTCTGTGTAGTTGTTTTCTGCATCTTACACTGCCATCAGGACTATCTACAATTCAGCATGGTTTACTAGTTGGTCTGGCTAGCCCTTTGACTATTTTCCCATCTTAAGATGAAGGGCAGTAGCTTTTCATTTAACCCTGCCCCTGGTTAGAGTGGGACTGCTTGCTAACCATAAGCAAAAACATAGTTTCTACCTTCCTCCAGAAAATTCTCCCAGGGCTGCCTACACTTAGTAAGAAGTTTTCTTCACTACTTGATAACATGGACACTCTTTGGAGCAGCAGAGGAACAAGTGGCTGATAGGTACCTCCATGTACAGTGGCCTAGGGGCCTGGTCTGGCTCCTTTCTGAAGCTGCTCTTGCAATTTGTTTGTTTATTTATGAGAGGGAGAGAGGGGGGAGGGGCAGAGAGAATCTTAAGCATGGAGCCTGATTCGGGGCTCGCTCTCACAACCCTGCGATCATGACCTGAGCCAAAATCAAGAGTTGGACGCTTAACCAGCTGAGTCACCCAGGCGCCCCTGTTCTTGCAATTTTAATTGGATGGTCGGACCTCCCCCTCCCTGATTTGATTGGACCTGTGGCATAACTGGAAGCTGTTTTTATGGTATTAAAATTGTTTTGAGGTTTTGAGGACCTGTCCCATTTGGTCCTTAGTTTCAAATAAACTCAAGGAGGTGAGGAGTATTTGATTTTCTAGGGGGTTAGAAGTTGCCTTTGCCCCTTGGGATTTCTTGCACTGAAATCTTGCTGGCTTTTGGAGGATACCACAGATGGGTCCATTCAACATTGATCCTAACCTCCTCCCTATCCCACAGGGGCTAGACAGCCAAAAAGCATACGTTCTAGACTGTCTTGTTTTTGATGAGATTTAGGTTTTTCAGATAAGATCTTAATTAGGAATTTTGTTAAATGAGAGAGAGGCAGCAGCTAATTATGCTTCCATTTTGCTGATGCAGATTCAGCAGATGTGGCATGGCTCATAATGGCCTTCAGAATCCTCCAGTCACAGCTAAGGCAGAGCTGAACACTAAGGTTGCAGCAGCAGCTTGCTGAGCCCTAGATATGGCAAAGGTGGTGTGTGCCTGGATCCAGCAGCTTACACGGTGGCCTCCTCTGTCAGCTTCTTGATTCACCATCTTCCTGACTGACCCAGAGATAGTGGTTTCCTTGACAGGTTAGTTTTGCGGTGGTGTTCTGGGAATTAATCCAAGACTCAGTCTAGGGCCTGCTTTTTTGCCACCCCCCCCCGCCCCGCATTTTGTAAACGATTTTCTGTGGTAGATACCTTTTTGCTTTTAATGCTAGATAGATTTCTGTTATCTGCTATTTAATTGACTGATACACGGCTGGTCCTTTCTTGACTCTGCAGGGACCATTTCCAGAGTTCATGATGCCTGGTGATTGACATGTCTGAAGTAAATGCTTGGTCTACTGGATTGTCACTAGTAGTATACTTGACAGCAATTTTAAATTAGTGTAGATAGCTCTTTCCTTCTTTTACCTGCTCTCCCCAGCAAAAAACTTGAATTTTTTAGAGGCAGGG
The DNA here is from genome assembly GCF_009762305.2 of Zalophus californianus. NCBI lineage: Eukaryota > Metazoa > Chordata > Mammalia > Carnivora > Otariidae > Zalophus > Zalophus californianus. The sequence continues at coordinate 8,920,014 of NC_045612.1, forward strand.
GGAGGAGCAGTGAGAGAAGGAGAGAGAGAATCTTATGCAGGCTCCACGCCCAGCATGGAGCCTGGCACAGGGCTTGATCTCACGACCGTGAGATCATGACCTGAGCCAAAATCAAGAGTCAGATGCTTAAGCGACTGAGCCACCCAGCTGCCCCCAAAGTACTTACTTTTTAAAGCTGATATAACCCAGGACACTTGGGTGGCTCAGTCGGTTAAGCGTCTGCCTTTGGCTCAGGTCATGATCCCAGGGTTCTGGGATCGATCGAGCCCTGAATTGGTATCCCTGCTCAGCTGGGAGCCTGCTTCTCCCTCTTCTGATCCCCCTGCTTGTGCTCCCTCTCTCTCTGTCAAATAAGTAAAATCTTTAAAGTTGATATAACCCTACTGGAGGAAGACAAAAGTATATTGCATTCCTTGAAAAATGATGGCAGGTTATTTTACATTCCTTTTCAGTTGGTATATTGATAAACATAATAGGCAAGTCAATTAGAGCTAAATATTTTTCAGGGGCTTTAATTCATTAGTTTGGTTTGGACAGTATCGTCATTAGGTTTGGTCAGTATGGTCAGTATACCCACTGCCTTAATAATTTAAGGTTTTCTTAACAATTATCCTACAGAATTAAATGGATATATGGTTTTGCATATCACCCCAATCTCTTTCAAATATTTTATATTTGGGGAAGTTTTGACTCGTTTCTCCTCTAAATCATTTTTGTGGATTATTAACTATGTACTGTTTTCTTTTTCTTTTTTTCCATTGGTAACATTTTATTTTTAGATTTGTGTGGTAAGTACACAAATGTTCAGTTGATCATTATCCCTTGAGTTCCATTTTAATTGTGATAAAATACACATACCATAAAATTTACCATCTTGGGACGCCTCTGTGGCTCAGTTGGTAAAGTGGCTGGCTGACTCTTGATTTCAGCTCAGGTCATGATCTCAGGGGCCTGGGATTGAGCCTTGAGCCAGAGGGTAGAGGGGGCCCCACACTTAGCAGGGAGTCTGCTTGAGGATTCTCTTCCTCTCCCTCTGCCCTCCACCTTTGCATATTCGCACACACACACTCTCAATCATTTAAAAAAAAAGAACTTACCATCTTAACCATTTATAAGTGCAACAGTTCAGGAGTGTTAAGTATATTCATATTGTTGTGCAGCAGATCTCCAGAAATATTCTATCTCACATAACTGGAACTCTGTACCCATTAAACAACTCCCCATTTCCCCCTCCCCCTGGCAACTACCATTCTCCATTTTGCCTCTATGAATTTGACTCTAGGTAACTCATAATGGGAATCATGGTATTTATCCTTTTGTGAGTGGCTAATTTCACTTAGTATATCCTCAAGGTTCATATATGTTGTAGTCAAAATTTCCTTCCTTTTTAAGGTTGGATAATCACTGCATGGATAGACCACATTTTGTTTATTCATTCTTCTATAGTCAGTTGGATTGCTTCTACCATTTGGCTGTTGTGAATAATGTTTCTGTGAACATGGATATGCAAATATCTCTGAGTTTTGCTTTGAATTATTTGAGATAAATACCCAGAAGTGAGATTTCTGGATCCTATGATAATTCTGTTTAATTTTGTTAAGGAACTGCCATACTGTTTTCCACAGCAGCTGCATTAAATATACACTTTGAAATAGGTAGTTTGACACATTGCCATTTAGCCTTCTGAATATAATCATAAAATATTGAACATTTTTTAGGGTAATGAAAGGTATTTTAATCTGATAATCTATCCATTCCAAATATTCACTCTGAAGTCCTGGCTCCTACCAGTTCAATTTACCTGCTTGGTCACCTGTTTCCAGTTTAATCTTAGGTTTCATTACCAGTGTGTCTGTATTACCCACACCTTTAAACAGTACTGTCTTTCTCAGAACAATCATCACTTTGGAGCTATTGTTAGTTAATACTAATTCCCTCTACTGACCTTTTGAATCTCACAGGATGGTCAGGGCCTACTTCACCCTCAGACTGGTTTTGTGGATCCCTTATCAACTCTGTAATTTTAGAGGGCTGCTACTCTTTCAGCCTGAGATATTTAGGGACAAGCTCAGCTTGGTTTATTTGGTCTTGAGGGACCTTATCTCCAAGACTCACTGCCCTCTAGGATTGTTTCATCATAAATTGCCTCTGGAATCTAAGGTGGTTTTCTTGGTACTTCCCTACCTACCTCATCTGGTTACCTGTAAATTTTATCTTTCAAGACCCATCTTTTTTGTAAAAATTATCCCTGTTCTCTTCTAGCTAACTTACTGCCCAATTTCTATAGTTGAGTGACTAAAGTGAACCTACTTTCACATGAGCATTCATCTACTAATTGCAGAGCATCTACTGCCCTTTCTAAGCTCCCTAATATGTTAGAGAAGTCCTCTGAGTGAGAGGTGCTTTGAGATCCCTTTCCTTCATTAAAAGCAATTGTTAGGGTGTCCTGACCCTACTGTAGTTCCAGTGGGGTTGGGTGCATCTTGATAAACACACGTGTTCATGGCTAGCTTCATCTTTGGCTTCAATAATAATTTCTTTCATTTGCCACTAAATGTGTTGTTTTAGTTGGGAACCCTCTGTTTGACCAAGCTGTAAATATTTACTTCGTGGGGAGCAGGAGAGGGCTTCCCCATCCTTGAAGGGGACTCTAGGCTCTTTTAAATATGTTCCAAGTCTTCCTGACTAGGGAGACTTCCCAAACTTCTAATTTTATTTTATTAACATAATGTGCCTATTTCTGTAGTGTATAGTGACCAAGCCAGAACTCCTTTTCCTCTCTTTGACAAATTCTTTCTAATGATTAGTAACTTGAGCAGGGTGTAAGCCTTTATTTCCTACCTCTTAAAATCTTAAGGCCAAGCCAAAAACTTCCAGCAGAATAGTGATAATTGTCCCCTATGTTAAGCTGGCTTTCTGATCTAGTCTTCTTCCAACTTTTTTAGAATGTGGTACTGTGGACTTATTTAGAAATATCTTTCAGGATTCTTTCTTTTCCCCCTTTATCCAACGTGAAAACTTAGAAATGGCAATAAACTCATACTACCTTAATAACTTCCAAATTTTATCTCTTTTGGGAAGTGATCTGTTTCTTCCTTTTGCTCTATATCTAGGTAAAAACTACCCACTGGATTGCACCAGGTATTACAAAAACTTACCTAAGTTAACTTAGCCATTCAGCAATTGGTAGGTTCTTCTGGCATTTTTCGCTAGCCTTTGGAAATTAGAAATAGCTGGTGCTTTATGTGTACTTCCCCACAATCTTTCTATCAGGTGATATGAAAGCAAATCTTAGATCCAATTTTGCCAAAGATGCAGTTGTCAACAAAAGCAGGCAGAAACAATTACACTACCTGTTCTTGCAGTTCAGGAAAAGTCTCGCTCTCTGCCCTTAGTTGCTCTACTATTACTTAATGGCTGTATCAGCCAGCTTTGTAGATAGTTCAGGGAAGAGTCTTACATGAAATAAAGTGACACAGAACCAATGGGACTTTAGACCTTAAGCACTGCATCAAAAGTATTAGGCTGCTGGGCTTGCCAGATTCTTAAACTTTGTTCATGCAAGGACAGTGGGACCTAAGCAATGTCCTAACCACCTACATATCTTGAACATCATTTATTTCACCAATGAAAAAATTATCTCTAACATCCCTCATGCTGATTAGCATGCCCTCAGGGTATAGATACTTATATCCATATTGGAAGTGCTTAATAACCTCCTCTAGAGTGCGAATTCCTGATTAGGTACATCATAAGCTAACTACCAACTTTATAGTGTAGATGACAGTTATATTGGACACATTACAACTTCTGTTACAGAAAATATAAAGCAAGCCATGTAATTAGATAGTAGTTATATGGGAAGAAAAGAAAAAAAACATGAGGTTTTTCCTGCATTACAAGGTAAACTTGTCAAGTGCACATAATCTTTTATTTTATCTTATTTTTATTTTTTATTTTATTATGTTAATCGCCGTACATTACCTCATTAGTTTTGGATGTAGTGTTCCATGATTCATTGTTTGTGCATAACCCCCAGTGCTCCACGCAGAACGTGCCCTCTTTAATACCCATCACCAGGCTAACCCATCCCCCCACGCCCTCCCCTCTAGAACCCTCAGTTTGTTTCTCAGAGTCCATAGTCTCTCATGGTTCGTCTCCCCCTCCAGTTTCCCCCCTTCATTCTTCACCTCCTGTTATCTTCTTCTTCTTCTTTTTTTTAACATATAATGTGTTATTTGTTTCAGAGGTACAGGTCTGTGATTCAACAGTGCACATAATCTTTATCTTTCCCAGCCTTTCATTCAGTAGCTCTTCTGCCACTCGGTGGCTCTCCTCATCCCCGAAGACTTTCAGTGTTCTTTCCATCTTCCTCCCTCATTAAAACAGGTACTTAAAAAAGGATCTGGTGAACTCATAAAAATAAGGGGTTAATAATAGAGCAGAGAAGGTGGGAGCAAGTTAAAAGCTCATGTGCTAAGCACCAAGAGTTTTACATGTTTGAAGATGTCTGGGAAGGATAAACAGTTGAACAAAATCCTACTATGTTAAGTTACCATTTACTGAGCGTGCACTATGCATATACTCTGATACATATCCTCTTAGTCCATTGAGGCTGCTATAACAGAATACCATGGACTCTGTGGCTTATAAACAACAGAAATTTATTTTTCACAGTTCTTGAAGCTGGAAGTTCAAGATCAAGTCACCAGCACATTTGGTGATGGCCTACTTCCTTGTTCATAAATGGCTATCTTTTCCCTCTGTCTTAACCTGACAGAATGAACAAGGGAGCTCTCTGGGGTCTCTTTTATAAGGACACTTATATGACCAAATAATAACTTATATGATCTGATTACCTCCCCAAGCACTACCTCCAAATACCAGCACATTGGGGATTAGGTTTCAACATGTGAATTTGGGGAGGACACAAACATTCAGTCTACAGCACATATGGTTTACACACACACACACACACACACACACACACACACACAAACATGAACACATACAGAGTCTTATTTAGTATTCACAACTTCCTTGCTAGGCAGGTTGCACAATTTCTGTTTTATAGCTTAGGAAACTGAGGCCCAGAGAGGTTGAGTAACTTGCCTAAGGTTTTCTCACTGCCTTCCCAGTGAGATTCCTGGAGCTTGCATTTGAACAGTGAACAAAACCTTAGGACATAGGAATTCATTTCTCATTGTGATTTTTTTTTTTTCAGGCTTCAGTGAACTGGTGGGAAAAGTGTCGCATTAAACTGATTTCTTTTGTGGTGGGGGATATCTGTAAAGAGTTTGCAAGAAAAATCATCCATGTGTACTCAATCTCTATTTTAATAGTTTCATCTGTTGTTCGTTCTTCCCTTACACCGTCTTTATATACACACATGCACACACACATTTTTCTTGCATGTTTAACTAATATTACTCTACAAGGATGTGTGATTAGAATATTATGAGAGATTTTCTTTTTATTTTTGCAGGCAACTTGCTAAATTCTCTGTAAAATATAAAGGATATGAAGGACTAATATCATTCCCACTGAGATCTTACAATGTCGGTATTCTGTTTGCTCCTTTCCTATAGTCAAGCGGTCTTTGAGGTCCTTATGTAAATCTTTGTGTCAAAACTGTCAGCCTTTTGTGGTTAAAACTGATTGCAAGTAAGTTTTACACTGACTTCTACACAATAATTATGTTGTGTAGGTTATTTATTCAAAGCTCTGTATTTCATCTTTTTCCCTTCTTGGTCAATTGGCAAAAATCATCCTCTACCTTATTAAAGTGGTCATTGAACACACACTATAAGCCATTATTTCATGGTGATTATCATCAGTGTAATAGTTATTAACAAAATGTCAGCATTAGTGTGATGATTATCGTGTGTTCTCTCATATGAACAGGGCAGCTATGAATTTGCCTATTGTCTATTACTGTCAGATGTTAAAAAAATATTATGGAATAAAGGGTTGAACTTTTATTTAAGATGGTATCACTTGCTTATGCTTTGAAGTCCTCTATTCCTGACACATATATAGAATACATAAGGGATAAATGAGAAAAACTGAAACTATGTAGTTGTGCTCAGAAATAAGATCTCTCTGTAAGTGAAGCTGATCCAAGCATCTGGATCTTGAAGTAGGCTGGGGTGTACAGGATTTCTTTTCTCTTGGAGTGAAAGGCATTAAAGTACAAGTGTCTCACTTGGTGTGGGGGAATAAATCAAGACTCATTGCTTTGTGGAAGTAATGGAAACCACACAAATGAGAATAAGCAAAGGACATTTTTTTTTCAGAGCTTGCTATAGCAGGAGAGTCAGCCATCATCACTTGCATTTGGCAGAAATCCAAAGGCAGTCGGGGGAGTAGGAAAGCTTTTCAGTGGAAAAAATGGAAGGTTTCAGGTATGTTCTCATTGGAATTTGTTGGCATGGAGAACCTGGAAGTGGGTTAACTAGAATGAGGACATTCTACATAATTGGTTTGGAAAATATATTTGGCTTTTTCTTTTTGGTCCTGTGCATAGACTTTTGATAATGATTTTTAGAAATCCTAGGAAATTAATTCAGTTACCCGAAGTAATCATGCTCCTATGAATAATTTTAGGTCTCCTATCATTAATCAATGTGGATTTTGGAACTAGGAAATAGACTTCTTTTATAACTTTAATTGGTCTATCAGTATTTCCTTCCATTAGTAAAAATAAATGTAGCTTAAAAGCAAGTTTTAGAAGAGGAATACAATGGGGAGTCCCCAGTTTTTCTCCAGAATATTAATTTCCATTTTCATGGTATTTATACTGATACATGTTTAGAACAGTAAAGAAAGTAACTTACTCATTATAAAAATTATAAAAGTTAAATGGTAACATTTTTCTGTTTTCTAGAAAATAATCAGAAAGTACTTAGTAAAAATATAATGGGCCCCAAGGGTATTTAAAGTTGGGAAGGTTTATTTTAGTGGATCGTGCCATACCCTTTCCTGTAAATATCCTGTAAGACTCTCAGGTCTTCAGAAGAATTTATCCTACAGAAGGACTACATGACACAGAAATGGCAAGAGCTTATTTGCACTAATGATGTTTTTTTTCCTACCTTCTGCATGACCTTGATCAGAAGAGGCCAGAGTACTTATTGGAGAGTTTCTGTGATGAGTATGATAAAAATATTAGACACATTACCACAACATTGCTATGATTTTTATTGAAATATTTTGAAATAATAAATGTAGCATTTTGTAAAGCTTTAAATCCATCTAAAAATGAATTCAGTGCATCCAATTCATGGTATTTATCCTGATAAGCAATGCACACTTTCTTTCATTTCAAATGGTTCTCAGCTGTTAGGTTTTGTCTTCAGTTGACCTATCCAAGTGACAAAGTGTTTCTACCAATTAGCACTTTTAGTTTTCCTCAGAGGTTCTCTTCATGGTTTTCCACCTTTCATATGATTATATCAACTATCCATTTTCCTCTTTTGTTATTAATGAACCATTGATAAATTTAGATCCTTCTAATACTTGTATTCTTTTTTATTTTTACTGGACAGTGTGATTCTCATCATTGCATTTTCTGTGACTGGGTCATTTAGCTGAGGCTCCTGTACCTTTATTTTGTAACTTTTGAGAATGTTGATACCTCAGATTTTTTTTTCACCATTCAATTTTGAAAACTGGATTAATTCCTCAGTTTTTACCTACATTTTTAAAAGATTCATTTGAGAGAGAGAGAGTGTGCATATGTGTGTGTAGTAATCAGAACACATAACAGCAATGATATATCCTTTTATACCTGTTAGCCTTGCAAAAATTAGAAAGCAGCATAATACCAATTATTGACAGAAATACATAAATATGGGACCCCTCAAGCATTGCTGATATGAAGGTAGTGTATTGTAGTCCTTCTAGAGAGCAATCTGGCATAATTTAATAGGGCCCCCTACTCCTCTGCCATCTTCTTCCCCAATCTGTCATAATTTAAGTCTATTCTAATATAAAAATTCGGCTCTTGGATATGTATCCCAAAGTATTTCCCACACAGGTTATTCAAAGAACATGTACAAGGCAGTCCACCACTATACTTTTTCTACTAGTGGGGAATTTGAAGCAATCTGGATATTTATCAGTAGGAGAATGAATAGGGCCTTGTATCTCTGTGTCTTCCAGGCATTGTCTACAGACTGGCCCCTGGAAGGGTGTAATCCTGGGCAAAGTAATTCCATGAGACTGAGGGAAATTTTCTGTAGGGGACGCAGTTATTAGCCTTTAGCAATTTATATTCCCGGAGACTGGGAAATGAGTGCATTGGCTCTGAAGAGGGGATTTAGGTAGAACACTTTAGTATCCACTACACTGTACTTTGAAAACCTGACCCAAATGCAACCACTTCTCACCAGGTCCCCTATTACCGTGCTGTCTTAATCCCTCATCATATGTCACCTGGCTTATTGCCATAGCCTTCTTAAGTGGTCTTTCTGCTTACATCCCTGTGCCTTTGCCTACATCCTTGCACCTTTGCTGTTTCTTCTCCCCACAGTACCTTGAAATATCTTTTTAAAACATGTAAGCATATGCCATCTTTCAACCCAAAGGTCATCAATAGCTTCCCACTACACCTTGATCCTTGTTGGTCTGGCCTCTACTTATTTCTCTGACCTCATCTCCTACATCTCTTTCTCTTGTTTATTCCACTCTAGTTCTTTGCTGTTCCTCAAGCATCCTAAGCACACTCACTTATCATGTTTCTATATGTAGTTTTCTTTCAGCCTGAAGTATTCTTCATGGCATCTACTTGGTTCACTTTTTTTTTTTAATTTTATTCTATTAGTCACCATACAGTACATCATTAGTTTTTGATGTAGTGTTCCATGATTCATTGTTTGTGTGTAACACCCAGTGCTCCGTGCAGTACGTGCCCTCCTTAATACCCATCACCGGGCTAACCCATCCCCCCACCCCCTCCCCTCTAGAACCCTCAGTTTGTTTCTCAGAGTCCATAGTCTCTCATGGTTTGTCTCCCCCTCCGATTCCACCCCCCTTCATTTTTCCCTTTCTTAGTTCACTTTGTTTTCATTCAGACACCTTTCACTCTGCCAGAGACAACCTCAATTACCAACATATATAAAATAGCATTCTCTCATTCTCCCATCTTCTTAACCCGCTTTTTTCCCCTACACAGTACTTATCACCACCCGACACAATCTGTTTTTATTGGTTTATTCTCTCCCCAACCATTAGAATGTGAAGTCCATGGAGTCAAGAACTTTATCTTGTTCTTGGCTATGTCTTCATTGCCCGACCAATGGTAGATGCTCAAAAAGTCTTTATGAAAAGAATGAATCAAACTGCACAACATGTTAGTTTGCTGTGGCTGCTGTAACAAAGTACTGTAAACTGGGTGGCTTAAACAACAGAAATTTATTGTCTCACAGTTCTGAAGACTAAAGTTCTGAGATTAGGGTGTCAGCAGGGCTGGTTTCTTCTGAGGGCTGTGAGGGAAAAATCTTTCCTATGCCTCTCTCCTAGCTTCTGGTACTTTTCTGGCAATCTTTGGCATTCATTGGTTTGTAGATGGTATTCTCCCCGTGTTTTCACATCATCTTCTCTCTGTTTGTGTTTTACATGTATGTCTTTTTTTAATATTTTATTTATTTATTTGACAGAGAGAGACAGAGTGAGAGAGGGAACACAAGCAGGGGGAGTAGGAGCGGGAGAGGGAGAAGCAGGCTTCCCACTGAGCAGGGAACCCGATGCGGGGCTTGATCCCAGGACCCTGGGATCATGACCTGAGCCGAAGGCAGACGCTTAACGGCTGAGCCACCCAGGCGCCCCACATGTATGTCTTTTTTATAAGTCATTTTGGATTAGGGCCAATCCTACGTCAGTAATACCTCATCTTAATGTATCTAATCATATCTGCAATAACCCTATTTCAAAATAAGGTCAGATTCTGAGATACTGGGGTTTAGGACTTCAACATAGCATTTTGGGGAGCACAATTCAACCTATAACACTTATTAACCAAAATCTTCTTAAAATATAGTTGTGAAGGTAAGTACACTTCTGGTTATAAAATACTGGATATGTTTCCAGGTCTTAAAGCATAGGTTTGCAGCAGGGTGGAGGCTAGGAGCAGGTACAAGAAGGATTCTAGGAGGATGAAACCTTCTATTTTTTGACTCTTCCACTTCCAAGTATGAGTCTCTGTTTTTGGTATATGCTGCTGAGTCTAGGAAATTTCCTACCTACTTCCCTTCCCATAACTACGAACTTTGCAGGTGTGATTAAATAAAGGATCTTGAGACAGGAAGACTATTCTGGATTATCCAGGTAGGCCCTTAATACGACCACATGTATCCTTATAAAAAATAGGCAGAAGGATATTTGATGACTGACAGAAGAGGAAAAGGAGATGTGACCATGGAAATAGAAATTGAGTGATGTGGGCCCAAAGCCAAAGAGTGTTGGTAGCCAAGAGAAACTGGAAAAGAAAAGAAGTAGATTCTCCAGTACATCCTCCCATGGGAACATGGCCCTGCCAACACCTTGATTCCATTCTAGTGATACTGACTTCAGACTTCTGGTTCCCAGAATCGTGAGAGATTAAAGTTTTGTTGTTTTAAGCCACCAATTTTGTGGTAATTTGTTATAACAGGCACCAGAAACTAATATATATGGTTTCATAATACCAAATAAGGATGATATCTACCTCAGAGTATCATAGTGAGTATTAAATCAGGTAATATATTTTAAAAAGTGTTTAATAGAACCAGGAATATACTAGATATTTCATATATGGTAACTATATAACTGTAAGTATCTTTATAATAACTGCTATTATTAAAACTGGGCCTTTAGGGACTTTTTTTTTTTTTTTAAGAAAGAAATTTGGGTTCTGAGGTAAGTACCATGATTGGAGTTTACTGGTCAGGTGAGGGAAAGGAGAGTGGAGTGAAGAGTTGGAGCTGGGATGGAATTGCTTCTGATTTTAGACTAGAAAGTGGCATCTGTGGTAGTTCATGGCTTTTCCCTACTTCATGATCAGTCCTTTCTTCACAGTCCTGTAAGGTAAAGAGGAAAATGAAAAGTAGAAGATATGAGGAAAAAGAGTTTTTCTAGGAAATAGCCCAATGTATGGAGACATGGAGAATTTTGCCTAAAGGCTGCTACCCCTGGATAGTTAATATATGTAAGGTCATACAGAATTTAGTCACAGTAGGAGTCAGGAATTAGGGACGCATATGTTTGTTTTTTCTTTTTTTCTTGATAAACAAATGTGTTTAGCTGTTAACTAAAACAATTATTTTTGCTGTGCAACCTTTCTCCAGGTTCAGTTTATCCACTTTTCATCTTGGGATTCTATAGTAAACTTATTAAATGAATAGCCCAAAGGACTGATCATTTTATGGCAAAATTCCTCTTGTTTATTTTTGTTTGTGGATTAATTGCTATAAAATTATAGCATTCCTTTGTAAAAGCTGGAAATTTGACCCCTGGTTTACCACCAAGGGAAAGAAAATAATATTTTCCATAATACCTTGTTTTCAGCAAATAAATACTACACTAAAACTTCTCGGTGATATAAAATACTATATAGTAAGCTAGTTGCCAAAATTTGAAGTGAATAAATAGCTGAATTAGCAGGCTGTAGTTGTGTCTAATGGAGAGAAGGCTTTTCAGCTTTCTAATAGATTGTTATGGGGCATCCAGTTAGTTGACTCTCTTGTGACCCTTATCCTTCTTCTACCATATTGGGATGGGAGCTCATAGAGCTGTACATATCTGAAACAAAATGAGGAAATTGAATTCAAAATAAGATGACATCATGAGATCCAGTGACATAGAACATTTATGAGACCACTTCTCATATTCCTTGTCTTTCCATATTTTAGAATGAGGTGAACAAAATACTGAGCTATAAGTCACAAGACCTAAATTACTTTCTCCAGATCTACAGTTAGCTAACTAGGTGACATTTAGACAAATTAATTTGCCCTTATGAACCTCAGTTTCCAATTTTAAAATGACATGGTAGACTAAACCATCTCCAGTAGTGCTTTCAGGAGCCAACATTCTATAATTCTGTATTAATTGAATTTTAGGTTTCCTTTCAGAAAAGCACTTTGACTTCTGAAGTGTAAATTACTGTGTACTGGGGCAAAACCAGAAGATTCAATGGATTCCAATTTCCCAAGATAACTATTTGTTTTCCAAAATTTCATATCCAGCAACCTCATTCCCTGCTGCCTTGTTGCTTCATTTGTACTATAGCATGTGGTCGTTGGTTGTTGTCTTAGTTCAGGCTGCTATAACAAATTACCATAGACTAGGTGACTTAAACAACAAGCATTTCTTACAATTGTGAATGCTGAGGAGTCCAAGATCAGGGTGCTAGCAAATCCATTGTGTGTTAAGGACCCACCTCCTGGTTTATAGATGGCTGTCTTATTGTATCCTCACATGGTAGAGAGCAAAGAGAGAAATCCTGTTTCTTCCTCTTTTATAAGGGCATTAATTCCATCATGAAGGCTGTACCCTAATGATCTGATTATCTCCCAAAGGCCCTACCTCCAAATACCATGACATTAGGGATTAGGCTTCCATATATGCATTTTGTGGGGACATAGACATTCAGTCTATAGCAGTTGTACTTGGCAGTTAGTCATGGCACAGTCATCATAGGACACTCGCAGCCCATACCAAGGTGTTTATGATAGAGTCCCTTTCCATACTCTTGGTAATTTCTTACCATAGTAAAATGTATTCTACAACTAAATAAATCTAACTTGTCTCTCCCAGGATAGATCTTTAACTGAAGATTGAGCATATACCTGTGCTTGGTGTCTGTTCTGAAATAATAATCTGAAAAGACCCTTTTCCAAGTAAGATAACATCTATAGGTCCATGGATAAGGAACTGATATCTTTTGGGATCATTTTCCAGACTACTACAGCAGATACCCACCTACCTTTTTCTTATCTCTTTCTTAAGTGGTTCTTCTACTTGATATTTCTCTAAGATCTTCTCAGACATGAAGGTTATATGCCAGGCAATATGGTTTAGCAGAATGGTAGACACATCTTATAAAGGGAATGCTTGCAGGGAAGGTAGAAACCTCTTGTTTGGGAACAGCATTATTCTAGAAGGACTATGTATTGGAAATAGCATTAGACCTGGCTCTTAAGAGCTGAGATTTGAATATTTTCTCTCTCTTCTGTGAATTTTATGCATGTTAATTTGAAAAATGTCCTCTCACCTATTTAAGCTTCTTTTTCTGTAAAATTAATTGATCTCCAAGTGCATTTCCAGCTTCAGTATTCTTGGATTCCATGGTGCTATCAATATGCAGCTAGATCTAGGTATCTGAAGTTCAGTGAAGAGGTCCAGGCTAGAGATAGATACTTGTAGTCTTTGGCACATGGAACAGGATGAGTTACACACATACAGTCATTTCTAAAGGACTCAGACTCCAGGTGTTAAGCTGTGCGGAAGATTACTGGTGACCAGTGAATATGCCTAGTGTTATGCTTGTCGTTGTGAAACAGGAAAGAGAGACTGTGTAAACTGGCAGCTCTGTGTCTGTAAACATTGAAGCTTTAAAGTCCAAAGAACCCTGCTATGGGACGCTCCCCCAAACTGATTACAACTCAGAAGGAGGGAGCATATGCCTATATTTGGTGGTAGGAATTAAAGCTAAAATTGGGGCTTCTGGGTGGCTCAGTGGTTTACACATCTGCCTTCAGCTCAGGTCATGATCCCGGGATCCTGGGATCGAGCCCCACATCAGGCTTCCTGCTCAGCCTGGAGTCTGCCTCTCCCTCTCCCCCTCCCCTTACCTTGCTCATGCATGTGCTGGAGTGTGTGCACACACTCTCTCTCTCTCTCATAAATAAATAAAATCTTAAAAAAAAAGGTGAGCTAAAATAAATATGACTTTATTCATACGTGAAGGAGGATAAAATTTGGACATTTGAGTTATGTTGTAAGGATATACTTGAAGACCTTTTTATTGAACAGAAGAACTGCATCTGGAGTTCAAAAGGGCTAACCATAGATGAGGTATAATTAATGAAATACAATCCACACCTACTATATTCTTGGTGAAAATTCTGATATTTGAGGATGAAGAGAGAATTCTACAAACATCTAAGCAAAAAATCAGGTTATCTATAGATGGAAAAAGTCAGGATATTTACTTCTTGGGAAAAATTTTTTGAGGAAATAAACCAGCTAAATGAGAAATGATAAATATAGGTTTAAATCCAAATTAATATGTAAATATGGTTATAAAACAATGCAAATATGCTTGAAAGAGAACACAGATAATGGAAAAATAATATAAAAATACAATGTAACTGGGACAGAATTTCCAGATTAGAACAACAAAAACTGGAAAGTGTGAGATCTTGGTGGGGAGGGATTGGTGAAAAATGAAATGTGCTAGTTTCCTCAACTTACTTAGGGAAATCATTAGAAATGCCTTGTTAAGGTTTATAATTAGAGAAATGGAGGCTTAAATATGCATTTCAAAAGCTAAAATAAGAGCTAGTTGAGTTAAAAGGTTGCTGTCTACCTTCCAAATTGAGGGATGGAGAGGACTGTAAGAGAAAACATACCATAAAAGAATATTGAAGACAAATAATGAGCAAGAAAGCACTGAAAAACAGGAAACACTTGATAATACAATATACACTAGATACAATCACCAATTAATTATAATTCATTAGACTAGGTCAGGATATAAAATCCAGCTACATGCTGTCTACAAAAGCATACTCCCAAATAAAGTGATTAATGAAGGTTAAAAGTATAAAGTTGGACATTTAATTCAAAATAAGAGTTACTGGATTTACTATATTGATATCAGATGTGGCAGACTCATCTGACAAGTAGAAAACATCCTTTCTTCTCAGGCAACCATAAAATCTTGGCAAAGTTGATCATTTATTAAGCCACAAAACCAGTAAGTTACAAACACAAGTAGTAGAGACTACATTCTTGTCAGCAAACCAATAAACTATGAAAATCACAAATTTAAAGGCATTCTTAAGAAAATTGAGACAATAAGAAAATCAAAACTCTAATATTGACCATTTATAAAATAATAGTGTTGAGATCAGTACATATAAGAATCCATAGGATGTGGCCAAAGCTATATCAGAGGCTGTGTTAGGAGAGTTCATTAAAGTCATTGGACCTCAGAATCTCTACTATCATATTTCAAGAGCCTAACAAGAATTTTCTTTTTACTGGGGCGCCTGGGTGGCTCAGTTGGTTAAGCGACTGCCTTCGGCTCAGGTCATGATCCTGGAGTCCCGGGATCGAGTCCTGCATCGGGCTCCCTGCTCAGCAGGGAGTCTGCTTCTCCCTCTGACCCTCTTCCCTCTCGTGCTCTCTATCGCTCATTCTCTCTCTCTCAAATAAATAAATAAAATCTTAAAAAAAAAAAAGAATTTTCTTTTTACTTTGGTACTTCCCGCTTGTGCACCGGCTAATGCAGAGATGACCCCATGTCCCATCTTGGCTGCCTGCTTGTTGCTGTAATTGCTGCTCTTGGTGCAGATGCCACTGATGCTAGTGCAATTGCTGCTATAGGCATAACTGGCACCGCAGAATCTGGTGGCTGACAGGAAGCAGGGTTCTCTGGCCCCACTCCAATCATTAGCCACCACCTGGGGGATGCTCTCTCGTTTATTGGTTGTTTTTGCTACTGTGAACAGCTGCTGTACGAGAGACAGATTAACCTATGCTGGGAATGTTTTAGCCCCCCTATCAATCTATTTTCCACACTGCTGCCAGGATGATCTCAATCTAAGCATGTCACTTCCTGGTTTAACGTTCTTCCTTGGTCTCTCATTCCCTGCAGAATAAAATCCAAACCTCTTTACTAAGCATACAGGGTTTAGCATGTTACAGTATTTTGCATAATTTTCTCTATCCATTCTATATCCACTGTCTTCATCCCTGCCCCCCCAACCTTATAAAACTCTTTGCTCTAGCTCTGCCAAAGTACTTAAAAAAACAAACAAACAAAAAACCCTCTGCTTGGAATGACTGATGCTTTAATTATTATGCAGAGATTAGCATATTAAGTTACAAGAAATCTGGGGGAAATATTTGTCAGGAACATGACTAAGAGTTAATACCCTAATACAGAGAGAGTTGTTACAAATTAGTAGGGAACACAAGTGAAACCACAGCAGAAAAATAGATTTAAAAAAAAGCATGAAAGATAATTAACAGATGTGACAACAAATTATTGATAAGCAGCCAGAGTATAAAGAAAAATAATTTCATGAATAAAGAAATACAAATTAAAATACCATGTTTCACTTCATTTCAAATAACAGTTTAAAAGTAGTAAAGTGTCTTGTTCTAGCAAAATCAGCATATTAGAATAATTGTCTAACAGTTGAAAGAAAAAGTATCTTGAAGGAGCACCTTTTACTACTATTCTAGTGGCTACCCTGTGCATGGTACTTCCCTTATACCAGGCAATATCCTTAAGAATTTTACATCTGTTTATTCCTTTAATCTTCAGAACAAACCCTTTGAGGCAAACACCATAACCTTCTGTATTTTATATTTGAAGAAACTGTGCCCCAGAGAGGTTAAGTGACTTAAAAATGATCAAACAACTAATAAAAGGTAGAGCTGAATTTGGACTCTAACCGTCTGACTATAATGTCTTCCCTTTCTTTTTTTTAATAATTTTTTATTGTTATGTTAATCACCATACATTACATCATTAGTTTTTGATGTAGTGTTCCATGATTCATTGTTTGTGCATAACACCCAGTGCTCCATGCAGAACGTGCCCTCTTTAATACCCATCACCAGGCTAACCCATCCCCCCACCCCCCTCCCCTCTAGAACCCTCAGTTTGTTTTTCAGAGTCCATCGTCTCTCATGGTTCATCTCCCCCTCCGACTTACTCCCCTTCATTCTTCCCCTCCTGCTGTCTTCCCTTTCAACCACTGTGCATACTGCCTCATATGTTTGTAGTTTTGAGAATGTATGTGTATGTTTTCATTATATCTCCTAGATACAGACAAGTTATATCCATTGCCACCATTTATAGAACAATTATATGCCAAAGATTGGGCTAAGCATTTTATAACAATCAGATGAGGTAGACCTTGTTAATTACATTATTCATTTGAGGAAAATAAGGCCTGAAGAATTTCTGTAACATGTCCATGGTCATTCATATAGCAAGTGGCAAAGACAGGATTTGAATAAGGTTGTGTTATACTCCAAGACTTAATGCTTTTCACTGCTGTGTAATAACTAGTGCACAAATATTGACATATATACAAATATTTGTAAGTCTGATCACACTGCTTCTCTAATCCAACCCTCTGCTACTTACTATACTTGGAGTTAAACCCAAACTTAATACTGTGGCCTGCAGAACCCTTCATGTCCTGGCCCCTGCCTTCCTCTCCATCCTCCTCTCCTGCTACTCTTATCTGCATTCCAGCCGTACATACCTCCTTGCTCTATTTTTTTTAAAGATTTTATTTATTTATTTGACAGAGAGAGCGGGAACATAAGCAGGGGGAATGGGAGAGGGAGAAGCAGGCTCCCCGCTGAGCAAGGAGCCCGATGCGGGGCTCGATCCCAGGACCCTGGGACCATGACCTGAGCCGAAGGCAGACGCTTAACGACTGAGCCACCCAGGCACCCCTCCTTGCTCTATTCTAAGCACACCAAGTGCACGTCACCTTCAGGACAATGCATGTGCTTTCTCCTTTGCCTTGATTGCTTTTGCCCCACATATTTGCATGGCTAACTCCACTTCCTTCAGGGATGTGCTCCACTCTTTCTCTGACCCCTATGTCTAAAACTGTGGCCTTCAGCACACTCTGCATTCTTATTTGTCTTTATTCACAGTATGTATTACAACCAGATGTTACATTATAAACTTACTTGTTTGTTGTCTATATTCTTTATTGGACTGTAAATCCTAGGAAGCCAAGACTGCATTACTTTTCTAGATGCCTAGGAGAGGCTGTCTCTTGGTTTGTTTGCCAGATATCATTTTGGACTAAACCTGACCTAGATTTCTTGGCTCCTTGCTTGAAGTCTCTCCTGTTACTCTTTTCTCGGAAATAGTCTTTTTCTAGCAAAACAGGTGCTCATACCCTCCATGTTAGTTAGGTCCTCTTAGACAGTGATGGATTGAAAAAAAAATAAAGATGTACTCAGAAGGAATCATACATCCTCAATGGTTTAATATCAAACACAAAGAATGGAAATAAATTAGCTAATTGTTTAACTCAAGAAACTGAAAATGTAGCAAAAAGGTAAATCTAGGGAAGGCACAAAAATATATTAAATGGAGAATAAAATCATAATACAACAATTCTTCAGTAGATTGGTTAAATGAATATAAGAACTGTTTTTTGGAAAAAAACTGACTATAAAATCTAGTAACTCTAATTCAAAAAAAAAAAAAAAAGTGAGAACAACTCCAGGAATAGGAATTAATAAGGTGTCAGATCTCCCCAAATTAACTACAGGTTTTATGTAATTCCAATTAAAATTCCAGCAGTATTTTTAAAACTTGACAAAATGATTTCAAAGTCCTCTAGAAAAATATTCATGTGAAATTAGCCAATAAAACCATAAAACTGAACAGTAATATATGATGACTTATATTAGCAGATATTTAAAAATAACTTAGTAATAAAACAATCCTGAAGGTTTGGTGTTAGAGTAGGAAAGGCAGAGAAATGACCTGAAAAGAGTAACATAAAGAACCAAGTATGTATGAGGGCTTCATCTAGATGAAGGTAGCATTTTTTATTGTTTTTTTTTTTTTTAGATTTTATTTATTTATTTAATTGACAGAGAGAGAGACAGGGAGAGAGGGAACACAAGCAGGGTGACTGGGAGAGGGAGAAGCAGGTTTCCCACCGAGCAGGGAGCCTGATGCGGGGCTCGATACCAGGACCCTGGGATCATGACCTGAGCTGAGGGCAGTCGCTTAACCGACTGAGCCACCCAGGCGCCCCAGCATTTTTTGTTGTTTTGATGGAGTATTTCAACAAACTGTCTTGAGGTAACTCTCTACCCATCTGAACTAGCTACATTATGCTAGGATTTGCAAACTCAAATGCCTTCAGGAGCTAGGCAGATAATATGCACAATGAAATGTTTGAATAAGAAGGGGTGAAAAAATATTAAAAAATTATAGAAATTCTGGACAGAGATAATACCTACATGTGAGTAAAATATATATTCATAAAAACTATGCAAATTGAAACCACCCAAGTGTGTAAAACACTAGTTTCCAATTAAAGAACATTCTCAGCAAGCATCTCTCACTATGAGATTAAATAGGAATAAGAATTCAGCAAAGCAAATACTGAAAGATGATAAATCATCCCAATGAGTTGACCAAGGGAAAAGTAAGTGGACAATATATCTATACTTATATCTGTATCTAGATACATTCCTATCATATTAAGGTACAGAATAACCATGGCTGAAAATCAAATTACTACCAGAGAACAAAAGCTTGTTATAGTTATACAATGAGCAAAAGGAGTTATTGATCATTGGTCAGTCATCATCAGTAACCCTTTAGTACTGGTCAATATCCAGCATAATACAAATATGCTGTATTAACACTCATCAAACATGAACAAAACAAAAAATCCTCCTTTGACCCTCCACTATTTTTTTATAATTTATGGTACTTTATTTTGTTTTAATTTTTTTATTATGTTCAGTTAGCCAGCATATAGTACATCATTAGTTTTTGATGTAGTGGTCAATGGTTCATCAGTTGCGTATAACACCCAATGCTCATCACCACACATGCCCTCCTTAATACCCATCACTGAGCTAGCCCACCCCCCCAATCCCCCCTCCCTTCTGTAACCCTCAGTTTGTTTCCTGGAGTCCAGAGTCTCTCATGGTTTGTCTCCCTCTCTGATTTCTTCCCATTCAGTTTCTCCTCCCTTCCCCTATGGTCCTCTGCACTATTCCTTATGTTCCACATATGAATGAGACCATATGATAATTGTCTTTCTCTGCTTGATTTATTTCACTTAGACCCTCCACTATTTCTAATACTTCTTGGTCCCTTCTCCCCTCATTCCTTCATGAGCACAGTCTTGTCAGGCTTTTGAGTCTACCACTCTATGGAAACTGCTCTTACCAAGTTCACCTCTGACCTCTGCAGTTTGTTTATAGCTCCAATCTTTCCCCTAAACCCCACATCACTATATCCACCTGACTAGTTGACTTATTTTCTTGGGGTTGTAATAAATACATAAAATTTTACTTGTTCAAAACACTTCTTTGGCTTCCAAACTTGGAATTCCCTAGCTGCTCTCCATCTTGGTAAATGAAACCACCACATTCATCCTCTTAACAGCCACAAAATTTGGAACTATCTGTGATAATTTTTCTCACATTCTTCATCCAATATATCATTAAATCTATAAGTTCTAATATAAAATATATTTCCAACTTTATTTCCTATCACTCTTAATCTTCAGTTATTCTAACCCAGACTTACTTGCTGCCTGGCTTTTTCTGGAGCACAGCAGGAAAGCTTCCAGGTGAGGACCATTATTGGCTGTTCACTCTGCCTGAAATGCCCCCTCCCTGCCCCCAATCTATACCTCCTTCAAGTCTCTTTTCAAATATGACCTTCTTTGGCTACTCTACTGTAAATAGGACCCACTCACCATGTTTTATACCCCCTTACTCTGCTTCATATTTTTATGCCACTCAACACCACAGGACATATTATAATTACTGTCTATCTTTATTATAAAGTAAATCCATGAGTACTGAGATCTTGGGTTTTTTAACTATGATCTTGTATCTAGTATATCTTGTACCTGTTGATTTTTATTTTTTTCTAAGTAGATGATTATATCAGTCAAATTTTTAACAGTTTTATTTCTTCCCTTCAATTCTTTTTTTTTAATTTTTATGTTATGTTAATCACCATACATTACATCATTAGTTTTTGATGTAGTGTTCCATGATTCATTGTTTGCGTATAACACCCAGTGCTCCATGCAGAACATGCCCTCTTTATTTTTTTATTTTTTTATTTTTTTAAAGATTTTTTTATTTATTTTTTAACAGAGAGAGAGACAGCGAGAGAGGGAACACAAGCAGGGAGAGTGGGAGAGGGAGAAGCAGGCTTCCCGCCGAGCAGGGAGCCCGATGTGGGACTCGATCCCAGGACCCTGGGATCATGACCTGAGCCAAAGGCAGCCACTTAACGACTGAGCCACTCAGGCGCCCAGAACATGCCCTCTTTAATACCCATCACCAAGCTAACCAATCCCCCCACCCCCCTCCCCTCTAGAACCCTCAGTTTGTTTCTCAGAGTCCATAGTCTCTCATGGTTCATCTCCCTCTCCAATTTCCCCCACTTGATTTTTCCCTTCCTACTATCTTTTTTTTTTTTAACATATATTATTTGTTTCAGAGATGAGCACTGTGAATTGTGTAAGACTGATGAATCACAGACCTGTACTTCCCTTCAATTCTTTTATCTTTCATTTGTTTCCTTATAGAATAGGCCAGTACTTCAAATGATATGTTAAACATTAACACTTTAGAGTGAACATATGCACTGTCCCTGATCTTAATGGGTTACATATAATGTTTCTCTGTTAAGTATGTTTGCTGTAGGCATTTGGCATGTAAATTTTACCAAGTTAGGAAGTTTCTATGATTTCCCATATTACTAAGAATTTTGTTGTCATCATAGATTGGTATTGAAACTGTTTGAGTAGGGATGAACATACGATTTTTTTTCTTTCAGTCTATTAATGCTTTTTTTTTTAAAGATTTTATTTATTTATTTGAGAGAGAGAGTGAGAGATAGAGAGCACGAGAGGAAAGAGGGTCAGAGGGAGAAGCAGACTCCCTGCTGAGCAGGGAGCCCGATGTGGGACTCGATCCCGGGACTCCAGGATCATGACCTGAGCCGAAGGCAGTCGCTTAACCAACTGAGCCACCCAGGCGCCCTATTAATGCTTTTAATTGCAGTTATTTTTGATATTGAAATCATCATTTTATTCCTGGGGTGGGAAATCCTACTTAATCATTATGTATTGTATTCATCTTAAACTGTTGAACTTGTTTAGCTCCTATTTTATTTAGAATCTTTGCATCTGCATTTGTATCTGAATGGGGCTTAAGTTTGCCTTTCATTTTATCATCTGGTTATAGAGTCAAGATTAAACATGTCTAGTAAAATTTGTTTGGCAGCTTTTTCTTTCTGTTCTCTGTGGGAAAAAAATTGTATATAATTAAAACTTCTTATTCTTCTATACTCTGGTATAATTCATCTGTAAAATATCTTACTCTTAGCCTGGGCATTAATTTCAAAGGGAGTTCTTTGACTACCACCATTTCTTTTAATTTAATGGCTGTTCTATTTAATTTTTCTTTCCTCTTACATTGATATTGATATTAATGATTTATAATTTATACATTTACTTTAGGCTTTTAAGTATATTATCATTATTTTTAAAATGCTTACATATGTAGTTTTCTTGTACATTATTTATATCATTTTTGTAGGAATCAGCCTTGCTAGAAATCTGTCCATAATTAATTTTTTCAGAGAATCATCCTTCTCTTTTGTTAATCTTCTCTATCATTTTTTTGTTTATCATCATCACTAAATTCTGTCCTTATTTTTATTATTTTTCCTTATTTGGGTTTACTCTGTTGGTCTTCCAATTACTAGGGTTGATTGCTTAATTTTTAAAAATATTTTATTCTATTTTTTTTAAAGATTTATTTACCTTTTAGAGAGAGAAAGGGTATGTGCTAGTGGGGGGAGGGGCAGAGGAGGAGGGAGAAGAGGGAAAGAATCCCAAGCAAACTCTGCTCTGAGCACAAAGCCCATCGTGGGGCTCCATCCCATGACCCATGAGATCATGACCTGAGCCAAAACCAAGAGTCAGATGCTCAAGCAACCAAGCCTCTCAGGCACCCCTGTTTGTTTTATTCTATTTTAAAGTAATATGTACTTATTATAAGATAATATAGAAAAATAAGAAATTTAATTTAAACTTGTTATTTAATTTAAAGACAATATATGAAATGTTAATTTAATTTAAATTTATTATAAAACAATAAGAAAAAAATTTAACCCATAAACTAACTGCCCAGAAGTAAACATTATTTATGATTTGATGTATTTTCATCATATATATATATATATATATAGTTTTATCTGTATATAATTATAAATGTAGATATAATGGGGTATATTATATACATTTTTTTCCTCAAACACGGAAGTTTTGTCTCCTAACTTTTGAAAGTTTCAAATCTATTGAAAAGCTTAAATAATAATATAATTAACACCTGTATTTGGCTTTCCTTAAGATTCACCAGCCATTAACATGCATTTTGGAACTTTTGAGAGAGACAAACCAATTAAAATTGTTTCATCCAAGTACTTCAACATATATATCCTAAGAACAAGAGCATTCTCCTACACAACCACAGAACATTATCACATCCAAAGAATTTAACATTGATACAATACTATTGTCTAGTATATAGTTCTTATTCAGATTTCCCCAGTTGTCCCCAAAATTTCCTTTATAAAAGCTGTTTTGGCCATTGGTTCAGAATCCAAAGATCATGCATTGAATAGTATTGTCACATCTTTTTAGTCTTTTTTATTATAGGACAATCCCTACCTTTTTTCTTTCATCACAGTGACATTTTTTGAGTTCAGTTCAGCTAACCTGACATTTGTTCACAATATGGATTTTCTGGTTGTTTTCTCATGATGAGATACAGATTAAACATTGGCAGAGCACTACATATATGATGCTGTGTACTTCCCATTGCATTTATCACATCATTTTAAGAGGTACCTACTACCAGTTTTGTCACTTCATAACTGACACTGATCACTTAGAATTTGTCATATCCCTTCATTTGTAAAGGCAACATTTTGCCTTTGTAATTAATGTGTAATCTGTGGTGGGGTGACACTTTGGGGGGGCAAGGATATATTGATGTGATCTCAGTCTTTAACTTAATGATTTTAGTATTCACCGATATTCCAGAATTATAGGTTTTTAAAATAAAATTAAAGTATATTAAAGTACATTAAACAGGAAATTACACAAATCCAAAGAGAAGATTTTACTGAATTTTCATACGTAAGCAGAATCCAGATTAAGAAATACATTATCAGCATCCTGAAGCCCACCTTATGCCTATTCCTACTCCTAGATTCCCCCAAGGAAACCTCTATTCCAACTTCTATCACTATAGGTTAGTTTTTCTCTATTTTTAATTTTTATTTATTTGAAGATTCATTTATTTTAGAGGGAGAGAGCAAGTGCACATATGAGCTGGGGGAGGGGCAGAGGCAGAGGGAGAGGGAGAGAATCTCAAGTAGACTCTGTGTTGAGTGCAGAGCCCAATTGTGGGGCTCGATCCCACGACCCCAAGATCATGACCTGAGCTGAAATCAAAGTTGGATGCTCAACTGACTGAGCCACCCAGTGCCCCTCATTTTGTTTTGAAAAAAGTAGTTCATATAAATGAAATGATATGCTGTGTATTTTTGTGTCTAGTTTCTTTTGATCGGCATTGTTTGTGTGATTCATCCATGGCATTTCATCTGTGCCATTGCATGCCATTGCAATTGCAAATTCAGTAGCAGTGGTTCATTCATTCTCATTGTCCTGTAGTATTCCATTATATGAATACACTACAATTTATTTAACCATTCTATAGTTGGTGAACATTTGGGTGGTTTCCAGCTTTGAGTTATTATTAATACTGCTGCTGTGAACAGTCCTGGCAAACATAGGCTGCAAGTCCTGTGCATAGGAGTAGAATTGCTATTTTATAGGGAGTGTGTATTTTCAGCTTTAGTAGATACCCAAAATCGCTTTCTAAAGTAGTAACAATTTACATATACACCAGGAATGTAGAAGTTCCACTTTTCCTTGCAAACTCTTGGTATGTTAAGTCTTTCAGATAATAAGCCTTCATATGTGCGTGAAACAGTATCTTATTGTGGACTTAATTTGCATTCTCCTCATCACCAATAAAGGTTGAGCACATTATAAAATGTTTATTGGCCACTTGGATACTATTTTTTTTTTTAAGATTTTATTTGAGAGAGTGTGTGCGAGTGGAGGGGAGGAGCAGAGGGAAAGGGAGACACAGAATCTGAATCAGACTCAGGGCAGAGCCTGGAGCCCGTCGCAGGGCTCGATCTCACAATGCTGTGATCATGACCTAAGCTGAAATTAAGAGTCCAACGCTTAACTGACTGAGCCACTCAGGTGCCCACTTTTTTTAAAGTGACAGTTTTTTGCCCTTTTTGTTTTTTGTTTTGGGGTGTTTTTTTGCCCTTTTTTTATTGAGTTGTGTAGGGTTGCCAACTAAAATATGGGATGCTCAGTTAAATTTGAATTTAAGGTAAATATTAAGTATTTTCTGGGGCACCTGGGTGGCTTAGTCGGTTAGGCGTCTGTCTGCCTTCCACTCGGGTTGTGATCCCAGGACTCTGGGATCGAGCCCCTCATTGGGCTCCCTGCTCAGCAGGGAGCCTCCTTCTCCCTCTCCCTCTGCCTCTCTCCCCACTTGTATTCTCTCTCTCAAATAAATAAGTAAAATCTTTTTAAAAATATCAAGTGTTTTCAGTACAAGCATGGCCCAAATGTTCCATGATATATACTTACACAAAAAAATCAGTTTATCTGAAATTCAAATTTAACTGGGTGCCTGCATGTTTATTTGTTAAGTTGAAGGGAGTGAGCATGAGGATGAGAAAGGAGAGAAATAAAGCATATTCATGAAATAGGTTTAGAAATAAAATATTGGGTGTGGTTACTGTCACATTGAACTGGCTAGAAGCAAATAGGTCAGAAGCCTATTAAGTTTCTGAGATAATTTTATGTTCAGAAAAGCACAATTATTGACAAAGTTTTGTATGGTTCTAGACTTAAAAAAGAATTCTTCAACCTTTAACCTTGCAGAATTCACAAACTTGCTGGGAAGGGTGTATGGTTCAATTTCAGCCTGTTCCCCAACACCTACCACAGGTGTGGTCAGGCAAAAAAGAGAAAATGAAAAAGAACCTCCCAGAAGATAAATCCAGATACCACTGAGAACAGTGGACAAGGAAATTCTCCCAGAAAACAGAATCTGGGTCTTAGCAAGCAATTGCTTCACCATATTTCCCATAAGTCTTTCAGAAGCTGTTTTGACAGCCATTAACTTCTGTGTCTCCCATTTCCACTTTTTTTGCATGGGGATTATTATTGTAGTCATTCTGCTCCTGGGTTTATGAGGGGTGCAAAGCAGATGATTTGTCTTTTTAGTACATAGGTCCCTGGAATAAGAGGAGCCACATCCTAGACCTTGAACCAAGATACAATGACATTTTGGATAGCAGATTGTCTCCCTTAGGAAGGGAATGAGCATTTTCTACGTGCAGGAAGAAAAATTGAAGTTTCGTTACCAGAAGGGCAGACTGTCAGGGTCAATACCATGTGTTCACCCTTCCACTTCCACTTCCTAGAAAGTAGAGTTCTACATTCCACAGCAAAAAGGCTGTATTTCCTAGTCTTCCCTTCAGGTATGAGAGGGGCTGAGTTTGTCCAAGGGTGTGTAGTCATAAATGCTAGGTCTATAGTCAGAGTATCTAGTCAGGAAAGCTGCTATATACATATATCCACCAGAGACTATAAGCAAGGAATTAGTTACAAAAACGTTAGAAGGACTAGAAGAGCAAAAGAAATGAGAGGGTTTCCCGCATTTCAGGAAGATGCAATTACCCTTGGACTGGAGCCCACAACTCACTCCCCACTAACCTGATAGAGGTTGTCACTGTCACACCACTGCTGTTTAGCAGGAACTTAGGACCTGCACTCCTGTTAATGCTGCCGAACTGCTGCTGCTGTTCCCGTTTGTCACCAGTGCAATTGTATTTTTCATAACTTCAGTATCTCTGCTTTCCATTTTTTCCTGCTTCATCTCTCAGGGTCTGAGAAGGATGTTTAAAATCTCCATAGATAAAATCTCCCTACTGACAAACTCCCTCTGTCAGTTGTTCTTTATAAAAAGGCAATAACTGTATTTTGAGATAGTATTGTTAGGCCCCATACATGTTATTACTGGTCTTCTTGCTTAATTTCCCCTTGTTTCAGTGTATCATATCTTTATTTATTTCTTATGTTTTGGCTCAATTTATAGTTATCACATATTAAGATTTCTATCTTAGCTTTATTTTGATTCATACTTGGCTAGCACATATTTATCCGATTTAAAAAGTCTGTCTTAATTTTAAGGATTTTGGGGGGTATTTTTGGAATATATATATATTTTATCCCAAACTGAGCACTTCTATATTTTAATTGCTAGAATTAACCAACTTATATTTACTTTTTTACAGTTTTAACAAGGCTTATATTTGCCATCTCATTTCACATTTTCCATCTATTATACTCTTTTTTTACTTCATAAATTCCACTGAATGTAACACTTTTTATTGTGATTTAAAAGTTTTACTTTTTACTTTTGTTCATATGGCTCATGTACAATAAGGCCCATACTCCTGTTCATTTTCCTCTATTGATTTCTTAAACTTACCAGTATCTGTATGCTCCTTACAATATGAATATGCTCTCATACATCTTTAATCCTTTTCCTATTGTTTACCTTATTAATATTGTACTATAATTTAGCACTAGCGTGCTATATTTTCTAAATGTTTTTTGGTCCTAGCTTTGTTAGGCAAAAAATTTGTAAGTTATGTGATCACCTTTAATTCTCATATATCTTAGAGAATTCTCCTGAATTGATTTCTCTTCTCATTTAAAATTACAACTATACCTCTGGTATTTCTATTCTGTTCTCCGATTTGTTTTTCTCAGTAACTTACTATATCTCATATGTATGTGTGTGTATATACATGTGCACACACATATGTATGTGTATATATGTGTGTATAATATGTATACAATGTATACAATACATATACACACATACATACTATATATAATATGTATATGTGTATATGGGTGTGTGTGCATGTAATTTGTTTTGTGATAGATAGATCCTTCCCTTTTAGGATG
Organism: Zalophus californianus; assembly: GCF_009762305.2. NCBI lineage: Eukaryota > Metazoa > Chordata > Mammalia > Carnivora > Otariidae > Zalophus > Zalophus californianus. The sequence continues at coordinate 8,948,120 of NC_045612.1, forward strand.
TAATCTTAAAGGCACAGATTTTTACCTGCTTTTCTTCACTGCTGTATTACTAGAACTCTTCAGGTACTTGGTACTTGATAAATATTTGTTGAATGGCTGCAGTTGAGTGTGTTTTCTAAGAGTGATTTTATTTACTTTGTTTTCCAGACAAAACAGTCTTTTTTTTTTAATTGGACATGTAACATTGTATAAGTTTAAGGTGTTTAACATATTACTTTGACAAATTTTTGTTATGAATGATGTAGCCATATTGATCACATTACATAATTATAGTACATTATTGTCTGTATTTATTATACTATACCTTAGATCTCTATGGCTTATTCACTACTCATTACAAATTTGTTCCCTTATACACCATCACTCTTATTCCCCCTGCCCCCATCCCTTGGTAGCTACCGTTTTACTGTCTGTTTATTAAATGTTTAAATTTTTTATATTCCATATGCACGTGATATCATATGGTACTTGACTTTCTCTGGCTTATCTTGCTTAGCACAATGTGCCCAGGGTCCATCAATGTTGTCACAAATGGGGGGATATTCTTCTTTCTCAAGGCTAGATAATATTCCGTTGTGTGTATGTACCACATCTTTTTTTTTTTAAGATTTTATTTATTTATTTGACAGAGAGACAGTGAGAGCAGGAATACAAGCAGGAGTGGAAGAGGGAGAAGCAGGCTCCCCGCTGAGCAGGGAGCCCGATGCGGGGCTCGATCCCAGGACCCTGGGATCATGACTTGAGCTGAAGGCAGACGCTTAACTGACTCAGCCACCCAGGCGCCCTAGTACCACATCTTTTTTTTTTATCCATTCATCTCTTCCGGGCTTTTGGGTTGTTTTCATATCTTGCCTATTGAGAATAATGCTGTGATCCTTACCTTTTTGAATATAATCTTAAAGGCACGGATTTTTGCCTGCTTTGCAGGTAAAGCTGTCTTGTCAAAACCCTGTTTTCATTTCCTTTGGGTATACACCCAGAAGTGGAATTGTTTTATTGGTATGGTAGATCTAGTTTTAACTTTTTGAGGAACCTCCATATTGTTTTTCTATAGCGGTTGGACCAGTTTACATTCCCATCAAAAATGTATAAGGAAAAAAGTCTATAAGTGTTCCCTTTTCACCACACCCTTGCCAGCACCTGTTGTCTTTTCTCTTTTTGATGTCATCCATTCTGACAGGTGTGAGGTGATACTTCCTTGTGGTTTTGATTTGCATTTCCTTGATGATTAGTGATGTTGAGCGTCATTTTGTGTGTCTGTTGGCCATTTTGATGGTCCTTCTAAGAGTGAGTTTAAGGTGGGTTATTGTGTGATAAATGTTCTGAGGCTTGTGTGCCTGAGAAATATCTTATTACATGCTTACATTGAAATGATAAATAGGCTAGATATACATTTCTACATCTAATATTCTTCTCTTTCAATATTTTAAAAATATTCTATTCTCCTGAATTCAGTGTTGCTGGTGAGAAATCTCGTCAATCTGATTTTCATTATATTTGTATTTGATCTTTCTTCTTAGAAGTTTTTAGAATTTTCTCTTTGCTGTTGATGATTCTACATTTTATTTTAATGTGTACGGTGAGGTTTCCTTTCTATTTCCTGTTTTGTACTGTTAACTCTTCACATACATGCTTTAATCTTTATTTCTGAGAAGCTTATCTTCATAATTTCTTCATATTTTCTGTGGCAAAGAATACTAGTATTCATACTATTGATATTTCTTTTCTTTCCCCCGGCACACTGCTAAACTACAATTTCCAGACCTCTAATGGTTTGGTGAGTTCTGGCCAGTGGAATACAGGCAGAAGTGATATGTGCCCCCTCTAGGCCTGGCCTCTAAAATATCTCACAGAGGTCTCCTTGTGTTCTCTCTTCACTCACTTTTTGGCTGGAAAGGATCCAGTGGCAGACTTTGAAGATCTGGAAAGTAAAAGAACCACTGTATGATGGGAGCCTGAGTCGCTGAATGACTCTGACCTATAGTTTTTTGACCTTTACTATGTTAGGCCACTGAGGATTGGGGTAGTTTGTTATGAGAGGATGGCATTACTTTCCGTACTTAATACAATCCCCATCTCTTTTCTCTTTTTTTCTTCTCTTATTTTGGTACACCTATCAGCAATTCTCTATCCTTCATATCTCTTTACTCTCCTATGTGTTTTCTACTTCTTTATACTTTCCTGCTGTTTTCTGGGAAAATTTGTCAGGTATGATTTCCCACATTATCAAATTATTTTTCAGCTCTATTCATCATTCTATTTTTCCACCTGTTGTGCTTGTGATTAAAAATATATATTATCCTAATACTTCTACTCGGATCTTTTGAGAATATTTTTGTTTTCTGTTTTAATTTGCTAGTACCATTCATTATCTCAGAATGTTTGAATGTGTGTATCTGTGTGTGTAAGTGTGTGTGTGTGTGTGTGTGTGTGTGTGTGTGTGTGTGTGTGTGTGAAGATACACACACACGTAAATAAAATTATTGGTCTTTCTGTTATAATAATTCTATTTCAGTTAGTATATGTTGTTCACCTCCTATCTGGTGAGTTTAAAAAGAAAGGTGAGGATATGCCCCAGGAGAATTCAAGGCACTCTAAAATTGTTGTTCTTCTTTGCTGCTACTCCATCAGGAAGTTTTTCTGTTCACAAAAGCAGTGTTGGAAATGGGCAGTTTCCACCCGTCCTGGGAGCTTAGAGGGGTGTGCAGGGTGTCATAGTTGGGGGAGAAGAGTCAATGGCAGCAGGCAGTTGGTAACCCCTACCTGTTTTGTTTTTAGCACTACTCTGATAGCTGCAGCCTAGACTCTTGCTCCTGATCTTGATGGGAAATAGGCAGCTGAAGGTAACTGTGGAGAAAATGCAAGAAGAGAACCTAGGAACCTGCTTCCATCCTATCCTCTCACTGCCACCCTGCCCCCCCACTGCCCTCTGCCCTGGACTGCAGTTAATCCCTGCCACACACACAATGACACCATCTTAAGTCAGCCTTCCATTTTACTAGGACTATCTCACATGTTTCTTTTTTTTAATTGTTGTTAGTTCCTCTGGTTTATGTTTCTTGCTAACTTGTATAATTTCTCCAGGTTCATTTGAAGAAGGACCCAGCAGTCCACGTTATTCACCATCTTAACAGGAAATGGAAATGAATACCTGTGTGTTGAATGATGCCAATTTTATAAAAATATTTGTCTATTTTCTGTATTCAAACACAGTTATGTGGGATAATAGTTTTCATAAAGAAGACTATGTTTTCTGGGTATTGTATCTGGGGTAATATTCTACTTTCCCTTTTGTAATTTTCTCTATTCAGATTGCTTATGATGTGTGTTTATCTTATTTATAAAGCAAATTATCCTTAAAAAAAAGCATTAGTGATGAATAAGTTGTGTTGTATACCGTCATTTGAAGTTCTCTCATTAGGGTCATCTCATTTAAGAAATTATCCTAGGTTTGTGTTGAGCAATATGCATTTGAGTTTCTAAAAAAAATATTAGTTGGCAGCTATTTCTGAAATTTCTTCCACTTTCACAAATTTTATCAGCTATTTTTCATTTTTCACTTTTCAAAGTCCAATTCATCATATTTTGAACACTTTTAATGTCCCATGCACTGTGCTAGAAATTATTAGCAAAAAAGTGAAGAATATGATATCATTTCTTGAAGTCATGGCCAAATGGGAAAGATACTTACATAGACTACTAATTATAATCTTAATAAGAATAAATGGAAGATATTCTAAGGCAGTGTTTTAAATGGTGTTCTGTATTAGCCAAAGAAAAAAAACTCTAATTGTGATTGTAAGTTATTAGTTCATACATGGCAGAAGTTGTAAGATTTCAGCTGAATATTTTTAAAAAGTATGAAACAGGGAGTAATATCTTGGTAAGGAATATGATTTTTATTCATAGTGAGGATAGCAACCAAGATATGCGTATTATTGACTTTAAAGGGCTCTAGAAATAGTTTATTAAGTGCCTACTGTATACCAGGTACAAGTCTAGGCTCAGGATATACAGTGGTGAACAAAACAGAGATAAGTTCCTACCCTCATATGGTTTATATGTTAGTGGTAGAGATAAGATAAATTAATAAAATCGTGTATTAGATAATGGTAAGTGGTCAGAAGGAAAGTTAGAGAAAGTGATTGGCAAGTGATTTGTGGTTTTTTTCTGAAAATGAAGTGTGGTAAGCTGAACAATTGTCCCTGGAAGATGTTTACATCTTAATCCCCAGAAATTGTGCATGTTAGTACATGGAAAAATGTACTTTGCAGATGTGATTAAGTTAGGGATCTTGAGATGGGGAGATTATCCTGAATTATCAGGGTTTGAGCCAGGAAACACTCTCAGCAACTAGAGAACTCCCACAGTTCCTTGTCATGTGGCCCCCATAGGCATTTCACATCAGGGCTATTTACTTTCTTTCAAGATAAGAGGGGTACTTCTTTCTGACTTCTAACCCTCCTCTAATAGTCTCTGATGGAGTCTTATAGAAGGTAATTCAGTCAGAGGACGGACTATCCCCATGCTCAAAAAGAGGGGATTATACAAGACATGGTATCTTGGGGGCCATCTTAGATTTTGCCTATCACACTGTGTTAAAATTGGTATGTCAAGGAACAAGGATGATATCAGGACAATCAGAGGGCTATTGGGATTATCCAGGCCAGAGTTGATGGTGGTACAGTGGAGGTGGTAAGAAGTGGTAAGATTCTGGATATGTTTTGAGGTTTGTTCTTTTTTGAAGGTAGAGCAGAAAGCATCTTCTAACAGATCACATATGAGAAAGAGAAAGATGGTGGGGGTCAAGGATGACTCCAAAGCTTTGGGCCTGAGCAACTGAAGAATGCCATTTATTGAGATGGAGAATATTTCAGGAGGAGCAGGTTGGGGCAAGGCAGTGACATCAGGAGTTTAGTTTGGGACATAACAAATTCAAAATGCCTACTAGACATCCAGGTGGAGATAGTGAGTAGGTAGTTAAATGCATCTGGATTTCAGGGGGAGGGGCAGATTAGATGTAGGAGTTTGGGCATCATCAGCATGTAGATGATATTTGAAGTGACTGTGAGTGAATGAATCAACAGAGGGAGTGAGATAGGGAAGACTGAATTCTGAGACACCTCAACTTCATTCTGGGTTGGGGAAATGTGGAGGAACCAGCAAATGATCTTGAGAAGGAACAAATTGAAATGGGAGAAAAAACCCAGAGAGTATAGTATTCTCAAAGGCAAGTAAAGAAAGTACATCAAGAAGCAGGAAGGGGGTGGGATATCTGTGGCAACTGCTACTGATGGATCCATTGCCCATAGCAACGTGGAGTTCACTGGAGACTACAGTAAGAAGTTTTGGGAAGCCTGGTGGGGGTGAAAGCTACACATTTGAGAATGTTGACTGGCCAATATCCTCCAGGAATCTTGACCTTACTACTTAAATTTAGATGTCCTATGCCCCCACAGCTCCTAGTTCTTACCATTTTCATTACAAAGCATTTATATTAAACTGACCACGTTGCAGCTGTGTACCTGTCTTTCTCTCTTGGTAGTGAGCTCTTTGAAGCTAGACCATTTCTTTTAGCCCAGCATCTTTAACTCCCTGTTAGGCTCACAGTAAACAGGAATTGAAACAAGCAGTAAGTGAATGAAAGGCACTGATCTTTCCTATTTTTCATATTCCTTGGCAAAAAATCTCTTTGCAATTCAAGACAATTGTACCCTTTGAAAAGTGTTAGGTTGATCATTCAGCACTCTGAAGCAGCACTGAGAATTATAAATGAAATAGAGCACTGCCTTAAAAAAATAAAAGTAGAGCCACATATTAAAGATGATTGATTGATCTTGTGGCTTGAGGAATGTCCATAGAGTAAATGTTTTTGGGTGGGCTTCTTCTGTCATATTGGTCTATGCTATTGTGATAAAATGTAAGGAGACATGGCAGATATAGCTAACTGGTGATTCTGAATGGAATCATTCTGCAAGAAACACCAGAATATATCTGATCAAATAAAATAAAGTTTTAAGTTCATTTTCCAAAGTTCCTTTTCATGATAAAAAGTTGAATGTGAAAACAAGAACAAGATCTTGTTTGCAGAGAAAACTATTGGGAAACTTTGACTCACTTGCAAGTTTCCTAGTGTATCTGTGCTGTTATGATCAGTTCTTATTTTTGTTCAATATGTTAGGTTTGTTTCTGCTATTTCAGAATAAGAATATTAAAATCCTTAGACCTACAGCATAACACCAAAAACATCCATGTATAATTCAGGATTACAAAGGACAAGAATAACAATTTTTTCATAATTCCTGCATAGTAGGTAACACGTTATGTATCTCATTAATGCGTATTTAGTCCATGGCCTTCAAGAGATTGTTTGTATGCTTGAATTACTATAATTAATAATAACAACAATAATAGGAACAGAAGTTAACATTCCCTGAACACCATCAATATGCCAGACATAACATTACAACGATTAACCAAATTGTATAGATGAAGAAAGTTGAGTAACTCATCAAAGGTCACACAGCTCATTAGTAGTGGTTGGGATTTAAACCCAGGCATCTCAGGCTCTAGAACAGACTTCCTCAATTTAGGCAATATTGACATTTTAGGCCAGAAAATTAATTATTGTGGAGCTTATTCTGTGTATCCTAGGATGTTGAGCAGCCTCCCTGGCCTCCATGCACTACATGCCAGTAGCCTATCCCAATTGTGACAACTACAAATGCCTCCAGACATTTTCAAATATTTCCTGGTGAGGAAAATCGCCTCCAGTGGAGACCACTGCTCTAGAGTAAGTGCCTTGGCCACAGTGCTCCATGGTCTTCAGAGCAAACTCTTTAAATACCAGAGAATAGAAACGGGATCCAGATGTGAACTTGCATCTTAATTCTCCTCAGTGACCCAGTCCATTTTTAGCACTGTGGCTCTTAGAGGTGAACTCAGTCTTTCACTGAACAGTCTTCAATTGTCTGGCATTGGAATAAGAACTAAGATTCTAATTAATGTGTTGTTCCTGAAGGAAGTATAGCCCCAGCCCAATGGTGAAATATCCTGAACAGTCTTATAGTTTCAGAGCGATGTGTCATTTGATCCCAAGAAGGCATTTCTCTATTTCCTTTTCTCTGGTCTGGAGTATTGTAGTGAAAGATCAGGAAAGCCGATGGATGACAGGGCATTTAGGTAGTTGGGTAAACAAATCCCAGTCAGGCCTATAATAGAATATGTATTATTTCCCTAGTTTGAAAGTATGCAAACCTATAAATTCTTTTGTGCTGCTGGCAAGCCCAGAAGTCCAGAATATGTGAAGGAGATCCTGTGTTCTCTGCATCACCCAATTTGTATATAGCTAGCCAAGGCAGGAATATGCCATAAACTTTTTGGAGTTGAAGCAGGAAGATAGTAACATAATCAGTATCACAACCAGAGCTTTATTAATAAGTAGGAATAATAACAGTAACAATAATAGTTGATAGTGAATGCTAACTGTGGACCACTCCGCTAAGCATTCCTTTAAACCCACTGAGCCATCCTATCTGCTGGATAGTCATATTTTACAGATGAGGAAACTTAAAAAAAATAAAAAGACAAAGTAATGTCCTAATAGCATACAAGCAGTAATTGGCAGAATGGAAATTTGAATGGAGGCTGTTTGACTCCAGTTCTTACAACAAGGCTATACTGCTTTTAAAATATTACTTTTAATATGCTGGATACTTTTATATACATATGGGTACATGAATAACAGACACACTCTATCCAGAATGGGGGGAGGGAAGAGGAGGTTGGATATGCTAAAGGATAGCCATTCTAAGAAAAAATCTGCAGTTTGTCACATTAGGTATATGCACCCCTTTATACCAGTAATCTCACATGTGTGTGTGTGTATCCAAACAAATTCTTACGTAGGTCTGTAAGGAAATATATATATTGCAGTGTTATTTTGGGAGGTGGGGGCTTGGAGGCAATCTTAATACTTATTGCTGGAAAAGTGGATAGGTAAAATGTGGTACGTACACCCCTGTAGTACTATGCAATAATTACAAGTATTCAACTAGATGTGAATATAATACATGGGTGGTTCAGAAAACATAGCACCGAGTAAAGGAAGCAACAGAATGAAGTATAGTGAAATAACGTTCATAAATTCAAAATGTATGTACACATTTTGCAAAATCATACAAAGTGTGTGTATTAAACAGATTAGAATGGGGACGCCTGGATGGCTCAGTTGTTAAGCGTCTGCCTTTAGCTCAGGTCATGATCTCAAGGTCCTGGGATCAAGCCCCGCATCAGGCTCCCTGCTCAGTGGGGAGTCTGCTTCTCCTTCTCACTCTCCCTCTGTGCACTCTCTCTAATAAATAAAATATTTTAAAAAATAAACAGATTAGAATGGTTCCATATGGAGGGAAGGGAATAGGGAACAAATGCAAATAAGATGGAAAAGTAAATAGAAGGGCCTTGCTGTGTACAATATGATACTACAAATACCTCAACTCACTACACTTAACTCCAAAAACCAAAGCAAAACAAAAGTATTATCTAATACTGGGTTCCAAACTAATTTAATATAAAAATATGAAACATTAAAAAAATTATTTCCACAATAAAAATATAATGGCTTATCTTTTCTTGACCATAACATCATTCTGGTGTTGGTTTTACAAATGTGGGGAAATGTATGGGCCCACAGAAGAGTGATTCACTACCTGGCTTAATGTCCCTTAAGTGCTTATCTTGTTCCACTCCTGGCACTCCAAATGTGCCTACCCTACCTATACTGCAAAGAGTTTTGGATGAGGAAGAACCTTCCATCTGATGAATTTACTTGGGAACTCCTTTCTACTTCTCAGCTGTCCATTCCCTGGATCTTTGACCTGATTTTTACAATGTTAATCATTAAATTCTGTACTAATCATTAATGCTGTCCACCAAATATTTCTGCTGCTTGTCCATTCTGGGTACACAGAACCATTTTATGGCTTCCTTTGGGTTTGATGGGACTGACTTGAACTGGCCAATGTGTCTGACCCTTCCTTGGAAGTGCAAGACCCTCCAAAGCTGCTTTTTCCATCTGACACAATAACAGCAAGCTTTAAGATGACAGATGCTCCTTTTGCCTAAATATCTGAGCACCTAAAATGTACACAGAGCCCAGCTAGTTTATAATGGACACATTATATGCATTTAAAATAAATATTTCTTAAGTCACCGAGATTTGGTGTGTTTTGCTGAAGTATACCCTAATATATCCTGACTATAAAATTTCCAACAGTTAAATTATTGGTGAAAATAATCACTATGATCCTAAGATTGTTTCTAATGGAATATCAGTTGGTATGGCTAATGAGTTTATATTTGCTGAAAACATCAGTATAGGCCACCCGATTGAGTCAACATATTGATCATCTTATATGGTGTAATATAAAAACATGAACTCAAGTCCAGATGAATATTTTATGTATTGCTTACTTATTGAAGAAACTTATTCTTGTCATATACAAAAGACAGATTGATAGAAAAATGATTGGTTCTTCTTAAAGCATCATCAGTCATTTCTGAGATTTTTGAACAGACTTGCTGATTTATTTGTGGATGATTTCTTTTTAATGTTTTCTCCCTTAAGAAAAAAAATATTAAGCCAACCATCCTGTCCATTTCCTCAGTAAATTTGTCAGAACATGGCACCTGGTTCAACTAATCCACTCTTGCCTTTTTTTCCACTATGACTTTTCTATGTAGAAAATTTTCACTGTCATTATGAGATTCTTTTGTTCTCAGTTGAATGAAAAATAATTTGCAATTAATTTGACAGTTACAAATGAACATGTTCTCTTCTGTTTTGTCTAAGAGGTCTGCATAAACACTGCTTTTGAGCATTATCTTCAGTGAGGGAAAATGGAGCATAGCCTATTAAATTAATGTGCCAAGAGGGATTGAAAACCTGCCATTACCTAGTTGGCATTTTGAAGACACCAGGTATATAGGTGTGCAAGATGTCTTTGTTTATTCTATAACAAGCGTCAAGTAGAGTCAATTGGATACTTTTAAAATGTATCCTGTTATGCTGATATGTATGTATGATTCTGTGAGGGGTAGTAAGTGTGGCTCAGTGTGCTCCAGAGAATCTTGTTACTCCATCAAAAGGCAGAAACTGTATCCCTTCCCCTTGAAACTGGGTGGGCTTTTGTGACTGCTGTGTCTAATCAGGTATGGCAGAAGTGATTCTATGTGACTTCTGAGACTATCCTAAAAGATGATACAACTTCCACCTGGTGCTCCCTCACTTCATATTCTCTCTCTCCTTCACTCTCATTCTCACCTCTCTCTGCTGACCTTTGGAACCCAGCTGCCAGACTGTGAGGAATTCTAGGCCATATGGAGAAACCACCTGTGGGTGGTTTCCAGCTAACAGACTCCTCTGTGGTCCCAGCCAACATCCCGTACTAACTGCCAGACATGTGAATGAAGGAGCCCGCAAGGTGAATCCAATCCCACTTGTCATCTGATGGCAAGTGTGTGAGATCACAGGTGAGAACCATCTAGCTGAGCACAGTAAATCCCCAGCATTGTGAGAAATAATAAATGATGGTTGCAGGTTTTTTACCACTAAGTTTGAAGTGGTTTGTTTTGAAGCACTAGATAACTAGAGCAGACAACCTGGCAAAGTGATTTGCTTATGGTCACACGGAGGTTGGGTTGTCAAACCCCAAAGTTTGCTTGTCATCTTATAAATGTACACCTTCAAAGTTTTGCACCTGTAACCTCTTCTTTGGAGAAGAGAAACCATGTATGTATGTTTGGGTGGATGCTCATAGGAAAATACTCATGGACCTTCATTAACATTATTCACTGATAATAAATAGCAAGGTTTTAGAAAAACACTGTTAAGCTCTGCTGTAGTCTATTCTATAGTATTTCAGCCTCCTTTTTTGTTGGTGGTGGGTAGGAAGGAGCTGGGGATAGGGCTTGCATTTAAAGTGTGCTTTCTATTTTGTGACAGTTCCAAAGAATCCCATAAAACAGCAAGTTCAGAGCAAAAAAAAGCCCAGATTGTGTGTCAGACCTATGTATGGATCTAATACTTGCTAGCTATGTAACCTTGAACAAAGACCAAATGAACCAATGCTCACTTTTACAGATAATTGAAAAGCCAAAGAGGTGAACTTTTCCAAGGTCTTTTACTAGTTCTAAATTCAAATCAGGTGTTCTCTCAACTGTATTATGCTCTTATTTGTACAGATTTTTTTTCAATAAGGAGAGGAAAAGGAAATTTAAAAAGCATTTATCAATTGCTTACAATGGAGTAAACAGAAGCACCATGTACATATTATCCAATATAATCTTTACGAGGCTCCGTTAGAGTTGGTGCTGGTGTTACTAAACCACAGAACAATTGAGTTAGCTGAGGTTCCTGAAGCTAGCTCGAAGTCACGGCTAACACATACAAGAGGCAACATTTAGATTTATACTTGAGTCATTATGATTCTATTTACTTTGCCACCAAATCTTTGTGCCATATTCTTGATTAAATTTATTTTCCTTAATGTTCATTTTAAAAATTGGCATCTCTTTTCATTTTTTCATTGTTTTTCAAAGTTTTCTCCTCTCTACAACTTAAATTAACATTGGCATTCTTTTCTTTGTATAGTTCTGTTCCTTAATTAAAAATACATCATAGGTGTCATGTCTTTCTAAAAATCATGAAAAGTTACTTCATTTGAAGTTTCTGAAAAGACAAAATCTTAACTGAAAGATCATTTTCATCTATATTGCTGCTCTGTATTCTTTACCCCCGGCCTTTCTATTTGACTTAGCAGAAAGAATCTAGCTCTGAGCAATGAAAGGGCAAAGTTCCCCTCTGAGGACCACTCTCCAATGCCTTCATACCTTAGTACCCAATGCCAGGGTCATTCTGGCCGACTTCAAACACAAATTAACCCAATAGTGATTTGGGGGGACTGGGCTATGAATTAAACTGACTCCTCCTGTAAAAGGTTGACTGTTGACTATACATCATGGACATCCAGGAATATGATTTGCATTCCATCTATTGCCTTACTTTATGGGAGAAGATATCAAAGACCACCACAAGCGTAACTGCTGCACTTAACAAATTGTAATCATGAAAGTACTCCATGAAATTTGGTGAAAGACATAATGAAGGAATAATGGCTTCCAACTCCATGTAAGGGACTTAAAACAGCTCTTGGGTAGTTTAAGCATAAAATGAAATATAACAAGAAAAATTTCACATTGCAGGGTCAATTTATTGGAAAGAACACATGCTTTGAAGACAGATCTGGTTTTGGTGGGCAGGTAGTTGGATCTTTTTGAAAGTTAGCTTGCTTAACACATGGAATAGCAATATCTACCTTACATGGATTTGATTAGAATTGATACTGCTTTTAAAAGATTTGACATGCACTTATCAATGTATGGTAGACACTTAGTAATTTCTAGAAAAGAATAATACAAAGATGGGTTAGATTTGAAAATTCCATGAACTGAAATGTTCTTGGTGGTGAAGTGGATCAAGTAAATGCTTGAAATGGCAATGTGTAATACAGGAGGGAGTGGAGGGGCCTGAAGACACCTGGGAAAAGATTTTCCAATTGAGGGTTTTCCAATACATTTTTAAAGAGAAATGCTATACTCACTACACAAAGCATGTGTACTTTGTTTTCATTCCACCAGTTTAATACCTATGACATACAGAAATATTAGACAAAATAACCTACTTCCTATATCTAAATAGTCTTTTTAATAGGACATGTATTGATTTTCTGTCTAACTAAATATCAAGTAAATTAGTGTCCAGCAACATGTCAAACTCTTGTAGAAACACATAGATATGAGATTAAGTATATCAAAATAAAAATTTTATATAGATAAGTTTTTTTAAAAAAGTCTCTAGGTACTAGAAATTAAGAGGGAGTTTTAAAGTTTGGCATTGAATAAGCTGATATTGCAGTGGCCCATAAAGTTTTAATGTCTCACGTATGCTTTAGTAGGAAGGTAGTTTCTAACAAATGGGGACAAGACATGTGACTCAGAATCTACAGGGGGGAGAGAAACTACAATTCTTACATTAAGTAGAATGCCTTCAAGAGCTGTTTCATCTGGCAAGAGAGGCTACAACACCTTTAATAATGCCCTGAGATTACTGTGAGGAAGTTTGCCATGTGAATCTGACCAAGGCCTTTGGTATGGTTCAGCCACCAATCTATTTTTTTTAATTGAAGTATAATTAACATACAATGCTATATTAGTTTCAGGTGTCTAATGTAATGATTCAGCAATTCTATACATTATTCAGTGCTCATCATGTTAAATGTACTCTTAATTCTCTTTATTTCACCCATCCCCCTACCCATCTCCCCTCTGGTAACCACAAGTTTGCTCTCTGTAAGAGAGTCTTTTTTTTTTTTTTTTAATGATTTTATTTTTGAGAGAGACCATGCGAGAGAGAGCACAAGCCGGGGGGAGGGGCAGAGGGAGAAGCAGACTCCCCACTGAGCAGGAAGCCTGACATGGGGCTCAATCTCAGGACCCCAGGATTATGACCTGAGCTGAAGCAGATGCTTAAGTGACTGAGCCACCCAGGTGCCCATTAAAAGTCTTTTTTGGTTTGTCTCTTTTTTGTTCATTGTTTTGTTTCTTAAATTCCACATATGAGTTAAATCATACGGTATTTGTCTTTCTCTGACTTATTTCACTTTGCATTATATCCTCTAGGCCATCCATGTTGTTGCATATAGCAAAACTGCATTCTTTTTTATGACTAATATTCTATTATATATATAATTATATGTATATTATATATATATCACATCTTTTTTATCCATTCATCTATGGATGGCACTTGGGTTGCTTCCATATCTTGGCTATTGTAAATAATGCTGCAATAAACATAGGGGTGCATGTATTTTTTCAAATTCATGTTTTTGTTTTGTATAAATACCTAGTCGTGGAATTACTGGATATTATGGTATTTCTGTTTTTAACTTTCTGAGGAACCTCCATACTGTTTTCCATAGTGGCTGTACCAGATTGCATTCCCACCAACAGTACATGAGGGTTCCTTTTTTTTCTACATCCTTACCAACACTTGTTATTTCTTGTCTTCTTGATATTAGCCATTTTGACTGGTGTAAAGTGATATCTCATTGTGGTTTTGATTTGCATTTCCCTGAAGATGAGTGATGTTGAACATCTTTTCATGTGTCTTTTGGCCTTTTCATATGTCTTTGGAAAAATAGCTATTCAGGTCCTCCTCTGCATGTTTTTTAATGAGAATTTTTTTTTTTTTTTGGTGTTGTATAATTTTTTTTTTTTTTTTTTTTTTTTTTTTAGAGAGAGCATATGAGCTGGGGGAGAGGGCAGAGGCAGAGGGAGAGGGAGAGAGAAAGAACCTTAAGCAGGCTCTGCACCCAGTGTGAGGCCTGTCGTGGGGTTTGATCTTACAAGCCTGAGATCATGACCTGAGCCAAAATCAAGAGTTGGCGGCTTAACTGACTGAGACACCCAGGCATCCCAGGGTTGTATAAATTCTTTTTCTTTCTTTTGGATATTATCTCTTTATCATATATATCATTTGCAAATATATTCTCCCATTCAGTATGTTGCCTTTTTGTTTTGTTGATGGTTTCCTTTGCTCTGCAGAGACTTTTTATTTTGGTGTCGTCCCAATAGTTTATTTTTGCTTTGGTTTCCCTTGCCTGAGGAGACATATCTAGAAAAATGTTTCTAAGGTTGATGTCAAAGAAATTACTGCCTATATTTTCTTCTGGGAGTTTAATGGTTTCCTGTCTCACATTTAGGTCTTTAATTCATTTTGAGTTTATTTTTCTGTATGGTGTAAGAAAGTGGTTCAGTTTCATTCTTTTGCACATAGCTGTCCAGTATTCCCAACACCTTTTGTTGAAGAGACTGTATTTTCCCTATCATATATTCTTGCCTTCTTTGTCTTAGATTAACTGACTATATAAAACAAAAGCTTTTATTTTAATTTGTCACACTAACAAATTAAAAGGTTAAGAGAGAAAAAAGACATGAGCTCAGTATATATAGAAAATATATCTGATCAAGCATAATGCCCATTCATGATTTTATTTATTTTTTTAAAGTTTTTATTTTTTAAAAGATTTTATTTATTTGACAGAGAAAGAGAGAGAGAGAGAGAGGAAGAGAGGGAATGCAAGCAGGGGGAGTGTGAGAGGGAGAAGCAGGCTTCCCACTGAGCAGGGAGCCTGACGTGGGGCTCGATCCCAGGACCCTGGGATCATGACCTGAGCTGAAGGCAGATGCTTAAGGACTGAGCCACCCAGATGCCCTTGCCCATTCATGATTTTGAAAAAAACTCTTAGTATACTACAAATAGATTCTCTTAGGCTAGTATAAAAGGAATCTACCAAAAATTCTATTCAATACTGTAATAGAATGCTCAACCATTGCAATAAGAGAAGAAAAAGTTTTTTTAAAATGTAAGACAAAAGAAAGAATAAAAAAGAAGAAATAAAATTGTCTTTATTTACACATGATAGTTATCTACACAGAAATTTCAGTGATCTCTACCAACTAATAGAACTGAGAAAGTAACAATGTTTTGGAGTAAACAATTGCTGTGAAGTAATTTATAACCTTCCTGTATAATAAAGTAGTAATATCCAACTTGAAATTGTTAAAATAAACAGAAGAACCTTACTAGCAATAACAAAAAACTATAAGCACTTAGTAAAAAAATTTAGCAAAGTTGTAGAAGATTTTGTGGAGAAAATGTAAACATTATTAAAGGTGATTTATTAGGGTTCTCCAGAAAAATAGAAATTCTGGTATACATAATAGAAAGATTTATTATATGCGTTTAGCTCACATGATTATGGAGGCTAATCCCCACTATCTACAGTCTACAAGTTGAGGTGCAGGAAAGCTGGTGGTATAGTTCCAGTCCAAAGCTAAAAGCCTGGGAACCAGGGTATGCAATAGTGTAAATCCTAGTATGAGTCCAAAAGCTTGAGAACCAGGAGAACTGATGACTGAGGGCAGGAGAAGATGGAGGTTCCAGCTCAAGCAGAGAGCAAATTTGCCTTTCTTTCATCTTTTTGTCCTATTCACGATCTCAAGGTATTGGATGATGCTTGTCCACATCAGTGAGGTTATTCTTCTTTACTCAGCCTACTAACTCAAATGCTAATCTTTTTCAGAAACATCCTCACAGACACACTTAAGAATGTTTTACCAGCTATCAAGGCATCACTTAGCCCAGTCAAGTTGACAGAAGAAATTATCACAGGCCATAAGACTTTATTGTATCAGGGATTGTGTTCAGGTGCTCATAACATGAAACATTAAGAGTGGACTAATTAAATCATGTTTTACTTCTCTCATGTAAAAAGAACCATGGAGGAGGTTGATTAGGGTTGGTACAGTGACTACATAATGCTCTCAGGGACCCAGGCTTTCTTGAATTTTTCACTCTATGATCCGTAGCATATGACTTTTATCATCTCCATAATCAAAGGAGGGCTCATCAGTGTCCAGCATAGCATTAAGCATTACAAGCTTGAAGAAGAGGAAGGATGAAGGGCAAAAAAAGTTAGTACTGGTAGAGTCTACCTCTGTAAAGTGTTTTCCTGGAAGTCCTGCCCAGCAACTTGCACTTATTTTATTGGCCAGAAATATGTCACATGGCCCTCCCTACCTGTAAAGAGGCTGTGAAATGTAATTTTCCTCATTAGGATATTGCTACTCTGAACAAAATTGGAGTTTTGTTACTTAGGAAGAAGGCAGTTTGAATATTATACAGGGAACCAGCAATCCATTGCCATACTCCATAACTGGCAAGCTATTACTAGAGTTATATCCCTAGTTCCCTGGTGGGTTTCCGTCAGTTGTTGGGTTAATTCTATTGCACTGCTCTGTCTATCCCTGCATCGATAATACATGGTCTTAATTACTACCATTTTGTAATAATCTGTGGTATGTAGTAGGACTCCATAGTCATCTTAAAAATTATCTTGGATTTTATTGGTTCCTTTTTATTTCATATGTTAACATATGTTTAACAAATTGCAATGCACTTAATATATGACAGGTTCTATTCAATGTGCTTTAAAAACAGTAACTCATTTATTCCTTACAACAAATAACACTGAGGTACTACTATTAGCACCTGCATTTTATGGATGAAGAGACTAAAGCACAGAGAGGTTAATTAATTTCCCAAGGTCACACAGCTTATAAGTGGCAGAGCCTGGATGTGAAGCCAATTAGTCTGGCTCCAAAGTTTGTAATCTTAATCACTATGCTAGGCATATGACAGAGGTGGCAGTAAAACTCATAGGGAAAAGAATAAGATTGTCAGTAAATGATGCTGGGACAATTGGTTTCCCATATGGGAAAAATTCTTATCCCTACTTCACAGTATATTCAAAGATAAATCATACTCAAAGATAAATTTCAGGTGTACTAAAGATAGAAAAAATTTTAAAAAGAAGTGAACTTTAGAGTCATTACATAAAAATATAAGAGAATATCTCTTTTATCTACAAATATGAAAGAATTTCTTAAGCAGAATAAACACAGACTGCCAAGGAAAAGATTGGTAATTTATTTATTTATTTATTTATTTTTTAGATTTTATTTATTTGAGAGAGAGAGAATGAGAGATAGCACGAGAGGGAAGAGGGTCAGAGGGAGAAGCAGACTCCCAGCTGAGCAGGGAGCCCGATGTGGGACTCCATCCCGGGACTCCAGGATCATGACCTGAGCCGAAGGCAGTCGCTTAACCAACTGAGCCACCCAGGCGCCCCAAGATTGGTAATTTAACCACATAAAAATTTGAAACCTTTAACCAATTAAATAAAAACACTATGAGGAAATAAAAAGTTAAACCACAAACTTGGAAAAGAAATGTACAAAGCACAGTACCAATAAAAATTAGTAACCACAATGTATAAAGAATTCCTACAAATAAATGAGAAAAAGTCAACCCAAAATAAGATGGGAGAAGAAAAGATATAACTAGGCACTAGATAAAAGAACAGTGGTGGAGTCCGTATTTGTCAGTATTTATGAAGAGATGCTAAGCAAATTAAATCAATGCAATATCATTTCATATTCATTAGATTGGTAAAATTAGAAGATCTGATACTTCCAATGGTTTGAGAAATTGTGGAGAAATGAGCTGTCTCATTCACTGCTGGTAAGATAAGTTGGTATGTAACTACCTTGGAGGGCAACATGCCAGTTTCATGTAAAGTTAAAGATGTGCATATCATATGCCTTAGCAATTCTACTAGGTATAGAGAATATCTATTACATGTAAAAATTTATTGAGGGATGATTATGTGCCAAGTACTATTCTGAGTACTTAATGAATTGTCTCACTGAAACTTCACTACAAGTGCATGAGATAAGCACTGTTATTGTTCCCATTTTATAGACAGTGAACCAAGGCAGAAAGAGATTTAATAACTTGCCCAGGTATACATAGCTAATAAGCAAAAGACTTGGGATTGAAACAGTCAGTCTGGCTCCAGAGTCTGCATTCTTAGCTAGCACTATCATATCTTTCATACACAAAAGTTTGATTCAATTTTGTTGGTAAAATAACAAAATAATTATTATTCATAAAATCATCTAAGTTCTTTAGTATAAAATGGCTGAATAAGTTGTTAGTCATCATATAATAGAATACCACATGCCATTTAAAATAAAGGATTAAGTAGATCTACATGTATTAATACAGATCTTAAAACATAAAATTATGTGATAAAGCAAAAATGCAGAAGGATTCATACATTGTGTAATTTACAAAATAAAATACTTGTAGTTATGAACACAAACATATTTAATAAATATGAATTTGTGGACAGAAGTGGTATATACTCGCTTTAAAATAGTGGTCATTTCTGGAAGAGTTTAGGGAGTGAAATTATAGGATTAGGGAGGAATATAAAGGGGACTTCAACTAGATTTTTAACATTTTCTGTAAAAATTGGAAGCAAATTCTTAAAAGTCAACAAAAAGACTAACAACCTAATTTAAAAAAAGGGACAAAGGTCTTGAATAGACATTTCTCCAAAGAAGATCTACACATGGACACCAAGCACAGAAAAGATGTTCAACATCATAAGTCATTAGGGAAATGCAAATCAAAGCCACAATGCAAATCAAAACCTCTTTATACCAACTAGGGTGACTATCCTAGGATGTTGGTAAGGATGTAGGGAAATCGGAACCCTTGTACATTGCTGGTGAGAAGGTAGAATAGCGTGGCCACTGTGAAAAACAATTTTGTGGTTCCTCAAAAGCTAAACATATATGATCCAAGAAGTCCACTCCTAATGGAAAACAGGGACTCAAATACATGTAGCACAATGTTCATTGCAATATTACAGCAGCCAAAAAGTGGAAATAACACAAGTGTCCATCAACAAATGAATGAAAAAATGAAATGTGGTATATACATACAATAGGATATTATTAAGTCATAAAAAGGAATTAAATTCTGATGCATGCAACAACCTGGATGAACCTTGAATACATTATGCAATGAAAGAAGCCAGAACAAAAGATCAAATATGTTGTATGATTCCCCTTACATGAGGTACCTAGAATAAGTCATACGGATAGTAAGTAGATTAGGTGATACCAGAGGCTTCAGGGTAGGAGAATAGAGAGTTATTACTTCGTGGGTAGAGAGTTTCTGGCATAAAAAAGTTTTAGAAATAGAGAGTGATGATGGTTGCACAACATTAATTACATTGGGAATGTAATTCATGCCACTGAACTGTACACTTAAAATTGGTTAAAATGGCACATTTTATGTTATATATATTTTACCACAGAATTTTAAAATCTGAGACAAATATGGCTAAATATTAACATTTTTATATTTAGATGATAGACACATGGTTCTATATTGTTTTTTTTTTAATTCTTGAAATATTTCCATGGTGGATTTATTCACAAGAAAAGCCTATACTACTATTGGATAAAGAGAAAAATAACTTGGGAAAGTTTAAGATTTTTGGATATAAGAAGTTCATTAATTCACTTGCCAATGATATCACAGTATGTTGCATTAAATATTAAAATTAATTAATTAAAGCAACCCAAATCCACTCAAATGATTTGGAAGCTAAAGTAATGGGTGCTTTTTATGTGTGAGCTAAAGTAATGGGTGCTTTTTATGTGTGCAAACGTTTTACATTCATTTGACTGTCAAGCAGACAAAGGGTCATACACCTTGACAATCTCAGCACTTTGGGGAGAAAGCTGCATTTAAATTTTAAAAGGCAAGCAAAACAGATGTACTAGGGCGCCTGGGTGGCTCAGTTGGTTAAGCGACTGCCTTCAGCTCAGGTCATGATCCTGGAGTCCCTGGATCGAGTCCCGCATCAGGCTCCCTGCTCAGCGGGGAGTCTGCTTCTCCCTCTGACCCTCCCCCCCTCATGTGCTCTCTCTCTCAAATAAATAAATAAAATCTTTAAAAAAAAAAACAGATGTACAACATTTGCACTGTTCCCATTAGAATTGCAGGCTACGAATCAGCAGAAAAGAGTGCTATCCAGGCTACTTCCAAGTCTATGTCTAATTGTGTGAAAATTTCTCCTATTTTATGTGCTATCCATATATTCTACAGTAAGGAGACCTTTTTTTTTTTGACATGAATTTTGTAAGAGGAGCTTAACTAGTGGTTCATTTTCAAGTGTTTGATATTCTTAAAACAATTGAAGCTTATGTTTCTATGGTAAGAAAAGGAGGGACTTGAAAATAGGTTTTAAGGGTGCCATGTTAGTAAGAAATTTGGATCAGGTGACAGAACTGAATTCATATTGTGTCTCTATCAGCTATTAACTAGGTGGTGTTGAGCTAGTTGCTTACTCTATCCTAGGTCTCCATCTCATATAAAAAGGAATGGGTTGATACCAGATCATCTCTGAGGATCAACCATTCTCTACTAACAAGGTCCTTTCTTATTTTATAAAGTAAGGTAAAAATGATTCCAGAGTTTTGAAGTAAAAGCCATTTTATTTTATTTTTTTTTATTTTTTTGCTTTTAATTTTTTATTTGTTTTTGTTTTTTATTTTTTATTATGTTATGTTAGTCACCATACAATACATCATTAGTTTTTGATGTGGTGATCCACGATCCATTGTTTTCATATAACACCCAGTGCTCCATGCAGTATGTGCCTTCCTTAATACCGGGCTAACACATCCCCCCAACCCCCTCCCCTCTAAAACCCTATTTGTTTCTCAGAGTCCATAGTCTCTCATGGTTCATCTCTCCCTCCAATCCCCCCCCCATCTTTCCCTTCCTTCTCCTAATGTCCTCCCTGCTATTCCTCATGTTCCACAAATAAGTGAAAACATACGATAATTGATTTTCTCTGTTTGACTTATTTCACTTAGCATCATCTCCTCCAGTTCCGTCCATGTTGATGCAGAAGTTGGGTATTCATCCTTTCTGATGGCTGAGTAATATTCCGTTGTATATATGGACCACATCTTCTTTATCCATCTCAGCTCTTTCCACAGTTTGTCTATTGTGGACATTGCTGCTATGAACACTGGGGTGCCTATGGCCCTTCTTTTCACTACATCTGTCTTTGGGGTAAATACCCAGTGGTGCAATTGCTGGGTCATAGGGTAGCTCCATTTTTAACTTTTTGAGGAACCTCCACACTGTTTTCCAAAGTGGCTGTACCAACTTGCATTTCCACCACCAGTGTAAGAGGGTTCCCCTTTCTCCACAACCTCTCCAACATTTGTTGTTTCTTGCCTTGTCAATTTTTGCCATTCTAACTGGTGTAAGGTAGTATCTCAGTGTGGTTTTGATTTGAATTTCCCTGATGGCTAATGATGATGAACATTTTTTCATGTGTCTGTTAGCCATTTTTTGTGTCTTCTTTTGAGAAATATCTATTCATGTCTTCTGCCCATTTTTTGACTTGATTATTTGTTTTTGGGTGTTGAGTTTGGGAAGTTCTTTATAGATCTTGGATATCAGCCCTGGTCTGTAGTGTCATTTGCAAATATCTTCTCCCATTCCATGGGTTGCTTCTTTGTTTTGTTGGCTGCTTCCTTTGCCATGCAGAAGCTTTTTATCTTGATGAAGTCCCACAAGTTCATTTTCGTTTTTGTTTCCCTTGACTTTGGAGATGTACCTTGAAAGAAGTTGCTGTGAACGATGTCAAAGAGGTTACTGCCTATGTTCTCCTCTATGACTTTGATGGATTCCTGTCTCACATTGAGGTCTTTCATCCATTTTGAGTTTATCTTTGTGTATGGTGTGAGAGAATGGTCGAGTTTCATTCTTCTGTATATAGCTGTCCAATTTTCCCAGCACCATTTATTGAAGAGACTGTCTACCAAACATTCAAAGAAGAAATAATACCTATTCTTCTGAAGCTGTTTCAAAAAATAGAAACAGAAGGAAAGCTTCTAGACTCATTCTATGAGGCTAGCATTACCTTGATCCCCAAACCAGGCAAAGACCCCATCAAAAAGGAGAATTTCAGACCAATATCCCTGATGAATATGGATTCCAAAATTCTCAACAAAATCCTAGCTAATAGGATCCAACAGTACATTAAAAGGATCATCCCCCAAGACCAAGTGGGATTTATCCCCAGGATGCAAGGGTGGTTCAACATTCAGAAATCAATCAGTGTGATGGAACACATTAATAAGAGGAGAGAGAAGAGCCATATGGCCCTCTCAATTGATGCAGAAAAAGCATTTGACAAAATACAGCATCTGATTAAAACTCTTCAGAGTATAGGGATAGAGGGAACATTCCTCAAGTTCCTAAAATCCATCTAGGAAAAACTGACAGCAAATATCATTCTCAATGGGGAAAAGCTGAGAGCCTTTCCCTTAAGATCAGGAACACGACAAGGGTTCCCACTCTCACCACTATTGTTCAACATAGTACTAGAAGTCCTAGCCACAGCAATCAGACAACAAAAAGAAATAAAATATATTCAAATTGGCAAAGAAGAAGTCAAACTCTCTCTCTTCACAGATGACATGATACTTTATGTGGAAAACCCAAAAGACTCCACCCCCAAATTACTAAAACTCATACAGCAATTCAGTAATGTGGCAGGATACAAAATCAATGCACAGAAATCAGTTGCTTTCTTATACACTAACAATGCAACTGTGGAAAGAGAAATTAGAGAATTGATTCCATTTTCAATAGCACCAAGAACCATAAGATACCTCGGAATAAACCTAATCAAAGAGGTAAAGGATCTATACTCTAGGAACTACAGAACACTCATGAAAGAACTTGAAGAAGACACAAAACGATGGAAAAATATTTCATGCTCATGGATCGGAAGAATAAACATTAAAATGTCCATCCTGCCCAGAGCAATCCATACCTTCAAGGTCATCCCGATCAAAATACCAATGGCATTTTTCAAAATGCTGGAACAAACAATCCTAAAATGTGTATGGAATCAGAAAAGACCCCAAATCACCAAGGAAATGTTGAAAAAGAAAAAGCTGGGAGCATTACATTGCCTGATTTCAAGCTATATTACAAAGCTGTGATTACCAAGACAACCTGGTACTGGCACAAAAACAGACAAATAGCCCAGTGGAACAGAATAGAGAGCCCAGATATGGACCCTCAACTCTATGGTCAAATAATCTTCGACAAAGCAGGAAAAAATATGCAATGGAAAAAAGACAGTCTCTTCAATAAATGGTAAAAGCCATTTTAAATCAGTGTTTTTCATGGACAATGGCTGTTATGCCAAATAATTTTTTTGAAGTTTCTTTTAGGTACATTTTTTTTTTTAAAGATTTATTTATTTGAGAGAGAGAGAATACATGAGAGGGGGGAGGGTCAGAGGGAGAAGCAGTCTCCTTTGCTGAGCAGAGAACCTGATGTGGGACTCAATCCCAGGACTCCGGGATCATGACCTGAGCCGAAGGCAGTTGCTTAACCAACTGAGCCACCCAGGCGCCCTCTTTTAGGTACATTTTGATAGCAGGATGAACACGATTAAGAGGAGAGTCTAACTAATGACAGGTTCATGATGAATAAATGTTCTTTATGGTACAAAATATCATGTGCAGGGTTTCAGTGTCCAAAACCACCAACTTATTTGCTTGCTTGTTCCAAGCTGTTTTTTTGTACACCAAAAAAGTGGGGATAAACTTTCATTTGACTTTGGGGTTTTGTTCTTATAAAGGGAAGTCCGTATTTGCCCTTCAAAAGTAATAAGCAGAAGTAAGGCAAGTAAGTACCTATTATTTTAGAGCAACCCTGTCCAGTAAAAAGATAGTGTGAACTATATTATGCAATTTTAAACTTTCTAATAGTGATATTAAAATTTTAAAAATAAATGGAAGTAATTTTTTCTTTAACATAATATATCTAAAATATTACCATTACAACACATAATTAATTTTACAAAAAAACCATTAGTGAGATATTTTGCATTCTTTTTTCTTACTTGGTCTTTGAAGTCTGATGTAAATTTTATACTTAGAGCACATTTCCGTTTGGATTAGCCTCATTTCAAGAGTTAATGGCTACCATATTGGACAGTGCAAGCTAAGGAAAGGTAATATGGCTTTAAAAAATGATTTAGTAAAAAGTATCTCCAGCCTTGACATGCAAACAGGTCACTAGTGGAGAAGTGCCCTCGTTTGCATAAAGAGCCCAGACCAACTAGTAGAGGAAGACGGTTATAGTCCAGTTCCTACTCTCCAAATTCCAAATGTTAGGGAGGTCAATCAGGGTTGACGACAAGTGGCTAAGTTAGGACTTCTTGCAGGTAATTGCAATGTGCCATAGTTTTGCAAAATTAATTTTTGTCAGAGTTGATTTTATAGCAAACTTCAAATGAACTCCGTTGCAATGAATTTGATTAGTTGATTATTTAAGCACAGTATTACAATATCTGTAAGACGCTGTTGGCAGAGGATGGAGCATGATTTGTCATTTTCTTCTTATTGCTGGGGTGTCTCCTAGATAAAGTGTGCATGACTGGAATAACTATGCTGCAGGCATGCATTGCATATTTGTGTGAGGTCTTTCATAAACTTAGAGGTGGCTCTTAGAGCAGTCTAGATCAAAAAAAAGAAAAAGCGTCTGAGAAACTCTGACAGATGTCAGAGAGTTCATTGCCTTTTATTTCATAGTAGAAGCCCTCAGGCCATCACTCAAGAACTTTTCCTTTTTTAATTTACATACCCACATAAAAATAATGAGGATGATCTTACCTTCTGCTTGTATTTTAATTTTTATTTTCAAAATTCCTTTCACATGTGTTATTTTCATTTCCACAGACTTCCTGCAACTTAAAGATAGTGATCCATCCCTTCTCCCTCAAGACCTTGGACACTGAGATCAGTACAGGTCCCTGAACCTTCCTCTTATCTTGTAATGTAAATGCTACCACTTTTCTCATAGAGTTTGGGTTTAAATAAGATAGCATATTTAGAATGTATTGCATACTGTGTGTGATCATTAGATGTTAATTACCCTCATTAATAAGTATTTAAATGAAGAATTTAGCAAACTATATGGTCATTTTAGACATGACAATCACAATAGCTAAAATAAACATTTTGCTATATAAAAGCATTGACTCATAGAACTAGAAGGATCTGAGATTCAATTTAATAACATGCTTTGAGGAGCTATAACATGTCAGGCACTGTGCCAGGCACAGATGATATAATCTACTCTACGAGAGACTGAAAGCAAAGAGGGGAAGTGGTTTGCTTACAGTCACATGGTTAATATATAATGACAGTGCCACAAAGATACAGGTTTTCTAATAAGTTCAGGCACTTTTCATGACACTACTTCCATTTCTTATTCCCCTAAACTCTTAACAATTTGTTATTTAGCTAGTGAGTCCACAGAAACAGCATATTGGAGGCAGGCTGGACAGTACATGAGTCAGGCATACTGACAGCAAAAGTGACAGTTGACGTTCTGGGCTTAAGGGAGGAAGCAAAAATACTACATTCTTATAGTTCATGACAGTATCTCATGTTCACAATGATGACCTTCTAAAAATAGAGTAGAACATATTTTTAAAAAACCCTCTAAGTCAGAAAGATTTTCATTAAAATGGTTAAAGTAACATGACAGTGAAAAAGATTATTGGAAACCATGTAGCCAAGTTGTTGTCAACTGCTCTTTTTACAGAGGTGCCTGGGAGGCCACTGACTATAGCTTCCGCTTCCATACAAAGTTTCCTTTGACAAAAAAGTTCCATATATGTGTATATACATACAATGTAGGTATGCCTATATGTGATATATATTATGTATGGTATATATGCCACATATCTATCTACTGTCTGTCTACCTACCTATCTACCCATCCGTCCATCCATCCATTTATCCATACGTACATCCCTCCCTCCTTCCATCCATCTCAACACTGATGTGGTTCAGTCACTTTTTGTTGCCCCAAAGCCTTCCTCCCCCCCCCCCTTTTCCCTGGGACAACTAGACAGGCCCATTAGACTAGTTCTTAGGATCTCTAGGCTGGACACATGACTCAAGATGGACCAAGGAGATCCCCTATACCAGGAATTTAAATTCTGTACAGAGAGAAACAGAGACTGAAAGTGGTTGGAAGCAGTACCCTGGAGAGGGAGTTCATGAGTTCCTTTTGCACTAATCTCCAGGACTACTCGGATTCTCATCCTTCCTGAGGTTTATCTAGCTCTTCCTTTAATTTGGTGAATCATCTCAGTATTTTTTCATAAGTCACCATTGCTTAAGTTAGATTTGGTTTCTTTTGTTTGCAGCAAACCTGCTTAAATGATAGCCTCAGGGGGTGAAAGTGATTTGCTCAAAGTCACACAATGAATGATAAAAACTTGACAAGGTGACAGTCTCCTGATCACCAATCTGGTCTCTAGATGCATACCACCCCCCTTGCTTCCAAGGTGGAACTCCTGATTCCATGATTCTGAATGAATGAGGCATCACTGTATCAGGCCAACACAGAACTGAGAATTTAAATAAAGCAAGGACTTTTCAACCCCTGAGCATAAAACATACCAATGTAATTTAAGTATGTTCTTTGCATAGTACTTTCTCCTCCAGACTTCCTTGAAGATCAAAATGTCCAGAAAAAGAAAAGATTGCTCTCCTTGTCTTGGCACACTAAACCTGACAGTATCTTCCTACACAAGGAAGTGATTAACTGTGCTTCAGCTCTGTAGCAATCGGGATTGTGTAGGCTTTGCTGTGATAACAAACAAATCTTGAAGTCTCAGTGGTTTAATACATAGAGGTATTCTCATTTGCACATGAAACAGACCACCACTGCTCTGCTTTTTAAGATTTATTTATTTATTTATTTATTTGAGAGAGAGAGCTGGAGGGACAGAGGGAGAGAGGGGGAGGGGGAGACAGAATTATAAGCAGACTCCACACTGAGCCGGGAGCCTGATGCGGGGCTCAATCTCATGACTCTGAGATCATGACCTGGGCTGAAACCAAGATTCATATGCTTAACCTACTGCACCACCCAGGCGCCCCAAGCCAGGTTGTTTCCATCTTGTGGCTCTGCCATCTCAACAGGAGGCCTCTGTAATCACAATGAAGGTTAAAATTCAGCAAGGGCTTTTCACTTCCTCAACTCAAAGGAGACAGTGCACTTGTGCTGAAAGTGGTTTACCTAGTGTATTTGATGCCTGCACTGGATAATTTTGTAATGCATTCCTTCTCTATGTAACAAAATCATTTCGGTAATGATCATGGCATAAAGTGAATTAAAAAATGGCCAAGCAGTCAAAATCAGTGAAAATTTTCTTTGTGATTTTCATATCAAGCCAATAAAAATAAAAAGTAAAATATATTAGTGCAAAAAATAAAGTAACAGATTAATACTTCATATTTATATAAAGGTGGTTTTTGAAAAGAGGGAGGGGGCGCCTGGGTGGCTCAGTCGTTAAGCGTCTGCCTTCGGCTTAGGTCGTGATCCCAGGGTCCTGGGATCGAGCCCCGCATCGGGCTCCCTGCTCGGCTCGGGCTCCCTTCTCCCTCTCCCGCTCCCCCTGCTTGTGTTCCCTCTCTCGCTGTGTCTCTCTCTGTCAAATAAATAAAATCTTAAAAAAAAAAAAATGAAAAGAGAGAGAAATTGCAACCACATAGTGGCATAACCCACTAATAATAACTAAAAATAAGATTACAGTTTCTGAGTTTAAGAGTTCTACACATTTGTCAATGATTCATCAAATCTCATATTCATGTTTACTCATAGTTGATTGAAGAATACATTTATTAGGTTCAATTTTAACTTTTTTCAGTATGCAATGACAGATTTACACATAATTGGAAAACATCTTAAACATAAGGATATGTTTGGTAGAGACTTAAAGAATCCAGTTTCACAGTAAATTCCAGAAATTACAATACTATCCATGTATTTGTTTCTTTGGTATTGATTCCAGTAGCCTTTATGTATTTCTGCAGTCAAAATATTAATCACAAATCAAAATGTTAAGTATTGACATAGAATGAGATTGGTTATAACTTAAATTCTAAGTCTTTGTCTTCACAGTCACTGCGTTGTCATGGTTTATTTTGTATTCACTGCTTAAACACAAGGATATGTAGTGCCATAGGGGTTGGAGACAGGAAGTATGCTCTAAGGATCTCAGATGATTTCAAACTCTGACAAACTCTTAAAAGGAATTTGTATAGCTGAATCTGTGTGTCAGGGCTGACTGTATACATGGTTATTCTCCAAATTAACTTCTATGTAAAATACAATGTTTCTTAAAGAATAATAAAGTGCTAATTTGAGACTAAGATACATACTATTAAAACACAATAGTAATCACAGTAATTATTTCCAGCTTTAAGAATACCAAAGTATTTTTTTCAGGGAGGAATGATGTATTACTGACAATGCTGAGAATTGCCAGAATGATGTGAAAATAGGTTGGTTTTAAATTCTCTACAGACCATGTATCCTTAGGTGCATATGCACCTTGGTGGATTGCTTCCACTTCCATAGTCTTGATGCAGCACTGGCCCACAGTCCATTGACCAGAACTAGTTACTTGGCCCTCCTCAACTGCAGGGGGTCTGGGAAGTGTGGGGGAACATACTGATTTTCAGTGCTATGCCTGGGTCAACCAGCTCTGTGACCCAGATGCGGCAGAACATTTCCAATCAAGGGGTATGTGTGTGTACTCAGAAACAGCTCAGGCATCCGTGGTTTAGGCTCTCTTGGGTTTGGCAGATCATGAGGATAGATACACGTACTTTAATGGACAAGTTTTTCAATTAAGGCTATAGGATTTTTTTTCAGAGAAGATTCGGGAAGAACATTACAAAATCATAGCTTTGAATCTGAGGGATTAATTTTCTGATTACTTTCAGGCCCTCTTTCTATTCTCAGAATTCAGTGCTACCTTTTGGGGATTGATCATATTCCAGATAAGCTGCATCCTGTCATCTGGAACAGATAAAATTGGGAAAATATTTTCAAAATGTGCTTGCTAAGAATCACTTGGGACAACTTGTTAACTACATAAATTGCCAGACCTTTTCCCCAGGAAATTCTACTTCAGTAGTTCTGGGTTGGGGCTCAGGACTCTGAATTAGTACATTAGGTGATTCTTATTTTCAGGCAGTTTTGGATAAGAGTTATTAGAGTAGTTATAAGATTACGCTCTATATAGTCAAACAAACTTGGGTTTGGCTCTCTGTGTAATGTTTGAGTTTCCCTGAGTTTGGAGAGAGAACAATTTTCAGCCGTCTAGTCCCAACAAGGCAGGCCCAAAACTCTTTAATCAGAATTGGACCTGGTAGGCAAAGTGTAGTAAGTAACAGAACAAATTTTCTCAAGTGTTTGTGGGGCTAGGAGGATAGAGACCTATAAGGCAGTGGTTTTCAACATGACTGAGGACCAGATGTATTGTAGTTGAAAGGAATTTTCCAGGTGCTTTTAATATGCATTTCAGCACTTCTAAATCAGTGCTTCTAAAATGTTGGTTGCACATGGAATTACCTTGGTAGTTTAAAAACTGATGCCTGGGCCCCACCTTACGTTCTAATTTAACTGTTCTTGGGTGTCGCCCAGGCACTGGATTATTTTTAAGTTCCCAAGGTGATTTTATTATTCATCCACAATTTAAACCGACTCCCCTAGGTTGAAATTCTGTGATCTACGACCTACACCTGGCCAGGTCGTGATAGGCATTTGTTTTAGTAGACAAGCACGCCATTGATAGATTGAAGCAGCAGGAAGTATAATCAAAGTTTCACTTGAAACCAGGGTAGACTGGCAGCAAGTTGTGGTGACTTAGGTTTGCATACAGTTTAGGTCAGTATTCCAGACTCTGAAAATTCTTGGAGCAAAGGACTTTGAAAAATGCCTAGTACATAGAAGACAATCAATTTGTGAAATAAGTGAACGACAGTAGAATCTGACGCCCAGAGGAACTGAAATACTCGATAGTGAACAGAAGAGGGCGCTCTGACACAAAAATCATATTGCATCGCGGTCCCAAACGAGGTATGAGGTGGGGGGTTGGCATGAGAACAAGGCAAAAGCCCACTTTGTAAAATCAGGTTTTAATACTTAAGATGATTTGGATGCAGGTAATAGAAGACCCAACTAAAAGTAGCCTAATAAGAGGATGTTAATCTCATAACGAATTTTGGGGTAGGCAGTTTCAGGTTAATCCAGCTGAATGATATCAAGGCTCTAGATTGGCTCTTCTAGTCTGTGATTCTTTTTGCTTTCCCTTCATGCTCACAAGATGCCTGCCACAGCTCTTAGCATTCTGTCTTCACACGATTGCATACAAAAGGAGGAAGAAAGGAGAAATTGAATCTGAACTGGTCTATCCTCAGAAAAATTAAGTGAAAAAAATATTTTCTAGAACCCACCCTCCTCAGCCCTAGATGTTTATGTTTCACTGGCTAGAACTAAGTCATAGGACAACCTCTACATTAATCACTGTCAAAGAGGTATGGAGCAACATTATTGTCTTAGATCATGTTTCATTGCTTGGGACCTGTACATTGCCATTACATATCTTTGCTAAAGGAAGAGGGGATGAATATCAGAGGGACTTGCCCAACCTGGCTAACTTTAGGTTAAGCTTAAAAAGATCAGGATGTAACCCTGTTTGTAATTTTCCTGTGTGGGAACAGTTTGGTCTGAGAATCTGGATTACTTTGCCCAAGAGATGACTGAGGTGACATTGGCAAGGAGCCAAGCCAGTTATTACAGAGTGCTGGGTACTGAGTTTTGTATAAGTTGGCAAAACTGCTAACTAGAGGTCACAGTGCATGTGTATTATGAACAAAGAGTGATAAAAGACAGGTCCTCATATACATAGAGACTTCACAGGAAATGGTTCAGCCAGGTGGCAGATTTATTTTAATGGATACCAGTTAAAGGCTTTTTGGGCTGGAAAGATGCCAAGATGTATTCATTCTCTCTCTGTCTCTGTCTCTGTCTCTCTGTCTCTGTCTCTCTCTCTCTCATACACACACACACACACACACACACACACACACACTCAGAAGCACACAGTTTTGGAGGGGAGTTAGTCTTGTTCTTGTTTGGAGATACTTATTGACATGTGTAGGAATATGTTGGGGTCAAACAATTATGTGACCCTTTGTTCTTCTCTGTATGAATTTCTTATGGCTCTGAGAACCCCATCTGTGTGAGTAAAGTCAAGGGAAGACTGTGTCTAGTCTGAAGAAACATGGTACCCATCCTGAAGTGGGTTGTTGTATATATTAGAAGAAAGGAATGGAAATCATGCACTGTGATTTTATACTTCTGAGCTTACTCTCAGTAGCAACATTAACACATTGCATATTTCATTATAAGTATCTTCTAGTAAGTTTTTGGGTAAATCTGATAGATGACTACTGTCTGACATTGCTTTTTTGCTGAATTTGTTGAGAGCTATAAAATGGCATCCTCTCAAATGAAATGTAAGTGAATTCTGGTGACTTCAAAATCTTAAAGAGGGTTGTAGTTTTGTTGAAGCTTATCATTTCACAGAGTATATTTAAATACACAGGAACTTTGATTCATTTTGGAGAATAAGAAATCACCTCTTCTATATTTTACCCATGGAACACTAGTTCTACATAATATCTCATTTAAAATTGTTTCATGCTTTTATGATTCCATGGTTTTAATGATTCCATGGTTTAAATAGAAAATTGTGTGTTCAATACCCTCTTATTCATGTTGTCGATATATGTTAAAATCTTTGAAAGGTTTTACAACAGAGAAAGTTGCTTCCATTATTTTAGTGTTTCCCAAACATATTTAAGAACAGAGCACATTTTTCTTGTGACATGCCATGAAACAGGCTTTTTTAGCACGTTTGAGAGATGATACACTGTTTGATATTTAGAAAAATAGGAAAACATTTTAAGAAACTGCCAATCCAAAAGTTAGTCCTAGAGACGTTAAGGTACCGAAACAAAGGATCAGAGGCAGGGCACAACAGAAAGTGTTTGAAATAATAGAAATTAGTTCAATGAAAGTTTTGACATCCTTGCTATGGAGGGGGAAGTGAGGCAGTAAGGGAAGCAAAGGTTAAGAAGGGTTTTGATTGTTAGGTTGAAGAGTTTGGATTTTATAATGAAGCATTAGTCGTTGAAGTTTTTGAAACACAAGGATGCCTTCTGTATTTCAAGAAGCTAAGTCTCATCAGTATGATGTCTGGATTGATGGAGTAAGACTCATTGAGAACATAATAGTGGTGGACCGGGTGAGAGATTATGAACATGATTTTAGGCAATGGCAACGGGCTGAAGAGGAAGGGCCACTTATTTATTTGACAGAGAGAGACACAGCAAGAGAGGGAACACAAGCAGGGGGAGTGGGGGAGGGCGAAGCAGGCTTCCCGCTGAGCAGGGAGCCTGATGCGGGGCTAGATCCCAGGACCCTGAGATCATGACCCGAGCCGAAGGCAGACGCTTAACGACTGAGCCACCCAGGTGCCCGAGGAAGGGCCACTTAAAAGAGTTATTGGAGAAGTAGAATTAGCAAACCTGATGATCAATTGTGCGTGGAATGTACATGGAGTTGCTGAAGATGCCTTGATGTTTCCTCTGTGGCTAAGTGGAAGAATGGGAGTATTATTAATTAATGAAGGGACCCAGAATATACTGGATATAGACCAGATAATATTCCCGGCTCAAACCCTTCATGGCTGCAGACTAAAATCTGTCCCTCTTGCTCACTACACTCCAGTCGTAGTGATCTTTTGGCTTTTTCTTGGCTCCAACCACATTCATACCTCAGAACCATTGCATTAACCATCCTCTTTCTTCTTGGAATGCTCTTCTCCCAGACTTCCTAATGGCTGCTTCTATCCTTTTGTTAGAAAGTGGACAAGAGAGAAAGTAGCTCCAGACTGAGAAGGCACTTTGAGACCAAAATGACACAAGTCACTCCATACCATTTACACAGAGTTTTATTTGGTGTAACTTACTGACGAGGATCAGGTTTTATAGAGCCAGGGGCATTGTGGTGAGGTCAAAGGAGGGTTATCTAACGTGTGCCACTTTAGGGAAGACTAAAACAAGCCTTCCCACATTCCAATCAAGGTACACATTATCCCTCAAGGAGCCTGGAACATGTAGCCCCGAGGGAGGTCTTTGCATGGGCATGAATAAGATGGAGGGCCAAATATGGAGTTGATGGAGGGCCAAATATGGAGTTGATGTTGTCAGCACTTCTACACCTTTCTTCAGGTTTCTGCTTAAGTATTATTTAATTAATGGGAATTTCTATACTATAATATTTCACAAAGAATTATGTTGTTGGCCATGATTTATTATGTTAGGTACTTTTTATTTTTCATTTGCTAAAAATTTTTTCAGGAATAGGTTTTTAATTTTACCCAAAATATTTTCTCTATTAAGAAGTTTTTCTCATCTTTTAAAATTTTCCATGGTGATGATGTCAGTGACATGGCTGAATTAAGACCTCTCTCATCATATCCCCACCTCAACATCAATTTTCATCTATCCACAGACAAAAGTGCCTCTGTGGGAGCTGTGGGATTTAGCACATACACCAAGGGATCTGGGAGGAGTCTTGCCCACCTGTGAATTGCGTTATAGTCATACAGACCTCAGTTTTGGCTGTGAACCCTGTAGTTGCCCAAGAACCAGCTCCAGTCCCTCTCAGCCATTATCCGGGAACCCCTGGAGAATGCTGTCTCAGGGAGTTACCCACAGACAAGAGAGCCTTTATGAAGTGCAGGTTTCCATTGGAAAAGTTTCAACACACCAATGGAGGAAAAAAATGTGTGAGTTAGGGCCCATTGAAGAGGGTAAGAGGACCAGTTTGCTTTCTCCACATTATCCCTCCCCAAGGTGGCACAACTCAGTGCCAAGTAAGACCTTCTTGACCCATGATTTTTCTTGCTTGGGAAAGCGAGAGTGTGAGTGAGTACCTGCCTTCCCCAGCTGTAAGGGACACTGCCAAAGAGGCCTATTTCTGTCTCACACCATCCGGCATACTCAATCATGAGCTGTACAACTTGGGGGTGGGAAGAGGCTGGAAGAACAGCAAATGCAACTCTTGAAGGGCATTATAGGGATATGGATCCTGCTGTGTCTTGGACTGCATCAAGAACCCTCTCTCTCCCATTTAGAGTATAGAATGGTGGTTTCCAGGGACTGGAGGTGTAGGGGAAATGGGGAGATGTTGGTCAAAGGGTACAAATTTCCAGTTACAAGATTAATAAGTTCTGGGGCTCTAATATATAAAATGGTGATTATAGTTAACAATAGTGTACTATATATTTGAAAGTTGCTAAGAGCATTTGTATTTAATGGGTATGGAGTTTCCATTTTATAAGATGAGAAAGTTTTAGAGATCTGTTGCACAACAATGTGAATATACTTAACACCACTGATCTGTACACTTACAAATGGTTAGTATTTTTATATTTTTATCACATTAAAAAAAATTCCTAGGGGTGCCTGGGTGGCTCAGTTGGTTAGGCGTCTGCCTTCCGCTCAGGTCATGATCCCAGAGTTCTGGGATCTCCCAGCTCAGCAGGGAGCCTGCTTCTCCCTCTCCCTCTGCCTCTCCCCCTGCTTGTGCTCTTTCTGTCTGTCTCCATCTGTCTCTCAAATGAATAAATAAAATCTTTAAAAAAAATTCCTACTGACTTAATTATGTTAATAAATTTCAGATATCATATGGTCCTTGCATTTCAGGGATTTAAAAAAATGTTATTCAAGTCAAAACCACAATGATCTATCACCTCACACCTGTTAGTGAGTTTATTATATAAAAAAACAAAAGATAAGAAATGGTGAGAAATTGGAACAATTTTATGTTGCTGGTGGAAATGTAAAATCGTACAGCCACTATGGACGAGAGTATAGAACAGTATACAGGTACCTGGGGGACTCAGTCGGTGAAGTGTCTGCCTTCAGCTCAAGTCATGATCCCAGGGTCCTGGAATTGAGCCCCATATCGGGCTTCCTGCTCAGCAGAGTCTGCTTCTCCCTCTTCCTCTGCCCATCCTCCTGCCCCTCCCCCTGCTTGTGCTCCCTCTCTCTCTCTCTGTCAAATAAGTAAATAAAATCTTTAAAAAGAGTATAGAACAGTATAGAAATTAAAACTATAACTACCATATTATCCAGCAATCTCACTTCTGGGCATTTATCCAGAAGAATTGAAATCAAGATTTCAAAGAAATATCTGCACTCCCATGTTCATTGCAGCATTATTCACAAAAGCTAAGATTTGGAAGCAACTTAAATGTTCATTGATGAACGAATTTGCACACAATGGACTATTATTCAGCATTAAAAAAGAAATCCTGCTATTTGCAATAATGTGGATGAACCTGCCGAACAGTTTATTAAGTGAAATAAGCCAGATACCAAAGGACAAATACTGCATGATTTTACTTGCATGAGGTGTCTAAAGTGGTCACACTCTAGGAAACAGAAGAGAATGGTGGTTTCCAGGGATTAGGGCAAGGGGGAAATGAGGAGTTGCTGTTCAACAGGTATAAAGTTTCAGATAGACAAAATAAGTAAATTCTAGAAATCTGCTGTAGAACATTTTACTTATAGTTAACAATATTGTGCACTTAAAACTTTAAGAGGGTAGGTCTCATATTAAGTGTTCTTACCACAATTAATAAAACCCATTATCGAATATGTTATATATACTGCTAGATATGTTTTGTCATTGTTTTACCTGTTTTGTGTGTGTGTGTGTGTGTGTGTGTGTGTGTGTGTGTATGATACGTATACATATGACATTGTAAATGATGCATGTATCAGTCTATTGTATATGATATATATATATATCAATTTACATCTTTGGTATCATCTTTCTCATGTCTGGGTATCAGAGTAATGCTTGCACTAGAAGCTGCTTTGAGGACCTTTCCTTTGTATGTGTTGGAATGTTTTATATAGCATGGTATTACATTTTCTTTAGAAGTGTAGAGCAGGGACTCCTGGGTAGCTCAATTGGTTAAGCGAGTGCCTTCACCTCAGGTCATGATCCCAGAGTCCCAGGATCGAGTCCCACATCGGGCTTCCTGCTCATTGGGCAGTTTGCTTCTCCCTCTGACCCTCTCTCCCTTCTCATGCTCTCTCTCTCTCTCAATCAAATAAATAAATAAAATCTTTTAAAAAACAATAATTAAAAAAAAGTGTAGAGCAGGGTTTCTCAACTTTGGTACTATTGACATTTTGGGCTGGATACTTCTTTGTTGTAGGGATCTGCCCTGTGCTCTGTAGGATGTTTAGCAGCATTCCTGGTCTCTACCCACTAAATATTGGTAGGTCCCCTGTCCCTCAACTGTGACAAGCCACAATGTCTCCAGACCTTGCCAAATGTCCCCGGGGTGTGGTGGGGGGCAACTCCTCCGTATACACACCCACCAGTTGAGAATTCTTGGTATAAAATGACTCTACCACTAACCGTTTGGGCCTAGAGCCTTTTTAAGGGGCTTTGAGAGTATTTCCTATCCCTTTCATGATTATTAGTCTTTCAAAGTTTTTTACTTTTTGTGCCAATTTTGGTATCTTTGATATTCTCACAAAACTATTTATTTTATCAATATAATCTTTCCTGTTTCCATTTTTTGTTTTTGAATTTTATTTTGTTTTCATTACCTTTGCCAGAGGTTTGTCTATATCATTGTCTTTTTTTTTTTTTAATTTCACAAAGTTACTTCCTATTTCTTACCAAGTACTGGATACTATGCCATATGAATCAAGCAAGTTCCTTACCATAATAAATCTCTGAGCTAATTGCAGGATACAGATTTGCAAACCTCTAGTTACAGTACGATAACAGCATAGATTGGATCCTAGGAAAAGACAAGAAGGGTAACTAAATAATAGCTCTAGGGTCAGGGAAGGCTTACCAGAACCTGGGGCTGAGTCCTGAAAGATTTGAAGCAAAATAATCTTAGATGTAACTATGTGGAGCTGGTTAAAAATGTTCTAGAAATTCTATGAAAGGATAGCTGAGTATGGGAAGATGTTGGGGATAGGTTAGGTTTTGGACAGATGTGTGAGTGGTAGAGGTAATTTCAGGTGAGGAAAACTACAGACGTAAAGCTTTAAATGAAAACTTAAAAAAAAAAAAAGTGTCTCTTTATATGTGACAGAAAAAAATGCTTTTAAAAATCTCTAGAATGAGTGACAGGAATATGTGTGTGCTGTATGAAAATCAGGATGCTAAAGTAGTTAGAGGGCAAAAACATCAAAGTCCACTTTCAATCATACTTATTCATTGTATGTCTGCACATATCATACACTTCCCAACTCCCCTTGTCCTTTTATAACGTGTCCTTTTTTTGAAGTCCTACATCATTTACATAACTGGAGGGATTTTTCTGATGCCTGAGGAAAGTTGGTCTTAATGTGAAAGAAAGTGTTCCACACCCCTTAGCATTAGCGTTATGGTCATTGTACATATGCTTCCCAAATGATTTTTATGAGGAATGGCACTATTCCCTTTGGGCCCATCTGATTCCTGGCATGATTCGTAGTCCTATCAGGCAGTGTGCACCAATGAGAGAGTGAGTCAAGGTCAGGGCCACTGATGAGAAAAAGATTGGAGCGATAATATTTGTAAAATGAACCTGAGCTGAGGGTTTGGCTTCTTTTTACCTCTCTATAAATTTGAATGACCTGGGTTGTGATCTGCAAATGTGTACATTGCTTTTAAAGTCATCTTTTATATTGTTGTCTTCAGAATTATAATGTGACTTGTTTACTTTTCTCCTTGTGTTCATGTCACTAGACGGAACAGTTGAGTGGTATCATACCTTACCGAGGGGCAAGCGTACCAACCTTGCTGGGGAATCCCATGTGGCCTTAAAGAGGCAGGCCAGAAATAGTGGATCTAATCAGACTTTTACTAGGGGAATCTCTGATGAGGTTATATCAAAGACCTGTGCCAAGAGCTAAAAGTACTTGTACACCATTTGGCTATTTTTAGAGTGTGATCTATATGCAATTAGTCAGTGTGGAGTGGGGTGGTACTCTCACTGGCTAGCAGTTCTTTGTGTTTATATAAGCATACTTATGTTTACTTTTGAATATCCTTTTTCCTCCTGTATGCCTTTTCTCCCAGAGTCCTGTCAGTGGGCCTTTATTCATTCTTCAGGCTATCATCCCAGTCATTTATGCTGGGAGACTGTGATTCTTTTCTCCTAGGTAGAGTTTGTCGTCCCGTTTTTGTGATCCAACTGTAACATGTACATTCCTGTATCATTGAACTTAGCATACTTTATTGTAACATGTTTCTTTATATACTTGTCTGTTCTTGTAACTAATATACTCTTTGAAGGAAGGAACTTTGAAGCTGAGTGCCTAGCATGGTTACTATGAAGTGTTTTGGGAAATATATTGAGTGTTGCTCCATCTGCCCATGTACCTGACTTCTACATAACTGTGACATGTTCAGTGTTCAGTGGTAATGGAAGTTTCCTTTGACTTGGGGTAAAGACCCCATCTGTGACGCCAAGTACTTTCTAATAGAACCTAAATGTATTATATTGTAATTTTCTTTTCTCTGTTTCTTAAGATCTTTTGAGTACAGAGATTGTGCCAGGTTCATCTCTATACCCCCCAGAGCCTAGTGTCTACTTGGTTTATAATATATACTCAATAAATGTTGGATGGGTGGATGGATGGATGTATGGGTGGATGGAAGGATGGATAGATAGGTGGATGGGTAGATGATAATTGGAAGTAACATGATGGAACAGTGACTTAGAAATACAATATATGGATGTAATCCATTATTAAGGGTTTGCTTTTGAACAAGTCACTTCACTATTTGAAGTCTCAGTTTCTCAATTATAAAGTAGAAACAATAATCCTTATTCTGCCTTCCTCAGTGGGTTAGTGTGAAGAAAAAGATCAAAATAAAATAGTAGCTGTGAGATTTAAAAAATGCTTTTAATGGTCTGTGCAAAGTTATAGGTGATTAAAAAAGAAAAGCAAGTCAAAGTAAGACCTAACCTTATCCTTTCTATGTAAAGCTGGAATAGTCTTTTTTATAAGATTTAAAAATTCTTTAGATAGTGGGACACAACGCAATGATGCTGGGATAGATGAAAGTCAAAATTCTGTTTCTTACAGCTCCAAATGAGAGGAGGCTGCCAGGCAGGGCCACACAGCAGGTTGCATTTGGGGATAGGGTAACAGCAAGCTTGGAGCTGTAGAGAGCAGCTTATGTATCACAAGTGGGGTGGGGTTAGCTAGGTTTTGTGGGGTTCCTGTGGATTGGTTAATTTGAGTAAATTCTTGTACTCTTGGGTCTTTTCCTGGTTGTCTGGTATCTGGCTCCTGGGGTGGTTAGAGAAGGTACATAGGGGCCCAGAGTGTGAGAGCCTGATAAGGGAAGTAGTTGGGATAAGGACTTAATTAGCTGTTCAAGAAGGGGAACTGGCCTCTAGCCAGGGCCTCAAAACTGGCTTAAGACAGCCTTAAAAAAATATATTAAAGTCTAAGGATCTCTAATGTGCATATTTTATGTATAACATCTACATGAGAAATGTTTTTCCCACAGAGACTCCTAGTTTCCATCTACATCAGTGGATAATATAGATACCGAGGACAGTGGTGGGGTTGCTGTCATCTAAACATGTCTAATTCTCACCTCTGTTTCACTCAATCTTCCTGATAAAACTGAAGCATTATAGACGTGCTCCAGACTTCGGATTTTAACCCTCCACTTTCAAAATTTATTAGTTTTCTGATCGTATAATACCAAAAATGCAAGGATGTTGCTAAGATTGAAGATTGTATATACATATGTGTATATATATATAAATATAGACCTATCACAGAGATTTTCAATATTTGGTAACCCTTAATGAATAAATGGATCTAGGCAACATTTAACAGTAGGTGCTAAAAAATTACAAAAAAAGAAACAACTTGAGAGAATATATCCCCAGATAGAAGTACACAAAGCTCCTATAAAATCATCTTGTGAAAGAAATACCAACAGACAGGAAATACAGAAGACAGAAGAACATATGAATGAAAATCAAATGAATGAAATCAGCAAAACCCAGACAGTAGAAAGTTATTCAGGGAAAAATGTGTTAGTTTCCTATGGCTGCTATAACAAATATCTGGATAATTGTAGCTTTAAAAAAGCAGAAATTTATTCTCTCACAGTTCTGGAGGCCAGAAGTTTTAAATAAGTATCACTGGGCTGAAGTCAGGGTGTCAGCAGTGCCATATTCTCCCCAAAGGTTCTAGAAAAGAATCTGTTCCTTGTCTCTTCCAGCTTCTGGTGGCTGCCAGCATTCCTTGGTTTGTGGCCACATCACTTCAATCTCTGTGTCCCTAGTCATATTGGACTTTTTTGTGTGTGTATGTAAAACCTCTCTCTGCCTCTCACTTGTAAGGACCTTTGTGATTGCAGTTAGGGATTGCCCAGATAATCTAGGATAATCTCCCTTTTACAAGATCCTTAATTTAACAATATCTGCACCCCCCCTTTGCCAGTTAAGCTTACATTCTAGGTTTCCACAGATTAAGATGTGCATATCTTTGAGAGGAGGTATTTTTCAGCCTACCACAGAAAACAATCCAGTTTTCCATTAAAAAAAGAGGGAAAGAATAGAAAGGCAAACTATAGATTATAAGAGATTTAAGATATATGCAAACCATCTGAATATATGGAACTTGTTAATCCTGATTCAAACAAATACACTAAAAAATAGAAGACAACTAATACAACAAATACCAACTTGAACACCAAGTGGTATTTCATGATGATAAGGAATTATTACTTTTTTTCTGGGTGATAGTGGTACAGTGGTAATTTTTAATGGTAGAATCCTTATCTTCTGGAAATATATGATGGGATAGTTAATTACAAATGAAACTATTATATTTCCAAAAAAGCAAGATTTAATAAAAATTTATTACAAAGCTTGGGAAGTGGTAACAGCTAAATAATAGTGGCTACTACTGTGAGAATTACAATTCAGTTTTGAAATTAATGAGACCAATATTCCAGTGGAAAAAGAATTATATTTTACTACCTCATTGGGTTTTTGTATGTATTTTATATTGATATTTTATTTATATCTTCTTTATAATTTAGATATTTATTCATCACAGTCAAATAGCAATTGATCATATGTATATATACACACACCTGCATATATACATATATATTAAAATATATAAATATATTATATATATATTAAAATATATATTATTCATGGTTCAGAGAAACAGAACCAATAGGATATGTGTGTATGTTTATGTTTTGTCTGTGTGTATAATATTTTATTATAAGGTATTGGATCACATGGTTATGGAGGTTGAGAAGCCCTAAGATATGCAGTTGGCAAGCCGGAGACCTAGGAGAGCTGGTGATATAGTTAGTCTGAGACCAAAGGAATGAGAACCAGGAGAGCCAGTGGCATAATTCTTGTCCAAAGCTCAGCAGGCTTGAGACCTAGGAAGAAACAATTTTTCAGTTCAGTTTCAAAGGCAGGAAAAAGCCAATGTCCCAACTCAAACCACTCAGGCAGCAGAAGTTCCTTCTTACTTAGCCTTTTTGTTCTGTTCAGGTCTTCAGTTGACTGGATGAGGACCAGTCACATTAGGGAGGATAACATGCTTTACTCAGTCTCCCAATTTAAATGTTAACCTCATTGAAAAAGATCCTCACAGAAATACTCAGAAAGTTTGACCAAATATCTAGGTACCATGTGGTCCACAAGTTGATGCATAAAATTAACCACCACACATGTATATATTATACACTTCTTATATGTGTGTATATATGCATGTATTTTATACACACACATAATTTTTCTTACTTGATTTTGTTTTAGGTCAGATTCTCCTGGGAACCAGACTCAGACTAAGACCAAGGCACTCATTTTTCTAGGTTCCAGGCTGGCTAGCTGCTGCTGTAGGCTCAATGTGAGACCCTCTCTGGGTCTCATCTAACCCTTGGCTAAAGGGAACCACTTTGTTCACAGTTATGTCCCCTTCCTAAGGGCAGAGATTATGCAATGAGTAGTTAACGTGGGAATAAAAATGTCCAATTCCCTTGTCTAAATTAAATACTATTCTGAAGGGTCATCCTGGCTGTTCTACTTGTCTATTTACTATCATAATTGGATAAAGTAGCAGCAAAAGACACATAATTGGATTACCTGGGTGCCAAGCATATTCTTCTCTGCCCCCATTATTTAACAGTAGCCCTATCTCATACTGATTATCAGGGTCAATTACCCCTATTATGATGCTGAGTCCTTGTTGTACCTGTTGCTCTCTTACAATGACTCAAAGAAACTGTGCAGCAGTCATAAGTTTTAAATTTAGTAGCAGTGTTACCGTTACCTTGGTGAAAGCATTCCTTATATAGGAACTAAGACCCCTAGAATGAGAGTAAAGAAATTTCAGGGATGGGCAGCACAAATTTCTTATGTGGGTCCCAGGAAGTAATTATTAGCAGAGCCATTCCTATTATCCCCCACTGGTTCCTAAACTCATCAATTCTACCTTTTGGTAACACAGCACCATATGATGGTCAGTGATTTAGAGTGTCCTCACCAAGCTCTAATTTCAGCTGCACCTTTGAAAAGTCATTCCATGGGCCATAACGTATATCCTAACAAATTAAAAAGAATAGAAATTACACAATGTCTGCACTCTGAGCACAATGGAATTAAACTAGAAATCAATAACAAGAGGACAACTGGAAAATCTCCAAATATGAGGAGATTAATCAAACACATCTAAATACCAACTAGGTCAAAGAAATCTAAAGAAAAAATTTAAAATATTTTGAACTAAATTATAAAGTGAAGATACAATTTT
The DNA here is from genome assembly GCF_009762305.2 of Zalophus californianus. NCBI lineage: Eukaryota > Metazoa > Chordata > Mammalia > Carnivora > Otariidae > Zalophus > Zalophus californianus. The sequence goes on from NC_045612.1 coordinate 8,991,482, forward strand.
TTTTAAGATTTATTCACTTATTCAAGAAAGAGTGTGGGGGAGGGGCAGAGGAAGAAGAAGAGAGACTCTCAAGCAGACGCCCCACAGAGCCCAAGGTGGGGATCAGTCTCACAACCCTGAGATCACGACCTGAGCCAAAACCAAGAGTTGGACACTCAACTGACTGTACCACCCAGGCACCCCTAGAATGAAGGCACAATTTATCAAAATTTGTGTGATGCAGTGAGAGCAGCTTTTAGAGGGAAATTTATAGCATTGACTGCATATATTAAAAAGAAGAAAGATCTAAAATCATTAATCTAAATTCCCACCTTAGGAAACTAGAAAAAGAGCAAATTAAATTCAAAGTAAGCAAAAGAAAAGAAATAAAAGCTCTGCAGATCCAAGAGTAAATGAAAATTATATAAAGTACACACACAACTAGAAGTTTTATGATTAAAGTCTCACGTTCTTATTAGGCATTTCTTGAAACTATCAAAAGTACAATACAAGATTAAGTATAGATAGACAAGGTAGTGAAAATATTACAATCATGAAAAATTTAAAACCCCTTTATTATGCTAAAAAGCACAAGAAAAGTGAAGAACAGAATGATTTTGTTTATGTAACTGATTTCTTGTCTCTGAACTCAGTAGGAGCCTGGTCTGAAGCATTCCTTTACCAAAATGTCAATTTGAAGTTAATGACAACTATTTGAGTTCCTATATATATCTGGCACTATGTCTTGTGCTTTATATGTATTCTATGTTAAACAACAACTTTTTGAGTTGCTATGGCTATTTTCCTCATTGTATAGATTACAGGATCTAGAATCTTTTATCTCAGCAGGCCATAGAAACAAGAATATTTCAGCAAAGCATCTGCTAGGCTTATGAAAAAGGCACTGCAGATTTTACTGTTGTGTTTAATCATTTATGAATCTCAGTTTAACTTTTGTCTCTTGCTGGAGAAAGGAGAGACTGTGGAGTGTTCAGTTAAAAAAAAAAGAATTAAAGCAACAATCAATAAAATTGGAAACAGGCAATTAATAGAGAAAATCAATGAATCCAAATGCTGGATCTTTGTAAAGATCAATAAAATCAATACGCCTCTAGCCAGACTACAAAAAAAAAAGATAATACAGGTTACTAATATCAGAAATGAAAGAGAAGACATCACTCTAGAAACCATGGAAATTAAAAGGATAATAAAGGAATACTGTGAATAACTCAGTGCTCACAAATTTGATAACCAGATGAAATGGACCAATTCCTTGAATTACAATCTGTGAAAACTCATAGTGGAAGAAATAGACAATCTGAATAGGCCTATATCTATTAAAGAAATGGAATCAATAATTAATAACCTTCCAAAAGTGAAAGCACTGCACCCAGATAGTCTTACTGGTGAATCGTAAGACAGTTAACGAAGAAATTATACCACTTATCTATAGTCTCTTTCAGAGGATGGAAACAAAGGGAATACTTCTTAACTCATTCTATGAGACCAATGATACTCTAATTCCAAAACTGGACAGAGACATTACAAGAAAACAAAACTACAGACTGGTACCTCCCATGAACATAGATTCAAAAATCCTCAACAAAACATTAGCAAATCAAATTTTTTAAAGTATATAAAAAGAATTATATAACATGACAAAATGAGATTTATCCCAGGTATGCAAGGCTGATTCAGATGTTAAAAATCAATTAATATAATCCATCACATCAACAGGCTAAGAAAGAAAAATTACATGATTATATCAATATATTATTTGACAAAATCCAACACTCATTCAGGATAAAAACAGAAAATTAGGAACACAGGGGAACTTTCTAAACTTGATAAAGAATATCTATAAAAAACCTACAGCTAACATCATAATCAGTGGTGGGAAACTGGAAGTTTTCCCACTGAGATAGGTACAAAGCAAGGGTGTACCCACTTACTACTCCTTTTCAACATCATACTGAAGTCCTTGCTAATGCAATAAGGCGAGAAAAGGAAATAAAAGATCTATCTATCTATCTATCTATCTATCTATCTATCTATCTATCTATCTATGGAAAGAAGACCTAAAACTGTCTTTGTTTGAAGATGATATGATTATGTAGAAAATCCTAAAGAATTGACAAAAAATTAATAAGCAATTGCAGCAGGGTTGCAGGATACAAGATTAATATACAAGTCAATTGCTTTCCTATAAGCCAACAATGTACAAGTGGAGCTTAAAATTAAAAAGTCAATGCTATTTACATTAACACCCAAATGAATGAAATACCTAAATATAAATCTAACCAAGTATATACTAAATTTAAAGGAGGAAAACTGCAAAACTCTGATGAACTAAATAGATATACCATATTCATGGGTAGGAATACTGAATATTATCAAGATGTCAGTTCTTCCAATTTGATCTGTAGAGTCAATGCAATCCCACTCAAAATCCCAGCAAGTTATTTTATGAATATCAACAAACTGATTTTAAGCTTTATATGGAGAGGCAGCCTCTATGACCTCAGGATGGTCTCTAGTTGATAGTAAGAAGATCTCTGTTTTACAAAGAGATGAATTCTTCCAACAACTGTGCAAACTTAGAAGAAAATCTTCCAAAGAAAAATGCAAGCTTGGAGAAAATCTTGAGCCCTAGGAAGGATTGTACCCTGTGAGAGATCCTGAAACATTAGACCCAGTTGAACCATGCCTTGATTCCTAACCCATGGGTACTGTGGTAGAATAAATGTGTATTGTAAGCACTAAGTTTATGGTAATTTGTTACAGAGAAAAATGAAACTAATGTAGTAACCCTTTGAGTTTCTCAAAACTGCTAGTTCCTTTGTTGCCAGTGCATTCCATATTGTTTTGGTAGATAGATTATCCTCTGGACTTTCTGCAGAATATGATGAGTTGTTGAGTATTCTGGTCTTATATTATAAATCTACTGTAGCATGCCCACTTCTCTGAGCTTTTTGATTCCTTCCCCTACCGTCTTCCATGGCAATCCTGATGTATTTTTCAGTTGGAGTGGGCACTTTTTCCATGTTTCCAGAAGCCATTCTAGTAGCATGTCATCACTCCCCCAGCTTTTGCTAGATTATTAAACCCTTAATAATGGGGAATTTCTCCCATATTGATGAACTCACCACTTCCAACTGTATTCTGTTCCCCTTGATTCAGGAGTATCTTCAGGGTCTAGCCCCATATATACCTTCCTGCTAGATTAGATCTTCTAGTTCATTCAGTGTATAGTTACTTTTCCTTCTTTTGGCCAGGCCAGTACTTTCCCTGGCTAGATTATGTTACGACTTCACCTTAGTTATTTGTCTGTTGGCCAGGAAGGGAGGTGGGGATTAAGAGAGGATCCTGAATTGTCTTGCAAGGCAGTGGCTTGTGCATTGTCTTTAAGCAGTGGGTGAATACTACTTTATTTTTTTATTGAATTATAATTGACATACAATATTATATTTTAGGTATGCAAGATAGTGATTCAGTATTTTTGTAGATTAGGAAATGATCACCATGGTAGGTCATTACCTGTCACCATACAAAGTTATTATAATATTATTGACTATATTCCCTATGCTGTACTTTATATCATTATGACTTATTTTGTTTTATTTACTTTTTTTTCTTTTTTTGAGAGTCAATTAGATGCTACTTCTTCAACATCACAGTTCTAGTTAAAGGAATTATCCAGCTGATGGAAGCTTAGCCTTTTCTGTCCTGCTACTGCATGACTAACTTTCACAAAAAGATATGTTTCCTATCTCTTAAAAGGACCCTACATATGTTACCAGGCTTCCTCTCCACATAACTTTGATGAAAATTTTGGTTAAAATTTGGGAAGTTATAGAGGCGCCTGGCTGGCTTGGTTGGGAGAGTGTGTGACTCTTGATCTTTGGGTCGTGAGTTTGAGCCCCATGTTGGTTGTAGAGATTACTTAAAAAAAACTGGGGAAGTTATAAAAGAGGATGATCACATATTTAAAATTTTAAACAAAGGCCATGTTGATACAGTAGAGACAAACACAGAACTCGAGATTTCAAGGGGTTCAGTTTCAGTGATACTTTTTTGATGCCTGAATAAATTCCCATTCTTTCTCTTAATCTACTGTAAATCTAACATTTGTTAGCTCTAGATGGCAGGAATTTCAGGCTCATGTAAGCATTCTGGAAGGCCTAAATTAGTACATTAGTCCCAATGTCCTAGAACCTAAGAGGGTTCTACAGGAGGCCAAGTATAAGAATATGATCAATAGCAACCGGACTGTGTTGAACTAGGGTTCAAATCCAGTTGCTGCTATCTGAGAATGTGAGCTATATTAGCAATTATTTTCATTTCTCTAAGAGAGATTTTTACCACTAATTCTTTTAGTTTTAAAATGAGGACTATTTCCCCAATCTCATTCTCCTCTACTTTACATGCAACCGTTCTAACGTGCAGCTTTTTAAAAATTATTTATTTTTTAATTTTATTGTTATGTTAGTCACCATACAATACATCATTAGTTTTTGATGTGGTGATCCACGATCCATTGTTTTCGTATAACACCCAGTGCTCCATGCAATACGTGCCCTCCTTAATACCCACCACCGGGCTAACCCATCCCCCCACCCTCCTCCCCTCTAAGGTTTCACTTATTTGTGGAACATAAGGAATAGCAGGGAGGACATTAGGAAAAGGAAGGGAAAAATGAAGGGGGGGGAATTGGAGGGAGAGATGAACCATGAGACTATGGACTCTATGACTTATTTTGTAACTAGAAATTTGTACCTTGTAATACCCTTCAAGTATTTCACTTGTTCCTGAGCCCCCCTCCCCTTTGGCAACCACCAGTTTATTCTCTGTATCTGTGAATCTGTTTCTGTTTTGTTCATTTATTTTTTGTTTTGTTTTGTTTTTAGATTCCACATATAAGTGAAATCATATGGTATTTGTCTTTCTCTGTATGACTTATCTCACTTAGCATAATACCCTCTAGCTCTATCCATGATGCAAATGGCAAGATTTCATTCTTTATGGCTGAATAAGTGTAAATGCTACTTTAACAGAGAGCAGTGGACTCCTTTTGCAGTCCCAGTGGGTCCAGGGGAATCTGGGGATTCAAGAATTTCAAGTATATTGATGCACGTGTTCTTATCCCAAAATTCAGAGTCCCTTTTCTCCCTTATGATTGCCCTGTCTTTGATACAGTATCGAGAATTCCAGCTTCTTGAGCTACTCCACTTTTATAATTAAGTCTGCCCTCCAGCTGCAGACAATGAGTTTCTTTATATGCTGCCGTGGAAGCCCTCTGACTTTCACGTTTTGCCTTAAATTGGTGATTTATCAGCCTTATCCTTTTATTGTACTTTCCAGTGCATCAATAATACCCACAAAAGTTATCCAATTCCATATTCCCTATAATTACTACTCACCTCAAGTCATTCAAATGTCTGAGATATTGTGCACACTGTAGTATTCCTCTCCATTCCATATTCCATTCCAGTTCACCAGCAGTGACTGTGTTAACAATTGCACTGCTACATTATACCAATGGCTATTAGTAAGTACTCCACCTACCACTACAGATGAAGTCCTCCTATCTGTCTGACCAGTGAGAGATTTAGCTCTAAGATACCATATTTAATACTACTTATTAGGATTATTACTGATGTGAATTGTCTTGGGTCAGGTTTCGCAAGAAAACAAATAGTTGCTGACAGGAGGTTTATTGGAGAATGATCCCAGGAGTAGCATCTTTAAGTGAGTGAGAAGCCAGATGTGCAGAGGGGAATATAAACCTTGATATGGCTGCAATCAGGCTTCAGGCTATCTAACAGGACTATCTAGAGCTAGAATTGTCCCTCAGAATTGTCCTGAATTGAGGCAAGGGGGTCAGGTCTTTGTCCCCCCCACACTAACCAGTCATTAGGTGCAGGCTGCTGCCAAGGAGGGGCCATAATTTTGGGCAAGTTGGCTTCTTTACATCAAGTCTCAGAGAGGGACTCAGCTGTGAGTCATTAGTACCCCCACTCCTGCAAATGGGGGACAGAGTGGCTTGATCCTGATGGGGATATCTGGCTAGAGAACTGCACTATGTACTACAATTTTGAAAGTCTGTGATTTTGCGATTGTATTGTAGTTAAGGAGGTTTTCTCTTCAAGCTTAGATAGTTTTTCAGTAGAACACTTAAAACAGAATGAACCATTTAACTGTATTTTTTTCAGACAATAAATATTTGTGGAATGTTTACTATGCCAGGCACTATGATAGGCACCATGGCTACAACCATAAACACTACACAATTGAAAGTATAAAACCATCCCCTTCAGTCCTGCCAGATGGAGACTGTGAATTAGAATCATCCTTGACTTAGAATGTAGTCATTATAAACATTATTTTGAAAGCTTCAGTTGTATCTTTCTGTAGTTCAGGGAAAGGCTATAAAGAAGTGTATGGCTCAGCAATCACATTATTTTCCACTCCCAATCAGCTAAAAAAATCTGAAAGAGAAGAAGGTATTAAGGAGATGAAGAGAATGAACTAACATTTCTCTGTTTAATATAATGAACTAACATCAGTTGTGGCAGAGGCTATCCTGCAGTTGATAGGTTGAGACTCTACTGTCCTTGAGAATTATTGTTTTTTTCTTCTTTTAGTTGATTTTACTAAAATATAACTTACATACAATAAGTATCACCAATTTTAAGTGTACGATTTGATGAACTTTGATAAACTAATATAATTATGTAACTACCACCAAAATCAAGGTATAGGACATTTGCATAACCCTCCAAATTTTCTTGTGCTATTTTAAGTTTATCTACTGTCTACTGGTCAGATTTTTGTCACTGGGATTTGGCTCTTCTATAATATCATATAAATAAAATTATATAGTAGATAGTCTTTTGTATCTGAGTTTTTTCCACTTAGCATAACCCTTTCAAGATTCATCAACAAAGACTTGTATGCAATTATTTATATCAGCATTATTCAAAATATCTCCAAACTGAAAACAACCTAAATGCCCATCAACTGGTGAAAGGATAAAGGAACTGTGTTACACTCATACAGTGGAATACAACTCAGCAATGAAATGGACAAACAACTGATAAATACAGTAAGGGTCTGCTATTTTATGTGTATACTAAGTTATGCAGTTTTTTTACTGATTAATTTACAGAGAAGAGAAGTATTTAGTGTCTTGATACAGCCAAATGTTCAAATGGGCTTGAATGCTGAGCAGCCAAGAAGTGACAAATAGCTACTACTCTTGTTTCCTGAGAGTGATGCCTTTTGCTAATCTATCTGTATCCTCATGACTTCTCTTTCTTATGACCAACATATACTCTTGTGAGTTGACTTGCCGGATTAGGGAAGGGCTAGACTGACAAATGTAAAATCTACTATGAGAGTCTAAGATGTAACACTGGTCACTGGTTTGAAAACTGGTAAAACACTTTAGGAAATTGATTCAGCTGTAACAAGCATCTTAAATATAGCTATACATATTGACTGAGTTTACTTATGGAACTCTGTCTTATGAAAACAGAAATGCAATCCAGGGTAATTATACTAATGTTCAATGCACTTTTATCTATTTTATTTTATATTAAGTTTCACACTTGGTGTACAGTTCTGTGGGTTTTGATAAACTCATAATGTCATGTAGCCACCATTATAGTATCATACAAAATAGTTTCACTTTTGTAAAAATCCCTGTGCTCCACCTGTTTATCCCTTCGCCTCTCACCCCTCAACCCTTGGCAATCACTGATCTTTTTACTGTCTATATAGTTTTGCCATTGCAAAATGTCAGATAGTAGGAATAATATAGTACCTTTTAAAGATTGGCTTTTTTCCACTTAGCAATATGATTTTAATGCTCTTCCATTTCTTTTTGTGGCTTAATAGCTCATTTCATTTTATTGCTGAGTAATATTCTCTTGTATAGATGTGTACCACAGTTTGTTTAGCCATTCACCTATTGAAGAACATCTTGGTTGCTGCCAATTTGGGGCAGTTATGGATAAGGCTGTTATAAATGCTTGTGTACATTTTTTTGTGTGCATGTAAGTTATCAAGTCAATTGAGGTAAATACATAAGATGTACAAATGTTACATGATAAGAGTATGCTTAGTTTTGTAAGAAACTGCCAAGCCTGTCTTCCAAAGTGACTGTACCGTTTTGCATTCCCACCAACAGAGAAAGAGTCCCTGCTGTTCCACATCCTTGTCAGCATTTGTGTTGTCAGTGTTTTGGATTTTAGCCATTGTAATAGGTATGTAGTAGTATCTCATTGTTTTAACTCACAAATCCCTAACATATGGTGTAGAGCATCTTCACACGGCTTATTTGCCAAATGTGTATCTCTTTGTTGAGGAGTCTGTTTATTGTTTTATTTTTTTAAAAGATTTTATTTATTTATTTGACAGAGAGAGACACAGCGAGAGAGGGAACACAAGCAGGGGGAGTGGGAGAGGGAGAAGCACGCTTCCCGTGGAACAGGGAGCCCGATATGGGGCCCGATCCCAGGACCCTGGGATCATGACCTGAGCCGAAGGCAAGACACTTAACGACTGAGCCACCCAGGCACTCCGAGGTGTCTGTTTAGATATTTTGCCCACATTTTAGTTGGGTTGTTTGTTTCCATACTGGTTTTAGGAGTTTTTTAAATATTTTGGATACACATCTTTTATTAGTTATGTGTTTTGAAAATATTTTATCTCAATCTGTGGATTTTTTCTCATTCTGCTAACAATGTTTCCCAGAGCAGGAGATTTTAGTTTTAATGAAGTCCAAATTATTATTTTTTTTCTTTTATGGATCCTGCTTTTGGAGTTACATCTAAAATTTCATTGCCAAACCCAAGTTCACCTGGAATTTCTCCAGTGCTGTCTTCTAGAAGTTTTATACTTTTGTGTTTTATATTTAGGCCTATTGTGTTAATTGTGTATATTTAGGCCATTTTGTGTTAATTCTTGTGAAAGGTATAACAGGTATAATGTCTGTGTCTAGACTCATTATTTTTTTACATGTGATGTCCAGTTGTTCCAGCACCATTTGTTGAAAAGACTTTTTTCCTCCATTGTGTTGACATTGTTTCTTTATCGAAGATCAATTGGCTATATTTGTTTGGATCTATTTCTGGGCTCTCTGTTCCACTGATCTAATTCTCTATCATTTCACCAATACCACACTATCTTAATTACTGTAGCTCTAAAATAAGTCCTGACCTGAAAGGACATTTTTTCCAAAGAAGACATCCAGATGGCTAACAGACACATGAAAAGATGCTCAATATCACTCATCACCATGGAAATGCAAATTAAACCCACAATGAGATATTACTTTATATTAGTCAGAATGGCTAAAATTGAAAACACAAGAAATAACAAGTATTGCCAAGGATGCAGAGAAATAGGAACCCTCACACACTGTTGGTAGGAATGCAAATTGGTGTAGCCACTGTGGAAAACAGTATGGAGGTTCCTCAAAAAATTAAAAACGAAATTACCATATGATCCAGTAATTCCACTACTGGATATTTACCCAAATAAAACAAAAACACTAATTAAAAAAGATATATGCACCCTTATATTTATTGCAGCATTATTTACAACATCCAAGATATGGAAATAACCCAAGTGTCCATTCATAGATGAATGGATAAAGAAGATGTGGTGTGTGTGTGTGCATATACATATATATAAAATGGAATATTAGTCATAAAAAATGAAATCTTGACATTTGCAATGATGTAGATGGAACTTGAGGGAATTATGCTAAGCAAAATAAGTCAGAGAAAGACAAATACCATATGACTTCACTCATATGTGGAATTAAAGAAACAAAACCTCTCTTTCCACTGTCTTGGAACCTATAGAGGCCTGCTCGGAGCAGGACTTCTAAAATGACAAATATGTCTGGAAGGCTATGGTCCAAGGCCATTTTTGCAGGCTATAAGTGGGGTCTCCGGAACCAGAGGCAGCACATAGCCCTTCTTAAAATGGAAGGTGTGTATGCTTGAGGTAAGACTGAGTTCTATATAGGCCAGAGATATGCTTATGCGTACAAAGCAAAGAACAACACAGTGACTCCTGGTGGCAAACTGAACAAAACTAGAGTAATCTAGGGAAAAGTAACTCATGCTCATGGAAACAGTGGCATGGTTCATGCCAAGTTCCGAAGCAGCCTTCCTGCTAAAGCCATTGGCCACAGAATCTGCATGATGCTGTATCCCTCAAGGATTAAAACTTACTGAAAAGTAAATAAAGGTGATTTGTTCTCTTGTTAGAAAGAAAAAAGAAAGAAAGAAAGAAAGAAAGAAAGAGAAAGAGAAAACTAACAAAAAACAAAAAGACAAACCAAAAAAACAGACTTTTATTTATTTTATTTTATTTATTTTTGGTATTACTTTTTTAAAATTATTATTATGTTAGTCAAGTAGAGAAAAACAGACTTTTAAATAGAGAACAAACTGGTGGTTGCCAGAGGAGAGGTGGGTAAAGGGATAGTGAAATATATAAAATACACTCATCAAGATGAGCACCAAGAAATGTATAGAATTGTTGAATCATTATATTGTACACCCAAAACTAATATAACACTGTTAATTAAACTTCAATAAAAAATTAAAAAATGAGCCTCGAAGTCAGATTGTTGGTCCCCCAACATTGATCTTTTTCAATATTATGTGGGCTATTCTGAGTCTTTCGCCTTTCCAAAGAAACTTTAGAATCAGTCAGTATCCACAAGTAAATTGCTGGGATTATTTCTGGGATTGCATTAATCTGCAAAATCTGTAAATCAATTAGGAAGAGCCAACATGTTAATAATATTGAATCTCCCTATCTGTGGACATGGAATATCTTCCCATTATATAAATCTTTATTTTCTTTCATCAGAGATTTGTAGTTTTTCTCGTATAGATCTTGTACATATTTTGTTAGATTTATACCTAAGTATTTCCTTTTTTATACTAATGTAAATGGTGTTATGTTCTAAGTTTCAAATTACAATTGTTCATTGCTGGTATATAGAAAAGCAATTGATTTATATATATTAACCTGTATCCTGCAACCTTGCTATAATTGCTTATGAGTCCCCTTTTTTCATTATTGCTAATTCTTTGGGAATTTTTTTACAGAGACAATCATGTAGTCTGTGAACAAAGTTTATTTCTTCCTTTCCAATTTATATATCATTTATTTCCCTTCTTTATCTTATTGCATTAGTTAAGATTTCCAGTACAATATTGAATAGGAGCAGAGAGAACCTGCTTACCTTGTTCCCAAAATTAGGGGGAGAGCACCTAGTTTCTTATCATTAAGTATGATGTTACCTGTAGGTTTTTTGTAGGTGCTTTTCATGAAATTGAGGGATTTCTCCTTTAAGTTGGCTGAGAATTTTTATCCCAATGGGTGTTGGATTTTTGTAAATATTTCTATGCATTTATGGATACGATCATATAACTTTTTAAATTTAAGCTGTTGATGTGAAGAATTACATTAATTGATTCTTTATATACGTTGTTGGATTCAATTTGCTAATATTCTGTTGAAGATTTTTGCATTTATGTTTATGAGAGACATTGGCCTATTGTTTTTCTTTCTTGTAATGTTTTTATCTTTTTTTAGTATTAGGGTAATGCCAGCTTTATAGAATGAGTTGGCAAGTGTTCCCTCTGCTTCTATTTTTCAGAACAGATTGGAGACAGTTGATAATTTCTTCCTTAAATATTTGTTAGAATTCACCAGTGAAACCATCTAAGCCTGCTTCTTTCTTTTTAGGATGGTTATTAATTATTGATTCAATTTCCTTAATAGATATAGGCCTTTCAGATTATCTGTTTCTCCTTTTGTGAGATTCTATAGTTTGTGTCTTTCAAAGAATTGGTCCATTTCATCTGGTTGTCAAATTTGTGGGCAAAGATTTGTCCCTACTATTTATTTTTCTTTTACTGTTTAAGGAATCAGTAGTGTTGACCCCTTTCATTCTTGACATTAATAATTTGTCTCCTCCCTTTTACACGCAGTGGTAAAAGCCATGCAAAAGCCACTCAGGGAAGTACATCTCCCCCTCCCCACAAAAAGAAAGCAGCAACTCAAACAGATATCTGTACACCCGTGTTCTAGCAGAATTATTCCCGAAAGTCAAAAGGTAGAAGGAACCCCCTCTGTGGATGAATGGATAAACAAAATGTGGTATATACATACAATGGGATATCATTCAGCCTTAAAAAAGGAAATTCTGACACATGGATGAACCTTGAGGACATTGTGCTGAGTGATAGAAGCCAGTCACAAAAGAACAAACATTTCATGATTCTACTTTTACGAGGTACCTAGAATTGTTAAATTCATAGAGACAGAAAGTAGATTAGAGGTTATGAGGGAATGGGAGGAGAGGAGAAGAAGGAGTTATTGTTTAATGGGTATAGCATTTGTATTGGTGATGGTTGCTTTGGGCCAAGGGAGGGGAGGAGTTACTGTTTTGTGGGTACAGAGTTTCAGTTCTGCAAGGTGAAAAGACTCCTGGAGATGGATGGTTGCACAACAATGTGAATGTATTTAACTGTACACTTAAAAATGGTTAAGATAGTAAATTTTATTGTGTATTTTACTATAATAAAAAAAGTTAGGAAAATAATTTTTGTCTCTTCTCTTTTTTTCTTGGTTAGACTAGATAGAGATTTATTAATTTTACTGATCTGTCAAAAAAACAGCTTTTGATTTTGTTGAATTTCTCTATTGTTTTCCTGTTTAAAATTTCATTGATTATTGCTCTAATATTCATTATTTAATTTCTTCTGATTACTTTAGATTTAATTTACCCCTCTTTTTCTAGTTTACTGAGGTAGAAGCTTATATTGATTTTATTGTGTGTGTGTGTGTGTGTATGTAAGACTGTTGAATCACAGACTTGTACCTCTGAAACAAATAATACATTATATGTTAAAAAAAAAAGAAGGAGAAGATAGCTGGAGGGGAAGAATGAAGGGGGGGATATTGGAGGGGGAGACGAACCATGAGAGATGATGGACTCTGAGAAACAAACTGAGGGTTCTAGAGGGGAGGGGGGTAGGGGGATGGGTTAGCCTGGTGATGGGTATTAAAGAGGGCACATTCTGCATGGAGCACTGGGTGTTATATGCAAACAATGAATCATGGAACACTACATCAAAAACTAATGATGTAATGTATGGGGATTAACATAACATAATAATAAAAAAAAGTTTATATTGATTTTAGATGTTTCTTCCTTTTCTTTTTTTTTATTTAAATTCAATTAGCCAACATATATGCACATCATTAGTTTTTGGTACAATGTTCAATAATTCATTAGTTGCAAATAACACCAACAGATGAATGGATAAAGAAGATGTGGCTCATAAACACAATGGAATATTACTCAGCTTTCTTTTCTAATATATGCACTTAATGCATTACATCTTCCTTTAAGCACAGTTTTCACTGCATCTAATAAATTTGGTAAAATTTAAATTTAAATTGTATTTTCAATTTAATTTCATTCAGAATATTTTTTTTAAAGATTTTATTTATTTGAGAGAGAGAGAATGAGAGCCAGAGGGCACAAGAGGGAAGAGGGTCAGAGGGAGAAGCAGACTCCCCGCCGAGCAGGGAGCCCGATGTGGGACTCGATCCCGGGACTCCAGGATCATGACCTGAGCCAAAGGCAGTTGCTTAACCAACTGAGCCACCCAGGCGCCCCAGAATATTTTTATTTTTCTCCTGAGATATCTTTGATCCCAGTGCCATTTAGTAGTATGTTTAATCTCCAAATATTTGGGGAAGTCTTTCTGTTACTGATTTCTAGTTTAATTAATTGTTATTTTTTTTAAAGATTTTATTTTTATTTATTTGAGAGGGAGAGAATGAGAGAGAGAGAGCATGAGAGGGAAGAGGGTCAGAGGGAGAAGCAGACTCCCTGCTGAGCAGGGAGTCCGATATGGGACTCCATCCCGGGACTCCAGGATCATGACCTGAGCCGAAGTCAGTCGCTTAACCAACTGAGCCACCCAGGCGCCCTAATTACATTGTTATTTGAGAGCATGCTTTATATGATGTCTATTTCTAAAAATTTGTTAAGGTGACTTTTATGGCCCAGAATTTCATCTGTCTTGGTAAATGTTCTGTGTGAGTTTCAGAAGAAGGTGTATTCTTCTGTTGTTGGATGAAGGAAGTAGTCTATAAATGTCAATTAGATCCAGATGATTGATGGTGTGGTTCAGTTCAACTATATCTTTACTTATTTTCTGCCTACTAGATCTATGAATTACTGATAGAGAGGTATTGAACTCTGCAACTTTAAAAGTGGATTCATCTATTTCTTTTTGCAGTTCTATCAGTTTTTGCAGCATGTATGTTAGTATTTTGTATCATATACATTAAGGATTCTATGTCTTCTTAGATAACTGACCCTGTTATTAGTTATGCCTTTATTTATTCTTGATGATTTTCCTTGCTCTGAAATTTCCTTTGTCTGAAATTAATATAGCTATTTCAACTTCTTTTCATTAATGCAAATACCATGGCATATTTTTCTCTATCCTTTTACTTTGATCTGTCTGTATTTTTATACTAAAGTGAGTTTCTTGAAGGTAACATATAGTTGGGTTGTGTTTTTCATCCCCTCTGACAACCTCTGACTTTTAACCAGTTCATTCAGACCACTGATATTTATAGTGATTATTTATATAGTTTGATTTATATCTATAATATTTGTAATTGCTTTTCATGCATTGCCCTATGCTTTTTTTCTTTTTGTCTTACTCTCTTTTTCTGCCTGCCTTTGCTTTAATTGAACATTTTTTATGACTCCATTGTCTTCGTTTTCTTAGCATAACAAGTATACTTATTTTTATATTTGTAGTGCTTCCCTAGATTGCGATATACATTTACAACCACTGTAAGTCCACTTTCACTTCGCATATACTGCAAGTACCTTATTATATTCTCAATTCCTCCCTTCTGTCCCCCATAACTTTGATGTCATTCATTTCATTTATCCATGACATATGGTCATTCCAAAAGTTGTTTCTATTATTATTTTGAATAAATTATTTTCTGTTAGATTAATTAAGAATAAGAAAAATAAAATATTTTCCTTGCATTTATTTATTCTCTAATACCCGTCCTTTATGTGGATTCCAGTTGCTGACCTATATAATGTTCTTTCTGAAGAACTTTCAACATTTCTTGCAAGGCAGCCAGGTCTCCTGGCAACAGATTCTCTCCATTTAAATTTTTTGGAGAAAGTCTTTATTTTCCTTTACTCTTGAAGGATATTTTCAGTGGATACAGAATTCTAGGTTAGTGGGTTTTTTCTTTTCCTCTCAGTGCTTAATATATTTTACTTTATTCTCTTCTTGCTTGCAAGATGTTTGAAAAGAAGACTGATGCAATTTGTTATCATTGTTCCTCTATAGGTAATGTGGGTTTCCCCCACTCTGGTTTTATTCAAGATTTTCTTTGTCTTTGGTTTTCTTTAGTTTGGATGTGATTTGTCTAGTTGTTGATTTTTTTGGAATATCATCCTTGATGTTCTCTGAGTTTCCTGGATCTGTAGTTTGGTGTCAATCATTAATTTTGAAAAAATCTCAGCCATTATTACTTTATTCCTTTATTCTGTTCCTTTCTTGTCTCCTTCTGGTAGTCCCCTTATGTGTATGTTGTCCTTTCATAAGGATATTTGTATGGATATTCCATCTCATTTTTTAAAATTCTTTTCTCTTTACTTTTCAATTTGGGAAGTTTTTATTGACATATCTTTAACCTCACTGATTCTTTGGCTGTGTCTAGTCTACTGATGAGCTTATCAAAGACATTTTAAAATATCTCTTACAGAGTTTTTAAATTCTAGAATTTCCTTTTGATATTTTTAGAGTTTCAATCTTTCTACTTACATTACCCATCTATTCTTACATATTGTCCATTTTAAAAATTAGAGCCCTTAACATAATTATTTTAAATTCCTGGTTTGATAATTCCAAAATTTCTGCTGTATCCAAGTTTGGTTCTGATGCTTAGTTTTGCTTATCAGAATGTGTTTTTTGCCTTTTAGCATGTCTTGTGATTTTGTTGTTGTTGAAGGCCATACATGATATATCAGGTAAAGGGAACTATGATAAATAGGCCTTAGTATGAGCTTTTATTTTATCTAGGTAGGAGTTAGACTGTGTGTACTATTTGTTTTAGCTGAGATATAGGAGTCTAAAATTTCCTCTAGTGTCCTTGCTTTTATCTTACCTATTGTTTTTGGCTTTTTCCTAGAGACTCCTTAAATTGGGTCTGAGATTTACGGTCCTTTTATCTGTAACCACCTGTTATTATACAATTCATTTTATTTTGAATAACATTTTCCCTGTTAAAATTTATATATGTTAATGGTAGGAATTTTGAAAAACTCAAAAAGAATACACACAATTGTACTACTCAAAGATAACTATTATTAACAATTTGACATTTTAGACTTTATAATTGATAATAAAATAATTGAAGACAGTCTAAATGTACAATTATTGTATAATAATTGAGTACATTATACTACATCTTACAGTCACAACATTATCAGTCACTGAAAAATGTATATGAAGGCTTTCATAACAAAAAATTCATATATGATAAATGAAAAAGACTATAAAATTGTATATGAAATACAATGAGAACTATGTTAAAAAATAACTATGTTCAAAAGTGTGAAGAAATTGGGGCGCCTGGGTGGCTCATTCGTTAAGCATCTGCCTTCGGCTCAGGTCATGATCCCAGGGTCTTGGGATCGAGCCCTGCATTGGGCTCCTGGCTCAGCGGGAAACCTGCTTCTCCCTCTCCCACTCCCCCTGCTTGTATTCCCTCTCTTGCTATCTCTCTGTCAAATAAATAAATTAAATCCTTAAAAGAAAAAGTGTGTAGAAATAACCAGGAAATAAGTATATATGTTTAAACACTACACAAATAATAATGAGTATATTTGGAAGTGACTTTGAGAACAATTTCTAAATTTTCTCTTCCAAATATTGCATGTGTGTGCACACACACACAGACCAGGTTTTATATTTTAGCATGGTAGTTTCTGAAAGTGATAATCATTACACTAACATAGAAGCAGTCCAAATTTTATTAATCAGACTTATTTATTTGTAGTATAACAAACAACTCATCATCCACTATTTCATAAAACAGATGGGGAATCATATTATTGGATGGACCTGAGTATCAATCTGCCTTCTTCGAAAAAGATAAAATTACTCTTAATTTATAGTGAGCAAATAGATTTTAATATTACCTGATAATTTGTCTAAATGATTCTAAGTATAACTGCCTTGAGAACTGAGGAAAGAAGAAATAATTAATAGCCCTTTGGTTGATACTGCCAGAGCCTTAACTTGTAGACTTTTTGCATTGGTGTTAATGGTAAAATGTTCCAGTGGGAAAGTTAATGAGTATAGCCAATGCATTGTTATTCAGTCATTAATGTGTCTAAGTATGACCTGAAGAATTGGTCAAAAAGTAAGATTTTTCTCATCAGGGAAGTGCAAATCAAAACCACAGTGAAATATCACCATATATCTGTCAGACTGGCTAGTGTCAAAAAGACAATACATAAGAAGTGTTGGCAAGAGTGTGTAGAAAACAGAACCCTCCTGCACTGTTGGTGGGAATGCAAACTGGTGCAGCCACTGAAACATAGTGTGGAGGTTCCTCAAAAAATAACAAATAGAAATACCATATAATACAGCAATTGCACTACTAGGTATTTATTTAAAGAATACAAAAACACTAATTGAGAGGGATATATGTACCCCTATGTTTATTGCAGCATTTTTTACAATAGCCAAGATAAGGAAGCAGCCCAAGTGTCCATCAATAGATGAATGGATAAGGAAGGTTTGAGACACACACACACACACACACACACACACACACACACACACACACACACACACACACACACACACACACACACACACACTAGAGTATTAACCATAAAAAAGAATGTGATCTTGCCATTTGCAGCAACATGGATGGACCTAGAGAGTATTATGCTAAGTGAAATAAGTCAGACAGAGAAAGAAAGATACCATCTGATTTCACTTAAAACCAGAATAGACCCAGAAAGAAAGATACCATCTGATTTCACTTAAAACCAGAATAGACCCATAAATACAGAGAAAAAACTGGTGGTTGCCAGAGGAGAAGGTGGAGGAGGTATGGGAAAAATGCATGAAGGGGAGTGGGAGGTATGGGCTTCCAGTTATGGAATGAATGTCACGGGGATAAAAGGTACGGCATGGGGAATATAGTCAATAGTATTGGAGTAGTGTTATGGTGACAGAGCATAGCTACATTTGTGCTGAGCATAGCATAACATATAGAATTCTCAACTTACTATGTTGTACACCTGAAGCTAATGTAACATGTCAATAATAGTTCAATAAAAGTATCTTGGGAAATAAAAAGTAAAGATAAGGTAGCAACCAGTCTTTTAAATTAAAAAAAAAGTATGATTTTTCTGGAGCCATCCCCAGAGATTCTGAATCAGTAAGCATTTCAGAAAGACTGCAAATTTGCATTTTAACAAGCACACTAGGTGATTCTAATGAAGGTGGTATAGACTATATTTTGAGAAATACTCAATAGGAAAAGCATGGGTTTTTGGTGTTAGGGAGACATATAAATCCTTGATTGGTTCTCTGACTAACCATGGGGCCACAAACAAATTATTAATACTGTAAGTTTAATATAAGGTGATGTTATTTAGAGCATTTTATACATGATATATGCTCAGTAAATGGTATTGCTTAAGAGCAAAAATAATAGTTATTATAACCAGCATATATTGAAAGCTTATTATGTGCAGAGCATTTTTTCTAAGCACTTATCTGTATTAGCTCATTTTATTTTTACAACTCTATGAGGGAGGTACTGTTACTGTCCTTACACATGAGGAAACTGAGGCATGGATATTTTGTCTAAGGTCACCAAGGTAGTAAGTTTTTTAAAAGAAAAAGCAGATTTTAAACTAAAGTAGTCTGGCTCCATTTCTGTGGGTTTTTTAAAAACTAGTATGCTGCCATAAAACGGCACAGGGTTGCAGATTGGATCAAAAGACAGGACCCATCCATATGCTGTCTACAAGAGACTCATTTTGAACCTAAATATACATCCAGACTGAAAGTGAAGGGATGGAGATCCATCTTTCATGCCAGCGGACCTCAAAAGAAAGCTGGGGTAGCAATTCTTATATCACACAAATTAGATTTTAAACTAAAGTCTGTAGTTACAGACACAGAAGGACACAATATCATTCTTAAGGGATCTATCCAACAAGAAGATCTAACAATTGTAAATATCTATGCCCCCAACATGGGAGCAGCCATCTACATAAGCCAACAGTTAACCAAAATAAAGAGTCATATTGATAACAACACGTTAATTGTAGACCTCAATACTCCACTCTCAGCAATGGACAGATCATCTAAGCAGAAAATTAACAAGAAAATAAGAGCTTTGAATGATACACTGGACCAGATGGACCTCATAGATATTTACAGAACATTCCACCCTAAAACAACAGAACACTCATTCTTCCGAGCACACATGGAACTTTCTCCAGAATAGACCACATACTGGGTCACAAATGAGGACTAAACTGATACCAAAAGATTGAGATTATTCCCTGCATATTCTCAGACCACAATGCTTTAAAACTGGAACTCAATCACAAGAAAAAGTTTGGCAGAAATTCAAACACTTGGAAGCTAAAGACCACTCTGCTCAAGAATGTTTGGGTCAACCAGGAAATCAAAGAAGAACTTAAACAATTCATGGAAATCATTGAGAACGAAAACACATCGGTCTGAAACCTATGGGATACTGCAAAGGCAGTCCTAAGGGGGGAAATACATAGCCATCCAAGCCTCACTCAAAAAAATAGAAATATCCCGAATTCACCAACTAACTGTACACCTTAAAGAACTAGAGAAAAAGCAACAAACAATGCCTAAGCCACACATTAGAAGAGAAATAATTAAGATTAGAGCAGAGATCAATGAATTAGAAACCAGAAACACAGTATATCAGATCAGCAAAACTAGAAGTTGGTTCTTTGAAAGAATTAATAAGATCCATAAACCACGGGCCAGACTTATCCAAAAGAAAAGAGAAAGGACCCAAATTAATAAAATTATGAATGAAAGGGGAGAGATCACGACTAACACCAAGGAAATAGAAACAATTATTAGAAATTATCAACAAAGAAGATGTATATATACACAATGGAATATTATGCAGCCATCAAACGGAATGAGATCTTGCCATTTGCAATGACGTGGATGGAACTGGACGCTGTTATGCTGAGTGAAATAAGTCAATCAGAGAAAGACATGTATCATATGACCACACTGATATGAGGAATTCTTAATCTCAGGAAACAAACTGAGGGTTGCTGGAGTGGGGGGGGGTGGGAGGGATGGGGAGGCTGGGTTATAGACATTGGGGAGGGTATGTGCTATGGTGAGCTCTGTGAATTGTGCAAGACTGTTGAATCACAGATCTGTACCTCTGAAACAAATAATGCAATATATGTTAAGAAAAAAAAAAAGATAGCAGGAGGGGAAGAATGAAGCAGGGGTAAATCGGAGGGGGAGAAGAACCATGAGAGATGATGGACTCTGAAAAACAAACTGAGGGTTCTAGAGGGGAGGGAGGTGGGGGGATGGGTTAGCCTGGTGATGGGTGTTAAAGAGGGCACGTTCTGCGAGGAGCACTGGGTGTTATGCACAAATAATGAATCATGGAACACTACATCAAAAACTAATGATGTAATATATGGTAATTAACATAACAATTAAAAAATTTAAAGAAAAAAATTATCAACAACGATATGCCAATAAACTGAGCAACCTGGATGAAATGGATGCCTTCCTGGAAACCTATAAGCTGCCAAGACTGAAACAGGAAGAAACTGACAACCTGAATAGGCCAATAACCAGTAACGAGATTGAAGCAGTGATCAAAAACCTCCCAAAAATCAAGAGTCCAGGGCCTGATGGATTCCCTGGGGAATTCTACCAAACATTCAAAGAAGAAATAATACCTATTCTCCTGAAGCTGTTTCAAAAAATAGAAACAGAAGGAAAACTTCCAGACTCATTCTATGAGGCCAGCATCACCTTAATCCCCAAACCAGGCAAAGACCCCATCAAAAAGGAGAATTTCAGACCAATTTCCCTGATGAATATGAACTCCAAAATTCTCAACAAAATCCTAGCTAATAGGATCCAACAATACATTAAAAGGATCATCCACCACGACCAAGTGGGATTTATCCCCAGGATGCAAGGGTGGTTCAACATTTGCAAATCAGTGTGATAGAACACATTAATAAGAGGAGAGAGAAGAACCATATGGCCCTCATCTGATGCAGAAAAAGCATTTGACAAAATACAGCCACATTTCCTGATTAAAATTCTTCAGAGTATAGGGATAGAGGGAATATTCCTCAAGTTCATAAAGTCCATCTATGAAAAACCCATAGCGAATATCATCCTCAATGGGGAAAAGCTGAGAACCTTTCCCTTAAGATCAGGAACACGTCAAGGATGCCCACTCTTGCCACTATTGTTCAACATAGTACTAGAAGTCCTAGCAACAGCAATCAGACAACAAAAAGAAATAAAAGATATTCAAATTGGCAAAGAAGAAGTCAAACTCTCTCTCTTCACAGATGACATGATACTTTATATGGAAATCCCAAAAGACTCCACCCCCAAATTATTAGAACTCATACAGCAATTCAGTAATGTGGCAGGATACAAAATTAATGCCCAGAAATCAGTTGCTTTCTTATACACTAACAATGCAACTGTAGAAAGAGAAATTAGAAAAATGATCCCATTTACAATAGCACCAAAAACCATAAGATATCTCAGAATAAACCTAACCAAAGAGGTAAAGGATCTCTAGGAACTACAGAACACTCATGAAAGAAATTGAAGAAGACACAAAAAGATGGAAAAACATTCCATACTCATGGATCAGAAGAATAAATATTGTTAAAATGTCTGTGCTACCCAGAGCAATCTAAATTCCAATGACATTTTTCAGGGTGCTGGAACAAACAATCCTAAAATTTGTACGGAATCAGAAAAGACCCCAAATCACCAAGGAAGTGTTAAAAAGGAAAAACAAAGCTGGGGGCATCATGTTGCCCAATTTCAAGCTATATTACAAAGCAGTGATCACCAAAACAGCATGGTACTGGCACAAAAACAGACACATAGACCAATGGAACAGAACAGAGAGCCTAGATATGACCCTCAACTCTATGGCCAAATAATCTTCAACAAAGCAGGAAAAAATATGCAATGGAAAAAGACAATCTCTTCAAAAAATGGTGCTGGGAAAATTGGACAGCTATATACAAAAGAATGAAACTCGACCATTCTCTAACACTGTACACAAAGATAAACTCAAAATGGATGAAAGACTTCAATGTGAGACAGGAATCCATCAAAATCCTAGAGGAGAACATAGGCGGTAACTTCTTTGATATCGGCCACAGCAACTTCTTTCAAGATACATCTCCAAAAGCTAGTGAAACAAAAGCAAAAATGAACTTTTGGGACTTCATCAAGAGAAAACGCTTCTGCACGGCAAAGGAAATAGTCAACAAAACA
Source organism: Zalophus californianus (assembly GCF_009762305.2). Taxonomy (NCBI): domain Eukaryota; kingdom Metazoa; phylum Chordata; class Mammalia; order Carnivora; family Otariidae; genus Zalophus; species Zalophus californianus. Next base: position 9,014,149 of record NC_045612.1, read on the forward strand.
AAGAGGCAACCCACAGAATGGGAGAAGATATTTGCAAATGACACTACAGACAAAGCACTGATTTCCAAGATCTATGAAGAACTTCTCAAACTCAACACCCAAAAAACAAATAGTCAAGTCAAAAAATGGGCAGACTACATGAACAGACACTTCTCAAAAGATGACATACAAATAGTTAACAGACACATGAAAAAATGTTCATCGTCATTAGCCATCAGGGAAATTCAAATCAAAACCACATTGAGATACCACCTTACACCAGTTAGAATGGCAAAAATGGACAGGGAAAGAAATAACAAACGTTGGATAGGTTGTGGAGAAAGGGGAACCCTCTTACACTGTCGGTGGGAATGCAGGTTGGTACAGCCACTTTGGAAAACAGTGTGGAGTTTCCTCAAAAAGTTGAAAATAGAGCTACCCTATGACCCAGCAATTGCATTACTGGGTATTTACCCCAAAGACACAGATGTAGTGAAAAGAAGGGCCATATGCACCCCAATGTTCATAGCAGCAATGTCCGCAATAGCCAAACTGTGGAAAGAGCCAAGATGCCCTTCAGCGGATGAATGGATAAAGAAGATGTGGTCCATGTATACAATGGAATATTACTCAGCCATCAGAAAGGATGAATACCCAACTTTTGCATCCACATGGATGGGACTGGAGGAGACTATGCTAAGTGAAATAAGTCAAGCAGAGAAAGCCAATTATCATATGGTCTCACTTATTTGTGGAACATGAGGAATAGCAGGGAGGACATTAGGCGAAGGAAGGGAGAAATGAAGGGGGGGAAATCGGAGGAGGAGATGAACCATGAGACTGTGGACTCTGGGAAACAAACAGGGTTTTAGAGGGGAGGGGGTTGGGGGGATGTGTTAGCCCGGTATTAAGGAGGGCACGTACTGCATGGAGCACTGGGTGTTCTATGAAAACAATGAATCATGGATCACTGCATCAAAAACTAATGATGTATTGTATGGTGACTAACATAACATAATAAAATTTAAAAAAAATAGTATGCTGCAAATATATATATATATATATATATATCCCTTATTAAATATCTAATACACACAACACAACTCATTGCACATCTAAACTTAAAACAGTTATCTTTAATATGTCTGGATTATTCTCTCTCCTCAATTAGTTTTCTGTGAAGTTTCCAATTGCAATATGGTGTTCAGGGATGAATGTCCAATTCAACATTTTGAATTTGCTTTTAATTACTTGGGGACCCACCCAATGTCATCCAAATTCCCAAGGTTTATTTTGCAAAATATTTGGCATAGTTCATTTATGTCCAGATTCTCTCATTGTAATGGTTCCTAAGATACAAATTTCTCTCTCCTCTGGATATTACTCTGTGCTAAAAGAATGTTCTAGCACCACAAAATATGTTTAGGAATTGTTTCCAAGCTCTGCAAAAATATTGGTGTATACCTTTGGCATACCTGCTCTTAAAAATATTTTGAGTTTTGGGGCACCTGAGTGGCTCAGTTGGTTAAGTGTCTGCCTTCAGCCCAGTTCATGATCCCAGGGTCCTGGGATCGAGCCCCGCATCAGGCTCCATGCTCAGTGGAGAGTCTGCTTCTCCCACTCCCTCTCCCCCTCCACCTGCTCATGCTCTTTCTGTCTCTCTCTCTCAAATGAATAAATAAAATCTTTAAAAAAATAAAAATAAATATTTTGAATTTTATTTCACATATATTATGTCAGAAGTGCATCAACTCACTTGACAGATATATATATTGAAATAGTTGATAAAATTTATAATCAAAGATCATACCTTAATTTTTTACACAAAATTTAAATTTATAAAGATTTTAGAGTGTTCAAATTTATTTAACTTAGAGTTTCCTAAGATATGTGTGTGTGTGCATGCATATACATATATTAACCCTCAAAATGAAATGTGGTTAATATCAGTTGCTCCAAGGGAACAATATAGGCTGATGAGTTTCCCAAACCAGGGCTTATTTTGAGGCTGCGGAATTATCTACACCCACACATTTCTCATTTACCTTATATTCTGTTCAAGGCTTTAGTGATGGCTGTAAGCAGTTCCGAAAATTCAGATGTCTGGGGTAGGGGAGGGCAGATTGTAAGCAACCAGTATAATACTGTGGTTGAAAGCAGCTGGTATAACACTGGTCTAATTATGTGTTGGTAGATGTTTAACAACTGGCTTTCTGGGGAAAAAAGTCCTGACTGAGTGCATTTTCTGATTTCTGTGGTATTAATACTCCTACATTGGCCAATTTAAAGCTACCAAACTGATGTCACTGAATGTATAGGCAGGAAGGGATACATAGTAGCACACTATCAATTAGTATTTCCACCATACAGATATATTCGCTGTAAATAATGTCAAGAGCATAGATAATAGTAAAATATTTAAGATATAAGTTTTGAGCATTTATTATTTTTGCTTTTAATATAAAGTATTTAGTTGTAAGTTTATTATAATTTTTAATAATGACCGCAGGAACCAGCCTGCAAAATCTCTGAAAATTTAATAGTTAATCACTCTTGAGTTGGATAGGATGGTTCTAGCACAACACTTCATTGGACTTCTCTAGAGGTTGTAAATATTTGCTATGCTTCACCCAGATACCTATTCAAAGAACTACTGGGCACTAAAGTAAGGATGATTTCTTCTCCATTTTGGTGAGCATCCTCACTGCTACTCATAATAGTAATAGTACTATTAGCAATAATTAAGTTACTGAGGGCTTAGTATATGCTATTTGCAACTCTAAGAAATATTATTGATTTTAATATTTCATTTAAAACAGTGAGGATTTTGAGGCTCACTGTAGTCAGTGATCTTGCCCTTCCTCACACAACTTATGTGAAAGAGCTGGGCTACAGGTCCAACATTTTCCCAGTACCAAAACCTACCCTCTTAAACAGGATCCTCTACTGCATATATGTAAGCATGTTGAACCATATGAAATTGCTAGCCAGGTTTGACTTATAAAAGGCATCGTCATTGTGTTTAATTTAATATAGATATGGATAAAGATACTTCTTTCACCTGCCTGCTCAAGTTGACATGCTTGTTTAGCATTAAGACTTAGTAGAATGGAATGGGTTGATATCTAGGGATCCAGAAGTCTTGCATGTTGTAGCAAGAGCACTGTGCATCGTGTCAGAAGATTGTGGCCCCATCCCTTACTAGCTGTGTTTAACAGGGACAGAAAACTTGATCTATTTCACCCCTAGGGTTTTTTTGAGGGTCAGTGTGAAAGCACTTTGGACATTACCGATATAAGAGATTATTTTTATTAGAATAGTAGTATTTTTGGAATAGGTAACAAAGTTCATCCTGCATGCCCAGGGATGAAAAAATAGCAATATCATTCATTACAAAAGGTGTGATCCATTATTTTTCAATAAATGTATTTTATATTGTTTGTACTCCCTAGCCTTTTAATAGTAATGACAGCAAAAATAGAAATGTGTTTAACTTTTGTACACCAACTATGTATCAGACTCTGGACCCTTTACTTATGTTAACCCATGCAGTCCTCACAACAATCTTGTGAAGTATACATCATTATTTTCAGGTTAATATGAGTCTCATAAGTAGTTAATAAATGGTGGGTTCAGAACTGGGAGTACAGTCTGCCTTTCTTGCTGGAGCTTTTGTCTTCCAGCTAGAGGACAGAATTATGTCTTATAACTTCCTATATCCATCAGTTCCCAGCATGGTGAATGGCATTATAGTCAAGATCTCAATGACCATTTTATTTTTTTTAAAGATTTTATTTATTTGAGAGAGTGAGAGCATGAGCTGGGGGAGAGGCAGAGGCAGACTCCCCGCTGAGTAGGGAACCTGATGCAGGGCTTGATCCCAGGACCCCGAGATCATGACCTGAGCTGAAGGCAGACACTTAACTGACAGAGCCACCCAGCCACCCTTCAATGACCATTTTAAATTAATACTTGAAACAATATATTTTTGAAAGCTTTGTAAAATTTCAATTCCATGTAGAATTTTGCATATAACTTGAATATGTTGGATTGGAACAGTGATAAACACCTAGTTGAGTCTGGAATTATTCTCAACTTTACTACCCGAATCAGAAAAGGAAGGGCATATTTCCTCTATTTCTGGGCTTGAAAGCAGATTCCCATGTGGTAGAGAATTCTCAATGGCCCTTTGGAAATCTTAAATTTCATTAATAATATCCACTTAAGATGAATTCCTTTACTTCAGGCACCCTAAGCATTCATAAAAGGGCAGTGTACTTAATACCACTGGCTATATTAATTGATATTTTTATTTTTGGCAGAATTTGTTAAGATACTCCATTCAGGATCTGGACATGTGTTCAGGTTTTGTTACTGGACTATGCAGAATATATAAATGATCAGAAAATGGCCTGAAGTGATTCTAATTCATAATTCTGTGGTGCTCTTAACATCCTCAGGAGGAGATATTAATGAAATGACAATGTGATAGAGAAAGCAATGGCCTCTGTGTTGAAGACCTAGATTTATATCATGAATGACACTTCCTGGTTAGGTGGCTTTATTGTGTTACTTCACCTCCCTAAACTTCAGGTGTTATCATCTATAAAGAGGAGATTATAATACCTTCATCATAGGGTTGTTGTGTGGATTAATTGAGTTAACATGTGTACAAAAGTGCCTAGTATATAAATAGTTGCCACATTAATACTGTCTGACTCTAATATAAGATACTTCATCATTTTTGGTTTTTAATAATGTTCATATCTTGTCAGAGACAAAGCAAGTCTAGTCCAGTGTGGATTTTAAACTTCTTTTGGTTGTCTCTTTAGTCTGCTTTATTCAGTAACAAGTTGTCACCTTGTACTTTGTTAACATAAGTCAGCTCTATGCCAATACAAACAGTAAAATTTCTTAACTCTTCAATCAGCTTTGCTGTTAGTCCTAGTACTGTACCTGCCAAATCTAAAATGTAAAGTTAATTCATAAGACTAATGTCCTGTCAACCGTAACTTTCTAAGCCTTTCAATGTATGTCAATCATACTCCTAAATCCTGGGTAGAATGGTCTTTAAATATTTATGTGGTATAATATAAAATAGATTTGGTTATAGAGCAAATTAAGTATATTTCCCTAAATTGTATTCCAGCTGCATTCATTCAACAGGTATTTTTTGAATACCTCTTATGTGCTAGGCACTGAGAATTCAGCAGAAAACAAAATCAAGTTTCTGCTCTCACAGAGCTGACATTCTAGTGCCAGTAGTCAAACAAAAAATAAGTAAATTTATACCATATGTTAGATGATAGGTACTATGGAGAATAGTAAACAGGTGCTGTATAAAGAAATGTTGGCATGAAGAATAGAGAGTTAAGACTTTTTAAGGAATGGTCATTTAAGACCGCATTAAGAAGGTATGATTTTAGCAAAGATCAGAAGGAGATGATGTGAAGGAAACTAATATAATCGATAAATTACTCCATCACATTCTGTGCTAAATTAATTTGATCAGTTGTCTTATTTAGTCTTCACAACCACCAATAAAGTAAATATTTTTTGTGAACATTTTACATTTGAAGAAACGGAGGGTCAGAGAAATTACATAACTTTTAAAGCTACACTATTTATCGCTATGTTTCTCAAACTTCAAGAGTGCTACTTTAGGTTTTTAGATTGGTCTCCTTGAAGCTTCTTTTTCTAGGCTTGAAGTAAAGGGAATAGTGCCCCTCCAACATTTTTCTCCTGAGTACAGCAGCAATCTTTTTTAACTAGCAAAAATCATTCACAGGTCCTTCCCTTATCTCTCTTCACTTGCACTTTTAATATCTCTTTTTGGGCTTTCAAACTTTCTAGTTGGTAGTGTGTTGATCCACTCAGATCCCCTCTTCAGTGCCAATGCTGAAAATATCTTCTGCAAATGGCTCTCAACTGGGACCCTCAAAGGGCATTGCCTTCTTATCCAAGATTACAGCTACCTTTCAACCAGGTGGTCTATGGACAATGATCGGCTGATGTGAGGGTTCAAAAGTCCAACCCCATTTCTTCAATTTGGTACAACTTTGAAAAGCTGGCATTCCAAGCTCCGGAGATTTCTGTAATATTCTCTAAGGCCCCATTTGCACAGAAGTGGAGATAAGATTCTCTCTTTGTTCAACCTTGCTTCCTTACTGTCCTACAAGGACATCTCCCTAGGCTACTCCCAATGAACCTTGTGCATATAACCACCCATCTCACAGTCTATTTCCAGGAATTCTGACCTAAAATTAATCTCTAACTGGTTCTAAAGATTGTACATTGTGAAAGTCTGCTTTTTATTCTGGCACCTCGCTTTGAAATTCCATGTCTTTTGTACTGTGACAACTCAGTTCAAACTTCCAATTTAAAATACTGGTATAGGTGAAGTGTGATCTGAACAAATTTAACATGGATCAAAGTAGTTCAGTACAGTTTGACTGAAGTGCATCAGTGGGCTCTGATGAAAAATAAATCTGAAGAAGTAGGCACTGACCAGATCGTGACATTCCTTATGGATTTTTTTCTTTAGGAAACAAGGAGCCTTTGAATAGGTTTTAAGCAGGAGAGTAACAAAATCAGAGGCATACCTTATAAAGCTGTCTCTGGTGGCAATGCAGAGAAAGGATTGGATGGCTCTGGATAAGACTAGGGGCAAAGGGGCCAACTGGAAGACTAATTTAGACAAGGCTTGGTAAAGAGATTGAAGGGGAGCAGAATTTGCCACCCTAAACTATGCCTTTTGGCATAAAGATTATCTTGAGCTGGCTATTTTTAAAGAAACAGAAGAAAGCGGAAAAGCTCTGAAAACCTAGTAGAAGTTACCTTCGTGTAAGAGACATGTGCATTTATGAGGAAAACCTCCATTTGTAAGGGTGTCTCCCTTCTTGTACCAGGAAGGGGGGAGGATGACTCTAATCTCTAGAAACTTTTATCACCGGAGAAGGCAAGGACCTAAATCTGCCTAACAACCTTGCCCTTGTTTACTGTGCCTTTTTCAGTCACCTCCCATAACCTGTTCCACAGCCCCAATATCTTTCGTTTGTCTTTAGCTGGAGACTGTATTTAAGGTGGTGGCTTGGCTCATTTTGAGGAGTTACTCAGTTTTCCTGGGTCTCTCTTGTTGATGCAGGAGGTATACACGTTATTAAACTTCTGTTTGTTTTTCTCGCTTGTTAATCTTTTTATTCATTAACTCATTCATTTATTCAGAGTTCTTATTCTCTGTGTCTTTTTTATTCTTTTATTATAGGAGCAAAGAACCTAGAAGGGTAGAGAGAAATTTATTTTTCACCCTCTACAACATGAAATGGTGCTTTTGCTTTCTACTTTCTTTCCTTCCTTCTTTTTTTATAAATTGTAAACATCTATCACTATATTAGTATTTATGTGAATCCTAAAACAAAACATAGGAATTAAAAGATATAAGACCAAAATAAATATAAATAGACTTTCTCTTATTTTCTTCCAACAACTCAATGAATGGTATTTATTTAACTTCTCTTGGAATGCTCCTTTAGTGAGAAGTCTTGTATGAGGAATAAATGGAATGCTTTTCCTCATTCTCTTATTGGTGCAAAGAGATTTTTATTATCATTTCCTTCCATTATCATCCCATTTAACCAAAACATAATAGCTTTCATCGGTTCTTAAAATGGATGTTAGTCTCTACAATTAAATTATGTGTTATTACTGCATTAAAAGGGCATGCAATGATGTATATTTTATATTGATAAGGTACCTAAATATACTACTGTTGGTGAGATGCTTGAATCCTTTTCAAGGGATCACGGGTACCTACAGGTTACAATGAATGAAACCCAAGGGCTTTTTCTCTTATCATCTTGGTATTCCCTCTGTATTAAATTCTTTAGTTTTAATGTGTAAACTTTCTCAAGATCATAAACTGAAAAATGGCCTTTGAACAGTATTTGAAAGTTTATAATGAATCCAGCGGTAGCTAATTATCTTCCTAGCTTCACCGTTAAAATGAGGAACAGGAATGATATTTCCCCATTTTGGACCAGCAGCAAATCTTGTTGGAGCTAGATCCACACCCTCAAGTGCCCTAAATCTTAATCCAGTGCTTGTTGAAAATCTCTGTTATTCTAAATTTCAGGTGAAAAAATGCTATTTTTCTCCTCTACATGGAACTATAGATAATTTGTTAATATTTGATTATTTTTTAAGTACCTCCAGGGTAGTAATAGGAAATAATAGTATGTGGGACATCAGTCCCTTTGAATCACATTTTCAACGTCATTTTTTCACTGTTTTTGTACTTTATTAGAAAAATAACAACCAGAATTGTTGGAAGTATTCAGTAGAAATGGTGTGGTATTTACCTAGGCTGGGGATGCAGGATCATTTGCTTCTTTTGCTTCTTTCTGCAAAAGAGATATGATAGCAATGAACTCATCCCAGCTTATAACAAAATTATTCATCATAATATTTTTTAGGCAGAAAGAACTGTTCCTTTATTGAAAATGCTACCATATAGATGAATTATCTGATATAGTGAATAATATCTGTGAAAAATGTCTCCAAATTGCTAAACTCTGTGATCTTAGGATAGAAAAGTGACAGACAGGATGTTAGAAGGATCTTATATCCTTTCCTATAGAAGGGCATCAAGGAAATGAAGGAATTCAGGAATGAAAGCTCCTATTGTGTTCTGCCTTTGTTTCTGAAGCAGGTAGGAGGGGGCTTACCTGAGTCATACCAGCTCATAACTCCCATCAGAGAGATTTTCCTAAGGGATGACTTTTGTCACCTACTATTTCAGAAATGATGTTTTACCCGAAGTAGGCTATTAGGTAAAAGATTTATCCATGATTTCATGATCCTCCCTATCACTCAGTTTTATCATTCTGCTGTTTTCAAGCACTATGTAAATCTTGCTTAATGTCCAGGGTATCTTCTATTACTCTCCCCTCAGTCACCTTACCATGTTCCATCCCAGCTGAGACATACTCTCTCCCTCTTCCTTTCTGTCTTTCTCTTTCTCTCTCTCCCTCTTTCTCTCCATCTCTACAAGATGTCTTGATTCCTTTATTGCTGATTACCCCAATTCAACCTTAGCCTAGAATTAGCTTCCCAATCCAAATCCTATTTTGTTAATAAATGTTAACATTTGATTAATATTTTTTAAGTGAAATAAAAATATTGTAGGTAGAGCTGAGCTCCTCTTTGCATCTCTCCACAGTCCAATTTTCCTTTTCCCTAACCTGCCACAATCACCAGCAGGAATTTGTTAAATCCTTCTAGTACTCAATTTTATTCACATGACAGGAGTTGCCTCTATTTAATACGTAAATTTGTAGCATTGGCCAGCTATTGTTAATTTGTCTTCTTTACAGTTCTACATTCCTTCTCACAAACATTTATGAGGTTTATGTTTTCAGAAATCTGAGAGATGATTGTTTTGTTTTTCCTCAGTTTGCTAGTGAGGTTGAGCATTTTATCTTTTGTTTATTCTTGGACGTTCCAATTCCCTCTTCTGCAAGATAACCATTTTCTGTTGTGTCTCATGTATTTGATTTTCTTTAAATGAATGTCACAAATAGCTTCTTCAAGTCTACAATTTGTTTTTTAACTCTCTTTGTGCTGTTTTTTGTATAGAACTTTAAAATTTGGGTTTTTTTTAAGATTTTATTTATTTATTTGACAGAGAGAGACACAGCAAGAGAGGGAACACAAGCAGGGGCAGAGGGAGAGGGAGAAGCAGGCTTCCCACTGAGCAGGGAGCCCTATGTGGGGCTCAATCCCAGGACCTGGGATCATGACCTGAGCTGAAGGCAAATGCTTAATGACAGCCATCCAGGCGCCCCTAGAACTTTAAAATTTTGAAATAATCAACTCTATCAATTTTTTTCTTTATGTGTGCTTTCTGTGTCATTCTTAAGAGATCCTTTCCTATCACAAGGTCACAAAGATGTCATTTATATTTTCTTATTATAGTTATATAGTTTGTATTAAACATTTACGTAGTTAAGCATTTTTAATTTATTCTGGGTATGGCAAGGTACAGTTTTGTATTTTTAACGTATGGCAAGCCAATTTCCCCTGTTAATTATAACACCAACCATATCATGTACCAATGTATACAGATCTCTTCCTGGGTCATCTGTCCTGTTCCATTGATCAGCATCAGTACTATTAAGATAACTTTGTCCTAAACCTTGATATATGGAAGAAAAAGTCTTTCTCCTGGTATTGTTTCCTTACAAGGAATAATTTTAAGGTTTCTTGGACTTTTAGTCCTCATTATGAATCTTAGAATCTAGTGCAAAAAATTTCCGTATAAGATTTTGATTGGAACAGCATTGAATTTATAGATTAATTTGGAAGAAAATTTTCATTTTGTGATATTGAGCTTTCCCATTCTTGAATATAGTTTATTCTCCATTTGCTCAGGACTTCTATGTTCTTTGAAAATATTATATACCTTTCTCTTTAAAGGTATATCTTTTTTAAAAGATTGTATTTATTTATTTAAGAGAGAGAAAACATGAGTGGGAGGCACAGAGGGAGAAGCAGATACCCTGCTCTCCATCCCAGGACCCGGGGATCATGACCTGAGCCAAAGGCAGACGTTTAACTGACTGAGCCACCCAGGTGCCCCTAAAGGTATATCTTAACATGTTTTTAGTTTTATTCCAAGGAAGTTACACTTTAAACTATTACAACACTGGATGTTTTTTTTCTGTTGCATTTTTTAATTAATTATTGCTGGGATATAGAAACACTGTTGGTTTCCCTATCTTGACTTGTGTTTAGTAACCTTACTGGACTTTCTTGTCAGTTTTGTTTTGGAAAACCAACCTCTATGCTTTGGAGCCAAAATATAATGTGAAGGCAGGGTTTGGGATAAAGAGAAACAATAGCTTTATTGCTTTGCTGGACAGAGGAGGCTATAACAGCCCTCATGGAGGAAGGGGCTTGGAGGTTTCATAGGGAAATACAAGATCTAGCTTGTTTCTCCAGGAATTGTGTATGTGCGGCCAGCCTCGTTCATCATGTTTTCAGGGTGGTACTGGGTTCCTAAAACAAAAGGCTAAGAAAGAAGGAGGAGAGATTTGCAGAAGAGAGGAAAAAGGTTACTTTAAAATAGAGATTCATGGGGCACCTCGGTGGCACAGTCAGTTAAGTGTCTGACTCCTGGTTTCAGCTCAGGCCATGATCTCAGGGTCTTTAGATCAAGCCCAGCGTCCGGCTCCGGGCTCAGCACAGTCAGCTTCAGACTCTATTTCCCTCTCCTCTGCCCCCCACCCTTTAAAATAAATAAATAAATCTCTAATAAAAAATAAAATAGAGATTCACTGAAGCATTAGTGCAGCTATTTTAATTTTTGTTAAACTTTGTGCTTTTAAGTGGTTTCGGTTTCATTTGTTTGTGACTCCTAGTTTCTCTATGAGGAAATCCTATCATCAACAAAAATGACAATTTTGTTTCTCTCTTTGTTCTTTTGATTGTATTTATTTATTTTAAATTCAATTAGCCAACATATAGTACATCATTAGTTTTTGGCGTAGTGTTCAATGATTCATCAGTCTTATATAACACCCAGTGCTCATCACATCGCATGCTCTCCTTAATGCCCATTACCCAGTTTGTCCATCCCCCCACCCTCCTCCCTCCAGCAACCCTCAGTTTGTTTCTTAGAGTCAAGTGTTCTTTTGATTTTAATATATCTTCTTTTTCTTACAGTGTTTCGTTTAGAACTTACAACACAGTGTTAAATAGTAGGAGTGATAGCAGGAATATTTGTTTTGTTTCTCAATATAATAGACATGATTCTAATGTTTTACTATTGAATGTGTATTGTCTTAGTTTTTTTTATAGATAGCATTTATCAGATTAAGAAAGTATTAATCTATTCCTAGTTAATAATTTCAGTCATGAATGATTAACCCTTACTGAATTGTTTTTTGCCATCTGTTGATATTGTTTTCTTCTATAACTATCAGTGTGATAAATTGCATAGATTTTTCTGATATTGATGCATCCTTATATTCCTAAGATACACATCCTTGATCATTATGTTTATGTACACGTGTGCATGCATGTGCACACATAGCTGGATTAAATCTGATAATATGTTTAGGATTTTTCCTCTTCCCTTCAAGGTTCTTCTAGCTAGTCTAAGAATAAAACTGACATGAAAAAGATTAATATGAAGAAATTAAAAGTTTAATTACATGTATACCACCTATATACATTGGAGAGACCCAGGAAAACCATAACTCCCCAAAATGGCTGAAACCATCAATTTAAATACCATCTCCAGCCGAAGATAAAAGATGATTGGGGGGGGAGTCAGTTATGGAAGGTTACCAGGAATAGCACAGTAAGCAAAGGTAAGGTGTTTATGCAGATTTAAGTCCATGCCTTCTCCACTAACAGTTTCTACAGGTTTATAGTCATTCCCCTCTTCTTAGTACTGAGAAAGATACCCTTACAAATGGAGATTTTCCTCATACATGTAAATGTCTTTTATAAAAAGACATTTATATAAAAAGACATTTATATAAATGTCTTTTTATTAAAAAAAAAAAACCTGTAGGGGCACCCGGATGGCTCAGTTGGTTAAGCTCAGGTCATGATCTCAGGGTCCATGGATTGCACTCAGCACAGAGTCTGCTTGAGATTCTTTCTCCCTCTGCCCCTCCCTGCTGCTCTCTCTTTCTCAAATAAATAAATCTTTTTTTAAAAAAGGGTAACTAACTTCTACTTTGTTTTCAAAGCTTCTATTGTGTCCACAGTTTCTTAAAAATAACTAGCTTAGAGTAATCAGTATGCCAAAGAGGCATATTTTATGGTGGCAGAATTAGCACCCCTACATTTATTTTTATACTGTTCTTATTTGGTACAAAGGTTATAATAGTTTCATTGAATGTGTTGAATAGTTTTCTCTCGTTTTTATTCCTGGAAATAATTTGTATTATAGAAAGACTATCAGTTGCTTGAATATTTGATGAAATTTGCCTGTAAAATTTCTTGTCATACATATCTTTTTTATTGGGATGGAGATAAAAATTGACTACCAGTTCAATTTTATTAGTGACTGTAGATATATTTATTTATTTAAATATGTTTCAATAATTAATCTCAAACATTTTGTCAAGTTAATATTGTTAGTATTCTCCTATGATTTAAAAAATTTTATAATTATGTAAATTTTCCCCCATCTCATTCAGTTTTTCATTCTCCCCTTCTTTATTTTTCTTGATCTGTTTTGTTCGTTTTTAATTTTTTTATTGGTCTTTTCAAAGAACTAGTCTTTGGATTTATTGATCTTCTCTATTTTGCTTTGTGTATGTCTTCTGGTATCTAGTTTTGCTAATGTAACTCAGCCTAATAATGGCCATTTTGTTTTAGTTAATCTGTTTCTTTTCTTTTTGTTTTTAAACATTTATTTATTTATTTTAGAGAGAGAAAAATAGTGTGTGAGCAGGGAGAGGGAAAGAGAGAGGGAGAGAAGCAGACTCCCCGCTGAGCATGGAGCGTGACGCAGGGCTCAGTCTCACAACCCTGAGATCATGACCTGAGCTGAAATCAAGAGTCAGAGGTTTAACCGACTGGGCCACCCAGGCACCCCTAATCTGTCTCTTTTCTTTGGTAATTTTTCAGATTAATGTTTGTCCTTCATGTTTTTTAATTTTTCTACAGCGTACCTTACCTATGTATGCCCTAGATTCTGGGAACAAAATGTGGAATGTCATCTCCTGCTCATTTTGTCTAACATTAAGGTACAGAGCAGGAGAATAGTTGACTTATGAAACAGTCATTCATCTGGTAACTGTTCTTGCCTCTTTCTCCCCTACTGCTTAGTCTCAGGTGTCTGACCCAAGGGACGATATAGGAGCTGGCTGAAGCTATACTGATGTGGTACTAGTGTGTCCTTCCCAGATATCCTTGAGAGCTTGTTTAGAGGTTCTAGCAGGGAGCGCAGCTACTCGTATACCCTTGACCAAAGAACGGTCCTCTCCTCTATCGGGGAAGGTCGTCCTCTTCGACCGAGCGCGCAGCTTCGGGAGGGACGCACATGGAGCGGTGAGGGAGGAAGGGGACACCCGCCTAGCCAGCCAGATCAGCCGAATCAACCCTGGTGATCAATGGGGTGACAGATGTTGCAGCCAGATCACCCTCACATCCCTTCCCAGATATCCTGAAGGTTCCCCAGGTTAGCCTTATCTTCTGCATCACTACCTGGGAGTTCTCTTAATCAGCACAGTCTACTATGAAATGTCTGTGGTTTTCTACAAGCAAGGCACAAAGAGATGTTTTAATTTTTCTAAACTACTAATGGCCCAGCAGTGCCATTAATAACAGTTTTTCTGCCAGTGCCCCAGGCTATCTTCTTGATGGCAAAATCAAGGGTGTGTCCATTTGGTGAGGAATCAAGTTCTCCAACACTCTGATGTGTATTTAAGAAGCTTGTCTAGTATGCACTCTGGTTCTCAGTAAGAATAAAACCCTTTTCTAAAGCTCACAAAGATTCAGCCAAAGTCACTTGTATGCTTTAAGAACCCAAGTGCCCTTAGGTATTCCATCAGGTTCTATACTTTCTTGACTTCGGATGCCTACCATTGCTACAGCATTTTTTGTGCCTACCATGAGCAAGATCCAAAAGTTTTTTCTCCCTGAATAGAATTTACACAGCTACAAATATCCTCAAGTTTGGACAGGTTATCACTCCCATAGCAGGCAAAATATTCTGTCCAAATGAAATAGTTTGGGTCTTGAGCAGCATGTCCAGGCAAGGGGCAGTTAGGGATCTTTTATAACTCAAGACCTGCTAACATCTGCTGTGGTATTCTATTCTCTCTCAGGAAAGAATTTCCTATTTTGCTTTGTTTTTGGCTTTAAGGTTTAAAATGTAATATAGGGCCTTAAACACGAAAATTCATACCCTCTCCCTTTCTACCTATTAGTAAGCTTATCCCATCAGCAAAATTGAGTATGAACACATGCATTCTCTTCTTCTCCTTAGGATCACTTCTAAAGATCCTTCTGCTGGGGAGTGATGGTGTTTCAAACATATATTCTGTCAGACTTCATGCTATCCCAGCCCACTATCATAGACAGAAGTAGCAGTGACTTCTGAGAGGCCACATTCATTTCTGCATACCAGCTCACTAACTATCATAGCCATGGTCTCAAACTGAACTGTCCTTGATTCTGCAGGCTATGATGAGGTAGGCTGTGATGAAGATGGACACACATTCTTTGAAATTCAAGGAGAGACTCTCCCCATGAGGCAAGTTTAAATTTCAATAGAAAAGCTCAGTTGGAGAAGATATACCACATTCTTTGCTTATTTCAATTAATATATGTTTAATTTAGAGCCTCCATCCTGCCAGCCAGGAAGGGAAACCCATTTCAGTCATTCCTGAGGCCCAGACCAATCAGGGTAGTTCAGAAGTCCTGAGGTCTTATATTAAAGCACTGGGAAGGTCCCTCTGATCATTAATCATTATCCAGGTATCTGAAATCTCAACACTCATAATTGGTGCTACTGATGATCAGTCTACAGTCAAACTAAGAGTATGTGGATGGGCAGGAGTCCTTGGATGTACATACACTATTAAGAGATTAGTTATGTTATGGTTCCTTTCTTGATCCTGGATGCAGTTCTAAACTAGATAAAGAATAACAGAAATCTGGGTTGATGACTTACTGTGTGTGCAACTGCATCCCAGCAGACTCTAAGCCTAGGGTGGGTGGGTCCCCTGAGGTCAAAGAAAAGACTCAGAGAGAGCCATTGAGACATAGGTTTATTGGGGGAACTTACGTACAGGGAGTCCAGGAGCAGCAGACTGGACAAAGCATCCACAGCTGAGATCTCTGTGCAGCAAGCTTCTATAGCATTGCAACTTAACCTAGCAACTATCAGTGGCCCTTCCCCTCCTTCCACGGTTGGCGTGTCCAAGGAGATCAAGGCCTGTCACCCAGACACTCTTTGTTATAAGGGAGACACTCTAGGTTGGCCACCCCAGGGCCCCTGACATTGAACACTGAACAACACATCCTTTTACACATTCTTTTTGATGGAAATATAGAGGAAGGAAGGGATCTCTACTTTCTCAAGATAGTGATTAACAGAGGCATTCAGGGTATGTTTGCACAAACTAGCTATCCAGTGTGTAGCCTACACTGTGGCATACCAATATGCAGCCTCAGCAATATAAAGGCCAAAATACACAGTTGTAAAAAGTTTGGAACGAGCTCCCATAAGCCTTAGAAATGTATTTGAAGCTCACATGTTCCAAATAGAAATCTGACATCGGAAAATGGCCTATCAGAATATTCCCAAAACTGAAGGATTTAAAGTGCAATTAAAATAGAGAAGCTTAAATATCGAAAGTACTAATGCCATGCCTATTTTCCTCAAACTATTACAGAATAATGCTTCTAAAAATATCCACATTTTAATTCAGTGAAATGTTTCCACAGAATAATTGAAATCATTCTTATAGCTCCTAAAATGGATATAAGCAGCCAAACAAGAATTAGGCAGAGATAGCATATTGGAAATACAGTGTGCTTTAGGTAACACAGAACATAAATATCTGATTTTTATTCTGCAGTTTAAACTTTTTCCCACTTAAGTTGTTTGTTTTTGCAATACTTGTATTGTTTAAATCAGGGGTTGGTAAATGTTTTCTGTAAATGGCCAGATAGTAAACATTTTACACTTTATGGGACATATATAAGTCTGTCACATATTCTTTGTATGTGTTTTTTTTAATATTTTATTTATTTATTTGAGAGAGAGAGAGAGCACAAGCAGGGGGAGTGTCAGAGGGAGATGCAGAGGGAGAGGCAGAAGCAGGCCTGATCCCAGGACCCTAAGATCATGACCTGAGCTGAAGGCAGATGCTTCACTGAATGAGCCACCCAGGTGCCCCTTCTTTGTGTGTTTTTAACAATCCTTTAAAAATGTAAAAAAAAAAAATTCTTAGATCATGAGCTGTATAAAAAGAGGCTAAGGGTGCATTGGCCAACAGGCCGTACTTTGTTGACCCCTGGTTGAAAACAATGCTCACAGGTTCTCAAAGTGTGATTCCTGGAGCAATATCTTTAGCGTCCCTTGGGAGTTTGATAGAAATGTAAATTCTTGCCCCAGACTGACTTGACCAAAACTTGGACATTCTGTACTTTAAAAAACTCTCCAGGTGATCCTGATGCTCCCTCAAATCAACATTTATCTGCTAATAACTTATAATTTATCAACAAATAATTTCTTGCCTAAAGAATGTAGCAGATTCAAGATTCACACTGAGAACATTTGGCACAAATCTTTATTCACTCCATGTTACCATGCTGCCTCTCTGAGGACAAATATTTCCCTGAAGATAACTTTTCCTCAGTGGTGATCAGTTTCCTAATTTCTTGTTGGGACTCCTCCTCCTCTCTTCCCATTTCTTCCCCCACTTACCTTTCTCACATTTGGGGCCATCTGACACCAGTCTACTTTAAGAGCCCTCCAGGTTCTGGGACCAATTCTGACTTCTGTCACCTGGAACTTAAAGAGCTGAGGCAAATATCTGAGTGATTTTGCTTCAGGCTGTATTTCCTTCTTCCATCAAGGAGCTATAGTTCTAATAACCATGTTTCCTCTCATCTAAAGTTCCGGTACCTGACTATTTTCTGTTCCCATGTTGCTTCCTGAATTATTTACGTTTCCATGGCCTATGGCACCCATGTACCCTTATCATTGCTGCTTTTCTTTTTCTTTTTTCTTTTTCTCAGTTCCCTTATCCCTGGCCAGTCATATCAGGAAGTCTGAACATAATATTTGTAGCTAAAATCTTTGCTGAAACGAAGGAAACCACCCTCAGCACCTGTGATACATGGAGAATGAAAACTTGTACAGTCATGAAAAGTTGCACTATTACTAGAGCAGGCTGGATTCATTGGAAGTTTGTTACCCCAGGTATGTAAAAGATTTTTTTATATCTTATTTTTTATTTTATTTAAAGTCAATTAATTAACATATAGTGTATTATTAGTTTCAGAGGTAGAGTTCAGTAATTCATCAGTTGCATATAACACCCAGTGCTCATCACATCACGTGTCCTCCTTAATGCCCGTCACCCAGTTACCCCATCCTTCTACCTCCCCCTCCCCTCCAGAAACCCTCAGTTTGTTTCCTATAGTTAAGAATCTCTTATGGTTTGTCTCCCCCTCTGATTTCATCTTGTTTTATTTTTCCCTCCCTTCCCTTATGCTCCTCTGTTTTGTTTCTTAAATTCCACATGAGTGAAATCATATGATCATCATTCTCTGATTGACTTATTTCATTTAGCATAATACCCTCTAGTTCCATCCACGTTGTTGCAAATGGCAAGATCCCATTTTTGATGGCTGGGTAGTATTCCATTGTATATATAGACCACATCTTCTTTATCCATTCCTCTGTCGATGGACATCTGGGCTCTTCCCATAGTTTGGCTATTGTGGACATTGCTGTTATAAACATTGGGGTGCAGGTGCCCCTTTGGATCACTATGTTTGTATCCTTTGGGTAAATACCTAGTAGTGCAATTGCTGGGTCATAGGGTAGCTCTATTTTTAACTTTTTGAGGCACCTCCATACTGTTTTCCAGAGTAGCTGTACAAGTTTATATTCCCACCAGCAGTGTAAGAGGGTTCCCCTTCCTCCACATCCTTGCCAACATTTGTTGTTTCCTGACTTATTAATTTTGGTATGTAAGAGATTTAAACCAGATATGATAGAAGGTCTCCAGCTCCCTTGTCTCCCAACATTGCTTCCTTTCCTTATTTTATCCTTTCAGCTTTCAGCCCCTAAACGTAATAGAACCAATGCAGGACTTTCAAAAACAGTTCTTGACAGTTAGCAGTATGAGATTGTACAAACATTCTTGAGCATGAGGCATGAATACTGGAACAATCTCCAACTGTTCCAGCAACTAAGTCTTGCAGCAGATAGAGATGAAAACTGTTACCTGAGCCAAAGCGCAAGAACATCTCTCTCTCTCTTTTCCTCACCCTGTAAAAGTACAATCCTCTTTTGACAGGCGAGTTAAGTGAGTTACCTGATTTTCAGGTACCCCCTGATGTGAATCAGCTCAATAATGCCTTTTACTTCTGTTTGACTCACTTGAACTTTTTTTCCCCCCTTGGCAGGCATTTACCAGTGCTACGTAGGGGAAAAAATCAGCAGTTTCCAAAATTAATTTAAACACTTTGTTATTAATTTAATGTTATATAATAAAATTAGTGATGCATTAAATAATTGACATTCTGCTCTGAATTTGAGAGGTATTTCTTAAATGATATTGGCATGGAATATCCACATTTATGTTCCCTTTTATTAGCACTGCTGATTCACGGAACTATATGCACTCAGTATAAAGTGTGAGAGAGGGCAAAATGACATCCACTTCAAAAGGCTTATTTCCTTGAGTCAGCATGACATGATAGATGTCATTTGCTGTTTTTTTAGAACCCTCTCATTTCCTACATGCCTCTTAAGGTGTAATCAACTCTCCATGCTGAGTGTGAGTCAAGGATTTAAAAATAAGCATTTTGTATAATATTGCCCCTAAATGCAAGGCAACTCCTCCATCAGGTATTCAGCCAAAGAACTAGGGAACTGTTTCAGTAAGGGAAAAAGAGATGGCTATGATTTGGGCCTTATTAGCTTGCTTTAGAACTTAACTTTTGCCGTAAGATGAAGTCTACTGTCTATCTGGTACCGAATGCTAATTTATGTTCTCATCGTGGAATAATGCCTAGCAAACCCACTATTCAGCCTATGATGAACTTTTCCATTTAGAAAACTATATTCATAAGTCAGACTTTACTTAGGCCTAGAACTTAACATATGAATATGTCCAAACATGGCTTCTGGATGGGAAATGCAGGGTCTGTGAAATCTAAAACTATTTGCCTTTTCTTAGTGATGACTACAACCATGAAATGAAGGAAAATCTCCTTAGTAAAAAAGCAGTTTGCACAGAATATCAGTCAACTATTATTTTTTTTTACCTAGCTGGTTATCAAGTTAAGAAAACAAAACAATAATATCTGATATTGGCAAAGCATGGAGAAATCAGTACTCTCACTCACTGTTGTTGGAAATACAGATTAACAGAAGCCTTCTTTGAGAACTGTTTGATAGTATCAGCAATTCACATGAAGAAACCCATTGATGTGCCATTTTTATTTCTCTAATTTTTTTCCTGCAAGAAATACCGATTCATGTGCTCAAAAATGTATGGACAGAGATTTCTACTGCAGTAATGTTTATAATAGTAAAAATTTTGGAAACATAAATGCTCAGATAGAGGAATGGCTAAATAAACTATAATATATCCATTCTATAACATTCAGTGTCTCATGAAAAAATAAAATTAGGTAGATCTATGTATACTGATATAGATAGATGCACAAGATCATGGTTAAGTGCAAAAACAATCTTCAGAATCTTGTGGAGTGCTGTACAATTTCCTCCCCAAACTGTTTGCTTTCTATTATCTTCTCAGGTTGTTGCTTTATTCTTAGGTTGTATACAGTTTACATTTGGATCACTTTAATGTTATAATTCTCTGTCTCTCAGGAGAATTAAAACAGCTGTTCAACTATATGTCATTCTCCGTCTGTATGTGACTATATATGTTACAGGAAAACACTAAACCCTGGCAAATTATCTCAATGAATAGGAAAAAAACTTCCAGAGGTTTTCTTTTTTGGGAATATAATTTAAAAAGTAAACCTTTTGAAATAAAATAAACAAATTACAAAAGTAACACATGACTTTTAACCCTGCAAATGAAACAATAGGTCAGTAATATAGAGAGTTATAAGGGAAAATACCCTTTACCTTATCCCAAATTCAAATTCTCTCCTTAGATAACCACTTAAAACATGCTGGTTTGGAATATTCCAGATCTCTTCCTAGGTATCTACTTATACATACCTACATCTGATAACCATAGCTCTCTGTAAGTAAGCATTCTTTTTCCTATTTTAAACAAAAATAACATTGTACGACAAACGATATTCTGCAGGGTTTAGTAAATGCTCTCCTCAGAGAAGTCCAAGTGGTTTTCAGCCTTGTATCACTACTCCATATTCAAATTCTTGGGAAATGATAGACCAATGGGTCACATGTTCTCCCCTTCCAGGAGATAGCAAACTACCTTTATTGATCATTCCACCAAGACTTTCTGAAATGATAGAGGGATACTTCTCCAAAAGAAAGTTGAAGTGTCAAAAGGTGGTAAAATAAATATCAAATGGGCAACAACAACAGAAGGTTACATCTCTGTACTAGACCTGCTCAACTGACTGGGGAGAACATTCAAGAAAACAAAATATAGACTATAAGAGAGAGGGGGTTCCTGGGTGGCTCAGTTGGTTAAGCATCAGACTCTTGATCTCAGCTCAGGTCTTAATCTCAGGGTCATGAGTTCAAACCCCTCACTGGGCTCCATGCTGGGTGTGGAGCCTACTTAAAAAAAGAGAGAGAGAGAGAGGAGCATATGAAGTCTCATGGTGCAAACATGAGGGAGCAACTAACTTTCCCTGGAAATTTAGAGAAATCTTAATGTGGCTTAAGGGATGATTAAGAATTTTCTAGTTAGTGAATGGAATTCCAGGCACTGAAGCATGAAAATAGGGTAAAATGGTGGTTATGTAGAACCTACCCCTCCTTCAAAGTCCAAATCAATTCCCATAATTTGCTTGTTATTATCTGATTTTCTAACTACTTATCATATGACTTCCTTATTTAGAATTTCATCAAAAAATATGTTATATTTATCCTAAAGCCTTTCATGTGCATGTACCATTTTTGGTATTAAACATAAATAGATGTTTCATTTGTTATAAAAACTAAGATAATTTAAGAGATTAAATATGTCTAGTCTATATATGGTCTAATACGTTTAAGAGCTGAATTGCCACTGGTGTTACTAATTTGACCTCTTCCTTTGATGGATAACATTACTTTGAGGTTAAGAACAGGGACCTCTCTGATTAATTTTGTAACCCTTCAATTAATATTTCACTGTTTTATGACATGATTTTGTGGAAATATTAAATCGTCAATACAGTTAGTTAGTTTGTAGCTTTTTCCAGAATTGCCAGGGGAGAAGGATTTGGTTGCTGAAAATGTCAGTGTCCCAACTATAGTATGATGAATTTTATTTCAATCACCTTTCCATCTCTGACCTAAGAAAATAATATTCTGTCACCTCTGATGTCCTTGAGGCTTTTGAACAACTGTGCATTGCTTGCAGAGAGAGATTTGACATCTGAGATTAGGACAGGTGAATGGAAAGGAAAGAATATATACAGAAGCCCAATTTAGTTGTGTATCCCTTGATCTAATCTCAGAAAGAGGGGTAATGAGGTTAAAAAAAAGACTAATAAATCCTATAGCTAATGGCAACATTTCCCAAGGCATATTGGCTGATTTTTGACAGAATTTTTAAAGGGAAAAATAATAGTATCAATTATATGTTTATAATTTTTAGAGTAATTTAATCTTTCTGATAGAAGGATAGTATATGTTAGGGACTGAGTGTTTGTGTCTCCTTCAAATTTATATGTTGAATCTGTAGCCCTTAATGTGATAGTATTTGCAAAGAGGTCTTTGAGAAGTAATTAGGTTTAGATAAGGGCATAAGAGTGAAACCCTTGAGGTGGAATGAGTGCCTTTATAATAAGAGGCAAAAACAGGAGAACTTTCTCTCTCTGTGTGTGAAGATACAGCAGGAAAACAGCCATCTGTGATCCAGAAAAAGGGCCCTCAGCAGAACCTGACCATGCTATGACCAGTGCTGTGCACTGTGATCAGGGACTTCCAGTCTCCAGAACTATGAGAAATAGATATCTGTTGTTTAAATCACCCAGTTTGTGGTATTTTGTTAAGGTAGCCCAAACTGACTAAGATGTCATATTAAGGTAAAAAATGTAAGCTTTTCTCATATAAAGTTTATTTCAAATCTTTGCAAGTAGGGTTTGAGTAAAAATATCAGGACTTCCCATTTCAGCTCCAATATATAAAGAACATGGAAGTTGTCATTCCATCCTTAAAATAACAAAAAGCTGAACATACTTAAAATCAATAAAATTTCTTGGAATTATCATGGAATTGAGATATCAAGGCAAACTGCCATCCTGAAATCTAGAGGGACAAGATGAATCCAAAGAGTCATAGCCAATATTTTCTTACCTGGAGCAAGCTACTGAAACCATAACTGGTAACAATTAGATGGTAATTTTGACAAGTTTCTGGAGGCTGAGTGTGGACTAGTTTGAGAATGAGAAACTCCTGTGGGCCACAGTCTTAGGGTACCCCTCCAACTTCTGTAGTTGTAATTCTCACCATGTTCTCATGATGTATTAGTTTGCTCAGGCTGCCATAACAAAAGACCCACAGAGTGGGTAGCTTACACAACAGAAATTCATTTTCTCACAGTTCTGGAGTCTAGAAGTCCAAGATCAACGTGCTGGCAGGTTTGGTTTTCTTAAGGCCCTCTCTTTGGTTTGTAGATGGCTGCCTTCTTGCTGGATCCTTACAATGACTTTCCTCTGTGTACATGGGCCCCTAGTATGTGTTTGTGTGTCCCAATGATCTTTTATAAGGATACCAGTCAAATTGGATTAGGGCCAACCCTAATGGCTTCATTTTAACTTAATCAATTTTTAAAGGCCCTATCTCCAAACATAGTCACATTGTGAAGTACTGGGTGTGAGGGATTCAACATGGGAATTTTGGAGGGGACACAATTCAGCCTATAACACATGGCAAACAGCTAAGAAAAATAACCTTAAGCCCTGGCAGGAAGAGGGGGAAAGTAACAGTTTTGAGATATATCCATAACAGAAATCTACTATGCAGGGGAAAATTTTACCTATCCCATATCCCACCTTAGGAAGGGAATTTTTCCCACTGTAGCCCCCTCTAGTCTTCTGGTATCAGAAGACAGGGATTAAGGCAGGAATGGTAACTAAGAAATATTTGCAGAGTTTATAGCCCAGGGACACAGGATCTCTCAATGACTGAGATTTAATCATAAGATTATAGAATGCTTCCCTTCCTCAACATCTTACTAGTACACCAACAGGGCTCCAGTATAATAACTGTGGTTTTTATGCTGAAAGAGCTGTGAATTGCAGACACTCTTTTGAGGAGTACTTAGGGAAGTCAAAAGTCAACAGAGGAGACAAAAACAAGGACAATAGAGGAATTCGAAGGCTCTGAAATCTACATCTATAGGAAAGTTTAAACATAACCTAACTTCTGTCCATAATAACATAATACTTCACACTAAAGGTCTTTTTACCTCAGTTCCTATTCCCAATACATCATGGCCACCTTTCAACATAAAAATTAAGATGTATACTAATAGGCAAGAAAAACACAGTCTGAAGAGACAAAGCAAACATCAGAATCAGATATGACATATAATTAGAAATTATCATATGAGGATCTTAAATTAACTGTGATTAATATGATAAGGGTTCTAATGGCAAAAGTAGGTAACATACAAAAACAGATGCTTAATATAAACACAGAGATGGAAACTCTAAGAAAGAATCAACAGAAAATTCTAGAAATTCTAGAAATCACAAACACATGTGGAAATGCAAAATAGTAGCGCTACTTTGGAAGAAACTTGGGTGGTTTCTTACAAATCTAAACATAGTCTTTCATATGATTTGTCAATCATACTCCCTGGTATTTGCTCAAATGAGTTGAAAACTTATGTCCACACAAAAACCTGTGCACAAATATTTATAGCGGCTTTATTTATAATTGCCAAAATTTGGATGCAACCAAGATGTTCTTCAAAAGGTGAATGGATTAAAAAAAAAACTGGTACATTCATTAAATAGGATATTATTCAGCAATAAATGAAATGAGCTGTAAAGCCATGAAAAGACGTAACAACCTTAAATGCATATTACTAAGTGAAAGAAGCTGATCTTAAAAGGCTACATGCTGTATTGTAGGATCATAGACCTAATGCAAAATATGAACTTATAAAACTTTTAGAAGTTAGGAGAAAATCTCAGTAACCTTGGGTTTGAATGTCAGTTTCTAAAAACAGTTTCAAAAGCATAATCCATGACAGAAAATACTGGTAAATTTGACCTTATTGAAATTAAAACCTTCTGCTCTGCAAAATACACTGTTAAGAGTATGATAGACCAGCCACAGACAGGGAGAAAATATTTGCAAAACACATACCTGATAAAGAACTTCTTTCCAAAGTATAAAAATAATTTTTAAATCTCAGCTATGAGAAAGTAAACACCCCAGTTAGAATATGGGCAAGTATCTGAACATACATCTCACCAATGAAGAAAAACTGATGGTAAATAAGCATATGAAAAAGTGCTCAACATCCTTTTTATTAGGGACTTGGCACTTAAAATAGCAATTAGATAACAGTACTATTATGGTTTAAATTGTGTCTCCTCAAAGATATGTTGAAGTTATATCCCCCACTACTTAGTGATTGTGATCTTATTTGGAAATAGGTTCTTTGCAGATTTACTCGAGTTGAGGTCATTAGAGTTGACCCTAATCTAGTATGACTTTGTATCCTTATAAGAAAGGAAATGTTAGATAATGACAAATGCATACAAGGGAGAATGCTATGTGGTTGCAGTGGCAGAGACTGGAGTGATGCAGCTGCAAGCCAAGGAATACCAAGGATCGAAGCTAAGAAGAGGCAAGAAAGGATTCTTCTTACAGGCTCAGAGTGATCATAGCCAGTTGACACCTTGATTTGAGACTTCCAGCCTTCAGAACTCTGAGAGAATAAATTTATGCAAACTATCCAGTCTGTGATTTGTTACAACCACCACAGGAGACTAATACAACTACACACATATTAGAATGGCTAAAATCCAGAAAACTGACATTACCAGCTTTTTTTCTTTCCAAGTTATTTAAATTCCAATTAGTTAACATAGAATCTAATATTACACTATATGTTAACCAACTGGCATTAAAATAAAAACATAAACAATGAATTCCAGTTAACATACAGTATAATATTAGTTTCAAGTATAGAATTTAGTGATTCATCACTTCCATACAACACCCGGTGCTCATCACAACAGGTGCACTCCTTAATCCCCATCACCTATTTCACCCATCCCCCCACCCACCTCCCCTCTGGTAACCAGCAGTTTGTTCTTCTAAGAGTCTGTTTTATGATTTGCCTCTCTCTCTCTCTTTTTTTTTCCTATGTTAATCTGCTTTATTAAATTCCACATACGAGTGAAATCATATGGTATTTGTCTTTCTCTGACTGACTTATTTTGCTTAGCATAATACTAGCTCCATCCATGCCATTGCAAATGGCAAGATTTCATTCTTTTTTATAGCTGAGTAAAATTCCATCACATACACACACACACACACACAAACACACACACACACACACACACACACACACACACACACACCACTTCTTTATCCATTCATCAGTCAGTGGACATTTGGGCTGTTTCCATAATTTGGCTATTGTTGATAATGCTGCTGTAAACACTGTGGTGCATGTATCCCTTTGAATTAATATTTTTATATTCTTTGGGTAAATACCTAGTAGTGCAGTTGCTGGGTCATAGGGTAGTTCCGTTTTTAACTTTTTGAGGAACATCCATACTGTTTTCCAGACTGGCTGTACCAGTTTGCGTTTCAAGAAGGTTCCCCTTTCTCCGCATCCCTGCCAACACCTGTTGTTTCTTGTGTTGTTGATTTTAGCCATTCTGTTAGGTATGAGGTGGTATCTCATTGTAGTTTTGATTTGTATTTCCCTGATGATGAGTGATGATGAAGATCTTTTCAGGTGTCTATTGGCCATCTGTATGTTTTCTTTGGAAACACGTCTATTCATGTCTTCTGCCCATTTTTAAATTGGATTATTTGTTTTGGGGGTGTTGAGTTGTGTAAGTTCTTTATATATTTTGGATACTAACCCTTTATCAGATATGCCATTTGCAAATATCTTCTCCAATTCTGTAAGTTGCCTTTTAGTTTTGTTGATCATTTCCTTCACTGTGCAGAAGCTTTTTATCTTGATGAGGTCCCAATAGTTTATTTTTGCTTTTGTTTCCCTTGCCTCAGGAGACATCTAGAAAGAAGTTGCTATAGCCAATGTCAAAGAGGTTACTGCCTGTGTTCTCCTCTAGGATTTTGATGGGTTCCTGTCTTGTATTTAGGTCTTTAATCCATTTTGAATTTATTTTTGTGTATGGTATAAGAAAGTGGTCTGGTCTAATTCTTCTGCATGTTGCTGTCCAGTTTTCCCAGCATCATTTATTGAAGAGACTGTCCTTTTTTCATTGCATATTCTTAACTGCTTTGTCAAAGATTAGTTGACCATAGAGTTGAGGGTCCATTTCTGGGCTCTCGATAATGTTCCATTGATCTATGTGTCTGTTTTTGTGCCAGTACACTGTCTTGATCACTACAGCTTTGTAATACAGCTTGAAGTCTGGAATTGTGATGCCTCCAGATTTGCTTTTCTTTTTCAGGATTGCTTATGACAATACCAATTTTTGACTAAGATGTATGGGAACAAGAACTCCCATTAATTGCTGGTGGGAATGAAAAATGATACAGCCAGTTTGAAAACAGTATGGTAGTTTCTTACAAAACTAAACATTTTCTTACTATATAATCCAGCAGTCATGCTCTTAGGTATTTCCCCAAGTGATATGAAAACTTGTGCTCATCCAGAAGCTAGAAAATTAATGTTCACAGTAGCTTTATTCATAATAGCTCCAAACTAGGAGCAACCGAGATATCCTTCATTAGATGAATTGATAAACAATCTGTGGTTCATCCAGACAATGAAATATTATTCAGTGCCAAAAACAAATGAGTTATCAAGCCACAAAATGTCATAGCTGAATTTTAAATGCATATTTCTAGGTGAAAGAACCCAGTCTAAAAAAGTTACATACTGTGATTCCAACTATATGACATTCTGGAAAAGGCTAACCCAGTATGCAGATATATATTTCCTTGTGCTGTTACCTGAGGTGGCCTAGAAGCAATGACAACCCTAGCAACACTTAGTATACCTAATGCCCTGATCCTGGTTTCTAATGCTATTGTCAAATAAAAGGGCTCCTTGGAGAAATGGCTGATTCTAGGACTAGGGCAGGAAATATACAAAATGAATCTGGATCATCTACTGTTGCCAGAAAGTAAGTGCTTAAAAAACCCCACAATGCTGGGGTTATATTCAAGAGACATAGGAAAAAAACTGAAGACCTTTCAATGACCAAAGCTGAAATCTTTGACCAACAAAGTTGGATTGTAACCCAACATGTACAATAAATATCCATGACTTCATACTGATAAAAATGCTTGAATAAGTAAATAAATGGAGTAAATAGGCAAATCTCTTAAACAGAATAATTCCAACAGATTTATGTAGATCCTCTGACCTCAAGGAAGTGGGGCATAGCTCCCTACTCCCTAACCATGGACTAGGCATAGTGATTACCTGCCAACGAGGACAGTATGGAAAGGGAAAAAAAAGAGGGACTTTACAGTGGAGAGTCCTGAAAAACACTATTTAGCCAGGTGATCAAAGTCAACATTAGCAGTAGTAAGTACTGCAGTTATGATGTGATGAGAATGGCTCCTTACCTCTCTGATCTTCCAAAAACACATAATCCCAGCCAAATCATCAGGTAATATATCAGACAAATCTCAGTAGAGTGTCATTGTACAAAGTGACTACTGTTTAAAACTGTTAAGGTCATCAAAAACAAGGAAGGTCTGGGAAACTGTCAGAGCAAGAAGAGCCTAAGGAGATATGATCTCGAAATGTAATGTGGTATCCCAGGGGGGATTCTGGAACAGAAAAGGGTAATTAGATAAAAACTAAGGATATCTGAATAAGGTATGGACTTTAATTAATAAAATGATTCAGTATTGGTTCATTTGTTATAGCTAATGAACCATACTAATATAAGATGTTAATAGCAGGGGAAACTGGCTGTGAGGTGTTTGGGAACTCTGTACTATCTTTGCAGTTTTTCTGTAAATCTAAAATTGTCCTAAAATAAAGATTTTATTCTAAAAAAGAAAATTATATCACACCAGAGTGGCAAGTTTAGAAAACTTAAAAATATCAATGGGAACAGCATGTATATGGCATCATCTCTAGAAGCCTTCTATTAACTCCACTTCTTTTCCACTAAGGCTAAACTAGATGTTTTTCTATATAATATAGTTGCATATTTCCCGGTACTTCTTTCTTTCATGACATCATGCATGACAGTAAGTGTATTACTTGATTCTAAGCTCATTGAGGGTGAGGATGGTCTTAGTTATTTTTGTATCCCCATCATCTACCATAGTGCTTGGCACATATTGTGCCTTTCATAAATGTTTATTAATACATAAATAAATGAGAGGAAATATTCCTCTACAATAATTAAGACAACTTGATTCTTAAATTTGTCTAAATCTTTAGCATTCATAATATTTACAATATATACAATAAGTAGTAACATTCAGAACGTGTCTGTAGCTAATAAAAATGAATGAAAGTTTTCCGTAGTTGTTGCTCAGTTACTTTTTATTGAAAAATTTTGATTATCCTCTTTGAGATCTTTTTCTCCACATCATTCCACAAAAGCAAGGGGAAATAGACATCCAGTCACTTGTCAAGGAATCCTTGAGGCTATCAAGGATTCCAATAAGACTTTTGACCCATTTCTATTTACAATTTTAATTTAAAATCAACTACTTTTTATACCTGTCTTTGGAATAGTTGTTCCTTATCTTTTTACTTATTATAAACTGTGCCACTTAAATAATATTTCAAATAAATTTATGGGTCTGTTCTTTTGAGATAATAAGGAACTATATTTTCTAACCCATGACCTTTAGAAAGGTCTTTCTGTGCCATCAGCTTGTAATATTTAATTTGCTTTCAGCTTTGCACAGGGTCTCTCAAAACAAAAATCAAATCACTGTTATTACTATTCCCATAAGTTTTGTTTTGATTTAGGCTTTTGATCTTGTTATTAAGCATTACTGATTATGTACTTTCTTTATTGTACACTAGTCATCAATAGGCTACATTGTTGGGTAAGTACTAATTTTGGCAAGTGAGCAACAGATATTTTGTTTTAAAATAAATTGTTAAAGGGAACAGAGCAGAATAGTCACTTTCAATTTTTTTTCCCTACCTGATGTCGTATAAGCAGAACTCATGGCTTCTTCATTAAGTAAATATTAACTACCATATTGAGTATTATTGCCTGGCTGCCTAGCACTGTGCTTTATAAGGTTGGTAATACAGAAGCTTTAAAGAGAGCCATAAAATTTTTCTGATTGTTTACTAAGCATAATACAGGAGTGTTTTTTAATTAATTAACTTTATTCAATAATACAATACATGATCATGGTAAAAAATTGAAACGGTGAGGAAGGGTATATGGTGAAATGTCAGTCTCTCTTCTTGCTTTCCTGATACTGCCATCCTCCCTTCCTGGAGATAAATGCTTACCAATGTCTTGCACATCCTTCTAGAACTCTTCTAGGTACACACACACACAGACACACACACACACGCACAGTTTCTACTATAAAAATGGGACATTATTATACATACTTTTCTACATTAGTTTTTTTTTTTTGCTTTCTAAATCAGTATTTAGGTGTTTATTCTTTTAAATGGACCTATTGTAAGATAGTAAGAATATTGCATCTATGATAAATGAATTTCTATGATACATAAAATGAGATTTTTGTCTTAAACCAGATACACTATGAAAAACTTATGTTTTGTTTATTCTCCTTAACAAATATAGCCCTTTACTATAATAGGGGAGGAGACATAAAAATATCTTGAAATTCTTTATGTAGATTAATATTTATATACATTATTTATTAAGCACCATCTATGTGCCAGAATTCATGCTAGTTACTTAATACATATCATACTTAGTGGTCAGCAGAGGTGTTATGATCAAGAAAACTTGGGTTTCATTCCCCAAGTGGCTTAATAGCTATATAATTTGGGGTATAACTGCCTCTATTTCCTAATCTTTAAGATGAGAATAATGTTACTTACCCAAGTGGGTGTATGTAGTAATTAAATGATACACTACATGTAACTACCTTGAAGGTTTTAAGTTCCATACAAGGTTGCTAAATAATAGCAGACTATGTATTTAGCACATTCCCATAGCTCATTTGGGTAATAATGTGAGTCATTAATTATGCTAGAACTTAGAGATATAATGGAATATTCTGGCCATTTGAAATTGGAGAGTATCAGGGATGGGAATTTCACATTATTTGCATATTCCTGTATTATTTGAATTATTAATATTATTTAAAATGTGAATTAATTTATATTTTACCAGTTATACATTCATATAGTTTTAAAAAAACAAAATACAAAAAGACTTGCAGTAAGAATCTATCTTTGTCTGTCCCATCCCTCCCTGTCCTTTAGTTCTGCTTTTGAGAGGCAATCAATTCAATATTGTAGCTGTTTCAGCTGGTATTAACTGCCATATTTGTAAATAATATACATGCATTGGTCTTTATGGATACATCAGTTTCAGACATTATCTACTGACTATTGAAAACACATTATGACCTTTATTTTTATAAAGATTTTATTTATTTATTAGAGAGAGAGAATGAGCGGGGGGAGGGGCAAAAGGAGAGGGAGAAGCAGGCCTCCCGCCGAGCAGGGAGCCCGATGCGGTGCTCGATCCCAGGACCCTGGGATCATGACCTGAGCCAAAGGCAGATGCCCAACCGACTGAGCCACCCAGGCACCCCCACCTTATGACCTTTTTATACTACATTTCTCCCCCCTTTCCCAAGCCAGGTTCCCCGTGTCGATGTATCACTTTTTGTTGTTGTTGCTCTTAAATCAATATTCAACATTTGCATCAATAATGACATAAATACTGTTCATTGATGGACCATATCTTGAACTATGATTATATTTTCTTTCTCTTAAAACATTTCATTTGTCCTTGATCTCCATTATTTGATTGGCTTTTTAAGAACCAGTTGCTCCATTTTTCTCCACATACACCAGCAAATCTGTAAAACACCTATTAACAATATCTCCAAATGTTCCAAAACATCATATAACCCATAAATTTCCATTTTTTTAAAAAAAAATTTAGTTTTTTCTCAGAGGTTTCAGTTCCCCCCCTTTTTGACCAGGCTTTGTTGTCCTATGCCTGCTTCAAAAACTGTTATTCCAAAACTTCCCTTCACCATTCCCCAGGCTTGGATCTCCTATATCTAGAGTTCCATGTCTTCCTTAGTTTCTTCTTTTCTTTTCTGAAGTATATCCACCAATACCTTCCTCAATTAGAATACACAGTGTGCAAAATTTGAGTCTTCCCAGGTCTAGAGGCATTTATCTTCCACTCGATTGATCATTGGGTTGGTATAGGATGCAAAGTTGAAAATATGTAGTGTCTGAAAGTCTTCTTACTGGTTGTTCAGTGTCTTCAGAAAAGAATTTTTCAATTACTTGATTAAGGGTATCTATGCCTGGCTGCCTGTATGCTGGGGTCAAGGTGGAAGATGAAGGCACAAATATACTAATTTAACTTTTACTTAATTCCCCTTTAGGTCTGTGTTCCATTCAGGTTTTCTTTCTACTTGGCATCCGCAGGTTGAGAGACTCTCAGATTTAATTTCACTCAGAAGTTGGGGGTCACCTGCCTGACAAGTTAGGAGAGGAACTAATTTCTGATATTATTCATAAAACTTACTTCTACTTTTTGCATTACCTAAGAATTTTATCCCTAAACACTGAGGCCCACAGGGGTCCTTCTCTCTTGACACTTACATTCTAGCTTCCTCTGTCTTTGTTTTTTTTTTTTTTAAGATTTTATTTATTTATTTGACAGAGAAAGAGAGTGCACAAGCAGGGCAGGAGGCAGAGGGAGAGGGAGAAGCAGACTCCCCGCTGAGTAGGGAGCCCAATGTGGGGCTGGATCCCAGGACCCTGAGATCATGACCTGAGCCGAAGGCAGATGCTTAAACGACTGAGTCACCCAGGTACTCCCTGGAACCTGTGTCTATATGTCGCCTTCCATGTTAAAAGGGATCTCACACATGGGATTGAATTAAGGATCTTGAGCTTGGGACATTGCACTGGGTTATCTAGGTGAGCTCAGTGTAATCACAATGGTCTTTATATTAAAGGGCAGTTGGAGGATCAGACTTACTAGTAAAAGATGTGAGGATGGAAGCAAGAGGTAAGAATGATGTAATGAAGGGGCCATGAGCCAAGGAACACAGACCTCCTCTAGAAGCTGAAAAAGTCAAAGAAAAGTATTCTGCCCTGAAGCCTCCAGAAGTGTTAACACAGCCATGATGACACCTTGACTTTAGATTTCTGACTTCTAAAATTGTAAAAGAATAAGTTTGTGTTGCTTTAAGCTAGTAAATTTGTGGTAATTTCTTATAGCATCAGCAGGAAATGAATATTGATTTGGGCACCCACTGTGGGATTCTGTAACAAATATTTAAAAATGTGGAAGTAGGTTTGGAACTGAGTAATTGGCAGAGGCAAGAAGAATAAGAAAAGCCTCCTTTGCCTTGAATAGACTTTTAGAAATATGGACATTAAAGGTGTTGCTGGTGAGGACTCAAAAGGAAATGAGAAACATGGTAGAGAAAACTTACATTGCCTGAGAGAATACCTAAATTGTCATAAACAGACTGTTGGTAGAAATATAGATGTTTATAAAGGTGCTGCTGCTGAGGGCTTAGAAGGAAATGAACATGTTATTGGAAAGTGGAAGAAAGGGGACCTTTGTTATATCATTGCAGAAAGATTTGCTAAATTGTGACATACAGTTGCATGGAAAATGGAACTTGTAAGCAATAAATTTGGATACAGCCAAGATTTCCAGGCCAAGTGTTGAAGGTGCAGCCTAGTTTCTTCTTGCTTCCTATAATAAAATGCAAGCAAAAAAAAAAAAAAAAGGCAGATTAAGAGAAAAACTATTGTGCAAAATGGAACCAGACTTGATGATTTATGAAATTCCCAGCCTATCCAGATTATAAAAGATCTTAAAAGTAGGAGATTTACTGCCAGAAATTGTACTCTGGAGAGAATGTGAAGGCTCTGGCTAGACAACTTTTTGCTAGTGCCTCCAAAGGAACAAGAGAACAGAGTATTTACTCAGAGGGCTCTTTGAAGAGATTAGTCATATGATTCATGAATCCCCTCAGCCATCTCAGCAGGAGCCAAAAATAGATATGGGATTATATAGAAAAGACCTTTGGAGAGGCCTCTTCTCTAATAGAGTAAATCCTCCTTTTTTTCAGCTTCTGGTCACCAATTCTTTTTTTTAATTACTGAACTATAATTGACATACAGTGTTACATTAGTTTCAGATGTCTAACATATTTATTTGACAATTCTATGCATTACTCAGCACTGACCACAAAAAATGTAGTCACCAAACAATATTACTGCAATATTATTGACTCTATTCCCGATGCTGTACTTTTCATACTCATGACTATTTTATAACTGGAAGTTTGTACCTCTTAATTCCCTTTATCTATTTTGCCCATCTCCTCGCCCACTTCCCCTCTGGCAACCACCAGTTTGTTCTCTGTATTTAAGAGTCTGTTTTGTTTGTTTGTTTGTTTTGTTTTTTAGTTTCCACATATAAGTGAAATCATATGGTATTTGTCTTTCTCTGACTTATTCCACTTAGCATTATACCCTCTAGGGTCTAGGTTCATCCATGTTGTCACAAATGGCAAGATTTTTTTCTTTTTATGGCTGAGTAATATTCCATTGTATTTATATGGCACATCTTACTTATCCATTCATCTATCAATGGGCACTTGGGTTGCTTCCATATCTCGGCTGTTGTAAATAATGCTGCAGTAAATATAAGGGTGCATATATCTTTTCAAATCCATGTTTTTGTTTCCTTTGGGTAAATATGGAAGTGGAATTATTGGATCATATGGTATTTCTATTTCTATTTTTTATTTTTTGAGAAAGTTTCATACTGTCCTCCACACTGGTTGTACCAATTTACATTCCCATCAACAGTGCAGGATCTCCACATCTTCACCAGCACGTGTTATTTCTTATCTTTTTGATATTAGCTATTCTGTTTGATGTAAGGTGGTTTTTCATTATGGTTTTGATTTGCATTTCCCAGATGATTAGTGATGTTGAACCTCTTTTCATGTGTCTGTTGGCCATTGATTAGTGATGTTGAACCTCTTTTCATGTGTCTGTTGGCCATCTGTATGTTGTCTTTGGAAAAATGTCTTTTCAGGTCCTCTGCCCATTTTTTAATCAGATTGTTTTTTGGTGTTGAGTTGTATAAGCTTTTTAATATATTTTGGATATTAACCCCTTATCAGATTTATCGTTCACAAATATCCTCTCCCATTCAGTAGGTTGCCTTTTTGTTTTTTTTTTTATTATGTTATGTTAGTCGACATACATTACATCATTAGTTTTTGATGTAGTGTTCCATGATTCATTGTTTGCGTCTAACACCCAGTGCTCCATGCAGAACGTACCCTCTTTAATACCCATCACCAGGATAACCCATCCCCCCACCCCCCTCCCCTCTAGAACCCTCAGTTTGTTTCTCAGAGTCCATAGTCTCTCATGGTTCATCTCCCCCTCCGATTTCCCCCCTTCATTTCTCCCTTCCTACTATCTTCTTTTTTTTTTTTAACATATAATGTATTATTTGTTTCAGAGGCCTTTTTGTTTTGTTGATCATTTCTTTGCTGTGCAAAAGCTTTTTATTTTCATGTAGTCCCAATAGTTTATTTTTGCTTATGTTTTCCTTGCCTGAGTATACATACCCATAGTGGAGTGAATCCCCTTGACATACATTGGAGACTCACAATGTTTTTGTGAATATTATATCAGAAGAAATACTGCCATCTGTACTGAAAGGGACAGAGAGAAGATGAATTGAAAGACAGTTATCAGTCTCCCCAAAATCTATAGGCAAAAAGCATAGTGGTAAAACTGCTTAGAGGCAACACATGCTATGATTCATATAAAGGGAAGAATGATTCCAAAGCCAGAGCTGAGGGCCCTGAGGGTAGAGATATATGCTCAGAGGGAGGAGTCAGGACACACAGAGGATTAATTCTCAGGCCTCAAAACCTAGTATAGTCTGCCCAGTTGGATTTTAAATTTTCTTGGGACCATGACTCCTTTTTTCTTTTCATTTTTTCCCATTTTGAATGGAAATGTACATAACTGTTATCCTATGCCTGCTCTATTATTGTATTTTGGGATCAGATGACCTGTTCCTTGAGTTTCAGAGATTCACAGATGGAGAGTAATTTTGCACCAGGATGGATTATACTGATAGCCTTACTGATAAGAAATTAGGTGATTTAGATGATGAGATTTGTGATTTTTAATATCATGGAGAGAGTTTAATGAGATTTTGGATTTAAGTTTATACTGTAATAAGTAGAGACTTTTGTGGGCCTTGATATAAGATGAATATGGTTTGTATGTGAGATAGATATGAATCTTCAGGGCCCAGAGGGAAGACTGTGGTAGGCTAAATAATGGGCCTCCAAAGATGTCCATGTTCTATTGCCTGGACCATATGAATATGTTACCTTACATAGTAAAACAGACTTTGCAGATGTGATTATATTAAGAATCTTAATAGGAAATTATCCTGGGTTATTCAGGTGGATCCAATGTAATCACAAGAGTCCCTATAAAAGGGAGGCAGGAGGATCAGATGCATTAGTAATATATGTGAGGATGGAAGAAATAGGTTGAAATGAAATGAAGAAAAAGCCATGAGCCAAAGAATGCAGACAGCCTTTAGAAGATGAAAAAAGTAAAGAAGAGGATTCTTCTGTAAAGCCTCCAGAAGTATTATGGCTGACACCTAGATTTTAGAGGTTGTACCTCCAGTACTATAAGATAATAAACTTGTATTGTAGTAAGCCACTAAATTTGTAGTAATTTGTTACAGCAGCAAAAGGAAAGTAGTAAATATTTTAACACATCTTAATGGAATTTTGTGAAGGATTAGAGAAAAGTATTTGTGTTTAATATCTCATATTTTAACTAGGATTCATTTATAAAAATATTTAAGGGGTGCCTGGGTGGCTCAGTTGGTTAAGGGTCTGCCTTCAGCTCAGGTCATGATTCCCGGGTCCTAGGATTGAGCCCCTTGTCTGGCTCCCAGCTCAGCAGGGAGTCTGCTTCTCCCTCTCCCTCTGCTCCCCAACTTGTGCTCACTGTCTCTCAAATAAATAAACACATGAATAATATCTTTAAAAAATATTTAAAATATTTCCCCTTTGATAAAACCCTAGCTGTCGTTTATAATCTAGCTAGTGTCTCACCACATCTGTGAAAACCTTTTTTTTTTTTTTTTAAGTTCTCTAACACTCAGTGGCTTATCTTTCTTGAACCTTTGTAGTATTTACTGTTTTTACTTCTTATTTTTATACTTAATCATGTATGGTATTATCTTACTGTCTAAAGACTTCATATAGGGCGCCTGGGTGGCTCAGTTGGTTAAGCAACTGCCTTCAGCTCAGGTCATGATCCTGGAGTCCCGGGATCGAGTCCCACATCGGGCTCCCTGCTCAACAGGGAGTCTGCTTCTCCCTCTGACCCTCTTCCCTCTTGTGCTCTCTATCTCTCATTCTCTCTCTTTCAAATAAATAAATAAAAGCTTAAAAAAAAAATAAAGACTTCCTATAGTAATTCCTTAACCATTACCAACATATTTTACCTATATTGATATTTCTTAGTGCCAGGCACCATGCTAAGTGTTTAGATGCAAGATTCAAAGAAGAATCAAAGAGACAAATCTT
This sequence comes from Zalophus californianus, assembly GCF_009762305.2. Classification (NCBI taxonomy): domain Eukaryota; kingdom Metazoa; phylum Chordata; class Mammalia; order Carnivora; family Otariidae; genus Zalophus; species Zalophus californianus. The sequence continues at coordinate 9,052,007 of NC_045612.1, forward strand.
GCCCTGAAAAGCACACATAATGTCCACTGTTCTCATTTTTTGTTGACTTGTAAGTGTGTCACTAGACTGTAGGCACCCTGAGGGCAGGGCATTTTATATTCCTCTACTATGCTTGACTTGATATTAGAACCTTAGTAAAAATTTATTCATGAAAGAAAGAGAGGAAGAAAAAAGGAAAGGAAAGAAAATACAGTAACTTCTTCCAAGATAGGATGGAATTCTTTCTCTTTCCCACAATCAGAATGCCATCTCAGTAATATTTTCTAGGATAATCTATTAAAATAGTTTATTCCTCTTTGTGGGCAAATCTAAACAGTAACAAAACTAGCCTAAAATCCACTGTGTAGATTAAATTAGAATGAGTCCTTGATTCTTGATCTGTGTGTTAAAATTAAAACATCTGTAGCCATTTTGTATTGATGGTAATCTAGAATTTTTGATTTGGCCTTTTATAAAGGCGATGTGTTTAAAGTCAAATTGCCTAAAATGTATTTTATGTTTATTCCCTTGACCTTTTAGAAATTTAGTTAGGCAATTAATGTCTGTAATTAATGAAGTTAGTGATGTTCACTCTTGTGCAGCAGGATCTCTAAGAAGATGCCTCATACCTATCCAGCAAGGGGAAAAAAAAAACAAACCCATGTTTTAATTTTCAGTACATGCCTTTGGTTCCCATGGAAACAGTTCAGTAAAAGAAGTTTGAAATGTTACATATTATTTAATATCTTATATTCATATAAATATTGCCAGAAGATATGTCATACTTATTCAAGTGTAAAGTATCATGGGAGTTAAGCAAAGGAATATACTAAATTAAAACTCACTGTGGCCCATTGCTGTTGACACTGCTGGCCTGGAAGGAACTTCAATAAGAATCTCAAGGACTATCTTGAAAAAATAATCAATACCTTCAGTAGAAAAGTGTACTGATTTTGATAGTGAGCATCCTTATAATCACACTATACTTTTCTATTTTGTAGAAAAAGTTTTCAGAACTTGAATTTAGTTTAGGTTTTGGGGGAATATCAATTTCAAATTCATTTACATTTATTCACTTAGATTTATGTGCAGACCATTAAAACTGGATGGATCCCAAATAAAAGAGGTTATTGGCTTTGCATGGTAATGTAATGTTTCAAAATGTGAACCATTCCAATAAATAAGTTTTTCACTTTCAACCAATTCCATATGTTATCAGCTAATCTCAACTACTGAGCCTAAGCATCTAGTTGTTTCAGATCACTAAGAATTCTCATGTTGTGACCCTACAAATCTTTTACATTATAATAACACTGCTGGAGGGAACTTTGGAAGACACTCAAACATTTTCTTTCATATTTGGCTTTTTTAAAGCCTTAGAACATTGGGCGCCTGGGTGGCTCAGTTGGTTGAGTGACTGCCTTCGGCTCGGGTCATGGTCCTGGAGTCCCGGAATCGAGTCCTGCATCGGGCTCCCTGCTCGGCGGGGAGTCTGCTTCTCCCTCTGACCCTCTTCCCTCTCGTGCTTTCTATCTCTCATTCTCTCTCTCTCTCAAATAAATAAATAAAATCTTTAAAAAAAAACACCTTAGAACATTGAGGAAATTGAACATGATGAAGTCCATATGTCACATTTTCTTCTGCATCTTTACATTGAGCATCACATGCAGCTTCTAGTTCTGGCTGCTACACATCAGTTTGACCATTCCCTAATGCATTACTTCCTGTGGAATCTTACCTGGTCTGCTTAGCCTCAGAATGTGAAAGGCTAAGGCAGGGATGGCACCCATCCAGTAGTACCTTAAACGCATGTTTGCTTCTTTGTATGTCAGTCTTGTTACACTGTAAACTGCCTCAGGCCAGGGGTCACATCTTACTGGTTTTTAATATATCTTTGTCTAGCCTATCTGAGATGGAGCTTGATAAATTAATATTAAATTAACAAATCCAGTCTGAAACATGCTTTGCTTAGAGAAGTATATTCTTATATCTAACAATGTATATACTGGATAATTATTCTAAATAATTTTAGAAATAATTCTTTGCATATATTTGAGTGTGTGGCACATGCTAAATTCCCAAACAGCAAATTAGTCTCTTGATACACACACAAAAATGCCTATGTGACTTCTCAGTGAGAATGATGCCTGACTGGCTTTTAAACAGCTCAGAAGTTAAGAGATAACTGGTAGAGTACTATAAAAAATCCATGTGATTGGGCGCCTGGGTGGCTCAGTTGGTTAAGCGACTGCCTTCGGCTCAGGTCATGATCCTGGAGTCCCGGGATCAAGTCCTACATCGGGCTCCCTGCTCAGCAGGGAGTCTGCTTCCCACTCTGACCCTCCCCCCTCTCATGCTCTCTCTCTATCTCATTCTCTCTCTCAAATAAATAAAATCTTTAAAAAAAAAATCCATGTGATTGCATTGTCTAAGAAAAAGATAATTTCAAGATATCTCCTTAAGCAAATATTGCCAAGTTTTTTCCAATACAGAACACCGTGATTTGCAAGTGAAGTGGTTACACTGACAAGATCTAATGGTACCCAGGACCCTTGCTGCTCTCTGACTCACTGCCTGACCTTGTCAGTAAACTTCTTTTTGTGCCTGTCAGTGCAGCTGTAGAACTCCAAAAAAAAAAAAAAAAGACTCCCCTAGAAAAGTCTTTCTTAACTGAGCTGTTCTGAGAAGTACATATCTTAAAAATAGAAGTAATTGCAAAGAAAATGCCATAAGGAATACTGTTGATCTCAGTAGCAAAAATTGCCCAAATATATACTGAAATCCTTGACACAAAGAATTTTTAAAACATTCTTGACTCACCTGTCTTCCTATCCCATTTCCTTAGAGTAGATTAATCTTCGTTTATAGTATCAAACACCATGGAGACCAAAGATGCAAGCTGCCACAATTGCTAGCAACCCAAACTGACTGACCACATCAAGCCAAGGAGCTCTACCTTCTCTCAGTGCTAGGGGTTCTTCCCATGAAGCAATAGCGAAGGGTGGAGGGATATGGTGACATGGACTCATGAAATAGTTTGACACTGACTAAAGTCAGTTGAGTGATAAAACAGTGTGTGGTATCTAAAATATGCTCTCATATGAAGATTCAGTATAGTTCCTTTTATGTACAATTTAAATCTGTCTCTGTATGATCTTACACTTTATTCAATAAGACCTTTGCCAAATTCCTTACCAATCTTTCCATGAAGGTGGAGCTCATAGGATCATATTTTGCCCTAATTACTGATCAGCTTTCTGATTACTATTTACTTCTTTTGAATAAACTTTTCTTCATTATACTGTAAATATAAAGGGGGCAAGAAAAGCCAGGGCAAGTAGGAGTGAGGTCCATGCAGTTCAGTCTCAGTTATAACTTCTGCTTAATTTGGTCACAGTCACCTGTGTTCTTGATTCACCTCACTCATGTGTTTGTAAAAATGCAAACGCTTTGTTACCTCTTCCTTTACCTGTCTGTATTCCAATATCTTATATATATGCCTAATTTCACTAATCTGACACATTTGTACTAGCTAATACACTAGCTAAGTGATATATTTCCCTTATCCTATGCTAGAGATATCTGTTCTGCTCGAAAACCTGTCTAATTGACAACCATTAAATCAGTTTGTGCTCTGGTACTAGGCACTATGAGGGGAGAATTAAATACTGTTTCCAACCCCACCAAACTCTTCACAAAGCAGCATCCAGTGTTTTATATATCTCCCACTTTGGCATGCCATTGAGTTGAAACAGCCTTACTTTGGAGAAATCTGAGTATCATTCTTCTGAATGTTGTTGTCCAGTTTTCCCAACACCATTTGTCTTCTTTCTTATACAATACACAAAAATAAATTCAAAATGGATGAAAGACCTAAATGTGAGACAGGAAACCATCAAAATCCTAGAGAACACAGGCAGCAACCTCTTTGACCTCAGCCATAGCAACTTCTTACTAGACACGTCGCCAGAGGCAAGGGAAACAAAAGCAAAAAAGAACTATTGGGACTTCACCAAGATAAAAAGCTTCTGCTCAGCGAAGAAAACAATCAACAAAACTAAAAGGCAGCCTATAGTATGGCAGAGGATATTTGTAAATGATATATCCAATAAAGGGTTAGTATCCAAAATCTATAAGGAACTTATCAAACTGAACACCCAAAAAACAAATAATCCAGTTAAATGGGCAGAAGACATGAATAGACACTTTTCCAAAGAAGACATGCAGATGGCCAACAAACACATTTAAGATGCTCAACATCACTTGGCATCAGGGAAATACAAATCAAAACCACAATGAGATCCCACCTCACAACTGTCAAAATGGCTAAGAACATAGGTGTTGGTGAGGATGTGGAGGAAGAGGAACCCTCTTGCACTGTTGATGGGAATGCAAACTGGTGCAGCCACTCTGGAGAACAGTATGGAGGTTCTTCAAAAAGTTAAAAATTATAACTACCCTATAATCCAGCAATTGCTCTACTAGGTATTTAGCCAAAAGATACAAAAATACAGATTTGAAGGGGTATATTCACCCTGATGTTTACAGCAGCATTATCAACAATAGCCAAACTATGGAAAGAGCCCAGATGTCCATCGGCTGATGAATGGATTAAGAAGATGTGGGGTGTGTGTGTGTGTGTGTGTGTGTGTGTGTGTGTGATGGAATATTACTCAGCCATAAAAAAGAATGAAATCTTGCCATTTATAACAATGTGGGTGGATCTACAGTGTATTATGCTAAGTGAAATAAGTCAGTCAGAGAAAGACAAATACTATCTGATTTCACTCATATGTGGAATTTTAGAAACAAAAAAGATGAACACATGGGAGGGGGGAAGAGAGGGAAACAAACTATAAGTAAGACTCTTAATGATACAGAACAAAGTGAGGGTTGTTGGAGGGAGATGGGTGAGGGATGGACTAGATGAGTGATAGGTATTAAGGAAGGGACTTGTTATGATGAGCACTGAGTGTTGTATGTAAGTGATGAATCACTGAATTCTACTCCTGAAACCAGTATTGTACTGTATGTTCACTAACTAGAATTTAAATAAAAATTTTAAAAAAGAAATATAAATATCATTGCATTTCTCTCTTAGGTTATACTATAGACAATTTTTTGTTAACCTTACAAGTGTTTTTAATAAAATGAATGGTCTCAACTCTCATTGTTTAAAATTTTAGTTTAGTTGGCATGATAAAATAACTTTGATGTGAACATACTCACGGTTATCTCACACTGTTTGCTCATATTTTGGAGGTAAGATTATTGACATTTAGAGGTTGATTTTTAAAGTCATTGTTTAAAATCCAAAGTTGGCTCTAGCTATTTATGTTATACATATTGAAAAGAAACTGAAGTATGATTGAATGATGCAGGCTTTTATTTCTTTTGAGAGAATGTCATGTTTGTTAAATTTTAAAGTTCTTTTTGATGTAGAGTAAAACTGAGAAATAAATTACACAGAAAAAAACACTAAGTGTACCATTAGATTATTCCAGGAATATTTTAACTCCAAAAAATGAGTCACAAAAGTTCACAGTAAAAGTATCATTAACACAAGGTATGTTTTAACACCATGTGCATTTATTTTAAAGGGTAAGTCGTTTTATATCAAATGGCAAATATAGCCACCAAAATGGAATCTATCCATTAATGAACATTTAGTAAAAAGAAATGTAAGTACAGAAACATATTTTCCATCCATTTCAGAGTTTCTATGTCTTATAAATCATTTCAACAAAAATCTATAGATATATTTCAAAGTAACTATTATTTAACCAAAGCATTTGAATTAAAATATAATATTTTAACCATTAAAACATAATATTCTGGTATAATTAGATTTTCTCATATTGCTAGAGTCAGAAGGCATATTTTGTTTATTTTAGTATCTCCTAAATCACTTAGTACAGCTCAATACAATTGATTTAATGAAGTAATTCTCTTCCTTTTTCCTGTTAATTTTCTTTTTTGCTTTTGAAATTCAAAGGTCATCCTAAGTGAGAAAAAATATAATGGCTTGGCAAACCCATTAAAATTCATCCTTTTCCTCTGAATGTTTTGCTGAATTAATTAATCTATTCATTGATCGAACATATACTGAGGGGAAACTCTGGGTTATGATATGCCAGGCACTATGTAGGAACTGGCATAGAGATGAATAAAACACAAGACTTCTCAAAATACTCACAAGCTGGTGTGGAAGGCACATAATCAGATCATTAAAATATAACCAAAAAAAATATTTATGCATAACAAATATGATCTATTTTCATCAACTTTGGGTACAAATCAATCAAATCTCTCTTCTAATTATCTACTATCTGATGTTAGCAGAAATTCCATAATTTCTTCTTTAATCCCTCCCCATCCCTCTTACTTTCATTTTAAAACCCAATAGCCCAGGGGTAGTTATTGAGTACAAAGTGATCATTTTTGCTTCTAAATATCAGGAAGAGAGAGAACTGAAAAAAGGCATTTTAAATCTATCAAGGTTTTCACTTTTGTTGTTGCCACAGGACCTGAATTTCCTGGATTTTCGGGTTCTTTTGATACATAATTCTATGTTCAGCTACTAATCCAGAAATATTGGTGCAGAAATTCTTTCTATGCCCCATTCTGTCACATAGTTCTTGTGTAAGCTCAGGTCATCAATCTAGACAACTTCTAAAGTCGTGTTAAGGTCTAATTTAGAAGTCTTGGCATCCTTTCTTTTCAGTGAATCTCAGTAAACTATCAGTCCAGTCAACTAGAGTTCATATAATATTGAACCTCAAAAAGTAAGGGATAAGAGGGATGCCTGGGTGGCTCAGTCAGTTAAGCATCTGCCTTCAGGTCGGGTCATGATCCTGAAGTTCTGGGTTTGAGTCCCGCATCAGGCTCCCTGCTCAGCAGAGAGCCTGCTTCTCCCTCTGCCTACCGCTCCCCTGCTGCTCATGCTCTCTCTCTCTGAAACATAAATAAGTAAAATCTTTTTTTTAAAGTAAGGGATAAGAATTATAGCAATTTATTCTTAAGTGTCTACTTAATCTTTATGCAAATTTAACCTTTTTATTAGATTATTTTTATTTTTCAAAGGGTATTAGGGTATTGAGAAGGGCTGCTTTTTCAAGGCACGCATAGCACAACTTTCCTTTAAAGCATCAGGTACCTATAAGCCTTTGATTTCTACGACAGTGATAGGAAGCACACAAAGAAAATATGCCTACAGGTGAGTTGTCTCCATCTCTAGACACAGGAGAACATCTCACTTATATTTAATATTTATTTTTTATTTTGATTCCTGGAACATGAGGACATACTCTGTAATATGTACAGAAAGTAATCTGGAAATATTGGGGAAACCCCTTCAATTTAATGAGATCTAGAGTAAGACATTAGTTCACCCAATAAATATGTACTGAGGGTCTACTGATTTTTTTAAAGATTTATTTATTCATTTTAGAGAGAGAGAATGTGCGTGTGTGAGTGGGGGGAGAGGCAGAGGTAGAGGGAGTGAGAGAAACTCAGGCAGACTTGTGCTGAGCTCGGAGCCCAACACAGGGCTCACTCTCATGACCCTGAGATCACAACCTGAGCTGAAACCAAGAGACTGATGCTTAACAGACTATGACACCTGGGCACCCCTGTGTCTACTATTTTCTAAGTGCTGGGGGTAAAGCAGTGAATAGGAGGCCCTAGTTCTTATGGAATGCATATTTTAGTGGTTGGAGACAAAAAATTATGAATGAATACATGTCATATGGCAGATGGTGATAAGTGTTTGAAAATAAAAACTAGGGTAAGGGAACAGAGGCTGAGGGTGGAGAGGATACTATATAGAGTATTTTAATACAGCACTCAGGGAAGGCCTTTCTGCAAGGTGACCTTTGGGCCACCACCTGAAGTGAAGAGTAAATCATGACAATATCTATACTAAGAGTATTCTGCATAGAGAGGATAGTAAGATAGGAACATGTTTTGTTTGAGTCAGGATAATCAGCCAGCTATGAAAAGAATGAGGATGTGGAGAGGGTATTTAAATATTTCTTTAAACGTTTAGAAAATCACATGATGTATTAGTTTTCTACTGCTGCTATAATGAATTACCACAAATTTAGTGGCTTAAAACAGCACATATTTATTATATTACAGTTCTGGAAGTCAGAAGTCTGAAAATGGGTCTTATGGGGGCTAAAATCAAGATGTCTGCAAGGCTATATTCCTTTATGAAAGTTTTGAGGGAAACCTGTTTCCTTAACTTTTCCAGCTTCTAGAGTCTACTTGCATTCCTTAGTTCATAGTCACATTCCTCTATCTTCTAAGCTAGCAATGTGGCATTTCTTTGATCATTCTTCTGTAGTTTCATCCCTCTCTGACCTCTTCTGCCTCCCTCTTCTACTTAAAAAAAAATTTTTTAAGTAATCTCTACACCCAACATGGGGCTCAAAATCACAACACTGAAAACAAGAGTCGGATACTCTACTAACTTGAGCCAGCCAGGTGCTCCCTCCATCTTTCACTTTTTAAGGACACCTGTGAATTCATTAAGCCCACCTGGATAATCCAGGATAGCCTCCCTATTTGAAAACCAAATGATTATCATCCTTAATTCCATCTGCAGCCTTAATTTCCCTTTTACCATGTAGTATAACAAAGTCACAGGTTCTGGGGATTAAGACATGGACATCTTTGAGGAATCATTCCTCATATGTGTATGAATATATATGAATAGTCACACACACATACACATCAGAGAGTTGGGAAGACCTTTCTAAGCATGAGAAAAACCCCTGCTACCATATAAGAAAAGATACATTCTGTAATTAAAAATGAAAACTTTTGGGACACCTGGGTGGGTCAGTTGGTTAAGCATGTGCCTTTGGCTCAGGTCATGGCCCCGGGATCCTGGGATCTAGCCCGGTGTTGGGCTCTCTGCTCGGTGGGGAGCCTGCTTCTCCCTCTACCTCTGTCCCCCCGCCCCTCTCATGCTCTCTATCTCAAATAAATAAAAATAAAATAGTTTTTAAAATTTTTAAAAATGAAAACTTTTGGGCAAAAATACAATACACAAAATTTAAATTAGAAGAATTGTATCTTACATGACATATGAAGGACAGTTTTCTTACTGGTGTGTATTGAAGTACCAACGACCTAAAAGAAAAATGGTCAAAGGACATGAACAGGCAGTTCTCAGAAAAAAGATATACACACAGATGATAAATATATAAAAAGAGATGCTTAAACACTGCTCATAATTAGTGTTGCCATATTTAGCAAATAAAAATACAGGATGCTTAGTTAAATTTGAATTTCAAATAAGGAATGCATACTTCCTAAACATCACAAGGGCCATACTTTTACTAAAAATTATTTGTTGTTAACAGAAATTCAAATTTAATTGAGTACCCTTTATTTGACAACTCTACTCATAATGGAAGAAGTATAAATTAACGAAACAATGTGATTCCATTTTAATAGCACCTGGCAAAATTAAAAATGGTTGTACCCTATATGTTTAACCTTGCCTGAGTTCTAAGTCACATTAGACCTAGGCAAGAAGTACCGCAGTTAACCCAGTCCCCTAGAGGTCATGGCACAGAATTAGTTTTGTTGCCCTAAATCTGAGTTACAATGTACCACAGGTGGGCACTTGGTACTATGTTGCACACCAAAATGCAATTTTTCTTGTTTGCTCTGTCAGAACAACCAGGCTCTGCTTTGGTATTCTGCAGGTACTGCAATTCATTTGGAGCATTGATCCATATTCTTTTTTTTTTTTTTTGAAGATTGTATTCGTTTGAGAGAGAGCATGCACAAGTGGAGGGTAGAGGCACAGGGAGAGGGAGAAGCAGACTCCCCACTGAGCAGGGAGCCCAACACAGTGCTCAATCCCAGGATCCCAGGACCCTGAGATCATGACCTGAGCCAAAGGGAGACTCTTAACCAACTGAGCCACCAGGCACCCCTAGAGCCATGTTCTTAAGCCTGGGTGCTTAAGTTCTAAAAGCCCTTACCTAATCTTATCAGCTCTCTCATTTTGGGGGCTGAAAGTCTTTTCACTAAGTCCCCAAGACTTCTTACTGTGTCTTGCTCCACTTGAGACCGTATGAACTGGAACCAAAAAAGCTGGGTTTTTTTTATTATTATGTTATGTTAATCACCATACATCATTAGTTTTTGATGTAGTGTTCCATGACTCATTATTTGCATATAACACCCAGTGCTCCATTCAATATCTGCCCTCTTTAATACCCATCACCAGGCTAACCCATTGCCCCAACCCTCTCCCCTCTAGAACCCTCAGTTTGTTTCTCAGAGTCCATAGTCTCTCATGGTTCATCTCCCTCTCTGATCCCCCCCCTTCATTTTTCCCTTTCTAATATCTTCTTTTCTTTAACAAATAATGTATTATTTGTTTCAGAGGTACAGGTCTGTGATTCAACAGTCTTACACAGTTCACAGTACTCACCATAGCACATACCCTCCCCAATGTCCATCACCCAGCCACCCCATCCCTCCCACCCCCCACTACTCCAGCAACCCTCAGTTTGTTTCCTGAGATTAAGAATTCCTCATATCAGTGAGATCATATGATACATGTCTTTCTCTGATTGACTTATTTTGCTCAGCATAATACCCTCCAGTTCCATCCATGTCATTGCAAATGGCAAGATTTCGTTCCTTTTGATGGCTGCATAATATTCCATTGTGTGTGTGTGTGTGTGTGTGTGTGTGTGTGTGTGTGTGTGTGTGTGTGTGTCATATCTTCTTTATCCATTCATCTGTCAATGGACATCTTGGCTCTTTCCATAGTTTGGCTATTGTGGACATTACTGCTATAAACATTGGGGTGCACGTACCCCTTCAGATCACTACATTTGTATCTTTGGGGTAAAAACCCAGTAGTGCAATTGCTGGATCGTAAGGTAGCTCTATTTTCAACTTTTTGAGGAACCTCCATACTGTTTTCCAGAGTGGATGCACCAGCTTGCCTTCCCACCAAGAGTGTAGGAGGGTTCCCCTTTCTCCGCATCCTCGCCAACATCTGTCATTTCCTGAGTTGTTAATTTTAGCCATTCTGACTGGTGTGAGGTGGTATCTCATTGAGGTTTTGATTTGGATTTCCCTGATGCCGAGCGATGTTGAGCCCTTTTTCATGTGTCTGTTGGCCATTTGGATGTCTTCTTTGGAAAAATGTTTGTTCATGTCTTCTGCCTATTTCTTGATCGGATTATTTGTTCTTTGGGTGTTGAGTTTGATAAGTTCTTTATAGATTTTGGATACTAGCCCTTTATCTGATATTTCATTTGCAAATATCTTCTCCCATTCTGTTGGTTGTCTGTTGGTTTTGTTGACTGTTTCCTTTGCTGTACAAAAGCTTTTTATCTTGATGAAGTCCCAATAGTTCATTTTTGTCCTTGCTTCCCTTGCCTTTGGCAATGTTTCTAGGAAGAAGTTGCTGTGGCTGAGGTCGAAGAGGTTGCTGCCTGTGTTCTCCTTTAGGATTTTGATGGACTCCTGTCTCACATTTAGGTCTCTCAACCATTTTGAGTCTATTTTTCTGTGTGGTTTAAGGAAATGGTCCAGTTTCCTTCTTCTGCATGTGGCTGTCCAATTTTCCCGACACCATTTGTTGAAGAGACTGTCTTTTTTCCATTGGACATTCTTTCCTGCTTTGTCGAAGATGAGTTGACCATACAGTTGAGGGTCCATTTCTGAGCTCTGTATTCTGTTCCATTGATCTATGTGTCTGTTTTTGTGCCAGTACCATACTGTATTGATGATTACAGCTTTGTAATAGAGCTTGAAGTCCAGAATTGTGATGCCACCAGCTTTGCTTTTCTTTTTCAACATTCCTCTGGCTATTCAGAGTCTTTTCTGGTTCCATACAAATTTTGGGATTATTTGTTCCATTTCTTTGAAAAAAGTGGATGGTATTTTGATAGAGATTGCATTAAATGTGTAGATTGCTCTAGGTAGCATTGACATCTTTACAATATTTGTTCTTCCAGTCCATGAGCATGGAACGTTTTTCCATTTCTTTGTGTCTTCCTCAATTTCTTTCATGAGTATTTTATAGTTTTCTGAGTACAGATTCTTTGCCTTTTTCGTTAGATTTCTTCCTAGGTATCTTATGGTTTTGGATGCAATTGGAAATGGGATCAACTCCTTAATTTCTCTTTCTTCTGTCTTGTTGGTGTATAGGAATGCCATTGATTTCTGTGCATTGATTTTATATCCTGCCACTTTACTGACTTCCTGTATGAGTTCTAGCAGTTTTGGGGTGGAGTCTTTTGGGTTTTCCACATAAAGTATCATATCATCTGCAAAGAGTGAGAGTTTGACTTCTTCTTTGCCGATTCGGATGCCTTTTATTTCTTTTTGTTGTCTGATTGCTGTGGCTAGAACTTGTAGTACTATGTTGAATAGCCATATTCCTGACCTTAGGGGGAAAGCTCTCAGTTTTTCCCCATTGAGAATGATATTCACTGTGGGTTTTTCATAGATGGCTTTTATGATATTGAGGTATGTACCCTCTATCCCTATACTCTGAAGAGTTTTGATCAAGAAAGGATGCTGTATTTGTCAAGTGCACTTTGTCAAGTGCTTTTTCTGCACCTATTGAGAGGATCATATGGTTCTTGTTCTTTCTTTTATTAATGTATTGTATCAGATTGATTGATTTGCAGATGTTGAACCAACCTTGCAGCCCAGGGATAAATCCCAATCGGTCGTGGTGAATAATCCTTTTAATGTACTCTTGGATCCTATTGGCTACTATTTTGGTGAGAATTTTTGCATCCATGTTCATCAGGGATATTGGTCTATAATTCTCCTTTTTGATGGGGTCTTTGTCTGGTTTTGGGATCAAGGTAATGGTGGCGTCATAAAACGAATTTGGAAGTTTTCCTTCCATTTCTATTTTTTGGAACACTTTCAGAAGAATAGGTATTAATTCTTCTTTAAATGTTTGGTAGAATTCCCCTGGGAAGCCATCTGGCCCTGGGCTCTTGTTTTTTGGGAGATTTTTGATTACTGCTTCAATTTCCTTAGTAGTATAGGTCTGTTCAGGTTTTCTATTTCTTCCTGGTTCAGTTTTGGTAGTTGATACATCTCTAGGAATGCATCCATTTCTTCCAGATTATCTAATTTGCTGGTAGCATATAGTTGCTCATAATATGTTCTTATAATTGTTTTTATTTCTTTGGTGTTGGTTGTGATCTCTCCTCTTTCATTCATGATTTTCTTTATTTGGGTCATTTCTCTTTTCTTTTTGATAAGTCTGGCCAGGTGTTTATCAATCTTATTAATTCTTTCAAAGAACCATCTCCTAGTTTCATTGATTTGTTCTACTGTTCTTTTAGTTTCTATTTCATTGATTTCTGCTCTGATTATTATTTCTCTTCTCCTGCTGGCTTTAAGCTTTATTTGCTGTTCTTTCTCCAGCTCCTTTAGGTGTAGGTTTAGGTTGTGTATTTGAGACCTTTCTTGTTTCTTGAGAAAGGCTTGTATTGCTATATACTTTCCTGTTAGGACTGCCTTTGCTGCATCCCAAAGATTTTGAACTGTTGTGTTTTCATTTTCATTTTTTTTAATTCTTTTTTTAATTCTTCTTTAATTTCCTGGTTGGCCCATTCATTCTTGAGGAGGATGCTCTTTAGCTTCCATGTATTTGAGTTCTTTCTGACTTTCCTCTTGTGACTGAGTTCTGGTTTCAAAGCACTGTGGTCCGAAAATATGCAGGGAATGATCCCAAACTTTTGGTACCAGTTGAGACCTGATTTGTGACCTAGGATGTGATCTATTCTGGAGAATGTTCCATGGGCACTAGAGAAGAATGTGTATTCTGTTGCTTTGGGATGGTATGTTCTGAATATATCTGTGAAGTCCACTTGGTCCAGTGTGTCATTTAAAGTCTTTATTTCCTTGTTGATCTTTTACTTAGGTGATCTGTCCATTTCAGTGAGGGGGGTGTTCAAGTCCCCTACTATTATTGTATTGTTGTCTATGTGTTTCTTTGCTTTTGTTACTAATTGGCTTATATAGATGACTGCTCCCATGTTAGGGGCATAGATATTTACAACTGTTAGATCTTCTAGTTGGATAGACCCTTTAAGTATGATATAGTGTCCTTCCTCATCTCTTATTGTAGTCATTGGTTTAAAATCTAATTTGTCTGATATAAGGATTGCCACCCCAGCTTTTTTTGCTGTCCAGTAACATGGTAAATCGTTTTCCACCACCTCACTTTCATTCTGGAGGTTTCTTTGGGTATAAAATGAATCTCTTGCAGACAGCATATCAATGGGTCTTGTTTTTTTATCCAATCTGATGGCCTGTGTCTTTTGATTGGGGCATTTAGCCCATTGACATTCAGGGTAACTATTGAAAGATATGAATTTAACACCATTGTATTGCCTGTAAGGTGACTTTTATTGTATATTGTCTGTGTTCCTTTCTAGTCTGTTACTTTGAGGCTCTCTCTTTGCTTAGAGGACCTCTTTCAATATTTCTTGTAGGGCTGGTTTTGTGTTTGCAAATTCCTTTAGTTTTTGTTTGTCCTGGAAGCTTTTTATCTCTCCTTCTATTTTCAGTGACAGCCTAGCTGGATACAGTCTTCTTGGCTGCATATATATCTCATTTAGTGCCCTAAATATATCATGCCAGTCCTTTCTGGCCTGCCAGGTCTCTGTGGATAGGTCTGTTGCCAAGCTAATGTTTCTACCATTGTAGGTTACAGATCTCTTGTCCTGAGCTGCTTTCAGGATTTTCTCTTTGCCTCTGAGATTTGTAAGTTTTACTATTAGATATTGGGGTGTTGACCTATTTTTATTGATTTTGAGGGGGGTTCTCTGTGCCTCCTGGATTTCGATGCCTGTTTCCTTCCCCAAATTAGGGAAGTTCTCTTCTATAATTTGCTCCAGTATACCTTCTGCCCCTCTCTCTCTTTCTTCTTCTTCTGGGATCTCAATTATTCTAATATTGTTTCATCTTATGGTATCACTTATCTCTCGAATTCTACCCTCATGATCCAGTAGTTGTTTAGCTCTCTTTTTCTCCACTTATTTTCCATCATTTGGTCTTCTATATCACTAATTCTCTCTTCTGCCTCATTTATCCTAGCAGTTAGAGCCTCCATTTTTGATTTCACCTCATTAATAGCCTTTTTAATTTTGGCTTGGTTAGAGTTTAGTTCTTTTATTTCTCCAGAAAGGGTTTCTCTAATATCTTCCATGCTTTTTTCAAGCCCAGCTAGTATCTTTATAATCGTCATTCTGAACTCTAGTTCTGACATCTTACTAATGTCCATATTGATTCAGTCCCTGGCAGTCGGTACTGCTTCTTGTTCTTTTTTTTTTTTTTGAGGTGATTTTTTCCATCTTGTCATTTTGTCCAGAGGAGAATAGATAAATGAGAGAACAAAATGCTAACAGGGTAACAATGACCCCAGAAAATATACACTAAACAAATCAGAAGAGACCTGAAACTGGGGGAAAAGAAAGGGAAAGAAAGAAAAAAGAAAAAGAAAAGAGAAAGAAAAAGAAAAAAAGAAAAAAAAAAGAATATGATCAAATATGATAGGCTGGTGAATAGATCAGTGGCACACACTGGATTTTGGGCGTATTTTGGTATGTTAGAAGAAACTGCCTCCCAAAATTTTAAAGAAAGAAAAGCTTATATATGTACAAAAATAAGGGTAAATACAATGAAGGAATGGAATATGACTGTAAAGATGAAAATTATTAAAGATTTTATAAAAGGAAATGATAAGATAAGAAGTTGGTTGAAAAAAGAAAAAAGAGAAATTGAGAAAGAAAAAGGAGAGAATGTGATCAGGCAGGAGACTAGAACAAAGCCATACACTAGAGATTTAGGGTATATTTTGGTCTGTTAGAAGAAACTGTATCCCAAAATTTTAGAGAACAACTTATATATATACCAAAAATAAGGTTAATTACTATGAAGTGATAGAATATGACTCTAAAAATGAAAAATAAAAAAGATTTTTGAAAAAGGGACTGATAAGATGTTGGTTGAAAAAGGGAAAAAGAAAAATTCAAAAGAAAAAAAAGAAAAAGAAAAAAAGAAAATTGAAAAATTAACTTAGAAAGACTAGAGAATCATGGGGAAAAAGCCATGAATTCTATATGCTGTATTCCCCTAGCGCTGAAGTTCTGCTTTCTCAATGATCGGTAAACTTGGTCTTCGCTGGCTGTTCTTGCTGATCTTCTGGGGGAGGGGCCTGTTGCCGTGGTTCTCAAATGTCTTTGCTGGAGGCGGAATTGCCCCACCCTTGCCAGGGGCCAGGCTAAGTCATCTGCTCGGTTTTGCTCTCGGGAGCTTTTGTTCCCTGCAAGCTTTCCATACAGCTTTGGAGGACAAGAGTGAAAATGGTGGCCTTCCAATCTGTGCCCCCAGAGAAGCTGAGAACTCGGGGCCCCATTCCTCAGTGTGTCCCCCACGAATAGCAGTCAATCACTCCTGTCTCCCGGGTCTCCGGCCACAACTTGCTCACCTGGCCTGTGACCGAGCGTTTCTATCTCTGGCACACAACCCCGTTTGGAGTCTCCAAACCCAGCAGATCCCTGCGGTGCACTCCCACACTGCCTCTCCCGGGGGAGGAAGGGAAGTCTCCCCAGCTCTGCTGCTTTTTGGGTCCGTGCTGGAAGAGCAGTGGCCTGACTATGCCACAGATCACAGTTTATGGCAACCCCAAGCTGAGAGCCCACTCCTTGGTTCCGTCTTTGCAGCCGGCTTCCCTGCTCTGATACCTGTTAGCTCTGCCACACTCCGGCACCCCCAGTCTTACTGTGACCCCAAGGGTCCTGAAACCACACTGTCCCAGTGAGGGTTTCACCTCCCACTTAGCCACTGGAGTGACATCCCTCAGTGGAACAGACTTCTAGAAGTTCTGATTTTGTGCTCCACTGCTCTATCACTTGCCAGTAGTGGCTGACGGAGGTCCCCTCCCCCTGCCACCTTTCTTCCCAAATATCGCCTCAGATTCGCTTCTCTGCACGTCCTACCTTCCAGAAAGTGGTCGCTTTTCTGTTCAGAGAGTTGCTGCTATTCTTTTCTTTGATCTCCTGTTGATTTCATAGGTGTTCAGAATGGTTTGATCCCTATCTACATGAATTCCTGGGACCAGGCGAAATTTAGGTTTCCTATTCCTCCACCATCTTGCTCTTCCTCAAAAGCTGAAGTTTTTATTGTGTTACCATCAAGCATTGTTATCATGGGAACATGGGCTTGGTTTAAAGTGAGCTTCTAAAGTGTGCCTGGGTGGTTCAGTCAGTTGAGCATTCAACTCTTGGTTTCAGCTCAGGTCATGATCTTAGAGTCATGAGATCGAGCCCTGCATTGGGTTCAGTGTGGAATCTGCTTGAGATTCTCTGTCTCCCAGGGCACCTGGGTGACTCAGTTGGTTAAGCAACTGCCTTCAGCTCAGGTCATGATCTCAAGGTCCTGGAATAGAGCCCTATGTGGGCTCTCTACTCAGTGGGGATTCTGTTACTCCCTCTCCCTCTGCCCCTCCCCTCTCTGCTCATGCTCTGTCTCTCTCTGCCTCTCTTTCTCTCTCAAATAAATAAATAAAATCTTAAAAAAAAAAGATTCTCTCTTTGCCCCTCCCTCCCCACACTCTTTCTCTCTAAAAAAAAAAATAAAGTGGGCCGCTGAAATGAAACTTACGCACATTGATTAGTAACTCCCCATTTCAGCTTAAAAAATCAATAAACTCTAGAGAGCTGCTGTAGAATATCACACCTCTATTCAACAATAATGTATCATACACTTAAGAAATTGTTAGGAGGGTAAATCTCACGTTAAGTGTTTTTACCCCAATAAAAATAGTTAAAAACATAATAAAGTGACCTGCTGAGTTTTGTAGCCACTCAGACATTTTACATGTCATGTTTAGCTGAAGGACTCTTACAGACTTACTACACAGGACAGGAAATAGCCAGACAACTATGAGAACAGAGGCAAAAGTATAATCATAACCCTACAACTCACTGGGAAAACTATTACTGATGGTAGTAGTAAAACCTTGCCAGATTGGGAAGGTGAATCTACTTTATTTAATTTTTTTAAAGATTTCATTTATTTATTTGTCAGGGAGAGAGCACCAGAGGGAGAGGGAGAAGCAGGCTCTCCACTGAGCAGGGAGCCCGATGCAGGACTCAATCCCAGGATCCTAGGATCATGACCCGAGCCAAAGGCAGACATCTAACCGACTGAGCCACCCACTTGTCCCAGGTGCATCTACTTTAAAAAGGAAAACCCATTGAGAGTAAGCTGTAGGAGCTTCTGTGTTGTTATATATTCAGATGCATTGTTAGCAGACCTCTCTGACTATGCAAAATAACTTGAGAGATAAGTGGGAGGTACAAGATGTTTCCAGGACCTTATCATCCAAAGCAAGTGAGGTTTAAAGAAAACTAGTAATTTATGGAAAAATCCTAGGCCTTTTCAAAGGCCAAGGTAAGTTATCACAAAATGAAAAAGTAGGCATGATAAAGATAACAAAGTTGTAAGAGCCTTAATAAATAAAGAACTCTAAAAATCAAGTGTTAGCAATTGAATACTTCTGTGTGTAACTGTTTGCTACTTTACATCCTTTCTTTTCTCTTTTCTGCTCTGCTTGGTATTCTGAAGTGCTAACCTATGAGCATATCATTAAGACTCCCTTAAAAGCTGGTTCCAGTTGAGTTCAGCCAGTGGGACACAGTGGTACAAGAGCTGAGTGCAGGAGAAAAATTAATCTCCACTCTCAGTTTACCTTGGAGTGGCTGGGTCCCTAAAGAATTTCTTCAACAACTACATTTGGGAAACCATCACATGCTTTATGCCAAGATGTATGGATACTGGGGAAACAACAACATAGATTAGTAAGATGCGTGCTTGACTCTTCAGATTCTGCCTTCCTGAAAGTCACACAATTTTCTGCCCTCAGTAAAGAGGGCAAATTCTACACATTTCACAAATCAAAACATAGTTGGGACAGTTCCTCATTTTCTAAAATTGAATTTGGTAACTTTTCAGTTCTAAGGCTTTAGATATTTAGTTTCTACCATGTATAGAAAGGATTTATGAAGTTTTAAACAGTTGTCAGGTTTTTATGCAGGGCATTATATTTGCCATACTTTTTTTTGTCCAAAACCTTTTCTTCAACTTAATAAAAATCATTTCTTAAAGATGAAGCATCCCTGATCCAGGCTCCTCTTCCTTTTAAAAAATGGACATGATAAGGACTCCCTTGGTCTGACCAGGACAGGCGTGTTCTCACATGGAGAAAGGTGGGCCTCACAGCAGCCCCTGCCCTCCTGCCACCAGTGCAGCACCCAAGTCTTTCTTGTGGAATTGGTCCATTTTTCCAGAGATGGAAGTGGAGAGGGCTAGAGTAGTTGAGTAAAGGTGGTAATTGTTAATATCTTATATCCCATCTACTACTAAAATTAATTAACTTATGCAGAGAACATGGGTAAAAAAGAATGATAAAAAAACCATTAAGAAAAGGGGAGATAAGTGTACAAAAACTGAGAAAATTACTATAAGTATTACATTTGGTTCTGCACCTTTGGAGAATTAAAAAATGGAAAGAAAGAAATATAGCTCTCAACACCTGATTGTTAAAAAGCAGGAAGTTTTTCAGGAATAAGGAAACCTGTATTTTGCAAGTCTACCTCTGCTCCTCACCTGCTACAATCTGGAACTAGTCACATGGCAATCTGAGCTTAATATTTAAATCAGGATAATGGATCACGATAAGGGCTCAATTTCTATAGGCTGCAAAGGATTGTTGCAAGGGGAAAATAATCAAATGTAGAGAAAATATTTTGTGAATTGTAAAATCCTGTATAAGTGGGAATCATTAAGTGAACTGTAGGTAGGAGACAACAAGTGTTCCTTGACCTTCATTTCTAAGAGAAAATTGTATTGTATGAGTATTTTTATAAAGGACATTAAGTCAGTATTTTTACTGCAGTTTTGAAGAAGATATAGTAATGTTTTCAACTGTTGACTCTGTTGAGCAACATATAAGCATAGTGCTTAATTAAATAGCAGATGTTTGTTGCAAATTTTAAAACTGTGACAATGAATAAATGAATATATTGTGTATGCATGTATATGTGTATATATATGTACATGTATATTCATATTTATGTGTATTTTTATGTATATATGAATAAATGATTATATATTGTGAGTGGGAGCATATAGGCTTATTTGGATATTCCTCAATCTTCTAGATGCCTTGAAATTATTTTGGTTCTTTAGGCTAAAAAGAGGTCTGACACCTTCTTAATGTTTGTTTCTTGTGATTTGTCTCTTCCAGGACAATGTATTTGTGTAGAAGAGCAAATGCAGTGTTTTTCTTTTTTAAAATATGTGTCAATAAAGTTCTGATGCTGAAATTAGCCCTAACACTGTATATGACAATCACAATGTTATATTTCTATTAAAATAAAATTGTGCAGAGCTTTCTAGAATGGCATTCTTTCTTTGTAACAGCCAGATTATAACTGTTGTTATATGTTAATAATTTTGACTCTCCAGTGTATCTGTGATATTGCCCTAGGTATTTGGGAAGAGGACACAGAAATTAATTAGAAAAATCACATCCCTGTCCTTGCAACCTACATTTTTTTAAGGCAACATCAATATAGTCCCTCTAAGAATAAAAGAAACAAGATTGAACAAGATATGGATACATCAATTTAATTTCTTAGTGTCTAAAAGACTCACTAAGAGTAATGAGGTTTTTAAGAAAGTGCATTAGCTATTTCAAGCCACAGTGGAGTTCTCATGGAAAATAGCTAATGAAATTATGCCCTGAGATGCCTAACTTATCCTGTTGTTTTATCATTTCTTCAACAAATATTTGTTTCTATGTTGCCAGGCATTGTTACCAGCGTTGGGACTACAATAGTGGAAAAAGAAAAGACAAGGTTCCTGCCTACATGGAAGCTTATGTTATAGAAGTGGAAACTGAAAATAAATAAATAAATGAAGGAGATTGCTTAAGATAGTGTTGTTACAAAGAAAACATACCTGAAGATGAGTTAGTAATGGTGACCAAGTGAAAGTTTAAACATGAATGGAAGCATGAAACTTCACCATAATTTGGAAATGCATTTAAATAAGCACACTGATAAGAATCAATATGCTAATATTAAACCTTATTGGTAAATGAAATTTTAAATGAGGTATTATATTGTATCTATTAGCTGAGTAGAAAAATCAATCTTTACTCAGCATTGGCAAGGATTCAATGAAGCTGGGAACCCCACAAGACTATTGACAGGTTTCTTGGCAGAAATCTACAGGAGAGTGGCATGATATATTCAAAGTGCTAAAAGAAAAGAAACTGCCAACCAAGAATATTTTACCTGGCAAACTTGTCCTTAAGAAATGAAGACAAGGTCCAAATGGCCAACAGACACATGAAAAAGTGCTCAACATCGCTCAGCATCAGGGAAATCCAAATCAAAACCTCAATGAGATATCACCTCACACCAGTCAGAATGGCTAAAATTAACAACTCAGGAAATGACAGATGTTGGTGGGATTGTGGAGAAAGGGGAACCTTCCTACACTGTTGGTGGGAATGCAAGCTGTTGCAACCACTCTGGAAAACAGTATGGAGGTTCCTCAAAAAGTTGAAAATAGAACTACCATACGATCCAGCAATTGCATTACTGGGTATTTACCCCAAAGATACAAATGTAGGGATCTGAAGGGGTACATGCACCCCGATTTTTATAGCAGCAATGTCCACAATAGCCAAACTGTGGAAAGAGCCAAGATGTCCATCAACAGAGGAATGGATAAAGAAGAAGTGGTATATATATACAATGGAATATTATGCAGCCATCAAAAAGGATGAAATCTTGCCATTTGCAACGACCTGAATGGAACTAGAGAGTATTATGCTGAGCAAAATAAGTCAATCAGAGAAAGACATGTATCATATGACTTCACTGATATGAAGAATTCTTAATCTCAGGAAACAAATTGAGGATTGCTGGAATAGTGGGGGGTGGGAGGGATGGGGTGGCTGGCTGATAGACATTGGGGAGGGCATGTGCTATGGTGAGCACTGTGAATTGTGTAAGACTGTTGAAACACAGACCTGTACCTCTGAAACAAATAATACATTATATGTTAAAAAAAAAAGGAAGAAGATTGCAGGAGGGGAAGAATGAAGGGGGTGGAAATCGGAGGGGAAGATGAACCATGAGAGACTATGGACTCTGAGAAACAAACTGAGGGTTCTAGAGGGGAGGGAGGTGGGGGGGATGGGTTAACCTGGTGATGGGTATTAAGGAGGACACATTCTGCATGGAGCACTGGGTGTTATACGCAATGAATCATGGAACACTACATCAAAAACTAATGATGTAATGTATGGTGATTAACATAACATAATTTAAGAAAAAAAAAAGGAAATGAAGACAAGGTAAAAACTGTCCCAAACAAAACAAAAAGAGAACCAAAAGAGAGCAGGGGTAGCTATACTTTATTAGACAAAACAGACTTTAACTCAAAAGCTGTAATGAGACAAAGAAGGTGTTTGTGTGATGTAAAAGGGTCAATTCATCAAGGAGATATAACAATTATAAATATATATGCACCCAACTTCAGAGCACCAAAATATATTAAACAAATACTAATGGATCTGAAGGGAGAAATAGACAATACATTAATAATAGGGGATGTCAATATACTCCACATTCCACAATTGATAGATCATCCAGATAGTATATCAATAAGGAAATGTTGGACTTGAGTTACACTCTGGTCCAAATGGGATGAACAGACGTGTGCAGAACATTCCATACAACAACTACAGAATGCATAGTCTACTCAAGCACAACAGAACATTCTCTGGGAGAATATTTTAGGGCAGAAAACAAGTCTTAGCAAATTTAAGAAACCTGAAATCACACCAACTATCTTTTCCAAAATATAATGGTATGAAATAAGAATTCAAAAATAGATGAAAAATTGGAAAATTTACAAGTATGTGCAAATTAATCAACAAACTCCTGAACAACCAATGAGTCAAAGAAGAAGTCAAAAGGGAATTTTTTTGAAATCTTGAAATAAATGAAAATGGAAATAAAACATATCGGACCTGTGGGATCCTGCAAAAGCAATTCTAAGAAGGAAGATTTTTTTAAATTTTTATTTTATTTTTAAAATGTTTATGTTTATGGGGCGCCTGGGTGGCTCAGTTGGTTAGGCGACTGCCTTCGGCTCAGGTCATGATCCTGGAGTCCCGGGATCGAGTCCCACATCGGGCTCCCTGCTCGGCAGGGAGTCTGCTTCTCCCTCTGACCCTCTTCCCTCTCATGCTCTCTCTCTCTCATTCTCTCTCTCAAATAAATAAATAAATAAAATCTTTAAAAAAAATGTTTATGTTTATGTAAATTCCAGTTAGTGAACATACAGTGTAATATTAGTTTCAGGTGTACAATATAGTGATTCAACACATCCATACATCACCTGGTGCTCATCACAACAAGAGCACTCTTTAATCCCATCACCTGTTTAACCCATCCCCTCACCACCTCCCTTCTGATAACCATCAGTTTGTTCTCTATACTTAAGAATCTGTTTCTTGGTTTGCCTCTCTCTCCCTCTCTTTTATTCCCTTTGCTCATTTATTTGGTATTTAATATATATTATATATATTATATATTATATTTAATATATATTATATATTATATTTGTATATTAAATAATATATAAGATATATATTATTTAAAGTCAATTAGCCAAGGTAGAGTACATCATTAGTTTTTGATATAATGTTCAATGATTTGTTAGTTGAAAATAACACCCAGTGCTCATTTATTTTTGTTTCTTGAATTTCACATATGAGTGAAATCATATGGTACTTGTCTTTTCTGACTTACTTTGCTTAGCATAATACACTCTAGCTCCATCCATGTTATTGCAAATGGTAAGGTTTCATTATTTTGATGGCTGAGTAATATTCCATTGCGTATATATACCTCATCTTCTATATCCATTCATCAGTTGATGGACATTGGGCTCTTTCCATAGTTTGACTATTGTTGATAAAGGTGTTATAAATATCAGGGTTCATATACCCCTTTGAATCTGTATTTTTGTATCCTTTGGCTAAATACCTAGTAGTGCAATTGTTGGATCATAGGGTAGTTGAATTTTTACCTTTTTGAGGTACCTCCATACTGTTTTCACAGTGGCTACACCACTTTGTATTCCCACCAACAGTGCACAAGGTTCCCCTTTCTTGAAATGCTCACCATCACTTGTTTCTTGTGTTGTTGATTTTAACCATCCTGAGAGCGTGAGGTGAAATCTCATTGATCTCACTGTAGCTTTGATTTACATTTCCCTGATGATGAGTGATGCTAAACATCTTTTCATGTGTCTGTTGGCCATCTGGATGTCTTCTTTGGAGAAATGTCTCTTCGTGTCTTCTGCCCATTTTTAATTGGATTATTTTTTGGGGGGTGTTTAGTTGTGTAAGTTCTTTGTATATTTTAGATACTAACCCTTTATCAAGTAAGTCATTTGCAAATATCTTCTCCCATTCTGTAGGTTGACATTTAGCTCTGTTGATTGTTTCCTTCACTGTTCAGAAGCTTTTTATTTTGATGTAGTCCCAATAGTTTATTTTTGCTTTTCTTTCTCTTGCCTCAGGAGACATATCTAGAAAGAAGTTGCTACAATTAATGTCAAATAGGTTACTGCCTGTGCTCTCTTCTAGGATTTTTATGGTTTTGGGTTTCAAATTTGGGTCTTTAATTCCCTTTGAGTTTATTTTTGTGTATGGTGTAAGAAAGTCGCCCAGTTTCATTCTTTTGCGTGTAGCTGGCCAGGTTTCCCAACACCATTTGTTGAAGAGACTGTCTTTTTCCTATTGATAGTCTTTCCTGCTTTGTCGAAGATTAATTGACCATATAGTCATGGGTTTATTTCTGGGTTTTCTATTGTATTCCAATGATCTGTGTGTCTATTTTTGTGCCTGTACCATTCTGTTTTGATCACTACAGCTTTGTAATATAACTTGAAGTCTGGAATTGTGATGCCTCCAGCTTTGCTTTTCTTTTTCAAGATTGCTTTGGTTATTCGGGGTCTTTTGTGGTTCCATGCAAATTTTAGAATTATTTGTTCAAGCTTTGTGAAAAATGCTGGTGGTATTTTGATAGGGATTGCATTAAATGTGTAGATTTTTGGTAGTATAAACATTTTAACAATATTTGTTCTTCCAATCTATGAGCCCGAATGCCTTTCCATTTCTTTGTGTCTTCAATTTCTTTCATCAGTGTTTATTTCAGAGGACAGGTCTTTTACCTCTTTGGCTAGGTTTATTCCTAGATATCTTATTGTTTTTGGTGCAATTGTAAATGGGATTGATTCCTTAATTTCTCTTTCTGCTGCTTCATTATTGGTGTATAGAAATGCAACAGATTTCTGTATGTTGATTTTGTATCCCGTGACTTTACCGAATTCATTTATCAGTTATAGCATGTTTTTGGTGGAGTCTTTCAGGTTTCCTATATATAGTATAATGTCATCTGCAAATAGTGAAAGCTTTACTTCTTCCTTGCCAATTTGGATACCTTTTATTTCTTTTTGTTGCCTGATTGCTGTGGCTAGGACTTCCAGTACTATGTTAAATAACAGTGGTGAGAGTGGACATCCCTGTCTTGTTTCTCACCACAGAGGAAAAGCTCTCAGTTTTTCCCCCATTTAAGATGATATTAGGTGTGGGTTTTTCAAATATGACCTTTATTATGTTGAGGTATGTTTCCTCTAAATCTACTTTGTTGAGGGTTTTTATCATGAATGGATGTTATACTTCAAATGCTTTTCTGCATCTCTTGAAATGATCATATGGTTCTTATCCTTTCTTTTAATAATGTGATGTATCACATTGATTTGTGAATATGGTATCACCCTTGCAACCCAGGAATAAATCCTACTTGATCATGGTGAATGATTTTTTAATGTATTGTTGGATTTGGTTTGGTAATATTTTGTTGAGGATTTTTGCATCTGTGTTCATTCAGAGAAATTGGCCTATAGTTTCTCTCTCTCTCTCTCTCTCTCTTTTGTGGTGTCCTTTTCTGGTTTTGGTATTGGGGTAGTGCTGGCCTCATAGAATGAATTTGGAAATTTTCCTTCCTTTTCTATTTTTTAGAATAGTTCGAGAAGTATAGGTATTAACACTTCTTTAAATGTTTGATAGAATTTTCCTATGAAGCCACGTGGTCCTGGACTTTTGTTTGTGGGGAGTTTTTTGATTACTGATTCAATTTCTTTCCTGGTTATCAGTCTGTTTAAATTTTCTATTTCTTCCTCTTTCCGTTTTGGTAATTTATCCATTTCTAGGAATTTATCCATTTCTTCTAGGTTGTCCAATTTGTTGGCATATAGTTTTTCATAATATTCTTTTATAACATTTTTTTGTATTTCTGTGGTGTTGGTTGTTATTTCTACTCTCTTATTTGTGATTTTATTTGGGTTCTTCCTTTTTTCTTTTTGATAAGTTTGGCTAGAGTTTTATCAATTTTATTAATTTTTTTCAAAGAACCAGTTCCTGGTTTCATTGATCTGTTCTTTTTTTTTTAGTTTCTATATTATTTATTTCTGCTCTAATCTTATTTCCTTCCTTTTGCTGTCTTTAGGCTTCATTTTTTGTTCTTTATCTAGCTCCTTTAGGTATAAGGTTAGGTTGCTTATTTGAGAGATTTATTGCTTCTTGAGGTAGGCCTGTATTGCTATATACTTCCCTGTTAGAACCACTTTTGCTGCATCCCAAAGGTTTTGGACTATTGGAACATTGTGTTTTTATTTTCATTTGTTTCCATGGATTTTTTATTTTCTTCTTTATTTACTGGTTGACCCATTCATTGTTTAGTAGCATATATTTTTGGTCTTTCCAGAATTTTTCTTGTGGTTGACTTCTAATTTCATAGTGCTGTGGTCAGAAAAGTTGCATGGTATGATTTTGATCTTCTTGAATTTGTTGAGGCCTGTTTTGTGGCCTAATATGTGATCTATTCTGGAGAATGTTCATGTGCACTTGAAAAGAATGTGTATTCTGCTGTTTTAGGATGGAAAGCTCTGAATATATCTGTTAAGTCCATCTGGTCTGGTGTGTCATTCAAAGCCATTGTTTTAAGAAGGAAGCTTATAGATATAAACATCTGCATTAAAGAGGACCTCAAATAAACAATTTTATACTTCAGGAAAATAGAGGGGTACCTGGGTGGATCAGTCGGTTAAGTATCTACCTTAGGCTCAGGTCATGATCTCGGGGTCTTGGAATCGAGCCTCACATTGGGCTCCCTGCTCAGCAGGAAGTCTGCTTCTCCCTCTGCCTCTGCCCCTCCCACTCTGCTTGTGCTCACTCTCTCTCCCTCTCAAATAAATAAATAAAATATTTTTATAAAGTAGGAAAAGAAGAACAAGCTAAGCCTAGAGTTAGCAGAAGGAAGGAAATAACAAAGATCAAAGCAGAAATAGAGGCCAGAAACAAAATAGATAAAGATCAACAAAATCCTGCTATTTATGACAACATGGATGGAGCTTGAGAGCATTATGCTAAGTGAAATAAGTCAGAGAAAGACAAATATTGTATGATCTTATTGATATATGGAGTCAATCTAAAAAAGCTGAACTCATAGAAACAGAGAATAGAGTGGTAGTTACCAGGGACTGGGGAGTAGAAGATATGGGGAGATGTTGGTCAAAGGGTACAAACTTCCAGTTATAAGATGCATATGTTCTGGAGATCTAATATACAGCATGGTGACTACAATTAAGAATATTGTATTATATATTTGAAATTTGCTAAGAGAATCAATCTTAAGTGTTCTCACCACACACACACACACACACACACACACACACACACACACACAGAGAAAAAGTAATTACATGAGGTGATGGAAGAGTTAACTAACATTATCATGGTAATTATTTAGCAATATATGCCTGTGTCAAATCATCCTATTATATACCTTAAACTTTTATAATGTTATATGTCAATTATATCTCAAGAAAGCTGGAAATAAAAGAGAATTCAATGAAACTGGTACTTTTAGTGGTGGTGGCATAAATTGATATAACTATTTGGGAAATAAATTGTCAATATTAATTAAGTCATAAAATATACATGCCTTTTGACCCAGTAATTTTGTTACTAGGAATGTAATCTAAGTAAATAATCAAAAATAAGAAGATATCTAAGTCCAACTATGTATATTGCTGCATTGTTTGTAACAGGAACAAATGGATCATGTTTGAGATGTCCAACTGGAAGAAAATGGGTAAGTAAATTATAGCACATCTATACTCAATATTATGTAGTTTTTAAATATGGTGATTAATGACATTTTGGCCCAAGGCCAATAATTTAGAAGGTTTTAAATATGAACTGACCCAGTGACATCTTAATGGCATTTAATATGTTCCAAATTTAGCACATGAAAATTCTCTTCTCTGCCTCCCATTTTAGTCATCCCTAAGCAGCATGTATTCCCCCTTTGTTCCTTGTAAAGATTAATGTCACCACCATCCACTCAGGCACCTAAGCTAGAAACCTGAGAATTATTTCCAATTCCTCTGTCCTTGTCGTCCTCATAATCGATCAGACATCTATACTTCTTGCAATGCACATTTTTTTCTTTGCATCTACTTTGAATCAGGCCTTCATTGTCTCTCAACAGGACTTTTAAAATATTCTCTTGTTTTCTTTGGTTTCCCAATCTAGGTTTTCATTCTCCAGTTGTTCAAAAAACCTGCTATCAATCCTTGTACTAAACTATAAATTTGATTATGCCATTCCCTGTTTCGAAATCCTTCAGTGACTTCTCATTTCCTCTAAGAGATTTTCTTAGTACATGTTCTAATCTGCACAATTTGACCCAAATGGAGGAGCATGCTGGAACTGTTTCATACCAACTTTCAAGAGCCCATTACGAGCATGTCTTCCCAATTCTGTGTTCACTGACATATGTTAGAAGCTTGAAATTGGCCATGGTAAGAATATTTTATACCACATAAATTGGCCAATCCTATATATCAGGGCTTTCTAGAGAGCTGGGTGTTAATTTAGGAGCACAACATTGCTCCAACCTGTTTTCCTAGGTTTATCTCTCATTCTACTTTTCCAGTGAAACCTCTTCCTTGTTCATTCCACTCTTTTTTCCATTACTTATCTCTCCTAATTCTTGGCCTTTGCTCAATCTGTTCATTTTGTCAGGAATGTTCTCCTCCTACCCCTGGTCCTTACCTATCTATGAAAATCCTTCATCCATGAATGTTACAAGATATCCCTCCCAACCACCAACCTGAAATGTATCTCTCCCTCTATACTCACAGAGCCCTTGTCCTTCTGATAAAAGCAAGTAGAATTTTTGGTATTATTTGATGCTTAATTGTGCACATAGCTACTGCTTCCTTTATAAGTGTGTGAATATTTGTCCAGCCTAAACACAATTTTATACTGATCTTGCTTTCCTCCACAGAGGAGAAGCACCCAACAGAATGCTTTGTACCATAGAAAGTCATTAACAATAATAATAATAATAATATAATAATAATAATTAAAACGGACTGAAAAAAGATGGCTCATGATCGTATGGTACAAATACTTGAAAATCTTCTAAATGACTTCTGAATCTTCAAAATGGTTGAAACAGAACAAATATTCACTTATTAAAACTTCACATTGATCATTTCCTTATGGATTCAAACAGCATATTTTTCAACTTTCATGATACAATGGGATATTAAAT
Organism: Zalophus californianus; assembly: GCF_009762305.2. Classification (NCBI taxonomy): domain Eukaryota; kingdom Metazoa; phylum Chordata; class Mammalia; order Carnivora; family Otariidae; genus Zalophus; species Zalophus californianus. Next base: position 9,081,781 of record NC_045612.1, read on the forward strand.
ATTTTTAGTGAACTTGCTAAAGAATTCTTTATATCACAAAATATTTTTCATAAGCAATTTGGCATTTATCCAAGCTCATATAATTTACTTAGGTCCCTTTCCATTTTAGTTATTATTGACATCTGCATGATGTTTAAACAATTTATACTTACCTTTAATGAATGTTTCATTCATTATCTTTGTCAGTTGGTCAATCAGCATGCCTCTTTTATGACAGTGACAGCCTCAGAAGTATAGAAAGTTGATTTATAAGTGGGTTACCAATAAATTGGTCTTTAGACTTAGCTACTTTATTCACTTGGGAGTATGGTCTGTGAACTTTTTAATGGAAAATAATTTCAATTATATTTTTCCTATAGCAAAATCAATAGGTTCTCATTAACTAAAAAACAAAGATGCAGATAAACAAAAGGAGGCAGCAAAAATGACCTACCATTTCATCTACCCACTGAAAAATACAATTGTTGTATATCCTTTCCCTTTATATGCATGTATTTACTCATTCATTCATCAGTCATTCAGTTATTCATCAAATATTTATGTGCCAAGAACATTTCTAGGTCTTGGAGATAAACAATTGAATAAAACCAACAAAGTACCTGCACTAATGGAACTCAAACTACAAAGATAGATACAAAAAATAAATTATGCATATATTTAGAAATATTAGGTAGCTTCTAAGAGATAAGGAGACTAATGCAAGTAATGGAATAAAAAATATGGTGGTGGGGGTGTTATAGTAAATAAAGGGGTCAAGGAAGGCCTGTCTGAGAGGGTGACATCAAAGAAGAGGTTTGAATAAAGAGAGAAAGAAGGATATGTAGATATCGGAGGTTAGGGCACTGTAAGCAAAGAGAACATCCTGCAAACACAAAAAGGTAGAAACGAACTTATGTTTAAGGAAGGGTAAAAAAGTCAATTGTGTTTGCAGCACAGTGAGTGAAGGGGTGAGTAATATGAGATGAAATCTGGAATATGTATGGCATCAGAATATGTAGTGCCCCGTCTGCCATTTTAAGGATTTTGTATTTTAAATATTAATATAAAGACATTGTAGAGTGTTAAATGGGCATGAGACATAATGTGATATATATTTTTAAAGGGAGTGTTTGGTTGCTGTGTAGTCCAAAGGTGGGTAAAGTTGAAAGCAGGGTGATAAGCTGTCTCTGGACACCCTCTGGTAGTAGAGTTGACAGAATTTGATAACTGATTGGGCATGAGGCATGAAAAGTGCAAGGGAAGTCAAAGATAAATCCTGGGTTTTTGGCTAGAACAACTGGTAAAATGGAGTTGTTATTGGAGGAGGAGCAGGTTTGAGTGAGAAAATCCTGAATTTGAATTTTGAGCATGTTTATGATGCTTATTAATTTACATCCAAATGAAAAAATATATTAACTAGATAATTGGATATAGGGACACAGATTTGAATGCAATGGTACTAGCTGGAAATAAAAAATTGAGAATCACCAGTGAAAGGATGGGATATAAAGTCATAGGACTGGGTGACCTCACCTAGGAAGGGGAAACAAATAGAGATGAGAAGATGTCCTGGGATGAGCCTTGGAACACTCCAACATTCAGAGATCCGGAAGAAATTAGAAGGAAAAAAAAAAAGACTACGGGAGTGGCATGAAGTAGGAGGAAACCAGATTTAATATCCTAGAAGCCAATGAAGAAAATATTTTAACAAGGAATTGATCAACTCTATCAAAAGTACTTAGACTGGCAATTGGATTTGGCAGTTATGGAACTCATAGGTGAAATTGTCAAGATCATTTTAGAGTTAGTTTGGATTTTTGTCATGTTATATTTAAATGTGATGAGATTAGATATAATAGGTGGATATATTAGAGCTGCACAGTTTTTGTCAGTTGCTTTAATAGGGTTAGGCAAGCCCCTATTGTATGCTTTAGAAGTGTTTAAAAACAGAGAAATGACTTCATTCATTCAATAAATAATATTGGCATCTACTAAGTGCCATATACTCTTCTGAATGCTGAGGGAGGGGCAGGTACAAATAATACAAAATTCTTAATGCAAGGAGGTCATGTTTTAATGGGTAGAGACAGACAGTCAACACACTAAATATATGGTGTGTCAGATAGCAATATATGTTACAGAGAAAAATGAAATGAGAAAGGGGCATAGTGCATGCCAGGGGTGGAGAAAAGGTTACAGTTTATTTTTTTTTTTAATTTTCCAGCTTTATTGAGGTATAATTGTCAAATAAAATTGTAATATATTTAAAGTGTATAATGTGATGATTTGATATATGTATACATTGTGAAAGGATTTCCACAATAAAGTTAATTAACACATCTATCACCTCATATAGTTACCCTTTTTTTATTGGTTGGGAACACTTAAGAACTCCCTTAGCAAATTTCAATTATACCTTACAATATTATCGACTCTGGTGATAGGATGGGTCAAGGAAGTTTTTCTCTGATAAGGTGAAACCTGGAAAAGATGAGGTATCTGGAGGAAGAATTTTCTGGATGGAGAGAAGAGCAAATGCTAACATTCTGAGGAAACACACCAGATTTGTTCTAGAGAAGGTAAGAAGACCAATGTGACTGAAGTATAGTGTGGAAGAAATAAAGTAGTAGATGAGGTCAGAGAGTTTTAAAAAGAGGGGCAAAGGCAGGAGGTAGGGCAAATCATGTAGGACCTTTCAGGAAACTGTAAGACTGTGGCAAGTCAGGTCAGATAACGACCTCCGAGTGGGGCTTTTCCAGGGAACTGTGAGATGGAACAAATACTGACAGTTCTCAGAGGCTGGATCTCTTTGTGGAGCTCCAAATCCAGGTGACCTTCTCCAGTGGCTATAAGACATGCTGATTTTCACAGCTATCATGATTCCTAGGCTCTTGGTTTACATGACTACCACAGAGCTGCAGAGAAGAGGATTGGAGGAACCCAAGTTAAAGTTCTACAAACTGCACTTTTTACCACAGTTCAACAGATTTGGGGGGGGGGGGCGGTAAACCCTTAGATGGTTGCCAGTCTTTGGCTAATTCCCAGATTTCTGAAAAAGTTGATTTTGATAATTTTGCCTGTATGGTAGTTCCCCCCACCCTTGTCCATGGGGGATACAATTCAAGACCCCCAGTGGATGCCTGAAACTGTGGATAGTACTGAACCTTATGTAGAGTGTGTTTTTCCTATACATACATATCTTTGATAGAGTTAAATTTATGGCACAGAAAGCGATGAACAACAACTAAAATAAAATGGAACAATTATAGCAATATATTGTAATAAAAGTTAGAATGTGGTCTCTCTCTCTCAAAATATGTTATTGTATGTACTCATTCTTCTTGTGATGGTGTGAAATGATAAAATGCCTACATGAGGACACAAGTAGATGAATGCTGTAGGCATTGTGACATAAGGTTAGGCTATTAACATCAGAGGATCATCTGCTTCCAGGCCATGGTTGACTGTGAGTAACTGAGACTGAGGAAAGCGAAATTGTGGCTAAGGGGGGACTTCTGTATTTTCATTGCTTTTATGGAGAAGCAGATTATGGTGGTTCTCATTTGACCATTCGGGAAGTCTTCATTTGTTCTACTAGGTAGTTAGAGTGGAGTGTTTAAATTGCCAACCATCTTTGTGGATTTGTGTATTTATCTTTTTACTTCTATCAGATTTTGCTTCATGTATTGACCTTTTTATCAATGTGAAATGACTTTCCTTATCCTTGATAATATTCCTTGTTCCAGTGTCTGTTTTCTCTGATATTAATATAACTTCTACAACTTTACTTTGATTAGTATTTGTGTGGTATACATTTTTTCCATACTTTTTTTTTTATTCTGTCTGTGTCTTTAGAGTGGTTTTCTTTATCCATTTATCTATGGATGGACATATGGGTTGCTTGTATATCTTGGGTACTGTAAATAATGCTGCAATAAACATAGGGGTGCATATATCCTTTTGAATTAGTGTTTTCATTTTCTTCGGGTAAATACCCAGTAGTGGAATTCCTGGATCATATGATATTTCTATTTTTAAAAATTATTTTATTTTAATCCCAGTATAGTTAACATAGTGTTATATTAGTTTCAGGTGTACAATCTAGTGATTCAACAGCTCCATAGATTACTCAGTGCTCATCAAGATAAGTGTACTCTTTTTTTTAATTTATTTGACAGAGAGAGAGACACAGCAAGAGAGGGAACCCAAGCAGGGGGAGTGGGAGAGGGAGAAGCAGGCCTCCCGGGGAGGGGCCCTGGGATCATGACCCGAGCCAAGGCAGCCACTTAACGACTGAGCCACCCAGGGCACCCCAAGATTAAGTGTACTCTTAATGCCCTTCACCTATTTTACTCATCCCCCACCCGCTTTCCCTCTGATAATCATCTGTTTGCTCTCTATAGTTAAGAGTCTGTGTTTTGGTTTCTTTCTTTTTTTCCCTTTGTTTTATTTCTTAAATGCCACGTATGAGTAAAATAACATGGTATTTGTCTTTCTCTGACTGGCTTAGTTCACTTAGCATTATACTCTCTAGATCCATTCGTGTTGTTGTAAACGGATCATATGATACTTCTACTTTTAATTTTTTGAGGAGTCTCCGTTCTGTCTTCCACAGCAGTTACACCAATTTGCATGCTACTACCAGTGCGCAAGTGTTCCTTTTCTCCACATACTCACCAACACTTGGTATTTCCTATCTTTTTGATTCTAGCCATTCTGACAAGTGTGAGATGATATCTCATTGTGGTTTTTGATTTTCATTTCCCTGATGATGAGTGATGTTGAATACCTTTTCATGTGTTGTTGGCCATCTGCATGTCTTCTTTGGAGTGAATATTACTCAACCGTAAAAAAGAATGAGATCTTGCCATTTGAGACAACATGGATGGTCCTAGAGGGTATTATGCTAGGTGAAATAGGTCAGACAAGGGGAGAGACAAATACCATATGATTTCACTCATATGCAGTATCTAAAACACAAAACAAATGAAGAAAAAAAAACAGGCTGGCCAAAAACAGACTCTTAAATACAGAGAACAAACTGATGGTTGCCAGAGGGGAGGTGGGTGGACAGATGGGTGAAATCGATAAAGGGGATTAAGAGGTACAAACTTCCAGTTATAAAGTAAATAAGTTATGGGGATGAAAAGTATAGCATGGAGAATATTGTCAATAATATTGTAATAATGTTGTTTGGGGACCAATGGTGACTATACTTATTGTGGTGAGCATTGAGTAATATATAGAATTGTTGAATCAATATGTTGTACATCTGAAACTAATATAAAATTATATTAAATTATACTTAAATAAAAATTTTTAAAAAAATAATAAAAACTCATTTTAAAAAATGAGTTTCTTGTCTCAAGCATATTTTTGGGTTTTGTTTTATTATACAACATAAGATGACTTTTAATTTTAGTGTTTATGTTTTTATTTTTTTTAAAGATTTTATTTATTTGACAGAGAGAGACACAGAGAGAGAGGGAACACAAGCAGGGGGAGTGAGAGTCTCTCCCACCGAGCAAGGAGCCTGATGTGGGACTCAATCCCAGGATCCTGGGATCATGACCCAAACCAAAGGCAGATGCTTAACGACTGAGCCACCCAGGCGTCCTAGTGTTTACATTTAAACTTAGTGTAATTATTGATTGGTTTGGGTTTAAACCTACTATGTTGCTGTTTATTTTCTATTTGTCCCATTTGCTCATTGTTTCATTTTTCCTCTTGCCTTTTGTTCTCCTGGACAATTTTTTTTAAAAGATTTTATTTATTTATTTGACAGAGAGAGACACAGCGAGAGAGGGAACACAAGCAGGGGGAGTGGGAGAGGGAGAAGCAGGCTTCCCGCGGAGCAGGGAGCCCGATGTGGGGCTCGATCCCAGGACCCTGGAACCATGACCTGAGCCGAAGGCAGATGCTTAACAACTGAGCCACCCAGGCCCCCATCTCCTGGACAATTTTTTATGATTCCATTTTCTCTCCACTCTTTGCTTGTTAGCTCCTCCAGTCCATTTTTTAAAGTTTATATTTTGGTTGCTATAGAGTTACAACATAACATTTTTAACATATACTGTCTAGCTTTAAATAATAGTATGTTACATCAAGTATTGTGAAAGAACCTGACAATAATATATTTCTATTTTCCACCTTCCTGGGTTTTTTGGGGTGCTATTATTTTTTTAAGATTTTATATATTTATTTGACAGAGAGAGACACAGCGAGAGAGGGAACACAAGCAGGGGGAGTGGGAGAGGGAGAAGCAGACTTCCCCCTGAGCAGGGAGCCCGATGCAGGGCTGGATCCCAGGACCCTGGGATCATGACCTGAGCTGAAGGCAGACATTTAACTGACTGAGCCACCCAGGCACCCCTTTTTGGTGCTATTTTTATCATAAATTTTTTTTTAATTTTTTTCTTCAAGTTTTTATTTAAATTCCAGTTAACATACAGTGTAATAGGGGTTTCAGGTGTAGAATTTAGTGATTCATCACTTACATACAACACCCAGTGCTCATCAAAACAAGTGCCCTCCATAATACCCATCACCTATTTAACCCATCCTGCATAAATTTTATTTTAAATCCCACAATATGTTATTATTATTTTTCCTTTAAATGGTCAATTATATTTTCATATGACTTCTTACACATGAAGAAAAAAACTGTTTTTACCCCACACATTTAGTATTTTTAGGACTCTTTCTTCTTTTGTATAGACACACATTTTTTTATCTGGTATCATTTTTCTTTAGTTTGAAGAACTTGCTTTAACATTTCTTGTAATGAATACAATTGCTGAAAATCAGATCCTGAAAAAATAGACACTGAAGATGTCTTCATTTTGCCTTTATTTTTGAAACAAACTTTGGTTAGATAAAGAATTCTAGGTTGACAGAGTTTTCTTTCCTTTCAATATTTTAAAGATGTTGCTTTACTTTCTCCTGTCTTCACAATTTCTGATGAGAAGTGATTGTCATTCTCACCTGTTTCCCTTTATATAATGAGTCATTTAACTCTGGCTGTTTTTAAAATTTCTCATTATTGGGGTGCCTGGGTGGCTCAGCCGGCTGAATGTCCTCTTTCGGCTCAGGTCATGATCCCATCCCAGGTTCCCGAGTTTGAGCCCTGTGTCAGGCTCCCTGCTCAGCGAGGAGTCTGCTTCTCCCTCTCCCTCTGCTCCTCCCCCGGCTCATGCTCTCTCTCTCTCTCTCTCTCTATCTCTCTTGCTCACTCTCAAAGAAATAAAATCTTTCAAGAAATAAAAAATAAAAATAAATTCTCATTATCACTGGTTCTCAGTAATTTGATTATAATGTACCTTGATATGACTCTCTTTAGGTTTATTTTCCTTGGAGTTCATATTTCTTAGATCTGTGAATTTATAGTTCTCCTCAAATTTAGAAAATTTCCAGCCATTATTACAGCTTAATATTGTTTTACAGTTCAGTGATGCTCTATTCGCATTGATCATTCATTCTTTTTTTCTCTATGTGCCTCAATTTGGATAAATTCTATTGCTATAGCTTTAAGCCCACTGATATCTCCTTTTGCAAGTCTAACTTGCTAATAATTATATCCAGGTATTTTTAATTTCACATATTTTGTATCTCTACAAGTTTCATTGGGTACTTTTTCTTCTCCTCCTATTTATGCTCCTATTTAGCAACATCTTATTTCTGTCTACTATTTTGAGCATATGAAGCATATATACTAATATACACATATTAGTTATTTTGTTGTCTCTCTTTGCTAGTGCTACCATCTCTTTTGTTTTTGGATTTGTTTCTATTGGTTGATATTTTTTCTCCTCATTGTATTGGGTTATATTTTCCTACTCCTTTGCATCGTTGGGAAATTTTCTTTTTGGATACTAGAATTTGTTGTAATTTAAAAATAGTTTGGTTTTATCCTGACTTGCACTTTAGTTACTTTGAATCAATTAGGTCAGTTCAAGGCTTGATTTTAACTTTGTTTGGTGTGGTTCATAGCAAGAGATAATATAGCCTCACTACTAAGGTGATAGCATTCTGAGAATTCAACCCTATGATCCATATATTACAAAATCTTTTTCCTCCAATTGGTGGGAGCATGAACTGTTCCTAGATGTGTGTGGACTTTAGTAATTGCTCTGCCTAGTCCCTTCCTCTTGTTCCGTTCAAGACCTCAGGTAATATCCTGTCATGCATGCATAGATCAGTACTCAGTCAAGGACCTGAGGTTCCCCTCTGCATATATCCAGAGCCCTTTCATTCTCTTTGTGCAGCTCCTTATTCTCCAGTAATATGTCCCACAAATTTTTACCTCTTTGGTCTTCCCAGATTTCTATTTATAGCTTCTTGGCTCAGGATTACTGCAGGCTCTGATTGGGTTCTCCTTCCCTGAGATGTAGCCTACAAACAGCTACAAGGAAATAGCTGGTAAAATAATAGTGCTTGTCTGTTGTCCTTCTGTCAGGGATCACACTCCTGTTTGTTGTCCAATGCCTGAAAACGCTTACTTCGTATTTTTTCTGGTTTCCTCTTGCTTAAAGCAGGAGGGTCAATCCAATTCTTTTTACTTCATCTTGACTGACATTTAGGTTTTGGGTTCTCTCTGGCTGCTGCTATGTGGAGTGTAGACTGAAGGGAAGAAAAGGTGCAACAGGGAGATCAATTAGGAAGCTATTATGCAAAAATCCAGGCTAGATAAGATGATGGCTTGGATATCGGTGGCAGCAGTGTAGGTTGAGGGGAGTGGTCAGAGTTTGGATATACTCTGAAGGTAGAGGCAATAGGATTTCCTTACAGAATAAGTGTGAGTTATAAGAGACAGAGAGGAATCAAGATTAAGACTAAAATGTTAACATTTATTTTCTCATTTATTTCATGGCTATTAGTTTGCTTGGTTTTCTAGCTCTCTTAAACTTTGGTCACTTACTTTCTTAAAATATTGTCCATTTGATTGAGATTTTGAAATGTATTAGCATAGAGTTATAAATATTCTTTACTTCTTCAAATCTCTGTGTAATTATACCCACTTTTTCATTTCTAAAATGTGGTGTTTTTTTTTCTTTCTCTTATATGTTAAACTGGATTGCCAAGGGTGTGACTATTTTTTATTGAAGTATAATTGACATATAATCTATTAGTTTCATGTGTACAACACAGTGATTCAACATTTGTATACATTGTGAACTGAATCATTACAATAAATCTAGTTACTCTCTGTCACCATACAAAGTTAATACAATATTATTGACTGCATTCTCTGGGCTGTACATGACATCCTCATGACTTACTTATTTTATAACTGGAAGTTTGTACCTCTTGATCCTCCAAAACATTTTATCTTTATGAAGTCCACACATGTGGCTAGTGGCTATGACTATTTTAACTCAAATCTGTCACACGGAAAAGTTATTAATTGCAATAGAATCAGGAGTCCAAAATATGATGTGGGAAACTTCATCATAGTTATATAGTCAGTAAAATTATGTCCTATCAATGTACAGATTCATTCTAGAAATGTTTTTGAGCTGACTCTATATCCAGAATTTTGGAAGAGAAAGGCAACAAAAACAAAAATCTTCTATGTGTATAGCACTTCGTAGTTTATACAATGAACATTCACATTATTTTCTTTATCTTAACTACAACATGAAAAAACCCTCATCATTGTTTTCTAAGGTAGAAACTACGACTCAGAATGGTAAATTCCTTTGCCTAATATCATATTTAGTAAATGCCAAAGCCAGTGCTTTTTTCTCCCCCAATGATATTCTGCTTTTTGTATAAGGGAGTTATGTATATGCTGATGTGTGTATGTATGTGGGGGTGGGGTGGGGAAGTCTTTGTAGTTATTTATAGTTTTCTTGTGTTTTTGCCATTAAATTTGAATTGGGATTATGGTTTATAGAACTGCAGTAAGGGTGAAAATAAAAGGTGTCTGATGCTGTATAACATAATTTTCATGTATCATACCCTCCCGAAATTTCTACTCTGTTTTGTAGTATAATTGACATATAATAATTTTTTTATTTAAAAAACTTACCTATCATAAAATGCTTTTTGAATACTAAATTCCTAATTAGGTATAATGAAGCTATTTGTCATAAAGTTGGAGTAATTTAAAATAATTATTTAAACCTCCACTTTATATGTGTTTATTTCCCCATAGATCTGAATGGGGATATTTGTAAATAAAATGAAAAGAACACAAATTATTTTGAAGCATATTAGGGTAAAATATGATTCTGGTGACAGAGAACAGTGTAAAATAAAAGGAGAAAAAGAAAAAACTGCTTGACTTTTATCAGCTCTCTATATACATTTGTTCTTACTGAGTATTTGAAAAGAGTGATCTTGGCATAGGACTGGGTATCATACATCCACAGGTGTGGTAATGAATCAGAGCACTGGGTAATATATGGAATTGTTCAATCACTATACTGTACACCTGAAACTAATATAACAGTGTATGTTAACTACACTGGAATTTAAAAAAAAAGATATAAAAAAGATAAAAAGAATGGAAACATTTTGTAAACTATGACAGGTTATGTATATCTATTACTCATTAAATTATATTTTAAAAATTAAAAAAAAAACTTTTAAAATGACAGCATTCTTGTATCCGAAGGCACAGCTTATATTCTTGTTGTTGCAGTTCAGAATTTCCACATATGACTAATTCAATAGCAATTTTAATTTATGAAAAAAATGCTGTATACCAGACAGATACTGCTCCCTATTCAGCCATTTCATAGAGGATTTTTATGCTATCACAAGACATCAAACAATAAAATCATTGTATTATATTTTGGAAAAGATACATAACATACTTGAATCTGTGAGTCAGAGAATACGGTTTGCAGAGAACAAAGCATTTTACAAGGATTCTCATATATTTTCTTTGCCAGTCTAAGGCTGTTTCCACAAAGTAAGACACATGACCCTTATTTTATATTGTGCCATGTACGTCTGGCTTATGTTTAGTTACATGAAGAGAGCACAGTGACCTAAAATTCTTTGTATTGCACACAGAGACGTCATTGAGGTTCTTTTAATTGAGAAGCTTTGCTTGCTTTATTTATAACTCTCCAGGCCAGTAATCAAGACCCACTCACTTACATATTCAGTAGCTGGAAGCCAGTATATTGTGCAGACCCTCAAGAGGAGGTTGATTTACATAGTGATGGCTATCATACCACATTAACTACTTTAACTGAGATGACTACTTTGCATCAGATCAAGCATAGAAAATAGTCAGTCAGCCTCACTAGCACCATGTCACAGCTGGAAGGTTGATAGATAACAGTTTTCAGAAACATTTCATTAGGCTAATTTCTATTATAAACAGATTCCTGGAAACACACATGCACACACACACACTTCACTTTTTTAAAAAAAATTACATTTACCTAGACTTGCCTGTGCTTTTTGCCAATAATTCTTCCGGCTGGCCTGTGGGAGATGTTTGCAAAAATGTTTGCATTTCCCTTCTGTCCCATCCAAACCTTTGTTTCACCACAATAATGAAGAGAATAAATGTTCACATTTTCCAAAGGTTTACCATTTTCAGGAAAAACACAGAAGCTCAACTGAAATGAGTGTTCACTTGCTGGGAGGGAGCCAAATACAAACAGATGTTTAGTTTTTATGTATTGAACTTTTTAGTTTCTGGGCTTGATGCTACTTAGAGCACATTTTGTTTTTAGACATGAATTGATTCCTAACATCAGAATTCTACATCATGAAAGGGATGATTAACCAGCCATATTCTGGCTTACTCAGAAGGTAGCGCACTTCCTGATGTTTGAGATTTTAAGAACAAAATTGTGTGTCCTCCCAAATGGCTATAGAAAGAGCAGCCTTAGACAGGAGGCCTAGATCCTACTCGCCATTAACTCCTTGTGTGACCATGAATAATCATCTTTTCTCTCTTAGTTTCCTGTGTTTCCTTAGTTTCCTTAGATACCATCTAAGATTATGTAAGTTTAAATAAAGCCTTAATATTAATGGGGAAAATATTGACAGCTTAAAGTTTGTTAGAAGTAAAATCTTAATAAATGAATTTATTTATATTCATGAGCACCAACTTGATTTGTATACCTTGTGGAGAGTTTTTTTTTTAAAGGCCCAATGACAGGGGCTCCTGGGTGGCTCAGTCCATTGAACATTGGACTCTTGATATTGGCTCAGGTCCTGATCTCAGGGTCATGGGATTGAGTCCCGGGTCAGGCTCCATGCTCAGCACAGAGTCTGTTCGGGATTCTCTCTCCTTCTCTCTCTGTCCCTCCCCCAACTCACACACACTCTATCTCTCTCACTCTAAATCAATCAATCAATCTTTAAAAAAAATAAAAAATAGGGGCGCCTGGGTGGCTCAGTCGTTAAGCGTCTGCCTTCGGCTCAGGTCATGATTCCAGGGTCCTGGGACCGAGCCCCTCATCGGGCTCCCTGCTCAGCCAGGAGCCCGCTTCTCCCTCTCCCACTCCCCCTGTTTGTGTTCCCTCTCTCACTGTCTCTCTCTCTCTCTCTGTCAAATAAATAAATAAAATATCTTTAAAAATAAATAAATAAAAATTAAAAAATAAAAAATAAAAGCTCCAATGAAAGAGATGATACAAGTGGGAAAAGGAGACAACTGGAGTGCTATAAGCAGGGACTTTAGAGCAAGACTGCTTGGGCAAAAATCTCTGTCTCTGTGCAACCTAGGGGAAGTTTCTAGAATCTCAAAACATCTCAGTTTCTTCATCAGTAAAATGGATATGGTGGTAGTAGTAGCTAACACATCTAGTCGTGAGGATTAAGTGAGTTGATAATGAGGACAGATAGTAAGCTCTTAGAAGAGGTAGCTGTAATTTCTGCAAAATATTACTTGATATACCAAGAAATTGGAAATTGTACAGAACACTATGAAGAAAAGATGAGCTCCAAGAAGTTAAAGTGATAAATAAGTGCAATTATGTTAAATACACTATTTTCCATCAATAGTATCTTTGTACCGTGATCTAATATTATTGCCATTACTTTCTCACAGTATATATTACTGTAAACATTTTTTTTGGATCTACTATGTGTCAGGCCCTGGCCCATCATTATATACACTGTCTGTAACAAGAGGAGTTCAAAGTATCAATATTCTACTACTGACCCTAAAAGTGTGCAAATGTTCCCAGAATAGTTCAATATGCAATCCAATTAAATTTATTGAATTTTTATGTACAGTTTAATCTTCATTTGGCACCCCAAACTGCAATACTACTGATTAAACCTCTGTTAACAAGAGGATCAAGAAAGCAAAATAACTGAATTTTATAATTAACATATTTTTATAATTTATATTTTTATAATTAATATATATTCAGTGTACTGAATATTAATCAGAATGCCCTTTCAGTTTTACTCCAAAACTAATCAACTGGTCACAGTAAAGATACAACAATAATATTTTCCCCATATTTCAGTAATAGCCAGTTAAAAATATACTTTCAAAATTCCATTTAGGGGCACCTGGGTGTCTCAGTCGGTTAAGCGTCTAATGCTTGATTTCCGCTCAGGTCATGATCTCAGGGTCATGGGATCAAGCTCTGCGTGGGGCTCTGTGCTCAGTGCAGAGTCTGCCTGTCCCTCTCCCTCTACTCTCTCTCTCTCCATCTCTCTCTCTCTCCCTAAAATAAATAAATAAAATCTTTAAAAAAATTCCTTTTATAGGAGCAACCTAAACTCTAAAGTTTAATAATAACAAATAAGCTTTAAAATACATGTGTGAGACCTACATGAGGAAAGCTATAAAACTATGTTGAGTCATCAAGGAAACTTGAATAAATAGAGAAGCATATTATGGTGCTGAATTGGAGGTCTCAATATTCTAAAACTGTTTCTTTCTTTCCAAAGTAAATAATGAATTTAATAGGATCCAAATCAAAATTGTAACAGATGTTTTTAAACTTGGCAGTTAAATTCAGAAGATCATTGGAAGAACAAATGCTTTCAAACTGACAAAAATATTTTAATATTTCCCTCTATATATCTGTCTTTATATCTATATCATCTATATATCCTATTGGTTCTGTTTCTCTGGAGAACCCTAATAGAAGGGCCTCATAGAAGACTAATAGAATAGACTGTTATCACAACTGCCTTCCTGACACTCTCACATTGTTTTCTATGCTAAAAAAAAAGTATAAGAGGAAACAATAGATAAAACATGGACCTATCTGCAGCTGGTGCTGAATTGTTGGCAGGGGGCACTTTCTTCCAGGACAGATGAAAGGCTGGAGGCTCTTAGTGACCAGGTTTTTTTTCCAGGTACCTAGAAAAGAGCTGCATGTAATCTGCTTTTGGTTTTCAACTACTTTATCAGAGAGGTAAACCTGAAAATTTATCCTGGCATTTTAATCTTTTTTTCTGTAACTTATTTTTAAATTATTTTATACATTTGCTGCCTTATTTGATTAACCTTCTCATTTATCTTCGGCACTGAACAGACTGTATGGCCCTTGCTGTGTCTTCCTCTTAGGCCTTAGCTCTGAGATTCTGGACAGTATTTGCCAGAAACCCTCTACCTCTGATGTCTGTGAGTCACCCGGCATGTTGGCACTGCTGTTCCTTTCATGGCGCAGCACTCACCCACTATGAGCTCACTTTCCACATGATTGCTAGGAGTCTGTATGTTTTGTTGTGTACCGTCCTATACAGATCAGCCCTCAGGCCTCTCAGAGCAGAGTTCTCCTCAGTTTTGCCCTAAGTGAATGTAGCAAATACAAGTCTCAGTTCAAACTTTCAAGTATGCAAGAAAAATTACCTTTCTCATTTCTTTTAAATCAACTTAATGCTGAACTTGAGGCCACATGTTTCTCAGTTGGTATGAAATTCTATCTTATTCATTACAGTGATGCTCTCCCCCTCTCAGAATAATGGAAGAATCTGAATGGCTTTAGATTTTGCCCAGTAAATAATCATAACCACCACCTCACACAGGTGTATGGCAATTACTTTGTTCCAGGAGTCTTTGTATGTGGTTTTTGTATATTAATATGAGGCATTATAACTTAGGTCATTCGGGCTCTCTTAAGGGCTGAATTGTGTCCTTTACCCAAAATTTACATACTGAAGTCCTAACGTCCAGTACCTCAGAATGTGACTATATTTGTAGATAGAACTTCGAAGAGATGATTAAGATAAAATGAGGTCACGAGGGTGGGCCCTAATCCACTCGAACTGATGTCCTTATAAGAAGAGGAGATTAGGACACAGACACAGAGGAGAGAACATGAAATATGGCCATCAACAAGCCAAGGAGAGAGGCCTTGAAAGAAACCAACCATGCCAACACCGTGATCTTGACTGCTAATACCCAGAACTGTGAGAAAATACATATCTTGTTTAACCTCCACATCTGGTATTTTGTTACACCAGTGCTAGCAAATAGGCTTCAAAGCCTGTGTGCCTTTCGTTTACTACCTGTAACCCACCCTTGCCCCTTCTTTTTCCAAACAAAGTGGTTATAATTTATTTTAATGATGGTGACAAAGAATCAAAGAAATTTTAGCATTATTTAAAAAATAAACTTTATTTTGGAATAATTTTAGATTTACAGAAAATAATGCAAAAATAGTATAAAATTTCCATATACCATGCACTCCTAATGTTAACATCTTACATTATCATGGTACATTTGTAAAAACTAGAACCAACATTACTACTAACTAAACTTCCACTAATGTCCTTTTTTTCTGTCCCAAGATCCAGTCCAGGATAGCACATTGCACTGAGTCATCATATCTCCTTAGACTTCTCTTGGTTGTGATAGTTTCTCAATCTTCCCTTGTTTTTCCTGACATTGACAGTTTTTAAAAATGACTGGTCAAGTGTTTTTAAAGATGCCCCTCTGTTGGAATTTGTCATACTTTTCTTATGATTAGACAGAAGTTAGGGGTTTTTAGAGGAATACCACAAAGGTAAAATGCCCTTTCCATCACATCATATCAGAGGGTACATGATGTCAACATGACTCATTACTGGTGGTATTAACTTTGATCATTTGGTTAAGATAGTTACAATGACCGAGTGTGCCCGCACAAAATTCATATGTTGAAATCCCAAATTCTCAATGTGATGGTATTAGGAGGTAGGGCCATTGGGAGGTGATGAGGTCATGAGAGTAGAGCCTGTATGAATGGGATTAGTACCCTTATAAAAGGAACCCAGTGAGATTCTTTGCCCTCTTTCTTCCATGTGAGGATCCAAAATGAAGTTGACAGTCTGCACCCTACAAGAGGGATCTCACCAGAATTCAACCATGTTCTCACTCTGATCTGGGACTTCCAACCTCCAGCACTGTGAGAAATAGATCTCTGTTATTTGTAAGTCACCCAATCTATGGTGTTTTGTTATAGCAGCCCAAACTAAATAAGACAGAAGTCTTTGCCAGGTTTCTCCATTATAAGGTTTCCCCTTTCTATACTCTATCCTTTGAAGGGAGCCACTAAGTACAACTCACTCATTTGAGGGTTGGGGATTAAACTCCATCTGCAGGAGGGAATAACATCTACATATATCATTTGGGCCAACCCTCCATTTGACACCTTTCTACTACCCTGTTTGTCCAAGAGTCTATATCACCCTCTTGCTTCTTGTCTTTAGTAGCCTACCTCCCTGGACCATACTTCAGATATGTCCTCATCAGGAGTCACCTATCTCATCATTATCTCAACACCTTTCTCTATGTTATGTGAAAGCTAAACAACATGACACTGATCACTCCTTAGCTGTACTGGTGATTTACTTTGTTAGCCTGATCACACCACATTTGAATTTTAGAGTATCTTTAAGGATATCATCTGATAAACAAAATGAGCAGTTCTAATAATAGGCACTTCAATCACAATGACAGGAAAACAGTCTGGTTCCAGGTAGCAAAACATTTATTTTCTCTGTCATTTAAGAATCTTGGAAAATTTGAGAATTGTCTTGCATTTTCTCTAGTAAGACATTGTTACATGAGTGGTTTGTTTTCTAAAAGGAAAAAAAATCATTTGTATCTGTCACTATGCATTTATAATTTCGCCTTCTTTTCCTAAGAGTCTTATCTCTTAATTCTGTTCTGTGAACCTTATTATAAGCTTAGAGAAATGTGAAAAACTTCAACAGGATGTGGTATACAAGCTATGTCATTCTTGTAATGATTTAGTTCTGAGTAGCTCTTGATTGAAAGTTTAATCTATATATACGGGTGATGTGCAGTTCATTGTATGTTCTGTTCAGCAAATTTTAAAAGATACCTTAAGGTATTGTTGATTGACAAATGAGATGTTACTTCTTAAAGGAGAAAGCTGTATCAGACTGCTCTTAGTGTCAGAATAGTGATGGAGTATTTTAATTACATATATAAAGAGATACCTGATAACAAGGAATAGCTGAGAGAAGATGGGAGGGAACCATTTACAAGTATATATAAAGCTATCTGGATGGTTCAAGCATGTTTTTAAAGACAAGTCCCTTCTTTCTGTGACTTTTAGGAGCAAAAAGGTGGCAAGGTTATGAATTAACTTTCCAATTTGTCAGTACTGTATTACAGAGAGATTTGGAAGGCTCAGAGCAATATTTCACTCTCAAAATATCCACACAAAGGGCAAAAAATCCACACAAAGGGCACATTCCCATGCTTCTGTTTCTTACGTGGTTAGTGCAGCAATAGAATGTGGCACACTGTTTTTTGATGAAAAACAAGCTGGAATTTGGAAGATGGAACTATAAAAGTGTCCAGGTGTTCCTGTAAAGGAAGTCACGAACTGATGGGATGTAAATGATCTTCTTTCACAATCAGAGCAAAACTATTATTTTGTCTTGTCAAATCAGTTTTTTTCCTTAAGATGTCAGTGTTTTTTATTTTAATTTTTAATTAAGCTTTTAATTTTAATTCCAGTACAGTTAACATAGTGTTATATTATTTTCAGATGCACAATATAGTGATTCACCAAGTCTATACTTTTTAAATCAGTTTAAAGAAGGTAGCATTTTCTATTTTCAACACCTACAGCCTCATTCCCACCCTCCATGTCCTGCCGTTTTTGTCCACCTGTATTTGTTTGATTCACTGATTCATTCAACAGTATCTATTGAGCACCTATGATATTCTAGGTACTATGACAGACCTTGGGGATTCAGCAGTGAATGTAGTAGATGCAGTCTCAGTGCTAGTGGAGTGTATTCTTGTGTGAGAGACTGGCATTAGTCAAAACAATGAGTATAAAATGACAAGGCAAGTATAATGATGGGGAGTGACATGGGGCTAGGAGAACTTATAACTTGATAATTTGACCTATGCTCTTAGTAAGGAGTTTCAGAAACAATTCCCTCTCAATGCCAGGGTCCCTAAAACAAATGTCACTTTATAAAAAGACTGTGTTTTGGGCGCCTGGGTGGCTCAGTTGGTTGAGCGACTGCCTTCGGCTCAGGTCATGATCCTGGAGTCCCGGGATCGAGTCCCACATTGGGCTCCCTGCTCAGCAGGGGGGTCTGCTTCTCCCTCTGACCCTCTTCCCTCTCGTGCTCTCTCTCTCATTCTCTCTCTCTCAAATAAATAAATAAAATTTAAAAAAAAGACTGTGTTTTCATTGTCAGAACTGTCCCTGAATTAGTTGAAGAAAGTTACATTCCTTATATATAAAACTGGTTTATATACATTGATTATAATGTAAAAGTTTGAATTCAGGTGTCAACTTTATGTTTGAAATAAAAATCTAAGATTGTTTTATTTTTTTTTACTTTTTTTTATTGTGTTATGTTAATCACCATACATTACGTCATTAGTTTTTGATGTAGTGTTCCATGATTCATTGTTTGCATATAACACCCAGTTCTCCATGCAGTACGTGCCCTCTTTAATACCCATCACCAGGAAGGGGAAAATGAAGGGGGGCGGAATCGGAGGGGGAGACGAACCATGAGAGACTATGGACCCTGAGAAACAAACTGAGGGTTCTAGAGGGGAGGGGGGTGGGGGATGGATAGCCTCATGATAAGATTGTTTTAAAAATCATCTTATTGAAGTATATATACAGAAAAGTGCAAATATAATCCTGCGTCTCAATGAACTATCAAAAAGTGAACACATCCACTTAACTAGCATTCAGATCAAGAAATAGAACATTTCCAGTTCCCCAGAAGCCCCTCTCATGCCACCTCTAGCTATGTGTTTTCAAAACAGATCCGTGGATACTTGTGTCTAGGAAACTCAGCCCACAAGTGTCTGATGACCTTCAGTGTGCCTGGGCAATGCAGTCCCTGCTTCCTTGATAAGTCAGGATGACTCTAAGTTGGTCCCATTAGAGACAGGCATGATGGACATCCATCTGGGGAAGCCTAAGGCACGAAGTCCGTGTGGTTGATGTGGCAGCATTCAGACCAACAGATGGCCATTTCTCCTGACCAGACAAGGAAAGATCCTTGAGAAATTATGAGCCATCAGACTGGCTTCATCAATGTTTCCTGGCTGTCAGTATGCATCAAACTCTCCCTGGGGAATTTCTGTAATCCTTAACACCTCTATTTGTCTACAGAGCCTCTCTTTTCTCCATAAGGCCTTAGGACGTTGGAGGCAATGTCTGAGTGTGCGCAATCTTTATCCACTTTCTGTGATTCTGTTCTCTGCTGAAGGCCTACTCATTAGAAGGAAAACAGTGTGCTCCTGGCTCCACAAGTGCAATTGGACAATTAGTCTTTAAACAGTCTAATGCACCAGAGAGGTATGTCAGGAAAGAATTCTTAGGATGTATCACCTTAGCTGAGATCTAAAGGGTGAGGAAGAGTTAAAGAGACAAAAAGGGAGGAGCATTCCATGCAGAAGGAATAATCCACGCAGAAGCCCTATGGCAGGAGGGAGCAGAGGGCATAAACAGAGATAAGGGGGAAGAATGATAGATGAATTGGGAAAGGAGGTAGAGGCTAGACCGTTAGGGCCTTTTAGGCCATATTGTGATATTTCTCCTTTATATTAATTGTGACGGAAACCTCCTCTTTAACTGGAGAAAGAACATTTGTGTAAAATGATCAGATTTGTATTTTGAAAAAGATCAATCTGGCTAAAGTGTGAAGAGGATATTGGGGCTTGTGCATAGACGCACTGATACTAGCTAAGGAAGAATGAGCATTTACTGACTTACATATATTAACTCCTTTAACCCCTGACCCCTTTATCCCTGTGAATAGATTCTATTCTTATCTTCATTCCACAGATAAAGTCACACCAGTAACAAGTAGCAAAGGCAAGATTTGAACCCAGGCAGACTGGCTTCAGAACGCATGTATCTAAACACTAGGCAGAACTGTCTTTTGTTAGTTTTGAGGCTTATTTTGTAATAGATGTTACTTGGATTTAAAAGATGGTGGAGACAAAAGAACTGGACTGATTTTAAAGACTGTTAGAAGATCAAAATGACAGGACACTATGACAGGTTGAGTAAGGGGGAGTTAAAAGTACCAAAGATGATCCCTTAGGTTTGGAGTATGCAATGGGATCTGTGGTGGTATCATTGACTGAGATAGGGAACACCCATTGACAAGAGCCAGCCTTGGAGGAGAGTTGTTTTGTTCTGGAATGTACTGAGTTGGAGAGAACTATGAAACAATAAGCAGGAAAGTAATGTCATATGAGCAGTATGTTATGCCTAACACAGAACAATGTAGCAATGTGTGATCATTCAGCATGTACATAATGATTACCTTGGTCTGAGACTTCAAGAACTCCAATACTCTGTGTTCAGGTAGAAGAGGATGAACCTGCGAAAGGTAGAAGGAGCCAATGGGATGAGAACAAGAGAGGCAAGAAGAACAGGAGACTCTCATAAGCCCCCACATCAGGGTATGAATGTTACAAATATTAGTGACAGATTTTTTAAAAATAGGACTTAGGAATTCACTCATATGTGGAATTTAAGAAACAAAACAAATGAGCAAAGGGGGGAAAAAAGAGAGAGAGAGGCAAACCAAGAAATAGACCCTTAACTCTAGAGATCAAACTGATGGCTACCAGAGGGGAGGTGGGTGGGGGGATGGATGGAATAGTTTCAGGTGTACAATATAGTGATTCAACACCTCCGTACATTACTCAGTGCTCATGATAAGTGTACTCTTTAATCCCCAACACCTATTTCCTAGGTATATCACCAAAATAATTTGCAGGGTCTCAAACAGATATTTTTATGCCAGTGTTCATTGCAGCATTATTCACAATAGCCAAAAGGTGCAAAAAACCAAGTGTCCATCAACATATGAATAGATACATAAAATGTAATGTACACATATAATGAACTATTACTTAGCCATAAAATGAATGAAGTTCTGATCCATGCTACAACCTGAATGAACCTTTCAGATATCCCAGAAGTCACCACAGGAAGTTCTTGCACAAGCAGATAGCTTTTTGTATCTCTCTGCTGAGGGCGTTTTCTATCCACCAGAGCAAGCTCAGCCTGTCTGTGGGGGTTGCCAGGTATTCTGGGCAGTTATTACTTCAGAGTAACAACCAAACAGTGAAAGGAGCCGATGAATTAAATATCCAGTTTCCTTAGCTCTCAGTGGAACAATGGGATTGAGTCCCCATTCCCTACTCTTTTATAGTACTTTCTGAGAGCAGCTTCAAAATTAACTTCTTGCCAGCAAATTCTGTCTCAGAATTTTTGGGGGCAAACTAACAGAGCTTGTGTTATCTTCTGCAGTGTGATAAAATCATGGAGAAATACATATAAACCAAAATTTTCAAACCAGTCTGGAGTATTCAAGAATTCACCTTGATTAGGAATATTATGTGAACTTGGATCCAGATATAATTCTGCATTTACTTACCAAGTATTAAAAATGATTCACAGAAATTTTCATTAGTACAATTTTATGATGAGTAATGGTTAGCTTGATACCAATTTGCATTTTCTTTCTGTTTGATCGTAAATCTGTCTTTTGAGTTCTATATCTCTATATTATGAACAAATGACATACTTGCATGCTCAATTAATCTGCAAGATTGTCCCCCAGGAAGCCATTCACAGATATATAGGACTGCAAACACAAGCAGATCATTGGATATTGTCAATTCTCCTCTGTGAAGAAGAGTCAAAACCACTCATTTATAGGTTAGGTCATAGACACACACAAATATAAAATATAGGTATAAATATATACATGTGAACAATTTCTGCAGGCAAAATCAGACAAAAAAAGAAAGAAAAGAACTACAAATAAACAGAACTCTGAGAGTCTGTGTAATTACTCATTCTAATCCTTTTTAAAAAAAAAATAGAGGTGTTTAGTATTCTTCAGACATAAGAGATACAGACCACCGGATGACACTAATTTCCCTCCCATTCATGCTGGGATTCTGCAGCCACCAACCCACAGCATTTCTTAAACAAAAGAAGCATGCCCCGTATGTATGCAAGTCCACCAGTTTGCTTCAACTTTTGATATTGTGCAAACTTTCAGGTACAAACAGTGGTGCCACAGCTGGAACACCATGCTCAAGCCTTCGGTCTTTAAACTGAAAGATGACCACAGATGTCTTCCAGATTCTTAATCTTTAGACCACCTCTGGCACCAAAAACAAGTCTTCCAGGCTTCTTGGAAAGCAATCACCAGGTCCTATCAGTTTCCAACTGGCAGAGAGTAGTAACATATATAAGCAGAGTCCAATTTTAAAACACGAAGATGTCTTATAGACAGATTTTGTCATATGGGATCTCTGAAAATATGCCCAATTTGTCTATTCTCAGCTCAGACTCAACAGCTGATCATAGTAGCTCTGGAATAGGGAAATCAGAAAAGGTTATAAGATCCTACAAGGGGCTCCTGTTATGACATTCATTCATTGAGGGTTGCTCTCTGCTCCGGTGGGTTCCTCTGGTGGTGATCACATGTAGGTAAAACTACCCAAAACTCTAAAAGCATATAACCCAACTGTTAAAAATATAGTTCTCATACAAATATGTAGTGAGCATGTGTCAAAGTTTTATTCAATTCATTATTGAAGAAACCAGAGAAACAATAGACCTAGCTCCAAAAGGCTTTGAAAAACTTGGACTTATGTAATTACTAGGGACAGAGATATTGAAACACATTTGCTGGGTTAGATACAAAAGTGGTTACTATCCTATCAGGGAATAAAACTATAACCTTTGGTATTATATTCTCTATCCATCAGAAAATAAAACATTATTTCACTCTTTCAATGTTCTGCAGTTTAAGGCGCTGTAGAACATCTGGGCTCTGATGATCAGATAAAGGTGCATTTCCTGAGAGAGGTTCTTTCAATGGGCTCAATAGGAAATACTCTAATGTGATATTAAAAGGTCATATAATTATATTTTTGCTTTGTTTTTAAGTTTGGGATCTTTTTTTTTTCCCCGGAAAGCTGAGAATAAGTGGTTTCTGTGGAATGGTATGGGAAGGATAGAGGCAGTTCTCAAATACAGTGTAACAACATCCAAAAGCTGAAACATTAAATCATGAGGAATGTTGAAATGTTTACTATTAACCTTTGAAAGGATTTGCAGATACACCTCTAATTACATCACACTCATCTGCCGTTCTAATATGCATTCTTTTGTGGAAGAGTACTTAAATCAGAATCTCTGGGAGGAAAAGCCTACATTGATAAGTTTTTAATAGCTCCCCAAATGATTCTGACGCGCAGCCAGGATTGAGATGTCCCGATCTAGAATGAACTGTTGGGTAGAAGCCAGATAAGAGCAGTGGAAGGAACTCCCCAAGGCTGAGTCCCAAATCCTTGAGGGGGCTATGATAGAGACATGAGCTGGAGGCAAGGACAGTGATAAATAGGTTACAAATTAGAAGCCTGAGAGCACAACGTTCTGACCTTGTGGCTTCCAAGACTCTGGGGCTAACAGACCAAGAGCCACAGGTGCAGAACACTGTGCTCTCCTCTTCCACCTCTGCCCCAGAGTAACCCCTCGAGTCCCCATTTCCTCTTCCCACCCCTACTCTCATCTAACAACACTGCTGCCTCCTTTACTGAGAAAACAGAAGGGATCCAAAATGAGTTTTCTCATATACTTCCCACATCTACCCACCTACTAGCATGTATACCCATGTGCCCTACCTTCTGGCCTGCTATGAACTTTCCATGTTCCTGAGTGGGGGGCAGCTGCACCATCACTGTATACCAATTCAAGTACTCATCTCAACACATTTATAACTCAAATATACATCTCCAGCACTTCTCTCCTTTCTCACTTTCATCCATTTTCATTTTCTAGGGGAGAATTCTTGTTCAGTCAACATGCTCTTATCTCTCCTGTTGTTCAGCACACACACACACACACACACACACACACACACACACACACACACACACACCTTCCCTTAACCCCCACATGCCCCTTAAGCTACCGCTCCATTTCTCTCCTCCACTTTATTTATTTTTTAAGATTTTATTTTTAAGTAATCTCTACACCCGACGTGGGACTCAAATTTACAATCCCAAATTCAAGAGTCACATGCTCTACTAACTGAGCCAGCCTGGTGCCCCTCTCTCCTCCACTTTAAATCTCTTTGAAAGAGTTATCAACACTTCCTCTCTACTTTTACTCCTCCCATTCTTCCTTGAACTTCCTCTATTCAGGCATCTGTTAACGTCACTCCCTTGAAACAGTGCCTGTCGAGGTCACTAGTGGGTACTACACTGCTAAATTAAATGGTTCATTCTCGGGTGCCTGGGTGGCTCAGATGGTTGAGCGTTTGCCTTCGGCTCAGGTCATGATCTCAGGGTCCTGGGATCGAGTCCCGCATCGGGCTCCCTGCTCCTTGGGAGCCTGCTTCTCCCTCTGCCTCTCTCTCTCTCTGTCTCTCATGAATAAATAAATAAAATCTTAAAAAAAAACAAAAAAATAAAATAAATGGTTCATTCTCAGTTTTCATTTTATGTGACACAATTACCCTTTCCTCCATGAATCACTTGGTTCACTTGGCTTCAGGGGTACATCCTCCTACCTCATTGTTCACTTCTTCTTCTTTACTGATATCTTATCATTTATCTTACTAATAACCACTGGAGAGCCTCTAACTCAGTCATTGGTCTTCTTCCCTCCTCCATCTACCCTCACTCCCTTGATGGTCTTAACCCTAAGGTTTTATATATTATCTAAAAGCTCCCATTTTTTCTATACCATAGAAATGACTCCTAAAATTACACCTTTAGTCTGATCTTTCTTCAGAACTCCAAACACTTATTTCTAATAATTTACTTGACTTTTTAAAATTTTTTTTATTTTTTTTAAATTTATTTTTAGGATTTTTTTAACCATAACAAAACTCAAGTTTAATTTTTTAATATATTGAACAATATTAGGATGACCATATATCCTGGTTTATGACTTTTGATTATTTTTAGTGTATTGCCTCTCGGCCTTTTGGCTAAGATCAAGTGATTATTTTTAGTGCTTCTTTTCACTATGAAAAATATTCCTAAAAAAAAAGATATTCCTGTTTAGACGAAAAGTATATGGTTACCTAAAGGAACATAGTTCTGTGTTTGAGAGTACTAAATTGATGTCCTCCTCTCAAGGTAGTTCAGTTTTCCACAACATTCCTTTTTTCTTTCTCACACAAAGAAAAGAAAACCTTTAGTCTGTTTGTCATTTAAGACCATTTTTATGATCCTGTTGTAGTTAAATGATTGTAATTATTTGATGAGTGCTATTAATATAAAGTTGTACTTTACTTTTTGATAGGTTGTTATTTCTTCTGACTCTGCAAGGATTTATAGTTTTCCTATGCTGTAGTAACAGGAACTAGAAAATTGTTGTTCAATTGATTTTGAGAAATTAGGTTTTTAAAGAGCTTATATAGGAAAATTATATTTAAGATTCCTGACACTACCTGTCACCGAGTCTACAGTTGTATTCAAATCAGTGGTTCTTAATTTTTCCAGCTTTATTGAAATATATATATATAAAACATTGTGTAAGTTTAACATATATATATATATATTATTAACATATACATATATTTTGCAAAATAATTACCACAATAAGTTTAGTTAACACATGCATCCCCTCACACAATTACGACTCTTTGTGGTGCTGCTGGTGGTGGTAGTGGTGGTGGTGGTGGTGGTGAGAACATTTAAAATCTACTCTCTTAGCAACTTTCAAGTATATAATACAGTATTGTTAACTATGGTTGACTCTTGAACAAAACAGGTGTTGGGGTGCCAATGCCCTGAACAGTCAGAAGTCTACATTTAAATTTTGACTTCCTCAAAACTTAACTACTAACGGCCTACTGTTGACCAGAAGCCTTACTGATAACATAGTTGATTAACACATTTTGTATGTTAAATGTATTATATACTGTATTGTTATAATAAAGTAAGCTAGAGAAAAGAAAATGTTATTAAGAAAATTATGAGGAGGAGTACCTGGGTGGTTCAGTTGGTTAAGTGGCTGACTCTTGATTTCGGCTTAGGTCATGATCTCAGAGTCCTGAGATTGAGCCCCACATCAGGCTCCGTGCTCAGTGGGAGTCTGCTTAAGGATTCTCTCTCTCCCTCTCTCTCTGTCCCTCCCCCCACTTGCATGCATGTGCTTTCTCTCTCTCAAATAAAAATAAATCTCAAAAAAGAAACTTAATAAGGGAGAGAAAATACATTTACAATACTGTACTGTATTTATTTTAAAAAATCCACATATAAGTGAACTCATATAGTTTAACCTGTGTTGTTAAGGGTCAAAAATCACCATGCTGTACATTAGATCCCCAGAATTTATTCATCTTAAAACTGGAAGTTTGTACCCTTTGACAAACATCTCATTTCTCCCCTCCTCCAGCCACTGGCAATCACCAATCTCCTCACTATTTCTATGAGTTTGGCTTGTTTAGACTCCATGTATAAATAAAGTCATACAGTATTTTCTTTCTCTGTCTGACTTATCTCACATAGCATAATGCCCTCAAAGTTAATCTAAAAACTCTGAAAATAAGGGCACTTGGGTGGCTCAGTCAGTTAAGCGTCTGCCTTCGGCTCAGGTCATGATCTCAGCATCCTGGGATCGAGCCCCACATTGGGCTCCCTGCTCAGCAGGGAGTCTGCTTCTCCCTCTCCCTCTGCCTACTCTTCCCTCTGCTTGTGCTCTCTCTCTCTCTCTCAGTCAAATAAATAAAATAAATAAATAAATAAAATTTAAAAACCCCTGAAAACAGCCAAATAGGAAAATTAATAAAGATAGGAAACAGGAAATACAGATTTTTTTCAAGTGCACACAATATTAAAACAGTATGTTCCACCTTTCTTGTAAAGGCCTATTAATGGTGGGCAAGTTAAAAATTTAAATAATCATCTGTAAGATTAAATACTATGAATCCATTTAATCAATAATGAGATCTCTGTATACTTACGTGGAAATATGTTCATGATGTATTGATAGCTAAGAAAACCAGTGGCAGAACCATATGTGAATTATGAATTTATCTTAATAAACGTTAAGTGCGTATTTCCTTTGTACATCATATTATGTTTCTATGGGGTGTCTTCTATGATGGCATGAAATAGAAGGGCTCTTTTGATGGAAGTGCTTTGGGATTAGATTGGGTTCAGTGCCCTTGGTGATCAGTCTTTGGGCCTACCATTTTGCTAGGGAGAGGATTTATCAATTTTTATTTCTTTGAAATCAATACCCCACATACTTCATAAAGAACATGTGGAAGCTTATAGCAAGACATTTAAAGCAACTAAATATTTTTTTAAATAAACGGTAAGGAAGAAAGGTCAGAATAATATAGAAGTAAGAGATACAAAGTTGCACTTATTTTTACCCTTGATCATTCAATTTATCTCTAGGCTTTCTGAAGGCCAAGACAGAAGAGGAAATAAATTTTTAAAATAGGAACAAAATTTTCTGGAGAGCTTGTCTGCCCTAGTGGAATTGAGAGCCTCAATTGTAATAATGGAAAGAAAAATGCTTTATACAATGTAAAGTGCCATATAAATTTTAGGGATTGATTTGACTGAGTCCAGAAATTCTTAACTTACCTTTCTTTGGGAAGCTACTAAATGGGCCTTCCTTTGGCTATGAATTACCTTTTATGAACTTAATACAGTAGAGAAAAATCTTTCTAGAGTCTCTTGGGCTCATTCTTTTAGCTATTCACCATATTGCCTTTGCAGAAGTGCTCTTTCAATCAGTAGATGTATGTCCAATTTTATCAGGGGCTAATTTGCACATTAAGTTAAAAGGTCTTAAGAAAGACATCAGTTATTTGCATAGCCATTTAAATGAATCTAATTTATGGGTGAAGTTTGTCAAGTTTAAAATTTAGTGATTACCCTTAAATCGTTGTTCTTGACACTTAAAATGCTTACACCATATAGTTATTATCGTGATGCTTGTGACTTCGTTTGTGGTTGGTATGCTTAGATATGTTGGAATCACTTGAGACTATCGATTATGAAATTCAATCAGTAGAAGAGGCAAGCCAGTTAGATCTTGACTTGATTATTAGTCATTTTCTTCTTTCAACATGAGGCTCCCCAGAGGCATTCTACAGTATTGGAAGAATCATACTAAATGATGACTGAAGTAGTTAAGAGCTCTTCTTTAAACTGTGTAGAAACTTAGTAAAGTTTGCCTGAATAGCCTAGTTTCTAGAGAAAGCCTCGCAGTTTAGACTCACTTTTCTCTCAACAAGCTGTGCAGGACCTTGAGCAAGGACATTAATAATAGGACATTAATAATTCTGTGACTCAGTTTCCTTCTATATAAAATTGAGACAAGAATCATACCTATTTCAAAGGGTTGCTGTGGGGATTACATGAGGCAATGCCCATAGTAGGCTTAGGACGGTGACTGGCCACTGGTATTCAATAAATGACAGCTAGTAGTAAGAGTAGCACTGCGTGGGTCAGAACACCACAGGTCATGCTCCAGAAACCTTTTCTCTCTTAGGCCAGGTGGTTAGGAACTGCTCCTTTATCGGCTTTGTGTCAGAACAGTTTATTCAAAGACAGGTCACCAAAGAAACTGGTACCCGGAGTTGCTTTGCAGAATCCTCCTGCAGAAAGAAAGAGAAGAGTCAGAGAGGTTTCTTAAAGATAACCAGAGATGAAATAAAAATCATTCAGTCCGCAGGGCAGACATAGGGACTTCAAATGGGAGACAAAGGCATAGGTTAAAAGCCAGGCAGAGGTAGAGTGGAATAGGGGCAAGTATGAGAATTATGGCATTACCTTCGCCATTACCTAAGTCTACTATTACTTGATATACTCAGGGCCTGAATGGGTTCGGTTGGCTTAAAAGTATAGGGACAGGTCTGTTTTCCTGGTGGATGTCTTCCAAACTTCTGTTTAATGGAAAAACAAAATGGTAACTCGGAGTGTTAGGAAATTTAAGGAAAAGTTCATTCAAGGATCAGTAAATCTTAGCATGCTTTTAGGGGAAAGAAAAGCAGCCAATGTCCAGGGGCTGAAAGTGCCAGAATAAAGAGGGATAACTTATAAAGTAAGTTTCTAGAAGAGTCAGGAATAAAGATATCACGTGTTACCAATGGGGAGATTAGTCTCAGCATGGTAAAGGAGCTGCTCTTACTTTGAGACAGTGAAGAAAAAAATAGTAACAACGAGTAACATATAGGGAGATGGTAAATTAAAGTAAGAAAATGAAGGAGCTTGCTCTGGATAGCTTCCATCTAGGTAAAGTAAGCAACAATGCCAGTTCCTTCTAGTAGCCTGGCAGGAGAGTGGAGCAGTTTAAAACAACAGCTGTGGAGAATGTGATACAAAGTCAACATGAGATAAGAAAAAGGATGAGGGATTGCTGAGCATCAGGACAGACCTAGTTGAAATTAAATCACAAATCTAGTGTGGATGCAGTCAAGCTTCCAATGGAATTAATGTTTTCTCCAACTCAATATTTTGCAGTGGTTTGCACTTATTTGCAGCTTTTCATCTGGCTCATATGGAAATAAAAGTTGAGTAAATCTCTGTAGGAATTTAAACTCCCAATGAGGGGATAAAGAAAGTAAAAATAGAGAGTTCATTCGGGGAAAAAAGTTTAAGAATAAAAGTTAAGAAAGGAATTAAAAATCTTAATGACCTTTTTTTTTTGGCTTTCACTGATTATTTTATATTGCACTGCTTTGGAAACTTAATTAGAATACTTAAAAAGAAGAATTGCAAAAGGAATTACCTGTTCAGATAGTTTATGTGCTGAAGTATAACTTTTCCTTTAAAAAGGCAAATGACTGAGATAGGCCATCTGGTTAAACTTATTTTTTTATCAATTAGAGTAAGACTTCATAAGTAGAATAGTTGAGCTAGCCTTAACAACAAATAATCATATATGAGTAAATACCTGTGACCAAATTTTGAATAGTAAAATTATTTAAACTAAAATAGATACTTCGGAAATATATCAAACAAGTTTTACAAAATTCTTTCAACATTACATGTAAGACAACAATCTTTCCAAAAGGTTTGGTTGATTCTGTACCCAGCCCTATTCTAATGGCTGCCAGTGACACAAAGGTATTGTAAGACCTATACTGTGCTGTTACAGGTTCACAGTATAATTGGGAAGACAAAACCAATATGTAGGAAACATCATTATCAAATGATATGTGGCCTATGTTACTAACAACAAATGAAGTAGATATTAAAGAATGACTTAAATACTCATAATACTTAAAAGTTAATAAACCTTGAGTTCCAGTTCAAAGTAACAACAAAAGAATACTGTGAACTCATCTCCTCCACAGAACACACCAAATTACACCTATTAATAGGACAGTTCTTCCTAAAGAAGAACTGAAGGCTAACTGAACAGCTACTGAACAATCAAAGACAGAGAGAATGGCAAGAGAACAAAAGAGATGGAGACACACCACGGTTTAAAATAGTAGCATATACAGGCACAACTCGTCACCAAGCACACACAGTCTGCATAGGGGACACCATACACAAGACCACTCCTTCAGCTTTAGGAGAAATAGCCATTTTGCCCAATCCATAGACACAAACACAGAAAGTTAATCAAACTGGGGAGACAGAAATATTTTCAAAAGGAAAGAATAAGAAAAAAACCTCAGTAAAAGAATTAAATGAAACAGAGATAAGCAATATGCCTGATAAAGAATTTAAAGTAATGAAAGTAAACATACTCACCAGGCTGGATAGGAGAATGGAAAAACTCAGTGATACCTTCAACAAAGAGATGAAATATAATATAAAGAACCAATGAGAGCTGAAGAATACAATAACTGAAATAAAAAATACACACTAGAGGGAATCAACAGTAGATTAGAGGATGCAGAAGGACATATCAGCAATCTAGAAGACAGGGTAATAGAAAGCACATAAGCTGAACAGCAGAAAGAGAAAACAATTTTTTTAAATGAGGTTAGGGGCACCTGGCTGGCTCAGTCATTAGAGCATGCGGCTCTTGACCTTGGGTCATGAGTTCAAGCTCCACATTGGGTGTAAAGATTGCTTAAATAAGTAAACTTTAAAAAATGGGGATAGATTAAGGGATATCTTGGACAATATCAAGCAAACAAACATTTGCATTATAGGGGTTCCAGAAGATGAAAAAGAGAGAGAAAGGTGTGGAAAACTTATTTGAAGAAATAATAACTGAAAACTAACCTAAGGAGGAAAATAGACAGCCAAGTCCAAGAAACACAGAGTTCCAAACAAAATGAACCCAAGGAGGTCCACACCAAAGCATATAATAATTAAAATGTCAAAAGTTAAAGATAAAGAAAGTCTTAAATGCCACAAGAGAGAAACAAAAGTTACCTACAAGGGAAAACCTATAAATCTATCAGCTGATTTTTCAGCAGAAACTTTGCTAGCCTTGGGTGTGGCATGATATATTCAAAATGCTGCAAGGAAAAAAAAAAAAAAACTAAGAATACTCTACCAGGCAAGATTATCATTCAGATTTGAAGGAGAGATTAAAAACTTTGCCAGACAAACAAAAGATGAAGGAGTTTATCACTACTAAATCAGCCTTACAAGAAATTTTATTTTATTTTTTAAAATATTTTATTTATTTATTTGAGAGAGAGAATGAGATAGAGAGAGCATGAGAGGGGGGAAGGGTCAGAGGGAGAAGCAGACTCCCTGCTCAGCAGGGACCCCGATGCGGGACTTGATCCTGGGACTCCAGGACCATGACCTGAGCCGAAGGCAGTCGCTTAACCAACTGAGCCACCCAGGCACCCAAGCCTTACAAGAAATTTTAAAGGGACTTCTTTAAGTGAAAAAGAAATAGCCATAATTAAACATAAGAAAAATATGAATAAAAAGATGTAAAATACGACAACATGTACATAAAATGTGGAGAAGAGAGTAAAAAGGAAAGAGAAAGGGAAAAAGAAAAAGAACTTTTTTAAAGAATGTGTTTGAACTTAAATGACCATCAAATTAATATGGACTACTATTTACTTAGTATGTTATTTATGAACCTCATGATAACCACAAACCCCAAGTCTATGATAGATACACAAGAAATAAAGAGAAAGAAAGCCAAACAAAACACTAGAGATATTCATTGATCACAATAGAAAGAGAGCAAGAGAGGAATAAAGAAGAACTACAAAACAACCAGAAAACAAAATTTAAAAATGGCAATAAGTACATACCTATCAATAATTACTTTAAGTGTAAATGCCCTAAATGCTCCAATCAAAAGACATAGAGTGGCAGAATGGATTAAAAAAAAAAAAAAACAGGACCCATCTATATGCTGCCTACAAGACACACCTCAGACCTAAAAACACATAGAGACTGAAAGTGAAGGGATGGAAAACCATGCAAATTGAAGCAGAAAAAAAAAAAAAGCTAGGCTAGCAGTGCTCACATCAGACAAAATAGACTTTAAAACAAAGACTTCAACAAGGATGGTGTTACATAATGATAAAGGGATTAATCCAACAAGAGGCTATAACAATTGTAAATATCCGCACACCCAAAACCAGAGCACCTAAATACATAAAGCCAATATTAATGGACATAAAGAGAGAAATTGATGGCAGTACACTAATAGTAGGGTACTTTAACATTCCACTTACATCAATGGATAGATTATCCAGGCAGAAAAATCAAAAAGGAAACAATGTCTTTGGATGGCATATTGGACTAGATGGACATAACAGATATATACAGAACACTCCATCCAAAAACAACAGAATAGACATTGTTTTTAAGTGCATATGGAAACTTTCTCCAGAATAGATCATATATTAGTCCATAAAACAAACCTCAATAAATTTGAGAAGATTGAAATCATACCATGCATCTTTTTCAAACACAATATGAAACTAGAAATAAATCACCAGGAAAAAAATGGGAAAAACACAAACATGTGGATACTAAACATGATATTAAACAACTAATGGGTCAATGAAGCAATCAAAGAAAAAATAAAAAATTACATGGAGACAAATGAAAACAAAAACACAACAGTCCAGAATTTCTAGGACACAGTGAAAGCAGTTCAAAGAGGGAAATGCATAGCAATACAGGCCTACCTCAAGAATCAAGAAAAAACTCAAATTAAAAAATCTATCTTTACACCTAAAGGAACTAGAAAAAGAACAAATAAAACCCAAGGTGAGTAGAAGAAAAGAAATAATAAGATCAGACCAGAAATAAATGACATAGGGATAAAAAAAAATCAGTGAAACCAAGAGCTGGTTTTTTGAAAATATAAACAAAATTGACAAACAATTATCCAGACTCATCAGGAAAAAATGACTAGGGACCCAAATAAGTAAAATCAGAAATGAGAGAGAAGTAACAATCAACACCACAGAAATACAAAGGACTATAAGAGAATATTATGAAAAATTATATGCCAGCAAACTGGACAACCTAGAAGAAATGAATAAATTCTTAGAAAAATACAATCTTCCAAAACTGAACCAGGATGAAATGGAAAATCGGAATAGACAAATTACAAGTAAATAAATTGAATTGGTAATCAAAATACTACAAAAAATAAGAGTGCAGGACCAGATGGACTCACAGGTGAATTCTACCAGACATTTAAGGAAGAGTTAATACCTATTCTCCTCAAACTATAGCAACATTATCACAATAGCCAAATTATGGAAAGAGCACAAATCCATCAATGGATGAATGGATAAATAAGATGTGGGGTGTGTGTGTGTGTGTGTCTGTGTGTGTGTGTGTAAACATATATGTATAATATACATAATGTATATGTATATTGCACAGCCATCAAAAAGGATGAAATCTTGCTATTTGCAATAGGTAGATGGAGCTAGAGAGTATTATGCTAAGTGAAATAAGTTAGTCAGAGAAAGACAAATACTGTATGATTTCACTCATATGTAGAATTTAAGAAACAAAGCAGATGAACGTGGGGGGAGGAAAAGAGAGAGGCAAACCGTAGAGAACAAACTGAGGATTGCTGGAGGGGAGGTTAAATGGATGATGGGTATTAAGGAGGGCACTTGTAATGAGCACTCAGTGTTGTATGCAAGTGATGAATAACTAAATTCTGCACCTGAAACTAATATTACACTGCATGTTAACTACTTGGAATTTAAATAAAAAATTGGAAGAAAAAAATCATATGATCATCTCAATAGATGCAGAAAAAGCATTTGACAAAATTCATCATCCATTCATGATAAAAACTCTCAATAAAATGGTGTTAGAGGGAACATACCTCAACATAATAAAGGCCATATATGAAAAGCCCACAGCTAACATCATCCTCAATAGTGAAAAACTGAGAGCTTTTTCTCTAATGTCAGGAACAAGACAAGGATGTTAACTCACACCACTTTTATTCAACATAATACTAGAAGTACTAGCCATAGCAATCAGACAAGAAAAAGAAATAAGAGGCATCCATATTTGTAAAGATGAAGTTAAGCTGTCACTATTTACAGACAACATGATACTATACATAGAAAATCCTAAAGATTTCACCAAAAATACTAGAAGTAATAAACAAATTCAGTAAAGTGGCAGATACAAAATTAATACCCAGAAATCTGTAGTGTTACTATAACTACCAACAAAATTGCTGGCAGGGAAATTAAAAATCAACATCATTTACAATTGCACAAAAAAGAATAAAATACCTAGGAATAAACTTAACCAAAGAGGTGAAATACCTGTACTCCAAAAACTATAAAACACTGATGAAAGAAATTAAAGATGACACAACCAAATGGAAAAATATTTCATGCTCATGGATTGGGAGGACTAATATTGGCAAAAGGTCCATATTACCCAAAGCAATCTGCTGATTCAATGTAGTTCCTATGAAAATACTAAAAGCATTTTTCACAGAAGTAGAAAAATTATACTAAAATTTGTATGGAAACATAGAAGATCCCAAATAGCCAAAGCAATCCTGAGAAAGAATAACAGGCTGGAGGTATCACAGTCCATATTTTAAGGTATACTACAAAGCTGTAGTAGTCAAAACAGTATGGTATGGGCCCAAAAATAGACACATAGATCATTGGAACAGGATAGAGACCACAGAAGTAAAGCCACATATATGTGGTCAATTAATCTATGACAAAGGAGGCAAGAATATGCAATGCAGAAAATACAGTCTTTTCAATAAATGGTGCTGGGAAAACTGGACAGCTACATATAAAAGAATGAACCTGGACTACTTTCTAAGACTATACACAAAAATAAACTCAAAATGGATTAAAGACCTAAGTGTAAGACCTGAAAGCATAAAAATCCCAGAAGAGAGCACAGGCAATAATTTCTCTGACATTAGCCATAGCAAAAATTTTCTAGATATGTCTCCTAAGGCAAGGGAAACAAAAACAAAAATAAATTATTGGGACACCAAAACGAAAAGCTTTTGTACAGCAAAGGAAACAATACGTAAAACTAAAAGACAACCTACTGAATGGGAGAAGATATTTGCAAATGACTTATCCAATAAGGGGTTAATATAAAAATACATAAAGAACTCATACAACCCAACACCAAAAAGCAAACAATCTGATTAAAAATTGGGCAGGGGACCAGAATAGACATTGTTCCAAAGAAGACATTCAGATGGCCAACAGACATTTGAAAGGATGCTCAACATCACTTATCATCAGGGATATGCAAATCAAAACCACAGTGTGATATCAACTCATGCCTGTTAGGATGGCTAAAATCAAGAAGACAAGAAACAACAAGTGTTGGCAAGGATATAGAGGAAAAAGAACCCTTATGCACTCTTGAGAATTTAAATTGGTACAGCCACTATGGAAAATAGGAAGGAGTTTCCTCAAAAAGTTAAAAAGAGAAATACTGTATGATACAATAATTCCAGTATTGGATATTTACACAGGGAAAACAAAAACACTAACTTGAAAAGATATATGGACTCCACGTTTACTGCAGCATTATTTATTATAGCCAAGACATGGAAGCAACCTAAATGTTCATCAACAGATGAATGGATAAGGAAAATGTGGTATATACACACAATGGACTATTACACAGCCATAAAAACGATAAGATCATGCCATTTCAAACAACATGGATAGACCTAGAGGATATTATTATAAGTGAAATAAGTCAAACTGAGAAAGACAACTACCTTATGATTCCACTCATAAATGGAATTAAAAACATGAGTAAACAAACAAAAAGCAGAATCAGAACTATAAATACAGAGAACAAACTGATGGATGCAGAGGGGAGGAGGATCGGGAGGTGGGCAGAATGCATGAAGAAGAAAGGGAGATACAGACCTCAAGATATGGAATGAATGGGTCACAGGAATAAAAAGCAGAGCATAAGGAAAACAGTCAATAGTATTGTAATAGTGATATAATGGAATAGATGGTAGCTATACTTGTGGTGAACATAGTATAATGTATAAACTTGTCAAATCACTAATTTGTACACCTGAAACTAATGTAACATTGTGTACCAACTATACTCAAGTATAAATAAATAAATAGACCTCAGTGCTGTGTTAATTCTTGCAATACCATTGGTTATTCAGCTGGGAAGGATGTCAGTTTCTAAGTGGCTCAAATTCTTTAATGCTATTTTGGACTTACATATTATTGTTAACATAAGAGAGCATGTTGTACTCATGATAAAGGTCAATTTTCTGAAATAAATTTAAAAAGTTAACAAATCTCTTATATAACTATCTCATTTCTCACAACAGTCCTTAGTGGTAGTAATCCAGTTACTATTGCTGAGTAATAAACTATCTCACATCTTAGTTGCATTAAACAACCATTTTCTAACGCTCAAGGATTCTGTGGGTCAGAATTTGGACAGCGCTTGGCCGGCCATTCCTCATGCCTCATGGGGTTTCTTATACAGTTGCTGTGACGTGTTGTTGAGGACTTTAGTCTTATCAAAGCTCTATTGGATTGGATGTCCAAGATGGCTCACTTGTATGACTTGCAGTTTGATGTTGGCTATTCTTTGGGATCTCATCTGGGGAAGGGGTGTCTATCAATTAGGCAGACTACACGTGGCTTCTATATGTGGCTTGTCCTTCTTCACAGCATGGTGGCCTCAGAGTAGTCAAAATTCTAACATGGCAGCTCAGGGCTGAAGTTCAACTAAAGTGACAGAAGGTGGAAGCTGCATGGCCTTTTTTGACTTAGCTTTAGATATCACACAGTATTCCTTTGGCTGTACTCTTTGTTGAAGCAGTCACTGTCTAGATTTAGGGGAGGGAGATAGACCCTATCTCTTAAAGAGGAGAGTGTCAAAAAATTTGTGGCCATTTAAAAAAAATAACCACAAGAAGTTATTAACTACTTCTACCCACAGATGACAAAAATGATGTTCAAAAAGGTTAAATAACTTGCCTAGTATCTTGCAGCCGTAAATGTCAAATCCCAGACTTAAAGTCAGATATTTTGAAACTAAATCGAGCATTCTTGCCATTATATTACTCTTTATTCTAGGAAGTCAGTGTTGGCAATAGTGATAAGAAAAGGCTTTCTGGAGGAAATGGGGCTTTGAGTGTGACCTTAATAGATGAGGCTTATCTGATTTCTGATTAACTAGATGAAAGAATGCAGTGGGAATAACACATTTCAATCAGAAAACACCTAATATAACTTATCACATTCCTTGTAAACCTACTGTTTCCACTGTATTTAGTTGCTCAAGGCAGAAACCAGAAGTCCTTTCCTCTTTTTTCTCTTTATTTCTCACATCATGTCAACATCAAGTCTTACTGATTTCACCTCTTAATGCCTCTAAAATATGTCCTTGACTCTCCATCTCTTCCCTAGTGGTCCTATAATATCTTTCATCTAGACGAGAGGTTAGCAAACCATGGCCCATGGTGGAATCTGACCCACCACCTGGTTTTCTATGTCTGGCAAGCTAAGAATAGTTTCTACATTTTCAGATGGTTGAAAAAATTAAAAGAAGAATAATATTTTTTGATAAATGAAAATTATATAAAATTCAAATTTTAGTGTCCATAAAATTTTATTAGAACATAGTCATACCCATTCACTTACAAATTATTTATGGCTGCTTTCCCACTACAAGGGCAGAATCGAATAGCTACAAAAGCAACTGTATGGCCTGAAATGCCCAAAATATTTATTATCTGGACATTTACCGACATAGTTTGTCCTCCCCTATTTTAGACTACTCTAAGAATATCCTGACTAGTTTCCCTGACTGTGGTCTTATCCTCCTCTGGACCAGTCTCTACACTGTAGTCATAGTGATCTATATAGAATAAAGTCACTCCTATGCATTAAAAACTTCATTGCCTTGACATTGCCTAAAGAATAAAGAATGAAATACAACAGCTTTAGGATGGCATATAAGGCCTTCATTGCTATGATGCCTGCTTACTTTTTCAGCCTTCTTTTTAGCTACATCCTTTCTTAAAATTTGTTATTCAGTATTAATGAACTGACTGTCATTTCTTACACATTCTGTGAAGTTTCATGCCTTCATTCACGGAATTACTTCATTCCAGTATACCTTTCCTTCTTCAAGTTAGTTCCTATTAGCTATTCAAGAATTATTTCAAATCTTATCTCTTTGGGGAAGGCATTTCTGAAACTATATTCTCACCCCTTACACATACAAGAAAGTGATTTCATTTGTTATAAATATATTAAATGATAAAAGGCCTGAACAGATGTTCTAATGGACAGTATTAGGTAAATGCAAAAGGAAATTTTGAGAGGATATATGGTAAGTCTTGTTAAGATGTACATAAGGAATAGAAGACAGAGAAGAGTGGGAAGATACATCCAAGTTATCTAGCCTGGGGAACTAGAATAATAATGATACCATAATAATGAAGGAGCTTTCTATCAATCAGCCATTTAACACTGTGCCCAGTAAAAGAAGATTTTCCGTATTGGCTGAATTCTTTTGATTAGCAAATCGCTGGAAAGGAAAAGAAAAACCATTTTTAAAAAAACAGATGAAATACATTTTGGACATATTGAGAGAGTGTGAAAATGTGATATCCAAGCAGATACATCTTATCGGTATCTAAAATCATAAGTCCAAGGGTGCTTGGTTGGCTCAGTTGGTAGAGCATGGGACTTCTTTTTTTAAAGATTATTTTATTTTATTTTTTTTAGAGAGAGAGAGAGAGAGAGAGAGAGAGAGTGTGTGTGTGTGTGTGTGTGTGTGTGTGTGTGTGTGTGCACGAATGGGGGGAGGGGCATAGAGAAGGGGGAAGCAGACTCCCCGCCGAGCGCAGAGCCCAGCATGGGGCTTGATCTCATGACCCTGAGATCATGACCTGAGCAAAAACCAAGAGTCAGATGCTTAACTGACTGAGCCACCCAGGCTCCCCTTGCATGCCATTCTTGATCTCAAGGTCATGAGTTCAAGCCCCATGTTGGATGTGGAGCCTACTTAAAAAAAAACATTAAGTCTGAATCATAAATAAGAGGCTAAGAATAAAAGCTCAGTGGGGACAGGAACTATATTTGTCTGATCCAGAGGTGTTATTTTCATTCCTTAGCACAAGAGTAGCACTTACTAAGCCAGTGGCCTCTACTCCAACAAAGAATAAGAAACACCTATGGAAGCTTTCTGTTTATTTATTTTGTTTTAACATGGTTGTCTAGGTCACACAACAGATTTACTGTGTCAAAATTTCAATGGTGGGCTCAGGAATTTCTAGTTCTTAAAAACTCCACAGGTAATTATAATGCACAAAGTTAGGAATCATTGTGGTAGGTGCTCAGTAAATACTTGTTGACTAAATGAATGATTACATTCATTCATTCTTTTTGACTTGAGAATGGGATAAGACGAAAAGATATCTTTCTGATGTAACTATTAATGTGAGAGAGTGTGGATCTAGATAAAAAAAATGACAAAGACTATAAAAGGGGAGTAAAATAGCATCCAAAATGAAAGAAAGAAGAAGAATAGAGAAGTTTTTAATAGAAGCCTCTTTTCCTCATATTTTATTTTTCAGAGAAAAGATGATAAAAGTTGGCTGTATTGCCCTTTTTTTGACACACAGAAGGCCAGGCCTTAGGGTACCAATGGAGCATCATAATGCTATCACCATTACTAGAGACTCCATTTAAAGTGCTCACCTTCTGTCCATGGGCCCATTTTAACATCTTTATTATGTCTATGGAAGAATAATCATCCCACTTAACATTAGTCATCTATTTTTGAAAATCAGGCATCCAGCATAAAACACTACCCAGGAGCCTGTTTCCCAATATTTTTTTTCTTAACATATTTTAATTTTAATACTAAATTACTTAAAAATAAATACAGATATCTTGCTATTCAGTTCCTAAATATGTCACTGTATAATTCTTAAAACTAAGAAAATTATATTATAGAGTCATTTAACACTATAACACCTAAAACATTAATAATACTTTTCTAGTATCATCCAGCAATCAATTTGTCTTCAAATTTATCAGTTTTTGCAGAAAAGAGTTATTTGTAGCCAGGCTCCTATTGAAGACTGCATATTTTACCTGCATGCTATGTTTTGTAATCCTTTTTAATACAAGAGCAACCCCCCTTTTTAGAATTTTTATTTGAGAGAAAGAGAGTGCACGCATACGCACAGGGGGTAGGGGCAGAGGGAGAAGGAGAGGGAGAGAGATTCCTAAGCAGACTGTGCGCTGAGTGTGGAGCCAGATGTGGGGCTCGATCTCATGACCCTGAGATCATAACCTGAGCCAAAACCAAGAGTTGGACGCTTAACTGACTGCACCACTCAGGTGGACCAAGATCAAACCCTTTTTAATGGCATCAAATACTTGAAGGAATCAGGCTCCCACTGTACATGCCAACTCCTGAATTTGATTGTTTCCTTGAGGTCTTTTTTTCTCTTTTATGTTTAACATCTTAGTTGTGGCAAAATTGATACACATTTAAGGGAACATATTTAAAGTGCACAATTTGATGAGTTTTGACCTAAGTATGCATCCGCAAACCATCAAGAAAATCAAGATAATGAACATATTCATTATCCCTCAGTTATTCCTCATGTCCCTTACACATCTGCTTTCTGTCACCATTGATTAGTTTACATTTTCTAGAATTTTATATAAATTGAATCATGTGTTACATACTATTTTTTTGTATAGTTTCTGTCATCCAGCAGAATTATTTGGAGGCCCATCCATGTTGTGCACAACAATAGTTCATTGTTTTTCATTGATGAGTAGTATAACAATGCATAGATACATCACAGTATGTTTCTCCATTGACCTGTTGATATACAGTAGGTTTTTTCCAATTTTTGACTATTAAAGATAAAGCTGCTGTGAACATTCCTGTACAGGCTGTGAACATATGTTTTTATTTTTCATGGGTAGATAGCAAGAAAAATAATTGTGGGTCATATGCTAGTTATCTGTTTAACTTTTTAGAAACCACTAAACTATTTTGCAAAGAGGCTGTACCATCTTACATTGTCATCAGTAGTGTATGAGAGCTGCATTTATTCTCCATCCTTACCAACACCAATGGTTGATATGGTCAGTCTTTTTCAATTTTACACATTCTAGTGGGAGTGTAGGAGTATCTAAATGTGTGGTTTTTTTTTTTCAATGTGTTTTTGTTTTACATGTCCCTAATGACAAATGATGTTGAATACCTTTTCACATGCTTATTTAATACCTGTATATTTTTTATGAAGTATCTGTTCAGATGTTTTGCCCATTTTAATTGGGTTGTTCATCTTCTAATCATTATTTTTATAGTGAGATGTAAGTATCTTGTTGGTAAATTTTTTTACAAATATTTTCTCCCATTTGGGTACTTGCCTTTTAATTCTCATCACAGTGTCTTTTGAAGATAAAAAGTATTTTTATGTTATGAATTCCTAATATATTGATTTTTCTTTTATAAAAGTTTGTGTTTTATGTTGTTTTTAAGAACTCTTTGGCAAATGCAAATTGACTCTAATTTTCTCTTATGTTTTCTACTGGATATTTTATTGTGTTAGCTTTTACTTACAGATATATGAATCATTTTGAGTTAGTTTTAGTACATGATATGAAGTAAGGATTGAGGTTCACATATTTTTCAGATGGCAATCAAATTGTCCCAACATCAAAAAATATTTTTTGAAATTATTAACCTTTCCCGACTGAATTATCTTGGCATCTTTGTTGCAAATCAATTGTCTATATGTGTGTGGGTCTACTTCTATACTCTTTATTCTTTTTTTTTTTTTTTTTTTTGCCTGTGAATCTTTTGTTTTATTTTTTTTTAATTTTTTTATTGTTATGTTAATCACCATATATTACATCATTAGTTTTTGGTGCAGTGTTCCATGATTCATTGTTTGTTCATAACACCCAGTGCTCCATGCAGAACGTGCCCTCCTCAATACCCATCACCAGGCTAACCCATCCCCCTACCCCCTGCCCTCTAGAACCCTCAGTTTGTTTTTCAGAGTCCATCATCTCTCATGGTTCGTCTCCCCCTCTGACATACTCCCCTTTTCTTCCTCTCCTGTTATCTTCTTCTTTTTCTTTTTTCTTAAAATATGTTGCATTATTTGTTTCAGAAGTACAGATCTGTGATTCAACA
Organism: Zalophus californianus; assembly: GCF_009762305.2. Lineage (NCBI taxonomy): Eukaryota > Metazoa > Chordata > Mammalia > Carnivora > Otariidae > Zalophus > Zalophus californianus. Next base: position 9,124,793 of record NC_045612.1, read on the forward strand.
GTCTTGCACTATACTCTTTATTCTTTTTAAAATTTTTTTTATTTTATTTTTTATCTTATTTTATTTATTTTATTTTATTATTTTATTTTACTTTATTTTTTAGTGGCTACAATTTTTAAAATTTTATTTTATTTTATTATATTAGTCACCATACAATACATCATTAGTTTTTGATGCAGTGATCCATGATTCATTGTTTTTGTATAATACCCAGTACTCCATGCAGTACATGCCCTCTTTAATACCCATCACCGGGCTAACCCACCCCCCCACCCCCCTCCCCTCTAAAACCCTCAGTTTGTTTCTCAGAGTCCATAGTCTCTCATGGTTCATCTCCCCCTCGGATTTCCCCCCCTTCATTTTTCCCTTCCTTCTCCTAATGTCCTCCATGCTCTTCCTTATGTCCCACAAATAAGTGAAACCACATGATAAGTGACTCTCTCTGCTTGACTTATTTCACTTAGCATCATCTCCTCCAGTCCCATCCCTGTTGATGGAAAAATTAGGTATTCATCCTTTCTGACTGCTGAGTAATCTTCCCTTATATATACGGACAACATCTTCTTTATCCATTCATCTGTTGAAAGGCATCTTGGCTCTTTCCACAGTTTATCTGTTGCAGACATTGCTGCTATGAACATTGGGGTGCATATGGCCCTTCTTTTCACTACATCTGTGTCTTTGGGGTAAATACCCAGTAGTGCAACTACTGGGTCATAGGGTAGCTCTATTTATAATTTTTTGAGGAATCTCCACACTGTTTTCCCAAGTGGCTGTACCACCTTGCATTCCCACCAACAGTGTAAGAGGATTCTCCTTTCTCCACAACCTCTCCAACATTTATTGTTTTTGCCTTGTCAATTTTTGCCATTCTAACTGGTGTATGGTAGTATCTCAGTGTGGTTTTGATTTGAATTTCCCTGATGGCTAATGATGATGAACATTTTTTCATGTATCTGTTAGCCATTTGTATGTCTTCTTTTGAGAAGTGTCTGTTTGTGTCTTCTGCCCATTTTTTGACTTGATTATTTGTTTTTTGGGTGTTGAGTTTGAGAAGTTCTTTATAGATCTTGGAAATCAACCCAGAAATCAGTTGCTTTCTTATACACTAACAATGCAACTGTAGAAAGAGAAATTAAAGAAACAATTCCATTTACCATAGCACCAAAAACCATAAGATACCTCGAAATAAACCTAACCAAAGAGGTAAAGGATCTGTATTCTAGGAACTACAGAACACTCATGAAAGAAATTGAAGAAGACACAAAAAGATGGAAAAATATTCCATGCTCATGGATTGGAAGAATAAACATTGTTAAAATGTCTATGCTACCCAGAGCAATCTATACCTACAATGCCATCCTGATCAAAGTTCCAATGACATTTTTCAGGGTGCTGGAACAAACAATCCTAAAATTTGTATGGAATCAGAAAAGACCCCGAATCGTCAAGGAAATGTTGAAAAAGAAAAACAAAGCTGGGGGCATCACGTTGCCTGATTTCAAGCTATATTACAAGACAGTGATCACCAAGACAGCATGGTACTGGCACAAAAACAGACATGTAGACCAATGGAACAGAATAGAGAGCCCAGATATGGACCTTCAACTCTATGGTCAAAAAATATTCGACAAAGCAGAAAAAATATGAAATGGAAAAAAGACATTCTCTTCAATAAATGGTGCTGGGAAAATTGGACAGCTATATACAGAAGAATGAAACTCAACCATTCTCTAACACCATACAAAAAGATAAATTCAAAATGGATGAAAGACCTCAATGTGAGACAGGACTCCATCAAAATCCTAGAGGAGAACATAGGCAGTAACCTCTTTGATATCGGCCACAGCAACTTCTTTCAAGATACATCTCCAAAGGCTAGTGAAACAAAAGCAAAAATGAACTTTTGGGACTTCATCAAGATTAAAAGCTTCTGCACAGCAAAGGAAACAGTCAACAAAACAAAGAGGCAACCCACAGAATAGGAGAAGATATTTGCAAATGACACTATAGGAAAAGGGCTGATTTCCAAGTGCTATTCTTTTTTTTTTTTTTTTTTTTTTAAGTAGGCTCTATAGCCAGCATGGGGCTTGAACTCATGATCCTGAGATTAAGAGTCACATGCTCCACTGAATGAACCAGCCAGATGCCCCTATACTCTCTATTCTGTTTTATTGATCTGTATGTCAATCTTTATGCAAATACTTCATCACCTTATTACTGTATCTTTATAATTAATATTACAATCAAGTAATATGAATTCTTCAAATATTTTCTTCTTTTTCAAAATTAGCTTGGCTATTCTAGGTCTAGTGACTTGTCTAATGACTTGCCATTAAATTTCAGAATTAGCTGCCCAATTAAAAAACAAACATCCTTGATTTTCAGATTTTGATTGGGACTGTGTTAAATCTATAGGTTGATTTGGGGAAAATTGACATCCTAACATCACTGAGTCAATTCATGAACACAGTCTGTGTCTACATTTATTTAGGTCTTATTTATTTCATCATTGTAGTTTTCAGTGTACAGGTCCTGCCTATCTTTTGTCAAATCCATCCCCAAGTATTTAATATTTTGTGCCATTGTTCATGGTATAATTTTTTAAATATCAATTTCTGATTGTTCATTCTTAGTACTTAGAAATGTAATTGATTTTTATATATTGCCCATTCATTCTGCAACCTTGTTAAACTTATTTTTCTAGTACCTTTGCTTTGCATATTTGTTAAGATTTACTATAAAGATGATCATTTATCTGAAAATAAAGACAGTTTTACTTCTTCCTTTCTAATCAATATGCCTTTTATTTCTTCTTCTAGCCTGATTTCTCAGCCAGAACTCCAATATAACTGAGTAGAACTGGTAAGAGTAGACATTCATGGTTTTTTTTTTTTTTTTTTCTGATCTTACAGTTAAGTGTATTAGTCAGGTATCGCCAGAGAAATAGAACCGATAGGATGTGTGTGTGTGTGTGTGTGTGTGTGTCTGTGTAGAGAGAGAAAGAGAGAGAGATCTCAGATAGATAGGTAGATAGATATACACATATAGACATCTACATCTATAAAATAGATTTAAGAAATTGTCTCATGTAATTGTAGGGGCAGACAGATTCAAAATCTTCAGGGCAGGTCAGCAGGCTAAATTCTAGCCCGAGTTGTTTCAGCTTGAGTCTGAAGGCAGTAGGGAGACAGAATTCCTCTTCCTTGGGGGACCGTAGTCTTTTTTTATCTTGAGGCTTTCAACTGATTTTATGAGGCCCACCCACATTTTGGGATGTAGTCTCCTCTTCTCAAAGTCTACTGATTTAAATGTTAATCACATCTTAAAAAATACTTTTACAACAACATATAGGCTGGTATTTTACTAAACAACTGGGCACCACAGACTAGCCAAGTTGACACTTAAAATAAAGCATTCAGCACTTTGCCTTTAAATACAATATTAACTGTAGGTTTTCATAGACACTGTTCATCTGATTGAGGAAGTTCTTCTAGTTCTTTCAGGTTTGCTTAGAGTTTAGTCCAGGAATGTATATTTGATTTTCCATATTGGTTTTTACAAATCTTTTTATATAATCACATGGTTTATCTTCTTTAGTCTGTGAATATGGTGATTTACATAAACTGATTTTTAAATATTGAGCAAACCTCGTGATCCTGGGATAAACCCTTTTTGTTTATGATGTATTATCCTTTTTATATATTTGTGGATTCTACTTGCTAAAACTCTGTCAGGTGTTTTTCTAAGTTCCTAGGTGACATTTGTCAGTAGTTTTTTTTTTTTTCTTTTAATATCCTTTCTTCTGGTTTTGGTGATAGGTTAATGTTGGCATCAAAAGACATGTTGGGAGTATTCTCTTCTTTTTAATAGGCATTTTTTTAGAATTGGTATTATTTCTTCATTAAATATTTGATAGAATTCCCCAGTGAAACCATTAGTGCCTGGTGTTTTCTTTATTTCTATCTTTTAAAGAAATACTTTATTATTTTAAAGCAGTTTTAGGTTTATAACAAAATTGTTGGGAAGGTACAGAGGTTTCCCATCTATGCCCTGCCCACACAAATGCATAACCACCCCCATTATAACCATCACTCAGCAGAATGATGTATATATATATATATTTTTTTACCAAGGATGAGCATACATTGGCAGTGTACTATTCTGTGAGATATTATAATTGTGACTACACAGAATTAAACTGTAGATTAAATTGTCAAAACTCATAAAACTTTACAGAACTAAGAGTAAACTTTATATAAATTTTTTAAAAGATTATTTATTTATTTATTTGAGAGAGTGAGAGAGAGAGAGCATGAGTCGGGGGAGAGGCACCAGGAGAGGGACAAGCAGACTCCCCGCTGAGCAGGGGGAATCCGACTTGGGGCTCGATCCCATGACCCCAGAATCATGACTTGAGCTGAAGGTAGACATTTAACCAACTGAACCACCCAGGTGCCCCTAATGTATATAAATTTTGGAAGTCATTTAAGAGGTTAGAGGATCCCAAGATAAAATACATAATATGACAAAATAATCTAATTATATTGCAAACGTATGAAACAACCTCACTGTAGGGGGGTCGTTGGAAGAATTAGCTAAGTAACTTTGGAAATGAGTGGATTCTGTAAGACTAAAGGCAAAAAGAACTGTAAATAAAAATTGTACTCAATTTGATAAAGTTGGTCTCCATGCCGGTACATGTAGCAATTCTGAAACCACTTTACGTGTATACTGGAATTGAACCATTAATTAAATGGCTGGTTCATGATGAGAGCCAGATTTCTCAATGTTGGAGTAAAGAGCTTACAGATAAACAAGGGAAGGACAGAATGATCCATGTGATAAAAGATTAGAGTTGGAGACCTCAGTATGAATCATGTTTGGCTTAATATAGTTACGGTCGGTTACATATAGAAATATTTATAGATCTGTGTATATACATGGATTAGTATACACAGTTATATTTCTTGTTTTGTCAGCTGAAGGTCCTAGAAGCAATGATACCTCAGTAGCAATGAGCATATCCAGTGCCTAGATCTTGGTTTCTAAGACTATTCTCCAAAAAAAGGAAACAGGGTTCCTGAGAGAAATAACTAATTCTAGGACTAGTGCAGGTAATATACAAGATGAACCTGGGAGATCTTATAGTGGCAGTAATAAAGAACATGCTGAACAAACAAACAAAATAGAAAAAAACACAGTAAATTATGAGGGTATGTCAAAGCGACACAGGGAGCCAACTGAAATGGCCAAAGTTGGAAAACTTTGAGCAACTAAATAAATTAGTATTGAATTATAACAAAAAGTCTAAAATAAATATCCATAGTCACATAAATAAATGGCTGAATAAATAAATTTGGAGGAGTATAAACAAATCTCTCATGCAGAAAATTTCCAAATAATTTATGTAAATGATTTACCCTTAAGGATTTGGCCATAACGCTACACTCTTTAAGTGTGAGTTGTGCATAGTGACTTTTTTAAAGATTGCATCATGTAAAGGAAGAAAACAAGGGAGTAATTTTATAATGGAAAAAATTCACAAGCACTACCTCATCTGGTTATCAAGGTTAACATAAATACTAATAAGTCATGTTGTTAGTATGTAACATGATATAATTGATGAGAATGGCATTTTACATCTGTGGTTGGACTCCCAAAAACTTAATCATGAGGAAAAAGTCTCACAGATGCCAATTGAAGAACATTTTACAAAGTACCTAACCAGTACGCCTCAAAACTGTAAAGATCATCAAAAGCCAAAGAAAGTCTGAAAGACTGTTACAACCAAGAGAAGCCTAAGTAGGCATGACCAGTAAATGAAATGTGGAATCCTGAATGGGATTCTAGAGGTGAAAAAGGACATTAGGGAAAACTGAGGAAATCTAAGTAAAGTATAAACGAGTTATGAATAATGTATCAATATGGGTTCATTAATTTTGACAAATATACAATACTAATGCAAATTCAGCAATCCCACTTCTGGGTCTTATGCTGAGTAAAATAAGTCAGTCACAAAAAGACAAATACCGCATGATTCCACTTTTGTGAGGTATCTAAAGTAGTCAAGCTAATAGAAACAGAAAGAATAGTGGTTGCCAGGGGCAGGAGGGAGAGGGGAAATGGGGAATTGTCATTCAATGAGTATAGAGTTTCAGACATGCAAGATGAAAAAGTTCTAGAGATCTGTTGTACAATAATATACATACGGTTAACAATACTGAAATGTACACTTAAAAATTGTTAAGAAGGTAATTTATGTGTTTTTATCACAATAAAGCCAATATGGTTTAATTCACTTTAACTTAAAAATGAATACATGTGCTATTATTTTATGGGAGAAAGGGATGATATGTTTTCAAAGGAAATAAAGACTAGGTAATCAGAAATCCATCATTTAATATATAGTGACTATTTCATATGGGTCCTACACCAGATTAGGTTCTAGGTATAAATGATAAAAGGCCCAGTACCTACCCTGAAAGAGTATAGTTTAATGGGGAAGACAGATAAGGAAACAGTAATAGTACCATGTGGCATGTGCTGTGATACAGGCATGCAGGATTCATTGGAAGTGAAAAGGAGGGCATGCCAACCCAGACTCAGGGAAAACTTTCTAGAGGAGGTGATACTTGAGTTGAATCTCAAATGATGAGTATTTTCAGGTGGAAAATGATAGAATGGAATGCCAGGCAGTGGGGATAGCATATATGAAGGCACAGAGGTATGAAATACTATTATAGATTAGATGACAACTGAAATAATATATGTCAAGGAGAATGTAGAGAACAAGTCTAGAGATACTCGGGAAAGGGGATGAATATGGGAAACTCTGAAAAAGATTGCTAGATTTTTTTTTTTAGGGTTGAGTTTTGAGAATAATAGCTAGAAATTAAGATGACCGAGTTTAAGAAACACTGAGGTAAAGATATCTACATGTGTGGCACATCTAAGAAATCATAGTTATATATCTCAGTAACCATGTAAATAGAATTAATGTGCTACCAAGCATAGAGTCATAATAAGGATGTTTAATTTTACCTCTGTGCTCGTGGATGGAGCTTAAAATGTTCATTGAATATGAATGGGACTAAGAAATGAGCACAGAGGCACAAGGGAAATTTTTTATAAGAGAAATGGAAGTGTGTCGGATGGCAAAAAGCCAATGGTGATTTGTACTAGTTATGAGTGAGTGTTTTGGAAAGAAAAGCAGAAAAAAAGATGACAAAGTGAAATAGAAGTAGAAAAATGTTATGATAATCAAAGATGAAGACAGAGCAATTATAATCGAAATTAAGATAGACAATGATTTTAAAATACTCTCAGACAAGGTCAAGAGAGGAGACAACAGGGACTCCAAGAGCTGAAAAAAATATTAATAGAATGTAAAGATGGACGTCATGGCTGGATACGTTAATTCTTTGTGCAGAAATATGTAATTCACAGAGCAAGAGAACGACCAGATGTCATAAAAAGATAAATTTGCTAAGCTGAGAAGAAATAGATAAGGGAATCAATATTATACCAGAATAGATAACCAGAAGGTAAAACAATCATGTTTGAAAAATTGTTTTGTGATATGTGTTTAAGAGCAGAATTACTTCCTTAATTAAGGTGTTGAGTTGAAATAGTGTTAGTATAATTAGGTATACTCTATTATAATAATTATTTTGAACTTGATCAATACAGTCTGTCATGGAGGGTAGAATATATATCATGTGTTTGAGTCGAATGTATCAACAAATCGTTTTGAACATCATTGATCAAGATCTTCAGTCTGAAGTTAAAAATAATCTCCCTTTAAGCAAAGAGGGTTTCAGTTGTTCAGTGTTGAATAGAAAGTAAATACACAAGATAGCTGTTGAAATTTATTTAAACTGAAAGAATACTATAATAGATTTAGTTACTTTGCAAAAAGTGGTTTTATTTACTCTTCTCTAAAAATCAGTTTTTACCTTAAATTTAAGATTAAACTCAGAGTGAAATGTTACTTGTAATTCATTATACAATAACTTTGGTGTTGTGTCTAACATTTTAAGGGTATATGATTGAAGTATAAGTGGACTTCTTACTGCCTAACAGTGCTAGAAATGTACAATTATTGAACATGGGTTAATAATAAAATATAGTAAAAGAGTTTTGTGTTTTTATACTAGCAACAATTTTGGTTGGTTTTAGTATCTCAAAGGAAAATCAATGAAAAGTTTATTTGAGGAGATAAATTTACCTGCGTATGACATATGCCATTGTTCCCCTTTTAAGTGAATGACATTTAAAAATGTAATTATATGTTATACTTTATGCGTCCGTGATTTTTGATAAATGGTTTTCAGTGAAATATTTTGCACATCACTTTGTGGAAGTGAATATATAGAGCTATACAGTGCTGAATTGGCCGAATTCAGTATGCATTAATCGTATTGGTAAAGCCTATGCTGGAGAAACAGATAAACCCCCATCGGTTCAGTCAATTTCAGTGACTTAACACAATAGTTTATTTCTTGCTCACACTACAATCCAATTCTAGTTAGGTGGCTCTCCTCCATCACTACACAATGTGCCCTCTAAGGTTGCACTGACACAGGAAGAGAAGTCTGGTTTTTAACTGCCTCAGCCTGGAAATGTCACATTCACTTTTGCTCACAGTCCATTAGGCTAGAATTATTTCTATGGCACCAAACTAAATATGAAGAGGCTGGAAATTGTAGCGGAGCTTATAGAATATTTGGTAAGCGCCAGCTCTCTCCAACTTTCAAGGTGTTATATTCAATTCATGGAGACTAGACAGACCCCCATCAAAATTCAGTTTGGATGTCAAGACTAATGAGGTCACACATTCACCACAAGCATGTGAAGACATTTATTATTCATATATTGAGGCTTTTGGAGAAAGCAGGGCAGGGTCCCAAGCAGGTCTGAAAATGGCTTGGGTGGCCTGAGGGAGAGTGGGAGCGAGTAGCCTTGAATTTTGTTGTGGCAAGGGAGGGGACAAGTGTGCTTTCTTACCAGTTTTGCCCAGATATGGGGCAGAAAGAGAAGCAGGAGGTAGGGTTTGAAAGCTGTCAGCATTCAAACAACATAAATGGAGTAAGGCTCTTTATTACACAAAGGAATAAATTATTTCATAATTTCTCCTTGTTATTAATTTTAATCCAGTTCTAAAAGCATTCTTAAGTGCATTTTATGTGCTGTGCTTAGGTACTCTTAGCATATGTTTATAATTTGGGTAAATCCTGTATACTCAAGTAATTCATGTTTCATTTTTTCAATTTCTGCCCTCTTTTATCCTTCTCAGCAAGAGCCATCGGTGGTCTCTAAATGCAAGATGATTTTCTAAACCAATCCTGACCAGGACATAGAGTGAATATCAGAAACTTCAGCTCACTATTTTGAGGAATCACAATTAGTCATAGATTCAACTTTTGGTTTGTCAGGAAGAACACTCGGTACCTATATGTTCATTGAATCACAAAATTTCTCCACTTCCTACTTGGATCCTACTTCCTAAATATTTATAGTTTGGGTCACATTTCTTGGTGTCTAGTGTTGCTATCCTTTCATCTTTTGCCTGGACTAAAGCGACAGCCTTATCTCTCATCTTGCTGAATTCACTCTGAGTCCTTGTCCACTCCATTCTCTATATGGCAAGCCTCTCCAGCCTCATTTCATTTTACTATCTTCCCCAAATCATGCTGACCTTTCTCTGTTTCTCAAAGACTCCATACTCTCTCCCTCCTCAGGGCATTTGTACATGTTATTCTCTCTCACTAGAGTGTTCTCTTTTCCCCTGCCCTTCACTTGATGAACTCCCATCTTTTAGTCTTAACTCAAACATTATTTCTTTAAGAGAGTCCTCCCTGAACTCCTTATTGCCCTGGTCAGTACTCCTGAAAATCTCTTAATTACTCCCCCTACTTTTTGTTCAGAGTACTTGCATTGTATTATAGCTGCCTCTTTATTGTCTGCTTCTCTTCTATACCTTGAGCTATATGATGCAGGGAGTTCAGGGCTTTAGCTATTTTATTTATCTTGTATCCTTAGCACCCGGACAGCATTATAGGATATACAATAATAGTACTTCAGTCCCCTTCAGGGACTAGCTCCCTGCTCTAAACATCGGCATGACTTATATTTGAATTACTAACAGCCATCTCAAAATCTTGGACAGAGTAAGTACACCATGAAAGTTTGCTCAGAAGGCTCACATATCATCTTTAGGAATTTGGTCTTTGTCCTAGAGGATTATTAAAGCATCAATATATTGTAATTAAAGAGCAGTGTAGGCAAGCATGTGCTTTTGAAAAACTACTCTGGGAATAGCAGTTGGAGTAGGGGGTGACCAGTCAAATTAGCACAGAACTGCTGAGAGGCTGAATTGGAGGACTACCATGAGAATGTGAGAAGAGAGGGCACAACTGGGTTTTAGAAGCAGAATTGGTTCCAAATTAACTTGGGAGATCACATAGACAGCTATAAAATAACTTCAGAGTTTTTCACGTGAGTAACCAGGATGATGATATTCCCAAACATTAGGGGAGAAATTATGTCACTAGACAAATTCTCATTATGCTTCTTCTTTAACTATCTTGCTAGGTATATATAAACACTAATCCATCTTCTTTTATAATTGGTATGGTCAGTGTTTCTTTCTAGCACTTTAATGATGTCGGAGAATATTTTGTTGCAGCACAAAATCCTATGATCTAAAATATAGTTCAGGGGCGCCTGGATGGCTCAGTTGGTTAAGCGTCTGCCTTCAGCTCAGGTCATGATCCCAGGGGTCCGGGAATCAAGTCCCACATCGGGCTCCCTGCTCTACAGGGAGCCTGCTTCTCCCTCTGCCTCTGCCTTTCTCTCTTTCTGTCTCTCATGAATAAATAAAAAAATATAAAATCTTTAAAAAATTAAAAAAAATAAAATATAGTTCAGAGATATACCATGCCAGGAAAAAGGGAAGTTGTATTTCTGAGTAGGCCAAAATGGACAAAATGGTGGTTCTTTTAAAGTTTTTTTTAAACCACTATTAATTTATGTGTATCACTAGAATGAGAACAGTGCAATTGTTATTAGATTTAAGAGGCTTAATTCTCCTTTCATGGTAATTGTTAAAGAGGTTCTAATATTAAGAAAAAAGTGTGATTTAAAAAAATCACTTATGTAAAGTATCATAAGCCATTTTAAAGGAAACAAGTCAGTTATATGAAACATACCTAGTTATTCAGAATCATGGTTCATATCAGACTTAGAATTTTGTCTAGATAATCAGCCTTCAATGAAAATAATGGGTTAAAAAGAAACGGTGTGGACTTTCAGATGAAGATGTTAGGTTGACCACATTAAAATTATAGTAAATGAATTTTAAAAATCAAATGCAAATAACCAAGAACAAGGATACCAACAGAGGGAATATCAGCAGGCAGGCATTTTCAACACATTCTGGAGAGACAGAAAGCAGATGGAGGAGAGGTAATATACAGAGGAGACCTCAAGGAGGAAGAGCCAGTTTACTTCACGGAGGCCGAGAGAGACTTAGTGGCACCAAGTAAGGCAAAGGAAGAGGAAGAGTTGCAAGAGAAAACACAAGGTAATAGACTGAAAATCTACATGCCCGACAGTTGATGTCCATCCTCACCCTCATACATAGAAGGCTCATCATTGATTGAGCCAGTTTTCAAAACCAGGCCAGGTATTTCCGGAGGTCATATGCTTATCAGCACACATAGTGTCTTTCCGTATTTTTGCATTGTTTTATTTACTGAGGATATTTATTTGGACCACTTCTAGTCTCTGTTCCATGTCTCTAAGTTAGAGATAATAATTATATCTTTCTTAGAGCGCTTTTGTGAAGAAGAAATGAGCTAATATGCGTGAAACATTTAGGATAGTGTCTGGCATATAGGGACGGTATATGATGAGTTTTGGGGGGTATATTAAAAGATTTCTTTTTCTTAATTTTTTTAAGTAATCTCTATGCCTGATGTGGGGCTCAAACTCACAACCTCAAAATCAAGAGTTGTATGCTCTTTTGACTGAGTCAGCCAGGTGCCCCTATTTTTAAAAAACTTTTATTATTGAAGTATAGTTGACATACAATGTTAAATTACTTTCAGGTGAACAACATAGTGATCTCAAAATTCTATACATTATGCAATGCTCACCATGGTAAGTGTTGTCACCATACAATGTTACTATGCTATTATTGACTGTTTTCCCTATACTATACTTTAATCTCCATGACTTTTTATTTTATAACTGGAAGTTTACACCTCTCCATCCTCTTCACCTATTTGGGCCCATTTCCCACCTCCCTTCCCTCAGACTCCCTGCTGAAGCAACCTAAATGTCCATCAGTAGATCAATAGATAAAGAAGAGATGGTAGGGGCGCCTGGGTGGCTCAGTTGGTTAAGCAACTGCCTTAAGCAGTCTGCTTCTCCCTCGGACTCTCTTCCCTCTCATGCTCTCTATCTCTCATTCTCTCTCTCTCAAATAAATAAATAAAATATTTTAAAAAAAAAGAAGAGACGGTATATAGGTACAATGGAATATTACTCAGCCATAAAAATAATAAAATCTTGTCATTTGTGACAACATGGATGGACCCAGAGGGTATTATGCTAAGTAAAATAAGTCAAAGAAGGACAAATACCATATGCCTTCACCTATATGTGGAATCTAAAAAACAAAACAAATGAACAAAGAAATAAAAAAGAAGCAAACTCATAAATACAGAGCTATTTTTTATTGTATGCTTTCATAAAACAAGAAGTTGTGGGTGCCTGGGTGGCTCAGTTGGTTAAGCAACTGCCTTCGGCTCAGGTCATGGTCCTGGAGTCCCAGGATCGAGTCCCACATCAGGCTCCCTGCTCAGCGGGGAGTCTGCTTCTCCCTCTGACCCTCCTCCCTCTCATGCTCTCTGTTTCTCATTCTCTCTCTCGCAAATAAATAAAAAAAAAATCTTAAAAAAAAACAATCCTTAAGAAGTTGCTATTAAAAAGGAACAGCACAAAGGAAAGCTCTTGAAAATCTGATAACAAATTTTAAAAATCAAATTCAACAGCAGAATTGGAGAGAATGCTAAGGATTCTCCCAGAAGTTAATACAAATAGACAAAGACATGGGAAATAGGAAAGAAAATATAAGAATTACTCCAGTCAGTCCAATATCCAAGTAATAGGAGTTCCATAAAGAGACAACATAAAAAATGGAAAGAAGGAAATTATCCAAAATATTTTTTTTAACTGCTCAGGCTTAAGTCTCCAGATTGAAAGGGCCCATTTGAACATCCAACAAATGAAAGAAAGACCCATAAGAAGCCTCATGGTGAAACTTGAGTACAAGGGGGACAAATAAAGAGAGGACAGAAAAGGTCACATCACAAAGGAGAGGCATCAAATATCATTAGATTTCTCCCAAACAGCACCAGATGCTAGCAGACAAAGATGTGAATGCCTTCAAAGTTCTGAGGGAAAATGAAATTCAACTTAGATTTTTGTACTCATCCAAACTAACATTCAAATATGAGAACCAATAAAAAAAAAGCTACAGAAATTTGAGGACCCACATATTCATCTCTCCTGCACCCTTTCTTAGGACGGAGCTAGAAAATGTGCTCCAGTATGCCAAGAGAGTCTAGCGAAAAGAAGACATAGAGTTCAAGCAACAGTGGACACAGAATGAAGTATCAGTGAACAGAAGCCCAGAACAACCACTGTGCAGCAGACCTAAATCACAACAGGGGCCGACTCAAGCAAATGCTAGCAGATTTCAGGAATCTGGCCAAATGCAGATAACAGATGCACTGATGGTACAATGGAAAACCTCAGAAGTTTCCAGCAGCAGCACATATGGCGTATCAAAATGCTAGACCTACCCTGGAGAAGGTGGCACCACTAGAAAGGGTCTGCATTATTCAGGAGCATCTAAAACGCTAAGCTTGGAAGTAAAACAGAAATGCTCGTGACATTTCATGGTAAGGGACTCTCCCATTATACATCTTAGCAGCAAGGACCCAAACCTTACACAACTGTAAGTACAGTGGTTTGGGAAATAAACTGCTTTTGTATTCTTCAGGTCTGGCTTTAAATAATAAAACATATGTGACTGCTAAAGAAAAACAGATAAAGAAGGAAAACTGTTTTTTGGTGGATAAGAAATCTAGTTTCAAGTATATTATTTGAAGTTACACAGGTGACTTAAAAGAGAGGGACTTAGAAAATATTGATAAGTACTAGAAGGGAAGATAGAGGATATAATTGTGCTAAGTTTCATTTTTCAAAAGAGGAAGTTGATGAATGATGTTTAAAATATACGAAAACAATGAATCATGGATCACTACATCAAAAACTAATGATGTATTGTATGGTGACTAAGGTAACATAATAAAATTAAATTAAATTAAAAAATAAAGTTGATACATCAGTAAATAACAGTAAATAAATAATATTTAAGTTATATTTTGAGATTTGGAGGTAACCACCAAAAAGCTTTTTTAGGAAGTTTTAAATCGGGGCACCTAGTTGGTTCAGTCGGTCAAGCATCTGACTTTGACTCAGATCATGATCTGGGATCCTGGGATGGAGCTCCCAGCTCAGCAGGGAGTTGGTTTCTCCCTCTCCCTCTGCCTCCCCCTGCCCCCTGCTCATGCTCTTTCTTGCTTTCTCTCTCTCTCTCAAATAAATAAACACTTTTTTTTTTTTACCAAAGGAAGTTTTAAATTGATTGAGAGTAGAGCTGTGGGTGGCAAAACCTTGGGAAGGAGACTCTTGCTCTTTATTCATTGAAAGCTTTTTTGTACAATTTGATTTATTTTTTTTACCTGGCATATATTATTTAACCAAAATAAAAATATTTATTATACCCTCTGATTACAGATGTATGGGCATATTCATTGTTTACAATTTGAAAAATACAGAATAACAAAAAAAGAAAACCATTAACACATAGATGTGTTAAGGATTGAATGGTGTCCCCTCAAAATTCATATGTTGAATTCTTAGCCTCCAGTTCCTCAGAATGTGACCTTATTTACAGATAGGGTCTTTTCAGAGGTAATTAGGTTAAAGCAAGGTCATGAGAGTGGGCCCTAATAGAATATGATCGATATACTTATAAAAAAGGAAAATTTGGACACAAAGACACCCATAGAGGAAAGATGTGAATTCACAGGGAGAAGACAACCCTCTATAAGAGAGAGGTCTGGAGCAGATTCTCCCTCACAGTTCTCAGAAGGAGTCATCCCTGCCAACACCTGGATCTCAGATTTCTAGCCTCCGGAACTGAGACAATAAATTTCTATTTTTTAAGCCACCCAGTCTATGCTATTTTGTTATGGCAGCTTGTGCTAAGACAAAAGCTGCTGTGGGAATGTTTCAGTTTTCTAACATACTGGATTATTTTTTATTATGAATTCTTAGGAATGTAATTGATATGTGTATTAACGTTTTTAGGGCTTTTAAGGAAAGTAAATTGTCTGTTTTCCCTCAAAATAGTACCTATTTATGCTTCCACCAGAAACATATGCCTTCAAGCCTCCAATGCTGATTTAAATTTGTCATTCTGTCTAGATTTGAGAGGAAGTTGGTGAGTTAAATGTCTTAGTTTCCATCTTGACTGGAATTTCCAAGAAATAAATGTATTTTAATGTTTTATTAGGTAATCATTTATTCACTGTCTGCAGTCAATACACCCCTTAAAATGTGTTTATTTAAAAGATCTTCAGAAAATGTTAGGAAAATCTGAACTAATGGGGAACACTTCCATCACAAGTTTATACATAAGCCATATTAGATGACCACACAAATTTATATGTTTATTAGTTATACATATTGTGTATATTTTGTGTATAGTATAATTGTGTATAGTATAATTGTGACTAGCATTCATCACATCCTAGTCTCATTTTAGGGAAATTAGAGAGATCACATAGTATAGATCTAGAAGAAACATTGCTAAATTTCCTTGCCTTTTAAAATTGGTGCATCATTCAAATTGAACATATTTAATTATCAGTTATCTTCCTAATGGGGGTGATAGTTTCTATATAAGAAACAGATGTGGGGGGTGTCTGGGTGGCTCAGTCGGTTAAGCATCCAACTCTTTGATTTTGGCTCAGGTCATGATCTCAGGCTCATGAGATCAAGCCCCACATAGGGCTCAGCACAGAGTCTGCTTGGGATTCCCTCTCTCTCCCTTTCCCCCTCCCTCTACTCTCTCTCTCTCTCTCTTTCTCTCTCAAAATAAAAAAATCAATAAGATCTTTTAAAAAAAAGAAGTAAAAGAAGTAGATGTGGCAAGTCATTTCACTGCTCTAGGACTCAGTTTCCTCATCACTCATTAGTTCACTGTTTTCAAGTTCCTCCTAACCCTTTATAAGATCTAGTAAGCAGTAAAACAGTTGACAATTTCAGCTTTTTCTTCTACAAAAATAAGACTACTAAAAATAATAGTGGAAGGCAATACTGATATATCAAAGTACAGATAAAAAATTATTTGAGTATGCCTGGGTGGCACAGTCGTTTAAGTGCCTGACTCTTGGTTTCTGCTAAGGTCGTGATCTCAGGGTCATGAGATCTAGGCCTGTGTTGGGCTCCCCACTCAGCGTGGAGTCTGCTAAAGTTTTTCTTTACCCCTCCACCCATGCACGCACGCAGAAGCACACACGTGTTTATTCTTCCTACAGAAATTAATTCTGGATATAGGATTACATTAGGATTTTAATTTAATACAGATACAAGCTAGAAAAATCCTTCCTTAAAGCATTTTATCTGGCCATCAGGCACTATTAATAACAGTTTCATCCCTTTGCAGGTTACACAAGATTTAAACTTGTATTCCTGAATTGTAAAATCTAGATCTTAATTAGCTAGAAATTTGAGATCTAGTTTCCTAGTCTATGTCAGTACCTTAAGTACATTTTTATATATCTCACATATGTAGAGTGTTAGTAGTTGAGATATTAGGGTTTGAGGTTTTCAGACTTGGGTTAAGAACCCAGCTCTGTCACTTACTAGCTTTATGACCTTGGACAAGTTTCATAAACACTATTTGGCTCAGTTTCTAATTTTTAGAATAATAATAATGACTAACTACTTTCTATGGTTATGGATTAATATATATATTAATATATATAAAGTTCTTAGAATAGTGCTTGGAACATTATATAACTTTAGCTATTATTATTATTTCTATCATTATCAATATCTAGGGGTTTTTTTTAAAGTAAAAAGCAAAGACTCGATCCTTCTGGCCTTGCAAGCCACATTTGAAAGTGCACAGTTCTTCGTTGTAAAGATAATTGTACCACTTGCAACATTTTTCTCATTGCAAATACAGGCATCTGGGGTTTCATTACTCTCTCCCTTCTGCAGTGATCCCAGTTGGGGATTGGAAATATCTTGGGAAAACAGTGTTTCTTGGGATGTTAACATGTGTTCTTGGGAATGGAGGAAATGTTCTGTGCTCAAATAAGTTTTGGAATTCTGAGGAAACAAAATTAAAAGAATATTTTTATCACAGGGTTTAAAAAGGGATGTTATATGCAGTGTTTCCGAATGTATTTGGAACCAAACTAGGAAATGCTACCATGGGTAACAAATGGGTCCCAACCTTTTAGAGTCTCAGGGTATGTTTTTAATGTTAATATTCATATCGCTCAATAATTTTATTTTTTAAAGATTTTATTTATTCATTTATCAGAGAGATAGAGAGAGAGCACGTGCACACAAGCAGGGGGAGCAGGAGAGGGAGAAGTAGGCTCCCGCCAAGCAAGGAGCCTGATGTGGGACTCGAGCCCAGGACCCTGAGATTATGACCTGAGCCGAAAGCAGACGTTTAACTGACTGAGCCACCCAGGCGTCCCTCGATCAATAATTTTAATTGCATTTTAGTATCAGTTGACTAAGAAAATACTTGACAGGAAGATATCATTATTCAAATAATATGGTTAAATTTATTTATATTTTCCTCAAAATATCTATGTTCACCTTAAACATAGTAGTATCAGTTTTTTGTGTGTGTGATCATGTGATTCATTCATTTTACAAACCCATTTCTTAGAACCCTCATAGGTTTTAGGATTTCTGCCAACTGCCAATTACCAGCTTCATGGTCCAAGGCCCGAGAACCAGTATTTCTCAACCCTCACTCTACACTTGGAATCATCTTGGAAGCTTTAAAAACTGCAGTTTAGATGCCTAGATATTACTCATAGATATCTTTGTCTGTGTGGTCTCAGGGAGCCTTGGTATTACTTTCTTTACCAGGTCTGCAGGTCATTTTCAATGTGCAGGCACAGCACATTGCTGGTTCTAGGTGTTAGTGAAACAAGTAAGATCAGGGACCTGTTTCATACTGTGATCAGCATATAGGATGTTGCAGATCTAATATAAATTTTAAAAGTTGCTATAATATATGGACCTAACTGAATAGCTTTTAATGAAGGAGAAGGAAGGAGGCTCAGGGGTAAAATTGTATCATTGATAATCAAAATATGTGCCTTGAGAATTCAAAGATTTGCTATATCCTAGAATATATTGCCTGTTAGCCACAAGAACACCTATGTAAACCACAACATACATAGTTCTATAGGCTTTTCTTTTGTATCAAGTTGTGTTACAGATTTATTAGAAAACGCATTTTGCTCTTCATTCCATGTTGCCTGACTCTACTTTCCCCAGATGTTTGTAAATGTATCCTACTTGCTTTTATACAATGAATATTCTTTAATTCTTATTTTGACATTTTTGTGTTATTTGATCTTAGTCACCTATGAAGCCATACTGGCCAACTCTGTCCTCCCTTGCTTTTTTTTTTTTTTTTTTTTTGAGAGAAAGAGAACATGCGAGTGGGGAGAGGAACAGAGGGAGAGAATCTCAAGCAGACTGCACATTGAGTATGGAGCTAGATGTGGGGCTTTATCTCACGACCCTGAGATCATGACTTGAGCCAAAACAAGAGTCACTTAACCGACTGAGCCACTCAGGCTCCCCTCCTTCCTTGCTTTCCTGATACAGCTCCTCTTCATTTTCTTCCTGCATCTTGGCCACTTCTTTTTCATTCTACTTCACAGTATCATTTCTTTCCCCTATACCTTAAATATTGGTGTTCTCTAGGGATGATGCATTCACTTCAATTATATACTTAAGCTATTACAGTATATATGTTTAAATTACTGTATTAGTATGCAACTGTTGCCATAACAAAGTAGCACAGACTGGGACATTTATTTATTTATTTATTCATTCATTTATTTATTTGTTTGTTTATTTATTTATTTATTTATTTATTTATTTATTTATTTATTTATTTTCTCACAGTTCTAGAGCCTGGAAGTCTGGATCAAGATATTGGCAGGGTTGTTACCTTTTTTTTTTTTTTAAAGTAGGCTCCATGCCCAGCCTAGAGCCCAATATGGAGCTTGAACTCACAAACCTGAGATGGACCCAAGCTGAGATCAAGAGTCGGGAGCTTAACCGACTGAGCCACCCAGGCGCCCCAGGGTTGTTACCTTCTAAAGCCTCTCTCCTTTGCTTGCAGGTGTCCATCTTCCTGCTGAGTCCTCACATGGTCACCCCTTGGTTTCTGTGTTGTCTGTGTCCTAATCTTCTCTCCTTATTAAGCACATCAGTAATATTGGATCAGATCCCACCCATACGACCTCATTTTAACTGAATTACCTCTTTGAAGGCCCTATATCCATATGCAGTCACATTCTGTGGTGCTGAGGATTGGAATTTCAACATATGAAATGTGTAGGGACAAAATTCAGCCCACAACAGGCACTAGGATAGGAATGCGCATGCATATTGTAAGAAGGTTTCCAGATTGAGTCAATGTTAAATGGAGTCCTGGAAAATGAAAAGGAATTAACTAAAGAATAATAAGAGGGAGTAGTGGGGGAAATAGAAAGGTAATATTAGATAGAAGGAATAGCATATACACTGGCACTTTCGGAATACTATAAGTAATACATTATAACCAGAACATAAAGATCAAGGAGCTATGTGGCTCTTAAGTAGGCAGTTAGACATACATATCTGGAGACACTTTTTTTCTTAGTCCTCTTCCTATCCCTTATTCTTCCAGATTGATTTCATCTTCCCCAGGTGTTTCCACTATACTAATAATATCTACTTTTCTAAATCTATCTCAAACCTGTCTTTTAAACTCCAGAACATTTGGTCAACTGCATTTGAGAGGTCACTTTTTAGATGTCCTACAGGCACCTCAAGCTGAAAACTAAAATGTTAAAAAGGTCTTCTCGCTTCAAATCTGTTCCTTCTTGAGAATTCCTTTTCTTATCAAATGATACTCCTTTTTTTAGATATTAAGGTTTTTATTTTAATTTCAGTATAGTTAACATCCAGTCTTCTATTAGTTTCAGGTATACAATATAGTGATTCAATAATTCCATACATTACTCAGTGCTCATCACAACAGGTGCACTCCTTAATCCCCATCACCTATTCCACCCATCCCTCATCCCTTTTCCCTCTGGTAACCAACAGTGTGTTCTCTATAGTTAAGGGTCTGTTTCTTGGTTTGCCTCTCCCTCTTTTTTTTCCGTTTGCTCATTTGTTTTTTCTTAAATTCCACATATGAGTGAAATCATATGGTATTTGTCTTTCTCTGACTGACTTATTTCACTTAGCATTGTACTCTCTAGCTCCATCCATGTCATTGCAAATGGCAAGATTTCACTCTTTTTAATGGCTGAGTAATATTCTGGTATATCTAAATCGATATCGAATAGATATATCACATCTTCTTTATCCATTCATCTATTGATGGGACACTTGGGCTGCTTCCATATCTTGGCTATTGTAAATAATACTGCCATAAGCATAAGGGTGCATGTATCCCTTTGAATTAGTGTTTTTGTATTCTTTAGGTAAATACCCAGTAGTATGATTGCTGGATCATAGGGTAGTTCTATTTTTAACTTTTTGAGGCACCCCCATACTGTTTTCCATAGTGGCTGCACCAGTTGGCATTCCCACCAACAGTGCAGGAGTGTTCCTTTTTCTCCACATCCTCACCAACACCTGCTGTTTCTTTTGTTGTTGATTTTAGCCATTTTGACAGGTGTGAGGTGATAGCTCATTGTAGTTTTGATTTGTATTTCCCTGATGATGAGTGATGTTGAGCATCTTTACATGTGTCTGTTAGCCATTTGTATATCTTCCTTAGAAAAATGTTCATGTCTTCTGCCCATTTTTTAATTGGATTGTTTGTTTTCTGGGTGTTGAGTTTTCTGAGTTCTTTATGTATCTTGGACACTAACACTTTATCAGATATGTCATTGGCAAATATCTTCTCCCATTCTGTAGGTTGCCTTTTAGTTTCATTGATCATTTCCTTTACTGTGCAAAAGCTTTTTATTTTGATGTAGTTCCATTAGTTTATTTTTGCTTTTATTTCCTTTGCCCCAGGAGACATATCTAGAAAAATGGTGCTACAGCAGATGTCAGAGAAATTGCTGCTTGTGCTTTCTTCTAGGATTTTTATAGCTTCAGGTATCACATTTAGGTCTTTAATCCATTTTGAGTTTATTTTGGTGTATGGTGTAAGAAAGTGGTCCAGTTAAATGATATTCTTATTTACTGAGGAACTAAACTCAGATGTAATCCTAACTACTTATGCTTACCCATTCATTTCTAGTAAATCATTACATCATATGGATTCTACTTATGCTTTTAAATTCACCTCCACTTCACCATCCCCACTTACTGCTGGTCCTCATGTATCTTTGCCTTTAGGCAGATTAGTTGACGTCCAGGTTCAGTGGGGATCTGATTATCATTGATTGAGATTATATATTCCACCAAGGCACATAGATAAATGGTTCTAGACTCTAAATGAGTATATGATGATATGATAATGATGATATTAAAATTCAATTATTGATGACTACCATTTATGAAATGTTCATGATGTGCCAAACATTGCATTAGGTACTTTGCAAACACAAACAATTCTTTAAATTGAATAGTGTATCTTTTTTGAAGAATGAACTCAAGCCTATAAGTGTTAAATAATTTGCCAAAGGTCCCACAGCTAGCACAGCATAGCTGGGATTTAAAGACAGGTCATCTTGATTTTGAATCCCATGCTCTATTTACCACACAAGACAACTAACATATTTAATCAATTATCACTATGTATACAATGTTTCTAATGGGAAAAAATTCCATACTAATGGAAAAACTGCAACAAAAATTTATCTCATTTTAATACTATGATATATTATTGTAATTCTAGAAAAGTAGTAATTTTTTTCTGACCTGAGCCATGATTTTCTATTGACACTAGAGGAAATTGCAATCTTAAATTTAGCCAATGAGGCACTATGAAGAAGATAATTTATAAGATGAATAATTTCATAATAAATATATCAGCTTAAGTGCCTTAAAATTGGAAATTAGTTTTTCCATGATGCAGGCATCTAAATGGAGTATAATATACATAGATGAGGAATAGCAGTTCACACCAGGCATCCCCAACTTTACTGAGAATAGTTTCCCCTTAAATTACTCTTGCAAAAGTCAATAATAGAAGCTATTTGCTGCCAGAATATATTTAGAGAAACTGCCATTTATTATAATTAAAGTGATTTATTTGCTTGCTAGTTTATTTGGCTGAGGATTTTCTTGAATTTGAGGACAAACTGGAAATGTAATTTACCGATATATACAGTATTACAGCATATTTCATATTCTGAGGCTTTTTAAAAGTGTTTTTCAAATATCAGTAGTAAAAATACCCTGTTTACACTAGATATTGAAAACGTGGGTTATTTAAAACAGAGCTGGGTGTCAGAATTCATTCTAAAACCAGTTATAACTGATTCAGGGATGGTCTTAGCAATTACTAATCACCACTCTTGAAAGAATCAATGAGGAACTAAATTCCGTGGGACATCAAGGATTTTTCTATGTTGGTCACTTATCAACTTGAGGAAGGAAATTCAGGGATAGTTGTTGCACTGTGTATGCTTCATAAACATAGAAATCAAGTTTTGTGGGGGTTTTTCTGATGGATACATGAAGTTTCTATGAAAACTGAGTTTGAAACTGGGTGACACCACTTGTTAGCTATATGAACTTAGGGAAATGATTTATCTTTCTCAGAATGAGGCTCAGTCTTCTCACCTAAAAATGGAGATAATCCTAAACTTCCTTGCAAGTTTGCTGTGAGAAAAAAATGACTTAATGTATGTAGATTGCTTAGCAGAGCATTTGATATATTTTAGTTGCTCAGTAGTTGGTCCCTCCTATTGTAGTCACTGGTATTTATCTATTCATCAGCCATCTTCTTCTTCCTTGCTAACAGAACCCTAGCTTTAGTCAAGTCCCATGTGCCCAGCCCCAGAGGATGAATTGTGATTGGCCTAAGCCAATGTTCCTCAATAGGGACATCACTGGCATTTTGGGTTTTTTTTGTTTGTTTGTTTTGGTTTGGTTTGGTTTTTTAAAGATTTTATTTATTTATTTGACAGAGAGATAGAGTACAGGTAGGCAGAGAGGCAGGCAGAGGGAGAGGGAGAAGCAGGCTCTCCACTGAGCAGGGAGCCCGATGTGGGACTCGATCCCAGGACCCTGGGATCATGACCTGAGCCGAAGGCAGACGCTTAACCGACTGAGCCACCCGGGCTCACCCCATCACTGGCATTTTGAATGGGGTCCTTCTTGTGTTATCCCCTTTTCAACATTTGTATTGTAAGGGTTCCACAAGTATAAGAAAATGGCAACATTGAATTTTGTAAGGAAGGGAATTGAATTTGTGAGAATATGACATACAGTTGGAATTCTCAAAGGATTACAAACTCAGTGAAATTGTGAAAAATAACAATACCTATTTATATTCCAAGGGAGATGGGAAGGACACTTGTTATATCTCAGCTTGGACTAACTGGAGAATAAGCTTCCCCTATAATCTTGTAATAATGAGCTTGCCCACATACTAACTTTGAATTTGAATGTTTAATATCCATTTTATTTGAATTACCAAGCTAATAAATTAGCATTAAAAACTCATACAAGTCCAGTGATGCTTCCAGGCAGAAGCAAAATCAAAACTTCTCTGGAGGGATACACATTCATACTAGGACTTGTAGGATTTATCTGCTGAAAGAAAATAGGTTGAAACCTAAATTTCAAGGCATGTGAGGTAATAATCCACCACTGAGGAAGAGTCAGCAGTCACAACAAAAAGAAAAATTAAACTCGTAATAACTTCAAATACTACATTTATCAGAAAGAAGTAAGCAAGTTTAAAATGGCAGACATAAAAGAAGTTATGAGTACATTTCAGAACAGTGAATATGAGAAAGAGAAACCCTTTTTCATTCTGACATGAAAAAATACTAATAACACTTGTAAAAATAATTTTTACTATAATATGTATAGAATTTTTTATAACTCAATAGACTTTTTAGAGCAACAGTTTAACAAAAGATGAAGAGATACTTTTTTAAAAATGAAAGATAGTTCTGAAGAAATCATCTAGAATAAAGTACAGAATGTTAAAGAGATTACAGTTATGAAGTAGAGATGTAAAGATTCAAAAGAAGAAGAAGGTCTGACATGTTTAGTAAGGTTTCAAATATTTTGAATGTTTGAAGATATCATATTTGAAAACTTTTCACAATTGAAAAAAAATTGATTCTCAGATTCAAGAAATACATCAAGTTCCATGCAGTATTAAAAAAAATAAATCCACACCTAGACACAATGAAATGAAATTAGAGGATATCAAGACATGTCTCTGGAAGCAAGGGAAACAAAACAAAAATGAACTATTGGGATTTCATCAAGATAAAAAGCTTCTGCACAGTAAAGGAAACAATCAACAAAACTATAAGGCAACCTACTGAATGGGAGTAGATATTTGCAAATGACATACCCGATAAAGGGTTAGTATCCATAATATATAAAGAACTTATTAAACTCAACACCCAAAGAACAAATAATCCAATCAAGAAATGGGCAGAAGACATGAATAGACATTTTTCCAAAGAAGACATACAAATGGCTAACAAACACATGAAAAGATGCTTAATATCACTTATCATCGGGAAATACAAATCAAAACTACAATGAGCTATCACCTCACACCTGTCAGAATGGCTAAAATTAACAACACAGGAAAAACAGGTGTTGGTGAGGATTCAGAGAATAGGGAACTCTTTTACACTGTGGGTGGGAATGCAAACTGGTGCAGCCACTGTGGAAAATAGTATGGAGGTGCTTCAAAAAGTTAAAAATAGAACTACCCTATGACCCAGCAATTGCACTATTAAGTATTTAGCCAAAGGATACAAAAATACTCATTCAAAGGGACCCATGCCCCCTAATGTTCATAGCAGCATTATCAACAATAGCCAAATTATTTAATTTGGCCAAATTTTTTAAAGAGCTCAAATGTCCATCAACTGATGAATGGATAAAGAAGATGTGGTATACATATATATGTATACCACGTACATGTACACACACACACACACACACACACACACAATGGAATACTACTCAGCCATCAAAAACAATGAAATCTTGCCATTTGCAATGACATGGATGGAGCCAGAGTGTATTATGATAAGCAAAATAAGTCAGTCAGAGAAAGGCAAATACCGTATGATTTCACTTATATGTGGAATTTAAGAAACAAAATAGATGAACATAAGGAAAGGGAGAAAAAAAGAGAGGGAACAAACCATAAGAGACTCTTAACTATAGAGAACAAACTTGAGGGTTGATGGAGGGAGGTGGGTGGGTGGGAATGGGCTAAATGGGTGATGGTTGGCTGTTATATGTAAGTGATGAATCGCTAAATTCTATTCCTGAAATCAATACTACACTATATATTAACTAAGTAGAATTAAAATAAAAACTTGAAACAAAAGAAATTAGAAAATATCAAAGTCTAAGAGATTATCTTAAAACACAAATCCTTATTGAGAAATGATGATTAGACTAATTGTTGACTCTCAATAGCAACAATTCTTGTCAGATGACAGTGGTATAGTATCTTAAAATGTTAAGAGAAAATAGCTGTTGATCTAGAATTTTATACATATATAAATTATCATTCAAGAGTGGGCCAAAATAA
The DNA here is from genome assembly GCF_009762305.2 of Zalophus californianus. Lineage (NCBI taxonomy): Eukaryota > Metazoa > Chordata > Mammalia > Carnivora > Otariidae > Zalophus > Zalophus californianus. Next base: position 9,150,903 of record NC_045612.1, read on the forward strand.
ATATTTTTACAGGTAGGGACTGAGAATTTTTCACTAACAGACTACCACTGAAATAGTAAAAGATGTACTTCATGAAGGACAAAATTGAAGCCCGAAAGCAATGAGACAAAAGAAGTCATGGCCAAGGGGCACCTGGGTGGCTCAGTTGGTTAAGCGACTGCCTTCGGCTCAGGTCATGATCCTGGAGTCCCGGGATCGAGTCCCACATCGGGCTCCCTGCTCAGTGGGGAGCCTGCTTCTCCCCCTGACCCTCCCCCCTCTCATGTACTCTCTCTCTCTCTCTCATTCTCACTCTCTCAAATAAATAAATAAATCTTAAAAAAAAAGAAGTCATGGCCAACAAAGAAATGGTTTATCATTTTTGTTAATCGAAATAAGCCTTGACTAAAAAAAAGCATTAATACTGAAAATTACTAAAATATTGTATAAAAATAACACATCAGATGTAAGAGTGACTTAAAGATTCAAATGATTAAAGTTGGTTTTGTTTGGGAATAACCAATTACTTTACTAAAAGAACCTTAAACAGTTGGAAATAATTATTATTTTGCATATCATGAAGTCCAGAGGTTGATAGTCCATGAGTTGGTGCAGCAGCTCAATTATGCCATTAAGGACTTTCTGCTGTTTCTTCTATAGTACATCTCTGCTATTTTCCCTCATGGTCAGAATAACTCAAGTACAGTATTCTCACACAAGCACATTCACAGGCAGAAAGAAAGAAGGGAATGAAAAATATTTTCTTTTATATCTCCATCTTTTTATCAGGTCAAGACATCTTTTCCAGTAGCTTGAGAACAGACTTTTCCTATTAATCCATTGGCCACAACTGGCACACATATCCCATTGACCACAATCAATCATTGGCAAAGAGAATGTTATTTTCCTGTTTCACTTAGACTAATCATGATTTATCACCTTGTGATAGACTCGTCATCCTTGAACTTATTTTTTCTCAATATTTGAATAAAACCATGGTTCTTTTAGCAAGAAAAAAGAGGACAGAATGCCTGTTGTTTAGGTGACCAAAATTGCTTGCCTAAGTATTCTAAGGTCCTTATAGTGTTCCAGAGGAGGAAAGAAGTGTTGGCTAACTTTAGACTTTAGATTAATTAGGCATGCTAAAAATTTAAGCGTATATGCTATGCATATAAATAGAACATATAACTTCCAACCCATGGGAAGATAAAAAGAAATTTAAAAAAACATTTAATCATTTAATCAAATAGTAGGCAGTTAAAGAGATACATAGGGCACTAGGCACTGTTTTATAGACAGGAAAAGTTTTGTGCACTAGCTCTATCACTGACTGGCTGCTTACTGGAAAGTTATTTCTCTACGGTACTTGGTCTACCTAAATGTTAAGTGGTCAGTCTGAATGACTTGTAAGGTCCCTTTCAGTTCTAATAGTCTATGAAACAAATATGTGTTTTTTGGAAATATTCATTATTTTGCATACACGAGAGAATATTATCCCACTTCTTTCAACTATGCATATGATTACATCGTATCTTCATTATCACATATACACATGAGAATTTCAGGAGCATCCAGGTACAGAAAACATTGTTTTAAAGTTGCTTAATTTAAATCCCATAAATGTGCCTTAATAAATAAAATCACTACCATTTACTCTTTCTCATCTTCCAAATTATTTCCCATTGCAAAACAAAGTCACATTACTAATTCCTCCATTATTGCATAACTTAGAATTTAAATTAATGGGAATGACTCCATAGAAAATCCTGAAATCCTGAAAGGTTGTCTAGTTTCCCAAAATTGACCTCTATGCATTTTGTCTTTGTTCCATGTTGGTAAAAGCTCTTCATTTTAACTTCACCCTAAGCTCACCTGCATCTTCTTAAGCCTTTCTTTGGGTAGAGACTTAAGTGTTTTCCTTTTGAAGCACTTCTCCATTGCATGTAATCAAAGAATAAATAGTATGAGTTGTCAACATAGCAGGCAATTAAAATAAGGCCTGTTAGCTATCAAGAGAAGATTTTGCAAAGCAAGAAATAAAGCAGAAAATGCAGGTGTTAGCTCTCAAAATGAAATGATTTACCAGCCTGTACCTGAGAATTGACTATACCTAAATATGTACAGAAAAGGTGCTACACAATGATAGAAAGACATTGGAATCCTATTAAAATTACTGAAGAAAAATCTGTTTATGCAGTGCTGGAGGTATAAACTATGATGGTTAGAAAGACAAAATTGCAGGGATGATAAATTCTGATTTACATTCTTCTTGAGAAAAGTGTGGTTTAGCATACAGTGTCTGAACACATGTCCAAATATTTGCAAAAGTTAGAATTAGCAGAACCTTAGAAGGGGATGTCAGGAAAGGGGTCAAAAGAATAATTTTGAAGTTAATATTTTTTATAATCATATATTTTTACTTTACTAAAGGGATAACTGAAAAAATATAGTAGAGATCAACCAAAATAATTTAGGTTTATTTTTTGACATTTCACCTTATTCACAGAGGATTTGTTGAGTTCCTAATAAACGTATGGTACTGTAATAGGTTCTATGGGAGATAAAAATGAATATGACAAATAATCCTCTTTCAGAGAATTTATAGGCTGATTGAGGAATTAGATATGCACACAAGTAGCCATAATATGTGGCAGAAAATACTCTGTGTGCCATAATAAATGTAAAGATGATGTGCCATGAGAATTCAAGGAAGAAATAACCTCCATCTTGGAGTTAAGAAGGGAAGAAAACTTGAACTTGACCTTGAAGACTAGAAATGATATGAGTATACATAAGGGCATAAACTATATTCTTGGCAGAGTGAGCCCTGGAAAAAGCCTGGAGTTCACAAAGCATGGGATATAGAGGGGAAATGTGAGCAGGAATATTTGGCTAGATGGTAATAAAAATGGCTCATATTTACTGAGCACTTATGTACCTGGCACTCTGCCTGGTCTTTTACATCCATTACCATTTAATCCTCGTAAATCATGGTACAGCAGAGGAATTATTATTCCTTCTTAAAGGTTAAGAAATTAAAACTAAGCATCAAAATTTAAACAACATGCTTCTTTAAGATGATTATTTTGAATTTTGTGCCAGGCAATTCGTATCTCCATTTCCTTGGGTTCAGTTTGTGGAGCTCTATTAGTTTGCTTTGGTATTGTCATGTTTGCCTAATGCTTCCTGATACATGTAAGCTTCCACTGGTGTCTGTGCATTTGAAAGAGCAAAGGCTTCTTCAAGTTTTTACAGACAGGCCTTCTCTTGTCAGTTCCCTGAACACATGGTATTGACTCCAGGATTACAGTGGAGCAGAGTTAGAACCAGGTCATGTGGCACCTGTTGGTTCTACAATGAGGTTTGTGGTTAGAGGGCTTGTTATCAGATGCATGACCTAGTGTGGTTTCTACCAGGTTCCTGGGACGGCTCCCACCAGGTCACTGAGTAGCTCCCTAGATGGGCATGACTGCCCTCAGACACGGTTGAAAGGGGCTAGACTCAAAGCACAGGGCTACTTCAAGGTCCACAGCTGGGACCAAGGTCTATAGTCCTACCTCCAGGGGCATGATGGACATGCCACCTGCTGGGTTTCTAGTCAGGCAGAAATATCCCTGGCCATGGGTGAGTGGGACTGGAGCCAATCACAGGGCTACTTTAGGCTCTGCAATTCAGTTGAATTTGGCTGACCTTCCTTCAGGGGCATGGAAGAGCTTATCTCCAGATGGGTCTCTAGACGAGCAAAACATCTCCCTCACTGTGGCTGTGAGAGTCTAAAGAAGGATCTCAAACAAGCTAACTTTACAAATCAAAAAAACTAGAAAAGGAAGAACAAACTAAGCTCAAAGTTAGCAGAAGGGAGGAAATAATAAAAGATTTAAGCATAAATAAATTAAATAGAGACTAGGAGACAACAGAAAAAAATTAATGAGACTAGGAGACAACAAAAAAATCAATGAAACTAAGACTTGGTTTTTTGAAAGGATGAACAAAATTGACAAACCTTTAGCTAGACTAACAAAAAAAAAGAGAGGACTCAAATAAAAAAGTATAAATGAAAGGGGAGACATTATAACTGATACCACAGAAATATAAAAGATCATGAGATTATAATGAATAATTATACACTAATAATTTGGATAACCAATGAGAAGTAAATAAATTCCTAGAAATATACACCTACCAGGACTGAATCATGAATAGAAATTCTGATTAGATGAATAACAAGTGAGGTGATTGAGTCAGTAATCAAAAACATCTCAACAAAGAAAATCCCAGGACTAGATGGCTTCATGATTAATTTTACCAAATATTTAAAGAAGAATCAATGCCAATGCTTCTTAAACTCTTCCAAAAATTTGAAGGAAAGGAACACTTCCAAACTCATTTTACAAGACCAGCATTACCCTGATACCCAGGCCAGATAGAGACACTACAAGAAAAGAAAACTACAGGCCAGTATCCCTGATGAATATAAATGCAAAATACTCAAGAAAATACTAGCAAATTGAATTTGTTAACACATTAAAAGAATCTTACACCATGATCAAGTGGGATTTATCCCTGGGATGCAAGGATGGTTCAACATAGGCAAATCAATAAATGTGACACACCACCTTAATAGAATGAAAGATAAAAATCACATGATCATCTCAATAGATGCAGAAAAAGTATTTGACAAAATTCAATATCCTTTCATGATAAAAATCCTCAACAAAATAGGTACAGAAGGAATGTACCTCTGGGCACCTGGGTGACTTGGTCTGTTAAACATCTGACTCTTGGTTTTGGCTCAGGTCATGATCTCAGGGTCGTGAGATTGAGCCCCGAGTTGAGCTCCACACTCAGCCTGGAGTCTGCTTGAGATTCTCTCCCTCTCCCTCCCTCTCTGCCCCTCCTCCTACTCACTCTCATTCTCTCTCTCTCTTAAATAAATAAAATCTTTTTTTTTAAAAAAAAAGAAGGAACATACCTCAACCTAATAAAAGCCACATATGCAAATCCCACAGCTAACATCATACTCAACAGAGAGATTGAAAGTTTTTCCTCTAAGATCAGGAAAAACAGTGCCCACTTTCACCAGTTCTATTCAACATAGTACTGGAAACTCTAGCCCAAGCAATTGGTCAAGAAAAAGAAATAAAGGACATCCAAATAGGAAAGAAAGAAGTAAAATTATCCATTTGTAGATGGCATGGTTTTATATAAAGAAAACACTAAAGATTCCATGAAAAAACTGTTGGAACTAAAAAATAAATTTAGTACATTTGCAGGATGCAGAACAACATACCACAGTCAGTTGTGTTTCTAGACATTGACAATGAACTATCTGAAAAAGAAATTAAGAAACCACACAACTTACAATATCATCAAAGAATAAAATACTTAGGAATAAATTTGACTAAGAAAGTGAAAGATCCATACTGAGAACTAGAAAACACTGGTGAAAGAACCTAAAGAAAACAAAACAAAAAAAAATGGAAAGATATTGTGTTCATGGATTAGAAGAATTCATATTGCTAAAACATTTATACTCTCTTAGCAATCTATAGACTTAATGCATTCCCTATCAAAATTCCTATTGCGTTCTTCATGGAACTAGAAAAGAAAAACAGTCCTAAAATTTATATGGAACCACAAAAGACCCCAAATGGCCAAAGCAGTCTTGAGAAAAAAAGAACAAAGTTAGAGCCATCATACTTCCTGATTTAGAACTATATTATAAAACTGTAGTAACCAAAACAGTATGGTACTGCCATAAACAAGTAAGGTGATGGAGTCAGTAATCAAAAACATCTCAACAAAGAAAATCCCAGGACTAAATGGCTTCATGATTAATTTTACTAAATATTTAAAGAAGAATCAATGCCAATCCTTCTCAAACTCTTCCAAAAGTTTGAGACATATACGACATATAAAAAGAGACATATATGACAATGGAATACAGGGCCGAGGGATAAACCTACACATAATATGGTCGACTAATCTTTGGCAAAAATGCCCGGAATACAAACTGTGGAAATGATAGTCTCTTCAATCAATGGTGTTGGAAAAACCGGGTATCCACATGTAAAAGAATGAAAAAGAATGAAATTGGATCCTGATCTTACATCATTCACAAAAATTAACTCAAAGGATTAAAAACTTAAATGTGATACCTGAAATTGTGAAACTCCTAGAAGAAAACATAGGGGAAAATCTCCTTGACATTGGTAGTGGCAATGACTTTTTGGAAACAACACCAAAGGCACAGGCAATAAAGTAAAATTAAACAAGTGGGATACATCAAACCAAAAAGCTTATGTACAGAAAAGGAAATAATCAACAAAATGAAAAGCCAGCCCATGGAATGTGAGAAAATATTTTCAAACTACATATGCAATAAGGTGTTAATATCCAATATATATAAGGAACTCCTAAAAGTTAATAGCAAAAATATAAGTAATCCAATTTAAAAATGGGCAAAGGGGTGAATAGACATTTCCTTATGGAAGACATGCAAATGGTCAACAGGCATATGAAAAGGTGCCCAACAACACTAATTATCAGGGAAATGCAGATCAAAATACCCATGCAATATCACCTCACACCTGTTAGAATGGTTATTATCAAAAAGACAAGAGATAACAAGTATTAGTGAAGATGTGGATAAAGTCCTTTGTGCCTGTTGGTGGGAATGTGAATTATTCCAGCCATTATGGAAAGCAGTAGGGAAGTTCCATAAAAATTTAAAATAGAATCTCCATATGTTCTAGTAATCCCACTATCAGATGTAATCAGTAACCTCAATTTTGTATACGCAAAGGAAATAAAATTAGTATCTCAAAGACATATCTGCACTGCCATGTTCATTACAGCATTATTCACAATAGCCAAGATATGGCAACAACATAAGTGCTGGTCAATGGATGAATAAAGAAAATGCAGTCTATGTATTTACAATGGAATATTATTCAGCTTTTTAAAAAAGGAGATCCTGCCATTTGGTGTAACATGGATGAACCTGGAGGACATGATGCTAAATGAAATAAGCCAGAAACAGAAAGATAAATAATTATCTCACTTATATTTGAAATCTTAAAAAGCTAAACCCATGGAACCAGAGAATAGATGGGTGATTACCAAGGGCCAAGGGGTGGCAGAAATGGGAGATGTTGGACAAAGGGTATGAACTTTCAGTTATAAGATCAATAATTTCTGGGGTGCCTGGGTGGCTCAGTCATTTGAGCGCCCAACTCTTGATTTCAGCTCAGGTCATGATCAAGGTCAGATCAGGTCCTGAGATCAATCTCCACATCTGGCTCTGCTCTCAGTGGGGAGTCTACTTGAGACTCTCTCTCTTTGTCTCTCTCCCTCGCCACTATCTCTAAAATAAATAAATATATCTTTTAAAAAAGAGACCAAGAATTTCTGAGGATCTAATGTATGGCATGGTGACTATAGTTAATAACACTGTACTGGATACTAGAAATTTGCCAAGAGAGTAGATCTTCAGTGACACACAAAAACACAGTAACTCTGTGAGGTGATGGATGTGTTAATTAACTTCATTGTGGTAATTATTTCACAATGTATATGTATACTAAATCATCACATTACACACCTTAATTATATGCAATTTTTTAAAGATTTATTTAATCTCACAACCCTGAGATCATGACCTGAGCCAAAATCAAGAGTTGGACACCCAGCCAACTGAGCCACCCAGGTGTCCCACCATATACAATTTTTATTTTTCAGTTACAACTCAATAAAGCTGGGAAATTTAAATAACATGCTTATGATACAAAGCTAGTTTATACTGAAACCAGATTTTTTCTATTTTAATTATTTTACATTATTTTAAGTGTTTATATTACATAAGTATCACATATGTCTATATTCTATTTAATCATCTTCACTCACTGAAATCATAACTCTTTAAATCCCATTTTAGCAAGTCATATAAATAGAATTTAAATGTGAGACTAAAATATTTGAAAACCACCTCATTGTATTTTATTATTTTATTTTTCAGGGAACAGAATAGTTTTATTTTATTCATTTTATCATTTTTATACATTTGTTTTTTCATGTGTAAATAACAGACAGTCTTATATTAGTTTCAGGTATACAATATAATGATTCAACAATTCAAAACATTTCTCAATGTTCATCAAGGTAAGTATACTCTTGACCCAGTGATGGGTATTTGGGAGGGCACGTACTGCATGGAGCACTAGGCGTTATACGCAAACAATGAATCATGGGACACTGCCTCAAAAACTAATGATGTAATGTATGGGGATTAACATAACATAACAAAATAAAATTTTAAAAAATGTTTAAACTGAAAAAAAACTAATGATGTATTATATGGTGACTAACATAACATAATAAAATAAAATTAAAAAAAAAGAAAATACTGATAGTTTATCTCCTAAACAGTGAAATTTTCCATCTGGCAAAAACTACTGCACAAAATCAAAAACCGATTTCTCCCCCTGATTATTTTTAAGCTTTTATTTTAATTCCAGTTAGTGAAAATACACTGTTATATTCTTTTTTCAACTATCTAATATTTTCAAAGGAGTATAGTAGGAAAGTGGAAATAGAAGAAGAAAAAAAAAAGATAAGTATACTCTTAATCCCCTTATCTATTTCACACACTCCCCACCCACCTCTACTCTGGCAACGACCAGTTCATTTTCGATATTTAAGAGTCTGGTTTTTTGATAGTTTTTTTTTCTTTGTTCGTTTGTTTTGTTTCTTCAATTCCATGTGTGAGTGAAATCATACGGTATTTGTCTTTCTCTGACATTTTTTCATTAGCATTATACCCTCCAGGTCCATCCATGTTGTTACAAATGGCCAGATTTCATTCTTTTTTATGGCTGAAAAATATTCCAGTGTGTGTGTGTGTGTGTGTGTGTGTGTGTGTGTGTGTGTGTGTTATACACATCTTCCTTATCCATTCACCTGTAGACACTTGGGTTGTTTCTATATCTTGGCTATTGTAAATAAGGCTGCAATAAATGTATGGTTCCATAAGTCTTTTTGAATTAGTGTTTTTGTTTTCTTTGGGTAAATACCCAGTAGTGGAATTACTGTATCATATGGTAATTCAATTTTTAATTTTTTGAGGAACCTTACTGTTTTCCACAGTGGCTACACCAATTGATTTTCTGTCTGGATGATTTATCCATTGATATAAGTGGGGTGTTAAAGTCCTCTCCTATTATTGTATTATAACAATTTCCTCCTTTATGTTCTTTATGTCCTCCTTTATAGTTGCTTTCTGGATTTAGGTGCTCCTATGTTGGGTGCATAAATATTTATAATTGTTTTATCCTCTCGGATTGTTCCCTTCATCATTATGTAGTATCCTTCTTTATTTCTTGTTACAGTCTTTGTTTTAAGATCTATTTTGTCCAATATAAGTATTGCCACCCCAGCTTTTTTTTTCTTCACTTCCATTTGCATTGTAAATGTTTGCCCATCCCTTTCACTTTCAATCTGCATGTGTCTTTAGGTTTGAAGTGAGTCTCTTGTAGGCAGCATACAGACAGATCTTGCTTTTTTTTAAAGATTTTATTTATTTATTTGAGAGAGTGAGAGAATGAGAGAGAGAGAGAGAGAGAGAGAGAGCATGAGGGGGGGAGGGTCAGAGGGAGAAGCAGACTCCCTGCCAAACAGGGAGCCCGACACAGGACTCGATCCCGGGACTCCAGGATCATGACCTCAGCTGAAGGCAGTGGCTTAACCGACTGAGCCACCCAGGTGCCCCCAATCTTGCTTTTTTTATCCATTCAGTTACCCTGTGTCTTTTGATTGGAGCATTTAGTCCATTTACATTCAAAGTAGTTATTGATAGATATATATTTATTGCCATTGTGTTACTTGGTTTACAGTTGTTTTGTAGTTCTTTGTTCCTTTCTTCTCTTGCTCTCTTCCCTTGTAGTTTGATGCCTTTTTTAGTGATATGCTTGGATTCCATTCCCTTTATTTTTTGTGTATCTATTACAGGTTTTTGATTTGTGGTTACCATTAGGCTCATATATAACATCTTATGCATATAGCAGTCTCTATTAAGTTGATGGTCACTTAAGTTTGAACCCCTTCTAAAAAATGAGGGTTAGATACCTTGAAGTAGATGGCAATGCCTTAACCATATGCATGTTGTCAGTCCTGAGAGCCTCTTTCAATCTTGTCAAGGGGAGTGCTAACCTTCTCTCCTTTAACACCGAAAACAGATTTTTAACATAGGATTGTTTGTTTGGAGGATCTGACCTCATTTCAATATTTCACACTAATACTCAGTTACACTGCATGAAGGGTATAATGAGAAATAAGGTAAAAATAAAGCAAGCACTTGTGAAATGACTTAATTTATAAATAATGATGATAATAATATCAATAATAACAATACCAATCATGTTGTAAGAGAAATTGCAAACTATCCCTCTTCTAATCATGGGAAACTCTGAATAAAAAAGATGATACTGAGATTTGTACTTGTTGCCAGGCAACAAAATGGCTCCTAATGATCTCTGCCTCTTGGTATCCAAACCCTTGTGTATCTCCTAGGACTGGCTTGTGTGGCCAATAAAACGTGGCAGAAGTAATGGCATGTCACTTCTGAGATTATGTTATAAAAGATACTGTAACTTTCCTTCTGTCCCTCTCTCTCTCTCTCTCATTACTCACTCTGGGGGAAGTCCTATGCCATATAGTAAACAACTGTATGAAAAGGTCTATCTATTGAGGAACCAAAGAATCTTGCCAATATCCATGTCTGTAGGCTTAGAAGTGAATTCTCCAAGCTCAGTCAAGTCTTCAGATGACTGTAACCCTGGTGGGCTTCTTGACTGCAGCCTCACAAGAGACCTGAGCCAGAACCTCCCAGCTAAGCTTCTCCCAGATTTTTGATACTCAAAAACTGTATGACATGATCAGGTGCTAATTTTGGGGTAATTTGTTATACAGCAATATATAACTAATACAGATTTTGGTGACTGGAAGTGGGGTAATGCTATAACACACAGCTAAAACACATGGGTGGCTTTGGAAAAATATTAGTGTTTTACAGCGTTCTGTTTTTAGTTTAAATGTTCTTACTCTAGGGGCGCCTGGGTGGCTCAGTCGTTAAGCATCTGCCTTCAGCTCAGGTCATGACCCCAGGGTCCTGGGATCGAGCCCCGCATCGGGCTCCCTGCTCTGCGGGAAGCCTGCTTCTCCCTCTCCCACTCCCCCTGCTTGTGTTCCCTCTCTTGCTGTGTCTTTCTCTGTCAAATAAATAAAATCTTAAAAAAAAAAATGTTCTTACTCTACACACTCCTCATCTACTCTCACGGATTTAACTCTAATCTATGTATGAATGACTCCAAAACCTATATTTCCAGTGTAGATATTTCTTCTGAGTTCCATGCTCATATTGCTAACTTCCTACCTAGCATTTCTACTCAAACTTCCAATAAGCACCTATAGCTAAACATGGCATCTGTGGAACTTATCATCTCTACTTCCCAAATCAGATCCTTGTCTTATATACTTTGTCTAAGTTTGGTACACCCCATTCCCCTCAGTCACCCATTCTAGAAATCTAGTTTTTTTTTCCATGTTCCACATTTAAACTCTTTTCCTGCTGATTTAAACTCTTAAGTATTTACCAGATTTGCACCACTTCCATATCCCTTCTAAGTAACTCTTCTCTAGTTTCTTCTTTCATCTGAATTATTGCAACTGTCACCTAACTAGACTCACTAGCTCCAAGCTTGCCCCTATAAAATCAATTTTCCACACAGTAGCCAGTATTAAGTTTCTAAATTGCATATATGATCATCTTTATCCTGTGCTTAAAACCTTTCAGTGGATATTTATGTCCTTCTGGATAAAGTCCAAATTCCTCACTGTGTTTAAAACAGTTCCTATGATCTTACCCTTAACTATATTCCCACATTAATTTATTGCTTAACTATCTCATAGTGCACACTTGAGTAAAAGTGGTTGTTATATTTCTTCAAGCACAAGATTTTTTTTCCACTATGCTCTTGTATATATTTCCTCTACTTAAAATGACATTGCCTTACATTTTAGTCTAGTTTACTCCTCTTCCTTTGGGAATAACGTATAATAAACCTCCTCTGGGAAACCACCACACATTTCTTTTCCAGAATGGTTTGGGTAGCCCTCCTTGACTCTCCCACAGTCCCTGGAGCATATCTTATCATAATAAAAATGTTATTTTATTAAAATTGTCTGTTTTCATGAATAGCTCCATAACAAGGCTATACTCCTTAAGGATAGGACTTATGTCTTAATTTTCTCTTATTCCAAATGCCTAATACTGTGACTGGCTCGATATAATTTTGTTTCCTGGAAAATACCATCATGAGTTGACAACTGATTAGAGGTTATAAGCTGAGGGAAATGCTACGCAAGGGTAAAAGATGATTCAAGAAGAAATGAGAGTCAGTAATTCTCAAACTTTATTAAGAATCAACTGGTAAACTTGTTAAAATACAGATTCCCTAACCTCACCCCTACATATTTCTAATTCCTTAAATCTAAGATAGGTCTCAGGAGTCTGCATTTTTAGCAAACACCCAAGTCACTCTGCTGCTGAGGTTTTCTGCCCAACAGTTTGGGAAACATTGGTTTAGAAAATTAAGTTTTAAAGTAATTTAATGTCTCTGTAGTTTATCATATATGTTCACTTTTCTTATCTATTGTTTCAGGTTTTGTGGCATATAAATAAATTTTATTGCATTTAAACATCCTTCTATCATTTTATATATAAAATTAAACCCCACCCTCCACTAGGATTTTCAAAAGCAAGTAAGTTTCAACTCTTCTGTATGGGTCTGCAATTCACAAATAAGTCACAAAGAAAGGGCTGTCATAAACATATGTTGGGGAAATCAAATCCAGACAGTCTATAGTAATTTTTTTAAATTTTATTTTATTATGTTATGTTAGTCACCATACAATACATCATTAGTTTTTGTTGTGGTGATCCACGATTCATTGTTTTCATATAACATCCAGTGCTCCATGCAGTACGTGCCCTCCTTAATACCCATCACCGGGCTAACCCATCCCCCCACCCCCCTCCCCTCTAAAACCCTCAGTTTGTTTCCCAGAGTCCACAGTCTCTCATGGTTCGTCTCCCCCTCTGATACCCCCCCTTCATTTTCCCTTCCTTCTCCTAATGTCCTCCCTGCTATTCCTTATGTTCCACAAATAAGTGAAACCATATGGTAATTGACTCTCTCTGTTTGACTTATTTCACTTAGCATCATCTCCTCCAGTCCCATCCATGTGGATATAAAAGTTGGGTATTCAGCCTTTCTGATGGCTAATATTCCATTGTATATATGGGCCACATCTTCTTTATCCATCATTAGCCATCAGGGAAATTCAAATCAAAACCACATTGAGATACCACCTTACACCAGTTAGAAAATGTTGGAGAGGTTGTGGAGAAAGGGGAACCCTCTTACACTGTTAGTGGGAATGCAAGTTGGTACAGCCACTTTGGAAAACAGTGTGGAGGTGCCTCAAAAAGTTAAAAATAGAGCTACCCTATGACCCAGCAATTGCACTCCTGGGTATTTACCCCAAAGACACAGATGTAGTGAAAAGAAGGGCCATATGCACCCCAATGTTCATAGCAGCAATGTCTGTAATAGCCAAACTGTGGAAAGAGCCGAGATGTCCTTCAATAGATGTATAGTAATTTACGTTTGAATATTAGCTTCTTTGCTGTGCTACCAGCATTAGTTAAAATAATGAGACTAAATCCCTTTCAAAGAAAATCAAATCACACGTGGAGTTTTTTTCAAGCTTAAGTAATCTGTTTCTTGCTGAGATTTTAGGAAATCTAAAAATCAAGTACACAGAGACAAGGTCTGCAACAGCAGCTATTTTAGAGTAATAATTTAGGTGAGAATAAGCTAAACTAGTGAGATCCATGCACTCAAGTGCCTGTGTAGTTGAACTAATGTCAATTTTATTGGTATATGAGTAAAGTTAATTTCTAAGATGTGCGTATGTGGGTTTTTTACTTCTGTACCTTTTGAAAATAACATGACCCTAATGTTATTGAATGGAAATGGAATAAAATATATATTCCATATTATGCTTAATAGATATTTAGAAGAAATCCTTTCTGCTGAGAAGGAGCAATAATATCCACATGCAAGGAAATTAATAAGTTAAATTATATGTAATTGCAGTCAAACTATTTTAAAAATCTTTTTAAAACAGGAACATTAAGGAAAACAGCTAGGTATTTTCAATATTGGGAAACATAATGTTGATAGCAACTTTCATTTTAATCCCCAGAATTGGACATTAAACAAACAAAAAGCTGGTTATTTGCTTTTGGATACTTTGTCTGAAATTAGGGTATATTGTTATCACACACTTGTGCTTTAGTTATGACTTCAAGTACTGAAAAATCAGGTTTCTTTTATACTGACCTAATTAACAAAAGGGATTAGAATAGTATTCCACTAGAAATTCAGAATCTTAAATAGAATCATAATTGTTTTTATTTCAAAGAAAATATTGTGATATATAGACTGATGGACTGAAGACCATAAAAATAAAGGTAAATTAATCTATCATAAATAAATCCAATAACCAAATGCAAAAACAGAAAGAAAATGAAAAAAACTAAATGTCTCAAAAGTCTGAGAAAAATTGTAGGTGAATGAAAAGCTTGGAAAGTATCCATGAAACATGATTTTCTAGGAAAACATAAATTGTTTTAAATAAATAAATTACCAAATAAAATTTGTTAAATAACAATTACCAAATTGATATAAAAATAGAAAATCTGAAAAGACCAAAAACATGAAAGAAATTTTTTAAGTGTAAAAATAAACTAATTCCTAAAAGACTCTGGGCTAAGAAAGATTTGACTATGAGTCATTTCATTTCTTCAGAGAATACTTTCCTATGTTATTAATGTGTTTCAGAGCATAAAGAAAGAAGGAAATTAACCCAATATATCCTATGGAGCTAGTATAACCCCGATAAGAATTTTAAGAAACAAAGAAAAGATAATTTAAATTATAGCTGGATCTTATTTATGGTCATGCAAAATAGAGATGCATGAATACAATATAAATTACTGTCAATTGGATTTAACAATATACTGAAAATAACATGTATTGTCCTTGTAGTATTTATTCAGATTATAGGAATTGTTCAGTATTTGGGAAAACATCAATAATATATGAAAAATAACCTCAGTATAATTAATACTGAAAAGATCAGTTTGCGGAAATTTTCTCGTTTGTTGAGTATTTTTATCATGAATCCCAGAGGGAACATCATACTTAATGGTGAAAGGCTAAAAGTTTTCCCTCTAAGTTCAGGAATAAGACAAGGATGTCTACTCCTCTTCAACTCTACATTGTACTGGAGGCTTTAGCCAAGGAAAATTGGCCATAAAATGAAATAAAAGATTTAATTTGCAAAGGAAGAAGTAAAACTATCTCTATTTGAAGATAAGATGATCTTATATATAGAAAACCCTAAGTTACACACATACACACACAGAGAGAGTCTTAGGGCTAGGAAGCAAGTTCAACAAGGTTGCTGGATATAACATCAAAATACAAAAATAAGTGTTATTTCTATACACATTCAATGAACAATCAGAAGAGGAAATTAAGGAAAGAATTACATTTTTAAAAATATCAAAAAGAATCCAAAGAAGTGCAACACTTGTACACTGAAAATTACAAAATGTTGAAAGAAATTGAGTAAGATCTAAATGAATGAAAAAACATCTTATATCCATGGATGCAAACACTTAATATTGACAAAATGGCAATGCTCCTCAAATTGATCTACGGATGTAATGCAATCTCTATTAAAATTCCAACACCCTTTTTTGCAGAAATTGACAAACAAATCCTAAAATTTATATGGAAATTCATGGGACAGAGAATAGCCAAAATAATCTTGAAAAAGAATAACAGTTGGAAGACACACATTTCACATTAAAAAATTACCAGAAAGCTATGGTAATAAAAACAGTGTGGTACTGGAATGATAGTAGACATATAGATCAGTTGGATGGAATTGAGAGTACAGAAATAAACCTTCACATTTACAGTCAATTGCTTTTCTTTTTTTTCTTTTTTTTATTATTATGTTATGTTAATTACCACACATTACATCATTAGTTTTTGATGTAGTGTTCCATGATTTGTTGTTTGCATATAACATCCAGTGCTCCATGCAGAACGTGCCCTTTTTAATACCCATCACCAGGCTGCTTTTCAACAGTGTCAAGACCATTCAATAGGGAAATGTGTCTTTTCAACAAATGATGCTGGGGGCGCCTGGGTGGCTCAGTTGGTTAAGCGACTGCCTTCGGCTCAGGTCGTGATCCTGGAGTCCCGGGATCGAGTCTTGCATTGGGCTCCCTGCTCAGCAGGAAGTCTGCTTCTCCCTCGGACCCTCCCCCCTCTCACGCTCTCTCTCTCTCTATCTCATTCTCTCTCTCAAATAAATAAATAAAATCTTTAAAAAAAAACAAATGATGCTGGGACAACTGGATATCTAAATGTAAAAGAATGAATTCGGACCCGGTATATACACTATATACAAAAATCAACTCAGTATTAATGGGAGACCTACATATGAAAGCTAAAACTACAAAACTGTTAGAAGAAAACATAGGTGTACATTTTCATGACCTTGGGTTAGTTAAACAAATATTTTTAGTACACAAAAAGACAAGACATAAATGAAAAAAATATAAATTAGATTTCATCAAAATTAAAAATGTTTTGCTACAAAAGACATCACCAATAAAATGAAAAGACCACTCTTAGAATTGTAGAAAATATTTGCAAATTCTCAGTGTGATAAGGGATTTTTATCCAGAATATATGACCAACTGTTACAACTCAAAAACAAAAAGATAAATAATATGCTTTTTTTTAAAGTAGCAAAACCTCTAAACAGATATTTCTCTGAAAGAGACATACAAATGTGTAATAAATGAAAAGATGTGCTACATTATTAGTTATTAGGGAAATGCAAATCAAAGCCACAATGAGATAGCACTCCACATCTACTAAGATGGAGATATGCAAAAAGACAGATACTAACAAGTGTTGTCAAGCATGTGGACAAATGGGAACTCACAAACACAGCTTGTGGGGATGTAATATGGTGAAGCTGCTATGGACAACAGTTTGGTTTTTCTTCAATAAGTTAAATATGGAATCATCATAAGATACAACAGTGCCACTCCTAGATATATACCTAAGAAATTGAAAACCTATGTTCAAACAAAAACTTGTACAGCAATGTTCCTAGCAACATTATTCATGTATCCAAAAAAGGAAAACAACTCAATGTCTATGAAGTGATGAATGGTAAACAAAAAGTGCCATATCTATATAATGGAATATTATTTGGCAGTAAAAAGGAATAAAAATGGAGGAATGCATGGACAAACCTTGGAAACACCATGCTAAGTGAAAGAAGTCAGAACCAACAATTTCACATACTGTATTATCCATTTATATAAAATTTCCATAATAGGCATATCCATAGTGACAAAAAGTAGATTAATGGTTGCCAGAAGGAGGTGGGAATGGAGAATGACTGCTAATGGGTACAGGGTTTCTTTTAGGGATGATAAAAGTGTTCTAAAATTGATCATGGTGATGATTGCACAACTGTAAATATACTAAAAGCCACTGAATTGTAGACTTTAAATGGGTAAATTGGATGGTATGTGAATTATATTTTAATAAGGCTGTAAAAAATAATATAGACATCTTTTCATATTATTAGATGTCTTTTAAAACATAACTTAATGGATTCTCAGTGTTGCTCTTATATATAGCATTTACTTAACTACTTTCCTATTGTTGAATATTTAAGTTGTTTTGATTTTTTCAATATTATGATCATTGTTTTGGTGAACATTGCTATAGTTAGAAAGTTGCATATATCCTTTCTTACTTCCCTAGGATAAATTCCTAGAAGAAGAATTGCTAGTATAAATATTATACACATTTTTGACTTTGGGTAGATATTTTTTAAAAGATTTTATTTATTTATTTGACAGAGAGACACAGCGAGAGCAGGAACACAAACAGGGGGAGTGGGAGAGGGAGAAGCAGGCTTCCCGCTGAGCGGGGAGCCTGATGCGGGGCTTGATCCCAAGACCCTGGGACCATGACCTGAGCCGAAGGCAGATGCCCAACGACTGAGCCGCCCAGGCGCCCCTGACTTTGGGTAGATATTGACAAATCACTTTCCACAGTGGTTATCTCACTTATCATGGCCATACATGTTATGTGAAAATGCCGAGTTCCATGCACCATCCCCAATGCTGGGTATTTTGTTCTACTACTACTTTTTATTTCCCTCCTCTTTGTCTTCCTCTTCATCTCCATTCTTTGTAACATTAAAACATATGTTATTTCTTTCATGTACTCTTTTTAGTATTAATTACTGAATCAGTGATGACTTTTAAGAACTTCTCCAGTGACATGCTCTAGGACTTAATCTTAACATGTTTCCTTTTAAACATAATATTCAGAACACTGATAAAGTCATAAAAGACTGACTTATCACATATTCAGATGGCATGCAACTAAGAGGAACAGCTATCTGTTGCATTCTCAATTTGTTTGCTACTTTAGTCCTCACATGGCAGCATCATTACCACTTAAAAATGAGAAACTTAATACTCAGATCTTAATTAGGGTGACATAGTTTTATATTTTGGATACTAACCTTTTATCATATATGTCATTTGCAAATATCTCCTCCCATTCTGTAGGTTGCCTTTACTTTCTGCTGATTGTTTCCTTCACTGTGCAGAAGCCTTTTATTTTGATGAAGTCCTAATAATTCATTTTTGCTTCTGTTTCCCTTGCCTCAGGACACATATTTAGTAAGAAATTGCTACTGCCAATGTCAAAGAGGTTCCTGGCTGTGTTCTCTAGGATTTTAATGGTTTCATGTCTCACATTTAGGTTTTGAATTTATTTATGTGTATGGTGTGAGAGAGTGATCCAGTTTCACTCTTCTTCATGTGACTGTCTAATTTTCCCAATACCATTTGTTGAAGAGACTGTCTTTTTCCCATTGAATATTCTTTCCTGCTTTGTTGGAGATTGACCATGTAGTTGTGGGTTTATTTCTGGGTTTTCTATTCTGTTCCATTGAACTATGTGTCCATTTTTGTGCCAGTACCATACTGTTTTGATCACTACAGCTTTGTAATATAACTTGAAGTCTGGAATTGTAATGCTTCCAGCTTTGCTTTGCTTTTTCAAGATTGCTTTGGCTATTCAGGGTCTTTTGTGGTTCCATACAGATTTTAGGATTGTTTGTTCTAGCTCTGTGGAAAATGCTGTTGGCATTTTGATAGGGATTGCATTAAAGTGTAGATTGCTTTAGGTAGCACAGACATTTTAACAATATTTGTTCTTCTGATCCATGAGCATGGAATGTCTTTCCATTTCTTTGTGTCTTTTTCAATTTCTTTCATCAGTGTTTTATAATTTTAAGAGTGTCGGTCTTTCATCTCTTTGGTTAGATTTACTCCTATGTATCTTATGGTTTTTGGTGCAATTGTAAATGGGTTTGATTCTTTAATTTCTCTTTCTGCTGCTTCATTATTGGTGTATGGAAATGCAACAGATTTCTGTACATTGATTTTGTATCCTGCAACTTTACTGAACTTGTGTATCATTCTAGCAGTTTTTGGGTGGTCTTTTGGGGTTTTCTATATAGAGTATCATGTCATCTGCAAATAGTGAAAGTTTTACTTCTTCCTTGCTGATTTGATGCCTTTTTCTTCTTGTTGTCTGATTGCTGAGGTCAGGATTTCCAGTACTGTGTTAAATAACAACGGTGATAGTGGATATCCCTGTCTTATTCCTGACCATAGAGGAGAAACTTTCAGTTTTACCCTATTGAGGATATTAGCTGTGGGTTTTTCATAGATGAGCCTTTATTATGTTGAGATATGTTCCCTCTAAACCTACTTTATGGAGGGTTTTTATCATGAATGGATGTTGTACTTTGTCAAATGCTTTTTCTGCATCTATTGGAATGATCATATGTTTCTTATCCTTTCTTTTATTAATGTGGTGTATCACTTTGATTGATTTGTGAATTTTGAACCACCCTTGCAACCCAGGAATAAATCCCACTTGATCATGGTGAATGGTTCTTTTAATGTATTGTTGGATTCAGTTTGCTAGTATTTTGTTGAGAATTTTTGCATCCATGCTCATCAGGGATATTGACCTGTAGTTCTCTTTTTTAGTGGAGTCTTTATAGAGTGACAAACTTTTAATTGGTAGAACAAGGATTCAAACTCAGGTATGTTTGGTTTGGTTCCAAAGCATGTACATTTTATAGTATACTACATTTGGTTTTAAGTTCAACAATCATTCATTGGCAACCTCCTATGCATCAGATATGCTAATGACGACAGATATAGTGATGTATAAAAATGACATGGTCACTACTCTAGTGGAAGATATAGTCTTATGACAATGCATTAACAATAACTAGTCAGTAAGAAAAACTCATGATAAATTTAGATAGTGATATGTGATATGAAGAAAATAGAACAAGTTAATAATAGAGAGTAACTGGAGAAGAACTTTAGATAAAGTGTCCTGATGTACCTCTTTGAGGAGAGTTGAGCTGACACTTGAAGAATGAGAACAAGTTAACTATCTGAAGAACATGAGGAGGGATGTTCCAGGAAGAGGAAGTAATTGCAAGTACCTGACACAGGAACAAAGAGCATAATTTAGAAAGAGAACTAAAGGGATATAGACATTTGCGATTTATTCTGGTGACACAGTATCTTGAACACTCTTTTCTTTCTTTTTTTTTTTGATAACTCTTCTCTTTATGAGTTTTAGTGGGACACAAAGTGTGCCTCTGTCTTCAAGAGATTAAATACTAAGTATTTGCCTTTCTGGCCTTTCTTGCAAAGTTGTCTCCACCAATCAGACACAATTGTTTGAATTTTTTTAAAAAGATTTATTTATTTATATAAGCGAGAGAGAGAGAGAGAGCAGGGGAGGGGGGCAGAGGGAGATGGAGAGAGAGAACTTCAAGCAATCTCCCCACTGAGTTTGGAACCTGATGTGGGGCTCAATCCCACAACCTTGAGATCATGACCTAAGCCATAATGAAGAGTCAGATGCTCAACCAGCTGAACCACCCAGGTGCCCCCAATTGTTTGAAATTTTGACTCAGGAGGTAGTGTCACACAAGGGAGAGGAAGGGGATCTTTTTCTCATTGGCAGTCATAATGGTACTGAAAAGTTAATGTTCTTGGCCCAGACATGGTGTGGTACACTAGATGTGGAAATTTATTCATGAGATCATTTTTGAAGATAATTTTTTGTTTTGTTTTAAAGATTGTATGTATGTATGTATGTATGTATATATGTATCTATTGAGTGTAAGTGGGAAGATGGGCAGAGGAAGAGGAAGAGAGAGAATCCCAAGCAGACTTGATGCTAAGCACAGGGCTCGACGTGGGGCTCGATCCCATGACCCTGAGATCATGACCTGAACTGAAACCAAGAGTCAGATGCTCAATTGCTCAATCAACTGAGCCACCCAGACATTCCTGAAGATGATTTTGATTGTTGTTTCTGGAAGCTTAGCCTGGAGCCTGGTTTTCTTCCCCCCACACACTAGTGTTCTAAAAATCCATTTTAATAAGCTTCTTTTCTCTTTAATTATTCAGCGTAAGTCTCTGTTCCTTCTAATTTAGAGCCCTAAATTATATAGCTGGCATGACCGAAGCCTGCCAGAATGGGGATTAGTTTCAGGAGATTGTGACTGGCAAAATAATGGCCTCAGAAAGATGTACACATCCTAACCCTCAGAACCTGCACGTATGTTACCTTACCTGGCAAAAGGGACTTTCTGGATACGATTAAGAATCTTGTGATAAGAAGATTATCATGGATTATCCAGCTGGTGCAAAGTAATCACACTAGTCCTTATAAGAGGGAAGTAAGAGGGTCAGTGTAGGAAGAAGATGTGATGATGGAAACAGAGGTCAGAATAACATGGGGCCATGAGCCAAGGAATGCAAATGGGCCCCAGAAATTAGAAAAAGGCAAGGAATAGATTGTCTCCTCAAGCCTCCAGAAGAAATGCAGTCCTGCTAACCTATTTAGACTTCTGACGTCCAGAATTGTAAGAAAATAAATGTGTGTTGTTTTAAGTCACCCAAGTTTGTGGTGATTTGTTGCAGGAGCTACAAGAAACTAATGCAAAGAAGTCAGAGAGGAAAGCACAGGTTGTATCAAGTATGGTCTTGTAGGTCACAATCAAGAGTTTAGATTTTAGGAGCGCCCGGGTGGCTCAGTCGGTTAAGCGTCTGCCTCCAGCTCAGGTCATGATCCCGGGGTCCTGGGACTGGGCTCCCTGCTTGTCCCTCGCCCACTCCCCCTGCTTGTGTTCCCTCTCTCGCTGTGTCTCTTTCTGTCAAATAAATAAATAAAATCTTTAAAAAAAAGAGTTTAAATTTTAAGTATGCTGTAAAACAATTGGAGAATTTTAAGCCTGGAAGTCACATTATTGGATATATGATTTTAAAACATAACTTTTGCTCCTGTATGGAGAAATTTACTAGAATAGGGCAAGACCAAAGTCATGAGGATGCTCTAGTTAGGAGGCTACAGTCTGAGTTAGAGATGGTGGTAGCTTGGACTTGCACATTGGTGACGACAGAGAAGGAAACATTGAGTTGAAAGAAAAAAGATAAATACATAAAATGTAAAAAGGAAATTGATGCAAAGCTCTCAGGAAAGACAGATTGTATCCAAGTACTGGCAGAGGGATTAGCTTTAGTTGAAACAGCTACTTTATTTTAACAGTAAAAAAGAAGTAGGAGAGGATGTGTGTTCATATGTATGCATGATAATGAGAATATCCTATCAGATGGTATTTCACTTTCTGAATATGAGGATGCCATCTTCTCAAAGTGAATTCAATTAGCATAAAATATTTTCTTCTCACCACAGACAAAGATACAAAATACTATACTTAGGTTAAGTAACATCCATCTTGGGTTTAATCTGTCATCAAATATTAAGAGTTGACTATATAGTTCAAATCCTGGGCTGAGGTTATAGAAACTAATTAGATCTGGAACAGAATGAATGATTAATCCTGATTTTCAACACAAAGAGACAAACAAAACAAGTCATTTGTGCTTAGTGTGTACCACTAGGAATATAATATACCAACTGAAAATAAGTCTAATCCTATTGAACTATGTGCTGTTCCAACTATCTAGACGACTATGGTTATTTCTAAGAACTACAACATTAGAAGGATATCAACAAACTATAGTACATATAGAAGGTCCCCTAGCTGGCTCAGTTGGTAGAGCATGTAACTCTCGATCTTAGAGTCATAAATTTAAGCCCCATATTGGGCATGAAGCCTACTAAAAAAATTAAAAAATAGGACAAGCAAGTGAGGAAGTATCTAGGAACCATTTGATGAGAAACAGTTGGAGAAAGTGGGGATGATTAGTTAATACTAATTTTCATATATTTAAAAAGCTGTTATATGAAAGAGTAAAAAATCACAGTCATTGTTTAAATGGGAATGATAACAACACTGCCTAATGCCAAGAGTTCTTTTGATAATTAAATGCATTCATTTATATATGCATGTTATTGTTTCAACTATTAATATATTCTTATTTTTCTAGAGGTCAGAACTTGGACCAATAATGTTAGAACAAATCAACTTTCATCCACGTATGAATATGAATATTCTTGAATGTCAGCGATAGGTGTGTAAATACAGGCTATCCTGCCTGGTTAGCTAGTGAGATCACTGCCATCGAAGGAGACCAGACAGAGGGCAGACTTACTACCAGGATAATTCAGTGGATATTACCATTTTGAATGGGAAGTTAGGTAAAGATGATAGTAAGCATCACATATGTGACTCAAAGAATCTAAGATGGTTATGCTTTAATATTTTCCTGAGAGTTATTAGATAAGGAACAAAAGACACCTTTTTGCCATTGAGATAGCCATTAATTCTGTTTGCCAAAGACATTGGGTTTTTCTTCTGAGCACATGGCAGAATTGTGATCTGGTAGGCTGTGTGACTAGTTCTCTCTGATGAATGTGAACAGAGGTGACTGTGTCACTTCTCTCTTCCCTCTGGCACAGTGACAAGCAATGTTAAAAGATGATGGCTGTTCTTGACAACTTGGGAGACTGAGTAACTGGAATAACAGAGCTCCCCTGTGGAACAGTGATGGATACATCATCTGAGTATAAACTAAACTTGTTTTAAGTCACTGGGATTTGAGGGATTTTTGTTACTGCAGCTTAACCTAGTCTACCTTGATGGACATAACCATACTGAATTTCAAATATTTTTAGTGTTGCCTAAGCTCTGGTCTAATAGATGAGTTAGCAAACCCTAAGAGTTATTGAAATAATTAGCATTTTTTACACATCTGGCACAAATAACATTTCCACTCTCATTTTTCCAACTCTGTAGTTCCCCACCTCCTGCTACCCCTGCTCCAGCCCCAGAGGGAAGATGGAAGTACAAGAATTGGTACAGCACTGTAGAAAACAGTATGGAAGTTCCTAAAAAATAAAACTAGCATATGCTTCAGCAATACCACTTCTGGGTATATAGCCAAAGGAATTAAAATTAGGATCTCATAGAGATATCTGCACTCCCAGAGATAAGATTACTTAGATTTTTTTTTTTTTACTGATTTTACAAATTCCTGTCATCATCTGTTACTACTCTACTGTCTCTTTTGGCTCTCACCTTGCCAGATAACTCTTTTGTGTCCCAAATTGTATGTTTCTCTTTTCTACCTGGGGAGCTCTTAGAGGGTAAACCTATCTACTACCAACTCTGCCATTAAATTACTTTATTACCTTGAAAAACTCATATTTTTCTTGCTTGGTCTGGATTTCCTAATCTGTCAAAAAAGAGGGGGCAGTGGAGGGAGTAGATTAGGTGATATTCTTAAGCTCTTGTTAGACATTTGATTCAATTCTACTCTTCCCCAGGAGTTAGGTTGGTGATGTTACTTTTGAGGAACAGATTTTAAGGGAAGCAATGATTATTTTATAAAATAAAGGTACTGAATGGAAAACCAAAGGAAGTAGTTAAGAGCTAAATGTCCCTGAGGATCTGTAGGTGAGGCCTGATGATAGATTTGGAAGAAAATCAGGTGCTATAGGATTATATTTACTTCTCAGGGAACAGCAGGAACCATTAAGCATATACCAAATGCCAGCTAACAACTGTCATAAATAAGGCTTTAGTTGTAAGTTCATATTTCTTTAGAAAGAGAAGGTTAAGGCTTAATAAGATATTATGCCTATGGAATTATCTGTTGGAAGATACCAGCTACAATATTATCAAAGTATATAGAAATGCCTCACAGTATTATGATACCAGAAGAGCAGGAACCACTTCCAGGGGCTTTAACATTTTTTGTGTCAATGCTGCTTGCTTCTTTTGTATTATTTCTATGGAGAGATATGTAGTGTAAACAGTATCAGGTTAAAAGGTCTTCTTTTTCTAAACTAGTGTTGCTCAGGCATTGGGAAATTGTAATTATTAGTAATTATACACCAATTACCAGCTGTATAAACTTGAACAAGGAAATTTACCTCACTGAGTTTTAATATCCTTATTTATAAAATGAATATAACATTAACCTACCATACTTGTGAAGATTATATATATAATTATAATACAAACACACACTCACTGAAGGGGAACAGAATTTACCACCCCCAAATATGTCTCTTTGGCCTACGGATTATTATAGGCTGATTTTTTTTTAACTTTATTATGTTATGTTAGTCACCATAGAATACATCATTAGTTTTTGATGTGGTGATCCATGATCCATTGTTTTCCTATAACACCCAGTGCTCCATGCAGTACGTGCCCTCCTTAATACTGATTGTTTTTAAGAAACAGCAGACACAGTAGGAACTCTGAAAACTGAACAGAAGTTACCCTTTTGTGAGAGATATTTACATTTATATAGGAAATCTCTCTTTGTTAGGGTGTCTCTTTTTCTATACCAGGAAGAGAAGGATGACCCTAATCTCTAGAAACTCTTAACACTGGGGGAGGGGGGGCGAAGAAATGCTTATCAGCGGAGAAGGCAAGGACTTAAATCTGCAACTTACCCATGTTTACTGTGCTTTTCCTGACAGCCTCCTATAACTGACTCCCCCCTACCCCTCAACATGTTCTTTTGTCTATAGTGAAAGTTGGATTTAAAGTGATAGCTTGGGCCATTTCAGGGGTGCAGCTGGTACTCAGTCTTCCTGGGTCTCTCTCATATATACAGGAGGTATACATGTTATTAAACTTTTGTTTGTTTTTCTCCTATGAATCTGTCTTTTACAGGGGCTATCTCAGCCCAGAACCTTAGAAAGGTAGAAGGAAAATTATTGTTTGTCTCTCACAATACACACACACACACATCACACACACACACAGACAAATACATATATGTATATGTATATACATTGTACCTAACATGATGGATGTAGCAAATAAAGCTGTAGATTTTGGTGTCCTGATCCATATTTCCATATTGCCTCACCCAGGAATTCTTTGTAGCTACTGGCTCTCTTACTTTTGTGCCACAGTGATAGCTGATGATAAGGGGAATCTAGAATAAACAGTAGAGAAGAGAAGGACAAGATGAGTACCTGTTGCAGCCCCAAGATCAACTACAGTGACGGTGATTGTAGTTTGTTCACTAAACTCTCACTTTTCAGTTTCCCCTAAGGAAGACAGAACCATGGGAATCATGGGGAATGCTCCTAAAACATGCTTGGAGAAATGGATCTGTTTGGTGCAAGGGGTGGACTGTGCGGAGTCATGAAAATGTGTCTCTCAGATCTTATACCTTACGGAGCATGATAGACTGATGGCTCCAGCCATTGTCCTTCTGGATCCACTGCTCCACGCCCACCACGGTCTTACTGCCCGTGGGCTCCACCCAGCCAGTGATGGAGCATGTTGAAGGTACCAAAGCAGGCCCATTGTGGAGGGACATGGAACTCCTACAATGGGAAACTCTGGCTTGATGTTTCTCCACTCACCTGACCAAATCACCCTTGGACTTGCTCTGTAATCCAAGCCTCTTTCTACCCTTTCTACCCTCTTTCAAGCCACCTTCCTTCTCTCTCTCCTTCCAGAGGTGTCAGACCTGACTCACAGTCTGAAGGCTCTCCTCACCTCCTGCTCCCTCCCTAAGTAAGCCTTTTGTGTACCTAATCTTGTCTTGCTATTTGGTTCTCCGCACACCCAAACTAATGCTGTGGAGATGACTATAAATACAGGAACATGAACAACCTTAGGGAGAGTTTTTGAACAATGGGGGTAGAAGTAAGAGGACAAAGACTATCTTCTCATATTTTAGAGGGACAATTTTGAAATATATAGCAATGGTACTACAAGTGTGTCCCATAGACACCCAGGGTTCCCCATGAAACTTTCAGGGGGTGTGTGAAGTTAAAACTATTTTTTTCACTGTGTTGCAATTTGTACTGATGGTATAAAATCAATGGTGGGTAAACTGCTGGTGCCTTAGCACAAATCAAGGAAGAAGTGGCATCAACTTGTACAAGTAGTCATTGTATATTTCACTGCCATGCACTATCAGTTCTTTTAAAACCCAGTTTCATTTAAGAAAGTTCTTGATTTAAACAGTAAAGGTTAATTAATTCTCTACCCTTGAACACATGTGTTTGTTTACTATGCTATGTGACAAATTGGGAAGTATACATGAAGCACTTCTGAAAACACATACTGAAGTCAGATTGTGATCTTGAGGAAAATTGTGAAATATTTTGAGTTATGAACTGAACTATTTACTATATTTCAAGGAACACCATTTTTAACCTGAAAGAATGAATGAGAGAAAAAAAAAAAGACTGTGGTCATTCAGACTTGGTTATTTTGCATGCATTTCCCCCAAGGTAAATGAAATGAGCCTGCCACTTCAAGGAAAACAAATGACAGTAATTACTGCCAATGATAATATTTCACAATTAAAATTAAAACTAGACTTTTGGAAATTTTGTATCCACCACCATGAGTTTCATAGCTTCCCAGTACTTAAAGCCTTTTCTTAAAAAAAAAAAAAGATTTATTTATTTATTTGAGGGGAGAGATAGGGAGAGAGGGGGAGGGAGAGAGGGAGAGGGAGAGAGACTCTCAAGCCGACTCCGCACTGAGTGCAGAGCCCGAAGCCTTTTCTGATGAGATGGCGGTGATATTAACAAATGTGGAGTAGCATTTTTCAAATGTCCATGCAGACATTACAAAATCATCCATATGAAAATTCATTGATATGGTTTCAGAATTCACCTTGCAATTATTTTTAAGAAATTCTTACTTGTTGAGTTTTGTTGAAATATTAAAGAATATTCATAATTATTTGGAAAGGCAATTAAGTCTACTTCCTTTTCCAACTAGGTATTCATTTGAAGCTAAATTTTCTTCATATGCTCCAACCAAAACAGCATATCAGTACAGATTAAATGCAAAAGCAGATATGAAAATCCTGCTGTCTTCTATTATATTAGACATTGAAGAGTTTTGTAAAATATGTAAAACAATTGTACTTTTAGTGCTACAGTATATTTCATTTTGAAAAACACATTTTTATCTTAAGTGCAACATTTATGTTAACTTATAATGAGTTTATTATTGTTATAGTTAAGTGAATTAATAAATAATTATTTTATATTTTTCCAGTTTAATTTCTAATATGGTAAATAGCAATTGATATAAACTCTTTAGACAAAAACTTCTTAGAGTCTTTAGGGTCTTTAATAATTATTAAAAATGCAAATGAATTCTAAGGCCAAAATATTTAAAGATTGCTGATGTAGAATATTGCTTTAATCATTGCATGTTATTATAAAACATGAGGCTACCATTGTTAGTTAACCATTTTTCTCATTTGTGGACATTTAGGGTATTTCTCATCTTTTGCACAACTGCAAACATTGTTTTTGTTTCTATTAATGCTTCCTGAGTAGATCATCCTCTGACATGACTTCATACATTTTTACCCCATCTAGGAATATCCCTTCTAAAACTTTTCCATTTGAAGCCCTACCCACCATATAAGACTCAATTCTAGTACCACCTGGATAGATATAACACACACACACACACACACACACACACACACACACACACATACACACACATACACACACATTTTGGGGGCTCTCAAAATTTTAAATGTATTGGGGTCCCGAGGCCTACTATTTTCAGAATTCATAATGCACCTTTTAGTCTCTTTTTGTTTTTCCTGATTTCATTGTTTCCACCCACTCCTGCTTCTTTGAATAACCTCTCATATTCTTCTCATGCCTGCTGAGTAGAATTCCAGATTAAGACTATACCTGACCCACAGTACGTACTCATTAAATGATGAATTATTATTAGCACTGTTACTTCTTACTTTTAAAATCAAAGGTGAGTTAAAGTTATTTGTAACATCACCACTAAATCACCTAAATTGTGACTGAGACTTAATTGCTAAAATGAGTCACTCTAAACTACTTCCGTTATGTTATAATACCTGTGTGGTTAGTCTTGTATCCCTCTTACCATTGCATTCAGAGGGACTCTGACCTTTGACGCGAGAATAAGATTGACCATTACTACCTTGGGAATATTGCTTCTGCTTCAGAGGTCTTGTTGGACTACCTGAGGATAGAGGGTGCGACTTTTTGAGCTACAAAGATTCATTATGTAACTGGCTTTGTATCTGTTCATTAATGTAGGTTTGACACAAACTGATCTAACTTGTTTTATTTTAACATGGTAACCTCTTACTTTTAACCAGGTTATGGGGTAGAGAAAGCATAGCCGTCACCTACCTCTAACTGTGGAAAGCTAAGGTGTTTCCCAAAGGAGTATGATAATTCGTGGCCAGCCAAATTGTCATAGGTCAGTAAGTAGCAGTGTGTCTTTGAATCAAAAGATTCAATAAGTTAAAACATGAAAGTATATCTTCTTTTGATGACATAAACACAAAGCATCAGCCTTTCTCTACAGAAGAAAATATAGGTAGTTGTTTGAAGACTACAGAGTAACACATCAGAATTTCTCATATATTTGCAGTGATGACAGTAACATTAAGTTTGAAAAAATATGAATCTCTTTTTTCTTATTTTTAAAAAACAGATTTATTGACATAAGGCTTCACATATACAATTCACTCACTTAAAGTGGACAATTCAGAAGGTTTTGCTATATTATGTTATTGGCTTTCTTTAATTATGGTAAAAATATATAACATAAAATTTGACATTTTAACCATTTTAAAGTATATAATTCAATGGCATTATTTGTATGTATGTTGTTGTGCAACCACATCCTTTTTATGCTTTCTTTTAAAAAGTTCATGTTTTTTTTACTTTAAAAATTGTTTTTTTTTATTTAAAAAATGGTGGAGATATTTTCCTTCTGCATTAATGTTATCGGGTTGTATATAGTTAACTTTTTGATTTGAAACTGAATTGGTGTGGCACGTGGGTGGCTTAGTCAGTTAAGTGTTGCTTTGGGCTCGGGTCATGATCCCAGCGTCCTGCATCAGGCTCCCTGCTCACTGGGGAGCCGGCTTCTCCCTCTCCCTCTGCTCCCCTGATTGTGCTCTCTCTCTCTCACTCTTTTTCTATCTCAAATAAATAAATAGAATCTTTAAAAAAAAATAAAACTAAATTGGCTTCCATACAAACCAAGAAAATATTTTGAAAAAAATACTGTCAATAAATATTTCAAAATCTATCTTATAAAACTTAAAATAACGTCTTAAACAGCCCCAAATTATCAACCAAAGAACCTTAATCCAAAGTTCTTTTTTTGCATTTTGCCATTAACTGGCTGGACTTTCCTAGACAACACCTCACCCTGTTCTATGTTCTAATTTCCTCCTCTGTAAAATGAGGAGACAAGATTAGATGGACCCTAAAATCTCTTTCAGCCCCTCTGCAAAAAAACCATCTGAACAAACATCTATTATGCTGGGAATACAAAGAAACTTAAGATTCTTTCTGTTCTTAAGAAGGAAGTTAATTGAAAGTTTAACACATATCAAATGCTAATATACAGAACACAGAGTCCAAAGAAAAGTGAGGGGTACTGACAAGAGTATTACAGTATTTCACATCAGTAGTGATCTCTGGGGGTGAAGTTTTGGGGAAAGTCTCACTGAGGGCTCAAGATAGGTCTTGAATATTTAAATGGCTTTGCATATGAGGAGAATTGAAGACTTAGGAGTTTGTCGGAGCCAGTGATATTTGTTAAGGGAACAGTTAGAAGTGGACTTAGAAGGAATGTATCATGGGTAGTTCAGAAGGCCAAGTTCAGGAGGTTAGATTATATTCTTTGGGCAAAGGGAAAATAAGAGGGAAGTTAATACTAAGGGGAATAAACTATTACACTGACATATGAATTGCTATGCAACGGTGAACTCAGGAGGTGATATTTGAACTGGGATAAGAAGGAAGAAAATAATTTGGAAAGGTGAGGAATGGCATTTCAACCAAAGGAAATGCTGTGTATAAAAGCATAAAATGGCAAAAATGTACTACATATTTGGGAAATGGATAGCAGTCCATTATAGCTGGATACAGAAGAGCGTCACACATTGTAGTGACCAAAAAAATGAAAAGATAGGAGGAGATTGACTTAGCAGAGCTCAAACCAGCATGCCAGGGGATTCAGATGTTACTTTGTGAGCAATGAAAGTTTAAAGATTCTTAAAGAGGAGAGTCACGTGATCTGAATTTTCTTTGAAGAAACTCAAAATCCGAACAACTCTAGCTACAATTTAAAGGATGGTTTAAAAGAAAATGAAGTTGAAAGCAGCAAAATTTAGCAATGCAAAAGGAAAAGTTGATGCCAGAGTAAAACAACAATAGTAAAAATAATGGAAGAACAGTACTAATAGTAATAGATACAAATTCCTGTGCAATACTGTGTACCAGAAACTGTGCTAAGAACCTTATATGTATTATTTCATGTAATCCTTATAGTTAATCTCTGACATAGGTCAGTCCCATGTTTACTGATGAGGAAACAGATCCAGAGAAATTTAAAAATTTGCTTATGGTCAGACAGCTAGTAAGGAAAAAAATCTCAAATATAGTATTTCTTGGTTATTCTTCAGTCTTAACTGCAAAGACTCAGTAATCACCTCACATAGATTTAGGTGCTCTATCCCCTGTGAATTTTCCACATGCATACACAAATGTTACTGTTTCTTTGCCTGTCTACTCTCTAAACCTCTTGAGGAAAGGAATCGTATCTTTTTTTAATTCAAGTGTAGTTAATGTACAGTGTAATATTAGTTTCAAGTGTACAATATAGTGATTCAGCACTTTCCTACCTCAACCCGGTGTGCCTCATGACACGTGCACTCCTTAATCTCTATCACTGCCCCCCACCTCCCCTCTGGTAACTATCAACGTGTTTCTATAGCTAAGAGTCTGTTTCTTGGTTTGTTTCTCTTTCTCTCTTTTTTTCCCTTTGCTTGTTTTCTTGTTTCTTAAATTCCACATATGAGTGAAATCATTTGGTATATGTCTTTCTCTGACTGACTTATTTCACTTAGCATTATACTCTCTAGGTCCATGGTGTTGCAAATGGCAAGATTTCATTCTTTTAATGGCTGAATAATATTCCATTGTGTATATATCACCTCTCCTTTATCCATTCATCTATCCATGGACACTTGGGCTTCTTCCAGAGTTTGGCTATTGTGGATAATGCTGCAATAAACATAGGGGGGCATGTATCCTTGTGAAGTAATGTTTTTGTATTTTTTTGGTAAATACCCAGTAGTGAAATTACTGGATCATATCTTTTTGTCTTACCCTCAGACATCTTCAGCCCATAGTGGACATTCAACAATAATTTTTGTATTAAAAGATTTTATTTATTGATTTGAGAGAGAGAGCAAGCAGGGGGAGGAGCAGAGGGAGAGGGACAAGCTGACTCCACGCTGAGCACAGGGCCTGAAGCAACCCTGAGATCATGCATGACCTGAGCCAAAACCGAGAGTCGGATGCTTCACCAACTGAGCCACCCAGGCGCCCTTTCAACAATAATTTTTTAAGTTATTTTTAACTTTTTACTGTGGCAAAATACACATAACATAAAATTTACCATTTTAATTATTTTTAAATGTACAGTTCAGTAGTGTTAAATATATTCACATTATTGTGCAACAGATGTCCAGAACTCTTTTCATCTTGCAAAACTGAAACTCCATACTCATTAAATGATGCCCCATTTGTTCTTCCCTCAGCCCTTGACAAACACCATTCTATTTTTTGTCTCTGTGAATTTGACCACTGTAGGTACCTTATATAAGTGGAATCATATGGTATTTCTTTTTATGACTGGCTTATTTCACTTAGCATAAAATCCTCTTCGAGTTTCATCCATGTTATAAACTGTGTCAAGATTTCCTTCTTTTTTTAAAGAATATTTAGCATGATATCTACCCTCTTAAACTTTTAAGTGTACAACACAATATTGTTAACTTTAGGCATGATTTGTACAGTAGCTTTCTAGAACTTACTCATCTTACATAACTGAAAATTAATGGCAATACCCCATTTCTCCTCAACACTTCCCCAGCTCCTGGCAACCAATATCCCACTTTCTGCTTTCTTGACTATTTTATTTTATTTTATTTTATTTTATTTTATTTTATTTTTTAAAGATTTTATTTATTTATTCATGAGAGACAGAGGGAGAGAGAGGGGGAGAGAGAGAGAGAGAGAAGCAGAGGGAGAAGCAGGCTCCCAAGGAGCAGGGAGCCCGATGCGAGACTCGATCCCAGGACCCTGGGATCATGACCTGAGCCGAAGGCAGACGCTTAACCATCTGAGCCACCCAGGCGCCCCTTTCTTGAATATTTTAGATACCTTCATTTTAAAGGCTAAATGATATCCCATTGTCCATGTATACCATATTTTGTTTATCCATTCATCCATGGATAGACACTTGGGTTGCTTCCACCCTTTAGCTATTGTGAATATAATGCTGCTATGAATATGGGTGTACAAATATCTTTTTAAGACCCCGTTTTCAATTCTTTTGGGATTGCTGGATTATTTGGTAATTATATTTTCTATTTTTTGAGGTACCACAAAACGTTGGTTTTCACAGAGGCTACACTATTTTACATCCCCACTAATAGTGCCCAAGAGTTCCGATTTCTCCACATCCTCACTAACACTTGTTCTTTTCTTTTCTTCTTTCTTTTTTTTTGAGAGTAGCCATCCTAATGATTGTGAGGAGGTGAACACTAATTTTTTTAATAAATTAATGAATGCTTGAAAAACAAAATGAAATGTTTCTAGCCTAATTTATCCTATTTCCAATTTTAATTGAGCTCATTCTTTTCTGGATTACTATGGACTCTCTCTAGTAACTCAATTATATCTTTTGATCTATGTTTTGCTTAAGCTATATGAAAATACTGCTGAAACTTCCCACTTAAAAGTCCTTTTAGATTCAGAACTGTTCTTTTCTTCTCAGTAATCATCCTACAGAAATTACATAGGATTACCTCACTCACCTTTTTCACAGTCAACCACGGCCTAACTGGGCGGTAAAGAAGTTTTAGACTGGTTCTGGACCTTGTTTTCCATGTGCTAGTGGTTCCACAGCACTGGGCAAGAATATACTTAATGAAGCCTGTGAATAAGATTCAATTTATGGCTTTGTTAAACCAGTCAAATCTTTTTTTTTTAAAGATTTTATTTATTTATTTGAGAGAGAGAGAATGAGAGATAGAGAGCACGAGAGGGAAGAGGGTCAGAGGGAGAAGCAGACTCCCTGCCGAGCAGGGAGCCCGATGTGGGACTCGATCCCGGGACTCCCGGATCATGACCTGGGCTGAAAGCAGTTGCTTAACCAACTGAGCCACCCAGGCTCCCAAACCAGTCAAATCTTGTTTGTTGTGTGTGCATTATAAAATATAAATGTAGGAAAACATTACCTGTATATGTTTTCTTTAGAAGGAATGAAAATATTTCCTAAAATAAGCCATATAACATGTAAAATTTGAAGATAGGGATTTTAAATTTTGAACAGAAAATTATCTGTTAAGGTACTGTGTAGTATTGTTTGTTTGCTTTCCTAAGGAGCAATGTAAGTAAAAGTTTTAATCTAAAATGCATTTGCAAGTACAAACAAAAAAGCCTCCCATAAATACATGTCCATCTAGTATTCTTATTCTGAGGTTTCTACTACCAAAAAAAAGAATGCCCCAGCTGTCTGTTATACCTATATCCTTTTAGTTTTACTGTTTAGAAGGATGGTTTTGACTTTGCAATGGAAAATTTTCTTTTTGTTTCCATTTCTAAAAAATAAACTTTATCCTCCCCCCCAAAAAAGTATATTCGGGCACCTAGCTAGCTCAGAGGAGCGTGCCACTCTTGATCTCAGAGTCGTAAGTTTGAGCCCTACATTGGGTGTAGAGATTACTAAAAAAAATAAACTTAGAATGTATATGTAAGACTATGTGATAAAATACATGAGATACTTGGCATGGTTTAACAAATGCCTTATACTAAACATGTTCTAAACATTCCAAGAAAAATAACATTGGGTTTGTGAAGCTAACAGAAAATGTAGGAGGAGATTAGTTTTAAAACTGTTGAAAATTATAAATTATGTACTACTTTTGAGTAAATTATCTCCTAAGACTAAAATACACCTAATGCCAATTAAATCTTAAGTTACTTTTTCCTTGGGGCTCTTTTTTAATTATTTAGATGCAAATTGGTACTACTTAAAATTGAGTTTTTGTTTTTCATTAAGTGACAAAGATCTTAAAAAGAAAAGACCTTTTCAAAAGGAAGGTGATTATTTTTCTTGAATAGATAATACAGACAGCTTTCAATCATGGCTATGCGTTTACTTTTCTTAGATTCAAAGTATGGGGTCAGATTCAGTTTAGCTTTGGTAATAATCTCACAGGTTTGACTTGCTCAGTCTCTACTGAGTGTTTACTATATGCAGTGTGTGGGGCTAAGGCTAGAGGAACATAAAATTGAACAAATAAAACACTGTCCCTGCCCCCTAGGAGCCCACAATCTAGTGTAAATAAGGCAATTCAAATTCCAAAACTTGTAACATAAAGTGGGAAATAAGTGCCATGAAAAGAACAGAAAACACAAGATTGCAAACAGACATAAACCGAATTGGTTTTTCACAACTACTATGTTCTTTAGTCGAGTGAGGGTCGTAGGTCTCCTCTGCCAGAAACTTACTACAAGATAGTATGTTACAATGCCAGCAAAACCGAGGCTACATTTTACTAAATATACATATTTGTTTCAGGCAACAGAATTCCATGAAAATAAGATGGAGTCTTTGACCAAGAGAGCCACTGCAAAGAACATGAACTATAGGGACAACTTTTTTCTTTTACCCTTAATTTATGCTAAGGCAATGAAGACTGCACAATATTTTCAGGCAATTCATTTTTATTTCACTGATGAAAACTCATGTTTAGAATTTGTTATGCTGACTTAGCACACTCTCTGTTACAGATCAGATATGAAAAATGTTGAAGCATTGTAGAGGGAGCACTGAAATGGGGAATTCTGATCTTAAATGTTTTCAATATAAGAGCCCATCCTTGGATTGGTTTCATAACTTCGGTAGTTAACTAATTTAACTAATTAGACTAAAACTAACCGATTGGCTACACGAATAAGATAATGAATTAATTGATTCACTAATTACACACACACAAGCATATATATCAAGCTCTCTCTTCTCTCTCTCCATATATATATATATCCACATTTTCTTCTGTTCCAAGTATTTAGAATAATTATAAACAATGTAATTAATAGTTTCTATGTGAGCAGAGTCTTGTTCAAAAGTGTTTTACTAACACTGGTATATTCCATTTGATGCCTTGTGCAACTAAGGATACTGTCATTTCTTTAAACATTTGTGGAGGTTTGAGGTAACATTTCTGGAGGTTCTCCAGAACCAGGTTTCAAGCAATGATAATAAAATTACTCACCTGACTTTATAACCTCATAACAAGTTGATCCTAAAATAATATCATCACCCCTTTCCACCATATATGCCTCAAATACCTAGTTTTGTCTTAGGAAGCCAAATGTGCAATTGAGTGGTAGAGATTTGTCACTATGAACTTCTGATTCAACATGTTGGATTGAACACGTGTTTAAATCTATACTACCGTATAGAAACTATGCAAATTCTATTTAATAAATATTTATAGTTCTTATATAAGCCAGGTTCTAGGAAGTGAACAAAACAGAGTTAAACAAACAGGCAAAAATACTTACCATCATAATGCTTCCATTCTGGTGGAGTTTTTTGTTTTGTTTTGTTTTGTTTTTTAATTAAAACCTCAAGCAATCCCTTTCCCCTGGGCTTCTGACTTACATCTAAACTTCCTGCTTAGGAACAAAACAAATGAACATCGGGGTTAAAAAAGAAAGGCAAACCCAGAAACAGACTCTTAACCGTGGAGAACAAACTGATGCTTACTGGAGGGGACCTGGGCAGGCGTATGGGCTAAAATGGTGATGGGGATTAAGGAGGGCACTTGTGATGAGCACTGGGTGTTGTATGTAAGTGCTGAGTCACTAAATTCTACACCAGAAACCAGTATTACACTGCACGTAAACTAACTGGAATTTAAATAAAAATGTGGAGGAGAAAAAAAAAACCTGCTTACTTGACATCTCTTACTGATTGCATTATAGGCAACTATAAATTAACGTCTCCAAAACAACAAGCTCTTGATCATTCCCCTCCCCATGAAATCTGTTCCATTTGAAATGCCCCCCCCCCCATACACACACTTCAATTAAAAACAATTCCATCCATTCAGTTGTTCAGACCAAAATCCTTGGGTCATCAGTGTCAGATCTTCACAATCCTGTTTCCAGTCCACCCGCAAACCCTGTATATTCTATCTTTGAAATATATCTGGACTACCATTTCCCACGCATCCCAGGACTACCATGTTGGTCTAAATCACCACCATCTCTTGGGGCACCTGGGTGGCTAACCAACTGCACCTGGGTGGCTCAGTCGGTTAAGCATCTGCCTTTGGCTCAGGTCATGATCTCAGGGTCCTGAGATTGAGCCCCGCGTCGGGCTCCCTGCTCAGCAGGGAGTCTGCTTCTCCGCCTGCCTCTGCCCCTCCCCGCTGCTTGTGTGCTCTCTCTGTCTCTGTCTCTGTCTCTCTCTTTCTCAAATAAACAAAATCTGAAAAAAAATTTAGGAGAAATTTTTAAAAATCACCACCATCTCACGCTTGAATTATTAGATAGCCTCCTAACTGACCTAACTTCTTCTTCCCTTCCTCAACTATTTTCAATACAGAATCCAGAGAAATCCTCACAGGATAACAGCAAGATAGCAGGATAGGAAACCCCCAGCTCTCTTTCTTCCCTCAGAGACATCAATTTAAAAATACAGGGACCAGGGCGCCTGGGTGGCTCAGTTGGTTAAGCGACTGCCTTCGGCTCAGGTCATGATCCCGGAGTCCTGGGATCGAGTCCCACATCGGGCTCCCTGCTCAGCAGGGAGTCTGCTTCTCCCTCTGACCCTCTTCCCTCTCGTGCTCTCTGTCTCTCATTCTCTCTCTCTCAAATAAATAAATAAATAAAATCTTTTAAAAAAAAGAAAGAAAGAAAAATAAAAAATAAAAATACAGGGACCAATTCCCTTTGTGAAAAATCCAGAAATCATTTAAAAGTCCTTTGTGGGTGTCTGGGTGGCTCAGTTGGTTGAGCATCTGCCTTTGGTTCAGGTCATGATCTCAGGGTCCTGGGATCGAGCCCCGCATTGGGCTCCCTGCTCAGCAGGGAGTCCACTTCTCCCTCTGTGCTCTCCCTCTATCCCCGCACCTGCTTGTGATTTCTCTCTCCCTCTCTCTCAAATAAATAAAATCTTTTTTAAAAAACAAATAAAATAAAAGTCCTTTGCAGTTAAGGCAAGGACAAAACCAGCCACATCAAAGCCAGTAGGAAAATTCCTGGCACTCTCTCTCCATAAGCCCCTCCCCTGCAACAGTGTCACACAACTGAGCAGAAAATCCCAGCTCCCAGATGCCCTCTGTGGAGAAAAAGAGAAGTTTGGACAATAGTCCAGCGTTCTGACTTTTCAGGGATGATGGACTGCCTTCTGTCTTACCTGTCTCGGAGTGCTGATGGGACATGGCATGCTTTAGATGCCTGGAGGCTACCGAGAACAAAAAAGAGCTGGGCCGTGTGCTACTGCCCCAGAGGACCTGTGATACAACTGACAGAAGCTGACACAGCTTGGCAGCCTCTCCTACAGGAAGAAAGAGAAGAGTAGAGCATGCATCCAACATTTCAGCTTTTCTGGGGGCTTCCTGAGGGACTGGTTTCTGTCTCGCCTGTCTCAGCGTGCTGATGGGACCTGGCATACTCTAGATGCCTGGGAGCCTCTGAGAACAAAATAGAGCTGGATGACTAGCTGCTGCTCCACTGGAGACAGAGGTCCAGAGATACTTTCAACCAAATATCTTATAACCAGAAAATCGATCTTTCAAATTGAGGGGGGAAATATTTTCAAATAAATAAAAACTAAGAGAATTTATTGCTAAGAGATCTGCTTACAAAAAATACTAAAGGAAATTCTTCAGGCTGAAAGCACATGATACCAGACAGAAATTCGAATCCATACAAAATATCAGAGAATGCTGGTGAAGATACTTGCTTAATTATAAAAAATGATATAAATGCATATTTCTTCTCCTGTGAGGTGATATTTTTAATTGTATAAAATAATATGTATATAAGTGCATTGTTGGGTGTATAACATGTAAAAAAGTAATATATTTGAAAACAGCACAAAAGAGGTGGCAGATGCAAAGTTGTACTTGAGTAAGGAAATGAGACCAGATGAGAACTCAAATCCACAGGAAAAAATAGGGAACCAGAAATGGTAAATAAGATTAATATAATATACTCCATTTGTATATACTTTTTCTCTTCTCTCAGCTTCTTTGTATTACATAAAATTATATAAAGTAACAACGAAAAAAATAGATTCTTAGATCTCTAGCACATGCAGATCTCTTAATAGCTATCATTAATTGCCCCAAAAGGGGGAGATATTATAATTATATAAAGAATGGAGCTACACAGGTATAAGGTTTATCCCCAAAGAGGTAAAGAAAAATAGTCAACCCAAAGTTCTATATTAGATAATGATAGCCTTCACAAAAGAGTGAAAGACATTTTTACATAAACAGAAACTAAGAGACTCTGTCACTAGCACGCCTACACTCAAAGAAATGCTAAATAATTTCTTTAAATAATAGAAATGATGCAGGATGGAAGCTCAGATCAATAGTAAGGAACATAGAACACCAGAAATAGTAAATTAGTGTGTAAATACAAAGACTCCTTGAAACAGAAATATTGGGGGGGGGAAACCCTAGGCCACATACAAAAAAATAAAGAAGCATTAGAACTATGGTTCAAAATTTGTGAAGGGAGATAACTGCCTACATAATATTGTATCTTTAGCCAAACCAAGAATTGATTCTAAGGGTTAAATAATCTCATGTTCAGATTTTTAAAATTCTCCTCATGTACCCTTTCTCAGGATGCTGCTGAATGATGTGTTCCACTAAAACAAGGGTGTAAAACAAGAAAATAAGGGACACAATACCCAGAAAACAGGGATTCTAACATAGGAGAGAGGTAAAATGAATACCAAAACCCATTCTCAAGAATTCTGATCCAGTGGGTTGGGAGTGGGTTCCATTTAGTTGTATTTTTCCCAAGTGCTAGGTGATTCTGATGCAAAACCTGATTTAGGAACCACGGATACATATTTTCTTGTCTGATTTTATAATAATTCTGTGATTTAGGAATATCAAATATTATCCTCATTCTACAAATTGAATCAAGGTTGTACTTGTAATAAATAGCAAAACTAGGATCAGAATCCATTCGTGTTTTGAGATAGTTGAGATTTCTCACTGATAAAACGCAATCACAAGTGTTTCTCTGTGGTCAATTAATCTTTGACAAAGCAAGAAAGAACATTCAATGAGAAAAAGACAATCTCTTCAGCAAATGGTGTTGGGAAAACTGGTCAGTTACATGCAAAAGAATGAAACTGGACCACTGTCTTACATCATCCACAAAAATAAATTCAAAATGGATTAAAGACTTAAATGTGAGACAGGAAATCATCAAAATCCTAGAAGAGAGCACAATCAGTAAGGTCTCTAACATTGACGGTAGCAATATTTTTCTAAATGTTTCCTGAGGCAAGGGAAATAAAAGCAAAAATAAACTATTGGGACTACATCAAAATAAAAGGCTTCTGCACAGCAAAGGAAACAATCAGCAAAACTAAAAGGCAACCTACTGAATGGGAGAAGATATTTGCAAATTAC
Source organism: Zalophus californianus (assembly GCF_009762305.2). Taxonomy (NCBI): domain Eukaryota; kingdom Metazoa; phylum Chordata; class Mammalia; order Carnivora; family Otariidae; genus Zalophus; species Zalophus californianus. The sequence goes on from NC_045612.1 coordinate 9,192,403, forward strand.
ATATTTGATAGAGGGTTAGTATCCAAAATATATAAAGAACTCAGAAAACCCAACACCCAAAACACAAATAATCCAATTTAAAAATGGGCAGAAGACGTGAACAAACGTTTCTTCAAAGACATTCAGATGGCCAACAGACACATGAAAAGATGCTCATCATCACTTACCATCAGGGAACTGCAAATCAAAACTACAATGAGATCTCACCTCACACCTGTCAGAATGGCTAAAATCAAAAACACAAGAAACAGCAGGTGTTGGCAAGATATGGAGAAAGGGGAACACTCTTACAGTGCTGGTGGGAATGCAAACTGGTGCAGCCACTGTGGAAAACAGTATGGAGGTTCCTGAAAAAGTTAAAAATAGAACTACCCAAGATCTAGTAATCATACTACTGGTGTTTACCCCCAAAATAAAAAAAAAAAAAAACACTAATTCAAAGGGATACATGCACCCCTGTGTTTATTGTAGCATTATTCACAATAGCCAAATTATGGAAGCAGCCCGAGGGTCCATCAGCTGATGAATGGATAAAGAAGATGTGGTGTATATATACAATAGACTATTATTCAGCTGTAAAAATAATGAAATCTTGCCGTTTGCAATGACATGGATGGAGCTAGAGAATAAGGCTAAGTGAAGTCAGAGAAAAACAAATACCATATTATTTCACTCATAGGTGGAATTTAAGAAACAAAACAAATGAGAAAAGGGAAAAAAAGAGAGAGAGACAAACTAAGAAACAGACTCTTAACTCTAGAGAACACACTGTTGATGACCAGGGGGGAAGGGGTAGGGGGATGGGTGAAATATGTGATGGGGATGAAGGAGGGCACTTGTCCTGGTGAGCACTGGGTGATGTATGGAATTATTGAGTCACTATATCATACACCTGAAACTAATATAACACTTATGTTAACTATACTGGAATTTAAATTAAATTAGTTAAATTAAATTATTAAATTAAATTAAAATTTTAAAAAACAGTGTTTCTCCAACTATTGTTCATGGATCAGCAGCATCAGAACCTGCTGAGAAGCTGTTTAAGTTGTAAATTCTGGTCCCCATTCAACTGAGATGTCAGTTTAAGAGGTTGGTGACTAGACCCAGGAATCAGAATTAGTAGCAATGGCCCCAGAGGTCTCTATGCTCACTGAAATTTGAGAAGCCTGATCTATAACTACTCCAAAAGGTGACTACTTACAAAGGGGATGGAGTGAGGAGCCACTGTGAGCACATAAGGTACTTTTGTGTAACATACAAAAAGACCTCTCTCCCCTTCAGTTACCTTGTGTGGTCCCAGGGCACATATTTTAATATCTTGTCAAAGAAAGTACCTTTCTCTCCTTTCACGAGAGCTGGGACTTGGAAAGATGAAGAATGGGATTTCATCCATCAGTTATCCCCTGGCCAGGTGGCTGTGCATGGCAAAATCAATGAGCTTATGTTGGAGAAGTTGTCATCTGTATATATAAATGTGGCATTCATGTTAATAATGATATTGATGAATCAATGGCCATTCTTATTGATATTTCATTGCAATCTGGCTAAATACACAATTTGAACCCAGTCACATACAATATGGTCAGACCTCATAAAGGAACCAATTGAAAAACCTGGTGAGCAGAAGCTTGTCAGTGTTCTGTAAACCTTGTTGATCCATCAGTTCTCAACTTTCCTGTTCAGGTTTTGGAGTTATTGATAGTCCCTTTCTTAAATCCTCCAGTATTTCCAAAACTATATTTAAATGGTGCCCACCTCTCAATTGAATGTAAGTGTACTGGACATAAATCTCTTCACTTTATACTCTCTCATTTTCACATGCTGTGTACACCTGTGACTTTTTGGCAATGAGGCTGATACTTGCTGGAAAAACACATTCACATATTGATGGTGCTGCATGTATGTTCTCATTTGCATTATGGACTTGCAATCTTTATTTTTTAAGCCCCTTGTAGTTGTTTTCCTTTCAGTTACCTTGTGTGGCACATATTTTAATATCGTGTCCATGAAAGTACCAACTTGAACTAATAGTATAAAAGGGAAAAAAATACCGGAAGTATAACTCCACTTAGAAACTATTTAGGTACATTAAGATATTTGTAGTGTAGATGTTTCCTCAAATTCCTTTTCTAAGATTTAAGACTGAGTGGACTCCTTTGGATAAAAGCCAGGCTATCAGGTTTGCAGTTCCCACCCCTAGAAAATGTAAGATGTCACTCTAAAGTTTGCCATTTCTTTAGCCTGAGCATGAGAGATGCTTGTAGTGTTAGTGTTTTACATTGTCTGGCTGAAATATGGTCCTGTTTGGATTTGTTAGGTCTTCAAAATACAGCCATAATCTGACCACTTCTCTTTAACCATTACTGCTACTACCCTACCAGCCTGATCGGAGTTACCATCGCTTCTCACCTGGATGACCCCTACAGCCTGCTAACTGATCTTTCTATTTCCATCCTTGTTCCTCTTCAGTTTGTTCTTAGTAGAATAGCCACATGAATCCTATTAAAGCATATATCAAATTATATTTTTCTCTGCTCAACAAACTTTGATGGCTTCTCATCTCATTCTGGATAAAAGTCAACATTTATTTGGAATCCTATGTGGCCCCCCGCCCAGATCTCTCCCACTCCCTTACCTCTGTGGTCTCATCCCATACTGTTCTTCATCTACCTTACTCCAGTCATCTGGATTCCTTGAACACCAGATGCATGCCCCTGCCTCAGAGCCTTTGCAATTGTTGATCCCTCTACCCAGATGTTCTTCCCTTAAATATTTTCGTGGATAACTCCTTCATCTCTACAGGTCTCTGCAGAAATTGTGATTCTTAGCCCTACCACCAGTCTTCCTTACCTCCTCCTTTCCTTCACTATTTTCCAAAGGCTTTCACCGATTAACATGCTATACCCTTTTCTTATTTATCTGTTTATTATCTGGCTCCCTACCCTCCCGCGCCCCACCACATACAAACAAAAGTAAATTCCACGAGGGCAGGAATTTTTATCTGTTCACTACTTTGTCCCTGAAGCCTAGAATGATGCCTGGTATGTACTCAAGATTCCTTGTTGAAAGGCTGGACAGCGGGGTGGATGGATGAATCATTAATATTAGACATATCAGGATTCTGCCTTTCAGGATATGGCAGATAAAACATTCTATATATACCTCTTAATTGCCTTTCTAAAAACTATTAAAAGTCTTTATTAGGGGTCTTAGTTACAATTCTGAGTTTCCCTTCAATCTAACCCTCAAAATTACTCCCACCTCACCCCCTTTTTAATATTAGAAAATAAACAACACATGTCTACTGGAAGAGGATCTCCTCCTACTTTCCTCTCTCCATTATTTCCCCACACCAACAAAATCTTGCACCTGGGTAGGTAACAATTGCCATTATGTGAATCTCTATTTCTATTGTATTTTCTAACCCTCACAAATAGAGTGTTTAACCAACTATCCTTTAGAAAACAAATGAATCATTTTTGTAATTTAATTTCCTGAGAAATAATAGAATTTAAAATAGAACCAAGTATTTTTTCAACCAAAATTAGAAGTATAAAAAAATGACACAAAACCAGGAGTGAAAGGAGCACTACTTTTTGATGATAGCAAAGGCTTTGGTTTTGATCATTCAGCAGAATTTTTTTGCGTGTGTTCACTTAATTATATTCTTTAATGGGATGTGTAATATGGCAGTGCCCTTGGAATAGAGATGCCAGTTTTGTTTCTATCTGACCTCAAACACTTTGTTCACTGTTGCTAAAATAAACTGAATCAAGAAGAGACAGATTGTTCAGTTCAGAAACTGGAAATATGGAGTAGAATACATTTATATACCACTTTACACTGACAAAGCACATAGAAACAAGTATTGTAACTGAGGTATCAACTAGTGCAGCATCCTTATTTGAAAGTAGTTGAACTTGAGACCCAGAGACAGGAAGTGTTGGGCCCAAGGTCTTTCATGTAAATTCTCTCATTTGATGATAACAATAACCTTATTAGGTATGCCAAACTGGTGTCTTTAGCCTTAATTTACCAACAAGGATTCTGAGGCTCAAAAAAAGAATACGATTTATAGAAGAGCATCAGCTTTAAAGTAATGAACCTTGCTTTCCATTTCTAACTCTGACTTCTAGCCTTTCTGCTTAAACTTGGCCAAGTCCCTAACCCATTGTTGGTTTCAATTTCATCATCTGTGAACTAGAGAAGTGAAAATGAATGGATTTCTAATTCTTTTGTGTTATGATTCTACAGTTTTTTCACTGTAACATAGTCAGGTCTTGACTTCGTTCACTCTACCCTTTTTTTTTTTTAACTTTTTTTTAATTTATTTATTCATGAGAGACCGAGAGAGAGAGAGAGAGAGAGAGGCAGAGGGAGAAGCAGGCTCCCAAGGAGCAGGGAGCCTGATGCGGGACTCGATCCCAGGACTCTGGGATCATGACCTGAGCCGAAGGCAGACGCTTAACCATCTGAGCCACCCAGGCGCCCGTTCACTCTACCCTTTGCCTCTTCATGCCTGGAGCAGGATGACCCTTATTCTACTGGGGGAATAGATCAAAGGGAGGTACTGCTGATACTTGCACACTAAGGTTCTTAAATCAAGTTTGGCACCATATGGTTTCAGAATTGGGAACCAGTAAACTTTTTTTTGTTTTGTTTTCAATGAAATCAAACAATCATCTTCAGAAATACTGCCCTTGACCCAGATGTGATGAGCAGATGGAACAAATCCCTCTTTGCAGTGGAGTAGGGAAGCATCTGCAAAAACATTTTCACTTTCAAAGGAAGAAAGTCCATTATCTCAGCCCCTTATCTGAAGAGAGAAATTTCACCCTTAGCATTTTGTTGGCAGAAAGGAAAGTAAGTGGCTCTGCTTGGTCTTACTGGGGACAAAAAAGCACTGAGACACAGATGGGACCATCAGTGAAGAGTAATTTCTACATATGAAGACTTTGTAGACAGCATTGGAATTGCATTGGCATCAGAGGATTGGGGACAATTGTAGGATCATTGTTTACCAATGAGATAAGACATTATGCCTTTGGACTCAGGCAGACCTGGATTCAAATTTTGACTTGATAATTTATAATTTGTGCTTCTTTGCAGTTATTTCTTTTTTTAATGACTTTTTTTTTTTAAAGATTTTATTTATTTATTTGAGAGAGAGAGAATGAGAGATAGAGAGCACGAGAGGGAAGAGGGTCAGAGGGAGAAGCAGACTCCCTGCTGAGCAGGGAGCCTGATGTGGGACTCGATCCCGGGACTCCAGGACCATGACCTGAGCCGAAGGCAGTCGCTTAACCAACTGAGCCACCCAGGCGCCCTTTGCAGTTATTTCTATTTGTGCTTCCCAATATATAAATAGAGTCTAGCACAGAATGGGTACTGCATACATATCAGAAAAATAAAATGCTACCTTTTCTTTGTGATTCATCATCTGTATCTCTAAAATATATATATAATGATTTCTGTCTGACAGTATTGTTGTGAAGATTAAATAAGCAAATGTATGTTAGGATCCTGAATTAGTTTCCCAGGACTGCTGTAATGCATTACCACAAATGTGGTAGCTTAGAATAACAGAAATTTATTTTCTCCTAGTTCAGGAGGCCAAAAGTCTGAAATCACGGTGTCAGCAGGATTCGTTCCTTCTGGAGGCTCTGAGGGAGAAAACATATCATGCCTGTCTCCTAGCTACTGGTGGTTGCTGACAATCCTTAGCATTTTTTGGTTTGTGGCAGTATAACTTCAATCTCTGTCTTCACATGGCCTTCTCTGTGTGTCTCTCTCTCTGTTTTTGTGTGTCTTTCTGTATCCAAATCTCCTTCTTGTAAAGAAAGCACTCATTGGACTTAGGGCCCAACCCAAATCCAGGATGATTTCATCTCGAGATCCTCAAATAGTATTATCTGCAGAGACCTTACTTCTAAATAAGGCCACATTCTGAGGTTTTGGGTGAACATGAATTTTTGAAAAAACACTATTGAATCAATTACAATTCCTAACCCATAGTAGAAGCTCCATTAAATTTAGTTCCCTCTTAATGCTGGAGAGAGCATTATTTGATGATGTAGAGGTATGCAATACTACTATAAATAAAAAAAGGTACCATTTTCAATATTTTTGATTATACACATTTGATCCAAAACTGATTGAAATCTTCATGAACAAATATATATATATATACATATATATACACACATATATATATATACACACACATACACATGTGTATATATATTCTCCTCTTTCACACACACATATATGTGTGTGTGTGTGTGTGTGTGTGTGTGATATATATATATATATATATATATATATTTATATTCTCCTCTTTAGTCATGTAATAAGAGAAACTTGTCATTGTAGACATCTGCCCGCTCTCTGAGATAGGAGTCCTGATTATGTGTATTTTATTTGCCTCTGTGGGGGAGAATAATTTTTTTCTCTACCTTTCTTCTTAGCTCAGACCCCCTGTAATAAAAGATTAACAGGAGAAAAATAGAAGATTGATAACATGTATACCTCCTATATACATGGGAGAGACCCAGGAAAACCGAGTAACTCCCTGAAATGGACCATGCTACCACCTTAAATACCATTTCCAGCTAATGAAAAAAGAAAATATTCGGTGGGGGAGAGCCAGGTTTTCAGGCAAAGCATAGGTAACATGGGTTAAGTTGTTATTCAGATTTAAGTCCATGCCTTCTCCATTTATAAGTTTCTCCATATTTAGTCATCCTCCTCTTCCTGGTCCAGAGAGGGAGACACCCTTACAAATGGAGATTTCCCTTATGGGGGCCAAAGGCAGGCTGCCCCCAAATGTGCTACTTTAGCATATTGATTATTTTGAATTAAAATCACTTAAAAAAAATAACCAGCCACGCTGACCCTCCCTGCCACACCCCTGTCATCTCCAGAAAGCAGGAAATAAATCTCACATGTGAAAGATACCTTCCCTGTAACAGGAGCTAAAAGAGACATCTTTATCACCAGAGATAGGGAATTCAGAACTGAGAAAGCTATATAAATAAACCTTGTTACTTTTACTCATTTTTTACCCCAGTCAAAATTCTGTTTAGAATTCCTTACTAACTGAAGCTCCTAAACACAGGTTTTCTTTGTCCTGTCAATTCCTCACAGATTTATGTCTCTTTGCCTAAAGAGTATAAAAAGTGCTTACCTTGGTCATTTCTTTAGGTCTCAATTTTACTATTGGGCATCTGTGTGCATGTAATTAAACTTTGTTGTTGTTGTTGTTTTTTTTCTCCTGTTAATCTGTATCATGTCAATTGATTCTATACCAGCTAGAAGAATCTTGAACGGTAGAGGAATATTTTTTGTCCCCAACACCCTTATAAATGTAAATTACTCTTGCAAAAGGATAACTAACTTTTATTTGGCTTTTAGAACTTCTCTCTTGTCTGCTGTTTTTCAAAAGTAATCAGCATAAAATAATCCTTATGCCAAGGAGGCATTTTTTTCTCCCCTTTACTTCTTTAATACCTTGTATCTGCTTTTTCTTATTTCCTTCATTGTTTTAGCTCTGGGGAATTCTTATTTGTGTTTTATATCTATTAGAATTTGATTCAGCTGCCTGACACAAAAGGTCCAAAATACCACTGACTTAAGCAATAGGGAAGTTTATTTTTCTCTCATCTAAAATATTTCCAGGACTGGACATGCAGGGCTAAGTAGTATAATTTTAAAGTTTCCAAGGATTGAGATTCCTTCCATATTTCTGTCTCACCCTCCTAATGTGGTCTAAGATGGATGCTGAAGCTCTAGCCATTGCATCTGTGTTCCATGCATTAGAAGGAAGAACAGAGATTAGGCAATGGAGTGAGTTATCTTTAAGGAGCCTTCCTGAATGTCCCACACACTTTCACTTACATTACATTGGCCAAAACTTAGTCTTCTCACTTGTTCTCATTTCAAGGGAGGTTCAGAAATGCAGTTGTTTGGTAAAGCATACTGAGAAACCAAACAAGTTTGAGATTCTGTTATTAAGGAAGAAAAAATAAAGCAATATTGGGTTAGCAACAAGCAATCTTTACTACATTATTACCGAAGGAACTTAAGGAAGGCAAGAAGAAAATTCAAAGAGAAAATGTTCAAAGGATAGGAAGAGCAATGCTATGGTCATACCTTCCTCCAGAGTATTTTTTCCACATCAGGCTTATCTCAGACCACTTGGTTTTGTACACCTATCTCTGAAATTCATAAAAATAAATCTCACTCTCACTATCTAAAACATAATGATTTCCACGTTCATGAACACTTGACACTTGTGGTAATAACCTGACATTTCTCTGCCCTTGAATTAACTGATGACCTTAATACATTTAAACATGAGTGCAAAAGAAATGGAGAGTAGATAGCTGAGTCTGTAGTTTGTGAGTTCCTTTGTTGAGTCATGGCTTTATAATCCAATCTCTCCTTTTTGCCAGTGCTCATTCTTATGATGTATAAATGAAAGGTGACTACTTACAAATGAAGGAATCTATGGTTTAAGCATAACTTATTTCAAAACACTTGAGCACTGAGTTGCAGTACCTAAGTTGTTCCTTTTCCTTGGTTATTTAAAAGGTTATTTTACTTATTTTACTTTACTATTTATGACTAAGGTATTGTGCCACTTTTTTGGAGATTTTAATAATATGCTGATGCACAAATTGGTACCAAACTGCTAAGATATTAATGACGAGTCCATGTTGGAATCTCATTTAAACTTGTAAAGTAGAGAAGAGTGAAGCCAGTTTCAAAGCCTACTCATGTGTAGCCATATTCACTTTTGTTAGTCAAGAAAGGATGCCCAGACCACTTTTGCATCATGCCCCTATAAGAAAGAGAGTACCAGTGGGCTCTGAATAAATCACATTGACATTTGTATGCAGATCTTCTACTTGAAGTTCTCTTCCTCTTTCCTTCATTGTCTTTATATTAGCAGGTGTGTTAAAATCATTGTTCTTTCCAATAATGAGAATGATCATATTTTTTATTGATGCTCCCTACTCTGGTTTTACTTAATGCATCTTAAATCTAAAGAGATCTTGAATTCCTATTGCCTCGTCATCCATTATATTTTAAACCAAATACAGTTTGTTCTTTGAATTCAGAAATAGTCTAAACTTGTATGGTGATTCTAGCATTTCAAAGAACTTTCCTAAAATGCTTCTCTGTTAAGGAAAATAACTATTGTTTGGATTCATTAAAAGTAAAACCTGTGCATAAAAGCAAAACTGAGCAAACTAGAGCAGTGTGCCCCTCAAATAGCATAATTTCCAAAAAAACTATGTTGAATCGTTTGCATCCTGTGATCTCCTTAGTCATGAGAAGCCGTTCCAAAGGCTGCACTAGCCCTCTTCCTTTCAATGAAGCAGAATTTTCACAGCTTGCCTTGCCCAGCTGTGAATTCTCCCTTCAAAATTCCAATATTTTAGTTGCAAGTTTTCCCTTACACAACCCGTTCACTTTGCCTTTACCAGGTTTTAACTGTGTGACCTACCGCAGATTCTCAGACCTAGCGTATTTACTGTGCAGAGTCTGGGTGGGGCTGGGTACTGAACTACTAGTGTTTATTAATTCACTGAGCTACTCATACATATGGTATCCCATCTACTATTCCCTGTTTATTGTTGCAGGTATGGGCTCCTGGGATCTAATTAGTGCAATGATTTGTTCCCTAAGAGGTGTTAATCCCATGCATCGTATCTGGCATCAGTAGGACTCCACAGCCATATCTGAATTCAAATGTTTCTATTTCATATTTAGATACAGCTGGAGGTCAAGATTTAATTGTATGGAGGGCAGGTGAAAACGCAACTCCTCATTACTTGCTTTGCTCTGTGGTCTGTCTTTTAACCCAAAATCACGAATGCTACTTCTAGCTCTCAGGCTGATATACAGTCTTTAATGGTTGGTGTCAAGATCGAGGAGATCAGAGTGATTTCCTCATCTGTGGTTCACCAAGAAGTCCTCAGAGCCTCTGCTGACACGGTCACTGACACCTCCAAAACACAGAGGAAGTTGACTGACAATATCTGCAGATGATGTGGTATTTCTGGGTAGGTACAATAATTTGAGATTGGAATTTTCCAAATGACTTGTCACTTGAGTAGGAATGTTTCTCCAACAATTTATTGCCCATTCATTCATTCATTTATTCATTCAGCAAACAATTATTGAATGTCTACTATATGCCAAGCTCTGTTCTAGGTGCTAGGGACAGAGCAGTGAACAAGACACCGAGGTCCCAGTATTCACAGAACTGATATTTTTGTGTAGGAGACACAGTAAACAAGGACAAACAAATTTCTGATGGTAATAAGTGCTATAAAGACAATAAAACAGATGAGAAACACATAAATGGAAAAAGCGTGACTTCTGACACTCTTTAAGTGTTCTCATCAGGGCTTTGCCGCCCATCAGAGAGGTGTTCTGGGGTTTCTCATGTAAGTTTTTGAAATTCACTTGGAAAATGAGAGAGCAGATACAAACACAATCAATCACATTTCCATCTAAATGTATGGCCAAAGTCCCTGTTGAAAAACAGCAGCCATCATTTCAACAGTGAGATGGAAACCAGTGGTGTCAGGCAGACACAATCTATTAACTTGCTATTTGTTGCTGGACAGAGTGTCAAGAAATGCCTTTGCCAGACAAGTGAGTCTGATCCTATGCTACTGACCCAGAAAGCTGTTGTCAGTGATCACCACATGCAGGTTTCTAGGCCAGGTTTACTAATGATGACTCTCTCCAAGGGAGGAGAAATAAGCAAGTTGAGATGAGGAAAACAATCGTAGGCTGTGTCAGTATGGGTGCCCTCTCTTGTTGTTGGGGCCATGCATATAATTTGCCCTCAGCTTTGCTTCATTTTCCCAGTTTCTGAGATGTCTTGTATGATGACTCTGTGTCTGCAAACAATTTATTACACTAGAGTTCGGTTTGCTTATCTAAACTTCTACCTCACTGCTGCCCTGACTTGTATTTTATTTGCAGTCTGATTTCCTACTTCCAGTTTTTCTCCTAGTTCCCTTGCCCTCTGGATACCCATTGCACAGGTCATACATTGGCACAATCACTAAGATATATGTACACACCTATCTGCAAATGACCTCATGGGCTGTAATCAATTGTGTTTTGAAGTATTCACAGAAAAAATGATTTTTTAACTCTGGTTAGTTCTGAAAATTTCCTGTTTTTGTTTACTGTTCTTAGATCAAGTCAGAAAAAAATCTACCATTTACATTACATTCATCATTCCTTCTCAGTTTCCACCCTAATTTTTGGTGGTTTAAGGTTAGTTTTTATAAAGTTTGAAACTTAATTTTCCTTCTCCACTAGTTAAAGACATAGATATTGGGTCTTATCTCAAATATGGACTTCTCAACCAGGGGCAGTTTTGTCCCCTAGGGGACACTGGGCAATGTCTGGGGACATTTCTGGTTATCACAACCTGGAGAAAGTTGCTACTGGCATCTAGTGAGTAGATGCTAGGTAGATACCACAAATTCTGCTAAACACCCAACAGGGAAACCCTCACAACAAGAAATCATCTGGACCTGTGGGGGAGGGAAAAAATCCCCCCACCCTTTAGATTCTTGGCTGAGAGCCCCGCCATATGTCCACCCCTATAATAAAAGACAGTTTAACAGGAGAAAAACAAACTGAAGTTTAATGACCTGCATACCTCTTATATACAGGAGAGATACCAAGGAAAACTGAGTAACTCCGTGAAATGGCCCAAGCCACCACCTTAAATACTATCTCCAACTAAAGAAAAAGATGGTGGGAGAGCTATATTGTACACCTGAAACTAATGTAATATTGTATGTCAATTATACTCAGATGAAAAAAAGAAAAAAGAAGATGGTGTGGATGGGTGAGCCAGTTATGGGAGACTCTCAGAAAAAGTACAGTGAACAGTGGTCAAGTTGTTATGCAGATTTAGGTTGTTGCCTTCTTCTTTGGTAAGAGTTTCTAGAGATTTGGTCATCCTTCTCTTCCTGGTACAAAAAGGAGACACCCTTACAAATAGAGATTTCCTTTATAAATGTAGATGTCTCTTACAAAAGGGTAACTTCTACTCAGTTTTCAGAACTTCTCCTATGTCTGCTCTTTCTTAAAAATTATTTTAATAATCCATGTGCCAAAGAGGAATATTTTGGGGTGGCAAATTCTACTCCCTTTCTTCGAGTATCAGTAGTGCTGAGAAACCCTGATGTAGACTGAAGCAGGTTGATATAGGACTTTTCCCTCTGCATTTTCCACATAAAGCTTGTTCTCATCTTAGAAATATATACTTTATGGCTATCTTGAGGAATGGAACATGGAAAAATGTGTTTTTAATGATGACCTGGTATGAGGAGAAAACTTTAAGAAAAAACTGAAATATATGCAATATATTTGAAATATATGCAAATGTCATAATGTGTCATTACTACATTAGTAAAGTTTCAGTGTATTATATTTAACTTAAATTTTATAAATTAAGATTTTTATAGCCACTTGAAAAATATGGTTTTACTCACATGATTATAAAATTATTAACTACATTCATCTTGAGGTATTTTTTTGCTCTATACAGTTTTAGCTGCTGCATTACAGAAATTGTACTTTTTGAGTTTTGTTTATTTGCATTGTTTATCAGCTTGTAAGATGACCAGTATTCTTCATTCAATCATTTGAACAGCATTCTCATTTGATTTTTCATTAATGGCAAATGAGGAATCATTTGGTGAAGGGTGCTGGTTACAGTTGAATAAATATTTTTTTAAAGATTTTATTTATTTGAGAGAGAGAGAGAATGAGCAGGGGGAGAAGCGGAGGCAGAGGAACAAGTAGACTCCATGCTGAGCACAGAGTCCAACACAGGGCTCAATCCCAGGACCTTGAGATCATGAGCTGAGCCGAAATCAAGAGTTGGGTGCTTAACTGACTAGTACACCCAGGTGTCCCCAGTTGAAAAAACTATTTTAAAAATAAAAATGTTAAGTATTCTCACAATTACATATCATATAAAGAAAAAACAGAAAAGCAGCCCTTTATCTTTCAAGTAACATTTTAAGATTATTTAAATCCTGTAAATAACATTTGGTTTTTAGTACCAATTTTTGCTTTTTGAATTAAAAGCAATGAAATCAATATTCTGAACGACTGTTCAACTTTTATTTATTTCAAAACTCAAGTTAGGGGTTTTATTTGGTAAACCAAAGGCAAATATTTCCAATAAGGAAATACTTACCTGAACAATTTTGGCCTTAAGAAATGAGATAATTTAACAACAAGGAAGGTATATGGAAAGAAAAATAATTTTTTCCAGGTTGTATTTCCAACAATTTTTAAAAGACTCACGACAATAACTCTCAACCCCAAATCTTTCATGAAACTATCAGAACTTGCTTGTATACATTAATGAGCATCAGCCTCACCTGGTGGTTGGGCCCTCTCAGAGAGTCTAATTCACTCAATTGGAGCCTGAAAGTCTGCATTTCTCAAAAATTCTCAAACACTGAGGAAAAAAATTACACTATGACTGTCACTGCACTAACTCTTATCTGATTACATGGGAAGTGAATGGTAGCCATGGCTCTTCCTGGATGCACTTGGAGAATGAGTTTCACAGGGAGAAGGTGGAGCAAACGGGATTAGAGAAGACCTAGATCAAACTCGCTCCCCGGTGACAACCAAAATCTAAATGAGTAGTCATTGGGTTGTGTAACTAAGTGGAAAGTAAAGGTTAACTGCTGTTGAAAAAAAAATAACTTGTTTGTATAAATTCTGTTTTATAACATTTCTTCTTGCCTGAAGTACTTATTTAGGTAGAGAAGTAACAAAATCTATATTATAAGGCTTACTGGCACAGAGAGATAAATGATTATTTACAGCATTACATTTTCAAGAACTAAAAAGACGTGATTGCTGCCTGCATGTTTTTACTTGATTCTGTTGTGTCGTGGCATTTAATAAGAGTCCCCAGTGCAAAATGCAGGGTGTGCAACCAGAAGTTTCGGAATGAAAGTCAGGATAACATAATTAAGAGATTTAATGTCAGACAAACCTAGTTTCAGATTCGTGCCCAACTCTACTAACCATTGCCCTTTGGACAAGTTGCAGAGCTTCTCAGGTAGTACTGCCAGTGCACACAGGCATTACTGGAGGGCCAAGATATTGCTCTCGTCAATCTTAGGGCAGCTAGAGCCTTTGGCCATGAGCAGTCTTATTTACCTCCCTATACTATACACATATTAATTTCTAAGTTTGTCATGTAATGGAAAAGTTGGGAAGTTGATAATGTCTGAATCTCAAATTCTTTCTGTAAAAAAATAGGATTGCTGTGAGAATTAAGTTACATTAATATTCTGTCCAGTACACCGTGAGAGCTCAATATATGTTATATAAGAATAGTAGTACTAAAGGGTCAAAATATGTAATAAATATATAAGAACCAATTATTTAAGAATCTGAACCTCCATACAAAATGCAAGGGGCATGGGAGGGAGAATCATATACTTATTTTAAATACATCTTTTTAAGATTTATTTATTTATTTTAGAGAGAGAGAAAGAGCAGTGGGGCAGAGGGAGAGAGAGAATCCTCAAGCAGACTCCCTGCTGAGCATGGAGCCCGGTGTGGGGCTTGATCCCAGCACCCTGGTATCTTACTTGAACCAAAATCAAGAGTTGGCGAATTAACCAACTGAGCCACCCAGGCACCCCGGTAAGATTAATTTTAATCATGTGTGTATATTACTTTTTCAAAAACTAGTGACTTCCAAAAGGATGTTAACCTTCAGTGTTATCTCTTGAGGGAATCTCCATATGGATATATTATTTTCTTTATTTATTTTCATTTTCACCTTCTGTGGTGCTTCACCCAGGTTTTGAAATTAAGCAGAGTATTTCCATTGTTGAGTGAGCAGCTGTCAGAGGAAGATGCTTTGTTTTGTTCAGTAGTGGTTGTTTATTCTTTCTGACCAGAAACTATATATGCCATGCTTCTTCACCAGCCTATCAAGTTTTCCATTATCTCTGGCTGTGAATTTGACAACTTCCTGGGCTTCATTTTGTTGTCAGTCAGAAGAACATACTTTGTTGTGAGCCTGCCACTAGCCTTCACTTCGTAACTTTTTTCTTAATAATGACTTGAAAGAGCTTGAAACAGGAGCTATATCTCCATACTTGCTAGATAGACACCCTGCCTACATTTGAGTCCATCTGGTGCCTGCTATGAAGTTGTCAAATAGTACAGAAAGAAACTTGACTTAAGGGGCTGCACCTGATCTTAACCAAAAACTAGGTCACCATTGGAGACCAAAGGAAGTAGAGACCATTTCATCCCCATGCCAGAAATCTGACATTTGAGGAGACTCTCCTATGTAGGATATCCTGTACTGAAGTAAATTCACCCATTTAAAAAAAAAATTCACCTCCTAATGTGTGCCGGGCAGTATACCACAGAGAGAGGAGACTAAGAGTAGAATTCCACATGTCCTGGACTTAAAAGAACTTGCCTATACCAGAATCATCTGGAAAGCTCATAAACATAGATTCTAAGCCTCCAACTATAGTAGGTCTGAGCTGTAGCCTCAGAAATCTGCCTGATTTACAAGCATCTCAGATGATTCTGATAGAGGTGACCTTTGGATGACACTTTAAAGAACACTGCCTAGGAGGGGACACAGCCAGATAACATAAAGAAAAGCTGGTAGTTGGGAATGATTATGGTGTTGGTGGGCAGTAAAGAAGTACCTTCATGGGAGAACTGGGTCCCTGTTATGGAATCGTGGGATGAGAGTACAGAGGCAAGGTCGGGTCGGCGCATGCAAAACTTTGGGTGTCAGTCTGAGGAGGTTGAACAAATTCCACATGTCATAGCATTTTAGCTATATCAAAGAGGTCATTAAAGAACCACTGGATATTTTGAATAGAAAGGTGTTTTCGTGAGACTTATGCTTTAGGGAAGTTATTCTGGCAGCAATGTCTAAGATGAATTGGAGCAAAAGGAACTTGAGAGCTTCTAAAGCCAGGAAGCATCAGTTGTATTTGTCCAAGTGTGAGGTGACAAGGATTCAGACTAAGGTGGTAGCAGTGAATAGATATAAAAGGCATACATTGGGAGGACTGGCAAGGCACCAAAATGTTGCAGAGGATGAGGGTGAAAAAAGATCCAGAGAGGGCTCTAAGGTTTGCTACTAGAACTAATGAAAGGTTGAAAATGGCACTGACAAACATAGGAAGGTGGTAAAGGAGAACAGATTTCCTGGGAAGATGAAGAATAGACATTTGGACACACTCGATCAGGATTATTTTTTAAGATTTTTTATTTTTATTTATTTGAGATAGAGAGAGCAAGGGAGAGAGCACAAGTGGGGGATAGTGAACAGAGGGCGAGGGAGAAGCAGACTCCCTGCCAAGCAGGGAGCCTGACACAGGGCTCGATCCCAGGACCCCAGGATCATGACCTGAGCCAAAGGCAGACACTTAACTGACCTAGCCACCCAGGAGCCCCTCGATCTGGATTGAGAGGAGAAAATATTCAAGTAGAGACATCTGGCAATTAGAGATACTGATTATAGGCTAAGAAAAATGCAGACCCTAGGTCCTAACATGACCCCAAACTCTATTTTCTCTGTTGGGTTTTGTAAGAAAAAAATTATTGTTGATATACCGTGGATATCTTTATGTATATATTTATTTTTAAATTGTAATATTTATCATCTATGATAGAGTAGAAACTGCATAATTTTCTTAGTTTTCTCTTAAAGTTGCTTTAAAAATGTCAGCGCAGGGGCTCCTGGGTGGCTTAGTTGGTTAAGCGACTGCCTTCAGCTCAGGTCATGATCCCAGGGTCCTGGGATCGAGCCTCGCATCGAGTCCTCGATCGAGCCTCGACAAACTCCCTGCTTGGCTGGAAGCCTGCTTCTCCCTCTCCCACTCCCCCTGCTTGTGTTCCCTCTCTCACTGTCTCTCTCTGTCAATTAAATAAATAAATAAAATCTTTAAAAAAAAGTCAGTGCATTAAAATGTCAGTGAAGATTAAAATGTTCCTTTAAGAACCAGGGTAATGCTTTTGGAGGAGGTATTTGGGCTGAAATTGCATGGATTTGATTTTAGTGCAGAAGGTAGTACAGGTACTCTCCTAATGGCTGGCCAAATAAAAACTTCTACCGCATCAAGGACTTGGAAGTGTTCAGAATTTCCAAGGGCAGAAGACTCTGAGGAAATAGGTAATAATGAAAAGTGAAGAGGCTGAAGTTGGTCGATTTATAAATAGCTAAGATTGTTCATATTGTGTTTTGGAACTTTGTAGGAGGGAAAAACCCAACTCTCGTTCATTGTGACAAAGAAATCAAGCAGTTCCAGCAGAGGAAACAAACATATGCTGCTTTAAATAAAATATAGATATGTCAACCAAAGTGTTTATTTTTACCACAATTTACAAATTATATAAAATTTTTTAATCTTTCAGGAGTTCTGTGATGTCTGTTCTCAGATCAATATATCTGAAAAGAAGCTATGTACTAATTTTTTTAAGTCTCCACGGACCAATGAGCATGCTATGGGCCACATATCATTTAAAGGAACCATAGCCAATATAATAACCATTATTCATTGACTATAAAGAGATCCAGAAAAAGTTTTGCAGAACAGCCTGCATTGGACATTTAGGCCAAAAAATACCAGACATCACTTCCTCTGCCAAACAGATGTAAATGGATATTTGTATTTATTTTTCAAAAACAAAAGCAAACAAAAAATAAGTAACTTGCAAGTTTAAGGACTAAGATTCAAAGCCTCATCTTAGAAGTGATGAGAATTCTGCCAATAATAATATTTTCAGTGATTATCTGTGTAGGTCAGGAAAAGTCCATGTTGACAGGTGAATTTTCAACTTCAAAGGGTAAAAGGCAAATGGAATTTGACCTGGCTATTGATAAACTGTGTGATTATTCTCTGCCATACTGGGAAAGTGTCCACGGTGATACTGGAAAATCCTCTAAAGGCTGTTTTGTTCCTGACTAGAAACTTTGTAATGTTTTCTGGGTGATAGTTTGGTAGATTTTTAATAGTCTTGGTAGGCTTGACTACAATATTTTAAATAATTAGTTGTGTATGGGCAGAAATTAAATATTCACAGGTAACAAGCTTAATTATTACAAAATATTTCTTTGAAGATGATGCAATAATGGCTAGTGTTGCATTTACTCTTTGAAGCATGGGCAGAGGAGAGTATCTACACTTAATATTTAAGCTGATTGCATTAGCTGTAAGAAAGTGCCCTTCAAATATGTGAAAAGTGGTTGGCTTCCTTTGTAGCCTATATGCACAGTGTAGGGGAGGAGAACTTTTTCCTTCTTCCCCTCTAGGTTCTTTGGCTACTCCAGTAATTAAATTGACAGAAAACAGATTAACAGGAGAAAAACAAATTTCATGTCTCATATACAGGAGCCCCAAAGATATGAGGCTCAAATAAGTGACCAAAGCAGAAAGCTTTTATGCCTTTTTGATAAAGACACAATAAATTTGTGAAAAATTGACAAGACAAAGGAGTTTAGGCTTGGGGTAGTAAATTAGTGAAAAAGCAGCAAGGTTGGTTGTATAGCCTTCTTAACCCTAAATTCCCCATCTCTGGTGATAAGGATGCCTTGTACCCTCCTGATACAGGGAGAATATCTCCACATGGGAGATTTATTTCTTGCTTTCAGGGGAGCAAAGGAGGGTCAGAGTGTCCTGCCAGTACTGGCTGTTTCTCAAGTAACTTTAATTCAAAATAATCAATATGCCAAAGTGAGCACACTCTGCCCCCCCAAAAGCATTTATTGTTTTAAAAGCCCCCCAGAATGAGGCCATCTGTCTCTGCCAAGGTGGATTATTCACTTCATGCCCCTCATTTAGGCTGCCTACATGTTTCAGCCTCAGAGGAGAGTTTTCCCAAAGATGTCAACTCAGCTAGTTTGAGGGCAATTATGCATTTCTGCAATCCCAGGATTATACGTATTTGTCTTTGGAGAGGAAACCTGATGCAAGATACAGTTGGTGGTGTAGCCCTGTATTCATTCTCCATTCTTCCTCCAAGTGACCTAGACAGGCATAGCTTGGGAATCTAGGGGGTGTGAAAATAAAACAGCTGTGAGTAAAATTACCTATTGCCTAATGCCTTTCTCTATTTGGCCACCAGTGCTACTGTTATGAGGGTCCACAGACTGAAAAGGACCTGGTGCAAAGGAAGGCATGTGAAACCTTTTCCTGCAGGTTGAGCCCACCCACCCCAAAGAGAAAGGTGAGTTGCATATCAGACCTCTTTCAGACATCTTAAAAAACAAACTTAGTGTCAATTCTAATACTTTTCTGAGCCTGCATTATTTCTTTCCTAATATTTCCTAATATTCCTATATTCATTGAAATATATTGCTGCTTGTTATATTCTTCCATGTAATTCTAGAATAAGTCCCTGCCACTTCATTTGACAGTTTTACCACTATGTTGTTTTTTTTCCTGTTTCACCAGTAATAATGGGCCCTTTTGATGTTTTGTATGAGGAAAAAATATGTACCATAAAAAGATATCTATTAGAGGTAAGCTTCATAGAACATGGATTTTTTATCTATCCTGGTCACTGTTATATCCACAGTATCTGGCACTTAATACTTTGAATGAATAAATGAGAGAATGAATAAATGAATGAATGAAAAGTTATATGCTTAAAATATGAATAAAATGACAAGTCATATAGAAATGAAGTTACTTTAACAACAAATTAGTTTCTCAAGCAAAGCTTAGTGTTGTTCACCAAGATGGATCAATCGTGCCACTTGGTAGAAGTTCTTTACAAATTAGCAGTAGCTCCTCATAGCCTAAAGATTCTCCTTTCAGGAAATTGATCATTACTATGATTTCAATAGCTCACAGCAGTAATTCCAGTTTGCCACTTTTCTTCTCAGTGCTATATAAGAGGATATTGAGCCAGTGCATTTTAAAGTTTGAATACATCAGTATTCTCTTTTATTAAGCAGAGGGTGCTGCATCAGGAATTCTCTGGTGGATCCACTCGTAGTCAGGGATGGCAATTCCACTGGAACATATTCTCTTATGTAAAAGTAGCCAACCATCCTTCTCATTAGTGTGAATTTTTACCTTTCTCACATTATTGAACAGGCAATACACCTTTAATGTTTGGTATATATTGGTCATATTTCTTACCTAAAAGTTAAATTACATTTGGTTGTGAAATCCTCAGGTAAACAATGCACAGCTACATAATGAAAAGAAATTAAAACTGGAAGAGGTCTCAATGTATTGCAGTATTTCTCCATTTCTTGGAACATTTAACACATGGCTCACTTCTTTTTTTAAGTATTTTACTGCCGGTTTTAACAAAATGTCTTTCCTCCTTGTACATTTGAATTAAGAGTAAAATGACAAGCAGCATGAAGAATGTACTAGACATTACCTTCATTCCATCATCTGATAAAGCCAAATCTACTTCTTGCCTTACACTCTATTACTGACACTAAAATATATATACTTTGAAAATTCTAACATGTCTCTAATACCATTCAAATTTTGTAGCTTGTAACAACATATATAGAAGTCAATGCCCTATTCTTTAAGAACTAATGCTCACAAGAGGATTAATAATTATTAAATTAAATATGTAATGTATAATTTTATATATACAATATATATGAGTTGTGTACATACTTTACTAATTTGCTCCATTGCAACGGTCTCTTTAAATTCACTGTTTCTTTCATTCCTCCACAATTCTTCAATATATAGGATGGGGCTCAAGGCAGGCTGCCCCAGAAGGTGTCACTTTGGCATGTGGATCATTTCAAGCTGAAGACAATCAAGGCCCAAAAGATTCAGGAAGAGCTTTTACCTCCCCCTGCCTCTAAGAATTAAGCCAGAGGGCCTGGTCCCAGAAGACAGCTATATAAGTACAGAGAGTCCGGGCTAGGTGTGGTAAGCGGGAGGGAGCTCCACAGGGCCTGGAGAACGGGTTCCTCTCTGCGTCCCATTGTCTGCATGGCCGTGACAAACATTTGTTTAGCAAACATCTGCTCTTCCCATCTTCCTGTAAACAGTCTTCCTTCCCTTTGAAGCCCCAGACCCCTACCCCTGTCTGCTTAACTTAGGATGGTATATAAGCCTCAATTGCCTGCCATTGAAGCTCTCATGTTTATATGAAGTTCCTATATGTATGAAATTCAATTTTTTCTCCTGTTAACCTGTCTTATGTCAATTATTAGACTAGCCAAAGATCTAGAAGGGAAGAAGGGAAATATCCCTCCACCACATATATAATCTTTTCTACGTTATCAACACTAATCTGTGTATAATTTCACCTTTGTATGCATTTGGCATATTCTTCACTCTTATCTCTGTCCTCAGGAAAATGATTTCAGGCATGGTATGAATATTGGAATAAAGGTATTATTAGCACTTTAAAAAATAATTTCCCTTTCTCTAGTGGGAATTTCTCTAAGTATGAATATGAAACAAAACCTCCCATTTTTTGCTTTAAAATTCCATATTACTACTATTACACTTTTAAAAAATTATCCCAAGAAAATAATCTCCCCATTCCCTAAGGAAAACCTACACAAAAATGCTCATTACAACTGCCTGGGTGGCTCAGTCGTTGGGCGTCTGCCTTTGGCTCGGGTCATGGTCCCAGGGTCCTGGGATTGAGCCCCGCATCAGGCTCCCTGCTCAGCGGGGAGCCTGCTTCTCCCTCTCCCACTCTCCCTGCTTGTGTTCCCTCTCTCTCTGTGTCCCTCTCTGTCAAATAGATAGATAAAATCTTTAAAAAAAAGAAAAAAAACTGTTTATAAATGGTTAAAAAATGGGACCAACGTTAAGTGTCCAGTTACAGAATCCCAAAGATAATGTTACATCTATGCTGTGGAATACACTGTAGCCATTAAAATGAAAATTATGACTACATAGCTACCTGAAAAAAATAAATATAATAGGTAGGGTATAAAAAGCCAAATGCAAATTTGTATCTATATTATGATTACAGGTATGTCAAAACAATATATGTATATACATGGGAACCAGAAAAGAGCAAGGAACACTGATAACAGATAAGCTGTTTGAGGTGTGGAATAGGAATTTTAATTTTAAAAATGTTTTTGCTGTTACTGTTATGAAAGTGTTTTATTTTTTAATGTATTTTGAAGTTTCCATACAGCCTTGTTTCCCCTAACCAACTGCTGATGATAATAGACTGTAATTAATGCATTGTTTTATCTTATTTAGCCTTTGGCGTTGCACTCGGGCAGTTTTATGGTTTTATGACTCAATAATGACAGAACAGTTTCTTAAAGTCTAAGTGACCTCCAAATAGCTAAAAAATATGTTTAGATTCTCTGCTATTAAAGAATAAATAACGCGGCCTATTCTTTCAGCAGGGGAATTTATTTGGGTAACTAAAACATGTAAAAGAGAATTATCTACGTGTTATTCGTTGTTCTATATCCATGGATGGAATGGGAGCTAAACAGCTTACATGAGCTTGGACAAAATAAGTATAAGATTAATTAAAATAATGTAATACTTTTGTCACAAATTCTAACTGGATTCAGCTCATTCAGGTTTAGTTCAATATAACTTAATGTTTTTGACTTTCTGTCCTCTGACATTGGCATTATTCTAAATCTAGCTCATAGGCAAGTAATATCAATTGTTCCAGCACTGCAGCTCCATGGGCAAAGACACAGAACTTTATGAATTAGTTTATTAGTATGCTTTTTAAAAATCACATAGCAAAGAACATGCCACTGTGTGTGGTAGGCAGAATAATGGCCTTAGAAAGATGTCCTCGTCCTAATCTGAGAAACCTGTAGCTATGTTACCTTTCAATAGCACAAGGGATTTTCCAGATGTGATTAAGTTAAGGATCCTGATAGAATCCTATCCTGGATTGTGATTTTAAGGTTTCTGATAGAATCCTCTCCTGGATTATTTGGGTAGGATGAATATACACAAAAGTCCTTAGAAAAGGAAGGCAAGAAGGTCTTAGAGGGAGATGTAAGGATATAAACATTGGTCAGAAGAGAGAGATTTGACGATGCTATGCTGCTGGCTTTGAAGATGGAAGAAGGGGCCATGAGAAAAGGAATGTAGATGAATTCTAGAAGGTGAATAAGGCATGGAAATGGATTCTTCCCTAGAGGCTCCAGAAAGAATGCAACCCTGTCCACAAGTTGATTTTAGCCCAGTGAGACCCATTTCAGACTTCTGACCTCCAGAACTGAGAGAGAATGCATTTGTGTGTTGGAAGCCACTAAGTCTGTGATAATTTGTTACAGCAGCAATAGAAATCTAAAACAGTGTGTTTCAGAGTGTGTTGCTGAAAAGCTCATGCAAATCTAAGGTTTTTAAAAAGTTTTTAATTTGAGTATAGTTGACACACAATGTTACATTAGTTTTAGGTATACAACATAGTGATTCAACTTCTCTATACGTTATGCTGTGCTCTCCACAAGTGTAGCTACCATCTGTCACCACACAACACTATTACAATATCACTGACTATATTCTCTAGGCTGTAACCTTTCACCCCTGTGACTTATTTATTCCATGACTGGAAGCCTGTATCTCCCACGGCCTTTTGCTCATTTGGCCCATCCTCCCACACCCCCTCCCCCTGGCAACCATCAGCTAACATGTTCTCTGTATTTATACGTCTGCAAATCTAAGTTTTAAAGCTCATAAGATACCTACTTTTTTAAACATGGTGAGGAAATTCACAATTTCAAGGAAGCTCAAGGAATGAATCCAATTTTAAAGCAAAGACTCCTTTCCTGTTGTGCAAATCCTCCCAAAACTAATATGATTTGTACGCTTACGTTGTTCTTTGCCATATTTTTCTAACACAGAAAATGTTAGAAAATACCCCAAATAAAGCAACAAATGTTGCCTCGTCAGAAGAGAAAAGTGTGAGATTCGGGACTTTTAAGCCTAGAATGTGGGTCGAATGTTTCAGAATTTCGGGGGTCACTGGAATATTGGCAGTAGTGGCTGTTGTGTGTGTGTTTCTTATGTTTCTCCTTCAGACGGAAATCTTATCCCCTGTGTACCGCAAGACTTGCCTCGGTTTTCCAGATCTGGAAGTGAAATTCCCAAGAACCGGGCAAATCACAGAATGAGACGGAGGCTCACATGTGAATCAGTGCCATTTAGGAACTCACTCCCTTACCAAACAAAAGGACTGGACCCCAGGTGGGAACAGAAGTGCCCGTTAGGAAGCACAGGTGGAGCTTCCTAGCAGTTAGAATTGAACGCCTTTTTTCAGCATAGCCTGGGGATGTTTTCAACTGTGACCTCGCCCATTACTCTAAAGAAGCAAAATAAAAATTTTTCCATAGCTTTAGGCTACTACCCCACAGTGTAGCAAAGGTCGGAGTTTGCTACCACTCTAATTTTCTTGAGAATAATCTTTGCTCATTGTATAGGAAGCAGCCTACAATTTGTATGATTGCTGCACTTTGAACGAAAACGCAGTAAGACTCTGGGAGCATTCAGCAAGGACTCTTCCTAGATTCCATCTTTTTTTTTTTTAAGATTTTATTTATTTATTTGGGAGAGAGAGAGCACGAGAGGGAAGAGGGTCAGAGGGAGAAGCAGACTCCCCGCTGAGCAGGGAGCCCGATGCGGAACTCGATCCCGGGACTCCAGGATCATGACCTGAGCCGAAGGCAGTTGCTTAACCAACTGAGCCACCCAGGCGCCCCCTAGATTCCATCTTACACAAAAAGTCCGCAGCATGTGGAGACAAAATAGGAATCAGTAAAAGTGTGAAACAAACCAAACCAAAGTGAAAAACTTTGAACTATGTAGCTATTTCAGTAGTTCTGTTTTCTCCTACTGCAGTTTATTAATTGGTTTGTGAAACCCATATCTGCAACTCCTCCTGAGCTCACATTGCTCATTTACCTAACACTTTATTTTCTAGTCTCTCAAAGGATACACAGCATATCTCCCAATTCTTCATAACTTCCTTCGACTTAATTGGCAAGTGAGGAATTCTGGGCTGTTTGATGACCGTGTTTTGGGTACCGGGCTGGGGATCTAGAGTAGAGACAAGGACTGATGGACGCCAACCTCATGTTGATTTTGAGTGTATTGGGCTTGTTAGGCAATTTGGGAGTATAACAGAGGTACAGATCGAGGTGGCAGAATAAACAAAGATTTGTCTGCTGCTCTATCACAGATTCAGCCTCTAAAATAGAGTCCACTTGTTCATTTTTTTCCACAAATGAAGATTTGTTGACCCATTGTTTGTTGCTAGTAGAATATATCCTAAACTAACTATGGTTATCGTCTTACATTCTTTCTTATTTTTGGGTTAATATTTTCTTACTTTAATTTTTATGTCGTTTATCACGTTATAATCTATATAGAATAAAATGTACATGAGTTTCGGCAAACATATGGACGTGAAACCATGGTCATAATGAAGATATAAAATATTTGCCTGACCCCAAAAGGTTTTATCCTGCCCCTTTGAAATGAATTATTCCTCCCCAACAATGCTTGAGACTTACCAATCTGCTTTTTGTCATCATAGAGTAGATTTAACTTTTCTAAAATGCCATATAAATGAAATCAGAGAGTATGGGCTACTTGTGTCTGATTTCTTTTGTTCACCTTTGAGATATATCCACGTTGTGTGTGAATTGATAGTTCATTTCCCTTCTATTTCTGAGTCATAGTCCACTGTGTGGTTGGACCACAGTTTGTTTATCCACTCGCCGGCTGAAGGATATTTGGGATCTTTCCAGATTCTGCCTATTGTGAATAATGTTGCTATGAACATTCATGCACAGGTTTTCATGTAGATGTGTTTTAATTTCTCTTGGGTACATGTTTAGGACTGAAATTATTGGGTCATATGGTAAGTGTATGTTTAACTTTGTAAGAAACTGCCAAATTGTTTTCCAAAGTGGATGTACCATTTTGCAATTCCATCAGCAATCACAGGAATTCCAAGTTGTTCCATATTCTCACCAATACTTGCTATTATCACTTTTGTTAATTTTAGCCATTTTAGTGTAAATGTACTGGTGTCTTTTATGGATTTAATTGGCATTCCCTTTTGACAGTGCTGTTGAATATTGTTTCATGTTCTTATTGGCCATTTGTATATCTTCTCTGTGAAGAGTGTGCAGATTTTTGTGTGGCTTTTAATTGAGTTGTTTACCTTTTTATTATTCTGTTGTAGATGTAATTTATATATTCTGGATAATAATCTTTATTAGAAGTATATGTATTGTAAATACTTTTTCCCAGGCTTTTTCATTTTCTTAATGATGATAACTGATTCATTTAGATATTTGTCAGCTACAAACATGTCTAAGTGAAGTGATCAATGATGCTTTTCAACCTGCCTATGTGACAAAATACTCAAAAAGTTTAAGACTTTTTTTTTAAGATTTTATGTATTTATTTGACAGAGAGAGAGAGGACAAGCTGGGGGAGCAGCAGGATGCGGGGCTCGATCCCAGGATCTGTGGGACTCCATCCCAAGACTCTGGAATCATGACCTGATCTGAATGAAACCAGACGCTTAACTGACTAAGCCACCCAGGCGTCCCAAGTTTAAGACTTTTGAATTTTAGAACAATTAATTCTAATTGAGTGACATTTTCAGGGACTCATGAAAATAGAAGCACAAAGGTAATATTAATATTCTTGATTTGACATAATGAACAAAATCTTCCTTGTTAAAATTCTCCTTGCAAGACTATAGAATCAAGGATCTATACCTTGAGTACCCTCCTCATGCAATTATTTATTATACTGTTTGTTTAGATTTTTTTAATTAAAAAGTTATGTTGATTTCATATTTTAAGTATAAAAGAATTGTTTTTTTGTGTGTTCAGGGAGTAAGAATTCTATACATTAACACAATTCAAAAATACAGATTATCAAAGAGCTGTTTCAGTTACTTAACATTTGAAATATTACATTATGTTAATAATGGGTTTTTTAACACGTGATTTATGGGTACTTATATAAAGAAGGAAGTATTGCGCACTTAAATACATGTCTACCAATAAATCCATGCAGATCTAAGAAAAAATAACTCATAACAGCAGCAACTACAGGACCTATGGAACTCATGGAAAGGATTGGTCGGTCAGACAAAATAATAAAAAAAAAAATAGCCTCATTAAGACACATAATGTTAAAAATTTAGTTATAAAGGTAAATTTTTTAAAAAACCATACATTAAAAATACAATCCCTGCCTACAAATGTCAGGCTGCCCTCAGACTTTTCCTCTGCAATACTAAGTATAGGAAAACAACAGTTTGCTAGATACATGTTTTTTTAAGATTTTTATCTATTTATTTTAGAGAGAGAGACAGTGGGAGCTGGGGGTGGGGAAAAGACAGAGGGAGAGGAAGAGAGGGAATCTCAAGCCAGCTCCTCGCTGAGCACAGAGCCCCACACAGGGCTCTGTCCCACGACCTCAAGCTACCCTGGGCCAGAGCAATAATCCAGACAAGCTTTGATGGAGGAAAGGAAAGAAAAGACATGTGAAACAACACAAACTACAGAGCATCACCTACGATTTATTCTTGCCAAAGTTTTTGACCTGAATCTAGTTGAATAAAAAGAAGGTTTAGAATAGAGGAACAATTTATATGATACCAAGAGGAAGCAATCAGATACATTGAGAATGTGGGAGATTGTACAAAATAAATGGCCTGATTTCTTTAAATGTCAATGCCATGAAAAAGTCAATATTGTAGATGAAATGAGACTAACAACCAAATGCAACGAGGAAAGCTTGACTGGATTCTGGTTTGGAAAAATACATAAAAGATATTTAGGGTACAGTAGTGAAATTTTTAAAAGGAATTATATGTTAGAAGAGATTCAGAAATTGTTAATTGTCTTAGGATGGTGATGGTTTTGTGTTATGTTGGAAAATGTTTTTAATTTTGCAAGAGGCATGCTGAAGTTTTAGGGCTGAAGAGTCATGATTCTTGGGACTTAATTCCAAATGGTTCAAGAAAAAAATCCACATATACCCAAGCATGCACTCATATATATACATATCTAGATAAATGTGGCAAAAATGTTACCAATTGTCAAACATGTATGGTGAGTTACAGGACTCATTATTCCAGTAGTGGCTGCTTGCTTAAAAATGTGGACTTTGCTGTGAAATCCACTGCTTGTTTTGTAATACTCCAGCATCATGACATTCTGCAATGATAAATAAAAAAAAAAATTCAGTGTTATTTTGAAGAAAAAAAAAGCAACTAAGTTGTATAGCACTTGGGTTGAAGGGTAGGGTGAACATCACTGGATAAGGAAAGGAAAGGACTAGAGAGTTGAAACCAGGGTCTAGAATGTCACAAACATGGCTTCCATCACACATACCCCTTTGGTTGATAAAAGTGAGCCAAGTTTATGTTTTTATTTTTATTTCATGTTGATTTTGTTTTTGTTAACATTCATCTGCTTTCCTTATTCATTTTTAATTCCAGGAAATGGACACCTGAATATCTCACAGCCATTGTACTTATATTCGAAAGGATATGGGCCTGTTCCCGAACTGGCAATGGTTAGTACAGCTCTCCCTGGTCCCTTAGACAGTGCACACAGTTAATAAAGCTTGTATCTTGTTTATTGCACAGAGGGCTATCCATCACCCAAGGCACATCCAAACATACAACTGGAACTTGAAAAAAAGAGATGTTTGGATAACTGCATCTTATACCTATAATTTCCATGCAAGTGAAATGCCCTGTTCCCTGAATGGGTATGCATTTATTTTACTACTACTAAAGTGACTGATATATGGATGACTTTTAAGGAGTAAATTTTAGTGCCTGTCTATAAAATATATCTTCTGAAAATACAAATTTATTATCACAGGCCCCGATCTCCGTTCTGTTATAGCTAAAAGCAGAATCTGCTATTCTCCAATTTTGATGTTCCTTTTAAAGTGTATTCAACCTCAATCAAATTTCAGTTTCCCAGTTTGAAAATTTCTGTACAGTATTCTGTTTTCTTAATTCTTTTTTTAAAAGATTTTATTTATTTATTTATTTGAGAGAGAGAATGAGAGAGAGAGAGAGAGAGAGCATGAGAGGGGGGAGGGTCAGAGGGAGAAGCAGACTCCCCACTGAGCAGGGAGCCCGATGTGGGACTCGATCCCGGGACTCCAGGATCATGACCCCAGCCGAAGGCAGTCGCTTAACCAACTCAGCCACCCAGGTGCCCTTTTTTCTTAATTCTTTATAATTAAAAGTCACTCGTGACACGTGTGCACACGTGTGGATATTTGAGTGAGTTGGGGGGAAGAGAGAAAAGGAAAGAACAAGGGAGGAGTGCACAGATAATTTTTATGTTTGACTGTCATTCACTGAGACAGTTTATCAAAGATGTTGGGAGACCCAGGTTAGTTTTTCTGTTCATTCGTTTGCTCACCCTTTTGTTTATTTATTAAACATTTATTGCATTCATTAAATATTTGAGTATCCATTCTGTGACAGGCCCACACTGAGGACACAGAAATGAATAAGACAAGCTTCTCCATTTTAAGAAATTCCTAATCTAGTAGAGAACACAGCAAAGTCCAGAGATTTCCATGAGATGCTGAGGTAGAAGAGAAATGATGCCTAATTCATCCTTGGAGGCCGGAGGGGTGAGTTCTATATGGCTGAAGAGGAAAATTACCCAGAGCAGACCCAGGACAGCAGGACCCAGAAGATGGAAAGTTACTAGCAATACTAAGAGATAACCAGAAGCTTGAGCAAGAGATAACCAGCCGTTTCTGCTTTGTAAACAAGCTTCCCGCCACTGCCCTGACCACTGTTCCCACCTACAGCAACCGCGCCCCCCCCCCCCCCAGTTTTAAACCCACCTACCAGCAGTCAGTGCAGCCCTTAGAACCTGACCCCCTGCACTGCCCTGTAAAAGCTCTGTAACTCCACTAGCCGGGGCCCAGAATTTTGAGGGCGAGCTCGTCTGGGTCTGCCTGGGTAAAATAAACCCGAGTTCTCCTACTTCTCTGACTGTTGCTTTGTTTCTAACCGGTCTGATTTTTATTTTCCACAACATGGCCATTTTCTGAATCTCCCTCAGGTTTTTAGCAAGTCACTTCCCTTCTTGGGGTCTCAGTTCCTCTTTATCTACAGTGGGGGAAATGTTTTCATCCTAGGGGACTGTGGTGAAAATTTAGAGATAATAAGTGAAAGTAATCTAGAAATTGTAAAGGCCCAGGCATGTGGAGAATTTTTTTGCTATCATCATGTTTGCATCCTTGTGAACAGAAAGGTTAGGGGGAAAGTGCCAAGTATTATCAACCACTCCCCTAACATGACTTGAAACCAATGAATTAGGGTCAAAAGTAGAATATTTGGATGAATAAGGTACAAAAAATGTGCTTCCTACAGGATGGGTTTCAGAGCAGCTTGCCCCAAAATGTGCCTCTTTGGCCTGCAGGTTATTTTGAGTTGAAGACAATAAAGGTCCAATGACTCAAGAAGACCTTTTTACCTCCCCTTTAACTACCTAAAAGAATTTAGATGGGTAGCCTGTACCAGAAAGAGAGCCATTACCAAAGATAACTTCGTTTTACATCAAAAAGACTTCGTTTAGCATGGCAAACATTTGTTTACCAAACATTGTTCTTCCTATCTTCCTTGAAATTGACTTCCTCCCCTTTGAAGTCCCACACCAATCACCTTCTTCTCAGCTCACTACTACATGTAGGCCTCAAATGCCTGTCAGTGGGTCTCATATCTTTAGGGCCTATGACAATGGATTAAATATGTTTTTTCCTGTTAATCTCTCTTTCATTACAGGGGATGTCTAGCCAAGAACTTACAAGTTAGAGGGAAATTTATTTTTTCACCTCCAGTTTTGTGAGCTAGCCAGGAGATACTGAGACACCATACTCACTCTGGAGCCTTGCAGACAAGATCCTAGAGAACTGACAGAAGCCAGCAGAAGGTAAGAATTCTTACCAAAGTCAGCTCTCCTGGATCTCCTTGTATGCCCAGTAGAGAGAGGAAGGTAAAAAGTTTTCGTCCCTTCCTTTTCTAAATTTAGATTAGCAGGAGCAAGTATTTGTGGAATTAGTTCATTGGACATAGTGACTTTGGTAAAGATTCGTTAATGAGTACTCTTGTTTTGTATTGATCCTCTTACTCCCAGAGATGGGCATTGTTTTCTTTTGTCTGTCTTTTGTGTTTGTCATAAGAAGGAAAACCAGGAGGTTTTCCTTTTGTCTTGTTCTATGTTCTGAGAGCATGACTTTGTCAACAGTAAGAATATTCTCTCTACCTCTACCATCCAGAAGGTGCATATACCTGAGTGCATCTGGTGGCCAGTCGAATAGACTAGAATTTTGATATATGATGTCAAAAGCTGCATTCTTTTTGTCCACTTATGCCAGCTCTCAGGGCAGTTTGTCGTAAGGGGACTTTGTCATCTCAACCTT
The DNA here is from genome assembly GCF_009762305.2 of Zalophus californianus. Taxonomy (NCBI): domain Eukaryota; kingdom Metazoa; phylum Chordata; class Mammalia; order Carnivora; family Otariidae; genus Zalophus; species Zalophus californianus. The sequence goes on from NC_045612.1 coordinate 9,223,890, forward strand.
TGTTGTCTTGTTAGTGCTGGAAAAGTCCCATTCTAGCAGTGCCTGTTTGGTGTCATGGATTGGCAAGTCCATGATTGGAAGTGTCTCCTGTTCCCGTAAGAAATGGGAGACATCATTTTCATGACACAATTCTTATAACCCGTGACAATGAAGGCCTTTGCTTTCTGAAGGTAACTGTGGAGTAAACTTTCTGGATCTTGTGAGGGCTACACTTTTTGCACTCTTTTGTAGGATGCTTCTTATGTCCTTCATTAAGCCATAAAAAGGTTTATTGATTTGAGTGACTATTGAGATGAATAGATCTGACTCGTCATTGGCCAGACGATGGATCCTTTGAATTGGAAAAAATTAAATATTAAAAAAAAAAAGTAAGTTTGAGAAATCTCATCCTAAGCAATTGTCTTACTGATACCTATGGAAAGACCAAATTAAAAGGTAGATACAAGAAAAAAAAAGATGGATACAAAGAAGTATAATGGCTAGCCTTAGGGATTCCCTTAATAAAATGGAAGAACAGAAATTAAACTTAGAACAAAAGTAAAGTTTACATCCAACATAAATTCCCTTTCTTCAAATCTGGCCCTTACTCCTCGGCAAATTCCCTTAACTCCCAAAACTCCTCCACCGTCCCCAGAAAACCCCTTAAACACCCAGATGCCTATTTTAACTTCCCTTTTCCTATAAGATTTACAGAGAGCACTCATGTCTAATCTGCAGGCCTGGGATATACAGATTACTTGTGTAAATGCTAAAAGCCAGGAAATAAATTTAGCAGAAGCACCTGCGATGGACAGTAAGTCTCATTTTGCTGGGCTCTATAATCAGACTTTGCCAGCTTCAGGTCTTCCTATGCAATGTCCTTTGCAGATATATCCTAGACCTCTACCTAAAGAATTCATATCCCCTGGACAGTAGAACACAGAGATCTTTTGATTTCCATCTTAGTTGGAAGTTTTCTCCCTGATATAGAAAGGCAAATTCAAAATAGTGTGGTTGAATGGGCAAATTGATCTCTAAACATAATAATGGAACAGGCTACCTAATTCTTTGAAGATAGGTTGCAGGAATGCAGATGAAAAAGTCTTAAAATCAACAATTCTTTTTTTGTTGTTGTTTTTGTTTTAATTCCCGTATAGTTAACATAGTTATATTAGTTTCAGGTATACAATTAAAATAAACAATTCTTAATTTACAACTTGATTCTTTAGAAAACCAAAAGCCTAACTATGAAAGCAACTCAAAACCCACTCAGACCCTTTCCTATTTGCTTTCAGATATTTGCAGATAATGTAAAACATCAGGATATTGGAAACAAAATTGTCTTGCACTTAAGAAAAAGAAGGAAAACTTTAAATAGTAATTACCCTAAACTTTTGATAATAGACAAATATACGCCAAAACTCTTAGGAAAAAACTTGCATTCTTTTTCTACAGGTTCAAAAACTTGAACCTGTAAATCATCATGTCTTTGAAATGAAAAGACAGCCCACAGTCTTCTGAGACTGAAGGGAGAAAAAGGCAGAGCCCTTAAAAAAAACAAAATACAGGGACATCTGGGTGGCTCAGTTCGTTAAGCATCTGAATCTTGATTTCGGCTCAGGCCATAATCTCAGTATCCTGAGATGGGGCTCCCTGGCAGGCTCAGAGCTCAGTGGGGAGTCTGCTCCAGATTCTCTCCCTCTTCCTCTGCCCACCCCCAAATTGCTGCACTCTCATACATGCTCTCTCTAAAATAAATAAATAAATCTTTAAAAAAATAGGAACTGCTAAAAGGGATCTCTAGACCACAAACTTTTAAGATTATTTCCAGGGACAAATACAAATCTTAAGTCTTCTGCAAAAATAGTAAAATGCTTTAATTATCTGAACAGATAAACTTTATTACTCTAGCTGTTATTTATTAACTAGTGAGTTTTATGTTGCTTTAAAACAGAAGCTACAAGATGGGTTTTTATATATGTCTATGTTTGTCTGTTATAGATATGGTATTACCAAAATTAATTTGTAAAAGAGCTCCATTTAATTGGCTTAACAAAAAGCATTCACAGGGCGCCTGCGTGGCTCAGTCGTTAAGCATCTGCCTTCGGCTCAGGTCATGATCCCGGGGTCCTGGGATGGAGCCCCGCATCGGGCTCCCTACTCCGCGGGAAGCCTGCTTCTCCCTCTTCCACTCCCCCTGCTTGTGTTCCCTCTCTCGCTGTCTCTCTCTCTGTCAAATAAATAAAATCTTAAAAAAAAAAGCATTCACAAATTATTTCTAAATCTCAGAAATACAAAATAAACCAAATGTTTTTCAAGTTCATATGATACAGAGTAATTTTTGGTAAACAAAAGTTTGAGATTGTTAGTTTGATTAGAACAAGAATGTCTTTAGGGTTGTCAGCATTAAATATAAAACTTTATTCTACATGGGTTTACCAATCAAACAAGTTTATGAAATCTCTGTTACAAAATTTGTTAGCCAGAAAAATAACTTGGGGTGTTGACTGACATTGTCAATGTCTAATGAAGTTTTTCTAAACATGATTGTTATGAATATATGAATTGAATAGATGTAAATGAGAGAAGAGTTTTTAGGTGAACTTTTTAGCAATGCTTGTTTTATAAAACATCTACTTAAAAATTGTTACCCAAATCTCCCTGGTGACTTCCACTGTTGAGTTTTATTAACTTAAATCAAATGATAGAATTGCATTTATATCGGGTGCCTGGGTGGCTCAGTTGGTTGGGCGACTGCCTTCGGCTCGGGTCATGATCCTGGAGTCCCAGGATCGAGTCCCGCATCGGGCTCCCTGCTGAGCGGGGAGTCTGCTTCTCCCTCTGACCCTCCCCCCTCTCATGCTCTCTCTGTCTCATTCTCTCTCTCAAATAAATAAATAAATAAAATATTAAAAAAAAGAATTGCATTTATATCTAGATCATTTCGAAATAAGATAAAATACTGAAAAATTAATTTCTCAGAATTCTAAGCTTACCTACTTTTGACCTCTTTTTTTACAAAGGAACTAAAGATATTTGGGTTTATTAATAAACATGCCCTATGCCACATTTTTAAAAAATGGGCTATGAGAAAATGAGTGTTTCTAGAAATTATGAAATGTTTCATAAAATTTGCCAATTTAGAGAATACTGGACAGTTCACAATTCCTTACTTCTTAGTTTTCACTAGAAATTAAAGTTTCCAAGGATTAAAAAAATTTTTTTAAAGATTTTATTTTTAAGTATTCTCTCCACCCAATGTGGACCTCGAACTCACAATCCCAAGATCAAGAGCCACATGCTCCACTGATTGAAACATCTAGGTATCCCTCTAAGAGTTAAAAATTCTAATTAATATATTTAAAGCTACTAGAAATAATAAGAGAAACAACTCTGTGCATAAGGTAAGTGGGATATATGTTTTTGATAAGAAAAATTGTGAGGAATGGAGATGAATTTTTGTTGAGGGAAAGGAAAGGAATTTTGTTCTAAAGTAAAGCTGATTATTTCTGAATAGGAAAGAAAACAAGGGATAGACTAGAATAGACATAGGAAGTTCTAGAAGGTTTTTAAAAAAGGAATCTTGGGAAAGAAATTTTATGTGTGATTAAGCTGGATGAGATTGAATGAATTTGTTGTAAGGGTTTTTAAAAATAAGCTTTAATATCAATAGGGTACTTAATGTAAAACTGGTACTTAATTTTCTTTCATCTGCTAAAAGGACAAAGTTGTTTGGACTATTGGTCTGCTTCTGATAAGAGATTATGAAAGGTTTTCCTTTACTTTTTATAGTAATTTGCTGAGAAAACAAGGATTCTGTATTTTGCCAAAATAATTTCCTATGTTTACCGGGTCTTTGATTACTAAAGTAAACCTAGTCTTCTCAATATTAAAAGAGCTAAGTTTTGCGTAGAATTATGTAATCTTCTATATTTGCCTGTGATGTCTTTGTCACTTTGGTTAAATAGGTAAGTGTTGTTTTACAGTAACCTATGATCATATTTAACCAAGTGTTTTAAAAACTGTTTGATATTTTTGACAAACTTTCCCCAAATCAAATATTTCTAGAGTCTTTTTGACCTCAAACTAACTTTGGGAATTATCAGAGGGTCCCTAGGATGTCTCAAAGGATTCTTCTCTGTCCTTATAAAGAGAACGATGTTACACTAGTTAGCCTTACTTGGTATATTAAATAACATGAGAAGCATTGTCAAATAAGTGGTGATAAACCCTCCTAGATTATATGGTATGGGTGAATGTTATTAATAGTGTTCTAAAAATTGTATAAAATTCCTAAAATGCTGATATGTCCTGGTATACTGTTATTAGTCATAATTCTAGTTATTATCTTAAAATGTGTGTCACAGAAATAACCAAATTTCCTTGTCAACTGCGTTGTAATGAACTCTCATCAGATCTTTAATCATGGCCATTTTAAGTCTTTTGTCATTTATAGATATTGTTTTATTCAGATGCTTTTACAAAAGCTTCCTGCAAATGTGTTTCATTTTCAGAGAAATTCATGTAAAGGAATCTGACAAGTAATTTCTGATAACTTTTAGATCATACCATTGAACTGAGTAAGAATTTACAGAACCTTAAGAGAAACTGATGCCTCCATAAAACTAACAGAGGATCAAGAACAACCAGGATTAATTATGTGGAACTGAGGATGATAGGTTTAATTTTTTTAAAGATTTCATTTATTTATTTGACAAAGAGAGAGAGAACTAGAGGGAGAGTAAAAGAGAGCGTACAAGCAGCGGTGAGTGGCAGGGAGAGGGAGAAGCAGACTCCCTGCAGAGCAGGGAGCCCGACATGGGCCTCCATCCCAGGACCCTGGGATCAGGACCCGAGCTGAAGGCAGATGCTTAACCAACTGAGCCACCCAGGCACCCCAATAATTTTAATTTTTATGACTTTTTACTTTAAACATTGCTGAGCTTTTTAATGTTTTGCTTTCCAGATTTAAGGAAAACTTTTTTTCTCTTTTCTCTTAAGCTACCTATGATTTAAAGCAAAGATAAAACATTTATTTTTTTTTCTCCCTACCTGATCCCTCCAGAATTTGGAAACTCTCGATGAGTATTTTTATATTTTTATGGTAATATAGCTAGTTGCATAAATTCAGTAAGAATCTCTTCTCCTTGTAATAAGACACAATCAGAAACATTGGGTATATTGTGAAGACTTTGGAATATCATATTTGAGAGAGGCATGCATAGATTCAGATACGCCAGACAGCTTTAAGGAACTAAAGCTGATGTTATATAAAATTATAATAAATAAATAATAGTGAATAAATAAAGCCCCTTGGAAATTTTGGCCCAGTACCTTGCTTACAGGGTTCCCAGGAGTGTTACCAAGTGATTAAGGAAGGCCACTTTCTGGCAGGCCCGGGATCCTCAGGACATTCTGGGGACCTCAAGGAGAGAAGAATGTACCCAAACCTATAGATATTACAGGCAAAGTCTGATGGCAAGTCCTTGGCTCAGCTTCTTAGCCTTGAGAAGCTGTTAAAAGTTTAATCTAAAATTTCGTATGAAAAGTTCTAGCAAAGCAGATTTAAGGAAACTTATGTGGCCAATCACTATTCTTACTAAAAACTTATAAAACTGGAGCTGAAACCAAGAGTCAGATGTTTAACTGACTGAGCCACCCAGGAGCCCTATCAATTGCTATTCTTGCTGTAATGATGTAGATAATTGAGCCAAGTTTATAAAACTAGACTTATTTTGCAAACAAATTATTCTTACTGTGGTTATCATTGATAAGAAATGTGGATGATTATATAGAGAGAAATTATATTTCAGTAGAAAGTATAATAATGTGCCTGTGGATATTGGTTTCTAGTTCTGTTAATTGTCTTTGAGGTTTTGTTTTCTACCTGCAAATTGGACTAGACCTGATTTCTTTTATTTTGCTCCGATACCTGGATGCAACTCTTCAAACTAACATATCCAAATTTTCTCCCACCTTTCTGACTTGAAATTATTGAGAACTACACTTTTTCCAAAGCCATGCGAGCTAAAGTTGGACAACCTGATGTAAACATCAAGCTAAAGTTAGACAACTTGATGTAAACATCAGAGAAATCACCACAACGGCTCATGTATAGACAATCTTTATGCCTGTTGCTTTGTGGACCACTCAGAAAGAGCACCAGAGACATGCAAACTATAAACCAAAAAAATCTGTCAGATTGCCACTGCTTGCCCTCCCTCCATATGAAAATGCTTTGCGCCGGACATCTGCAACTCTTCTCAACTGGCTGCCTTCAAAACCCAGAAACTGAGATTATAGTCCGCTCCAATCATTAACCATTGTTTTCGTTGCCATAGAAATGCCTCTTACTAAATGCCTGGTTGCTTGTGCAATATAGGCCTAACTTTGGGAGCTTAACTGCATTACTGCCTTCCGAAATGAGTCACAACTGTTCTCAGGACTAAAAGACTGGTTCCATGAGATATAGAGCAATCTAATGCTTAGCTACTAACCCAGTTCTGCCCTCCAGAACCAGCAGCTCAGCTTTTAATATTAAAAACCCCAGGGAACTGATGGGGTTCAGGCCAGTTTACCCCAAAATGTGCCACTTTGGCATGTGGATTATTTAAGAGGTGAAGACAATAAAGGCCCCACAGACTCAAGAAGAGATTTTACCTCCCCCTTAACTGCCCAAAAGAATTTAGAGAGGGAGCCTGTACCAGAAAGAGAGCTATTACCAAAGATAGAGGTTTTTTTACATAAGAAAGACATTTTCTCTTCCCATCTTCCTGTGAATTGTCTTCCTCCTTTTTGATGTCCCAAACTCCTATCATTTCTTTAGTTCAGGACTGTATATAAACCTCAATTGCCTGACTGACTGGGTCTCATACCTTTAGGGCCCCTATATATATAAAATTAAATTAAATGTGTTATTCTGTTAGTCTCTCTTCTTTTACAGGGTGGTGTCTAGAAAGTAGAGGGAAATTTGTTTTTCTTCCTCTACACAAGCCTGAGGAATCCTTCACTTTGCCCAATAAATCCTAGTCTAGATGAATCCTTTTATTTGTCCCTAGTGCTCCATCCTCATGTCATTCTGCTGATATTTACAAGGTCAGCTGTCTGTCTAGATTATCATGTTGTACCATCTATTTTGGTTAGTCCTCAATCGCTTTGCAGTTTTTACTATCTATAAGCACTTGGTATGGAATATATAATATGGTTGGCTTTTATTTGCAACATACACCTTTCTGTCTTTCAAACTAGATGTCACTCCTCAAAAGTACCCTCTTAGTCCTCTCAACATTATCTAGTTCTCACACATGCATTCATTTATTCATCCAAATAGCATTTACTAAGCACTCATTTTAGCTAAGGCATTAAACTAAATGCTTAATTTTCTCATTTAATACATATAACAACAGTTTGAGCAGGCACTATCATTATCCCCATTTTACACTTTTAAAAAAAATTTTTAGACAGGGAGGTGGGAGGGGCAGAGGGAAATGGAGAGAGAAAATCTTAAGCAGGCTCCCTACCCAGCACAGAGCCCAACTCGTTGCTCAATCTCACAACCCTGAGATAATGACCTGAGCTAAAATCAAGAGTCAAACGCTTAACGGACTGAGGCACCCAGGCACTCTTCATTTTATGCTTTTAAAAGTGAGGCTGTGTAGTGGAGTAAAAATAATCTCCCCTCTATCCTTCTAGGTTCTTGACTGAGATACCCCCGTAATAAAAAGATAGATGAACAGGAGAAATAAATAAGGAAATAACCACGTTCAGTAACTTGGATACCTCCCGTATCCATGTGAGAGACCCAGAAAAACTGAGCAACTCTCTGAAATGGCCCAAGCCACTGACCTTAAATACCATCTTTAGCTAAAGACAAAAGAAAGATGTTGGTTGGGGGAGCCAGCTATGGGATGTAACCAGAAAAATCCTAGCAAACAATGGTAAGATTGTTACACAGATTTAAGGTGGGGGCCTTCTCCACTGATAAGTTTCTGTAGCTTTAGATTCATCCTTCTCTTTCTGATACAAAGAGGGAGACACACTTACAAATGGACATTTCCCTTATAAATGTAAATGTTCCTTACAAAAAGATAACTTACTACTCATTTCAGAGCTTTTCCTAAGTCTGCTGTTTCTTAAAAATAACCAACTCAAAATAATTATCTGGGAGCAAAAATGTCCTGTTCCCGTCAGGGTCCTTCTAGCCAGATGAAGAATCAAATTGACATGGGACAGATTAACAGGCGAAAATGAAATTTAATTTCCTACATATGGGGCATCCACACAGACATAGAAATTCCAAGGATAGGCAAAAAGAGGTATATATGTCATCCCGAACTAAGGAGAAGTTGATAGCGGTCTGGGACTTCAAAGGAAACGATTGCAATTCACAGGAAGATGATAAAAAGTAAGCACTGGTACACATGTATTTGCTGGGCCATTCAGAAACAATGGGACATGGAGGATTTTGATCAAACAAGCTTTGCTAGGTTCCTCCCTGTCTACCATACCTAGTTTGTATCATAATGTAGTTGTCTAAGGCAATAGCTCTTTTCTGGAACAGGTCCTCTACCTAAATTCTTTTAGGCAGTTTTGGGGAAGGTAAAAAGCTTTTCTTTGGGGGCTGGCGGCACAGCGGGTGAAAGAATTCATCCAAAGCAGAACAAAAGAGATAGAAGTTCACTGAATACACTGTAAGGGAGCAGTGGGCAGGACAGCAGAGGAGAGACTGCCTGCCACGAGGAGGTGATGAGGGGCCATGATTATAGGGCAGAGCAAGGGAGTATGGGGATGGCTGGGCTTTTCCATTTTTTTGTAATCTGTGCCTGGTTCTATTTGGTCAGTTAGGGCCTATGGCTCTTTCAAGGTGGGTTGCTTAATGAGCCTCTTTGCATTCACTCAGTGGTCATTGTGGGCCCTTGTGCCTTGTGCAAGTTTCCATTGCTCAAGCCTCGTGCCTAAAAGTGTCCTCTACATTTTCCTGAATCAGCTGGGTTTTGATTGCTTTTAACTCAAAATAGTCTTTATGACAAAGTGGCATATGGGGGGGCCGGCCCTTGGCCCCTACATAATATGTTAAAGAGGCATGGGTGACAAATTCTGCTCCCCTTCAACTAGCACAGTTCTATTAGATTTTGGAAAGGCAAAACAAATATAGTTTTAACATTCAGTAACTTGAAGTAACATTTTTGTCATTTCAACACATCATTTTGTGAGTCGTCCATTACATGTTACATACATTTTTCTCTTTCCATAGAAATTAATAATAAACATGTTATAACTACTTTTGAGGGATATAAAAATTAATATCACGAAGTTTTAAGTTTGAGATAAATGTTTCAATTATGACATTGAATGTTACATTTTTGATAGAGATGATCTACGTGCTATAAAAATCTAAAGGCTCTGGATGGACAGATATGTTTCCATTTCCTCCATTATTGCCTTATCTTTCATTTGCTAGTCAAGAGAAAGAGAATTGAAAAAGAAAAAATGATCAACAACAAGTGTAACTATATTGCCCTCATAATTTATTTTCATGACTGATGTTGGAGAAAAAGTTAAATGAAAATTAAGACTCTTCATTCTTTAAGATATATTAATAAAGCAGTATTCCAATGTCATAAGATAAAAAAAGAAAAATTTAATATCAACTTGTTTTCTGCATGTATTTGTGAGTAAAGATGAAATATTGCTTGGAGAGTTGAAATTCTCAACATTGCAGTATTCATAGATCTGATCATTAATTTCTGAAGCAGAGCATGCATAATTTGTGATATATTTTGCCTAAAGAAGTTTCCCCAAAACCCCATAGAGAAAACCCAAAATATAGCCAGATTCATCAAATAGGACTACTGTTTTCCATTCAGACCTTTCCAGGTTTTATTTCTGTGATTCCTGAAGCAGTCTCTCAAATTCTAAAGCAGGCTTACTGAATTCTTTGAACATTGGCACAAATTAATATTATAGTAATGAGTTCATTTGTGTTTCGGTAGTAGATGACTTTGTTTCAGTTATTGAAGATGCCCAGTACCATTCCGATGGTAAGAGAAATACATAAAGCATCTACTATATGCTAGGCATTGTTGATAAAAAGGTAAAACAGACAATCTTTGCTGTTCTGGAGCTCACAGCCTCATGAGGAGGACAGACATCTGAATTGTCAATTACACAAGTGTTATAGGCATTGTGATAGGCAGACCTAGGGGGCTGGGCAAGTGCAGAGAAGGAGTTAGCATGACCTTACGTGGGGATAGGATGGTAAGAAAAGGCTCCCTGGAGCAGAGACTTGAAAGATGTGTTAGTTCTCCTTGTGAAAAACAAGGAAGTGGATGGTCTACCCCAGGCATTGGAACAACATGAGCAAAAGTGAGAGGTAAGAGAGAAGAGGGCTTGTGGATGAAACTGCAGGTATGACTGGAAACTTAATATAAGGGCCATTGTAAGGGCAAAGACTTACAGGGGCCTGATCATGAAGGGGAACGTTTGATGCAGTAAGAAGCTGGGGCTTTATCTTGAGGTCAGTGGGGAATTGTTAGAGTGTTTCAAGCAGAGGAAGTAAGCGGGCACATTTGTGTAGCAAGTGTAAACATGCTCCACAGCTCTTGTTGCAAGAAACAGCACAAAATTTAGTTTCAAATAAAACCAAAGTAAATCTGGTTTTGAGCACCCCCTCTCCCTTGCCAGGATGGCAAGAATTTAATATTGTTCATGTTTTGGAAATTCTTACTCTTTTTCCTGACTTGTATAGATTCTAAGTTATTGTTTCAGGATGAATTCAGGGTGATTTTTTTTTTTACCCTTGGTTTTTATTATGTTTACAAGATTAAATTGTTTCACTAATTAATACTGAAGTAAGTTTTATAGGAAACCAAAGACCAGCATGTTTCAAAAGGTATTTGAAAAACAACTCTAAAGTTTCTAAAAACATAATTTCACCCAGGGGTGCCTGGGTGGCTCAGTTGGTTAAGTGTCTGATTCTTTATTTTGGCTCAGGTCATGATCTCAGGGTTGTGAGATCGAGCCCCTTAGGGATTCTCTCTCCCTCTCTCTCTGCCCCTCCTCTTCCCCCTCTAAAAAAAATGAAAAGAGAAGAAATAATTTCACCTGTAGTTGATTTTAGCTCTCCATGTGTATGGACTGTAGCTTATTTAATATCTTCTGTAATGTACTGTGGAGTATGCTATACAAGGGGAAATGGAAAGGGTGATGTGCTTATCTCCTTCTTTCTGAAAAGCCCACCCTCTCTCTTCCAGGTCAGAGGGTTTTGGTCTTAACACTAGTCTCTCACAGTGGACACAAAGTCCAAAAGGAAAACTTGTGTATGTGAGTATCTTCCACATTTTCTATAATTTTGGATTTTGAATCTGCTGGAAATAGGAACAAGATGGTCACCTCCTTAGACAAAGAAGCTGTAGGGGAGGGAAACTAATTTTCTTTTTACCCTTCTAGGTTCTTGGCTATAATAAAAGGCAGATTAACAGGAGAAAAACAAACAGAAGTTGAATAACATGGATACCTCTTGTATCCATGGGAGAGACCCAGGAAAACTGAGCAACTCCCTGAAATGGCCCAAACCACCACCTTAAATACCATCTCCAGCTAAAGACACAAGAGGATGTTTGGAGGTTGGGGAGTCCAGCTATGGGAGATGACCAGGCAAAACACAGTAAACAAGGGTATGTTTGTTATGCAGCTTTAGGTTATTGCCTTCCCCATTGATGTGTTTCTTGAGATTTAGAATCATTTTCCTCTTCTTATTACACATATGAAGACAGCCTTACAAAAGGACATTTCCTTATAAATGTAAGTGTCCCTTATAAATGGGTAATTCTACTTGGTTTTCAGAGCTTCTCCTGTTCTGCCATTTCTCAAAATAACTAGCCCTAAATAATCCTTATGTCAAAGAGCCATATTTTGGGGTAGCAAATTCTGCTTCCCTTCAAAGCAAACACCCTAAACACAAAGATTGTGACTGTTTTCTTGAGAGAGCAAAGTATATATTTGCCTCTGAGGAGGAGCAGAATACACTACCCCAAAATGTGCCACTTTGGCTTGTGGATTGTTTTGAGCTGAAGGCAGTTAAGATGCAGCAGACCCAGGAAAAGCTTTTTTTTAATGATTTATTTGTTTATTTGAGAGAGAGAGAGAGCATGAGCAGGAGGGGCAGAGGGAGAGGGAGAGAGAATCTCAAGCGATCTCCACACTGAGCATGGAGCCCAACACAGGGCTCCATCTCACGACCCTGAGATCATGACCCAAGCCAAAACCAAGAGTTGGACACTTAACCAACTGAGCCACACAGGATGATCTCACTCTTATGTGGAATCTAAAATAGTCAAACTCACCGAAGCTTTTCTTTGGGGGCTGGCAGCACAGGGGGTGAAAGAATTCACCCAAGGCAGAACAAAAGAGATAACAGTTTATTGAATACACCGTAAGGGAGCAGTGGGCAGGACAGCAGAGGAGAGACTGTCTGCCACCAGGAGGTGGTGAGGGGCCACCTGCACCACCAGGTGACTCAGGAAAAGATTTTTACCTCCCCCTTCAACTACCTAAAATAATTTAGTTAGGTAGGGGGCCTGCACCAAGAAGAGAGCTATTATCAGAGTTAACTTTTTGTATCAGAAAGACTATTTAACATGGCAAACATTTGTTTAGCAAATATTTTCTCTTCCCATCTTCCTGTAAATTGTCTTCTTCCCTTTGAAGCTCAGACCCCTACCCCCTTCTCTGTGGTTCAGGATTGCATATAAGCCTCAATTGCCTGACTGCCTTTGAGTCTTCACATCTTTGTGGGGCTCCCATATGGGCATAATAAAATTTGTTTTTATCCTGTTAATATGTCTTATGTCAATTTGTTTATTAGACCAGCCAAAGAACCTAGAAGGGAAGAAGAGAAAAGTTTTTTGCCCCTACACCCCACTCTTCCAAAAGTACTTCAGCAATAATAACAAAACACAAAAGCAATATCCTCATAAGTTATCTAGGCACATTTGCTTTGAAGAAAGTTCAGTATTATATCGAGAGTAGATTTGAGGGGGTGTTGTTTGAGACAGACTGGAAGCTTTATAAACTAGTCAGGAAATTCACCCAATCATTCGTCCATTACCTTAATAAATATTTGCTACTCTGTACCAAGCACTATTCTAGGCACTGAAAACACAGCAGGGAATAAGAGAGATACAGATCCTTGCCTTCATGGAGGTCACATCATTTTTGAGGATGAAAGCAAATAAAACAAATTAGTAAAACACATAGTATTGCAGATTTTGATAAGTGATGTGGACAAAATGAAGCAGAGGAGGAAAAAGAGAGATAATGGGGAAAGGCGAGTTTTATATAAGGTAGTTGGGAAAGGCCTTACTGAAAAAGTGACATGTGAGTAAAGACCCGAAGATGATGAGAGAATAAGATGTCAAAGTGAAGAGATTCCCAGGCAGAGGGAAAGGTATGTGCAAAAGTCGTGAGTTGAGGTGGGAGCTAGGTCTTCCTGGGCTTTTGCTTTCTGTTCTATGAGCCAATCTATCTCTTTCCATCTCTTTCTCCCAACACCACACTGCTTTGATAGCTACAGCTTAATGCTAAAGTTGTGTACATCTACCTTATTTTGCCTGTTTGCTTCTTCACTAGGGTCCTTTGTTCCTTCATACAAATTTTGGAACCAGATTACCAATTGTCCTAAAAAGCCTTGTTGGAATTGTAATTGGTATATAATAGACTCTATAGATCAATTTGTGAAGAACATCTTTATGATACTGAATCATTTTGTCCACGAACATGTTACATGTTTCCAATTGTTTAGCTCTTATTAATGTATTTCAATGCTATTTTATAATTTTCCCTATACAAGACTTGGCAATCTTTTTTTGTTTTTATTTAAATTCCAGTATAGTTTAACATAGTGTTATATAAGTTTCAGGTGTATGATAGAGTGATTCAGCACTTCAATACATCACCCAGTGCTCATCATAAGAGCACTCCTTAATCCCCATCACCTATTTCACCCATCCCTCCATCCACCTCCCCTCTGGTAACCAGCAGTTTGTTCCCTATAGTTATGAGTCTCTTTCTTGGTTTACCCACCCCCTCTCTTTTTTCCTTCGCTCATTTGTTTTGTTACTTAAATTCCACATATGAGTGAAATCATATGGTATTAGATTCATTCTGAAGATATGTCTATTTTGTTGATATTATAGAACACATCTTCTAAAAATACATTTTTAAATTCTGCTTCAAGGATATAGCGGTGGTAATTGAATATAGCATAGTGGCTATGAGCTTGGTCATTGGATGTAGCCCACCTGGGTTTGAATCCTGGCTCTGCAAATATTATTGTGTAAATTTCTTTAAATTACTAAAATTTTCTGTGCCTCAGCTTCTTAAAGTGTAAAATAGGAATAATGTATTGTTGGGTTGTTGTGATTATTGAAGTTAGTTAAGGTAATTAAAGTGCTCATGATACAGCACCTGACTCAGAATAAACGCTATGTAAATGCATATGCATTTTCTTGTTAATATTATATATTGTTTTTATGCACAGTCTCCATACTAAATGTTCCTTATTTCTCATAATTTGAGGTAAGTTTTGCTTTTCTTTGTAGACTGTGAGCCAAATCATCTGTAAATAATGACAGTTTGTTTCTTCCTTTCCAATTCTTACAGCTTTGATTATGTTTTCTATTGTCTAAGTGTAGTTGCTAGAGCCTACAGTACAAATTAGAGTACAAGTGCTGATGGTGAATCTCTTTGTCTCCTTCCAGATTTTAAGGAGAATATTTCACATGTTACATCATTAATAATGATGTTTAGTATGGATTTTTAATAGATAACCTGTTTTTCAGATTAGGTCAGTTCTTTTCGATCTGAATGGATGCTATAGAATACCCCCCTTCTCTTGGTGAAAATTGGAATAGTCCAACTTTAAGAGTTTGTTATTCAGTGTTCTTTATGCACTGCGGTGAACTGCTTAGATAATTTATGAATTATTAATCTAGCTACTGTAATAGCTAGTTAAACCCCAGAGTTTCAAAATAACAAAATCAGGGTAAGAAAATTCTTAGACCTGTATAAGGAGTTTCAGTTAGTGGAGGCAGCAGAAGGTTTTCATTATATCCCATGTTTTAGCAAGGCTCCTGTGTGGTGTTTAAATATGAGAATCCACTTGGAGCTGCTCAGTGAGGCTGCATTATGAATTAATAATGTTCTCTGGTGACCAGGCTTTTCACTACATTTCTGTGTAAACTAACAACTCATAATAGTGTCTCTGCCTAGAACTAAATGCCATGAACAGTAAAAATAAGATTGGGGAGCATCATTTTAAAGACAGTTTATACAAAGGAAATTGTTATCATGCTTTCTTCAAATTTTAATTATCCAATTAGGTTCTGAATTTTAACAACTGTTTACCTTTAAGAAAATCATGCAATTATGTTCAGAGCAGTTATTTTACCAGACAATAAAACTATAGGAGACTAGAAAATTCTCTCTTGTGGTTCACAGAAAATAAGGATAAGAAAATGTACTAAAGGGGAAATGAAAGAAGATAGAAAGAAGTTAATGTGTTAGAGACTGCCAAGGGAGTCAAAACAGCATTAAATACCAGTGGGGAATGGACTTGACTTGTTTTCTTTCTAAATTACTTTTCAATTCCCATCCCAAATGCTGCATGTCAATATTTTAGCTGGTGCCATTTTAAAATTCATCAAAGTACATACATATGGCACAGACCCAGTTCATCTGGAATTCACAAAGTTCAAAGGCTTGGTATTATTATCTTCAGAATGCTGGGATGAAGAGAGCAAAAACAAAAATTGTCTTTTGAAAATGTAGTCCTTTATATCAAGCACCCTGGGCTCACTCAACAATATTAGGGGAGTTGTTTTGAGTTGTTTGCATATAAGTCTGCAAAACTTCTTTTCTTATGGATTGCAGTGGAGGACTAGGTTTTTCTGGAGACTCTCCTTTGATGGGCAAGTGTTCACTGAGTAGCTATGTGTCGGGCCCTGTGGTGAATCAGTCAAATTTGCTCTTCAGTAGAACTCACAGTAGGCTAGGAATGACACATAAACAGAAAGTTACAATGTTGTATGATAAGTGCTCATAAAAGTACACATTGAGGATTGTGAAAACATTGAGGAAGACTTGACTACCTCTACCTGTAGCATTCAGGATGGGGGCAAGGAAGGCTTCAGAGAAGCCCTGGCTTGTGTACAGGAAATTTAAGGCAAGAGCTCCTTTCCTTACCAGTGGAGCAGGATCAACTTTCTGGGCATGTCACCTGTGGCATGCACTGAAGGAACCCATGCTTGGTTTCAGTTCTGCTGTTTCCATCTTGAATTTCTTAAGGTGCCCTACGTTTTTACATTTTCATTTTACATGGGGGCTTACAAATTTTGTAGCCAGTCCTGCAGAGGAAATAGGGGACTATAAAGAAATCTATATCTTCTCTGTCCCCTTTAGGGGCTACTAGACTTCGGATGGGAGTAAGTGGCTTATATTGAGAAAGAAAAAAAAGTGGTACAATGCAATGGACTGAGTGTGGTAAAGACATGGATGAAATATCAAGGCAAGTCAGAGAAAAGAACAACTACTTTTTTCTGAGATGGAGTGGGATAGAGAAGGTGTTCCTGATATACCTTATGTAGAAGGAGAAACAACTGAGTTAGATTTTGAGAAATGCTTTGCTGATTTCACAAAAGGTGAAGAAAGGCATTTTAGTCTCAGAAAACAACATATGCAAAGAAAGGAAAGCATTCATTCACTGAAAAAAAATTTATTGATTGCCTGCTTTGTTCTAGACACTATTTTAGGTGCTTGGGGATAGAGCTGTGAGCAAAGCAGAGTCCCTTCCTGGTAGAGCTTGCATTTTCATGAGAGATCTGGACAACAAACAAATAAGTGAATAAACTTACAATGTCAGATGATAGTAAGTACTATGAAGAAAAATAAAGCAACGTAAGGGGTTAGAGAATGGGGAGAAGCCTTTTAAAATGCAGTTTCTGAGGTGATGACATTTGAGTAGAGATTTGAACGAAGAGAACATGCAATGTGGAGGGAACAGCCGGCAAGTTTAAAGTCCTGATGCAGTAATAGCACTAAGATCTAGGTAAATGTGGATGCCAGAGTGAGTGGAGCTCAGTTAGGAAGGTCAAGAGTGGCAGGCAAAGACGGTGGAGATCTAGACAGGAATTAGACCCTGGAGAGCCTTGTAGACCATGGTAAGGACTTGGATTTTATTCAAAGTGAGATGGTTGGTGTTAGTTAAGAGCAAGAGAAGACCTTGTCAGACTTGTATTTTGAAAGGTTCCCTCAGCCGCTGTGTGGGTACCAGACTGTAGAAGGGTAAGAGGGATGGAAGCAGAGGGTGATGGCAGTGGCATCTAGAATGGCTGTGCTGGAGGCACTGAGATACGCTTATATTTGGGTCGGTGCTGAAGGCAGAGGCAACATGATTTGCTGATGGATTAGGTGTGGGGTATGCAAAACGATGCTTCCAAGGTTTATGGATAGCCTAAGAAAATGGAAGAATGGAATTGCCTCTCAAGTTGGGTCTTATAGATTAGGAGAAGGAGTTTGGACATTACCCCAAATATCGTAAGTCACAAAATAACATAATAAATCCTTCATTTCAGAAGGATTGTTTTGAACGTCATGGAGGAACACCTTTGGAGAAATGGGAGAGGGATCAATAAGGAGGCCATCATAACAGTCCACGTGAAAGATGGACAAGTGCTAGGAGCTGACTTAGAGAGGAGGAGGTGAATTTGAAAGAAGGTCCTGGATTCTTTTATACACTGAGTATTTTTTTAACACCTGTTTTCTAGGCATCATTTTTGGGGTATGATGATACACCAGTGAATAAAACCGATAATAACTTATTCCATCATGAGACTTACATTCTAATGAGAGGAGAAAGACAATAAAGTAAGTAAGTAATGTATGCATGAGTTAAGATAGTGATCAATTCTATGAAGAAAAATATAACTGAGAAGGAGGATAGTGTAGGAGAGGGGG
Organism: Zalophus californianus; assembly: GCF_009762305.2. Taxonomy (NCBI): domain Eukaryota; kingdom Metazoa; phylum Chordata; class Mammalia; order Carnivora; family Otariidae; genus Zalophus; species Zalophus californianus. Next base: position 9,241,881 of record NC_045612.1, read on the forward strand.
TGCAGTTCTAAGTATGGAAATCATACCAGGCCTCACTGAGAAAGTGACGTTTGACTAAAGAGGCAAAGGCTTTGATTTTAAATTTCTATAAATCCATTCATTCATTCCAAAAATATTTATTGAATGTTTGTATACTGTGTCCCCAGACACTCTGTTAGGTACTGTCATTCAGTAGAGCTTAATTTTATTTTTCCCTAACATCTGGAAGTATAAACAATGTAAATTATGTTCTTAAAAGGCCTTGGCAATGTTTGTACTGCAACTGCCATGGCCCTTTGGGATCCCAGATATCCTTTATTGAATGCCCCCACAGATCAAATGCCACTACCGAAATAGCGGTTATAGGGACTCAAGGGAGGAATTAAAATATTTAGCCACGGCAGTGAAGGACTCTAGTGAACTAACTGGGAATATAAACTGAGGCTTAATCTGATAATAGTGCTCTTTGAAAATGCCTGTATGGTCGAAATAATGTAGGAAAAGGTTTTGTAAATTAGAAAGCCACATCTCATCAGAGAGACCTTCCCTGATGACTCCATCTAAAATCGCAGTGTTGGCTCAAACACCACTCCTTCCCCCCACTTTCCTGCTTCACTTTTCTCCATATCACTTACCACCAGCTGATATATTCTGTTTCACTAAGTTGTGTGGGTTTTTTGCCTGTCTCTTTGAACAGAATGAAAGCCCCATGAGGTCAGGGATTTTCTGTTTTGTTCACTGCTGAATTCTCAACATTTAGTATAATGCCTGGCTCATAGTATGTGAGTTCTTATTCCTTTAAAAAAAAAAACTTTTAAATCGTTAAATATATAGATTTAGGCAGGAGGAAGAAGAGGAGGAAGACTAGGAGGATGATGTAATGAGCTCCTGACCCAGTAGAAGTTGGCACCAATAATAAATGTTGTCAGGTATATCTGTACAGTCGGAGCCAGTCCTCTCTGGTCTTTTGGCATGTATTTTTGGTATAGCTGGTCAGGTTGGGTGGCCAACCATCCTGGTTTCCCTGGGACCGAGGCTTTTCTCAAGAAAGGGGATTTTCAGCGCCAAGATTGAGAAAGCATCAGGCAGATCAGGATGCTTGGTCACCCTCTTATGGGTGGCATTTGAGAATGCAAGGTGCAACCAAGTTAGTGATGTGTGGTATTCATATTCTACCTCTTCTACTCAGTCATCCGATGAATTTGACAATTCCCCTCCCTCCATGAGGTCTCTATTTTCAACATCTAGAGAATAAGGATTTGAGCTGGCTGGTTTCTAATAGTCCTTCCAGCTCTAACAGTCGGCAGTTCTTATTGCCATACATAGGAATTGAGCCCATTATATTGATCCACCACAGTGACCTTCTCAGCAACAGCTGAGCGAGCTAGCCAACTGAATCCAACCACTTAAATCAATAATTGGGATAATATCACTTGTGTTTGGGAAATGACACCTACATTTGTTTTAAAATTTTATTCCAGGGCACCTGGGTGGCTCAGTCGGTTGAGCAACTGCCTTCGGCTCAGGTCATGATCCTGGAGTCCCAGGATGGTGTCCTATGTCAGGCTCCCTGCTCAGTGGGGAGTCTGCTTCTCCCTCTGACCCTCCCCCCTCTTGTGCTCTCTCTCTCTCACTCTCTCTCTCTCTCAAATAAATAAATAAAATCTTTTTTAAAAAATAAAATTTTATTCCAATATTATTATTGGGTGTTATTTTCCAAATTCAAGTGATTTATGTTGGAGCTGACTCCAACAAGATTTCCCCAATGCTTTTGATGTGGTCCTTGTTGCCCTTAGGCTGATTAGGGAGGTGGAGGGAAGGCTGATTTTTAGTGACATTGAGGAAAGACCTCTGTCTGCCCCAAATTGCTCACACATTTGCTTTTGAGGCCTTTAAGTCTATTCATAATGGCATAAAATTTAGGAGGAAAATACGTGTATTTGTCATGTGTATCATAACACAGTCATATTCCCTTATTCAAAATGGAGGATAAGGGCCTGATATTACAATTCTTTTCTCAACATAGATCATCAAGGAGGAACAGGAACACCCAGAGGACTCAAAGGCCAAGATTGGGAAGAGGGCAAAGAGCTTACCTTTGAATTGAAAAAGCCTGTGGGATCAGACATCACCATTTTGCCCAAGGCACATTATGGATCATGTATCCCCAGGTCCTTATATTTCTCTGCGGTCTGGGTCCCCAGATTAGTCAAGTAGTATTTTTATAGTGACAACCTTCTATCTCATGCTCCTGATTATTTTGTTTCTTTTTCCCCCTCAGACTGATTTACTACTTCAGCACTGATGACACAGACATTTGTCTGACCTACAGTCCTCATGAGTTTTCTTAACTCTAATCAATTCCCAGATCGTTGACATCAAATTTGGGCTGATTCATAACTGCAGTTAATATTACATGTCCGAATAGAGATAAAATATTTGCTGTGGATGGTAAATTTCTATGGAATGAGTAAATTTTTACCTGTCTTGCTTTCTTGCCTGCATTTAGTCCAACTTCTATATGTACTGTGTCATATTCACTTGTACCTTTCCCTTTCCCTTCTTGTCTTGTAGTCCAAGTTTTGCCTTGATACCTCCTATTGAATCCATTTTCCCCCCTTCAGTTTCAAATTATATTGAGTATAGACTTTTTAAAAAATAACTCTAGTCTCATATTTTCCAACCATGGTATACATACATTTTGGATACCATCTTATAGTTTGTCTTTATTTTTCCAAATGCAGTCGTTTCATATTGGCCAGACTATATAACTAAAGGCAACTATATTTACATACTCACAGAATTTCTCAGTCTTGAAGATGCCTCAGAGGCCATTTATTTCCAATTCCATATATGGTACTTAAACGCCTTTTCCTCTGTTTTTAAGTATCTCAACTGATGGGAGCTCAATATTTTGGAAAGCAACTCAGTGTAACACAGGGCAGCTCCACCAGCTAGAAATGCCTGTCTTACTTCAGACCGAAGTCTGTCTTCTTAGATGTTTGGCCATGGATTCTAGCTCTACTCCTTGACACTACCTAGAATAAATCCCCTTTTGTCCAAGTAAGAACCCTTTAGAGTTTGAAGAGAACGATGTCCTTGTGTCCTACCTAAATCTTACCCTCTCCAAATTACATGGTCCTTTTCCTTCACAAGTTCCTTGTATGACATGGTCACAGGTCCCTATTAGAACTAGTGGATAATACTTATATTATTACCTATTTCATTGCACAAATTTTGCTTCTGCTGCCTAAATTGTTGCAGTAACTTTTTTTTTTTTTTAACACTCTTACTACACCAGTGATTCTCAAAGGGTTGCCCCTGGACCAGCAGCATCAGCAACAACTTCACTTGGGAATTTGTTAGAAATGCAAATTCTCGGATTGGACCCCAGACCTATTGAATTAGAAACTCTAGCAGGTGAAGCCCAGCAAACTGTTTTAACAAGCCCTCCTAGTAACTGTAATTCATGGTTGAGTTTGAAAACTGTTGTATTCTTGACTGATATTCAACCCCCTAAATATTTCTTCCACATGCTGCTTCTATGCCAAACTTCATTTCCCAAAGTACTTAGATATGTGGCTTATGTTTGCTGAATTCAGTACTGCATTTCATCAGATTCATTCCACTGCCTCATTTTGTCAAATGCTTCTTGGATTCTAATTCTCAGAGTTAGGTCACCAAGATGGTGACATAGGTGGTTCCTGACTTCACTTCCCCTCACAAGAACAGCTAACAACTCCTCATGGACAAGATACCACTGAGAGAATTCTAGAACACGAGAGCGAGGCTGAGGCACCCCGCCACACCACAGAGGTCAAGAGACACTGCACTAGAAGGGTAAGAGAAGAAACTACATGCTGACCTGACTGCATTGCCCCTCCCTGCAGGCTGGCGCAGCACTTTGCAGAGGGTTCTGATTCTGTTCTACAATGTACTTGCTGACCCTCACAAATCTGGCTTTGTGTCAACTGCAGTTTTGATAAACTTGAATCAAATATTTGTTTTGAAAAGGTTTCATTTTTAAGGGCGCCTGGGTGGCTCAGTCAGTTAAGCGTCTGCCTTCAAGCTCCACATTGGGCTCCCTGCTCAACGGGGAGTCTCCTTTTCCCTCGGCCTCTACCCACCCCCACCCCATTTGTGCTCGCACTCTCTCTCTCTCTCTCCCTCTCTCTTTCTCTCAAATAAATAAGTAAAATCTTTTAAAAACAAAGGTTTCATTTTTCTGTGATAATGATTTCCTCAGAGGAAAACTTATGTTTCTAAGCCCCTGAAACTGACAGCTTCTGAGGGGGACTGTGTTCAAAGTAAGCTCTTGTGTATTGATTTACTTGTCCAAAGAAGCTAGAGCTTGAGGCAAGTATTGGAGAAAGATGTTAATGATTCAGAAAGAGGCAACCCTTAGTCTAGAATGGGCGGGCCTCCAGTCCACAAAGTGGAGGCAGTTAATCAACTCTTCTTGCTTCTTTAGCTCAGATTAGCTCTTCTGGTTCTCAGTCAACCCTGACATCACATTGGAATCACCTGGGGAGATTGAGAAACTAGCACCCCTAAGGACTCAATTCACTTGGTCCGGAGTGAAGCTTGGGCATGGATTTTTAAAAATAGTTTCTGACATGAATCTAATGTATAGCTGGGGTTGATTGAGAAACATTGGAACAGGGATTATTAGGGACTTTGGCATTTACCTGAGATGGCAGCCACCACAGAGTTTTGAGCAATGAAGTGGCTGTGATCTGACTTAGGGGTTAATAGGACAACTGGCTTCCCTGGTGAGAAGCGGCTAAGATATGTGACACCACAGACATCCAGAAAAAGTGCTATGGGCATTCAAAGAAATGGGAGATCCCTGCTCAGGGATGATTAGGGAGTCTTCACAGAGGTGTAGGCTGTATGGGAAGCAGATTTTGCAGCTGGGCAAAGGAGGCACGTGAACGGAATTCCAAGCACGTGAAATGACATGAACAATGGCAGAGAATATTTGGGGAATGTAGTAACATTGTAAATCAGAAACAAGAGAAGACAGGTAGGTTGAGGCTCTAACTTTGTAGGTCCTGAGTGCCACGGTCAGCATTTTTAACTTATTACTACAATCTAGGAAAAGCAGTTGAGAGCTTTCAAGCTGGAAAATGACATTACTGAAGCTATATTTGACTGTTTCTTCTCACCCATCTCCCCCACATCCAGTTGCTCATTAAAAATCACGCTTCTGTCTCTGATGTTTCTCCCAAATTTATCCTTTCTCCACGACTTCTATCACTCACTCTTAGCTGAAGTCCCCATTCTCTAAATGCATAGTGCCAACGATCTCCTCCCTGGCATCCCCACATGTGCTATCTGGAAGATGGAGCAGACTCGCACTTTAGCTTCAAATGTACCACTGTACTGTTTTCCTTTTGCGTCCTGTTGCATTCAAGACCCTTTTAATTGTTCCTAAGATACTTCACCAGCTTTTCTCCTGCTCCCAACACACAGACACACATACACACACCCTAACTTTCCTTTTCTCTTTACCTTACCGGCCACACCGAAATTCTTAGTTGGGTTGTATTGCAAGAATCGCCTCATGTTGCTGTATTTTTCAAAACCATAATTGTCAGTGGTTACATAATACTTCATTGGCCATCCTCTGCTGTTGAACATTTAGATCCTTATAATTTTGAGAGGTAGTGAATTATCTTTGTGTGCATATTTTTTTTTATTTCCCCAAGATAGATTTCCAGAAATGGGATTACCAGCTCAAAAGCAATGAAGAGCTTTGTGATTCTTCATACCTATTTCCAAATTGCTTTCCAAAAGTAATGTAAAAGAGTACTGGCTTCTCTGCCCTTTACCCTTCTCAAAGCTCTTACCAGTACCGGGATAGTCCCTGCATTTAAATTAATGGATCATAACTTGTATCTCATCTTTGTTTTAATGTATTTTGCTGATTCTTTGGGTCATGATAAATGTTTGGTATTTCTTGTTTGTTTTTGTGAGATTGTTTAATTTCCTTTGTCCACTTATCTACTTGTGTTTTTATGGATTTTGATAATCTCTAAATGTACTTAGGATATTAATCCTTTGCTCTTTGATTTGATAGACTTGCGTATTTGGCCAAAAGAAGTAGCACAGCTCTAGAATATACCTAGAAATACCAAACATTATAGTTTCCTAGGGAAGGAACTCCTGGAAGAATGGTACTGGTGGGCAATGTGAGGTATATTTGTATAGCTGGTATATTTTCAGAAACCACAATGTAATTTCACACAAAAAAAGATATTTCTCACTTGTGGGTAATACAAAATCTGAGGTTGGATACCAAAATCCGAGCTTACCTTATGTTTATTGTTATTCCTCTACTTTTCCCTTTGCAGTGCAAATTTCCTCATAATATTATTCTAGTGACTTTGCTTTATAGTTCTGCTGCTTTTACCAAATAAGTAACTGTAGCTCATCCAAACTTTTCAGGTATTTGTGAACATAGACCATATGACAGAATTAGTCATATGTGTTTTCCTTCTGTTCATTAGCATGATGATTATGAGGGATGTTTTTCCCTAAAATAGGGTTTTATAAAAATTCTCAGAAAGTCATCTCCCATCATTATTTAATAGTTCAATTCAGCTAAGAGGTATAATTTTAATATCTTTGATTACAAAGTCACAGAAATATTCCCTTTGGAACACACATCACAGCATTACAAGACCTGTCGACAACCTTTCTAGAGCCCATATGAAGATCTTGTCTCTAGGGAGCAGGGGGATAGAGGTAGGAGATAGTCACATTTTTTCTGTAGTTGGGCATGCTCTTTTGCTTTGTGGTGCTCTAATGCACAGTTAAATCTGAAGTCTCCCCTCACCCCCCCATCCCAGTCTAGACAGAGTTGGAAATAGTGGTGGCTGTGGTTGCAATGGTGATGGCTGGGCATAAAAGGGGCTCGTCCTCTCAGAGAAAATCATAATGGTGGATGCTGGCATTTTCATAGACTCTGTATTATTTTATTTTATTTAATATTTTAGATTTATTTATTTGTTTGAGAGAGAGAGAGAGAGAGAGAGAGAGAGCAAGCATGGGGGAGGGGCAGAGGGAGAGGGAGAGAGAGAATCTCCAACAGACTCCCCACTAAGTGCAGAGCCTAACACAGGGCTTGATCCCGCGACCCCGAGACCATGACCCTAGCTGAAACCAAGAATCATATGTCCAACTGACTGAGCCACCCGGGCACCCCATAGGCTCTGTATTATTTTAAAACAGAATCTGGGGCTTTTCCTCTTGATATTCCTCAAATCCACTAAGGCTGTACTTTGCACAATATGGGTGCTCAATAAAGGTTTGTAGGATGGAAGCATGAAGCTGATGAATGTAAACCATCATGGAATGTAAATGTTATGAATTTATTTATTTTTTATTTTTTTAAATTTTTAGTATTTTTATTTATTTATTTGACAGAGAGAAAGACAACGAGAAAGGGAATACAAGCAGGAGGAGTGGGAGAGGGAGAAGCAGGCCTCCCGTGGAGTGGGGAGCCTGATGCAGGGCTTGATCCCAGGACCCCAGGATCATGACCTGAGCTGAAGGCAGACGCTTAATCACTGAGCCACCCAGGTGCCCCAATATTATGAATTTAAAGGGGAACCTGAAACTCTTCAGTAAAGCTTACTTATGGAAACAAGCTGAAAAACAGTTGTAAAGACTGTGGCAAATTTAATGTCAATATTTGATCAGGCAAGTTTGTCAATTGTTTGTTCTCACCCACCCATAGGCTGGGAGAACTGGTTGAGAATCAGCTTCCAACATGGAGGCATTTGGTAGTGATGTTGGTGGGGAAGGGATATATAATCTTTTTCTGGGTAGCATATAGATTCTCCACTGAGAGGGGAGGGATAGGGAGGGAAATAGTTGGTGGCGGTGGGGAGGGGGTAGAGAGAGAGAGAGAATATAATATTTTAAATTTACCTGTCCCCAACATAAGAGTGTGGATGGGCATTATATACAAAGCATCCAGTTTCAGTGTGCCTTTGCCTTGTAGCTCAAGAGTCCCCATTCGGTTTGACTTTTAGAAAGAAGGATGACAGTAGGGCACCTGGCTGGCTTAGTCACTGGAGCACACGACTCTTGATCTCGGGGTCGTTAGTTCAAGCCCCATGTTGGGCATAGAGCTTACTTAAAATTAAAAAAATTGACATTTTCTACTGTAAAAGCCTCACCACCATTCATTCCCATACTTTGCTAAGAGTTCTAGTTTTGCATTGATGTTTCTTCTCTGGAATCAGGATTAAGTGGGTGCCCTCCCAGAGTAATTTCAGGAAAATCAGGTTGTTATGTCACGTTGCTCTACCTGGTCTTCTGTTTCAGATCAATTATTAAGAAGCAAAGTAGTGTGGAGGTGGTACTGCTCCCTCAGATGGGGCTTGGTATGCCATCCAAATTATAGATCTAATCATTTTGTTTCCGTTAAGTGATGGCTGTACCATCTGTCCACTTTGCCTCTCCTATTCAGAATCTCAGATGATTTTTAATATTAAAAATCATTATGCCCAGAGAATATTTTGTGTTATTTTCAAAATTGCTTTTTATACAGTGGGAAGTGCTCTGAATCACTGCAAGTCGAAGCTTTTTGTCAAGATGAGACCGAAGGGTGAATTCAGATTGGAACTGAAGTTAAGGTGAAAAGAGAAAGTTTGGAAAGTGCAGAGGAAGGCCCCTGCTCCATAAAATGAAGACCCTTCCAAGGACTGTGTTCCCTACTCTCCAGCTATCTTAGCAAGGGTTCTTCCTATAGGTCAGGGGCAATCAAAGGATGGAGTGGAGTGCTTGGGCTAGTTTCCACAAAACTCTTGACAGGGTTCTTGTAAATAAGATAATATACAGAAATAGGTTATAGGGCGCCCGGGTGGCTCAGTTGGTTGGGCGACTGCCTTCGGCTCAGGTCATGATCCTGGAGTCCCGGGATCGAGTCCTGTGTCTGGCTCCCCGCTCAGCAGGGAGTCTGCTTCTCCCTCTGACCCTCCCCCCTCTCGTGCTCTCTCTCTCTCTCTCTCTCATTCTCTCTCTCTCAAATAAATACATAAAATCTTAAAAAAAGAAATAGGTTACTATATTAGCTGGTATATAATAAGCATCATAAATAGCAGCTATTATATAGTATAGCATATTTTAGTAGAAAAACAGATTTGGGATCATTACCAGTTTCACCATTTCTTAACTGTGCCTTAGGCAAGTAAGCTAATAATCTATCTGAGCCTCAGCTGACTTTTTGGTAAAATGGAGACAATAATAATAATTCAGTTCATAGAGTTGTGTGGATTAAATCAAAGTATATCCAGCCCCTAGAACAGGATTTAACCCTCAATAGCTTTCAATGTGGCAGCTCTAACTAAAATGACCACTGTTTGCAACGTCGTATGATTTCTCTTGAGTGTCTCTGCTGCACTGTCTTTTTCTAGCTACTCCCAGACTGTTTAGTCTACTGCATTGGTTTTCAACCATTCTCCAAAGAATGGATTGCTGTGCCTATTTTGTGATGGTAGTTGCACTTAATCTGTTCTGAATTCACCATTAAAAAATAAGTAGTTCGGGTGCCTGGGTGGCTCAGTTGGTTAAGCGTCCGACCCTTGATTTTGGCTCAGGTCATGATCTCAGAGTCATGACACTGAGCCCCACATCGCGTCGCATCAGGCTGCATGCTCAGTGGGGAGTCTCTCCTTCTCCCTCTGCCCCTCCCTCCCTTTCTCGCTCTCTTTCTCTCTCAAATAAATAAACCTTTAAACTAAATAAATAAATAGTTCAACCCCACTTATTTTGCATGAGAAGAAACAGGGTCCAAAGAGGAAAGGGTTTGCCCAGCTCCTGCATTTTGCTGCTGGCAGGACTGAGCTGGGACCCAGCTTTATTGACTCCTTATCTATGGTTCCTTCCTTAATGTCCTCGTGGTCCCTCCAAAGGACCTGCCTTTTTTAGCACCCAGATCATTCCCAGAGCACATCCAGCCTTATGAGAAGAAGCCTCCTTACTCGCTCATTGCAAGTCAAGACGTTATTTTCCTAGTTTTGCTTCTGTTTTATATTCATGACATGAGATTGAATTAGAATTTAAAAATTCAGTTCCTCAGTCACACTAGACACATTTCACGTGGTTGATAGCAACATGTAACTAAGGGCTACCATATTGGGTAGCAGGGATATAGAACATTTCGCTCATTGCAGCGAGTTCTTTAAGTTAACAAGGGTCTATAGCCTTCTCCCACTAGGGAGAGAGTTCAGAAAAACAGGCCCCCACCTGGACCAGGTCTTACCTTGGCTGCCTGCTCACTAGAATCACTGAACAGAATTTGCCCTCTTCTCTCTACAGTGGCCATAAGGGAAAGACATTATTAACATCTTGGTAAATTTGATCCATGCCACAAATATTCAATGGAGCATCTGCCATGTGCCAGGGACTGATTGGGCAACAGAGATATATCGAGGAATAAAAAAGGCAGAGCCCATGCCTTCGTGAAGCTTACATTTTAGAAGGAGGAAAAAACCCAATAAATTATTAAATAAAATAAATCAGTAAATAAAATAATGTCAAATACTAAATACTGTAAAGAAAAATGTAGCCATGTAAGGCTGATAGAGTGACAGAAATACAATTATAAATAAACAGATAGAAGGTCTAAGGACATGGTATTAGGTATTAGAGCTGGATGAAAAAAGGATTCCGTAATGTGAAGATTAGAGGGAAAAGCATTTCAGGTAAGTGGAGATAGACTGCAAAAGGAAGCCATTTGATGTATCCAAGGAACTAATAAAAGGTCCATGTGGTTGCAGTACTGACAGAAAGAAGGAGGATAAATCAAGCTGAAGTTGAGAAACAAGCCAAAAAAAAAAAAAAAAAGAAAGAGAAAGAGTTTTTTTCTTGTTGTAAGTGTGATAGGAAGACATTACGGTGTCTTAATCAAGGGAGAAAAGTGACCCGATTTATATTTCAGGAAATTGCCTTGAACTACGAGCTGCCATCATGCTGGAATTTTACTGTGTTGGACCTCTTGTTTGCTGGATTCCCTCTTTTTCTGGGTTTCCTTCCTTATTTTGATGTGGCAAATTTTCCATAGCTTTCTTTTTAAAAGTGCAAGGGAGATTAATTTGTAGGCACTACTTATCTGGAAATGTATTTTCCTCGTACTGTTGATTGATATTTTTTTCTTGATATAGAATTCTAAGTTGAATGTCATTTTCTCTCATTTTGAAGGCATTACTTCATTATCAAATTAGCTTCCAGTGTGCTGTCGAGAAGTTTGATGGCTCTGTAATTCTAGATTTTTTGTATGTGACCTATTGTTCTAACCTCTCTGTAAACTTTTAGACTTTTCTGTTTATCCCCGGAGTTCTGAAAGTTCATGATATGCCTTGGTATGGTGCCTTTATCGTCCCGTGTGCTGGGGGAAAGGCAGAACTTTACAAATTATGATCTCTTGTCCTTCGGTTCTAGGAATTGTTCTTGTATTTTAAATGTATGTTTGCTCTGTTCTTTCTTTCTCCCTCCTTCCCCTTCCTTCCTTTCCTCCCTGTCTCCCTCTCCCTGTCTCTTGTTCTCTCTCTAATATCTCCTTATAATTTGGATATCTTAAATGGATTCTTTAATTTGCTTATCTTTTTTTGTCTGCTGTGTTTCTGATCCTTGTTTTAAGTTCCGCTTTTTGCATGATATACTGATGTTTATTGCCCAGTTTCTACTGAGATTTTTAAAAATATGTAACCATATTTTTATTACTTTTTTAAAAAGATTTTATTTATTTATTTGACAGAGAGAGGCACAGCGAGAGAGGGAACACAAGCAGGGGGAGTGGGAGAGGGAGAAGCAGGCTTTCCGCCGAGCAGGCAGCCCGATGTGGGGCTCGATCCCAGGACCCTGGGATCATGACCTGAGCCGAAGGCAGACGCCCAACGACTGAGCCACCCAGGCGCCCCCACATTTTTATTTTCTAAGACCATTTTCTTGTTTGGGGGATGTTTCTTTTTTAATATCATCTTTTCTTATTTTATGGATTTAATATATATCTTCTTTATCTGAGATAGTTAATTATTATTAATAAGATTATTGATAATATGTTTTTCTCCTTACATTATTTCTGTTTCTTAGTTTTTTTGTTATGTTTGTCTATAAAGGTCTCTATCCTTCCTTTGGAAAGTTTTCTCAAATGTCTGTTGTCCCTTGGGTGTTCACATATGTAAGAGTGAGACAGGAAAAATGCATTTGGAAATTCTGAGCAAATACATTTTGCCGTTGACTAGTGGACTTTGGTGTGGCAGATGCCCATGTGTCAGTACTTAGAAGTCATTTAACCAGAAATGGATATTCTAATCTTCCCTCCCTTGGGATCTAGCCTAGATTCCGAGAGCTGTGCTGGCAAAGGGAGATCAGAAATCTATATTTACCTATGTTTTCTTATGTTCTTTAATGACTTGTTGCTTTACATGTAACTCCTTAATTCATTTAGGGTGCATAATAATATATTACAGTTTAACATACATATCATAAGATAGCATAATGTAACATAATATAACATTAGCAGTTTTCATATATATAGTCCAGTGGTTTCAGACAGAGCCTGAGTTTGAATCTTGACTCCACCAGTCACTAATTGCATGACCTTTGGCGGTTACGTATTGTCTCTGTGTGTTAGTTCCCTCTCTGTAAAATGAGGATAAATAGAATCTACTACGTAGGGTTGTTGCATTACAACACGTTAATATATGTGAAACTATTTGAATAGTTACTGGCATACAGTGAGTGCTATCTCATGATTAGTTATCATTTTTAATTACTCTGTATCAGTACCAGAGTGTTGTAATATTACAATTACAGTGTTTTAAGACCTGTGGAAGAAGAATTAGAATTTTTTCTGTGGCCTCATCTGATAAAACTAGGACTAATTAACAGAAACCTTAAGGAGATGAATTTAGTCAAAATAAGGAAAAGAGGGGCTTTTCTAACTATTCATAAGTTCCCAAAGATGGAATAGACCACCTCAGGATTTAATGACTTTTCTGTCAATGGAAATGTTCAAGAGAATGTTCATGAACCATTTTGTGAGTTTTGTGTCAATGGAAATGTTCAAGAGAATGTTCGTAAACGAGTTAGAAGGCGTTCCTAGTAGCAAAAGACTATTTGCATTGAATGAACATTGAAGCACTTTTAAAATCTGATATTTTACAGTCTCAACACCATAATCAGAGAACATGAGTGGGTCAGAAAGGCAGAAAAAGCAGTGTCAGCTTGGCCCTAGTTTTTAATGACTCTGCAATTTTGACTAGGCAAAAATAAAAGAAGGTCTTTGTTAACGCTATAATGGGCTATCATATACAACAGAACTGAAATCACATGTATATAAAGTATGAATTATGGAAAAATAATTTCAAGTATAGAGAAAATGTAAAAATTTAGCTAAGCTTTGGAGTGTCTAGGCAAAACTGCTTCATGACCACAGGAAAATAATCCACATTCCTCCTCAGTGGCATTTATAATTCAATAAAATGAATAATCAATATCATTATACTTGGTATTAAATGTAATGGTATGAGTGGGTGGCCAGTGGTGGTTGTGAAGAAGATAGAAAGCATTTAAGCTGTAAAGCTAAACGTCTTTCCTGGCTTAATAGGAGCAAATGTGTTTGTTAATGTTCTGGAATTCAGAATTTCTTCTCAATCCTTCAAGTCATACTATTCAAAGACACCTTGATCTCCCATCTTATTGATCTTAAATTTCACTTTCCTTTCAAATAATTACTGACTTCTCACAATAACACTCACTGTGACAGTTCTGTGTATTTAAAGATCCTAAGTAAGTACCGAGGAGATTGAAAGCAAATGACCCCTGAGTGCCCATGACTAAACTGACTCACTGGGAGTGAGTCCCAAGCTTTGAGTTGCTTTTCCAATGGGGAGATCATATGTGGATCGAGCCCCAGCTCTTTCCATGTGCACAAAGACATACATTTACGAAGTGCTTGGGTCAGGTACCAGCTGGAATCACAGAACTAGAATGTCTTGAGATGAGACCTGTGACCTAGGTTGGGAATGAAGGTAGTGGATAGAAGTTAAGGGCCCAGCTTCTGGAATCAGCACATCTTGACTGTATGATCTTGAGTGTGTCCTTGACCTTGCTGAGCATCAGTTATCTTTATCTGTAACATGGGGATAAAACTATGTCATAGGGTTGATGTGAGGATGACAAGAGATGATGTATATAAAATTATCTGCATGCAGCCTAGTGCTAGTAGGCTCTTAAATACTGAATTATGAAAAGTGATGGCCAGTCACTTTAACACTTGGGAAAGGGCACAGGGGATAGGAAGTCAAAGTGGATAAAAGAAAGCACAAACTATGTCTCCTTGCCTGACAGAATTACTCTGGCCTTTAAGGTGTAACAGTCTTTTTTTTTTTTCCTTTACTTTTTACTCTGTATTTTATTTTATTTTTTATTTTTTATTGTTATGTTAATCACATACATTACATCATTAGTTTTTTATGCAGTGTTCCATGATTCCTTGTTTGTGCATAACACCCAGTGCTCCACGCAGAACATGCCCTCTTTAATACCCATCACCAGGCTAACACATCCCCCCACCGCCCTCCCTTCTAGAACCCTCAGTTTGTTTTCCAGAGTCCATCGTCTCTCATGGTTCGTCTCCCCCTCCGATTACCCCCCTTCATTCTTCCCCTCCTGCTATCTTCTTTTTTTTTTCCTTAACATATATTGTTGAATCACAGAAGGTATAACAGTCTTAATCCCAACTATTTCTTCTACTCTTCCTCCAACTCTCAAAATTCCTGCATCTTCCCAGGCCTGCTGGAGGTAACTAAGCCACTCAGTGGCAACCACCTCATGTCACTTTACTTGCCACCTGGGTGTCCCACACCTTGTCTGGTTCTCATCAGGAACTGGATTGGCCTTTGAAAATAGGTTCATCAACTTCCACCAATATTGAATTGACCTTGAAAGTTGCCTTTCATTGTATTCTAAGTCAGTGCCATAAAAAGTCATTTACAAATGGCCCAATTGCATAACATCAAGGGAATGGTAAAGTAAATTATGGTACATCCACATGATGGACTGCTATGTAGCTATTAAAATGATGTTTACAAAGAGTTTTTAATGACATAGGAAAATGCTAATGATATAATGCCTAGTGAATAAAGATAGACTACAGAAATGTTGCATGTAAGATGATTTAAACCATCTAAGAAAATATGATGTATATATATATTGCTATATATAAAATCATATAATTTATAATATTTGGAGCATGTAGACCAAATGTTAAATATATTTATTTAAGTGCGTGTGTGTGTGTGTGTGTGTGTGTGTGTGTGTGTGTAGTACTAGAAAAAAACATGATGCCAACAGTTATTATCTATAAGTAAAAGAATTACAGGCGATTTTTATTTTTTGGTTTATATTTTTCTCTTCTTTTTCCCCTTTATTCTACAATATGCAAGCAATGTTTTTCTAATCAGTAGAAAATAAGAATTCCTTATTCCAAACAATTATCATAACCAAAGTCAATTGTGTTTGAGCTATGGAATCAGTTCATCACCCAGGTAGTTGCGATCTGAATCTCTGACTGCTTCTTATCTTGAGTGCAAATGGTTTCCCTTGAGGGGCGAGGCCAAATGGAGAAGCTTGACCTTATAAACTGTGGTCTTGAAAATATGCTAAACAGTCAGAGAACTATATGAATACAGACTCTTTGTGCTATAAGCCAGATCCTGTTTTATGAAGTGGGGGTTGCAAGAAGCTGAATAATGAACCCCCCCCAAAGATATTTCCCATGTCCTAATCCCTGGAACCTGTGAGTGTCATTTTATATGAAAAAAAAAAAAAGACCTTGTAGATGTGATTAAGTTGAGTGTGTTGAGATTGAGTCTCACACGTAGGCTGTAGGCAAGAGGTGGAGGGAAATTAGATCCAAACGCAAGAGGTGAATACAGTGAGGCAGAGATTGGAGCAATGGGAGCACAAGCCAAGTGATGCTGGCAGCCATAAGAAGCTGGAAGTGGCAAGGAACAAATTCTCTGCTAGAGCCTTGGAGGGAGTAGGGCCAGTCCGACACCTGAATGGTGGCCCAGTTAAAATGAGTTCAGGCTTTAGGCCTCCAGTGTGTGAAAGAATGCAATTCTGTTGTTTTAGGCCACCAAGTTGGTGGTAATATATTACAGCATCCAGAGGAATCTAACACATAGTTATTGTGACATGCATGAAACATGGTTTCTGGCTATGAATCTTCAAAGACTAGAAGGTAGAGGAAGGCATAAAGAGAGAAAATGACAATATGTTGTTAAATGTGACTGAATCTCCTGTGAGGTCTGAGGAAGTCATTTTCGAGGAGAGATGATGCTGGAGCTAGGTCTTAGAGAATTAGTACAAGCAACAGGATTTGCCAACCAATCTTATGGGATGGGGGTACTAGCCCCTTGAGGGAAATGATTTGTGGTTTTGGTCCTATTTGGGTAGCACAGTGCTTAGTTGGTAGCAGTAGTGAGTAGGGCACAATGGAGAGGCTACTGGACTGAGTCAGGAGATAGATGTTCTGTCATTGCAATGCCACTAACTGTGTGATGTTGGGCGAGTCACTTCTTAGATCTGTGCCTCAGTTTCCATATACAGGTGTCTCCTGCTAGCTGAAGGTAGAGTGTCCCTACGAAACATTTCCTGTGCCAAAATGGCGTAAAACAAAGAAGCAATTACCACTAATTTATATGGAAAAATTTGTAAGCGTTCCCAGGCCCAAAAAAGTACCTCTTGTGGGCTTTTCTGATACTTTAGGATATATCTTACTAACAGATGCGCAGAATAAATCGAGATAGAGCGCAGGTACCCACAGACACAGTTCAAAGCCCTGGTGGCTTGATGCTGAGATGCTGAGTGCAGTGAATGCTCTTTTCACTTTCTGCCTTTTTTCATAAAAGTGAAAATCCTCTTTGGATTTCTTTCAGTTAGTGAAAATGGATACTAACATAGGTCTTTCTTAAAAGCAAAGTGGCATAACACAAACCTTTGAAAAGCAGGGGATAGCTGTATATAAAATGCCAAGTTTGGACTAGATTTCTAAGGGTATCTTGCTATAAGAATGGATTTATATGAATGTAGGTCCATGTAAATATTTGCACATTTATGCAACAGACCCTCAGAAGACATACAAGCATTTATTGCATAGTATGGTTACCAAATTTTCTACTTTTAAGATGTTTATGTTAAATTAAAATAGACTCCTAGCCCATATTTAAATAATACGGCTATAGACATTGAATTGGAATCCAAGGGAGAAAAGATAAATGAGAGCAAAAAAGGTTAGCAGTGGATGAAAAATGCTTTTTAGTCTTCATGTTATGTCACAGTGATGGAGTATAATGTGCGAGGCTGGAATGGTTTAATCAACCCAGCTTCCTAAAAACAAAACAAAACAAAACAAAACAAAAAACCAACAACAACAACAAAAAACTTGCTCTGATTCTTTGCTGAAGCTTTAGTAAGAAGGTTAAGACTGTCCCCTAGGGTAGTAGGTGAGATGAGGCAACCTTTGCTCATGACAGCACTACAGATCATCGGTAGGATTGACTCAGTGACTCAAAGGAACAGGTGAGCAGAAAGAAATTCAGAGGTTATTAACCAATTTCTCTTTCCTGCTAAGCTAAGGAGAAGCCAAGCTCATAGTCTGTTTTCTTCATGGCGTTAGGACCGGTCTTCTTCTATCAGACCATATATAACATTGCATTGGTGGTACGTATCTGTATGAATCTGAAATCCTCTGTGGAGGACACTTCCCTGAGGAGGTGGCCCAAGAAGAGGCACAGTGAGTCAGGTGAAGGAAGAATTGGGTGTCGCATGGTGTGAGCCTCAGGCAAAAACAACAGTAAGGACAACGGGCCAGGTGAGAAGCAGCTCGTTGTGAGCAGAGAACCCCACCTGCTCTGGCATGGCTGGAACGTAAACCGTGGGGCAGAGCCTAGTGAGAGTTGAGCCTAGAGAGTTCACCAAGGGCCAGGTCACAGAGCCTTTTGTCTTTGTAGCCAAGAAGCTTGGATTTGAACTTGTAAGCCAATGGGGAACCTTTGCGAGTAATACTGACAGTGGAGTCGGGTGGACCGATAGCTGGAAGAATACGCACGGAAGGCAACCATTTTGAATTCCATACGTAAATAATGCCAAGCATTTTACAAAGCTTACTGGAGAATCAGTATAATTGAGAAGGAAAATTACGAAAGTACACCTCAAGCAATCGTATGAACTCAGTTAGAACACTGGCTCTGACTTAACGCAATGAGTTGAGGTCAGGTTCAAGGGCCAGGATTTCTTTTGGGTAAGTTCTCTGCCAGCAGTTCCAGCAACTTCAGTGTTGCCTGAAGACATATTCTATTTGTCTTAAAGGATCATGTCCTGAATTAAGGTGAAGTTCCCTAGCAGGACTTTTTAAAGTCTCTTTACTTATCTCTTTGCCTTTGGTCTTTCTTCCCTTTATTCCATTTTACACGCTGTGATCTGATTTATCCATCAAAGCATGACTGTGATCATGCCCTTGTTACAAAACCACCATTGACTCACATCCCCATTTAACCACTGCCTAAAAATACAAATCTAGATTTTTTCTGTCCTCAGCTCTCTGGTTCCAAGCTAAGGTTCTCCCATTATCTCTTATTATTCCTTTCATATACCAGATATTATGGCCGGACTAAACAACTGTTTGCTTCTCTTAGCATCATGTGTGTTTCTGACTGTGGTTGTCCCGCATGTCCTTGTCATCTGTGTCCATTTGCCTTCTATCATTGGCTAGGGCCCAGCTTAGGTATTTGGTCTGCCATTATGCTTTTCCTGACCCACCTTGTAAAATTCAAGCTGGATGTCCTCTCACCTGGTATTTTGTCTATACCTGTCTTATAGTTCCTCTACCTTGTGTTGCATATCAATGTCCCTCAACTAAGCTTACTGAGAGGAGAAAGGATCCAATATTACTCATCAAAAACTCCATTTTTTTATGTGATCACCTTTGCCTAGAATCCTCTTTTATCTGGGAGAAGGCCTGTATACCTATTAAGGCCTAATTCATTTATTATGCCTCCAGTGTCTTTCCTGACTTCCTTTTCCCCAGTGTAGAAGAAATTTTCACTCACCCGTGGTGCTCCCGTAGCCTTTTGTTCATTCCATTATGACCCCTAGAATGCAAGTATTAATTGAGTATTGGAGTTCAGTTCACGCAAATGTCACCTTTTTTTTTCCCCTTCAGGTCAAATTCTGACAATAAAGAACAATGGCATGAAATCTGAAAGCATGGGATCTTTCCAGACATGCAAAATTAGCACAATTGATGTATTTTGTGAAAGCGTAATCAAATCCATGAGGGATGCCAACATGTAGGCGCATTAAGCCTTATCCAAATATGTTATCCCACATCTCTTTCTTCTGATTGGCCACGTAGAAGCTACCATACCTAGGATAAAGCACTGCTGGAACTGATTGTCCTTCTGCCCTCATCAGTGCTCCTCAATCTCACAATTATCCTCTGAAACACAAAGATTTCAAACACATATAGAGTATTGCCAATTCATTTTCACTTGACTGATCAAAATATTATTCTTTAGGAGTAATTTATTTCTCAGAATCTCTGCAAGTGTTGTTTATTTGAAAAAAAATTGTTGCAAACTGACTCTATAGCAATTTGAATGAAATTAAGATTAAACTAATTCTTGTAGAGTATGTAGACTCATTTATCAAGAGGAATTTTTAATGAGTCTATTATGCAGGTGCCATATCTACACAGGTTAATGTCAGATGAAGAGGGAAGTCTTGAGCAATTGCCTCAAACTTCAGTCAGCATTAGAGACTCACTTTTCAGGCATGATTTCAGGGCTGGAACCTGGCTGAGGTGAGTGAGACACTCAACGGAGATGCAAAATTGAAGATGGTGCCAGATTGAGTGGTATCCATATTTAAAAGCTTGGATTTTTTTAAATCATGTTTTAAAAATATTTTTGATTTTTTAAATATTGCATTAAAATATTATCTTGCTTACTGAGTTTTGTGGCATCCCCCTTAATTTTGCATTTAAGGTGGGTGCCCCTCTCACCTCACACTAGCCCTGGCCTTTCTTGGTTTATAGCATAGACATAACTAAAGTTTACCCTCATTTTGTCTGCCTCACCCCTGGACCTTCAAAACCAGGTGACTAACACACATCAGGCTTGATGGTCTCTTTGCCTGCTTTCAAGATCAGTGAATACAGTGTATACTTTCACTCATGAGTAATTCTTTTTTAAATATTTTATTTATTTATTTGAGAGAGAGAGAGCACAAGTGAGAGGAGGGGCAGAGGGAGAGAGACAAACAGAGTCCCTGCTGGGTGCAAAGTGGACACGGGGCTTGATTGCAGGACCCTGAGATCATGACCTGAGCTGAAGGCAGAAGCTTAACCAACTGAGCCAACCAGGTGCCCCTCATGAGTAACTCTTGATGGACACTGTGTTCTCATGGGTCTTGGGTACCATATTAACTTTACTGAGAAACTCAAACAGTTCAAATTGGCAGACTGCTTTGTTTGTGAAATCCAAAGTGGATTTCAGCAGGTAGTGGGAACTAAGAGATTGGTATATTAATATGTGAGAATTTTGCATTTCTTCAGGATAAAAGGAGCTGACTATAAGAAAATAAAATAATCTCTACTGTTGGCATAGTAGTCTGTAAGACATTTCTTTTCTTGATTCACATGCATCCAGTGGTATTAGGTAAGGAGGATTTTTAATCTCTAAAGACTGCAGCACATGATGGTGGGCCTTTTCAATGACCTCTGCTATATAGCTACTTAGGAATAAAAATTAATATTAAGCACATGAATTCAAGGGCATCTGTCCAAATTCTCAGGTGGATTTCCCCATTGCCTTTAAAATCTAATAATAGTTCACACGGTACAAGCTCTCACTGAGCTTTCCACTCCAGCTTATTAATCATCAGTGTCCTAGGATTTTTCTTACAGAGATTATAACCTAACTCTAATAATGCTGGGAAATGTCATAGCAGCTAGTGTTTAATCTTCAAGTACTTTTTTTTATTTGAATCAGATAAAGATTGTAGTTTGCTTTTTTGGAACTTTGAACATAACCAGAAATTTATATTATGTACAGCATACACGTCAGTAAAGTAATTGAGAATCAGAAATTTTAAGGATCACTGGCAATCATACTTTGCAGTGCCTTAATTTCATAAATGGGGAAACTGAGACCATAAAGGTAATACTGTTATTACAACCCATACTTCCTCTCCTTAGATATACAGTTGAGCCTTGAACAGGGGTTTGAACTGTGCAGGTTGACACATATGCAGATTTTTTTAAAAGATTTTATTTATTTATTTGACAGAGAGAGACACAGCAAGAGAAGGAACACAAGCAGGGGGAGTGGGAGAAGGAGAAGCAAGCTTCCTGCGAAGCAGGGAGCCTGATGTGGGGCTTGATCCCAGGACCCTGGGATCATGACCTGAGCCAAAGGCAGACGCTTAACCGACTGAGCCACCCAGGTGCCCTATGCAGATGTTTTCTGATAAATACAGTACAGTACTGTAAATGTGTTTTTTTCTTCCTTATAATTTCCTTCATAGCGTTATCTTTTCTCCTTCATAGCATTATCTTTTCTCTAGCTTACCTTCTTGTAAAAATACAGTATAGAATACATATAGCATACAAAATATGTGTCAATTGACTATGTTATCTGTACTGTTTCTGGTCAACAGTAGCTTAACAATAGTGGTTAAATTTTGGGGAAGTCAAAAGCTATACATGGATTTTTGACTGTGTGGGGGAGGTTGGCACCCCTACCCCCACGTATTCGAGGGTCAGCTGTATTTATGTGCAGCCTGTGGCTTTATTTAATGAAAAAGTATATGACTGTAAATATTTATTTGTCCATACTCATCTGTCTGATTTGGGGGCACATTTTATCTCTCTTCTTCTCTACTAAAAAATGGTAAGTGCCCTTATTGGGCTAAGTACTATATGCAATGAGTGAAATGGACGAGGTTTCTCCGAGCCTTTTTTACCCCTGCACTTTTAAATCACTTTTCAAGTCTTCTTTTGTAACTTTTCATTTCTTCTTTCACATCTAAATATTTCTCCTAGCAATTGGCATTATTTTGGTTTTATGAGCAAAATATAGGTATTGCAAAGGAAGACAGGAGTTAAATAAAGAGAAGAGACATTTTTTTCAGTTAGGCTTTGGGGGACATATTAAGACATTTGAATTAAAAAATCACATCTTTTGAACCTGAACTTTATTCCATTTCTGTCTGGTATACTGGGGAGCACTAAGATGTGGGTGAAAGGTTTGGAATCAGATTGGACTATCATTCCAGCGTCTACCATCTTCTAGCCTGAATTTGTCTTAGTTGAGACTTCCTTGTGCAAAAACCTCATGCCTTTGGAAGGGGCTTGTGGAATATTCCTACTTTTTATGGAGGATTTTCCATTGGTTATCCTAAATGAAAAATAATTCACTTAATAATATTCACTCAGGATTTGAGGCCCTGGTTATATGATAATGTACACAACTCTTAAGAAATTGCCTCCTTATGGAATAAGAAAACACTCCCTAATAGTCAAATTCCAACCCTGACTCTTGGCTTATGGACAATGTATTGGCTGTTATACAAACATGGAGCTATAACTAAATGCTTCTCATATCAGACACCATGCAAAGGATTTCATGGTCTGAAATACAGGGGGAGAAGTGAGCTAACAGAAACACTTCTACCAGCATCCATATAAACTATGGGGAATGTCCAAAATAGAATACAAAATGAAAACTTTGTCATGTCTCCTCCAGACAGATAGGAAAATATCTTACAGTAAAACTCGATTTTTACTTAAGACATATCTTTCAAACATCTATTATATTGACAATTGAAGCCACAATAAATGAAAGAAGTGATTAAGGGTGGCTTGTATAAGTGTAGCCTAAAGGTACATGAAATCATTAATATAATCATGTGAAATTCTCCTTCGTGGACACTTTACAAAGGTTTTCCTTCATAAAAACCATGATAGAGAGATGTAAACAAAGGCAGTAAAGTGTTCTTGAGTAGTTCCCCTGTGAACATACTTGACATGTGAATTAGAGCACAATAGATGCATGCAGCAACCTTCTTTTTTTTTTTCTTTTCCAGGCACTGAGTATGCAGATGCATGTGACCTGAGACTCTTTCTATTGTATTTCTTTTAACATCCTTTCTTTTGGTTTGGTGAAACCTCCTTGAGCATATTATAACAAATTAATGCTCAGTTCCCTAGGAACTTAGTTGTCAGGAGAGCAAAAATGTACTTATAAAATCCAAGAAACTTGACAAGATGAAGAACTAGCAAAAGCTTCTGGCTCACTCGTATAAAATGCACCTCAGAGAATTCATGGAGGGGAAATATGTATTTCAACCATGGTTGATGAACTTTTTTTTCCTCTCATACCCTGAACAGAATTTTGAAATGTGATATACCCTCTCATGTATTTTAAGTTGATGGTTTAAATTTATCTTTGTGAGTTTACACAGTTGTAATGGTTCAATTCTTAATATACTGTGGATATTTAAAATAAAACTATTATCATGCTTTTAAATGAAATTCAGTGGAATCTAAATACCATTTATATGGGAGCTCAATATGCAATAAAAGGGAGGCAACGGGGATGCCTGGGTGGCTTTAGGTATTGCAAAGGAAGACTGCAATACCTAAAGGAAGATGGTTAAATGTCTGCCTTGGGCTCAGGTCATGATCCCAGGGTCCTGGGATAGAGTCCTTAATTGGGCTTCTTGCTCAGCACGGAGTCTGTTTCTCCCTCAATTCCTCCCCCTGCACGTGTGTGCATGCACTCTCCCTCTCTAACAAGTAAATAAATAAAATCTTTAAAACAAAAAAGGGAGATAATGAATTATGGGTAAAGGAAGATTGTTTAATAATTGATATTAGGAAAATAAGCTCATTATATGGAGGGGAAAAATAGACCTGATTTCCTCTCCACCACCATATATAATGTGGGATACTGGATGAATTAATGACCTAAATGTGAAAGAAATACTATAAAGTGACTAGAAGAACTGATAGATTATCTTTATTATCTAGGTTTGGAGAAGGAATTTGCTATGGACTGAATATTGATATCCTCTTAAAATTCATTTGTTGAAGCATAATCCCCAAAGTGATGGTATTTGGTGGTGGGATCTTTTGGAGGTAGTAAAGTCATGATGATGGAACCCTCAGGAAAGGACCATTAGTGCCCATATCAAAGAGACTTTAGAGAGCTAGCTTCACTTTCTTTCTACCATGTGAGGCTACAAAAAGAAGTCAGCAGTCTGCGACCCTGATTTCAGACTTCCAGTCTCCAGAACTGTGGGAAACAAATTTCTGTTTTTTATATTATAATAGCCCAAATTGACTGTGTTTTTAAACAAAACTCCAAAAGTGCCAAATACAAGGCAAAAATCTGATGAATTTAATTACACTTACTAAAATTAAAGATTTCTCTTTAACAGAACAGACCATGGACAATATTAATAGAAATGTGATAGAGTGAGAGAAGATACTTGTCAGTGTCTAAAACGAAGATGAATATATAGATTATTCCAGGGACTCTTCCAAATCAGTATGAATGTAAAACAGTAACCTCAAGTGAAAGACTGGCAAAGGGCATGAACTGCCATTCTACGGGGAAGTAGAAACCCAAGAGGCTAACAAGACTATGAATCAGAGAAATGAAAATTAAGAAAAAATGACATATTTTTAATCCATTAGAATGATGAAACATATAAAGCTTGATCATACCACGTGCTTGTGGGAACGTGGTGAGAAGGGAACCCTCATGCCCTGCTGGGGGTGTCCACACTGGTGAGTCATTTTCTGGAAAGCATACTGCTGGCATTTAGTCAAAGTACAATAGAGATACACATACCTGTGGACCCAGTCGTTTTGCTGAGTGTCCCAAAAAGTGTTACACAAAGGTCCAGGCATGGATGT
Organism: Zalophus californianus; assembly: GCF_009762305.2. Classification (NCBI taxonomy): domain Eukaryota; kingdom Metazoa; phylum Chordata; class Mammalia; order Carnivora; family Otariidae; genus Zalophus; species Zalophus californianus. Next base: position 9,266,866 of record NC_045612.1, read on the forward strand.
ATACAAAGATATTTGTTGTGGTTTTTATTTTATTTTTGGCTGTGGGAGGGATTTGGATGCAATCTTGTCTATTACTAGGGGAGTGGTTAGGTAAATGTAGTGGGTGTGGCAGATCGAGTGGACTAAATCTACAGAGAGCAAAATGCTGAGGGAAAAATAGCAAGAAAGAGGATGAAATCATAACCCAAAACCATTTACGTAAATTTAAAAATACGTATACACAGAAAGATAGACAATTTACAAGACATATGAATAAAGGGGTGTGTGTTAAATCAATTACAATCATTATCTTTGGTGGGAGAAGAATGGGAGAGCAGATGGGGGCTAAAAAAGAATAAATAAATGTATGTAAAATAGAAAAAGGGCTTTACAAAGACTAATAGTTACAGTGTGCCGCAAATTGAAAAATAAGATTAATGCCACACTTTCCACTTGGGATTCTACTACCAGGAATGGAGGAAGAGGTTCTGAGGAATTTTGGACTTAAGTCTTGCCAATATGTCCTTTTTCCATTGTGTGGGTCCAGTTGCCTGTGCTACTGAGCCACTGGGTCAGTGTCTCACTGCAGACACTCATGTGTTGGATCTTGTAAAGTGAGTGTAAAAAGTTAGACTTATCGACTAATTTGAACAAAACTGTAATTCTGATACTGACATCAGTTTTTTTACCTTCAACTCTTTTGGGTAAAAAATATGGCAGAATGGGAAGAGCATGGCCTTCAAAATCAGACACCTCTAGGTTTGAGCACCAATCCACCATTTATACCAGTGTGGCCATGGGAAATCGGTCTGTGTCTCATTTTTTCATCTATAATATAAGGCTAATCATGCTGATCTTATAGAAATATGAGGATCAGCGACAATGTTTATAAATTATTTGACCATCAGTGACTGGGAGACAATATTATTGCTGTTGCTGATTATTCTATGAGACACAGAAATGTGTCAGCAGCACAGTGGCCTGCTTTGTTATGTTTATTATGTTTTTTAAACAGTAAGTAAAATATTAGAAGATAAAGTATTTGAATCTAATAAAAGGGAATTTCCCCTTAATTCAATATGACATGCTTTTATGGTGCATCCACTATGGCCTAAGCACAGTGTTAGGGACTGGAGTGGGGCTGGGGAGGTGAAGAGGGAAGTAACAAGAAATAACCATAGTCTGGGTTTATCTTTGCCTCAGCCTCAGGGTAGTGACAGACACACAGTGTAATGAATGTGATGCAAAATGGACTCGATTATAAATATTTATTTGATTTTGGGGAATCAGTGTGATTTGTGACGTGATTTTCCCCAAATTGCTTTGCTGTGAATGCTGGTAAGTCTGCTGGAAGCAAGTAACTCCTTCTCTAAACAAATATTCTCTTAGTGCCCATTCTGTGCTAGTTACTGAGGTGGATTCAGTGGTGAACCACCCTACAGTTGACCAGAAAAAATATGAAATGTCTTGTTCAAAACTCACACTTTGGTGATTTGGGCACCATACCCTGAACTAATTGAAGAAACTTGCATGTGTCTTGAGTATTGAGAGTTGAATGAAATGTGTCCCTTTATGGTCTTGCTGCATTTTGGGAGGAATCCTGTCTTGTATTCTGTATGTGAATTTAGAGGGGAAGTGCCCATTTCTCTGATAATTTATGGCAGCTGGAATCCTGTCTGCTTGGCATTAAAGTTGGTAGTCTTGGGTGGTTTTTAGCTTCAGAAAAAAGTGTGGTTAATAAAAATAACTGCTCTTTACCATTGTAACTTACAAAGCATAAACGTGTTTGTTGTCTCATTTGGTCCTCAAAACAGTCTTTTAGGTAGGTAGCATCATGTTGTAGGAGTCAAGCCATGCATCACAATTTGGGCTTGAACTCCAAATCCACTCCTGTGGCTATTTCTACTTTTCTTTTTTTTTTTTTTAAGATTTTATTTATTTATTTGACAGAGAGAGACACAGCAAGAGAGGGAACACAAGCAGGGGGAGTGGGAGAGGGAGAAGCAGGCTTCCCGTGGAGCCGGGAGCCCAACGCGGGGCTCGATCCCAGGACCCTGGGACCGTGACCTGAGCCGAAGGCAGACGCTTAATGGCTGAGCCACCCAGGTGCCCCTCTACTTTTCCATAATGACTCTTAGGATGGGGAGTGTTCACTTTACGTTTTTACTTATGCATATTCATTAAATTATTAAAGTAAAACTAGGTTGAGTAAACCATTGAAAACTCCAGCAACTATTAAAGTTGAAATTTCCTTTTGTCTTTTCATTTCTCCTTTCTTTATATTCTGTGGCATCTTCACTCCTCGGCTAACCCCATGACAACGTGTGTTCCATCCACCCTCTCCTGCCTTCTTTGGGCCTTACTCCATTAAGAATGTCTTCTTTCTCTTTTGTACACTCAGTCTTCTCCACTAGCTACTTCTTCTTTGTCATCGAGCATAGTCAATCATTTTCTTTCCTAAATAGAAAGGATTTGTTGCCCTATATGCATCCTCACCTGTATCCTTTATGCTTCGAATAGTTTAAGCTTCTTGAAATAAAGAGCTCAAGCTTCTCAAAATTATCTAGTCCTGTTTTCTGAGCTCTTGCCCTTCTTTTCTCTTCAGATCTTTGCAAACTTGTTTCTTTTCTCACCAGTCTGCTTAAACCACTCTCTGTTCCTTTTCTCACCGGTCTACTGAAACCTCTCTGTAAGATTGTCAGCCTGTTAACCTGGTTGGCCCAAGGTTAGCTGCCTTAGGCATGGGCTATTGCATCAGGCGATGGTGATCATTACTGCTCTTATGACTTGCCTGTGTACATGATATAGTAGGTATGTTGACAGGGTCTCAACATTGCATTTTTTTTTTAGCATCTCTTACTTTGGTGCCCTAATTCAGCAGGAGGTTTTCCAAGTGAAATGAAATAGCCCCCCCCCCCCCCCCAACAAGGGCAAACCAACAAAATAATGAGTCTTGCAGAGGAAAGATTCTACTTGCCTCACGTTATCAAGCTGTTTAGGTGAACTTGATCAAATAACATTTCCTCTCTGAATTTGCGTTTCCTTCATAGCAAGACCTAGTGTACTTCACAGGGTTGTGGTGAGGACAGAATGTGTGTGAAAATGTTTTGTAGCCTCTAACGTATGGCATACGCTTGTACTTGGACTCCCAGGCTGTGTAGCCTAAAGCAGTGTTCATCTATGGTTTGAGCAGTTCTCTAAACTTGTTTGATGGACTGTGGCAATAACCATTAGAAGACCACATGGTTCACTGAGGGCCTCCTGAGCAAAAACACACGGAAATGGAAGAAAGAAACGTGTATAACAAGCTTGACCCGTTGCCTTAGCCTTAGTTGTTGGGGGAGAGGAGAGGTTTTAAGGAGAGTTTGGAAGCTGTTACTCAGGATTTCCCCGGTCCAGTTCCCTTTGCGTGGATGCCAGAGTCCTCAGCAGAGAGATAACCCTAGATGAACATGCAAAGGGCTGTTTCACTGCTCAGATGTGTGTCCTCTCTGACAGAATGTAATACAGAGAAGTTGAGCATTCTCTCCCATTCACCACAGACAAGTTCGATCCTTTAAGGGTTCTAGCGCAGTGGTGGCAGAGCCCAGCTGGAGACGGCGGGAGTGTTTGTGAGAGACTAGTGCCGGACACAAGATTGGGAGCTTGGGCGGAAGCCCGCCGTGTCCAGCAGGAGAGAGCGGCAGGGCCGGTCAGAGGCAGCAGCGCTCAGTCAATGTGGCAAAAGTCAAGAGCAAATGCCGGTGGTGTACAGAGCTGCCTGGATTTGTTCATGAGAAAAATGCGCGATCCCCTTTGGGAATTTCCAGAAATACTTGAAAGTGTGGGGATCTGAACCAGAGGCTGAGGTCCTTCCAGAGTGGGTAACGTAAGAGGATAAGACATTTGGGTTGGTATTGTTAACCCCACTCAGCTTGTCCTGACGATCTCTTGAAGCCTGGAGAAAATTGACTTACAGACCTGAGCTACTGTTTCGTTATCAATCAGCCCACTTATATTTCTGCACATATATTTTTATTTACTGCACAAACACAGGGAACATTGTTCATATCATAATCTCTGGTAATGACATCCCTTTGAGTTATGCAGCCCTGGAGGTAGCCTATTCTCATTAGGTAATTTGATTTTTCTCTACTCGCTTGTTGCTCCCTAGACCTCACCTTCTTTTGGACTTGTGCTATAATTGTGCATATTTTGTGTAAAATTCAACTCCAAAGAGAAATATCTTGGGAGAAGTGTATTTAAAATTATGCAATAAACATTCAGACTGACGTAGTCACATTTATAGCTCGAATGAAAGCCAAACCTCCCGAGGTTTAGAATATCAATAAATGAAAATTTATTGGGGGGCCAGTCTCCCTGGCCCCTCATTCTTCAGCGCTTTATCACCAGGCAAAATTAAGAGGTTCATGGTGATATTTTAGGGCCTGTGTGGAGTCCTCACACTGCCCAAGTAAATCAAGTGAACAGGATGCAATCACTTCTTTTTTAGTGTCTTGACTTAGCCATATTAAAGACACCGCTGTCAACTAGAGTCAGGAAGTCTCATTGAATGCAATTCCCTAGCTACGAACACTATGCAGTCTTCCTTCTGATTCATGCTATAACTAAGTAATTGGTATGACAAAACACTTGGGATTGCAAGTTAATAAAATTCAAATGAATCTAGGATATATTTCAAGAAGCAAGTCAGTCTTACACAGAAATTAAGCAGCCTAGGTGTAGTGGTACAGAAATTGATCTTATAAATGACTATCAGCAATATTGTGAAGTCATAAGGCAGGCCACTTGCTGCCAAATAAAATGAAAAAAAAAATAACCATCTAGATGTAGCACAGTGATTCCTATTGAATTCCTCAATTTATGTGTTGATTATAATACAACTTGGCATTGTGTTCCAGTTTAAAAGAAACATCTTTTGTGGCGGCAGCCTCTGAGAAAATGTGTATCTACCTAGATGTGTGTGTAGCCAGACTTGACAAAAAATTTTTAAAAATGAATTTACATGTAAATTTAGAACTTTAAATAAATATTTCAAAAAGCCATCTGGGTTTATTTGTGAGAGAAAATTTGAAAACGAGGACCTTTGAATTACATGTTGGAATGGTTCTGATAAGTATATAACCCCTTTCAATAGCTAATTATTCTAGAATTACTGAAGAAAATGTAAGTGCTCTCTTTTCGTCTGTGGTAAATAGTCACTTACTGAGTATGCGCAGCATCCCATTGTCAAGTCTTTCTAGAATAATACTTTTAGAAAGATGTGAGTGCCACAGTTAGCTAATTTTTATTAATAAAACATGAACCAAGTGGAAATTTTACCCCACAAAATAGAACATTTTTTTCTGTTTTGCATATCTTCTGGAAGAATAGCATCATTCTTAATTTAATATTTCAGAACCTGCTCAGGATATGTGATGGTAATATTAAAACAGCACATCATTTATTACCGATTACCTTTACTGGTTGGTAACTTTACTGAGTTTCTAGGAACTGAAGTCAGTCCCTCAAATTCTCTAATACATTGCAGTAAATTGAGAACTTAACATGAAGGAGATTCTGTGCTCAGTTTAACACATGTGTTCATATTTCCTTTGTCTTGAATATGCTTCATGCAAATTAACGAATACCGAATTTCTCCCTTGTCTAGTCAGAAGATAGATGTTTTTAGTACCTCTTCTGTAATTTACTAGCTAGATGACAACTTTTCTGGAACACGGTTTTTCATTCTGTAAACTGGGATTGATAATAGCTGCCTAACTTAGAGCTTTTTTTAGGGGTCTCACAATCAATGCAGGTGAAAGTATAGTACTTATAAAACAAAGTGTAATGGAGCTTTGAATTTATAACACAATTGTTATTAATATATTGGCCAGTAAGTGAAGTTAACAGATCACTTTCATATAGAACATCTTATTTTTTTTTTAAGCCTTAATAGGAGCCACATAGATCTGCGTTGTTCCTGCCCCAGTTGTCTCACAGGGTCATGGGGAGGGTTGCATGAGAAAATACTGTGCTGTAGACATAATGCAGTACTGGTATTGTTCTGCTCCATGATATATTTTATGAACCATTGTTTATAGCTTCAAAGATGTTTTACTCCTTTTTCTATTAACAAAATTGCTACAAAATCTATTTATGGAAAATGCCAGAAATTTTCTGTTCCCTCACTTTTCTGAGAACAGTGACCTTTGAACACAAACCTACATCAACCTCTTTCCTCCCTTCTTCCTATGCCAGGTGCCAACTGTTGAATAATTTACACAGTGTCCTCGATTGATTAAGCCACTATCATGAATCAGTCCATTTCAGGTGGATTTCACAGGTAAGTTATCCTTGGGCTCAAAACCAAAACACATATGATTCTGAAACCAAAAGTTGCAAGAACAAGTTCTGCGGGAAAGAGAAAGAACATGCAAGATTTCATTGTTTTATATTTTCAAGATCCTGTGTCTGTCAAGAATACAGTATTCTTATATTTTAAAAAATTCATATAGATGGTATTATGATAGGCATTGTGGCTTCTGATGTTTTCACTCAGTGCTGTTTCTAAGATCTACCCAAGGGGCTCTAAGGCAATCTAATTTATTGCTTCTACTGCTGCAGAGTATTCCATAGTACATATCCACTTTTTTTTTTAACCACGCACTTGGTGATGAACACCTTGGTTGCCTCCAAATTTCAATACCACAAACAACTCTGGTGAATATCCTTGTACTTACCCTTTTATGGTCCTGCAGTGTGAGTTTCTTTAGAGCGGTATTCTAGGAGTGGGGGCTGCTGGATCATACAGTATGTATATACTTAATTTCACTAAGTTCTGCCAGATTGCTTCCCAGAATGGCTATGCTAGAGTACACTTCGATGTACATGAGAGGACATGGTACCTCCCAGCATTTGGTATGGAGGTCAAATGTTAGTTCATTGTTTCATTTGCATTTCTTTATTCACTGGTGTTGTATATTCAGTTTTCCATTTCTGCGAATTGACTATTCAGATTTTTGTCCATTTTTCCTATCAGTATCTCAGAGTTTGTTTTGCTGTTAATTTGAATATCTTATTTAGTCTAGATACTAATCCTTTATCAGATTTTGACGATGAACATTTCATCTCCCAATCTGTTACCTGTTTGTTAAGATTATGTGTCTTTTGCTGAACAGAAATCCCTGTTTTGAGCCATTTTATCGAACAACTGCATCACTAGATAATATTCAAAACACACAAAATAATTTGTTATGCTTATGTAAATCATGAAACATGATGATAAATTAACACCCATGAATCCACCACCCAATTTAAGATCAGGAATTTACCAATAGTGTTTAGTGTGTCTTTGTCCTCGGCATAGCAATTCCACCTGATAGCAACCCCCTCCCAGAGGTAGCTGTTATTAAAAAAAAAAAAAAGTTTTTATTTTCATGAGTGCTCAATTTTAACCAGTTTTTATATACATCCCTAAACAATGTATTGTTAATTTTTTCCTGTTTTAAAGATTTTATTTATTTATTTATTTGAGAGAGAGAGAGAGAGAGAGAGAGAAACAGCATGGGAGGGGATAGGGTCGGAGGGAGAAGCAGGCTCCCCGCTGAGCCGGGTGCCCGATGTGGGACTCAATCCCAGGACTCCGGGATCATGACCTGAGCCAAAGGCAGTCGCTTAACCAACTGAGCCACCCAGGCACCCAATTTTTTCCTGTTTTAAAACTTAATAAAATGGTATCAATCTGTGTATATTCTGACTTCGCTTTTCATTCAACATCATGTTTCTAAGAATCATCCATGTCAATGTGTGAAGTTACCCTCTTACACTGTGGGTATTCATCCTTTCTGATGGCTGAGTAATATGTATATATGAACCGCATCTTCTTTATCCATTCATCTGTTGAAAGGCATCTCAGCTCCTTCCACAGTTTGGCTATTGTGGACATTGCTGCTATAAAGATTAGGGTGCACGTGCCCCTTCTTTTCACTACATCTGTATCTTTGGGGTAAATCCCTGGTAGTGCAATTGCTGGGTCGTACGGTAGCTCTATTTTTAATGTCTTGAGGCACCTCCACACTGTTTTCCAGAGTGGCTGTACCAGCTTGCATTCCCACCAACAGTGTAAGAGGCTTCCCCTTTCTCCACATCCTCGCCAATACTTGCTGTTTCCTGTCTTGTTAATTTTTGCCATTCTAACTGGTGCAAAGTGGCATCTCATTGTGGTTTTGATTTGTATTTCCCTGATGGCTAGTGTTGTTGAACATATTTTCATGTGTCTGTTAGCCATTTGTATGTCTTCTTTGGAGAAGTGTCTGTTCATGACAACTTTAAAAAATATTCTGGAAACTAACTTTTTGCTGGTTATATGTGTAGCATATATATTATTCCAACTGGAATTGTTCTTTTCAGTTGTTTTATGTTTTTTTTTGGAAAACATAAATTCTAAGTTTTAATGTAATTTAATTTAGCAAACTTCCCCCTTATGAATACCGTTTTTTGCCTGGTTTTAGAATAATTTCCCTACCCAAGTTATAAAATGAATTGCACATTTAATTCAAAGATATTTAGAGTTTTGCATTTCTGATTTAGGTATTTCATATATCTTAAGTGGATTTTTATGTGTGGTTTGAGGTAGAGATCCATTTACATTTCTTCCATGTGGATAAACAGTTGTTCCAACAAACTGCATTATGTTTATTTTTGTGGTTTTCCCACTGATCTGCAATGTCACCTGTCATCTATCAAATTTTTATGTATCTTTGGGGCCTATCTTTGGATTTCAATCTCCCCCATCCCCACCCCGTGCCACGGTGTGACGTGGCACTGGGCTTTGGCTTTTGTGTTGCAGTTAAGTATTATCACTGCACCAATATCATTCACTCATTCATCCCTTCAACCAATGCTAAGCATCCGCTATGGGCCAAGGACTTGTCTAAATCATTAGATTTTATCAGTGAACACAAGAGAATAATACCTGCCCTTCTAGAACTTCCAGTCTAGTGGAGGAGAGCATCAGTAAAGTTATAAATAATTAAAGTGTATAAAATATCAAATGTTGACAAGTGCTGTGAAAAAAAAAAAGCAGAGACAAAAGATAGGAAGTGTCAGATGGGTTGAGGATTGCTATTTAAATACGATAGTCAAGGAAGACCTCACTGATCTTAGTGGAGACCTAAAAAAGATAACAAGGTGAGTCACAACAGTTATCTGAGGGTACAACCTAGCAGGTAGATGGAACAGCTCTCCGAAGAGGATAGCAATGCAAAGAGGCCAGTATAGATGGGAGTGGAAAGAACAAAGGGGAGACAAATTCAGAGAGATTGCATGGGGCAAGAACAATTATTACAACACATTGTTTTAATTTCTGAAGTTTTATAAAAATCATGGCATTTTGTAGATCAAATCTACCCATCTTCTACAGGAATATCTGGGTGACTCGGCCATCCTTGTATCACTGTTTCTCTAAATACAATTTAGAATCAACTTATCAAATTCCTGTGAAAGTCTGTAGAAATTTGATTGACATTACATTGAAAGTATATTCAATTTGGGAAACTGTAATATTGTTCTATCCTTCTGATCGTGAGTTTCCTGATGTAGAAACATGGTATCCCTTTCATGTACTTAGGTCTTCTTTTGTGTCTGTTTGGGAATGCTCTACTACTTTTTCGGTGAAAGCCTTATACATACATCGTTAGTGTGAAAACCTGCATATGGGGTCTGCTTGCCACTTCCCTCACGTCCTGGTCTACACTGTTTTCACTATATTGCTCTTTTTTCTGTCCCTCAAGCACTTCAAGCACACTTTTTTTTTTTCTGTTTTTGTTTTTAATTTTTTATTGTTATGTTAATCACCATACATCATTAGTTTTTGATGTAGTGTTCCATGATGCATTGTTTGCATATAACACCCAGTGCTCCATGCAGAACGTGCCCTCTTTAATACCCATCACCGGGCTAACCCATCCCTCCACCCCCCTCCCCTCTGGAACCCTCAGTTTGTTTTTCAGAGTCCATCGTCTCTCATGGTTCGTCTCCCCCTCCGATTTCCCCCGCTTCATTCTTCCCCTCCTGCTATCTTCTTCTTCTTCTTTTTTTTTCTTAACATATATTGTATTATTTGTTTCAGAGGTACAGATCTGTGATTCAGCAGTCTTGCACAATTCACAGCGCTCACCATAGCACATACCCTCCCCAATGTCTATCACCCAGCCACCCCCTCCCTCCCACCCCCCACCACTCCAGCAACCCTCAGTTTGTTTCCTGAGATTAAGAATTCTTCAATCAGTGAGATCTTATGATACATGTCTTTCTCTGATTGACTTATTTCGCTCAGCATAAAACCCTCCAGTTCCATCCACGTCGTCATTGCAAATGGCAAGATGTTTGCCCTTGCGGTCTCCTCTTCCTGGAACGCCCTTCCTCCACATAGCTGTGTAGATCCCACCCACACCACCTTCAGGTTTCTGATCAATTGTGACTGTATTAGTGGGGCTTTTCCTGACCACCCAGTGGAATATAATGCCCTCCCAGCACCTGCTCTCTCCCTTTCCTTTGTTTAGTTTTATTTTCATGATACTTTTTACTAATCAATACCTATTCAAAGTGTATGTTCCCCCCATAATTATTAAGTTTTTGAAATAGATATAAAAATCCCTAGAAATTCTGTGAGCTCCTCTGTGGGATAAAGCCAGAGGACTGAATAAATACAGTCTGCAAAACCAAGTGGCTTCTAAATCACTGCTCCCCAAGAGAACAAATGTATCAAGTTCTTCCTTCTCTCAGTCCAGTTTGGAGAAATAAGCGAGTGCTTAGTCTGAAAATGCAAATTTCCACTACTGCACACTGGGTGTTCTTTATGGTTGGCCCAGGTACACAGGCTATCACTGATCTCTGACCATTGTTTTCGTCACTAGGTTTGGAGTGCTGGGTCATCTAGTGAAAGGACAAGTTAACATTAGTGGAAGATGTTGCTACATTGCTATTCAAATATCTGTGTCATTTAGGGGTTGTTTGGAAATGTTCCCCTTTGACATAGTGTTCTCTCTCTGAACATATATGTGAATATATATATATATATATATATATACATACACACACATATATATATTCACTGGTGTGACATCTGTTTGTAATATTGATCACTGAGATGTGAAAACATTCTTTATTATAAGTGGCAGTCTAAGAAGAAAGGATCTGAAGCAGAAAAATCACCACTAGATGTAGAAAGTGTGAATTCTGCAGTATCCTCTGATATATATTAATATCAAAACAGATCCTCTGAGCAGATTCACCTTAGGTTGTATTGAGCAGTATTCATCATGAAAACGTCCCAGGCATAAATGCCCAGGACTTGAATTTTGCCATTTAGAGCAGGAAACATAATTGCCAAGAAAGCATAATAAATATCAATATTGTTCACATTACTACCTTTTGCTGAGTGCCTACTCTGTGCCAAGAATGATGCTAGAAATCAAGAAGCATTATGTCATGCAATCGTCAAACAAGTCTGGCAAGTAGGTACTAACGTTATCATCATACTAATAAGTTACTTGAAACTCAGAAAGCTGAAGCAACATGCCGTGGTCACAATCACATGACAGCAAGAGGAGTAGCTGGGATTCCAACCCAGGGGTCTGGATCCAAAAACTATGCTTTTGCCTACATCATGTTGTAGGCTACATTGAAAGCTGAGGAGACTGAGACCATTTGTAACCATAAAAAAACCCACAGAATCACGGTTTCACATTTAGACCACCCAATCAGCTCATCGAGGGGCATGTGGAGAGGGTAGCTCAGGAAGTGAAGTAATTTTATTATTTGTATTTATCTCAACAGTTTACAAAGCATTTTTTCCACATTAGCTCATTGAACTCATTATAACGACAGGTGTAACTTCAATTTTCTAATTGGTGAGGTGCAGAGAGATTCTTATTTGCCCCGAGTCATCTAGAAACCAGGACTCAAACCCAAATCTTCTGGCTCTGATAGATGTATATCTTCCTGGGGCACCTGGCTGGCTCTGTTAGTGGAGCCTGTGACTCTTGGTCTTGGGGACATGGGTTTGAGCCCCACATTGAGTGTAGAGATTACTTTAAGAAAAGTAAGAAAAGATGTATATGTATATGCATATTTTAAACCTTATTCTGAATTATTTAAATGGTTAGGTAATTTGAAAATATGAAATTGATTTATGTATGTAAAATTAATTGCTGTTTGCCCTTTTCCATTGAAACTCGTGTGTGTGTGTGTATAGGTTTATTTATATGTATGTATATTTCTATTTACCAAAAGTTCTTTAATCAAAGGGAAAGCATAGTTTTCTTGTTAAGTTATAGTAGCAGTTGCAGGAGGGGGCATCCGAGTGATAATATAACATGCCATCTATTTTGCTATTCTAAAACACATCTCCTTATTTTTAAAATGTAGTTATGAAAAGCATAGTTTTAAATCTGCAACATATGGCACACATTAGGGGTAATACATGTTCGATGGCTAAAACGCTATGTTTTATTATCCCATTGTGATTTCTATTTTATTATTTATTGTCTGCAGTTGGCAAAATGCTATTATCTTATCTCCAGGCAATTGTTCTTTGCTTTAAGGAGATGAGGTTGCTTTTTGCCAAGTTCATACATCTTTGGAATAGCTATTTTATATTTGTTCAATCTTGACATCTAGATCACAGTAGGTATAATGTAGTGTAATATCATTAGAAGCTCTAGAAATAAATGGCTTCTAAGAATATGAAAATATAAAACAAATAGAACAAACAAAAGAGAATACTAGTGGCAGATTTCAATGACATACTACTTTTATCATACCTTTTCCCACGTTTCATGTTATAAAAAGAATTTCTTGAATTCTTGTTTTCCATTGCAATAGGCATAGCACACAATATGTTTAATCACTGTTAATGTTTCCTTTTAGATTTGATTACTTTCTACCTAATTCATCATCTCATCTTGTCCATTACTGCTTTCTGTTTACTTCAGTTTGCAGATGTAGAAAGTGTGAATTCTGCAGTGTGCTCTGATAAATATTAATAGCAAAACAGATTCTTCTGAGCAGATTCACCTTAGGTTATATTGAGCAGTATTCATTATGAAAAACTATCTTGTTAAAATGATAGTAACAACAAATTATTCTCTGATTGTGTTATATTATGACTAATTAAAACCAAAAACATAACTCTGACCTCAGCATAATTTAATGTTCTCCTGCTATTTCCCTGGACTTATGACCATTTTCTCTAATGTACTTTTCTGTGTTGGGAAAAATGTAATATTTTTTCTCTTGTGGATATATATGTTCCAAGATAGATTGACTTTATAATTTCAGAGATAATTGAAATAAAATATATAATCAAAGTTAAATTAAATATAACTATATATAGCCAAGCTGAAATGCTTTTCTTATCAAAAGGATATCCATTCTCCCAGCACCTGGCTGGCTCAGTCCGTAGAGCATGTGATTGATTTCAGGATTGTGTGTTGGAGCCCCACGTTGGGTGTAGGGATTACTTAAAAATAAAAAATCTTTTAAAAAAAGGATATCCATTCTCAGTAACCATAGTAGTTTTTCAGAAGTATAATCAACTGTGAGTGTGAGTGTGTGTGTGTTTAAGGATTAAGATTATTTAGAATTCAGTTGTTGTTCTGCTACTAGTTAGTTGTGTGACTGTGGGCAAGTCACTTCACTGTTCTAGCCTCCTTTTGTCATCTGCAACGTAAGGAATTTGGCCTTAGGAGGCCAAATTATATTAGCATTAGAAATAATGCTATTTCTGTGTGTGCATTTTCTTTGGTAGCCTAGGTCAATTGCCACAGGGGACTAGAACAGAAAAACAAATAAGACACAGCTTTGACATAAAATAGGTTCCCAAAATATTTGTTGAATGAAATAGAAATAAATGCTGAAAATGGAGTGATCAGCCTAAATTCTCTGCTCAGAAATGATTTGCCATTTGAAGCTTCCAGGTAGAGAGAGTAGTGTTAACTAACTGGCCACAAGTGCTCATGATTGGCCATAATTTACCCTCTGATGGCTTGACTGAACCTTAGTTCTCCCCATAGGCCCCTGAAATTTGACTTACCTGAAGCTTAAGCAAGCACCAAAGTGCAAAATATCCCTCCTTACCAGTTCATTCTGAGAACTGAGAATTGGTTGACCACAGAGAAAAATATGTCCTGATTTTACCAAGTGGCTCATTCCCAACCCTTGCCCTTCTCCTCCACAAAGTTCCTGCTAGTCCTGCCTACTGCTCCTTACGTAAGAGAAACCTTTCTCTGTTTGGTTTTGACACACTTGTAGATCCTGAGGTTGAAGTGTTCTCCCTACCGTAATAGTCTTTTTGAAAAAAGTCTCTCCTTAGTTAGATCCTTAGTCTCTCCTTAGTTAGATCCAGGTTTGTTTCTGGCCTGGTTCACTGATCTTCATAGTTATACTTAGCCTGATTCATACAATTAAGCACAAAGATGAAGTTATGCAGAGTCTATGCCTCTATTTGAATTTCTCTATTGTGGCCTCCATCCTCTGACTGCACTGAAACCTTGCTTTGAATATTTTGTCTTCCTTGTGGTCAAACATAGAATTGAGGCTCCATTTGTATTCTCTCTTCAGTATCTACACAACTTTGACACTTCTGAAACATCCTTCTCACATGATCCTTTAACTTATATTTTCAGGATCTGTTTGCTCATCCCTTCCCTGTCATCTGATTCTTGTAATTTGAATATATGTATCTAAGGACTTGGTTTAAACTTTCCTTTTTTAACTACTACAGCTGTTTTTTTTAAGTTACTCCCATGGCTTAAGGATGTTTGCAATGATATATTTCCCATCCCTAAGCACTATATTTATTTCTATTTTCCCATCTTCTGGATTTTTTAAGTGGACATATAGGGAGAGGATTGGGCCCCTTCCTGGCCTACTTGGGGCCTGTAGGACAATGAGAAGCCTCAGTGAGATTAACCATCCTGTGAGGAAACAAAGTGCCTAAAGTGGGATTGGTTGAGAACCTCAAATTGAGAACTCTCCCAGCCCGTTAGTGTTTCCAGAAATTTCTGTAGCTAAATAGTGTGATTGTTGACAGCTAAAGAGAGGCTCTTAGTTGGCCACACCCCATTATAAAACATAGTCGTTCTCCCTCGGTAGGCTTGTCTTTGCCCTCATTTCATCTGGGCTTGCACAGCTTTGGCTTCAGCATTCACGTGCATTGGCCCCTAACCAGTCAGTTCATGAACCAGCAGGCATTTGAGCACTACAGTAAACCTTTGCTTACTTCATTCTGTTAGACTTAACAATTGTTTTTAAAAATGGGAGGGAGAAATACTGCAGAGAAAGTGTAAAAGCATAAATTGAGAGAAAGTGATGGGAAATAATACTGGAGAGAATGTGTGCCAAACTGGGGAAAATAGTAAAGGAACAACGTAATGAAAGGAATGAGAAAATAGAGAATAAAATACAAGAATGAAGTGTAACCTATGATACTGTAGAAAGCAAGAGTGAGTAAAAATGAGAGACTGAGAAAATAGAAATTTATAAACATGACAACGGGGACAAGAGAATATGTGAAAATGAAAGAATATGAGACAGTTTAATGTGGGAGAGATGAACCACTGAAATGAAATTTGAGAATGAAAACATGTTAGAGAACAAGAGAAATATAGAGCATATGCTGAAAACGTGAGATTAAGCATGAGAATAATGTAAAATAAAGTACAAGAACGTTTACGGGGAGAAAAGAGGAAATGAGAAGATGAACTAAGAGGCTTTGGTAACAAGCAAATAAGAGAGCGACGTAAGGGCGCCTGGGTGGCTCAGTTGGTTAAGCGACTGCCTTCGGCTCAGGTCATGATCCCGGGGTCCTGGAATCGAGTCCCACATCGGGCTCCCTGCTCAGCGGGGAGCCTGCTTCTCCTTCTGCTTCTCTCTCTCTCTCTCCCTCTGTCTCTCATGAATAAATAAATAAAATCTTAAAAAAAAAAGCGACGTAAGAAAAAATGGGCGCAAGGATAAGAAACTAGAATGTCGGAAAAATGGAAGAAAAAGAAAAGAATGAGAAACCTGAGGAAACGAGAGATGA
The DNA here is from genome assembly GCF_009762305.2 of Zalophus californianus. Classification (NCBI taxonomy): domain Eukaryota; kingdom Metazoa; phylum Chordata; class Mammalia; order Carnivora; family Otariidae; genus Zalophus; species Zalophus californianus. The sequence goes on from NC_045612.1 coordinate 9,282,914, forward strand.
AAAACAAGGCGAAGCAAATAGAGCCACGAGAGCATTTGCTGGAGTCGGCGGAGACGAGTGGAGGCGCCCTGCGGGCGAGCCCGGCGCCAGCGGGCGGGGTGGAGGCCACGGTCGGGGGTGGGGGGGACCGCACATGCGCAGGCACACGCGCAGGCGCACATTCTGGCACCGACGAGACTTGGTGGTGGTGGTGGGGGGGTCCCCCCCGCGCGGGCGCGGGTAGGGTTCAGGAGTGGGTCGCCGCCGGGGCCGATGTCAAGCCTCACGGATTCAGGTCAGAAAGGCAGCCCGGCGGGAGGGATGCTGAAGAGACTCCAGAACGTTCAAAATGGAGTGGGCAAAGCGGGGCAGGGCCGGGTGAAATGTGGCCTGTCCCTGGAGTCTGACCGTTTTAGCTTGGGGGAAGGGGGACGGAGTGTACGAACATGTCTTTACTCTGAAGTTCGAATTTGTTTGTTATACTTTGGCTGACCTGTAGAGTTTCGCGATTTGAGCTTTCAGAATCCGGTATCCTTTCTTTACCCTTACCTGGAGGTTGAATTTGCTTTCCTGTATTTTAACTAATCTGCATGAAAAGAGGCTTCTACTTTGTAAACGCCCATCTGGCCCTCATCACTTGCTGCACTGAAATGGGAAGCACTGTTGCGACATAGAGTATTTTGGACACCTTGGGTCTCCTGTCACTAGGGGAGGTCCCTTGCCTTCAGCGCATAAGGGCTCCAGAAACTCAGAATTCCTTATCTGTTGTCCTCCCTGTGTTTTGCACGATTTTCCTGTTTGGTCAAGTCTTTGTCATCGCTTTAAAAAGAAACGCTTTTGTTTGGTTTGTTTTATATAGATTTTTCAGCAGGTTTATTGTTTATCAGACAGGTTTATCAAACAAATGCCTCTGGTTATTTATTTAAATTCTATTTTAATGACAAACTACTGCTTTTAGGGAAGGTGACAGAGCTGGTTTGTCTTTACTGTGCTAAATTCAACAGGTGACTTTGGATCTTGAGCTAAGGATAAATCTTCTGTTCTAGGAAATGTCAGTGATCTTGTGATTTTTTGAAATGTGAAACAGTTTATTAAAATTTCGTATAAGCCACTTTTTAAAGAATATTCTATATTCTCTTTTTAGAAGCTTTATGTGATGAATGAAAGTGAATTAATAGGTTCTAGGAATTAGGCATGAGCTTGAACAAGTGAACAAAAGAGAATTTTTTTTTCCTAAACAAATGTGCGTCCATGGTACCATCTAAGCTAGGAATTTACAGATGGAAAAAATGCCTCAGGATGATTCAGTAAATCCTTTTACCATGCAGATTTTTCCCCATGAAAATTTCACAGTTTCTTCAGAGGGGAAAAAAGTTACCTTGATGGGGAATATATATATATATATATATATATATTTTTTTTTTTTTCCTTGCAAAAAAGAGAAAATCCAACATGTAGTAGTGAGATCTATCAGGAACTGTTACTTCTAGTCAGTGGGCTGTTACTTGGCATTGCTGAGAGACTTGGATCTAAGAGTTTACTAAGCAAGTAAAATTCATTTTTTCCCACCAACTGCTTTCTTCTCCCATACAACCCATTTTTTTTTTTTTTTTTTGGTTCCTATCAAGCATTAAAAAAGTCATTGTCAGTTTATGGTGGGTTTGAAAACTGAGTCACTTGCTTCACACCCTGTCTTGGTTTCTAAGGTCTACTCTTGGAAATTTTCTGTTAAAAGATTCAACATATGTTACTTGGAAATCTTTCAAGACATAACATAATAAAAAAGAAAAAAAGATCTTTGACTATTGTAAGAAGTATATACACAATTCAAGAAAATGCCTATCCTCTGAATAGCTTATGGATAATTATTTTAATGTCATAATTCCCAAATAGATATTTTTGTGTTTCTAAATTATTATATTTAGTAAGCTATTTTTATTTCTACATTTTATCTCATTGTAATGTAACTTCTAGATCTATATTTATTTGTCTGTTGTTGGTTCCTGTTTGTTTCATTTTTACTCTTCAGACTTTTGGCTTATTGGAGAACATTCGAATTAATATTTCTGTAAATTAATGGTAAGGGTTTTGCAAACTACAGAATGCAAAGGGAGCAAATGATCCTTCAAATTGGACAATCCAAGGATTATTTGATGTTTCCCTTGTAAATGCAACGAAAGAATGTGGCAATTACAATTGAACCATATAAACGTGGACTCCGATTGTGAACCCTAGAAAGGTGACAGTGTAATGAGATTTGACAGCATGTAGAAAAGTGGAAACTCATTAGCAAGCTAGGATCTGCATGAAAAAAATTGATTAGCATTTTTGTATTATGTAAGAAGATTGCTTAGCATTTCAGGAGGAGGGCAGTTGTGTGGCATTTAAATCTACTCTGAATTAAAAATGATCAGTTTAAAAAAATTATGGAAAATTCTTATGCAAATGAATGTAATCAAGCCATGCTTCAGACTCATTATGCATGATGGATATGCACTGCAACTTGTTTACTAATTCAAGGAGCAGAGGAATTCCAGTTATCATATTGTTTATGCAGTGCTCTGCCACACTGCTGGAAGTGATATTAAATTGATTACGATAAACGGTGTAAACCAACAAGATGGGCCCTTACCCAACTTGACATTTATTTTATATGAAATGATGAGAATTCCTTACTATCCTGAAAACCTCAGCTTCCTCATAAATGTTGAAATCTTTCTGAGGTTCTTAAAGATCTCAAAATCAAGAGGATGAGAGAGAATATAGAGAAGAGAGGACAACACTTGGTAATTCGTTTAAGTAGACGACTTTTTGCTTGTTGACCTAAAAGTTTGTATATTCGTGATGTGTAATTGAGATTTCCTTGAAGTATTTCTTTAGTGAGTTCATGTCTAGTTGTGAGAATACTTGGTAATGAAATTGTAAATTGGGCTAACCTTGGGAAACGATGATGTCAACATTCTCCAATTGCTCACAGTTTTCAGAGTTTTAAAAAATTAACTTTTACTTAGTATTTTTAGGCTTTTTTTCAGTTAAAAAAGAAGCAAACACTGGTTGGTTCAGGACAAAAGCCTATGTTAGCATATCAGAAGTGTCTTTTATTTTATAAGTTTTATGTGACAGGTTTTAAGATGTCTTTTTCATACTAATAACTTGTGATTTCTGATGATAAAGGCTTTTGCTGTTGGTAGCATTTTTATTGGTGTTTTAAATGATATTTAAGTTTTATGATTTTAATAGTAATATTAGTATTTTCATGGTTGAAAATTTGGAAAACAACCGTATGAGGCAAGCAAAATCATAAAAATCAAATTGAAAGGGAGCAGAGTATGTCAGCCTAAAATATGCCTCTTTGGTATAAGGATTATTTTCAGCTGAGTATTTTTTAAGAAACAGCAGACAAAGGAAAAGTTCTGACAATGAGTAGTAGAAGTTACACTTTTGTAAGAGACATTTACATTTGTAAGGAAGTCTCCATTTCTAAAGGTGTCTTCCTCTTTGTACCAGGAAGAGGACAGTGACCCTAAATCTCTAGAAATCCTTTATCAAGGAGGAAGGCAAGGACTTAAATCTACACCATAATCTTACTGTGCTTTTTCTCGTCCCCTCCCATAGCTGGCTATCTCCCCTCACATCTTCTTTTGTCTTTGGCTTCAAATGGCATATAAGGTGGTAGTGTGAGCCATTTTGGGGAGTTAGTCAGTTTTCTTGGATCTTTACCATGTGTACAGGAGGTATATGTGTTATTAAACCTTAATTTTTCTCCTTTTAATCTGTCTTTTATTACAGGGGGGTCTCAGCCAAGAACCTACAAGAGTAGAGAGGAAATTATTTTTCCTCCCCTGCAATATGTAATACTATAGCTTAGAGATAACCTGTGGTTAGCATTTGTTATATTTCCTTCCAGTCTTTCCACTATGAGGGTTCTCCAATGTTTATTAAAACCCAACATAAACATTTAAATGTCTAAATATTAGGAAACATAACTGAGACCTCAAGGGTTGAAACTGAGGACATCTTATTTATTTTATTTTTATTTTATTTTAGTATTTTATTTTTTTCCCTCCACCCCCCAGGACATCTTATTTTGATTTGAAATGTTTTGTAATACTCATACTAAAACTTTTTTGCTTCTGTGTTTTATTGTTTGTCAGTGAGTTCATCAAGGAGAGAAAGTTGTTCCCTTGTTTCTGCTGGAGATTGTTAGAAATTTGTGAAGTCAGAGAATTTTAGTATGGGGTGATAATTTCTAGAGCAGGGTTTCTCAAATTCAGCACTGTTGACATTTTGCTCCAGATTGTTCTTTGTTGTGGGGGACTGTCCCTAATGCATTGTAGGGTAGTGTCGGATGTTTAGTAGCATCCATAGCCTTGCTAGAACAGATGTCAGTAGCACTGCTCTGGCTATATGTGACAACCAAAAGTGTCTCTAGACGTGGACATTTTCCCAGAAGCGTGGAAGGCAAAAACACCTAGGTTGAGAACCATTGGGTTAGGTGGAGAATACTGGTAGGAAGAAGGAAGGGGGTGCAGAATAGAGAAAGGACACCGGAGGAGAGAGACTGCAGGAGGGAAGGAGAGTGGGTATAAGAGGGACAGAGAATACAGGAGGGAGGAGAGGGGAGGAGAGGGCAGGAGAGAGAACAGGAAGGAGAATGCTAGACGCAAGGTGGGAGACTGCAAGGGAGAGCTTACGAGGACCCAGGAACTAAGCCGGGAACGAAGCCGGAGGGGTGAAGCAGGTGTGCTGTAAACTTTACTGTGGGGAATGTCAGGGCTTGTGGTGAGCTAGAGAACACATGCTCCACTCAAGGGGCCCCTTGTCTGCTGTTTCACACAGTTGTCCCTGGCTGAGGGTACTGGCTCTCCTTTTTTTCTAGGGAGACCAAAGATCTCTTTTGATTTAAAAATCAAAATAGTTCAAGTGAAACCTCTGATTTTTAATTTCAGGCAAGTCCACGGGACCTCAACAAAGTGACTTGTACAAGGTCAGTCCTCTCAGATGTGGTAGAGCCAAAAATAGAGTTTCACATGTTCTGTCCCGTTGTACCATGTTGTGATACGTGTGTGCATTTGTGCATGTGTGTGTGTAAATGTGCTTGTGTGAGAGCTTGTGGTTGTATTTTGTTCTTTAGCTGAACAGCAGTTAGATACTTTCCTTTTTATTTTTTTCTCTCTCACAAATAACCATGCACATTTAGAATAGAGTGTTCTTTATCTTTAAAATGATAGTATCTATTAGTTAAGAATACCAGACTGATGAGAGGAATAATACATCACCCAGCTGAAGAAATTACTGGGTGAAAGTAATCACACAGCACCCCGCTGAAGAAAGAAAACACCCGTATACAGTTGAAGTCTTTGATGTGCCCTCCCCGATCCCATGTTTTTCTCTGCTCTTATAGGCTATACTGCATTTTTAGGGCCCACATATTTTTAAATGAATACTCTTTTCTTTTTTTTTTTTAAGTATTTTATTTGTTTATTTGACAGAGAGAGACACAGCGAGAGCAGGAACACAAGCAGGGGGAGTGGGAGAGGGAGAAGCAGGCTTCCCACCAAGCAGGGAGCCTGATGTGGGGCTCCATCCCAGGACCCTGGGATCATGACCTGAGCCGAAGGCAGACACTTCACCGACTGAGCCACCCAGGCGCCCCTAAATGAATACTCTTTTCAAATAGTAACAGTTTAGATTGTGTCTAAGAATAATTGCATATATATATGTATATGTGTACATATGTGCAGGTATATATATACATATATATAAAAATGTATGCTTGATATTTCAGAAGTTGATTTACTATAATCTTAAGATGAATAATGATATATTGCATTTCTTTAGCAATTTACATTTACAGAGTACCTTGAAATATTTCATCACATTTTACCTTTATTAATTGACATGTGTGCCTTAGTCCTCTGGACCTGCAAAATCTCTGAAAGCTGAATAGATTCGCATGTGTGAGCCTGGTTAATGCGAGGTAATCACTTTAGATATTCTATGTCCCAACTGATGTAGGAAAGATGTTAGGGTTCAAAGCTGAGGGCCAAGAAAGAATTCTTGAGACGTCTTTGGTGTAAAAGGTGGTTTTATGAAAGCCCGGGGACAGGACCTGTGGGCCGGAAGAGCGGCACCAGGGCCATGCAGAGTGGCCCGTTATGTACTCGCAAGTTGGGAGGGGGGTAGGGAGAGCGTAAGTCTCTAAGGAATTTTGGAAGCAAGGTTTCCAGGACCTTGAGGGGGCTAGCTGTTGATGGTACAAGGTCATTTATTACCGTCTAATAAAACCTTAGTCATGAGACCCTTCAGATGTATATCGGTGGGCTATATGCTAGGGGGATGATTGCCAATATGTATCTGGGGGGGGGGGGTTTAGAGATACAGGACATTTCTAAAGCAGTTTTTATATGTTAAAGTAGGCTTACAGGCTCCTGGGGTGGGGGGTGGGCTAAGATTCCCTTTTCCCCTTAGTGAAGTATTAACATCGAGGCAGTTGAGCCCCTAGAGAAATGTCACTCTGCCTGTTTTAAGGACATGTCAATGGGCTGTGGGTAGTAAGGAAATTTAATAATTTCTCTTCTGCCTGTGTTTCCCACATCACTAACCACTGTACATCTGCTAGAGAATAATGCTTCAGAATTCTATTTTCTGAATAGGCATTAATGTGAAGAAATTCGGTATTATTCTGCTTTTGAGTTGCAATCAAATGCACCATCTATATGCATAAATATAGATGCATATATCTAAATGCATAAAATACATTTTAATTCATGACACATTATTAGATGTAAAAGCTGACATAGATCCGACTAAGAGCAACACCTGCAGGTTTCTTGGAGCTTCTTGACATTCTTTATTGACAGTTCTCATAAATCAGATTTTCTCCTATGGTCCTTTCTTATTTCTGCTTAGATAGAGCTGGATGAATTGCGTCCCTCTGTTTCATTCCTTAGGCTTTTCCAGAGCCACATTTTGCTCTGGGAAGGGGGAAGAAAAGTCAGCTGATTTTCTTTCTCAGACTCAGAGTGGCTGCAATAATTTTCTGTAATATATTTAGGCCATTATTCTCATCTTCCAAAGCAATTTATCATCTTTAACCTGATTTTTTTCCCTGAGGCTAAATCATCATTTTCATATTAGGGATAACACAGCTGTGGGGGGAATGCATACAGGCCTAAGGAGTAGTTGAATTGATAGAAAAGCAAAGTTACCCTTAGCCAGTGGTATATGCTAAGTCATGTAAGGAAGGGAATGGAATAAGGTTGTAGTCCCAGAATAGCACAGGGAGGAAGGTGACACAACTGTATTGTTTATTAGCAGAATCTCGTGACTGTCAATAGAGAATTCAGTCTTGAGAATGTGGGGAGTGATGACAGGTCCTGGATGAAGGCATGCTGATAATCTGTTTTTGTTGCCTGGATCTCTTATATTACCAAATGCGGTACTTATGGTAATTATTATTTTTTAAAGAACTGATTATATCCATGAACCTCAAAGGGATGATTCTATTAGTTAAGAAGTACCAAACTGGTAAAAGGAATAATACAGTGATTACCTGTGTACCCATGACCCAGCTGAAGAAATAAAATATTTACAGTTCAAGGCTTGAACTCGCCATTTCCGCCCTTTGGAAATCTGAAAATCTTTCATTTGGACTAAATTAACTCTCTCAGGTAATTGAGGCTATGCAGGAGATGATTTGTTCTATACTTAGCAGGCTGCTTAGAAAGGTGGTGTTCAATATTCTGTGCATTACCAAAGTTCCAAAGTCAGTAGAAGGCACTCAAAGAGGAGGGGCGGGGAGCAGTATCTCAAATCCAGGCTGCTGCAGCTCAGATTCTTCCAAACTTGCATGCATGCCATGAACTTGTCCAGAAAACTAGTCGTGAAATTTCAAATTGAGCTTTCCACTTGACATTGAATATTGCACCTAAAGCTAGCTGACATATTAACTAAAAGATATTTCATTAATAGCTGCTAAAGAGAGTAAAGAGTAACTTGACCACACAATACAGATTAAGGAAAGCATAATAAAGAAAGATTATAGATGGACTAGATGTCATATCCTGATTAAGAAAATGTAGTTTTCCCCCAGTGATAGAGTCTGCTAACGTGGAATCATTTTGGCGTCATAACACAACAAAATACTTGACAGTATTCCCATGTAATCATTCTGCATGAAATCAGGCGTGGCCAAGTCTAGACTGACAACACGGTGCCTGGGATGAATTGTAGTTCAGCTGACTGCTTAGCATTAACAGCAAAAATAAACATGTAATTCCTGAAAACAAGGGATGGTTTATGAAATAAACATTTCCTGAGTGAGAAGAAAAAGCTTTATGAAATTCAAGAGGGTTTTGTTTTTAAAACATTACTTACTAATTGCATTTAAGCATAAAAATAACTTAAGATTTTCTCTCAGTGTGCTCCATACTGTTGCATATACAATATTTAATTAGATGATTCATTAAATTTATGAATGTTTTCAACTCGTGTTGAATATAACTTATTAAATTTTAATTTTAAAAGACAGCATAATAACCTCTTTTGGAGTTGCCCTGCTCAGGCTGGCTGTGACTATAGACATTGATATGTTTTGCTTCGGCAACTGGAGGTGCATGTGCACATGGAGCCCCCGAACAGCTGTTCTTCCCTCTGCTCCTTTTCAGCCCAAGTGTAACTTCTCAATGTTTCTTTGGTGCTCTGCCCAGTGATCTGCACACTGAAGGTATTCAACAACAAATGGTAAGTGATGAAAATATTTCTCTTTGAGCACCCAGTGTAATAAAATGGAACAGTTGCAAGATTTTAAAAAGCCAGGTGCCCCAGCACTGTCTTCGAGTTTCTGTGCACTTTTGGACCTTCCCTTGAACTCTCTGGGCCTTCGTTTTCTCAACTGTCATCTGAATGGCATAGACCCAGGGATTTCCGAAGACCAGCCCAGAATTAACCTTCTAGAGTTCATTGAGTCCCTCCGCTGTCATTCTGCTTCCTATCTTTAGTTCCATCTTTACATCCAGAGGAGGTGATACTGTATAAGTTACCATACAGCTAAGTATTTGTTGTGCTTTCAGCTTTAGATTCATCAATAACTTCTACATTGGCCTTTGGAGAAAAATAAAAGCAGCTTTTCTCTATAAACTGGGAACATTGCTACATATTTGAAATCTGTATTGTCAACCTTAACACTCTTCCGATTGGGAATGGCCTTTGCCTTCCTGCCCTTAAATTTCTTCCATGAACATTGTCTGGCTTTTCCCATTTCGTGCCTCGGTGGGGAGTCAGGAGGACTAGATACCAGATCACCATCTACTACTAAATACCTGTGTCATGGAGGGCCACTCATTTCCCAAATGATACCTCCATTTCCCCAACTGTCAAATTAGGGAGCTTTATTTGATGATATCAAGAATCTGTGATATTCTTGTTCTATGTGAATCTTTGTTTGTGGATGCCCATTATTTAGGGACAAGGAAAGTCAAAAGAACTTTTGATGCGCACCTACTATGTGCCAAAATGATAGGTATACTTTAAAGCTAAGGAAACTGCAGACCAGAGGTTAAAAAGCATGCCCAAGCATTAATAAACTGACAAAGCTACAAGTGGCAGGCAGGACTTGAATCTGTGTCTATCTGGTTCTATAAGTTGTACTGGTTGGAAAGATTAGTTAGATCGGTTTTATTTTATTTATTGTATTTGGTAGTTAATGGGGAACAAATTTTTTTTAAAGATTTTATTTATTTGAGAGAGAGAATGAGAGAGAGAGAGAGAGAGCGCACATGAGAGTGGGGAGGGTCAGAGGGAGAAGCAGACTCCCTGCTGAGCAGGGAGCCCATGCGGGACTCGATCCTGGGACTCTAGGATCATGACCTGAGCCGAAGGCAGTCGCTTAACCAACTGAGCCACCCAGGCACCCCGGGGAACAAGTTTTTGAGCAAGGGTTAGTGTGATGAAAGGCATAATTTAAAAAGGTCAGCATGATGGTATTCATAGAGGATGGTGGCCATATTTAATTGATCCTTTTATTTTCAACATCTAATACAGTATTTAGCAAATGGTAGATAGATAGTTGATATTTACTGAATGGATGGATGGATGGATGAATGGATGATGGTGATAAATAAGTCATGAAATCAGAGAAAGGAGAAATACTAGTGATAATGCTACTGCGGTGGTCTGAACACAAAGTAATAAAACTTTGACCTAGAGTGGTGGCAGTGGGGAAGGACATATGCACATAGGAAGAATGGACTGGACCTGGAAAGAAATTAGATGTGGGCATGAGAGAAGCCAGAAATGACCCCAGAGCTTTGAAGCCTTGTTGGTTGCCATGATGGTTTGATTCCATTCTCAGAATTCTGGTGATCACCTTATAGTTAGACATCTATTACCAAGTGCAGTGGAGGTCTGCAAACAATAGAAAACAAGTGGAACACATTACCATCTGAACGGATTGTAAAACTGAACCCATTCATATTTGAGTTAGACCCACATAAGGATGAAAATACAGTGAAAGCAAAGTGGTGGAGAAAATAAAAGATAATAGGTTTCCTCTAGAGGTAGTTGCAAAAGACTTTTGTTGACACTGATTTATTTTATTTTCTGCCTCATTTCCCCCTTTTCTTTCTTTAATCAGGATCTGCCGGTTGGTATTGAATTGGGTTCCACTTATTCATGTGTAGGGGTCTTCCAGCACTGGAAAACAGAGATCATTGCCAATTACGAAGGCACCCATACCAGTCCAAATTATGTAGCTTTCACAAAGTGATCACCTCCTCAGTGAGGTTGCTAAGAGAACCAAGAGGTGGTGAACTTGAGTACCATCTTTGAGGCCAGTAGGCTGATCGGTCACAAGTTCGGTGATGCCACAATTCAGCCAGAATGAAGCATTGGCCTTTCCAAATGATTTGTGAAAAGGGAAAGTCCAAGGTAATTGTAGAATATAAAGGAAGAGGAAATAGTATTTTTCCTCAGAGGAGATCTGTTCTAAGTAAGATGAAAGAGTTTGCTGAAGTCTACTTAGGGGAAGAAAAAGACAAAAAAAATACAATAATTACTGTCCTAACCTACTTAAATGATTTACAGTTTCAGGCCACCAAGGATGCAGGGGCCATCGCTGATCTTAATATCCTGAATATGAAGGTATTCAGTCAGGACACTGAGGATCATAGTTTATGGCCCAGATTTAAAAACCACAACAACACAAATGAAGCTTTGAAAAAGAAAAAGATGTTGATCTTTGACTTAGGTAGTGTTACCTTTGATGTATCTATCCTAAACCTCCAGGATGATACCTTTGAAGTAAAATCCACAGCTGGTAACACCCACGTGGATGGGGAAAATTTTGATAACTGTATGGTGGGTCACCTGAGGTGCTGAGATGCAAGCACAAGACAGATTATGTCCTCCAACAAGCAGGCAGTTTCCTAGGAGAAGGCAAAATGTATCTTAAGTTTCTTTGCTCGTGCCAGGATTGAAATCGATTTATTCTGTATGGGCATGGATTTCTACACTTCTCTTTCCTGAGTTCACTTCGAGCAGCTGAATGCTTATCTCTTCTGCGGTATCCTAAAGCTAGTAGAGGAATCTCTGAAGGATGCCAAACTTGACAAGAGCCATATTAATGAAATTGTGACAGTTAATGGTCCCGCTTGTACCCCAAAGTTTCAGAAATTGCTGAAAAATTTCTTGAATGGAAAGGAGCTCAACAAAACCATCAGCCCTTGTGAGGAAGTGGCACATGGTGGGGCCGCGCAAGCAGCCGTTCTCATGGGTGACAGATCGGAGAATGTGCAAGAGCTCCTGCCCCTTGGTGTTACCCCTTCTCTTTGCGCATTGAAACAACAGGGAGGTGATGGCCTGTCTCGTCAAGAGAGACACCACCCTTCCCACAAAGCAAACCCAGATGGTTCACTACTTTGACAACCAGACCACTGCTTAATGACTGTATGAGAGAGAAAGGGCCTTACCTAAAAGAAATAAACTGCTTGGCAAGTTTTACTTTCTGGGATCCTCTAGCTTAGTGTAGTATTCCTAAAATCCAGGGGACTTTTGACATAGACTCCAGTTTCACTCTCAACGTAACTGATGCAGACCAGAGTACCAGTAGGAAGAACAAAATCAACATTACTAACGGCGAAGGCTATCTCAGTAAAGATACTGACCAGATTGTAAAAGAAGTAGAAAAATATAGATTGGAAGATGAAGTTAACAGAGATAGGGTAGCAGCCAGAAATACGATAGAATCCTAGCCTTCAGTGACATGTAAACAGTTGAAAGTAATACTCTGAGACTGGAGTTCAGTAGAGAAAACAAAAGGAAGGTTCTTGAAAAGCGTCAGGAAGTGTTAAGCTGCCTCGAGTATAAGCACAGTGCTGAAAGAGATGAGTGTGAGTATAAGCAGAGAGTTTTGAGAGTCTTCAGGCTGAGTGTAATGAGGCTTCGCTATGCAGTAGGATCTGGCTGTGATGCCTCCCACAGCTCAGAGGAACCCAGGTCTAGTATTGCTCAAGTGGACTGCAAAGTCCACTCTTTTGAAAAACTTTACTCTTCTCTACAACCATTTATGCAGTTTTTATTGCAATAGTTCATGCTTAGTTTTCAGCCTCTGTGTATATGAAAATGGAAAGATTCAAAACTTAGTTTAGTGATAAAAAATTTTAAGTTTATTCAACATTGTAATATTAATGCTTCTACATCTCTTGGGCTTATGAACTTCCACACGTTTTTCAGCACCTGCAGTGTATGTATAGTAACGTGTTTGGGAATTACTACTTATAAAGTGTTTTTAAATACTTCACTTTGGTAATGAGAAACAGATTGTATTACCATCCCACAGTCTCACCACTTTAATAACAATTACTACTTGTGAGCGAATATTGTGGCTGCAAACTTGCATAAACATCTTATTCTACCCATCTATCTACTACATTAGAATTTACCACTTCTAGTCACATGTCTTTGTATTTCTTTAAAAAGTCCTCATGAGGGGCGCCTGGGTGGCTCAGTTAGTTAAGTGTTAAGTGTTAAGTGTCTGTCTATGGCTCGGATCTAGGTCCCGGGGTCCTGAGATTGAGTCCCACGTCGAGCTCCCTGCTCAGTGGGAAGCCTGCTTTTCCCCCTCCCTCTGCCCCTCCCTCTGCCCCTCTCCCTCTGCCTGCTTCTCCCGCCCCCGCCATCCCATTCATGCTTGTGCTTGCTCTCTTGCTCTCTCTCTCAGATAAATAAAATCTTTAAAAAAATAAATAAAAAGTCCTCATGACCCATTGATGTCTGCGTCTCTCAGTTTACAGAAAAATTACAGTCTTTCCCAGGTCCAAGTTGCCATTAGAGATTTTAAGTCTTTAAATTGTATGTTGTTTAACAAGGGCCAAATGTTTCACTGTTCATACTTTGACATCTCTGCTGCATATGTAAAAGCATCCATTGATTTAAGGAGGAAAAAGTCTGTTTCTTGATCTTAAGCTCAACACAATTTCCATGAAAATATGGTTGTAATTACAACTTATCAATGAATCCTTTGGCATTTGTGAGTTATAGAAAAGGAATATTTCTTTATGCCTCACAATTATGGTACTGTAGTTTTACTGTCATTGTTCAGGGTAGGAGTATATTTTGTTTAATTTAAAAAGAGAAAGCATATTAAAGGGGGGATACTGACATTAGCAACAGTTACAATAGAATTTAAAGGAAACAAAGGAAAATAATTCATTTTGGTTAGGTGAGATACCTGATTTTCCACAGTGACAGCACTAGTTTGCATTCCCAACAGTGCACAAGGGTTCCTGTTTCTTTACATCTTTGTCAACACTTGATGTTTCTTGTGTTTTTGATTTTAGCCATTCTGTCAGGTGTGAGGTGATATCTCATTGTAGTTTTAACTTGTATTTCCCTGATGATGAGTGATGTTGAACATCTTTTCATGTGTTGTTGGCTATCTGCATGTCTTCTTTGGAGAAATGTCTGTTCATGTCTTCTGCCCGTTCTTTAATTGGATTATTTGGTTTTTGGGTGTTAAGTTGTATCAGTTCTTTATATATTTTGAATACTAACCTTTTATCAGATATGTCATTTGCAAATATCTTCTCCCATTTCGTAGGTTGCCTTTTAGTTTTGCTGATTGTTTCTTTCACTGTACAGAAGCTTTTTATTTTGATGTATTTCCAGTAGTTTAATTTTGCTTTTATTTCTTTTGCTTCAGGAGACATATCTAGAAAAATGTTGCTATGGCTGATGTCAGAGAAATTATTGCCTGTGCTCACTTCTAGGATTTTTATTGTTTCAGGTCTCATATTTAGGTCTTTAATCCACTTTGAATATATTTTGGTGTGTGGTATAGGAAAGTGGTCCAGTTTCATTCTTTTGCATGACACTGTTCAGTTTCCCAGCACCATTTGTTGAAGAGACTTTTTCCCATTGTGTGTTCTTGCCTTCTTAGTCAAAGGTTAATTGACCATATAATCATGGGTTTATTTCTGGGCTCTCTATTTTGTTCTATTGATCTATGTGTCTGTTTTTGTGCCAGTACCGTACTGTCTTGGTGACTGCAGCTTTGTAATAGAGCCTGAAGTCCAGAATTGTAATGCCTCCAACTTTCCTTTGCTTTTTCGAGATTGCTTTGACTATTCGGGGTCTTTTGTAGTTCCATACAGATTTTAGGGTTGTTTGTTTTAGCTCTGTGAAAAATGCTATTGGTATTTTGATAAGGATTGCTTTAAATGTGTAGATTGCTTTGAGCCGTGTGGACATTTTGACAATATTCGTTCTTCCAGTGCATGAGCATGGGATGTCTTTCCATTTCTTTGTGTCGTCTTCAATTTCTTTCATCAATGTTTTATAGTTTTCAGAACACAGGTCTTTCACCTCTTTGGTTAAGTTTATTCCTAGGTACTTTCTTATTTGTGGTACAATTGTAAATAGGATTATTTTCTTTCTTTTTTATTTTAAGATTTTATTTATTTATTTGAGAGAGCGCGTGCATGAGCAGGAGTGGGGGAGGGGCAGAGGGAGAGGGACAAGCAGACACTATGATGAGTGGGGAGCCTGATGCAGGGCTTGATCCAGGACCCCAAGACCATGACCTCAGCTGAAGTCAGAGGCTTAACTGACTGAGCCACCGAGGTGCCCCTAAATGGGATTGTTTTCTTAATTTCTCTTTCTGCTTCTTCATTGTTAGTGTATAGAAATGCAATGGAGTGGCACCTGGGTGGCTCAGTCGGTTAAGTGTCTGCCTTTGGCTCAGGTCATGATCTCAGGGTTCTGGGATTGAGGCTCACGTCAGGCTCCCTGCTCAGCGGGGAGTCTCCTCCCTCTCCCTCTGCCCCTCCCCTTGCTTGTGCTCTCTCTCTCAAATAAGTAAATAAAATCTGGAAAAAAAAAAAGAAATGCAATGGAATTCTGTACATTAATTTTGTATCCAGCAACCTTACTGAATTCATTTATCAGTTCTAGTAGTTTTTTTGGTGGAACCTTTAGGGTTTTCTGTATATAGTAACTTGTCATCTGCAAATAGTGAAAGTTTTACTTTTTTACTGATTTGGATGCCTAAACTCAGTTTTCTTTTCTTTTTTTTTTTTTAAGATTTATTTATTTGAAAGAGGGTCTGGGCAGAGGGAAAGAGAAATCTCAAGCAGACTCCACACGGAGCGCAGAGTCCAATGCGGGGCTTGATCTCACAACCCCGAGATCATGACCTGAGCCAAAACCAAGAGTTGGACACTCAACCAACTGCACCACCCAGGTGCCCCTAAACTCAGTTTTCTGATATCTTAATTGTACATATTACTTTAGAGTATTGAATTAACTAAATCAATCTCTGAATGAGATTATTTCCCTTTGGCTCAATTATCAAAATTTAATTGAACACTCTATATTCAAATACTTGAATTAAAGCACTGTGTTGACCCATAGGAACCCATATGTCAGTGAAGCAGTAAGGGCAAAAGGAGAGAGCTGAACATGTGAAGGTTACAAGACAGTCCAGAGCAGCTGAGGGTATCATACTGGCTTTAGAGGAGTAGATAAAGGGGGTGTGTTAGACCTTGCAGAATACCTGCCAAGTAGGGGTTGTGCTTCATGAAGAGCAGTTAACCTTTCTCCTTTCCAAAGATGTGATTGGGTGGATGCTTAATGCCTTAAAACTAGGTATTTCAAGAAGAGAAGTTGTGAGAAGTGGTGGTTCAGGGGCCAAACGATCGTATTGGTGGTGGAGTAGGAGTGGATAAATACCACAGGGCAAAATTAAGGTGGAATTCGTTCAGTTCATACAAATAGCAGCTAGGCAGTTTCTATGAGAGGAAAGTCCAGGCAAGTCAAGGCTTATGTTCAAGGCTTATGTTCTAAGCCCACTGAAAATTGGGGAACAAGTAACACCACCAGCCATAGGAAGTGCTGTATGACTTTACTCGGACTGCCATAACAAAGTACCATAGACGGGATGGCTTAAACAACAGAAATGTATTTTCTCACAACACTGGAAGTGAGAAGTCTGAAATCAAGGTGTTGGCAGAGTTGTTTTTTTCTGAGAGCCATGAGGGAAGGATATGTTCTGGGCCTCTCTCCTTGGCTTACAGATGATCATCTTCTCCCCATGTCTTCACGTGGTCTTCCTTCTGAATGTGTCTGTGTTGTAATCTCTTCTTTGTAAGGACACCAGCCATATTGGCTTAACACCCACCGTAATGACTTCATTTTACTTAATTCCATTGAGATCCTGCTCCAGATGTGGTCACATTCTGATAGTGGGGGTTAGGACTTCATCATATGGATTTTGGGGGAAGACATAATTCAGCTTATAACAAGTGCCTTGGTTTTAATAAATACCATCTCTTCTCGGAGTGACTGCTGGACTCTGAGCCAGATAAAACAGTTGAACAAGATAGCTCTTGCCCTTAGAATGCTCATTATCAATTGGGATAGGTGTTTGGGTATTTATTCCTCCTTGGTATCCGAGTAAAGGTTCACAGGACTTGGCGATTGGAATGCGCCTAGAAAAATTAGTGAGAAGGATTTGGAGGGAGTATGAGGAAGAATGACTTGGGTGAGAGAAGATGCAGAATTTTCTTCATAGGTACAGAATTTAGACACCATCAGTGGTAGAATCATACAAGTCTAAGAAATATTAATATGGAGATGTCTTAAATATAAATATATTTGCATCACTTTTCAGTGAAAATGAGCCTTTGTTTTACTTTTGTTTTTGCAAAACATTTAGACACACTGCCTTGATGACAGCTTCTTGTGGGGACATGAAATATAAACAAAACTGACAGGACACTAGTGTTTTTCCATCTGCCTGATGTGAATTTAGTGGTATTTAGAACTAAGTGATTTTCCAGACTCTCATAATAGGAAGACAGTTTTTCTAAATTTTGTTCAAGAGGCAGGAATGAATAACTTCTGTAGTGTTCCACAGAACACTGAGACAGTTTTTTGAAGCTGAGACAGTATTTTGAAGCTATTGGCAGGTATTTTTGTATTGAGGAAAAATAGATACTATGTGGGACATAGTAATTGCTCAATAAAATAGCTCATTGACTAATGAATTCTTGGATATAATGGCCTTTAAAATCAAAATTATATACTACTGTTAGGTTTCCGACAGTATTACATTGAAAGTCTAAAGGCCAGTACTTACGAAAGATCATTAGATTTAATTAATCAAACATAGCTTACATTTTCTAATATAAATTATATACGCCTACTTAATACATGCTTTCATATAGCAGTAAAATGGTGATTTATCTCTCACACACACACACACACACACACACGAAATTGGTGTGTCAGATAAAGGCCACATGACATTCTTTTTACTGTTGTATCCCTCTGTTAACATCTTGTACCCAAAAATTCAACAAACACAACAGATATTAAAAAGTTTGCACTTGGTTCAATGACTTCAGACCCCTACAGTACGGACCCCTGAGCTTCCTCGGTACTTGGTGACTCACCTCAAATAAATCAAAGTGAGTGAGTCCTAAAGGAGAAGGATTGTTTTTAGCATTAAGGTAAATTCTTCAGGAGAACCACACTGGATTCAGTGTGGGGCAGATTCTTTTCATTGTGACTCACCTGGGGCCTGTTTATATTTTGGGAATGCTCCACCTTACTGCTCAGTCTTTGCCCCCCACACTCAATGGGCTGATTGCTGAGGTGTAAATTTACCCTAACATTGGTTTCAGGAAAACTCAGAGAATCAGGACAACTAACTGTGTCAGTATCATTGTTGGTTTTTCCTTATAAACATTCTGTTCATTGAGCTTCTGGCTGACAAAGAACATTGAGTTCTTTCCAGTTCTTGTAAGTTGAGAGTAAGTTCCATCAGGAAATACCAAAGAGGCCTTGTCAAGAGTGAGGGATATTTGAGAAGGGACACACCATGAAAGAAGACATTATAAAGTAACATGTCAACAAAAGCAGGTCACTTGTAGGCATTCAGCATATAAACCTTAGGGAGCTGGGAGGAAGGAGGGCAGAGGAAAGAGCTGGTAGAGGAAGGAGCTCTGGGTCCAGCTGACCCCTGTGTTTAGCTTCTGTCTTAGCCTGTTTGCTCGGATATTGAGGAAGCCATATATAACAACAAATCCATATATATCACTGTGTGTGACAAGTGTGACAAGCACTACTTTTCTAAACACACACACCAATTTGATCCTCAGTAAAGCTCTATGAGAGAAATACTTTCATTCTATATTTCAGAGATGAGGAAACAGGCAAAGAGAGCTTATGTAACTTTCCCAAGGTTATACAACTAGTAAGTGTTAAAGCTGGGATTTGAATCTAGGCAGTATGTGCTCAGTCCTTGCACACCCCACCCCCATACACACAGTTAGAAGCACACACAAGGGTTGGAGACCTGTCTCTGAGTTCCAGCCCCAGCCCTCACCTTCATGCCCACTTCCTCCAACTGGATGGGGGTTCTCATACCCGCTTCCTGCAATTGGATGGGCTTTAGTGTGTACTTCTGAAAGTTGATTTTTTTTTCAAGATTTTATTTATTTGTTAGAGAGAGAGAGCGTGGGCGAGATAGAAAATGAGCAAGGGTACAAGCAGGGGGAGCTGCGGGCAGAGGGAGAAGCAGGCTCCCTGCTGAGCAAGGAGCCTGATGCGGGACTCGATCCCAGGGCACTGGGATCATGACCTGAGCCGAAGGCAGACGCTTAACCGACTGAGCCACCCAGGCGTCCCTGAAAGTTGATTTTTATTTTTGTTTTCTAAAAATTGTGCTCCCAGAAAACCCTGCTTACCTCTTACTGGATGGCCCTGTTAAGCTCCTGTTGCTAACTCTCCCCTCTGGATGTTGTACTTTCACTAAGTGAAGACTTCTCTTCTTGCCCCTTGCCGGTATCTTCTGGATCAAATTAGTGGTGCACTTTGGACCTACAAAAACCCAGCTGCTTTCTCAACTCTCCCAGTGGGCTTCATATCACAAAGATATATCTGTTGTTCTTGGACTTTGATGACACATGAAAGGTATGTGGTGACTTGTTTTTTTTTGTGAAGTGGCGGGGTTGATGTAGATGACAGTATCTACAAAGACCAGAGGGCAAGACTGGCAATTGTAAAAGTGACTCACATGGAATATTATTTAATATCAAGAGTTGACTTCCTTTCTCATTTCTTAGGTACTGGTTCATTTTCATCTATTGAGTAAAATAATAAAATGAAACATTTTCACTTTACTAGCCTTAGAAATGGCTTTAAAATTTTATGGTTGGTTATATTTCAGTACTTTCCCTTAACTTCTGGCAGTGCAACCTATCACAGTCCATATTATAGTGTTAAGTCCTACCTTACGTACAGATATTAGGTAGAAGACTCGTCTTACTAAATTATTTGACCATTTTGTGCTCCCATGGTCTTCCTTTTTTTATTATCTTAATCCCTGTATCGTTAACATACAATGTTATATTAGTTTCAGGTGTACAATATAGTGAGTCAACAATTCTATACATTACTCAGTGCTCATCAAGAGAAGGGCACCTGGGTGGTTCAGTTGGTTAAGTATCCGACACTTGATGTTGACTCAGGTCATGATTTCAGGGTCCTGGGATCGAGCCCCATGTTGGGCTCTGTGCTCCACATGGAGTCTGCTTGAGATTCTCTCTCCTCCCTCTGCCCCTCCCACTCATGCTGTCTCTCTCTCTGACTCTCTGAAGAAGTTAATCTTTTTAACAAAAGGTAAGTGTACTCTTAATCCCTTTTTTAGCTTGTATTTCTCTCTTATTTATTTATATATTTGTTTATTTATTAAGTTTAGTTAGCCAACATATAGTACATCATTAGTTTTTGATGTAGTGTTCAGCAATTTATTAATTGTGTATAACACCCAGTGCTCATCACAACATGTGCCCTCTTAATCCCTTTTATCTCCTTCACCCATCCAGCCATCCTCTGCCCCTCTGGTAACCATCAGTTTGTTCTCTATAGTTAGGAGTCTATTTCTTGGTTTGTCTCTCTCTTTCCTGTGCTCATTTTGTTTCTTAAATTCCACATATGAGTGAAATCGTATGGTATTTGTCTTTCTCTGACTGACTTATTTCACTGAGCATAGTACTCTCTAGCTCCATCCATGTTGTTGCAAATGGCAAGATTTCATTCTTTTTTTATGGCTCAATAATAGTCCATTGTGTATATATACACCACCTCTTCTTTGTCCATTCATCTATCAATGGACACTTGGACTGCTTCCATAGTTTGGCTATTGCAGATAATGTCTCTGTAAACAGAGATGCATGTTCTTTTAATTAGTGTTTTTATATTCTTTGGGTAAATACCTAGTAGTGAAATTACTGGATCATATGGTAACTCTATTTTTAATTTTTTGAGGAACATCCATACTGTTTTCTACAGTGGTTTTACTAGCTTGCATTCCTACGGTGCAAGAGGGTTCCTTTTTCTCCACATCCTCAACAACACTTGTTGTTTCTTGTGTTGTTGATTTGAGCCATTCTGACAGGTTTGAGGTGATATCTCATTGTGGTTTTGATTTGCATTTCCTTGATGATGGGTGATGATGAACATCTTTTCATGTGTCTCTTGGCCATCTGTATGTCTTCTTTGGAGAAAAATCTGTTCTTGTCTTCTGTTCATTTTTTAATTGGATTATTTGTGGGTTTTTTGGTGTTTCAATCTGCATGTGTCTGCAGTCTGAAAAATCTGAAATGGGTCTCTTGTAGGCAACCATATAAATGGGTCTTGCTTTTTTATCCGTTCCATCACTCTCTTTCTTTTGATTTGAATGGGTAGTCCATTTACATTCAAAGTAATTATTGATAGTTATGTACTTATTGCCATTTTGTTACTTATTTTATGGTTATTTTTGTAGTTCTTCTCTGTTCCTTTCTTTTCTTGCTCTGTTCTCTAATGGTTTTTTCGCTTTCTTTAGTGATGTACTTGTATTCCTTTCTCTTTATTTTTGCATATCTATCACTGGTTTTTCATTTGTGGTACCATTAGATTTGTGTATAACATCTTATGTACATAGCAGTCTATATTAAGTTGATGGTCGCTTAAGTTTGAATGCATTCTTTAGTCTTTTCCCCCACAATTTAGGTATATGGTGTCATATTTTATGTGAATTCCTGGCTGATTTTTATAGATGTACTTATTTTTACTGCTTTTGTGCTTCCTACTTTTCTTACTCCTACTTATGGTCTTTCCTTTCTTTTTTAAAAGATCTTATTATTTTAGAAAGAGAGAGAAAGAGTGCATGCAAGTGGGGTGGGGGGAGAAGAGGGGTGGGGGAAAAGGAAGGGGAAGGAATCCCAAGCAGAGTCTGCACTGAGCATGGAGCCTGACACAGGGCTCGATCTCATGACCTGGAGGTCATGACCTGAGCCGAAACCAAGAGTCAGCCACTCAACCTACTGAGCTACCCAGATGCTCCTGGTCTTTCTTTTCCATTTAAAGTGTTCCCTTTAACATTCCTTGTAGGGCTGGTTTAGTGTTCATGAATTAATGGACTTTTGTCTGTCAGGAAAACTCATTTTCTCTCTTTGTGAATGATAGTCTTGCTGGATAGAGTATTCTTGCCTGCAGGTTTCTTCTTTCAGCTGTTTTAATGTATCTTGCCACTCCCTTCTGACTTGCAACATTTTTATGGGAAAAATCAGCTTACAGAGTTTTTCTTGTATGTAACTATCTTCTTTTTTCTTGCTGATTTTAAAATTGTCTCCTTACTACTTTTGCCATTTTAATTACTATGTATCTTGGTGTGGACCTCCTTGGGTTGATTTTGTTAGGGGGCTGTCTGTGCCTTCTGGATCTGGATTTCTGTTCCCTTGCCCTCAGGAAGTTTTCAGCTATTATTTCTTCAAATAAATTTTCTATCCCCTATTTTGTCTTTTCTTCTGGGATCCCTATAATGTGAATGATATTACACTCGATGGTGGCACTGAGTTCCCTAAGTCTCTTTTTCATTTGTTGTTATTATTTTTTCTCTCTCTGAGCTTGATTTCTCATTACTCTGTCCTCCACGTCATGGATCCATTCTGTTTCCTCCATTCTACTCTCTATTCCATCTAGTGTATTTCTAATTTCATTTATTGAGTCCTCATCTCTGTTTTTTTTTTTCTTTAGTTTCTCTTTGTTAAAGGCCTCACAGTGGTCCTCTACTCATTTCTCAAGTTCGTTGAGTATCTTTATGACCGTTACTTTCAGTTCTCTATCATTTATATTACTTATATCCATTTAGGTTAGGTCTTTTGCTGTGATTTTGTCCTGTTCTTTCATTTGGGACATATTTCTCTGTCATTTCATTTTGTCTATTTTCTGTGTCTGTCTGTGTGTGTTAGGAAAGTCAGCTATGTATCCTGCTCTTTAAGTAGCAGCCTTCTGAAAAAGAGGTCCTGTATTGCCCTGCAGTGCAGTGTCCCCTGTTCGCTGGAACCTGGTGCTTCAGGGGTGGCTTCTGTGTGTGTTGCATGTGCCTTACTGTTGTGGCTGACCCATGTTTGCCTTCAGTCCAGTTGTCTGCAATGCCTCTCTTTCCTGTGGTGGGCAGAATTTGGTCCCTGTGCTGTTAGTGGGTGAGTGCGAGGCTGTCTTGGGTTTGCGTTGAGTGAGACCAGGTGTTTGGTAGAGATACAGTAGCACCAAATTGCAGGATGTTCTCCCTATGTTCTGCCCTGCGAAGCTTTTGTTGGTGGGTGAGGCTTGTATTCAGACCAGACGTCTGCCCCCAGCTCACTGCTAGGTCCTCAGTCAGACTTGTGTGTGTGTTTATCTCCCCCTCTCCCCAGAGTAGTAGTTCCTTTGGGATAGTCCTGGCCCCTGTCAGGGCTGCTTGCATACTGCCAGGCTTGTGGCACTGTTTTGGATGGGCTCCAGCCAAGAGTATATTTGGGGGGTGGGGGCGCAGGTCTACAGAAAAGTGTGGGAAGAGGATGCTGTTGGCAAGCTAGGTGGAGAGTGTTCATGCTGTGCTGGTTTCTGCAGGTGTTCATGTGTCCAGGCTGGGGGGATGGCGAGGGAAATGGCACCTGCCAGCTCCTTTGTTCCTAGAGAAGTCTCCTAAAGATCCTTCCCCTCCAGCACATAGTCTGAGATTAGTAAATACATCTCCCTCCCATACATGCCAGGTGTTTTTCAAACTGCTGCATCTGTGTTGTATCTCTGTGAGGCTGTTTGTTGTGCTGTCTCTTTAAGGATGGGGCCTCAGTGTCCTCTCACCCTCCTATGTCTCTCATAGCCCAGACTGCTGATTTCTAAAGTTCCAGTTTTAAGCCCTGCTAATGGTAAGAACTCACAGAATTTGTTCGTTCTGATTTTCAAAGCCAAATGTTATGAGGATTTGTCTTCATGTAATGGTTCCCTGTTTCTGGGGTGCTTGGTATGACGATCTGTTTCTCTCCTCTCTCTGTGCCCACAGCATCCCTCCCTCCTGTGGACAGTCCCACGAGTCCGTTTCGCTTGACTGCATCTCTGCTCTTCCTACCCTCTTTGATGTGGCCTCTTCTCTATCTTTAGCTGTGGAGAGTCTGTTCTGCCAGTCTTTGGGTCATTTTCTGGGCTATTTACACTGATGTGGGTGTTATCTTGTATTTGTGGGATGAGGTGAGTTTAGTATCTTCCCACTCTGCCATCTTCCCTGGAAGTCCATGTCCCCATTGTCTTTTTATACATCTCAGGGTATGTGGTATTTCTAAATGAGTCACAGCAAATCAGAATGACTAATATGACATAGTTTTAAGCAAAGAAGGAAAAACAATCTGTAATATCTTCTTATAGTTCATTGAGGGAGTGGCTCTTATGAGGAAGCATGTTGAAGTGGAGAATGGTGTTCAGAGGACTTAGTCCATCTCTCAGCCCTCCCGTTATCTGGGTGTTTGACTCCGTGCAAGCCACTCAGCATCTTGCAGCCATAGATAACTCACCTATAAAAGGTGGGTTTTGGAAGCGTCCTCTCAACTAATAAATTGCTTCAGTTCAGCTAGTGAAACTAAAAGCTGGTATTGTCAAAATTGTTCAGAAATAGGTATATATTACTGATGATGTTAAAAATTGACCCATTTAGAGCAGTTTGGCAGAATATAAATATCAGCACCGTTTGGCCTAGGCATTAGATTCCTCACACTTAAATTTATGTTAAGAAAACTAATCAAAACTGAGAAAAACTATCACTAAAATCCTATTTATAGTAGTACATTATTTATTTTAACACCCATCCACAGAAAGGAAAAAAAGAACTAAATGCTCAACAATAGAGTAATACTCAAATAAATTAGTGTTTCCACTATATAGAATATTATGTGGCTATTAAAAATGGTGGCTATGGAGCCCATTGTACTACAGGAATCAGCAAATTATGGCCAAGTGGGACCAAATCTATCCCACTGCCTATTTTTGTAAATAAATGTCTTTTTAAACGTATTTTATTCTTTTAAATTCATTTTATTTTTTTTAAGGTTTTTTGATTTTTTTTTTTCAAGTAATTTCTACATCCAATGCAGGACCTGAACTTACAACCCTGAGATGAAAAGTGACATGCTTCACCACCTGAGCCAGCCAGGCACCCCTGTAAATAAATGTTTATTGCCAGACAGTCATGCAATTCCTTTCTGTATCCTCTTTGGCTGCTTTTGTGCTGCACTGTCTGTGTCAGAGGCTGTGCGCTTGCACGATCTAAAAGATTTACTTTATGGACCTTTACAGAAAGAGTTTGCAACCCCCAAACTCTAGAAGATACTTAATACTGAACGGAAAGTGAAACCTTAAATTGCATATACGGTGATGATACTGTAAGGTCTATTCTGTGTGCACACCGAATATACATATACCGACAGCATGCAGATAAATAGAACCAACATGGATATGGATGGACTATAGAGGTGAAATAAAAGAATTTACTTCTCTAAATCCTTTTGCTATTCCTGTTATAAGTTAATAAACCAGCATTTTCGTCCTGGCCAGGCTACCGTGGCAAAAGGAATGGCAATATGCTGCTCTGTGGTAAGTACACAGAGAATGGCCGTTCCTGTCTGGGCGCGGGCAGCCGAGCCCTGTGGGCCAGTGCCAGTGATACTAACATTACCTCTTGTCTGGGTACGATACTCGCACGTTGATAGTGTTTCTTATCTGCTGTCAGTGGGCAGTTCTTTCCCCTGCTGCATCCCTAGACTATAAGCAGTGGAAGGATCAAATAAGGCAGTGCTGACCGGAAGACCATGATGCTGTTCTCTTGTTCGGACAGCCTAGCAGTAATGAAACTAGTGAGGTAATTGAGTTGACTTTACACTCCATTGGTGCTTAACAATGTGGTATTTGCTTTTGGAACCTCTCAAAGCGTGGGCCAGTCTACAAAATGGAGAAAGCAAACTCGTAGATGGTGTGTTACTCTTCAAAGGGGATGGCTCAAAAGCAAGTCAAATAGTAGTTACCACCAGTGACATGGACAAGGCTCGTTTTAATCTCAGAATGATAGTTTACTCTCTATTACCAACAGGAGGATTCTAGAGTCGTTAAGGTTCCAAAGTGAGGAGAGACCTTCACCAAATCAGGCAATTCCTAGACCTCACTTTCCGGTCTGGAGAAATGAGGCCTGCATCAGATATGTGCTCCTCAGCTGTGGCCACAGTAGAATCACTTGGGAGTCAGAATTGTGGGGGTTGAGGGGAGAAAGGAGGAGCTGGGGCACCTTTTAACCACAGAATTCTTTAAAATCCATCTGGATGATTCTGATGTGCATCCAGGGATGAGAATGTTTGGGCTAAATAGCCTCTAAATTCCTTTGTAATTGTGTTTTAGAATATACACATGTGTGTATACACGTTGTGGGGGTATCAGTTTTATTTTGTCATCAAATGGCAATCACAAGCTATGAAAACAAATGATTATTTTAATGGTATATGTACCATTTATTGAATTTCCTGTATATGCCAGGTACTTACTAAACCTCCTTAGTTTTTAAAGTAAAAATTGTCTGCAAATCAAAACCACAGTGAAATGTTACCTCACATCTCTCAGGATATCTGTTATTAAAAAGATGAGGGGTGCCCAGGTGACTCAGTCCGCTGAGCAGCTGACTCTTGATTTCAGCTCAGGTCATGATCCCAGGGTCCTGGGGCTCCCTGCTCAGTGGGAGGCCTGCTTCTCCCTCTCCCACTCCCCCTGCTTGTGTTCCCTCTCTCTCTGTGTCTCTAGAAGATAAATAAATTAGGCAAATAAATAAATAAATAAATAAATAAATAAAATCTTAAAAAAAAAAAAAGACAAAGATACCAAGTGCTGGTGAGGATGTGGAGAAAAGGGAGCCCTCGTGCACTGTTGGTAGGAATGTAAGCCGGCACAGGCACTATGGAAAAAGTACGGAGGTTCCTCAAGAACTTTAAAATAGCACTAACATATGATCCAGCAATCCCATCTCTGGGTATATGTCACAAGAAAACAAAATCACTATCTCAAAGAGATATCTGTACTTCTGTGTTCATTGCAGCAGTATTCAGTTTCCAAGGTATGGAAACAACAGGTCCCTCAACAGATCAGATGAATCGATAAAGAAAATGCAAGATGCACGTGTACACACACACACACACACACACACACACACACACACACACACAGGAATATCATTCAGTCTTTGAAAAGAATGAAATCTTGTTTGCGACAACATGGATGAATCTGGAGGGCATTATGCTAAGTGAAATAAGTCAAAGAAAGACAAATACTGCATAGTATCATTTATATGTGGAATTTTCAAGAGGTTAAACTCATGGAAACAGTAAAATTGTGGTTGCCAGGGGCTGGAGGGTGGGGGAATTAGGGAAAGGCTGTAGAGTACATAAAGTAAAAATTGTCAAGTTTAACCTTCGTGATAGACCTCTGAAGTTGATGTCATTATCATTCCAACTGAAGCTGAAGAAACTGTTTATCAGGGATTACCTATTTTGCTCCATGTCATAGAGCTAATAGACAAAAGCAGAATTTTAATAGAGGTTTGTTTTAAGTCTAAAGCTGTATACTCTCTGCTGCACTATATTCTTTTCAAAGGTGATTTTCCTCAAGCTACCAAGTTATTTTGTGTATTCATTATTAGTGTATAATACCAGCCACTTCACTTAAAGATTCCTGGGTCAAAACTTTCAGGCATTTGCCTAAAGGTTATTTAGACAAAATACTGTTGCATGTCTAGTGTTTGGCTGTTACAGGATTTTGCAGAGAAACAGAATCAGTAAAATAACATACACACAGAAATATATATGTGTATTTATCTGTCCATTATAAGGAATTGATTTGTGCAGTTGTGGGGACTGGTAAATCAGAAATCTGAAACTCAAGCAGGAATCTTGAGGCAGAATTTCTTCTTGTTCAGGGAAACCTCAGTTTTACTCTTAAGACCTTTCAACTTACTGGATGAGGCCCACCTACATTATCAAGGATAGTCTAAAGTATACCGATTATAGATATCAACCACAGCAACACCTAAATTAGTGTTAGACTAGCTAACTGGGTACATATAAAATAAACCATTAGAACATTTTATGTGGGCCTATAGGCACACTCCAGCTGGAAAATTCCAAGGGAATATCCCTACTGTGAACGCACCAGCGTTTTGTTTTCACTTTTCTTACATTCTTAGAGTTAATACCTTCTACCTTGTCAGAATGAAGTACCAAGCACTGTGTTAGATGTTGACGATTCAGAAAGGAATAGGTAACAGTCTTTGCTGTTAAAAAAAAACAACAAAAAAACACCCTGTTTAATAGTTCTTAACATAATTCCTTGTATGTAACAGGTACTCCAGTGTTGGAATTAATAGAGAACACTTTGCTGCTCAGTAGTGTCAGTAATATTCATGCCCAAATCATCAACATTTATATTATAATCCTCTTTTACTCTTTGGGTAAATTTCATGACAGATATGTTATGGACAGAAGCCTACAGTCATTAGAGGACTGTAGCCCAAGCATATTTTGATGCTGCTGGAATCAGCATGATTTCAGAAAATCTATTCACTTCAGCCAAAAAATCAGTACATTTGTAGCAATTGATGCAATATTGCCAAATCTGGATGTTTCACATAATATATAGGCTGTGGTCACAACTTTCCAAAAAAATGATTGAGTGAATTCAGTGGAGGGAAAAAGAGAAAGATTCCTAATTCCTTAGCAACACTGTTTCTGGGCCTGGTTGTGCTGTTGTGAAATGAAACTAAACTTTGTAATGTTATCATGGTCTTGTCTTCCACCAGGAACGCTTGGGGTACTGCGGAGGGTACTGTGAGTTACTATATTAAAAACAGGTGGTAAAAATTTTTAAACTTTGGTTGAACTCCGTAGACACACATTTGTACGATACTTTGTGTTTTGGGATATCAATAAAATAAGTATTCATTGAATTCTTCCTATGTGCTAGACTCTTCATAAATAAAATCTCTTTAATTCTCAGCAATCCTGTTTGGTAGGTGCTGTCATTCATGTTCTAGATGAAGAAACAGACTCGAGGCCACGCAGATAGTGCATGGCAGAACTAAAATTTAAACCTAGATCTGACTCTTATGCTATGGTTTTTTTTTTTCATTATGCCATATTGTGTTTCATTAACTTCATTCATTATTTTGTTGTGCAAGAAGAAAGTCTTCTGACTTTGTAGACAAGCTAATGTGCTTATCATTTAAAAATATGTAACTATAGATTACCTGAAAGTTGTCAAACAATGTTACTTGTCACATCTTCTGCTAATAGATTTTCCTATGGAGCCCTTCTTGGCTGAGGAAAGAAATAATCATTCTCATGCCTGCTTTTAGAGATCTGTATTAAAAACAAGTGGTTGGCCCAGGGCCCTTCTAGATGTCAGGTGCTAGAGTAGTGCATCAGGGATTTTCCCTCTTGTGAATAGCAAGCTTTTTGTTTGCGTATCTGCTGCAGTTGGCCAAGGATGTGTAGCACGTGGTTACTTGGATTGATCTTTTCTTGTGAGACATCTTCCTCATTCATAAGCTCTATCTTTTCACATTAAGGAAACAGTGAGAAGTGGTTTTAAAGGTATGAAAATGGTCTTCGTCGTTTGTACGTTTGAATCAGATGTGAATCAGGTGACATCTAGCTGACTACCTGATGGGACCAGTGGGGTAAAATGAAAACCAGAGGCAGTGTATTGGCAGATCCTGCTATAAATGAACTTTGAGGAGTATACCTGGGTTAATGATAAAGTGACCATATAATTTATCCTCCTAGATGGGATCCTTTCAAAAGTGAAATTGGGACCTCATAGTAATTATGCTGGGATAGCAGGCATTAAGGTGGACATAGGATCACACTGTGTCATGGACATTACCATGAAAATATCGTTTGCTGTATCAGAATTTTTTTAAAGATTTTATTTATTTATTTGACAGAGAGAGAGACAGTGAGAGAGGGAACACAAGAAGGGGGAGAGGGAGAGGGAGAAGCAGGCTTCCCGCTGAGCAGGGAGCCTGATGTGGGGCTTGGATCATGACCTGAGCCGAAGGCAGATGCTTAACGACTGAGCCACCCAGGCACCCTGCTGTATCGGAATTTTAATGCTAAATTAACATGTACCTAAGTTGTCATTTCTTTTAGTTCCAATTCAACCAATATTTATTAACTATCTACTCTCTGCTAGGTTCTGTGATGGGTGTTGTAGACAGTACTGGATGATGGGTACAGTACTAGCAGATAAGCACACAGCTGGATGGACAGGGATATGAATGACTGCTCCTGAAGTAATTTGGATGGTAGTGAAGAAATGAGAGTTCTCTGGGAGTGTAGCAAAGTTGATAAATTATGATCCAGATGTGGAATGGAGGAGGGGAGGGTTATGAAAGACTTGAAATGTTTGAGCTAAATCTTGAAGGATAAAGTTAGGATTGAAAATAGGACATTTAAGACACTGAGCAAAGCATATGTAATGGCACGTGGGTGTGGAGGCACATGGGAGTTAGGAGAAAGTAAGGTAGATTGGTGTGGCTGGAGTATGAAGAGCATAAGAGAACAAAATGACAAATGAGGCCTGAAAAGTTGGTGATGAGCAAGATTGTGAGGGCTTTATCACTTTGAGGGTCTCTCCATAAGAAGAAAAAACAGGAGTACTCCTTATATAAATCACTCAAAAAGAGAATCGGATAATGACATGAGTAAAGTAAATTTCAGTGCTTTCCCCAAGCAACATATCTTCACGTACATTTTTTCATTCATTAAACTGGTAGTACTCGTATTGTGGTCCTCGGACCAGCAATGTAGGCTTCACTTGTGGGCTTATTAGTCATGCAAATTCATGGCCCCCAACCTGAACTACTGAATCTAAATCTCTTGTGATGGAATCCAAGAAACTGTTTTAACTAGCTCTCTAAGGGGATTCTTATGCATATTAAGGTTTGAGAACCACTGCATTAAACATTTATTGAGTGCCTCTTTGCTGTCAGCTTCTGTGTTGGACACTGGAGATGGAGTTGAGCTGAATTGGGTATGATCTCAAGGTTTGATGGTTGAACAATAATTTCTAAATGAAAACTCCTCTATGAGAAGCCGCAAACTGATGAAATTGTCAGCTAGGTTATCATGCTTTACTGCTAAATGTTCCATGACTTCAATACTAAGAATTTAGGGCATATTCCAGAATTTTCCAGAGAAACATGGGAATCTTTTCTTAGCACCTAAAGCAAACATTTGTTTCATTGTGTATAGGTTTTTAATATAGCTGAATTTGTCTTCAGAGCTTGTTCACATGCTAGTGAGGATTTGGAAAAAAGCTATACTTTTTAAGGTTTTATCTTTTTATAACTTTGTTTACATTTTCTGCTTTTGTGACATGTTTATCCATTCAGAAACATTTAAGTACTTGATAATTAATCCTTAGCCATGGGCAGTTATTATTTTTTTATTATGAAATAGTTCGAATGTACTGAAATATCCATGCAGATATAACCTGTTACCATTTTGTTGTAAGAAAAATTCTAATGTATATCAAACCAGAGACCAAGAAGTATAGAATAGAGAGAACAGAAAAGGAATAATTTCTGAGGCTATAAGGCCTGAATATTTTCCAGAACTGCTGAAAGTCATGAATCCCTAGATATAGGAGACACAGGAATACATAGTAAGAGACATAAAAGAAATACACACATTGTTGTGAAAACCAAAGACAAAGATCTTGAAATCAACTACCAAGAAAATGAGACGGAATAATATTTCTCAGAGTTGAGAGAAAACAGTCATCAACACAGAACTGTGAACACCTCGGCAAGCTATCTTATGAGAGTGTGGGAAAAACGAAGATGTGTAAGATAAACAAAAGTGAGAGAGGATCCAAATGGCCTTCATTGAAGAAACTTCTAAAGAATTTATTCAGGCAGAAAAAAGACTGAAGGAATATCTGAGATGCAAGAAAGGAGAAGGCCCATAGCACAGAGATGGCTTTAATTGGGTGAATTCTTTCTGTCCTCATTCTGTACAGAAGTTTGTATATATGATGGTTCTTAGAACTTAAATTTTAATGTTTTTGGTCCTTCCGTTTATTGTAATAGGCGTCTGCAAATGATTCTTGATACGTGTTCTTAATTTTTAACTGGGGAAGTGTAAAAAAAACACAAATTACGTTTTGTTGATTTTTTTTTTTTTCTAAGCTCCAAAGTCCTGACAATGTTGGTGGACGATGATTAAAAAACAAAACAACTAACTTTGTATAACCTAATATCTTTATTCTGCCATCTATATTTTTTTATCCCCTATAATCATGATACTCTTCTAGTAGGCTCAAAAGTTATGCATTGACAACAAAAAATAAAAAGCCATTTAAAAAGAAAGAAAAAAGAATAGTGAAGAAACAAATTATGAGACAAATAGGTAAAACTAAATAAAAGGTTTCTGTATAAAATGCCACTAAATATTTTGTAAAATGTTTGATATGTGGTAATGTTATTACCATTTAGTTAGAAATTGCATTGTGATTTATCTCAGGAGTTATTTAGGAGAGCGTACGTGTATATGCATATGTTTAGTATTTCTTGTTGATTTCTAATCTAATTGTATTGTCAGATACTTTTATCTGTTGGATATCAATTCTTTGAAAAATGTTAATGTCCTTTATCAGTTATGCTTCAGCAGCACTCAAGATCTAGGAAACTGAAGGTACACTCAACTGGGATTTGGACAAAAATTTTAAATAAGTTGAGAGGGATCGGGGCACCTGGGGACTATTAAGAGTGAGTAGGGACTGTTACTGTCTCCAAGGTTTATGGGACAAAGCGGGGAAACAAATATTGCTGCAGCCCAGTGACATGGCGAGCACTGGAAACAAGGATGTTCTCTATGAAGATGGAGATGCTCTGTATGCAGCCAAAGTTACAGAAGGACACTGCCACCCAGGCAGAGAGGGGACAGAGGAAAATCACCCTGATCTCCCTTCATGTTCTCCAGTCTCCTGCCAGTACCTCCCAGTAGCCATCCCTAACTGGAAGCCAGAAGAGTCCAGGTGATGCAGCTTATAGGGGGTTACCATATAGAGCAAAGGCAAGAAAAGCAGAGAATAAATGGCGGAGAGGAGCAAATGGAAAACCAGCAAATTCTGTGAGATGTGACGACATATTTTGTGTATGTTTGATTTTTGATCAGAAAATAGTATGTAATTGTGAATCAATCATGACCCATCTAGGAAAACCGAAATCACTCGAAGTGTTTTACAAAGAGTAAACTTAATACAGAGAATTGGTTAGCAGGTGATACCAATGCAGGGAAACCAAATGGAAAGGGGACACAATTGAGAGATTAGCCAGAGGGAGCTGCATCGCCTCAGGGTCTGGAGAGTCAGAGAGTAGGTGATGTTATCAGAAACCAGAAACCAGGCCATGTTTAGGAACCTAGGCTGTTCTGTCAGGGACATATAATTCATGATTTTAATAATTCTTTTTTAAATTTTAATAATTCTTTTTTTTTAAAGATTTTATTTATTTATTTGACACAGAGAGATAGCGAGAGCAGGAACACAAACAGGGGGAGTGGCAGGCAGAGGGAGAGGGAGAAGCAGGCTTCCCGTGGAGCAGGGAGCCCGATGCGGGACTCCATCCCAGGACCCTGGGATCATGACCTGAGCCGAAGGCAGCCGCTTAACTGACTGAGCCACCCAGGCGCCCCTAAATTTTAATAATTCTTGATGAGTTGTTCCTTTTATCATTGGGTCGTCTCTCTGTTTCTATGAATGCTCCTTATGTGAATTATTTGCTTTTGGCATTTATATTTTTTACAGTTTTTTTGGTCAGTATTTCCCTTTCATATTTTTGCTTTATTTTCAAACTTTGTATTGTTTCACTTATAACACATCTGTCTCTTTAAATTATTTTGATCTGTTGTGATAGTTTATCTTTCAGTGGGTAAATCCAATCCAGTTACATTTGTTTTGACTGCTATTATTTTCATGTTTTTTTTTTTTCTTATCACAAACTTTACTTTGTCAGATGCAGTGATCAGACGCTTTGCATCTTTATGTCTGAGGAGTATTTAGTGCTGACCTTACCATTCACACGAGCGGCTGTAATTGGCCTTCTTCAAAAAGAGCTGTTTTCATTTAGCATTGAAATAAAAAGAAGGACCTATAGAAATTTCATCCTAAATCCCTGTTCTGCTTTGATATGTGGGGTCGAATGGTTCATGGTGAGTCTGGATTTTATTCTCAGTGTAGTGGGCATCCAATCAGACTAGTTGAGAATATGTAGATGACATGTTCTGGTTTGAGAGATGAAAGGATCAATCTGGCTGAAGTGTCAGTAGACCATGGAGCTAGAGGGAAAAGTAAGGAAGCCAGTCACCCCCGTATGAGATGATGGTGGACTTGGCTTGGGGGATGGTGGTGGAGGTGGGGAGAAATGATCCAATTCTGGCTGCATTTTGGACGATAAACCTCATGTATTTGCTGATGGAAGACAAGCTAAATCAAGGCAGGTTCCTAGGTTTAAAGTTTGAGCAGTTGGAGTCACAGCAGTACCATTTACTGAGATACAGGCCTGGGAGAGGGACTGGGAGAGGGACCTCGGAAGTTTTGTTTTGAATATGCTAAATTTGATTGATTGATATATTTAGTCAACAACTATTTAGTAGCTGCTGTGTGTCAAGTACTATTTTAAATGTATGGCAAACAGCACAGATGAAACTGACTCCCCCAAAATATCCTTCCTGTCAGAGATATCTCGTTATAATTGTAGGATACAGATAGTAAGCAGTAAGCATAGTAAGTGCACTAGAAAAAAATCAGGAACATGGGGGGTGGAGTGCCAGTGAAGGGTTCTTGGTGGTGGAGGAACATAGGTGCGTGGTAGGCCCCACTGAAAAGCAGACTTTAAGAAAAGACTTGATGGAGATGCCAGAATTAGCCATGCCTTACCTGGGGGTAGAGTTTCCATGGGGAAGGAAAAGCAAGTGCAAAGGCCCTAAGGCAGGAATGTGAATAGCAATTTTGAGACCAAAAAAAATGTTACTGTGCTTCAAGCCCAGTGATCAAGGGGCAAGGGTGTTAGCAGGTGAGGTCATAGAGTTAACTGGAGTCTTATCATGGATGGCTGTGTAGGAATTTGGCTTTTACTCTGAGCTCTGAGTTAGAAAACAGCTGAGGATTTTTTTTTTTTTTAACAGAGGGATAACATCTGATTTATGTAGTAACAGGGTCATTTTGGCCACTGTTTGGAGATTGGGCTGTAGGGGAAGGGGTGGAAAGAGGGAGAAGAGTTAAGAGGCTTTTGCAGTGAACCAGACAAAAGATTATGGTGGCTTGGTCAAGCAGTGTGAGGTGCTGAAGACTTAGATGCGAACTAAGAGAGAGAGAGAGAGAGAGAGAAGGAAAGAAAGAGAATCTAGGATGACTCCAGTTTTTGGCCTGAGAAGGATAGAGTTTCCGCCTGCTGTATGCGGAAGATGGGAGGGAGTAAGTTTTGGTAAAACATCAGAAATTAAATTACGAACATGTTCATTTTGAGATGTCAGTTAGACAGCCAGTGGAGATGTTGGATAGGAAGTAAAATATCCTAGCATGGAGTTAAGGACGGAAGTGAGGAGCGGGGATAGACATTTGGGAGTTATCAGCATAGAGTTGGTATTTAAAGCCAAGGAAGAGTGGAGATAGAAAAGAGAACAGCTGATCGAGCCCTGGAGCACAACAGTCAAAAAAGTACAAGGAGAAGAAAGCAATTGACGGAGGAAACTTTGAAGTCAGATCAGAGAAAAAGCCCGGAGTGTCTGCTTCCTGGAGGCGAAGTGAAGGAGTGTAATAAGAAAAGGGAGGGGGTGTCTTTTATAATCAAATCTGCCTATAGGTCTACAAAGATAAGGATTGAAAAGTGATCCTGGGATTTATAACACGAAGGTCATTTTTGAACAGGACAAGATCAACTTTGGTGGAGGTGCGGCTGAAAGCCTGATTGTAGGTGGCTTGAGAGGGGAAATCAGATGAATGAGAGGCAGGATGTGTAGAGAACTGTTTCCAAGGGTTTTGCCGCAAATGGAAACACAGAAATGAGGAGATAACTGGCAGGGGAATCGAGGTCAAAAGAAGTTTGTGTTGTTTATTTTGTAAAATCAGAGAAATGACAGTATGTTTGATTACGTGCTGGTGGGAATAGTCTAATAGAAAGGGGAAAAGACAAGCATAAGAGGAGAGAATTGCTGGAGTGATGTCCTTTCATAGGGAAGAAGGGATGTGATCTGGGGCGTAGGTGCAAGTATTGGCCTTATACAAGGGCAAGGGGATTTCATCCGTAGCAACAGGGCCCTGTAGACGGGCTATGGAGATGTGACTAAATCCATAAGTTAATTATAACACTAAAAAGTTCTCAAAAGTTTCATCACATGGTCTGCTCTGAAATCCTCCATGCCTACGGTTGACTAGGGAGAGTCTCGGTTTTAGAGAACGTAGCTGGAGGCCTAATTAGCTCCTAAGAACATTCTGGGTACCTCATGAGGCTGGAGTGTAGGAGTGACCCCCACAACACCCTGCTTTCTGTCTTCGCATTTCAGCTTCTCCGGATTCTTCCTTCTACCCTAGGTAGGGCCAACAGTGCAGTTATTTTAGAGCATGAATCACTTCCATTAAATGTATTTAATTTTATATTTAAGAAAATCCTTTTAAACCTAATGCTTGCATTTTCAAACTGAAGCCAGTGAAGTATTTTGTGATTCTTACAGCAAAACTATATTCCTTATTCCTAGTGAATGAAATGAAATTGCAGGCACATTTTATGTTCATCTGTTTTCATATTTTCTGTCACAGTATTAGCTCATTTAATTATTCACAAATATAACAATACAGCTATTTTAGACCTTGTAAATCAAACATATAAATGGCCTAAGAGTTATGATCTGACATAGCAATGCTTCTTAGTATAATTTATAATTTGACAGTAATGAAATTCATAAATAGGAATAGCATTGATAAAATAGGCAGGAAAAAAAATGTAACTTATAATGACCAGTTATGATAAGAAAATAGCTTTTTCAATTGTTAAAAGTTGATAATAGCTTAATTGCAGGCGATTTAATCTGAGAAATAATCTTTCAATCTACTTAACCTTTAAATTAAATATTTCTAATACCAATTCTTGCCTGCCTACAATAGTTTAATAAGAAGATTTCCAATTATTTTATAATAATCCATCTCTACAATAATTGTTTCAAATTACCATTGTTAAAAGTTTTGGGGGAAAACTAGCAATTCCACTCTTAGGTGTATAGTTAAGAGAAATGGAATCAGATATCTACACAGAAACTTGTATATGAATGTTCATACACATATTATTCATA
The DNA here is from genome assembly GCF_009762305.2 of Zalophus californianus. Lineage (NCBI taxonomy): Eukaryota > Metazoa > Chordata > Mammalia > Carnivora > Otariidae > Zalophus > Zalophus californianus. The sequence goes on from NC_045612.1 coordinate 9,320,134, forward strand.
GTTGCCAAAAAAGAGAAACAACCCAAATTTCCATTGGCTGGTGAATGGATAAGCAAAGATGGTCTGTCTACAGTGGAATATATGATAATAAAAAGGAATGAAATACTGATCCATGCTACAATGTGGATGAACCTTGAAAATGTTATGCTAAGTGAAAGAAGCCAGACCCAAAAGGCCACATATTAAATGATTTTATTTATATGAAATGTCCAAAATAGGCAATCTATATAGGTGGAAAGTAGGTTGCACCGTGGTTGCCTGTGGTGGAGAGAGGTGAGGGGCCTGGAAATGGGCAGTGACTGCTGTTGGGTATGAAGGTTTTTTGGGGGAGTGATTAAATGTCTTAACATGAGATACTGGTGATATTGCACAACTCTGTAAATATATTAAAAACCACTAAGTTGTATGCTTGAAAGGAGTGGATTTTATGGTATACAGATTATATCTTAATAAAGTTTTTTTTTTTGATTTTATTTATTTATTTGACACAGAGAGACAAGCGAGAGAGGGAACACAAGCAGGGGGAGTGGGAGAGGGAGAAGCAGGCTTCCCGCGGAGCAGGGAGCCCGATGCGGGGCTCGATCCCAGGACCCCGGGATCATGACCTGAGCCGAAGGCAGTCGCTTAACCAACTGAGCCACCCAGGTGCCCCTTAATAAAGTTTTAAAAAATATTACCTTAAGGGGTGCCTGGCTGGATCAGTTGGTGGGTCATAGGACTCTTGATCTTGGGGTCGTGAGTTGGAGCCCATGTTGGGCGTAGAGGTTACTTAAAAAAACAGTAGCTTAAGAAAGACAGCATGGAAGTTACTTTATTTTTTTAAGAGTTTATGTATTTATATATATAGAGAGAGAGAAAGAGTGAGAGTAGGGGGAGGGGCAGAGGGGGAGGGAGAGAGAGAATCTTCATGCTGAGCATGGAGCCCGATGTAGGGCTCAGTCTCACAACCCTGAGATCATAACCCGAGCTGAAATCAAGAGTTGGATGCTCAACTGACTATGCCACCCAGGCGCCCTGGAAGTTACTTTAGATAGTCACTTAAAACCACCTTTCAAATAAATTCAGAAATTTCTTTCCATTCTACTCTTCAAAAAAAAAAAAAAAAAAATCCAGCCAATGTATGACTCACTGTGAAAAAGAATAATTAGGTAAAAGAATAGGCATTTTCCATCATTTTTCTGTTATAGCAAGTGACTATTGAAAGGTTGATTAAAGGTCACAGGGGCATTATATTTCTAGAAATATTTTTTAAACTGCTTGAAATCCCAGACAATAAGTGTTGATTGTACAAACAGACCAGCACAGATGGATATGAAAAAGTGCCATTGCAATGCCAACTTAATATTTGGAAATTTTTCTGTAGAATAGAGTGATTTCTTTCTCTTGTGTCTAGTCTTTTCCCCAGCTAGAAACAACTGTGAGAACCGTGCAGTAAGTTGTATTGTGGGTGTGCCTACGAAGGCCATGGTGGAACGGGAGACACTGGTGTAATGATGTACAGCTCCACCCAGCTGCTGGTGATCCAGACTAGTGTCTGACCAGACGATTCAACCAAGACAGTCCAAAATGTCATATCTCTGTTTCTCCCCAGAAGAACTCACGTATCTTCATCTGAAGAATTCAAGGTATTGGAAAGATGAAAGCAGTTGACTGAGTACACCTCAAAAAACCTGCTTTTCCCTGGATGGTAAATCATACTTTCTAGTTTACACAGCACACTCACAGGCATTACCATTTTGGGAGCATCTTGACAAACCTTGATTTTGGTAGAATTTGTTCCCTTTTCTCTGTTGTGCAGATGAGGAAATAATCTCAGTGGTTGGAACTCACTTAGGGTCACATGTCTAATAGGAGTCTTAGCCCAAAATTGGACCTTTGTTACTGACTCCTGATCAAGGTTCCTTTCATAGTACAGCGCTGCCCCCATCAACCACCGCCTCATGAATATGCCATCCAGAACCACTTTGGTGAAGAAGTTGCTTCTGATCTTCTATCATCACAGGTCCTGATAGAGCACTCATGCCATTAGGCTTAGATGATCCCAATTCCAACCTTGACCTCTTTGCATAGTATATAATTTCTTCAAATATTTATTGTGTTTTGCATTATCACTCCTACTATTATGATCTCATATCTACTTAGTACTTCTGTCTTCATTCTTCCTCTCCTTATGGGAGACATCGAAGCGGAGTAGTCAAAAACGCTGACTTTGAAGTCAAGACACAAATTTTATAACCTGGTTTTGTCACTCACTAACTTTGTGAACTTGAACAAATGACTTAATGCAGTTGGGGCTCGGTTTTCTTACATGTAATATAGAGATCGGAACCAAGTCCCCTTCAAATGTTGTAATATTTAAATGTAGGATGGTGATCTAATTCATCATCCAAATAACCACAGAGGGCCACAGGTGCAAATGGGATTGCTGTGGGCAGCCAGGACATATGGCACCCTACATAGATGAAACAATGCATGGAATGGGACTAGCACACTGCCTGGCTCATAGCAAGGCTGTCACACGTGCTGTTCTCTCTGACTCTGACTCCCTTCCCCCATCCCCGCTCTTCCCTGGCTGGCTCCTCTTTATTCTTCAGGTCACAGTTTAAGTGCTACTTCTTCAGCAAAGCTGTCCCTGACCACCCTATCTAGATCATTCTTTTCTTTCATAGAACTTATTGCAATTTGAACCTATGCTTGTATTTGTGTTTTTGTTGGTTGCCTCTTTTCCCTTTCTGTTGGAAGCTCCCTTAGGGCAGAGACTGTATCTTTTTCATTTCACCTAGTGTATTCTCAGAGGCTAGCTTAATGCTTGGTAGGCATTCAAATAATTTATAAAATGGATAAATGGATGCATGAATATCGATTGCTTTTCTCTGTACTGGTGGTTCTCAATTAGGATGAGTTTGCCTCCCAGGGCACAGTTTGGGATCTCATGGTCAGGCTGGAGTGGCTCCCGGCATCTCGTGGGTAGAGGCCAGGATGCTGCTGAACATCCTACCCAGTGCACGGGACAGCTTCCCACAACAAAGAATTACCCAACCCGAAGTGTCAGTAGTGATGTGGTTGAGGAACTGTGCCCTATACCTAGTGATGTAAGGGTTTTTATTACCCTGAGTGGGTGCCAAAATAATGGCTCTACTGGAAAGATTATTTGCATTTTAATCTTAAAGATGCATACCATTAAAATGGTGAAAGAAATCAATTAGACTCCTATCTCAAGAATTAAGCAGTAGATGGCACTAGAAGACACTGTAATTTACTCTTAAATTTCTTTGTTAGGTCAGTCGTCTTTATGATCTATAATTTATCATAGTTAATTTCACCCCTTTTCTACACATACTCATTTTTGCACTAAAGTGGATGTATTAAAATTACATAGCAATATTTCTGCCATTCAGTTCCATAAACATTCAGCTAGTGCCTAATATGTGCATGGTGCCCTGCTGTGTATGGAGATACAGAAGTCACTCACAGGCTTTGTCCTCAATAAACTTGACTCCTTGCCTGATCCCATATGATCAACATATCATTCTGGTAGTCTCAGACCATTACTTGGAATAATTTATCATTCGGGATTTTCTAGGCCCTAGGTAGGTGAGTCACTCTAGTAATATGCGGCATTGATATGTGTGAATTAAGAGAGAATCCTGTCTGGCCTTCTGGAACATCCCCAAGACTTCAGACATCTATAGTTTTTATCTCCATAGAAAAGGAAACCCACATTCTTTTCATGTTACGGTAAACAACGGATCTGTGCTTCGGTTCAGTTAAGGCACAGGAATCCTAGAGCACATTTCAACTGTTATCAATGATTTTGGTTACAGGAAATCTAGCAGACCAACTTCTTGAAGTTAGATTTATCAAGTACTGCTTGTATGTCAGGCACCATACTAAGCACTGAGGATAAGAAGATGAATAAAACAATTTCTTCACAGGAGGAAGAGGTGCTCAGGAGATGGCATTATCATTCATCCAGTAGCACAGGCCACAAACCTGGGAATCATTCCTTTTTTTTTTTTTTTTTTTTTTTTAAGTAAGCTCTCTCCCAGTGTGGGGCTTGAGCTCATGACCCCAAGATCAAGAGTTGCATGCTCTACCGACTGAGCCAGTAAGGTGCCCCAGGAATCATTCTTGACTCCTTTCTTTCACTCCTGTATACAGACCATCAGCAAACAGTGTCGACTCTATCTCAGATATGCCCATTTCTTATACAACCTCCTGTACCACCCTCGTCCAAACCATCGTTATCTCTCTCCTAGGCTATTGGGATAGCCTTGTAACTGGCCTCCTTTTCTTCTACTCTCTTTTTTTAAATTTTTTTTTATTAACATATAATGTATTATTTGTTTCAGAGGTACAGGTCTGGGATTCATCAGTCTTACACAATTCACAGCGCTCACCATAGCACATACCCTCCCCAATGTCTATCACCCAGCCACCCCATCCCTCCCACCCTCCACCACTCCAGCAACCCTCAGTTTGTTTCCTGAGATTAAGAGTCTCTTATGATTTGTCTTCCACTCTCTTGATATTGATTTCTCCACCCAGCAAGAGTTGCCCTTGTAAAATGGAAGTCAGATTTGTCATCTCTCTACTGTCTTCCCATTGCAGTTAGAATAACATCTAAACTTACATGGTCAAGCTTATGCCAGTCTCTCCAACCACCTCTCCTACTGCTTCTGCTGGCCCCTCTACCACAGCTCTAATACACTAGTTTCATACCAACTGGCATCTTCAACTGATACTAACTTAACACGTTTGGGGAATAATTCAGTTAGACGCTGGCTGAACCCTCAAAGAGTTGAGCATTTGTTGGGGGGTGGTAGATCAGATTAATATAGCAATGGGATGAACTGGGTCAATAAGTGCTTTCTCACGATGTGAGGAAGACTTTCTGGAGGAAAAAATGGAGCTCTGTCTTGGAAAATATAAGGGGCTATGACACACTGCATTTGAGAAGAGAAGGATAAATTAACTCAGATATGAACAGAAGTAAAAGAGAGGATGGTGAATGAAGGCTTCATGGTGTTCCCTAGTGCTGTGGCCTAGACATGTATTGTACGGGCGGATGTAAGGGTTGCAAGGAGATAGAGACATTTTTAAATATCTGCATGGCTCTTTCTTTCCAGCAAAGTACTGGAAAAATTACCTAAAATCTGTCTACTGTGTGCCTTATATCAGGCATTCTCCTAGTTAGTTTATGTACATTATCTCATTTGATTCCTACACCACGGATAGGGCATTGGTGGTATAATCCCTTTTGGGAAACACAAGAAACTGAAGCACAAAGAGGTTACATTACATGCTAAATGTTATAGGGTAAATAAGTGGCAATTGGGTCTAGGCCCATCGGCTTCCAAAATGCATTTTATCCTGCTAAGATATACTACCTCCTTATTAGGTTGTTAAACTGTTAAGTACTGTAGTCCCCCCCCCCCCCCCAGCGGTATCGTTAGTCACATGTTGAAAATCTCACAAGTGATTAGGTAAATGGAAACGACTTTTTGAAATCTTTGAATATGTGTTTGAACCCACATCAGGTTTACTCAAAGGTGTTTGTTTTGCCTCAGTGACTCTTCGGAAAATCATTTTCTACTAATACAAATGTGTTTGATCAGTTAAGACTGTTCCAAATGAATTGCTCATTTGCCAAAACATAAATTTTGTTTGGAAAACACTTGCAAGTGTAGAGACAGCTTCAATATGAATTATGGTGCTTGGAGTGTTCAAGTAAGATTGATAGTGGCTGGACTCAGGATTAATGTCATATTTTTCTGTGGAAGGGCTTTAGTAAGTTTAGTTATGGCAGCATTTGAAGTCAGCTTAGTCCGTTGGAAATTTTAATTAAGTTCTGGGCAGCAACTAAGTATACCATATTCTGAGGCCATTTTCTCCAAGTAGCCATAGAAAATCGGGCATGTGTGCATGAACACCATTCATGGATATAAATCATAGCCAGCAGGAAGGTTCAGAGGGTAGGAAGTTGGCTCCGAGTGATGTTCGCAGAAACTTCGAGCCAACTTAACCATCAGATTTGCATATTGGTTTCTACTTCTTTTAAAGTAATACTTGAGTTTTTTCCACTTACAATCATATCTAGCTCGTGAATTCATTTTTCACAACAGCAGTGAGTGTTCCCGATGCCCAGAGCTCACAAAAATTGCCTACATTTATTTTTGGGGTACAGTTATGTACTTTAATTTTGGTCTTCTTTATGTCTGTTTCTCCCTATGTTAAATCTTTCCCCTTTGACGATATTTACCAGTCTCTGGGTAGGGTGGACCAAGAGGTGATGGGTGATGAGACCATACTAAGAGTGCCTGGGCTCAGGCTGCTGCCTCGAGTTCAGTGTTTGTTATTTGTAGTCATGTCTATCCTTACAACGCTACTGATGAGACTGCTTATTTGGAAAATTGCTATTCTCAAGTGGAAACTTCAAAATTTTCTGTTTTAAACAAGACTTAAAAGTGTACTTCCTGTGTACTGCATGAAAAACACTTTGAGGAGAAGGTCATGAAAATGAAGAATGAAAATCTGTTTTTAAAATTCTTTTCCTCTTTCCTTCTCCTAGAGGGTTACTTTTGGGTAATGACAATTCCATCCTTGCAGTCACCCAGGCTTAAAAATTCAGTCATCATTTCATTTCTTTCTTGTCCTTAAGACATACAGCTTTTGCTATTTTTTTTCTACTTAAATATCTCTCTGACCCTCAATATTTCTTACCTAAACAATTAGAAAAATCTCAAAAAAAAGAGAAATCTCTCAGGTTGTCTGCTTGACTTTACTCTTGCCACTATTGCAGTGCTGTCTTTCCATATCTGTCTCCCTTTTCTAGACCATTAGCTGCTTGACAATGATACTGTCTTTTAGTGCTATCTCTTTAGTACCTCTTACAGTACCTGCCACACACTTGTGAATCAACATTTATTCAACAAATGTTTATTGAATACCTACGCTGTTCTAAGCACTGGGGCTGTGGAAGTGAAGAAAACAGACATGTCTCTGCCCTCATGCCACCTAAGATCTAGTGGGGAGAGACAGACCAAGAATAAGTAGGAAACACATACAAATTAAGTTGTATTAAATAAGCTTAAAAAAAGGGAATGAATAGAGAATAATAAGGGGGTTTCTAATTTAGGTGGGGTTCACAGAAGCCTGATGGAAGAAAAGTAGCAAGCCACATAATGAAAGGGCAAAGAGAATGGCAGACAAAGGAAACAGCGTGTGCAAAGGTCCTGAGATGGGACCTTTGGTCTATTTGAAGAACCAGAAGGACACCAGTGTGGCTGAAGCCTAGTGTCATGAAGTGTGATGGGATTCCAAGGCCAGGCATGCCAGGGTCACATCATGAATTTTCATGGAACGGTGAAGGCTTTTAGGATAAGGACCTCAGATAAGCATTTGCAAAGGATGAATCTTGCTGCTTTGTGGGCAGCCAGGAAGGGGTCAGTAAGGCCAGTACGTGCTTTGTAGGGATCCAGGTAAGAGTTGTTCTCACATGAATAAATTGCCCCCTTGCTAGATTTTTGTAATTGCCTTCCCGTCTCTGTAATCCTAATTCACTTGCCACTGTCGATTTATTTTTCTAGTGAAGCTTTAATCACATTTCTGTATTCTGCATTTTCCAATACATAAAAATTCCAGTGCAGACTCCTGGGAATGGAACTTAACACTTCCTGTGACACTCCTCTGTGCAGGCTTATCTCCCTCTTCTTTCCTGCGCTCAGGCCAAACTGTGTTACTCATCACGCGCCAAAGGTGCCCCTCATTTTCCCACCTCTAAGTATTGAATCAGGTGAGTCTGCTTGGAATGCTTTCTTCCTCATTTCTTTCTATTAAGTGTTTGTGCTTCCTTTCGGGACTGGCTCAGGTACTGACACTTACCGGAAACTTTTTCTGATGCCAAGAACCTAGTGCCTCCCTCAGTGGACTCTCTCCTGACCGCGTGTTTTTCTTTTTTTCCTGTCTTGCGCTTTTTTTTTTTAAAGATTTATTTATTTATTTATTTGACAGAGACACAGTGAGATAGGGAACATAAGCAGGGGGAGTGGGAGAGGGAGAAGGAGGCTTCCGGCTGAGCAGGGAGCCCGATGTGGGGCTCGATCCCAGGACCCTGGGATCATGACCTGAGCCGAAGGCAGACGCTTAACGACTGAGCCACCCAGGCGCCCCTGTCTTGCGCTTTTTTTATCTTACCTTCCTCTGTGTCATTCCTTTTTGAATCTGCTAGCACCTTGACCATAGCATGAGCTTGGTTTTTATTGAAGTTAGTGCATTTTTGTGTATTGTAGTATCTAACAATACACAAAAGGGTGTGTGTGCATTTAGTGCCCCATAGCGTCATAGTTATTGCATAATTTTGAGATTATTTTTTAAGAAAATGGGTTTGCTTTAGAGCCCTGTATTCTTGGATCAGTACTCAGTTTGAATCTTTGAACATCTGGTTCTCAGATACGATTTTATGTGCACGTGTTTGCTCCAGAAAATCCCCCTACTACATAAGATTAGTAAGAGCTTGGCATTTACCTCTAAATCATACTCTTTAATTAATCTTGAGATTTCAGAAGTTAACAGGTATAAAGACATACCAAGAAGCAAGTAACTGTAATAAAGAAATAGTGCAAGGAATTCCGGCAATTACGTTGGGGTTGGCATTAGCCCAGCCAGATACGCCAGGAAAAAGCTGAGACATGATTAGAATCTAAAATGTCAAAGAAATGAAGGCCATCGAGAGCAGGAGGTGAGTAATCGTATAAGAAAAGCAGGTATTTGTCAAGAGGGTTGAATGAGTCAGGAGAAACGTTCTAAGGTGCAGCATTTCAGGATTCTCTAGTGTGACTGATAGTGTGGATGAAGCCTAGGCCCTGGCCTTGGACAGACTTCGGTTCTACCTTGTGCCTTTCTGATAGGAAGAAAGTTTCGAGAACTGTAGTGTTGCTTTCAGTGCAGTTGCAGTATGGTCTGGTATATAACCTCTAGCTCCAGACAGAGCTGGGTTCAAGTCATGGTATTTCCACTTTTTAGGTTGATGGCCATGGATAAATTAGTTTATCTCTGTAAGCCTCAGCTTTCTCATTTGGAAAATGGCAGTAACAATACTCCTTACCATGCACAGCTGAAAATTAAGTGAAGAATTTCATGCAGAAAGCATTTAGTATAGAGTCTGGTACACAGGAAAGTGCTGTCGGTTTCTCTCTCCCTCTCTTTGCCTTTCCAAAGAGACAAATGGGGGTTTTCACCTGTATATATAGGCAGATGTACGACATTGAGAAGTTATAGTCCTTTTTAACACACCCAGATCAAAAGGTCAATGATGACCGATAATCACTGTATTAAGATCTATACTAGATTATGGGGGAAGTGAATATGATCCCCCCTATAGGATTTTCACTTTTATCCTCTAAATGAGCAGGAGAGGGAGGTGACTTATTTACAACCCAGAAGGGTCATTCTGAGGCTTTAGGGGTTAAGAATGGATGGAACTTGGGCAATTGTGAAGTTAGAAAGACTAGTTAATAGACTGTTGCTTGTTAACAGGTTATAAGAGAGATTGAAATTACAAGAGAGAACAGGAGGCTTTTACTTTGTTTATAAACCTATATATTGCTTAACTTGTTGCAAAGAACAAGTTTTTTTCCATAATTGAAGATAATAACCCTTTAGCTTTAATTTAGGCAAGAGGTGATGGTATCCTAGTCTAAGCTAGGGGCAAGGGGGAAGGCAATACAGGTATCCCCCACTTTTTGAAAGTTTGTGTTATGCCACTTGCCATTTATGAAAGACCAGCATTAGTACCTGGGTTTGTTTGTTTTCTGTTTGTTTGTTTGTTTGTTTTTTGCCAACTGAAAGAAATCCCAAGAAGGTTTTTGCTTTTACGAAAAAAGGAAAGTGTTCAGCATTGGTTTTGTATGGAGCTGTGACAGAGGCAGCTTGCACCCCAAGCAGGGAGAGCGGCGCCGCCCAGCTCCTTCCCCAGAAACCACCCTCAGCAGCTCAGCATCCAGCCGCCAGGGCTTTGAACTGTGTGAGCATCTGTGCTTTATCTCAATTTATTTTGTGCATCTGTTAGCAAGATGTGTCCTAAGGGATCAGAAAAGCCTAAGAGAGGTGATTTTTGGGGGTAGTCTGGGAACATTCAAAAATTTTCCATATAAATTAATGGTAATTGCTTCTTTGCTTTACGCTATTTTGGCGTAGGAAAGGTTCCATAGGGACGCTCTACTTTCAGATAGCAGTGGTGGGGGGAACCTGTAATTTCAAAATTGCTTAAGTAGAATTGGCAGGATGTAATTATTGAAAATTGAGGAGGATGGGCAGGAGAGGGCAGAGATCAGGATGATGTACAGACTTCTCACTGAGATAAGGAGATACTGGAAAAACAATAAGTAGTGGGGAGAGAGGACAGATTTTCCAGTTAGTTTTCAACACAGTTTGATGTGCCTGTGGGTAATTTCAGTGGTAATGTCTAGCAGGAGGATGGCTATCAAACTCTGGAAGTCAGGAGAGAAAAGTGGCCTGGAGCTACACCATTGATACCTGTCAGCACAGAGAAGGTATCAAGGAACAGAAATGGATCTCTAGTGCCGCAGACTGAATGTCTGTATCCCTCCCGCACAATTCTTTATACTGAAATCCGTCTTAGCCTGTTAGGGCTTCTGTAACAAAATGCCAGAGACAGGGTAGCTTGCAAACAACAGAAATATATTTCTCACAGTTCTGGAGGTGGGAAGTCTAAGGTCAAAGCACCAGCACCATCATGTTGTGGTGAGGGCCCTCTTCCTGGTTCATAGCCACCACCTTTTTGCTGTGTCCTCACATGGTGGAAGGGCCTAGGGATCTCTCTGGACGCTCTTTTACAAGGCACTGATCCTGTTCACAGTGGCACCACCGCCGTGCTCTAAGCACCTTCCAAAGACCACACCTGCTAAAACCATCACTTTCTGGGGTTGTGATTTCAACGTATGAATGTTGGGGGGCATACAAACATTCACGTGGTAGCAAAATCTAATCCTCAGTGTGCTGATATTCGGAGGTGGGGCCTCTGCTCAGTGATTAAGTTATAAAGGTGGAGCTCTCATGAATGAGATTAGTGCCCTTATAAAAGAAATGCCAGAGGGGCACCTAGGTGGCTCAGGTGTTGGGCATCTGCCTTCGGTTCGGGTCATGGTCCCCGGGTCCTGGGATCGAGCCCTGCGTCGGGCTCCCTGCTCCGTGGGAGGCTTGCTTCTCCCTCTCCCACTCGCCGCTTGTGTTCCCTCTCTCGCTGTGTCTGTCTCTCTCTTGTCAAATAAATAAATAAATAAAATCTTAAAAAAAAAAAAGAAAAAAAACGCCAGAGAACTCTCTTCCTCCTTCCACCATGTGAGGACATAGCAAGAAGGTGGATATCTATCAACTAGTAGCAGACACTGAATCTGCTGGGGCCTTGAGCTTGGGCTTCCCAGCTTCTAGAACTATGAGAAATAAATGTTTGTTGTATAAGCTACACAGTCTATGATAATTCGTTATAGCAGCTCAGAGTATGACATTCAGAGAAACTATTATATAGACTGAGAAGACCTACGATAAGAGCCCCGTGGTTGGTTTAAGGGATGGGTGGGGACGAACAAAGGAGATGAGAAAGCATGAGCAGGAATAGTCTTCTTGCTCAGCCCTACGTCCCCAGAGTCTGGAATAATGCAAGAATGTCATTATACAAATAATGAATGGGTGAATAAATGACTGGATGAATGGAAGTGTTCACATGTGAGAATGAGAGAAATAAGGCTAAGGAGGCAGGTATTAGTCTCATTATGAAAGGTCTGATTGGTTAAGCAAATTTGCTTAGACTTTATCCAATAGCTCACTGGGTCTCAAAACTTATTGTGCATTAGAATTACCTTGGGAGCTTGAAAAATACTGATTCCTGTTCCCAATCTTCTTTTTCAGTGGGTCTTAAGTGAGATCCAGATCGGCATATAGTTGATCAGCATGCTAGGCAATCCTATTGCAGGCAGTACCGTCACATTTTGAGAACCACTGGCCTAATCCAGAGTATGAGGGGGTTAAGAGAGAAGTTTTTCAAACTGGAAATTCAGCTATATCAATTTTTATACTTTAGTGATACTGTCCCTGGGCTCTTGGGTTGCCTTATATGGTGGACTAGCTATGGTCATAAAATGCAGGCATCTTCTCTGGCATATAGAAGTGGAGAGAGGACCAGGAGGTGGGAATAAGGTCATGTCATTCCTAATATGTAACACTGGTATTTCTCACAGGCAGCCACTAATTTAATAATTACACTTTTTGTAATTACATTTTTTTGGCAATTACATCATTTTGTATACATAAACTTCTGGTCTTCTACATAGAGTTTTGGGTCGCAAAAGCTGTACTTTCCTAGAAAATATCAAATTTGAAAGAGAAGGGAGCATTTTAAATCAGATCTAGGACCCATGGAAACAAACAAAATATTTTGGCTCCAAAACAAACAAAAAGCACACAATGGAGGGGTTTTTAATAAAAGTGTTCTAGGAGGAAGGAAGCAAATAGGAAGGGAACAGTTCTCAATACTTCAAAAAGGAAAGAAGTGTGATTCAAGGACCCATTTCCTAGCTCAAGAAGCAAGACTTAAAATGCCATGCTTCCCTGAGGGACTGGGTGTTCTCATGGCTCGAGGTTTCACTGTTGATTGGTACAAGCTTTTCGAGATGAACTGAATGAACCTTTTTCTCTTGCATTTTCAATGGCCAAGGCTGGAAATGACCTTTTCAGAGAAACTGGAGAAGGAGTTACCAGGACAGTGTATGTCCATAAGGGCAGGTCAGTGAGGGCAGCGCAGGGCAATGTGGGAGAGAACACTTGGCATGCCCTTTGGGGAAAGGAAGACAAAGAGCTGGGAAATGACAAGAGTATCAGAAAATAGAGCAGAAAAATGTCTTCTGGCAGAGGTTAAGACTTACCTAACAGTTTCTGGTGCCAGAGTCTCTGTATTTAGCCATTTTAAGAACACATCCCATCTTTGTGGCCTGGAAACAGTTTTGCTGCTGAGGCTGGAAGGTGGAGCAGGGTCAACGTTAGTCGACCGCGATTCTTGTCTTAAATATTTCCTTCAGAGCTTCCTAACCCACTCAGCCTGCTTTATTGAGCACCCCCTGAGGTACTGTGTTTGTTTATCTTATATATCCCTTCACTAAAATAAGCTCCATTAAAGCGGGAAGGTGTCCTAATTTAGTCAGTACTGTATCCTTGGCATCAAGACCAGTATCTAGCATATAGTAGCCGCTCAATAAATACATTTGGAGGAAATGAATGACTAAGTGCTCTTTGACATTGAAGATGGTAGAAGTCAGGAACTAATGATAGGAGGTGGCTAGGGAATGGCGGCTTCCAATCATCTGCCCATGGGAAAACTTACTGGGACAGGAGGGAGCTTTTCAAGACAAAATGGAAAGGGGTAAATCAAGATAGCACGTCTAAAGAAGGTGGCAACATAGGGGAAGTTGGTTGAGAACCAAAAAAAGGAAGACTTGGAAAATAGTTTAACCCATATACCGCAGGCTTTACCCAACTTTGACTACAAAATACGGTCTGTTGGAAAATAGTGATGAGATTTGAGAGTAACTGAGTGGTATTGGGTCAAGAATCCAGGAATGTGCTAATCCAGCTTAGCCCAGAACTCCTCCGCCTTGTGAGATTCCTGAGAGACAGCCACACAAGGGGAAATGGAAAATAAAAAATCGAGTGCCATTTTGTGATTATGTGAATAGTGATGGATAAATTCTCTGACTGGGGACCTCTCTGGTTAACTGTGCTATGGCACATGGATTATGCTCATGATCTAAGAAGCAGCCTCTGAGAGAGACCAGTTAGAATTGGTTCTGGTTCCTTACGACTGACCAGCAGGCGAGGTAATCATAGAGGTTGTATAAGGCAGCTCAGTTAGTATGTCCCATTGCCTCATTGAGTTACTCATGAAGCATAAATAAAGTGTTTACTCTTGTAAAGTGATAGCATTGCTGTTGTGGTTGTTGTTTTTTTTTTTTTAAGAATCTTATTCGTTGTCTCATCCATTAAAATGCATGCTCTGTGAGGATAGAGATCCCTTGTTGCTTTGTTTATAGCTCTTGCCCTCATTGCCTAGAACAGTGTCTAGCACATAGCTGGTGTTCAGGGAATAGATACCAAGTGAATGAGCAAATTTGCATTTTTCATCTTGTAAGATGAGAGCTGTTGGATTCCCTTGAGAAAATAACGGTAAGTGCCAATGAGTTAGTCCCTGTGCCCCAACCGCTACCTCGTGCTGTGTATGTCGGAGGTCACAGCGTATCAGGAGCTGGTTGCAAAGAGCCCTGTGAGGGAGGAGGGGAGAGTTGTGACTGAGACAGAGAAATGGCAGCAGCATTTAAATGGCAGATGCTATGAAATAAACACTTGGACTCCATCAAATGTTTGAGAGAGGCATGGGCAAATATTGAAATTCCTGTTTGGGAGGTGTTTCTATTAACTGAAACATTGCTCCAGACAGGAGCTACAGAAGTCACAGCTTTTTTTCAAGTACATGCCTGGGCTGGGATTACATAAGACTCAAAGGGCACTGATATCATCCAAACCCCTGAAATTGAGTTGCCAGGCTGATTGGCTAAGATGCCCAAATGGGAAGGCCAAGTTCACCGAGAGAGAAACTGAGAAGTGACTATAAAATCAACTGTGGAAAACCAAGAACTTCGCAGCAAGGAAAGTGTGTGTGTTATGCCCAGCAGTGAGAACACTGGGTTTTTTTGTTTTGTTTTGACAAGCATCTTACGTATTTCAGATGGATAGCTTGAGACTTAAGCAAAGAGATCTTTGAGGAAGCCTAACTTCAGAGGAGAGATGCACAGCTTGGGGTGACAGTGTCTTACTGATACTAGATTTGGAAGCCTTTCCAATTGCCAATAATCCAGCCTTGCATCCTTGAAGTAAATTGTGAACTTTGTAATTAAGAATGACTAACTCGAATCTGTGCTACTGTGGACTGAGATAGCTTCTTTCAGGTGTTATCACCAGTGGACTGCGGCTGGTAGTGCAGTGGGGTCCTTAGAGCTTATACGTGAGGCGAGACAAATGAGATCAAGGTCTCTAGGCCTATTTCACTGGCACCAGTTCCTTGCTCAGCTTACTATTGATGGTATGGCATGGAAGAGAAGAGAATGAGGTTAAGGTGGCCATTCATTCCCCTAGGATGCAGGCCTAGCTCAGTTTACCAGTCAGTGAGTATGGATGGAGAAGGGTGAAGAAAGAAAACCCCATCCACGTGACCTGGGCCGTTCCCTATTAAAGATGGCCTCATCAGTCTCCCAAACCTTGACCTAATCTGATTGGCAGCTCATTTTTTTTTGTGTGTGTGTGTGTGTAGAGAAGGTAGGAGAAAGTTGAGAAGTTTTCTTTCTCCTTGGTCCAGGTTAGGATTCACCTAACACTTCCTGGGGGCAGAGTCCAAGAGTATTAGAGAGTCATATTTTTCAAAGTCCAAATTTGGATACCATGAATACCCACAAAATTGATTGCCATGCATTAACTCCCTGAAAATAAAATAAATCCTCCCGTTATTTTGAAGAGTCCCCATGGTTAGTCTTCCCATGTATCCGTAGACCAGTCTGGCAGCTGCAAGTCACCATGCTTCGTCTCGGCCTGTTTGGTTGTTTTCCTCCTGCTCTGGTGCCCACCTGGCCCTGTCACAGCCACCAGCTTCACCTTCATCACTGTCTGTTCTGAGAATATGAATGCCCATATCAAATGTACTGTTTCCAGTTGCTCCAAAGCTTCCCAGGTTTTTAGGGTGCCAGGGCATTGCTATGGAAAGACCTCTGAGGGCTCCAATTTGGGGCCTCCTTTTGGCATTTGGATGGTGAAATGGCTCAGCTCCCGAAACTATATCACTGAGTCTCCCTAAAGAGTACTGTCAGCTTCTGTCCAGAAGCTCAGTCCTTTCCCAGAACCTAACAAAGTAGCTCATGAAAATCGTTACCAATATGACCTCAGCACAGCCAACCATGGAAGCACAGAATAAAGACAGAGCTGACAGGGGAAAAAGTTATTGTGACTTTGTTCTGCAAGGGGAGACATGAAGGTCTTAGGAGCATTACTTACTCTTCAGAATGTGTAGGCGTGCACAGATTTCAGTTATGTGATACTTTCCATAATCCCAGCAGGTAGTTTTTAGGCTCTGCACCAGAGGCAGGGGAAATGGAGAAGGGGTGGATTCAAGAAAAAATGTAGATGAGAACTCATAGGACTTCAAGCAGATGACATGTGCTGAGCCAGGATGAAGGGAGCCCAAGAGGGCTCAGTTTTATTCAAGACTGACGGAAAATGATGGCCCCAGCACCATCCAGCTCAGTCTGCCGTCTCCTTCTCAAGCGTGTCTCACACATTACAGTTTTCCACATATGCATCCCATATTCCAGGGAAATTAAATTCATTTCTGCCCTTCATGTCCCCTCATGCTTTCCCTTTTATATATCTTTGCTAATATTAAAACTCCAGTTGGGATTGCTTTCTGCCAGACTAACCATTAAGACCAAGCTCATGTATTTATTATGTTTACAGAAGTAGGATAGTAGAGTTATTAAGAGCTCAGACGTGGAAGAAAGTCGGCCTGAGTTCAACTCTTCACTCTGATACTTAAGAGCATGTGACCTTGAGGCATTACTCACCCCATCTGTGGTTCAGTTTCCTCATCTCAGCAGTGGAGATAAGCTGGGTACTGACCTCACTGTGTTGCAGAGAAGATTTTTTTTTTTTTTTAAGATTTTATTTATTTATTTGAGAGAGAGAATGAGGTAGAGAGAGAGCATGAGAGGGGAAAGGGTCAGAGGGAGAAGCAGACTTCCTGCCGAGCAGGGAGCCCGATGTGGGACTCGATCCTGGGACTCCAGGATCATGACCTGAGCCGAAGGCAGTCGCTTAACCAACTGAGCCACCCAGGCGCCCTGCAGAGACGATTAAATGAGAATATCTATGTAAGGCATCTGGAACAGTCCTGTTATTAGTTCATTGTTACTGAGGAATTATTATGCATCAGACATTAACTCAAAGGATTTTTTCCTTCTCCTGAGCAATCCAAGCACAATAAGGAGCCTTTACATTTTTACCTCGTATTGGAATTATTTATCTGAAGTCTTTACCTCCCCAATTAGACTGTAAACTCCTTGAGAGTAGGTGCTGTGTTTTATTGTAGTTTAGGTTTCCTAAGCAATAAGTAGGAGATCCTGCCCAGAGTAGGTGTGCTCATAATAAGGAAAGGGAGGAAGTAGTGAGTGGGTGGTGGGCAGGGCATGTGACACTGGGACGTGGATGCAGTAGGCCGCAGTTTGCACTGAGGCATGGGATCACTAAGCGGAAGATCTATGGTGAGGGCTCTTGGGAACTCGGCTGCAAAAGAACATGCTACCGTGTGGCTGCTCTTTTATTCAGCCCTGCAGTGAGGGAGTGACTTGATTCTAAATTTCCAGACTGGGAAGATGGTGGTGGATTTTGTAGAAACAAATTTCTCTGTAGTTCAGAAATCGCCTTGGGACTCAGGCAGTGCTGAGCTCAGTTTTGTGCACGGGTTCCTGTTGGGAAGGCATGGAGAGCAAAGGATCCTGGCAGGCCTTGCACAGTGCCCTGCTCAGAAATCTTTCAGACCCACCAAATAAAAGGTGGCTGGCCTCTTTGAGGATTTCCCTCACAGGGGCACCAGGGCACCTATTTAAAATCAACAAACAAAAGTTACTTGTGGTGGACAAAGTTAGCAGACAGGGCTTCTGTATGTTTAGGTACAGGAACCAGAGTGGTTATAGTTAGAACATTTTTGCTGGTGACATCTGGTACAGACTGGTTATAGATGCATAGGCCTAGCAATTACATGCTAGGAGGTTTTGGTCCTCAAAGGGATTTTTTTTTTTTTTTTTCATACCAGGCTATTTTTTTAAGAGAAATACATTTTTTGTACAAAGAATCGAATGTGAGCCATGCATTAAATAGGCATAGGTTATGCATTCTTTGATATATAATTTTTTTTTATCTCCAAAGTATTTTTCTTCTTTTTTTTCTTAATAAATTCTTTCTTTTCCTTATTCTGTTTATTAAGGGATTCTGGGGAAAAAATTAAGCTTCCTGTAAAACCTGATTTAAAATGTCATTTAAAGATGGGAAAGCCCCGCTTACTGCATTATTAAATCTTTTCCTGCCTAATACTGGGAACCGACAGAAACAATATTCTGTTTGTTCAGATTTAGAGAAGAAAGAAGTGGAAATTCAAGTACTCCCAGTTTTGTATATTCTGAAGCTTCAAATTTTCTGTATATTATATTTTCATTGTGAGTTACATATGCTTAAAAATGACGAGATGCAGTCATAGAAGACAGTCTGTACTCAGATGTTATCACTTAGCTTTTCTTCATTGCTGATTTATGGTTTTGAAACCTTCAACTTGATATAAAAACCTTTTTTATGAAAACAATGAATTGTGGATCACTACATCAAAAATTAATGATGTATGGTGACTAACATAACATAATAAAATAAAATTTAAAAAAAACAAACATTTTTTTCTTGCATCTTTATCCCATGTTTTATTATATGAAGGGGAGTAGAATTTGCCACCCCAAAATATGTTTCTTTGGCATAAGGATTATTTTAGGCTGATTATTTTTTTTTTAAAAAAAGAGCAGACAGGGGCGCCTGGGTGGCTCAGTCGTTAAGCGTCTGCCTTCGGCTCAGGTCATGGTCCCGGGGTCCTGGGATCGAGCCCCGCATCGGGCTCCCTGCTCAGCGGGGAGCCTGCTTCTCCCTCTCCCACTCCCCCTGCTTGTGTTCCCTCTCTCGCTATCTCTCTCTCTGTCAAATAAATAAAATCTTAAAAAAAAAAAAAACCAGACATAGGAAAAGCTCTGAAAACCAAGGAGAAGTCACCCTTTTGTAGGGGACATTTACATTTAAAAAGGAAGTCTCCATTTCGAAGGGTGTCTCCCTCTCAATACCAGGAAGAGGGGGCCGACTGTCAATCTCTGGAAACTCTTCTCAATGGAGAAGGCAGCAACTTAAATCTGCTTAACAGCTGTATCCTTGTTTATTGTGCTTTGCCTGCTCATCACCCCAAACTGGCTTTTCCCCCTCCCTGCCCCCAAATCTTTCTTTAGTCTTTACTGGAGATGGTCTTTAAGATGGTGGTTTGGGTCATTTCACGGGAGTTGACTCAGTTTTCCTGCGTGTCTCGCATGTATACGGGAGGTATGCATGTTATTAAACTTCTGTTTGCTTTTGTCCTGTTAATCTTTTATTAAAGGGATAGAAGGAAAATTGTCTTTCTTCCCCCACAATTATTTGGAACATATGAAAAACGGGTCTTAGAAAATTGTGATGTCTTGCTGTGTTTTAGTCCAATTTTTCCAAGTTTAAAGGGATCTGTGTTATCAGTGATATGTGAAGATGGTATTATTTATAACTTTCTCCTTAAATATCCAAGTGTGGCCACCAAGGACACCCCAAATCCTGTTTTTGTTTTTCCTCTCCCTCCGTCAGATTGCATGGTGGATTTTGCAGCATCCTGCCCTCCCGCCAAGGGCCAAGGATACCCCTGAAGGTCAGTTAAGCTACTTGCACCTGTGAGGTGATGGTCCTGGGGGCATGAAGGGATTTCCTCCGGACTGACCATGTTTTGCAGAACTGAAATTGAAAAAAAAATGTATGAATGTGTTAGGACGGGTTTTTGTGTCCCATTGGCCCCCTTTGTTCCTGTGTTTTCCCATCTCCAGTAGAAAAGATTGTTGATTGAAACATAGTAACACCTTAAAATGAGACCACAAGGGGCAGTGACTGTTTGCCTGTAATAGGTTGATGTTGTCCTGTTCCCCTGTGTGTCTTGAAAGGCAGTGCCGTGGTGACGAGCCCGGGCTCTGGAAGCAGACTGCAGACGTTTGGATCTTGGCCCCGCAGTGTACTAACCGTGTACTCTCTCTGCCTCAGTTATTGTTTCATCTGTAAAATGAGGGAGGTAATTGCACTTGACTTGGACGGTTGTTGTGAGGGCTGCAGATATAACTAACATAATCGGGCAGTGCCCAGCGTGTAGTGAGTGTGTTAGTTGTGTGACTCGTTCTTCTGAAAGTCCACAGCTGACCCTGCAGTGGGCTATAATGCGGGAAGGAGCCACATCTCCCCTGGGGAAGTTGGGCACGAAGGTCCCCCGGCTTTGACCTTGCAGGGTGGGATCCAAGGAAGAAGGGGGTGGGAAATAAAGGGAGATGGGGGGAACTGGAAATGTCTTCATTTTGAGTGCAAGGTAGCCAGGTAGGAAAAGGAAAGGAAACTTTTGCATCATCCTTTAGACAGTGAGTATGGTTCTGTCCTACTAATAGAGCGTTTTCTCTCAAGTAACAGCCCACATTTGAATACACGTCCAGATGTGGTGGGATCTGACAGTGGGGTGACATAAAAGATCTATGTTTTACTTTTGAGACCAAGACACATGCTAATAGTGATGTAGGAAAATATTGGGCTTCAGAGCAAATGGTCAAGAAAGAACTCTTGAGACGTCTTCAGTGCAGACAGGTGGTTTTATGAAAGCCCGGGGACAGGACCCGTGGGCAGAAAGAGGTGCAGCGGCTTGTGAGGGATGGTGGTTATGTGCTCGCAAGTTGGGAGGGGGTAGGGAGAGCGTAAGTCGCTAAGGAATTTTGGAAGCAAGGTTTCCAGGACCTTGGAGGGGCTAGCTAGTGTTCGGGAAAGATCATTTATTACTGTTTAGTAAAAACTCAGTCATGATGGCCTGGGTGGCTCAGTCGGTTGAGTGTCTTAACTTTTAATTTCAGCTCAGGTCATGATCTCAGGTTCCTGGGATCAAGCCCCAGGTTGGGCTCCTTGCTCAGTAGGGAGTCTGCTTGAGATTTCTTTCCTTCTCCCTCTGCCCCTCCCTGCACCCCCTCTCTAAAATAAAAAAAAATCTAAAAAAAAAAAAAACAAACCCTCAGTCATGAGACCCTTCAGATGTGTATCAGTGGGTCATATGCTTGGAAGATGATTGCTGAAATGTATCTTGGGGGGTGAGATAAAGGAAATGTCCAAAGGAACTTTTATATGTTAAAGTAGCCTCCTTACAGGATCCTGGGGGTCAGGCTGAGATTGCCTTTTGCCCTTAGCCAAGTGTTAACATTAAGGCAGCTGCGTTCCCAGAGGGAACGTCGCTCTGCCTGTTTCAAGGACTTGTCAATGGGCTGTAAGTGGTAGGGAAGTTAATTTTTCTTTTGCCCTTGTTTCCCACATCAATAGAAGTAGTTTGAATACTGGAATATTGGAATATTCAGGATATTTTGATAATTTACGGAAACCATGAGAAAGGATATTTGGAATAGAGACTATACCACAAAATCTGGGCTGTGATTTTGTCGTATCCCTGTAAGGAGTGTTCAGCAGACACCTGGCTTACATGACTTGCCCCACTGTTGTGGAAGCTCCCTGTGGAGATGTATAAAAATGCCTCTCGTTTTTCTTAAGCTACTTGATATGTAGGCAGAAAAAAAAGTCACTCTTTATTCATTTGGCTCCATCATGAGATTACATCAAGCTTTATCACTCAGTATATACCCATGTGGAAGGTTTACTTAAGTTATGTGAATCATTCTCTTTTAGCCAAGGTGGAATGCTTTGGTGATTTAGTGAATTGTGAGAAAGTTGTCTTGTATGAAGAAAGATGGCTGGTTTTTAATAGGATGAAATCTGAGAGAACAGTCTGGGAAACAGACTAATTGAAGAATCTCCAGACTCCTTGATATGTTGCTCATTAATGCATGCTTGTAGCTTTCATTTCCCACATGACCATGAGCTTTGGAATGCTTTATGGAATAGTCAAACACAAAATAAATGAGTTTAAAATTATGTCCATCTTTGTAAATGTCAAAATAGTACACTGAACATTTTGATTAATTAAAAAGGCTATATCTTCTAAATGACTATTAAGAGCTGTTTATAAATTGAAAGAGTTCTTGAGAACTACAGAAGAAGGTATGTATGACACATGGAGAATAGGAAAAAAATTTGCTTGATGATCATAGAATATTAGAGCCAGAAGGAACATGGAAGACTATCCTTCTCAATTTATAGAGGAAGAAGCTGAGGCCCCGATACTTAAACTGTCTTGTTCTCACATTCAACACAGCTAATTACTCTTACTAATCAGGACTAGAACCCATGTCTGCCAGTGTTCAGTTGACACATTCCTTCTAATTCAGCATAGCGCCAAGAGCCCTAGTTGGGTATGTTTGTGAAAAACAGTAGGAAGCTGACCCTTTCTAGTACTTTTTGACTCACCCTCAGTAAATTGCCTCTAGAAATCTCATGCATCCATTAAGGTTAGTTTTGATTCGATGGTTTTCTGCACGTTTCTTTATGTTAAAGTTTTACACATGGAGACTGATTTTGCTCGAGGCACTTGGAATGTTCCGGCAGTCGTCATAGTGAGGATAGGGGTTCATGGTGACTCAGTTTCTGGCCATCCTCAAGGGAGTTAGGGGGCTAGCAAAGTTTGGCAATCTGGGAAGCAAAGGCTGCTGCTCTAAAACAGACTTTAGGACCGTAGTCACTGGAGAACTCTCAATATTTTTCCCACCAAGGAGTTTGGGAAAAACTGGGGAGTCCCAAAGGAATTATACTCTGTATCACATTCTGTCTTATTGGTGGGATGCCACAAGATTCATCTGGGATTATTAAAAATGTCCAGGGGAGTGTGATACACAGTGACTGCTCAGTAAGTATTGGCCATGGTGATATAACACTTCTCTGCTGTGATTTCTTCCCAGGGCATTAAACACCTTGTTTCCAGAATAATAGGGCATCCCAAATTTATAAACTGAAGTTGAGAATGTCAGCAACTAAGGGCTTCTCTCAGATTCTGCAGCCAACACCCTCCTTTACAGAAGTGAAAATGGAGGCCGAGGATGGAGAGAGACTGAATCCAGGTCACTCCGGGAGTTGGTTGTGTTGTGCTGTGACTCATCGGTAATTGTGGTCATATTTTTCAATATGACCAAGTGGCCAGAGTTAAAATCCATACTTCGTCTCAAAAAAGGAAAAATATAGTTTGGCAAAAGGTGATGAATATTCTTTCACTATGCCTGATGGATTCTGGGAGCAGTAGCAATATCAGCTGGCCTTAAGATGATGAGCTCCACAGATTGTAGACCAGTTGCTGGGATTCTAGAGTCAAAGAATGGGGAGGGGGGCAAATGCAAAAATGAGGTGAGCTTCCAAGGTAGACTCTCCCCATGATCTGTGATGTGGTTGTACAGCCTTTGGGACTCTTTCAGAAAAATGTTGGGTGGTTATATTAATGAAAAATGTGGGGCTTTTTTAAGGTGATAGAAATCCAGTAACATTTCCAACCTCAAGATAGGCTAACTAGTTAAATATTTTTTCCCCTTCTTACTGAATAAAAAATGCTGAACCAGCAGAACAGTTTTTCTGCTGGACTCCGATTATTTCAGAAAATGTATTATTGGACAATTTGAGAATTGTGATTAGAGAATGTAGGCTGAATTAATGGCTGCTGGTAGGCAGCTGTCTCATCAGTTTGTTCCCTGGGAATTAAAGTCTTTCTGAAAGAGATTTACTCAGGGATAACCAAATAATCTGAAGGATGATCACACTCACTTCCTGAGGCATTACAAGTGTAGATGAGATGATATGTCATTTTTCCTTTCCACTCCCATGTTTAGTGCCCTTCTATTAGTCCCCTTTTCATTCAAACTGAAGTTCAAAATCCTTTGATCCTGATTTTCAAGGTCCTTTTCAATCCGACTGTAGACTGCCCTGCATGACCTCTCTTCGCTCTGTCCTCAAACCTCTGTAATACCCAGCGGTCATACACAATTCTTTTTCTTCCCTCTAACAAACATGCCACGTCTCCGGCTCTTTTCTGCAACTGAATACTGTCCCCTTTGTCCTTTCATATTCCTTCTTCAAGGGCTACCTCACCTGTTTCCTTCTACATGAAGATTTACCCGATACAAATAGTAGCTACCGTTTCTTTCATAGCCAATGTATGCTGGGCATTGGTAAGGGGTTTTTCTCATTCACATCTCATTACTGTCACCATTCTACTGATGAAAAAGACTTGGGACTCAAGGAAGTTAAGGGTTTTTTTTTTTTTTTTTTTCTTTGCAACATCACACAGCTTCTAAGTGGGTAAGTCAGAATTCAGACTAAGTTCTTTCTGCCTCCAAAGCTCAGGGTCTTGATCACCGTGCCTGCTACATACACACGCAGACTGCTTTGGCCTCCCTCAGCCAGGTGAATGACTTTTTCCCTCCGTATGTACAGCCCTTTAGTCATTTCATTTTTATGCCACTTATCTGTGTGGGTTGTTTACATATCTATCTCCCCTGCTAATCTCTGAATTCCTCAAAAGCAAAGACTGCATCGTATTCATCGTGTAGCCCCCGGACCCAAAACTGTGCCCGGCACTGACTAGATGTTCAGTAAACATTTGATTCCCTGAGGGTTACAGATGATGCAGTCTATAATATCTCTGCCCAAAGGAACTTCTTATCTATTGAGGGAGACTAAACATACTAATGTGGAAAAATTTTAAAAAGAGAAATCTGTGCCCTGTCACTAAATGTATGCAAAACTCTAGAGAGGATGTCAGTGTTTTTATGTATTTGTGCACATTCTCCTGTCTTGGGATGAGACAAGCCAAAGGCTCACTGAAGGGGCCTGAAGTCCGAGAGGTGGGTAGGTAAGGAGAACCAATTACAAAAGCCATGGGTGTTGCTCCTCCTATGGACAAGTGTGGCTACAGCTCCTGCGACTGCTTGGGGAAAGAGAACGTCACCATTGAGCTCCTGACAAGCCGTCTATGAGTACTTTAAAGGAACCTATGAAGGCTGGCCTGGTCAGAGGAAACAGGGTGTGGTAAACAGGAACATGGACTCTGGAATCAGCCTGCCTCAGTTTGAATTCTAGCTCTGACTCCTGCCAGTTTTGTGACCTTGGCAATTTCACTTTGTCCCTCAGTTTCCATACCAGTAAAGTGGGATAATACTAAAACCCAGTTCACAGACTTGTTGAGAAGGTTAAATAGGTAAATAGGTGTAAAACACATAAGAGAGTGCCTGGTACAGGGTCATCACTCAGCACACAGCACACATTTGCTTTTTCTCACTGAGCCTGATTTTTTTCTTCTTCCTCTATTGTCATGAACAGTTGCATATATCAGAAGTGAATAATGAAATCAGGTTTGCCAAGGGTCAGTAATACTGCCTTCTTACTTTTTTTCTAATCTTAGTTTCCCTTAAATTGATACTGACTAAATCATGAGCAAGTGACACCCACCACAGTGAAATCCCAATTTGAATAATTGTCATGGATCTCAATAAACTTTAGAGCTAGAAAAGGCTTAAGAGCTCATTTAATAAAATCTCTTCTTTTGGGCTCCTGGGTGGCTCAGTTGGTAAAGCGACTGCCTTCGGCTCAGGTCATGATCCTGTAGTCCCAGGATTGAGTCCCACGTCGGGCTCCCTGCTCAGCGGGGAGTCTGCTTCTCTCTCTGACCCTCTTCCCTCTCGTGTTCTCTGTCTCTCATTCTCTCTCTCTCTCAAATAAATAAATAAAAAATCTTTAAAAAAAAAATCTCTTCTTTTTACCAATGAGGAAAGCAAGGTCTAGAGAAGTTAAGTGGCTTGCCCAGGGTCACACAGGAAATTAATGGTGGAAGTAGGACTAGATATAGTCCATCATTTATTGAAAGAGATAAAAATTCTCATCCACTAAGTGACACTAATCTCATCATATTTGCAATAGTCAGAGCAGAGATCTCTGGTCTTTTTTTTTTTTTTTTTAAGGTTTTATTTATTCATTTGACAGAGAGAGAGCCCAAGCAGGGGGAGCAGCAGAGGGAGAGGGAGAAGCAGGCTCGCCGCCGAGCAGGGAGGCCAACATGGGGCTTGATCCCAGGACCCTGGGATCATGACCTGAGCCGAAGGCAGACACCCAACCGACTGAGCCACCCAGGCGCCCCGAGATCTCTGGTCTTGAGAGTGAAGTGGGACATACTGTCCTGCTAGAACTACCCTCTCTTAGAAGAACTGTTCAAATATGTCAGTTAAACAACTTTCCTGAGTGATAGTTCAAAATCCAACTATTATGTCTCAATAGGGGAAGAATTATAAAACAATGGAATTATTATAAGTTGTCCTAAATATGCTGGTTTTGTTTTTGTTGCTGTTATAGTAGGTCTCAGGATTATTTATAGAGACTAGGTTGGGGTAAGTGATACACTTAGATAGTATAATCTAAAAAGAGACATTTTAGAAAATTCTAGATGGAGGAACAAGAACATGTGCATGTTATTTGAAAGGTCATTTGCCTGTAAAACAGTCAAGGGTTACTGAAAGTAAGGGCTTGGATTTTAAATTACTTGCGCCTGAAGATACTACTCAGAAGCTTATCACAATAATGCTAAATTCAATATTAAGATAATAGTGCAGCTTTTGTTGCCATGGGGATCATGGGATTCCAACAGAGGGTAAAGTAGACTGCTCTGTTGCTATCAATATGGGAAATGCAGACCTATGTGCATATCATTCTATGATGTAAGTTGGTTTTTATAATTATAAAATATATGCTTATGGTTTAAAATCTAGACAGTACATACAAATGTAAAGAAAGTGAAACTCATCTAGAATCTCACCACCCAGAGGCAGCCGTTGGTGATATTTTGGTGTACTTTTCAACAAACACATTTTAGTACCTCCTATGTATCTGGAAGGTACTGATCTAGGCATAGGGGATTTAACCATAAACAAAGCAGAGATTCATGCATCGTGGAACTTACATTTCAGTGATAGGAAACATAAAAAAAAGTTAAAAGATAGTTAAAGACAAATTCAGGCTATCACACGTGCTCTGAATAAAATAAAACAGGACAACGGACTAGAGCACTGGTTCTCAGAAGGGAGGGCACGTCAGAATCCCTTGAAGGGTTTGTTAAAACCCAGATTGCCAGGGCCCACCCTCAGAGTTTCTCAGTCAGTAGGTTTGGGGAAATGCTCATGCTGCTGGTGCATGGACACATTTTGAGAATCACTGGGGTAGAGAAGAGTGATGGTGGTATGGGGGCTGTTTCAGGCAGAATGGCCAAAAAAGGGTTCTGAAGAGATGAGCTGAGATGTGAAAAGATGAATGAGAAGCCAGACAAAGAATAGAGAGGAAGAAGAAGTTTTGATTGGAGGGATAGGAAAGTAAAAAGACATGAAGATTGGAAGGGGCTTGGATGTTCTTGAGGAACAGAAAGAACAAAAGAAGGCCAGTATTACTGAAGCATAGCACATGAATGAATGTTGGAATGAATCAGTACTTTGGTCTATTTCAGGGTCATCTGTTCTGTTATCTTTAATCACTCTTTTGAGTTTAGATTAAGTACTACAATGCTTTATCTCTTTGGGTAAGTCTCTACTTGTTCTTAAAAAATTATGACTGAGAAACATGTGGCGCCTGTAGTAACTAGTGTTCATTTTCATAGATTTTCGATTTATTTTCCTAATTATAATCATAAAATTCACAAATAAAACAACTTGTTATCTTCTTTCCTAATAGTTATACTTATTTTAACCATTTCATGTGTTAATGCCTTGATTATATTTTCAAAGCAATACTTGTTCCTGATTTAATTTTTCACCATTGAGTACAATATTCAAATCCAATGAGAAAGTATTCTTCTATATCTTGTTTTCTAGTAACCATGCAAAATGAACATATAAAAGATGTTTAACCTCATGAATAAATAGGGTAATACAAATTAAAACAATAACAAATACTGTTTTCCACCTGTCATTTAGCAAAGATAAAAAAGATTGATAGATCCAGTTGCTGGCATAGTTATGAGAAAATGGATACTCATATTTTGAATATTCTGAAAGTTTAATCTTGGTTTTCTCCTTAAGTCAATATTTATTCATTAAGGAGTTTTGTTTTTTCCCAAACATGTAGGTAGGTTCTGTTTTAAATGTGTTTTTATTTTTACCACATTATAGTTAAATAATTTGGCCTTTCCATTTTCCAGATTTACTGAGGGTTTTTTTTGTGGGGCCCAGTAAGTGATTTTTCATCAAATTGTGTCATAGATGCTTTTGTAAAAAGCATATTTATATTCCTATAAATATAGTATTTATATCATATTTATATTCTATAAAATTGGTCAACGTGTTTGCACTGTATTTGTTCATACATATTAATTATATTATTTAGGTATTCTGTATCAGAAGTCAGCAAATTATGGCTCATGAGGTAAATCTGGATAGCCACTTATGTGGTAAATGAAGTTTTATGTGAACTCAGCCATGCCCACTCATTTACGCATTATCTTATGACTGCTTTCATAGTACAGTGGCAGAGTTGCATAGTGCCTGCAAAGCCTAAAATATTTAGTATTGGCCCTTCTACAGAAAAATATTGCTGACTGCTATTCTATATAATTTTCCCTCCTTTGGTGTGATTATTTGTTAGAGTAGAGCTGTTAATTTTTTTTAATTTTTTTGAAAGATTTTATTTATTTATTTGACAGAGAGACAGTAAGAGAGGGAACACAAGCAGGGGAAGAGGGAGAGGGAGAAGCAGGTCTACCGTGGAGCAGGGAGCCCGATGCGGGGCTCGATCCCAGGACCCTGGGATCATGACCTGAGCCAAAGGCAGACACTTAACGACTGAGCCACCCAGGGACCCCCAGAGTAGAGCTGTTTAAAAAAAACAAAAAACAAAAAACTCTAGTGGGGCGCCTGGGTGGCTCAGTCAGTTAAGCGTCTGCCTTCGGCTCAGGTCATGATCTCAGGGTCCTGGGATCGAGCCCCTTGTTGGGCTCCCCACTCAGCGCGGAGTCTGCTTCTCCCTCTCCCTCTGTCCCTCCACCCTGCTCATGCTGTCTCTCAAATAAATTTTTAAAAATCTTTTTAAAAATACTCTATAGTAATTATATTTTTGTCAGTTTCTCCTGTTTCTATACAGATGCCAGTTTCATACATTTGCCATGTAAAAAGCTATGGCTTTCCTATAAAATGACACGCTTTTTCACATTAAATACTTTTTGTCTTGCAAATAATTTTGTTACTCCTATGTGTTGTTTATGTTTGCTTGGTAAATGTTTGCCAGCCTTCTTATTTTAATCCATCTCCACTGCATTGGGAGCAGAGGTGGGATAAAAAGGAAACACTCTTGGGGCGCCTGGGTGGCTCAGTAGGTTGAGTGTCTGCCCTCAGCTCAGGTCACGATCCCAGGGTCCTGGGATTGAGCCCCGCATTGGGCTCCCTGCTCGGCGGGAAGCCTGCTTCCTTCCTCCCCCGCTGCTCCTGCTTGTGCTCCTGCTCTCACTCTCTCTCTCTGTCAAATAAATAAATAAAATCTTTAAAAAAAAGAAAAAAAAGGAAACACTCTTGAGTGGCTTAGAGAGCTGCTCCCAATTATAAGGAAAGTGAGATTCCATGTTTGTGGTCCTTAGTTCAGCCTTCCAACTCTCCGATAGTGGGATATGAGGTGTGGAAGGTAGGTGGAAGCTTCTTTTTCCCCCTTCCTCTGTGCTCATGTTTCAGAGGGTTAGGCATGAGTTGGCTTCTAATTATATTATTTCAGTTAGGACCATCTGTTCTAAGGGTAATTCTTTATGTAGATTAACATTTATTGATATCCTTAGTTTACAGAGCCATTTCAACTTTGTAGCTTTTCATGTGTTATTTTGAATTTAATATTTTCAGTGGTAGGTGGGGTGAAAAGGTGTATTAGGTACAGTAAGTAGATGGCTACATCACAACTCACAATCCCATGTGAATTTTTAGAAATACCTAAATGTTTAATAATTTTGATTAAATCACTGCAACACTTTTAAACTGGTATTACATTTGTATAGCACTGAAATGGGGCATTCATGCATTCTTTAAGTATGTATTGAGCTCCTACGATCTATCAGACACTGCTTGGTACTAGGCATATCACAGTGAACAAGATTGGATCACTACTTAGAGAAGCTCAGAGTTTAGTGTGAGAGCCAATAAGAAATTCACAATTTTAGCAGTGTGAATCTAGGGGTAAGAACATGGTTGCTATACTCATTTAATCTGGACTTAAAAATTACATTTTTATTGAAATAATAAATATATATAACTACTATCTGTAAACAGGGTAGCCTGTTCAACAGGGTAGTGCTGTAATAACTGAACATCTACATGGAAAAATTGATTCTAGATGCTGATATTAATCTTTTCACAAAAATTAACACAAAATAGATCACAAACCTAAATGTAAAATGCACAACCATAGAACATCTAGAAGATAACATAGCAGAAAATGTAGGTGACCTTGGGTTTGGTGATGACTTCTTAGATACTATGCCAAAGGCATTATCGATAAGAGAAAAAAATGGTAAGTTGAGCTTTATTAAAATTAAAACCCCCAAAGTGTCTCCACTCTTAGGTAAGACGGTTATACTTCAGCTAATTAACATTTCAGATCATGGCACGATGGTGTCTCCATCCAGCCAGCTGGTCAGCTTCCTTATTGTCATCATCTTTGTTTGCTCTGCAGTGTTTGTGCAATTATTTAAAAACAATTTTGCTTATTTTCATTTTGTTAAAAAAATAGAAATGAGGGGTGCCTGGCTGGCTCAGTTGGAGGAGTGTGCAACTCTTGATCTCGGGGTTGGGAGTTCAAGCCCCATGTTGAGTGTAGAGATTACTTAAAAATAGAATCTTTAAAAAAATAGAACTGAAAAACAATGGAAGTCTTGAAAAGTAATAAACATAGATCTCATCATTTAATAAAATTGATAGAAGAAAATAATCAGACCTGCTAAAAGCTGTGAGTCTTGTTTTAGTTAGATGCTCATTGTGTGAATTTAGAAAAAAAGAACAAATTCATAACATGCAAAAATACTTTACGAGTGTTTATTTGGTGGACACTGAGAACATTGTGTTTAATCATATCTCTTCTTTTTTTTTAAGATTTTATTTATTTATTTGAGAGAGAGAGAGAAAGAGCACAAGCCTGGGGGGGGGAGGGAGGGGTAGAGGGAAAAGGAGAAGCAGACTCCCTGCTGAGCAGGGAGCCAAATGCAGGGCTTTATCCCGGGACTCTGGGATCATGACCCAAGTTGAACAAAGGCAGATGCTTAACAGACTGAGCCACCCATGCGTCCCAAAGAGTATCTCTTCTTGATATTGGCTGCTGTGACTCTTAGACACACTTAGTTTATGGATTCATAATATTTTGTGTGTTACCCTTCCTTCAGGCTTGGCTTCAGCTTGCTTTACAATGTAGTTAATTTTGTCTCAACTTATTTTTACCTGTATTTGATATTGTGATACTATGTGCATATTCTTAAATGCCTTTAGTACTCTTGGGAACATAGTGAGGAATATAGACATAAAAAATAAATGAATGACAGTTTTTATAAGTGTAAATCAGTGTAGATTTCATCAGAAGGAATGATGAATGATGTATTTCTTTACAATACAATACTGTTTTTTATTTAGTATGATTCTTGTTGGCTAATTCTCAGCATTGTTTCCAGTTTGCCTTATCATCTTTGTATTCTTCAAGTTTTTAGGCAGGCCATGCGTGTATTAATATCTTGTCCTATTAGGATTTATGCGAATAAATGGCATACAGTTGAGAATATGCTCCAGAAGTGTAAATAGCGAAACATGTTCATTTTTCTTTCTTTTGGTTGATTGTAGGTAATAAAATATTGAAAAATGTACAAATTTAAGCTGAGAAAAATGTTAACTGCCCAAATGTTAGTAGTTACTGATGAAATTGCATGTGTAATGGTGTCTGTCAAGAGGGTGATTCTGTAAAGGACAATTAGTCTCACCAGAAAACACTTATTGAAATTTATTTGTAGTGAAATGAACCTGAAAGTATCACATGAATTGTATTTGACAGTTAAATTTGATTGGAAGCTGCTGATCTGAAGAACAGGCAGATTATGGGTGTGGATTTAGCAGTACTGATCAATTGTTCACTGTCTGGTGCTTTCTGGTAACAAAATTCCCTCAGGATAAGAAGCAACATACTTATCAAATTTAATAAATATATAGAGCAAATGAATTGAATATCTTGTGTACTATATACACATCAACTGCTAGACTCATTAGCAAATATGTTTCCTATGTTGAAAGCATCACTTTTCACTGAGTTTCCTCATCAAAGGACTCAGGATTAAGACCTCTGCCTCATTCCTCCAACACTGGGCATGAGCTTCCTTGACAACAGAATAGGAATGTGAAGGAACAACTTTGCCCATTTCTCCAAATAGTTACAAAGGGAAAAGTTTGACAATAAATACGGTTCATAAATGTGAGAAGACAGCCTATAGTGAGGCCCTTGGAAAACCATTAACTCCAAAATGATTATAACACCAGTAAGCAAGCGAATCATATCAAGCTTTCCTTGTGCTGGGAGAAAGTCCTTAATGGATAAGTGCTTGGACTCAAGGTTAATTCCCAGGCTCTGCCACTGTTATTCTTTGAGAGACGTTGGGGCAAGTACTTAACTTTGCTGAGTGTCAAGTTTTTTATTGAGAAGGGTATAGGTGGACACCTGGCTGGCTCAGTTGGAGGAGCTTGTGATTCTTGATTGTGGGGTCGTGAGTTCAAGCCCCATGTGGGGTGTAGAGATCACTTAAAAGTTTTTTTTAAAAAAGAGTATAGGAGTATAGGAACACTTACCTATAGGAGTCGTGTCAGGATTAAATGATGGATTTGGGGCAAGAAACAAAAGGGACACATTCACAGATGATAACAGATAAATGGAGAGACACCACCTCAGGGAAAACCCTCAGAGAATTCTGCTTTTATGCATAAAGCATAACTGAAAACTTTGAATGTGTAAGATAAATAACAGCAAGTGGTATAATATGTGTGTGGGTGGATGGATGGGTATTCTCAGAATGTTCTCTCTCTCTCTCTCATATATATATCTATATATCTGTCTATAGCATATATAGCAGTTATACACACACACACACACACACACACACACACATATGTGTCAGTTATATGTTTCTTGAGGTGCAGAAATTGGATCCATTCGTGCTGCTACTTCAGGATACAGGATCCTGCAAAGCCCTCCTCTTAATTTATTTTTTCCTCCTTGTCTCTGATCCCTCACCCATTCTCTTCCTCCACACAAGTCTTTGATTAATTATTTGATATGTCTTTGTTTATATTTGTAAAATGTTATATAAATAACGTGATGGTTAATTTTATGTGTTAACTTGACTGGGCTAAGGGATAACCAGATAGCTCATAAAAACTTCATTAAAATTATTTCTGGGTGTGTCTATGAGGGTGTCTCTTAAAAAGAGTAGCATTTGAATCTGAAAGTTTATCATTTGAATCCACAGACTGAGTAAAGAAAACTCCTCCTGACCGGTGCCAGCAGGCATCGTCCCATCTGCTGAGGTCCTCAATGGACTAAAAAGGCAGAAAAAGGGTAAATTCATTCTTTGCTTGAGCTGGGACATCCATCTTTTCCTTCTCTCTGACATAGGTGTTCCTGGTTTTCAGGCCTTCTGACTTCGACTGAGATTTATACTGCTGGCCTTCCAGTTCTCAGGCCTTCAGACTCAAACTATGAAGCCACTGGCTTTCCTGGTTCTCCAGTTTGCAGAGGGCAGATCATGGGACTTCTTAGCCTCTATCATCACGTGAGTTATTTCCTATAATAAATCTCTTCTTATATATATTTCTATATATCCTCTTGGTTCTGTTTCTCTGGAAAACTAATACAAGCGGTACTGGGAACTTGTTTTGCTTCTGTTTTTTTATTCAACACTTTAGTTTTGAGATCCATGCATACTATGTGTACATCGAAAATTCCTGGCTTCAGAGTGCTGCAGAGTGATCCATTGCGTGCATCCTCACACTTCCTTCATCTGTCCTCAGGTGTTGGAAGCGTAGGTTCATCAATACCTCGGATTCACAACCAACAAAGTAATAAGCGTGTTCATACATGTACTTTAATGAGCAGATGTGAAAGGTGTGAAAACTTCTCTAGAACATACAACCAGGAATGGGATTGCTGAGGCATTTGGCATATGCACATTTAATTTTATCAAACCCTTGCACGCTTGCTCTCCAGCATGGCTGTTCAGACTTACCTTCTCTCAACAAGACATGATAGTGTGCCTTTTTCCACACCCTCTCCAAGACATGATATTATCCCACTTTTCATTTTTGCCAATCTGATGGGTGTCAGTCAAGTGGTGTAGAATTGTCTGAGGGTTTTCCCTGAGGTTGTGTCTCTCCATATATCTGTTATCATCTGTGAATGTGTCCCTTTTGTTTCTTGCCCATTTTTCTATTAGATTTGATGTCTTTTTCTTGTCCATTTGCACAAGGTCCCCGTGTACTTTAAGTTATTTCCTGTCAGTTTCAAATGCTACAAACACCTTATTTCACTCTGTCACCCATCTGGTAAATTTGTCTTTGGTTCCCTTCATTGACCAAAAATCCTCCATTTTAATGTAGTTAAATAAAGGTTTTATATGTAAACAATATGGTTAGTATTTTGGGGGTCTTGATTTAAGAAGAGTTTCACTAATATTAAGGTAAAGAAAAAAATCTCATTCATTTGCTTACCTGTATTAACTTCCCTTTCACATTTATGTTATGAATCCATAGTATGGGTCAGTTTTCTCAGTACAATGTACTAAATGACTTTTTCCCATTGATTTGAGATGTTACCTTTATCATAAATCTGCTTCTGATCTCTCTTTTCTCTTCATCTATTATTTTGTGTATATGTGCCAAGACTGCCTCTGTTGCTGTGCCACAGAGGTAGTTAAACTAATAATAGTTAATACTTAATATATACCATTTTAAGTACTTTACCTGTATAAACTCATTTAATCCTCACAACAATGTATGAGGTGGGTACTGTTATTATACGCATAAAATTGGATGGGAAACTGAGTCCCAGCGAAGTTGAGTAATTTGCACAAGGTCATATAGCTAAGAACTGGTAGAATGTAGATTTGAACCCAGGTAGTCTGGTTCAAGAGCCAGTGCTCTTAATGGCAGCCTGCTTCTCCACTACATTCTAATGCCTAGTGGGTATTAATATAGCATAATATTAATATTGTATAGTAAATAAGTATGATATTGTGGTTTATGAGAAAAAAAAAATATATATACATTGGTCTCCCTCCACAGTTCCTGGCTCATAATTTCCCAAACCCTTGAAATTTCCTGAGTAACAAGGGCAATAAGAGCATCTTTTGTTATAATATTTGGTCTTCTGTTTTCAGTTCCTGAAAATGCTTTAGAGCCATAAAAGTGAAATGGTTGTTTTGTTATTCATAATACCCCTTTCCACCACGACTAGGTTTTTGTTAATAAGATGAATTTTGGAAAGCACCCAAGGATGGTAGCTGGTTGCCAGGGGCACTAACCCTGACTAGAGGGCTGGAAATTTCAGTTCCACCCCCTGATTTCTGGGGAGGGGGATGGGGCTGGAGGTTTAACCCGTCATCAGTGGTCAGTGATTTAATCATTCATGCCTATGTAATGAAGCTTCCATAAAAACGCAGAAGGAAAGGAGTGGGAGTTTCCAGGTTGGGGAACTAGACCACTTTCATGGGCTACTGAGCTAGGCCTCAAACTCCACGAGGATAGAAGTTCCTTTGTTCGGCACCTCGCCCTATGTTTCTATATCCAGCTGTTGGTTCGTGTCCTTTAAGATCCTTTGTAATAAATCAGTAATCTAGTGAGTAAATGAATTTCCTGAGTTCTGTGAGCTGCTCTAGCTAATTAATTGAACTCAAAGAGGGCGTCTTGGGAACCTTTGATTTATAGCCAGTCGGTCAGAAGCACAGGAGTGACTTGGTCTAGGGAGCAGCATCCTTAGTTGGAAGGGGTCTTTGGCACCTTCAGTTTGTACCTGGTCATTCAGAAGCACAGTTATCAAACTGGGTTTGTGATTGACCTCTGAAGTGGAGGGTGGTCTTGGGGGACCGAGTCCTTTACCTGTGGCATCTGATGCTATCTCCTAGATTTGAGTTGCATTTTTGGACACTACCAGGGTGTTTGACAGTTGCTTGTTGATAGCGGTTAAGCCTCCACAGACACACTGGAATTGGGTCCAGGAACCCATTTAAGAAGATAAACAAAATAGGGGTGTCTGGCTGGCTCAGTCAGTAGAGTATTTGACTCTTGACCTCAGGGTTGTAAGTTCGAGCCCCACATTGGATGTGGAGATTACTTAAAAATGAAATCTTTAGGGGCGCCTGGGTGGCTCAGTCGTTAAGCGTCTGCCTTCGGCTCAGGTCATGATCCCAGCGTCCTGGGATCAAGCCCCACGTCGGGCTCCTTCCCCACGGGAAGCCTGCTTCTCCCTCTCCCACTCCCCCTGCTCGTGTTCCCTCTCTTGCTGTGTCTCTCTCTGTCAAATAAATAAATAATCTTAAAAAAAAAAAAATGAAATCTTTAACAGGTGCCTGGGTGGCTCAGTGGGTTTAAGCATCTGCCTTGGGCTCAGGTCATGATCTCTGGGTCCTGGGATCGAGCCCCACATCAGGCTCCCTGCTCAGCGGGGAGCCTGCTTCTCCCTCTTCCTCTGCCCCAACCCATACATGT
Source organism: Zalophus californianus (assembly GCF_009762305.2). Lineage (NCBI taxonomy): Eukaryota > Metazoa > Chordata > Mammalia > Carnivora > Otariidae > Zalophus > Zalophus californianus. Next base: position 9,356,754 of record NC_045612.1, read on the forward strand.
GCAAGTGCTTGCTCGCGCACTCTCTCTAATAAATAAATAAAATTTTATTTTATTTTTTACTTATCTTTAATTTATTTTTAAAGATTTTATTTATTTATTTGACAGAGAGTGATAGTGAGAGCAGGAACACAAGCAGGGGGAGTGGGAGAGGGAGAAGCAGGCTTCCCGCCGAGCAGGGAGCCCGATGCGGGGCTCGATCCCAGGACCCCGTGATCATGACCTGAGCTGAAGGCAGACGCTTAACGACTGAGCCACCCAGGTGCCCCATAAATAAATAAAATTTTTTAAAAAAATTTAAAAATTAAATCTTTTAAAAAGATGAATAAAATATAGGATTAGTAAAGAGAAGGAAATGAATTTGTTGATTCCTGCATAAATTCTTATAGAATTATTACTAGAATTATATTGAATTCATAGATTATTTTTAGGGAAAATTATCATAGTTACAATATTAAGTCATTAAATCCATGAACATTGCATTTTTCTCCATTTGCTCATATCTTTTTAAATTTTTTATATAATTTTTTATTATGTTAATCACCATACATTACATCATTAGTTTTTAATGTACATTGTTTGTGTATAACACCCAGGTGCGCCATGCAGTACGTGCCCTCTTTAATATCCATCACCAGGCTAACCCATCCCCCCACCCCCCTCCCCTCTGGAACTCTCAGTTTGTTTCTCAGAGTCCATAGTCTCTCATGGTTCGTCTCCCCCTCCGATATATCCCCTGCCTTCATTTTTCCCTTCCTGCTATCTTCTTCTTCTTCTTTTTTTTTTAACATATAATGTATTATTTGTTTCAGAGGTACAGGTCTATGATTCATCAGTCTTACACAATTGGCAGCGCTCACCATAGCACATACCCTCCCCAATGTCTATCACCCAGCCACCCCCTCCCTCCCACCCCCCCACCACTCCAGCAACCCTCAGTTTGTTTCCTGAGATTAAGAATTTCTCGTATCAGTGAAGTCACTTAATAAAGATTTTATTTTTTTAAGGTAACTTTGGGGTGTCTGGCTGGCTCAGTCAGTAGAGTGTGCAACTCTTGATCTTGGAGTTGCGTTGAGCCCCACATTCAGTATATAGATTACTTAAAACATCTTTTGAAAAAAGTAATCTCTACACCCAACATGGGCCTTGAACCTCCAACCCCAAGATCAAGAGTTGCAGGCTCCACCGACTGAGCCAGCCAGCCACCCGTGTTCATATCATTTTAAAGGTATTTTTGGAGTTTTGCAACTTTCTGAACATGAGTATTAGGAAGTTACTGGGTTAATTCTTAGATACATTATAACTATCAATACTATTATGAATGCTGCCTTAATTTCTTACTACAATTTCTTTATTATTGCTGCTGTAAAGGAAAATGATTCATTTGTATAAATTCATTTGTATATTGTATCAGGTAACCTTGCTGAAAACTCTATTTTTGATAAATTGTGAACTTATTGAGTGGTGTTTCTATGTAGATCATCCTATCATGAGAGATAACAGTTGTGTTGCTTCACTTAAAATCCATAAACATCTCCTTTCTTTTACTGTGATGGCAAGGAACTACAGTGCTCTGTTTAAAAGGAGCATTGACAGTGAGCTTCTTTTCTTATTTTAGATGCTAAAGTTAATGGCTAGTAAATAAAATGTTTACTGGAGGATTTGGGGAGAGTATTTTTTGTCAAGAAATTTCCTTTTTATTTTAACTTTCTGAGTTTTTGCTTTCATTCTGAAGTGCTGAATTTTATCAGACATTATTTTAGAACATGTTGAAATAATCCTATAGTTTTTTTCTTCTCTCCTTTGGTTCTTTAGGATTTTAAATATATTGTTACATTGTCTTCCGGCTTCCTTTTGTTTTGGATGGTAATCATTCTTCATTTCTATCCCCATTTCTCTGTTTCTTTATTCTGATTGCTTTTAAGATTTGCTTTTTATCTTTAGTTTTAGCAATGTGACTGTGATGTGCTTTTTGACGTTTTTTTTCCTGCTTGGAGTTGACTGAGCTTCTTGGATCTATAAGTGATGTAGATAAATTGATTTTTTTCTCCTTCCATTTCAGATATTATACTTTCAGTTCTTATTTTGCCATCTGGCGATAACCATTCAATCTAAGTATTTTGTAATTACCCTCTGTTTTCCTCTCACCTGGGGTCCACACCTGGCCCATGTGGAATGCTGGGCAACTTTTGCCCCAACCTAGTGTTGCAGGCTGATTCCAGTTTGACAGCATTCCTTTGATTCAGCCACCAAAGCAGTTAGCTCATCTCTAGCCCTCTAGATTTCCAAGAACAGCAATTAGATCCCTGTTCTTGGTAGTCCTCAACTTCAGGACACATGTCAAGCTGTCCAACTCTCTTTAGGCTTGAGATGAAGAACATGGCATACTCCTACAGCGATGAGAGTAGAGAATCTCAGTAGGGCTAGACCTTCCTCCAAAGAAATGTCTTCATTATAAGAAGTCCAAGCTATATGCAGTTACATTGTCTGACTTGATACCTCATTCCTTTTCATTGCTGAATAATATTCTATTGTATGGCTATACTGCAGTTTGTTTATTCACTTATCTATTGAAGGACATCTTGGTGGCTACCAGTTATTGGTAATTATAAATAAAACTGATATAAACATTGTGCAGGTATTTGTGTGGACATAATTTTCAATTTATTTGGGTAAATACCTAGGAGTGCAAATGCTTGATTGTATAAGACTATGTGTAGCTTTTTAAAAAAAAAAATTTTGTTTATTTGAGAGAGAGTGTGCACAAGCCGGTGGGGGAGGAGTAGAGGGAGAAGCAGACTCCCCGCCAAGCAGGGAGCCCAATGCGGGACTCGATCCCAGGACCCTGGGATTATGACCTGATCCGAAGGCAGACACCCAACTGACTGAGCCACCCAGGCACCCAAGACTATGTGTAGCTTTTTAAGAATCTGCCAAACTGTCTTCCAAAGTGGCTGTGCCATTTTGCATTCCCATGAGCAATGAATGGGAGTTCCAGTTGCTCCACAGATTTTACCGCAATTGGTGTTGTTAGGTTTTCTTGGTGAGTTTAGCCATTCTAATAGGTGTGTAGTGATATCTCATTGTTGTTTCAATTTGTATTTCTCTAATGACAAATGGTATTGAGCAACTTTTTGTATGCCTACTTGACATCTGTATATCTTCTTTGGTGAGGTGTCTGTTCAGATCTTTTTAAAATTGATTTTTTTTCTTAAATTTGTTTTCTTATTGTAGAGTTTTAAGAGTTCTTTGTATATTTTTGTTAAAAGTCCGTTATCAGATATGTGTTTTTCTAATGCTTTTTATCAGGCTGACCAGTCTTTTAATTCTTTCAACGTCATCTTTCATACAGAAGTTTTTTTTTAAATTGTAATTAAGTCCAACTTACATGATTTTTCTTTCATGAGTCATGCTTTATATATTGCATCTAGAAACTCATCGTCCAACCCAAGGACATGTAGATTTTCTCCTATCTTTTTCCAGAAGTTTTATAGTTTCACATTTTAAAATTTATGTCTACGATTGATTCTGTGTTAATTTTTGTGTACAGTATTGCATTTTTCATGTTCTTTATTCCTTTTTTTCAAATTAATACAATGAGCGTCTAAAACTGGAGAATCACTGCTTTTAGCAGGCATGATGATTTTCTTTTATCATTTTAAATAATGAGCTCTAGGCTTCTCATCAGTACTTCTAGTTTTTATTTCCACTTTTTTTTTTTTAACAAAATGACAGTACATAAGCATTTAAAAAAAATAATTGCATAAGCACTTCAAAACAAAGATGGTGACACTGAGCAAGAATTGTTGACTGGTTGTTAACATCACTCTGCCATGGTTTGAAATTTTAACCCATTAGCTGAAATATGAAAATCTGAACTAAATGTGGAGACATATTTTTATTATTTTATTATTCATTGCATAATGTCAGGAGTAGGGCTTTTCATAGTCATGGTGGTCCTTCTCCTGGCCCCAGTGGTGAAATACAGGAAACCCTAGTGGTGAAGCTGACCACATTCCTGAGCAAACGGAAAGTGTGTAAAGTTGTGTAAGACCTAGAATTCATGACTTGAATAAGAAGCAGTTTTAACAAATTATTGGAAGAATGGTCTTAATATAATGTGTTTTTATTGTTCAAAAACAAATCGCAACATTGCTAACTGGGTCTTAAAAGCTATCTCCAGAAATACTGTGATCCATTTCTTTTCTCAGTTTTGGTTGGTAATTCAGATAATACTATAAAGTAGGGATCTGATTGTGGTACACTTGAGAATTGTATTACTGTATCTGAATTGATTAAAATTCATGCTATTCTCTTAATTTCATGATTGTTTCTTTTCCCTAGTTTTGACACTGTTTTGATGTTTTCTCTTTGATAAGTTCTCTTTATTTACCATTCTGGTCTATGATAATGCTCTTCGAGTCTTACTATAGCCAAACTGCTGTGATTCCGGTATAATGATTTGTTGTTTCAAATGTTAAAGTTTGTGCATTTATTCTAGTAGTTTCCATCCAATCATAAGTCTGTGCTGCCAATATTGTTTCTTTAAGCATTCACTTGAACCTGAGGTTAAATCTTATTTTTATAACTATTCAGACTAATTGCCTTTTACCTTGGAAAACCTTTGTGATTCAATAAATGAGCTCAAATTAGAATGAGTACAGAGAAGTTAGGCTTCTCCCACCAGTTATTATGTAATTTGGTTATTCATCACATTTAAATTGTCTTATTCTTTCCACATTTTAGTTATGTATTTTTTCGTTAACATTCTCCATGAAAGTCACCGCAAAAGTGAGGAAATAATGATATTAAAAATTTTTTAGATTTTATATGAGGATCTTATTACCTAAATTATAGGAGCCTTTTTTTTTTTACTGATAAAAGGATTATCATTTCACGATGTATTATTACAACGAATAAAATCTGATAATGAAACAGCTGTCAAACTTAATTGAAATTCTATAAAAAAATTCAGCTCTAAATTTCCTCTTTTATCCAAGTACTTTTCAACGTTTGAAGTTATTATGGGATTTTACTTTATTTCATTTTATTGGAGTCTACTGTCATTCATTAAAAATTCTACTAAATCCATCCCTGTGGTATACTGTTTCCTCAGATTAAATTAAGAACACATTCAGACTAAGAGAAAGTGAGAAAATAGGACATTCAGGTTGTAGAAAACTTGTTTGCCTCAAGTACTAATTCTTACAATTTGATCAAAATCCCTGCATTTTCCTAAATGTTCCACTTGCTTTTGCCAGCCTAATATATCAGTGATCAACAAACATTGATAATGAGCCTAGAAGTCAGGTGACCAAGACAATAGTCCTGTTTTGTTGCTTTTGAAATCTGAGGTGTTGGGCAACTCTGTTCCCTTTTTCTAATAGGAAAAATGAAGAGGATTTTAGGTGACTTCTAATGTTCTTTTCAGCATTTGAGTTCTATTTGAATTTAATTGAGTCATAAGAGAAAGTTTTATTTTTCAAAGAATTGTTTTATATTTTTATAATAGTAAAAATTCCATAAAGCATTCTTTTTTTCTTGAAGATTTTATGTATTTATTGAGAGAGAGTGCAAGCAGGGGGAGGGGCTGAGGGAGAAGGAGAGAGTATCTCAAGCCAACTCCGGAGCTGAACAGAGCACTGAGCAGAGCATGGAACCCGGATGTGGGGCTCAACCCGCCCTCCCCCACCGTGAGATCATCACCTGAGCCAAAATCAAGAGTCAGACTCTCAACCAACTGAGCCACCTAGGTGCCTCTCCCTAAAGCAGTTTGTTTTATTTTATTTTATTTTTTTAAAGATTTTATTTATTTATTTGAGAGAGAGAGAGAGAATGAGAGAGAGAAAGCACGAGAGGGAAGAGGGTCAGAGGGAGAAGCAGACTCCCCGCTGAGCAGGGAGCGCGATGCGGGACTCGATCCCGGGATCCCAGGATCATGACCTGAGCCGAAGGCAGTCGCTTAACCAACTGAGCCACCCAGGCGCCCAGGCGCCCTCCCTAAAGCAGTTTAAATAGCTATTAGTTTTCTCTATTATCAAAAAGTTCCCCAGAGTATTTCAATAGATAGTTTTGGTTGGGGGCCATCCTTGGACTTAGTACCTTAGACATGGGCACCCAAGCTGTATGCATGCCTATCACCAAGAGTGTGTTCAGGCTTCAGGGAACCGTTTCTTCATATGTCTTGTTCCTAGAACAGAAGGTAACGGTTTCATTGCCAAGAAAGTTTCTTGTTATGTCACCAGCAACACTGGAGACAAACTCTGCCTCATAATGTAGGGAGGATTTGAGCTGTAAATGTGCTAAGGTGAGAAAAAAGGCAAATTAATTAACTTATCAGATCCTTTTTCTCAAATTGTATAATTGCAGTAATAATTTCATGAAGAAGTGTCATTTTTTACTGGTGGCAAACATTAATTCTCTGGTTTTTCCTTACATCCCAAGGTGTTATAAAATAGTATGGTATTTGCAAAATTTGCAAATGGCAGCGAGGAACATATTTTCAATATGCAAAAATCCATATTTCTTAAATTTGTATTTATATGTGCTAGATATAAAATGTGTAAAACAGGATACTGATTTTTTACATTGGAAACAAGATAGATAGGGACTGACTGCTAAAATTAAAAGTTTTATTTTTATAAGAATATTTAATGAGACATAATTTATAAAAAATATGTATCAGCATTATTTAAATAAACTAAGATACTGTTGAGGGCAGGCCTGTGTGAATGGTTCTAAAAATAGGGCAAAGGCAAGGGTGTGCAAACCAGAATTTTGATCAAAATCTAGAAGCATTTTTTTGTGCCACATGAGACATTTATTTTAATCTTATTCTTTGGAAAGATGGCCTTAACTGTATTGAGAGTGATAACATTCTTTGGAAAAATTAAAAAAACTAAATACTATATTGTAGGGGCCTGGGGCAGGCTGCCCCAAGATGGGTCAATTTGGCATAAAGATAATTTCGAGTTAAAAGTAATCAAAACCCAGCAGATTCAGGAAAAGCTCTCTGCATCCCTGACGACAAATTTACAATGGAAAGGAGAGCATGTAACAGGAAGAGAGCTATTAACAGAGACTGCCCTTTACCTAGGAAACTTATCTATGTAATAACCTTGTTTTTCCAAACATCTCCTTTCACCTTCCTGCTAATGGCCTTCCTCCCCTTTGTACCCTCAGACCCCTCCCCCTCTCCTTAGCTGCTAGAAGCTTCATGTTGCCTCAGAGTTCTTGGGAATCCCATGCCTGTGTGGACTCCCTGTACACAACACCTATTAAATTTGATTTTTCCTATTAATCTGTCTCATGTCAATTTGATTCTAAGTCCAGCTAGAAAAAGCACAGGGCAGAAGAAGGTCTTCCCAACAATATTTATGGATCTGTTCCTAAATGGAATATCTTCATGAAGTACACATCTGATTTTCCCTTAAAACTTATCTAAATATAAAATGGGAGTGATGCCATCAAAGCAATTAAATTTAATTTTAGGCATGGTACAAGATTACATTAGAGCATAGATCCTTATTTAGGAACAGATTGTATCTTTGGGAGAAAGTGATTATTTTGAATTTATGCTATTCAGTTATTTGGTATGAAAAATTGCTTACTATCAGTAATGTTAACAAAAGTTTACAAACATTTTTGAGGGATTGAAAATATAAAAAAATTTAGATAAAAATTTAATTGAAAGAAACTGCCTGGGAAATACATAACAAAAATTGACATTCCATTATAGCACGAGGATATTAGAATAAGGAAATGAAAATGTTTGCAATTCTATGAAGAAGCTTCAGGTAAAAATAATAAGTTCTCTGTAAGGGTTTATATGATTAAATTGGGTCCATTTGGATAATCTGGGATAATCCCCTTATTTTATGGTTCATAACCTTAATTATATTTGCAAACCCTTTTGCCCCAGAAGGCAGTATATTCACAAACTAAAGGGATTAGGGTATGGCCATCTTTGGAAAGTCATTCTGTCTACCACAAGAGAGATGACTAGAAATGGAGTTGCATACCTTAAGGGCATGAACAATTTTAGGTTTCTTGGTACCTGTTAGGAAAAGTTGTACTAATGCATATTCCTCCCTACCACCATATGAGAGGACATGTTTCATCACATGCTTACTAGCATCCATAATCATTATTTTTTAAATCGCTACTGATTTGATGGTAGAAAAATCCTGAGTCTTTGCTTTAATTTGTGTTTTTCAGCCACTGGGGTAAAGTGGAAAATTTTCCATACTTTTGATAGATAACTAACTACATACTTTCATTTGTGAATTGTCTATTCATTTTCTTTGTCCATTTATTGATTGGGTTTTTGAGTATTTTTAATAGATGTGTATAAACTTAAGAATGTATATTCACCTTTAATGTGTATGGCTTATGAAAAAAAGTAAAAAAATTTGACATACAGAGTACTACTCAAAAATTAAAATTTACTTATGATCCCATTATCTAGGGATATTTGGTATACATACATGCAGTTTTCATATCTGTACATTTTCCAAACAGTTGATACCACACTACTTATGTAAATTAGCATTCTGCAAATGAAATTATAACAATATATGAGAAAATTTTTTAGGGAAAATTTATTCATAAACATACCAGTTGTTTAATACTATATCATATGGATGTTATTGATGTGGGAAACAAAGGCAGAAGAGAAATTATTAAATTTCCTTACTACTTACTGCCCATTGACATGTCCTTGAAACAGGCAGAGTGACATTCCCCTAGGAACTCAACTACCTGGATGTTGACACTTGGCTAAGGGCAAAGGCAATCTTAGCCTGACCTCCAGGATCCTGTAAGTCTACTTTAACGTGTAAAAATTCCTTTGGACATTTCCTTTATCTCTATCCCACCTCCCCAAGATACATGCTGGCAATCATCCCCCAAGTATGTGACCACTGATATACATCTAAAGGGTCTCACTGAGTAAGGGACAGGTGGGGCTAGTTAGGGAGAGAGAGGTAGGCGGCTATGTGATCAGGCTCACAGAAATTCCAGAAATGCTGAGGCGTAACAAAACCAGACCACCCTGCCCTGGGCATCAGAGGTAGGATCTTTTTATGGCAGTCACATTGTGACGGACAGAGAACAAACCAGACCCCAAAGAAAAAGTAAGCCATTAAAGATATTATCACTAGTCCTTATTCAAACCAAGACATCACAAGAATGATAAGGCCACAAGCTACCTGGTCAGTTCTAAACAAAAGACTGTCAGTGGAGGCCCATGTTGGCAACCTTGTCAGGACCCGTCTCACTCCTGAGAGCATTTTCCTGTATCCTTGCTTCATAAAACTGTTGATGTACTCACTCTCCTTTGTCTGCAAGATTCATTCTTTGACAAGAACCTCGCTCCCCCACTCCATTATAAATGGAATTATTGACCATTTGCCATATACAAGGCAAAGTTTTCAGTGGTTTTCAGTTTTGCCTTTGGATTTTGGTTGGTCTTTCTTTTTTACATTCAGATGTTTTAAGTTTATCCATTTTTAAAGTTCCTGTTTTACTACTTTGCAGTTTCTTGCATTGCATCTTAAGCATTGAAAGTTCCCCCAAATATAAGATAAATATTCACCACTTTTTATAAAAGTATATGATTTAAAAGTATTTCACACTTAAATTCCTCTGGAAGTTATATTTGCACATATTGTGAGGTGGAGTTTTTGATTTATTCCTGTTCTCTCAATTCCATTCCAATAACAAGAGTCTCATTACTATTTGAAAATGTTTTTTTCATTATGTTAACTTATGATACTTTTATCATGTAGTAAAGTGACATATATATTACTGTGTATTTTTTGGCCGTATATTCTATCCCATAAAAGTGTTGATTCTTACGCCATTTCTATACTGCCCTGTTAATCTTTATGATATGCTTTGATATCTGCAAATATATAAAATTAAAAATATTAGCAATTTCTGTCAAATTATCTTTCCAGCTTATCCTCAGAATTATTTTAAAATTTCTCTAAATAAATGATGTAGATATTTTGATTGAGTTTATATCAAATACATAATGTCTATTTGGGAGGAATTGATTTATGATATTGATATTCTTGTCCAAAATCATGGGATGACTTCATTTATGCAGATTTTCAAAAATTTACTTCTTAAATTTTGTATTTTCTCATTAGATAACCATACTTGTTGAAATCATTCTTAGGTGCTTTATTTTTTAATTAATACTATGAATTGGGTATTTCCCCCTACTATTTATAACTTGTCTATTTCTATACACAGGAGCACTATTAATTTCTGAGCTGTTAATTTAATGTCCAATTGAAAACTTTTCTTATTTATGGTAGCTTTTCAATTTTTTTAAAAAAACTTCTGGCTCTATAACCACATAATTTGCAATAATGATACAGTTTTCTTCCTGTCTACTGATACTTTTTATTTCTGTTTTGATAGATTGGCTAGAACTTCCAAAGTAATGTTCACGTTAAGTGGTAATGGTGATAGTATTTTTGCCTTCTACTTGATATTAATGGGTAGAACCCTACTATTTCACTATTAAGAATATTGTTACTCTTTTGTCTGACATAACTCCTTTAATTTTCATTTCCTTTGTGAGAATTGGAATTTCTTTTTTTTAAGAAAGATTTTATTTATTTATCTGAGAGAGAGAGAGAATGCATGTGTGGGGAGGAGCAGAAGAGGAGGGAGAGGGACAAGCAGACTCCATGCCAAGAACAGAGTCCAACACAGGGCTGATCCCACCACTCTGAGATCACCACCGGAGCTGAAACCAAGAGTAGGTCCCTCAACTAACTGAGCCACCCAGGCACCCCGAGAATTGGAATTTCTTGCATTTGTTTTCCTCTTCTTTCTTTCTAAGTCTTTGAAAATACAACCTGGGGTTGTAGAATTCATTTTTGCATTTTAACTTTTATTTTTGTTTGGTTTTCACAATATCATTTTCTCATTTTAAATTAAATACAAAATTTTGTAATTACACTAAAAGCAATTATTTTAAGTATATATTTACAGTATTTAGAGTGTATATTTATACAGCAGCCTGTTCTTTCAAATTTTTCCAAAATTGCCTTGAATTTTAATTGTTTGTTTCTTGATATTTTCTCTCTCTCTCTCTCTCTCTTTTTTTTTTTTCTCACATACATTTGCAAGTACTTTTGTTTGGGAAGAACTTCCAATATTTTATTCATGAAAAGTACCAAGTTGGCATAATTCCTGAGTGATAGCTTGCTTACAGATGTATTCACACATGAACAATACTTTTTCTGAGTAAAACTGTCTCAGATTTTGCTTCCATATTCTTCAGGGCTTTGGTGTTGCAGAGGAGCCTGGGGTCAACCTAAATCAGTCTTTCGTAGGCTTTTCTTCTTCTTTTGTTACTTTAGTGGATATTCATGAGATTCTTTCTTTGGGAGTGAAGTCTAGAAATTCCACTAAGAAAAAAATAATACACTGAGATAAGTGTAGGTATGGAATTAATTTTTTTTATTTTCCTTAGTACATTTTGAGGACTCTCCGTTGTCAGGAAAAAGGTCTTTGTCTATAGATGGAAAGCTTTCTGTCATATCTTTGCTTATTAGCTTTGTTCTCTCTGTTTTATTCTTTTTTTCAACAGTAGGTTACATTTTTGGAATATGTCTTCTACAATGATCACATATTTATCATAGAATTTTTATTATTTTATCCCTTTCCTTCATGATCTGGAAGAACTTGTTCAAGTTTCTCATACTTTTGGTCATTCTTCAGCTCACATTTATTACATATTGACTAGATACTAAGTATTCTATATACAGTATCTTGTTTAATTCTCCCAATTCTCTCTCCATGAGTGAAGTTCAGTTATCATCTCTATTTTGACAAATGAGATGACTAATGCTGAGAGAATTTAAGTAATTTGCACATATTCATAGAGATGGTACATTTCAACCCCAGAGTCCATGTTCCAAAACAATTCATCATCTGGTTTCTCTGGGCGGGGCGGGGGGGGGGGTCATGTATTCATTTTCTTCATTGTAGTTTTTCATTTGACAATTGTGGTTTCCATCTTTGTCCTTATTTCAGATTATCCCTCATTTGTAATGTTTGATGTACTTAACTCGGGGCATTCTCCTCCAGAGTCTGGCAAAGAATACGAATTAGGTTATTTTTAGAAACAATAGTTTTGTTATGTCCTCTCCTTTTAGCAAGGAATAGTATTTTTAAAAAGTTTTATAAAGTCATTACTGAATTAAATGAGTGTTAAAGAAGTTAGCTTTTATGTTACAAAGTAACTGCTATAGGATGCCTTATAGGAGTACTTTATTTTAATATAGATAGGGAGTGCCTGGGTGGCCCAGTTGGTTAAGTGTCTGACTCTTGATCTCAGCTCAGGTCTTGATCTCAGGGTTGTGAGTTCAAGCCCTGCGTTGGGCTCCATGCTGGGTGTGGAGCCTACTTAAAAAAAAAAAAATATATATATATATATATATATATATGTATATGTGTATATATATATGTAATTCTTACCTCTCTGATAATGAGATCTTGGTATTTCCATCTATTTACTCAAAAATAGGTATTGTACACCTAGCAGCATATCCCTGGCAGTGGGGGAAAAAAAGACATTTTAGCTAGAATGTAACAGGGTAATTGTGCATTTTCAGTTTTCTAGGAATTCTGGCCCAAATCCTAAAGCTTAGAAAATTGGTGCTAGACACATTCATGTAGGACATACTAAAAGCTAGTGAAATAGGTCCAGTGACCTCTTCTCCATCTTTCCTATATAAGGGAAATATAAAACATTTTAAATGGAATTGTTGAAGGGAATTTTTAGGAATAGCAACTAGAATGACTTTAAAAAATTCCCCTCTAAACTTGATTTGGAAGAGGGTTTCTAAAGAAATCACTTGTACAGATTCAGTATGCCTGTAAAAGGAGACTGCCACCACATTCTCTGGATGGAAACTTCCTGAACTGCAGAAATTTGAATGTCCAAATCATGTTCCCACTGAGATGGGATACAGTGCAACAGCTCTTGGAGGGATCGGACATTATCTTCTGGAGTTCTGGGGGCATAAATGAGCATAGAAATCTGGAGTGGATTTAGTAGCTCCAAATGGCAGTGCAAGGAGAAAGAGAGATCAGCAGGTGGTCAGACTGCGGTTTTATCTTTTGGTATGTCAAAATGAGTGATTTTCCTTTGGGCCAAGTAGACAGCTCAGAAGGTAGTCAGCTTGAGTCATCTTGAGGTCTGGATGGGACCATGCCCAAGAAAGTTGGTTAATGGAGGGAAAGGACAGAAACAGGGAGAAGCTGTGGGTGTACTGCCCTCCCAGGAGCGTAGAGGGTGTTGCAAGAAGTCATCCAGAGAATGCAAGAATTCATTATGAAGGTCAATGGCTGGTGCTCTGAAGAATGACTAATGAACCCCACAAAGAAGGCAGCATGTGGCCACATACTATGAAATGGAGTCCTAGAGGCTAGATTTATAAATATGTCAGCCACTATTACGCTTGCCCTTCCTCCTCCTCTAAGTCCTCTATTCCTTCCTAACCCTGGAGGAGTCTGTTATTGATTGCTATGTAACAAATAATCCTCAAACGTAATGTCTTAGATATAATAAAAATTAATTTTTTCACAGTTTTTGTGGGTCAGCAATTCAGAAGTGGCTTAGGTAGGTAGTTCTAGCTAAAGGTCTTTCATGAAGTTGCATTCCGGATGTTGGCTGGGGATGCAGCCATCAGAAGGCTTAACTGAGGCTGGCAGATTCACTTCTAAGATGGCATACTCCCTTGGCTGTTGATAGGAAGCTTCAGATTTTTGTTGGCTTTTAGAAGGAGGGCTTGTTTCCTTTCTATATGAACCTCTTCATTAGGCTCCTCAAGGATCTTCACAACATGGCAGCTGGTTTTCTAATAGAACATTATCTAATAGAACAGGGAGCATTGCTGCAGTGTCTTCTGTGACTAACTCAGACATAGCACTGTGTCTCTTCTGAAACTTGCTGTTACGCAGGTCAGCCCTGTTCATTGTGGGGGGGGACTACAAGTATAGCGTGAATACCAGGGGCCGCAAATTATTTGACGTCATTTTAAGGCTGGCCACCTCTGGCTCGCAAGAGTGGTAAAGTTGAGGGAAGAGGGAAAGAGGAGGCCAAACATTTGCTGCTCACCCCTCTTCTCCATGGAAGCCCCCAGGGCCTACTTCAGGAGAGGGAGGTGCTTTGAATCAGACTTAAGGCTGCAAGTGAGTCATAGTTACTAAACGTAGAACACTTTTAAGTCCCAGTTTGCCTGGGAGAGTCCCTGTTTACTCCTGAACTCCTGGCGTCCAGTCTGACTTTATATTTTTCCTGAATATTTAACTTTTAATGGAGTATTAATATTAATAGTTACATTAAAATATGTCAGGGTAGCTTTGGCAGATCTGCAATTTATATTTCTGTTTTCCGACTTGGTCTCATCTAGTGGTGTGTGAGATGCTTGTGTAGTGAACAGTGCTAGCCCATTTCTCATCCTCTGTCCTTTCTTTCTCAAAGATAGCATGCAAAATGTTTGCAAGATAAAAGGAAGTGTGTAACACATGGTGCTGGGGATGACTACTTTCTCGTCTCAGATGGGAATGGGAGAAGTAATTGACTCAGTTGTCATCTTGTCTGTGCCAAGAACTGCAAAATTCATGAAGCTACTGAATCCTCATTTGTTTGGGTCAGTGGGAAACATGGGAAATTAGAGGCTGTGTCCAAGAAAGAGAGGTGGGCAAGCGGGGCTAGGCAGCCGTGCCATAGTCTGCGTAGAGTAATCCAAATGTGTTTCCTACTGTGGCTTCTCAGTTTTTTTTTTTTTTTTTTTCCAAAAGTGGAGAAGGGAAGAGGGAGAAGGAAAGAAAGAACTCTAAGCAGGCTCCACACCCATCTTGGAGCCCTATGTGGGGCTTGATTTCATGACCCTGAGGTCATGACCTGAGCTGAAATCAAGAGTTGGACGATTCACTGTGCCATGCAGGCACCCCATGTGGCTTTTCAGGTTTATAAGATACAATTTGACAATGATTTTACTGTTTTTATGTGAAATTTTTTGCAACATTCCTTTTCTGTAGCGACGAGCTCCAAAAAAGTGAAAGTGCATATTTAATGACTATTTAAATGCTTAATTATTTAAGTGCTCAATTTTTATCTCTCATGAAAACTGTTGATAAAAACAAAATATTCATCAGTATTTTCCATTCCCTCATTGGGGTCATAGTGGTATGATTGATCATGTGAAAACCAGAAATCACAAATCTGCTGAAGTATCAGCAACCACTTCAAATGTTAGTTGTCATTTAAGAAGACCGTTCAGAGGGTGATGATTTCCTGCTAACACATGCAGCTGCGAAAGGTGTGTTTACAGGTTACTCATTGAAACGTGACTTGTCTTTCAGAATGAGATCACTGTTCTAAATTAATTTTTTAAACTTCAAAATATGCATACAGATAAAATAAAAGGGTAGCTCCACCGGCAGAAGAGGATCTTTGCAGATAGTTCAAAGATTTGAATTGCATATCAGTATCATCAGATATTTCAGATTAAAAATGAGCTTATTTCAGTAATAGTACCATTTTTAAGACACCAAATTTATGGAATCAAGGCAAGGCTTTGGGAAGATCATTGTGTCAAAGATGAAATATCTGACATTTTTGTGAATGCTACTTTAAAAGTTCACTTTAAAAGTTCAAAACTGAGGGGCGCCTGGGTGGCTCAGTCGGTTGAGTGTTTGCCCTCGACTCAGGTCATGATCTCAGGGTACTGGGCTCGAGCCCCGCGTCCGGCTCCCTGCTTGGCAGGGTGTCTGCTTCTCCCTCTACCTCCCGCCCTCCTCCCCCATGGCTTGTGCGTGCTCTCTCTCATTCTCTCTCTCAAATAAATAAAATCTTTAAAAAAAATTAAAGTTCAAAACTGAAGGGGTGCCTGGCTAGCTCAGTTGGTAGAGCATGTGACTCGTGATCTCAGGGTCTTGAGTTCAAGCCCCCATGTTGGGAGTAGAGTTTACTTAAAAAAATAAATAAATAAAAATAATTTTAAAAAGGCTCAAGACTGAAGAAATAACATTTTATTTTGTAATTTACACTTGCATGTCAATGTATTATTTATATTTAAATAAATTTAAAATACAAATGCAATTTGTTTTGTGGTAAAATACGAATGTGATAATAAAATTTTTGGTCGAGCCCAGCATAATGGGAGAAACAATGTTCTATTAAAATAAAACAAAAGATACAGAGCAGGAATATGCTTGGAATTGGTAGTAATGTATACACAAGTCATAATTACACCTATAAAATATTCTGCCATTCCACCTATAAAATATTCTATCAATTCAAATAGAAGCTGTGGTTTTCAAAATTTAAAAAATAGCATTACGTATATACAAACTATTTCCATTATGTTTTTGTGAAAATACTTACATTTTGTAATAGTAACAGAAAAAAAACATCAGCATAATTGTTTAGACATGTTTGATGTCCGTGATCAATCTGATTTTAGGAATGATTGAATTTTTGGGGTGCCTGGGTGGTGCAGTTGGTTAAGCGTCAGACTCTTGGTTTCGGCTCAGGTTGTGATCTCAGCGTCCAGAGATTGAGCCCCATGTCGGGTTCCGGGCTCAGCGCAGAGTCTGCTTAGAGTTTCTCTCTCCTTCTCCCTCTGCCTTTCCCTCCTGTTTTTTCTCTCTCTCTCTCAATTAAAAAAAAAAGATTAAATATTTGAAGAACTGATAAAGCAGCCTAAGAGACCTATGTTATTTAATTTTCCCATGGAGGTCTTCTAAATTTTGGCTGTGTTTTATTCAAAATCAATAGATAAATTTATATTCTATACCAGAATTTCATCAGGTGAGAATATGTGGTGGCTCTGTAATGTGTCAACACGGCTAAGCTGAACTACTTTTCACAGAGTTCCTTCCCTGGTATATTTTTGCCTATTTTGGGCCATCAGAGACATTTCGCGTGAGTTTGGTGGGTGGAAGAAAGGCAGCAGGGATTGAGGTTGTTTACATGTGAGTGGTTGAGGCGGGTGCCTTTGTAGCTCACAGGCCTTTTCACTTACCTGCTGATTCACGTCCTTTATATAGGGGCAGAGGGCTGGCTGCCGACTGTTCCGTCTTCCTCTCCGTCTCGCTCCAGCTCCTTTCACTCTTAGATCAGGTGAGTCTTAAGCGTCATGACAAAGGGCACCAGCTTTTCCTGAAGAACACCCACTTTTTCAAGGTAGGAGGCGATGAGAACTGACATAGTTCCAGTCCCATGTTCGTGGGTTCCTGCCCAAGCTCCCGGGCGGCAGCTCATGTTTGTAGGTTTCAGCTTGTTCTTGCTCTCCCCAACTTTACGTCCATCTCCCCTGCCTGCCTACCTTTCCTGGAAATAGCCTGTTCCAAAATAAGACCTGAAGACAGCATTACAGAGACTGCTTACTTACATTTGCCTAATGTAAAGTCCCTGTAGTAAGTACTTTTAATGAATATAGATGTATATATGTATGTGTATGTATATACACATCAGACTTTTGAGTCCTTATTACCTTCATACTTCTATTCCTCTCATCTTCCACTGGTTTTGGATTTCTGTTCATATTGATTTCCTTAGTGATGCTTGAGTCATTTTTATATATTTTTATAAGCTGTTTCGAATTTTTTATGGACTAGCGGACACCTGTGGTTCTCCACCGGGGCAGTTTTGCCCCCTACTCCAGGACAATTGGAAATATCTGGAGGCATTTGTGGTTGTCTTAACTGGTAGGGATGCTACTAATATTTAGTGGGTAGAGCTCAGGTGTGCTGCTTAACTTCCTACAACACATAGGACAGCACCCCTACAAGTGAAGAATTTTCTGGTGTAAAATGTCAGTATTACTGAGGTTAAGAAACCCTGGTGGAGAATATAACGCAAATTGTGAAATTTTACAAGTACTTGGTGATGGAATGTTGGATAGCACTTAATAGTGTATATTAAAAGTTCTTGTTGGATTATTTATTTTCTTTGTAGATTAAAAAAAAAATTGTAAGAGGCCTGCAACAGCAACCAAGGCTCACAAAGTCCCACCATTTCCTTAAGTCTTTAAATCATTTGGATTGTGTTTTGAAGCCTGTAATTCTTCAAACTTAGAACTTTTAAGCATGGAAAACTAATTAGCTTCCATTCAGGAAGGTTCATGAGTTGTTTCCTTTTTGAATTCTGCTTTTAACCTGGTGAAAAGGTCAAGTCCCAGCATAGATTCTATTCAGAGTCAAAAAGCTACTGTAGAGCTCAGCCTGCTTTTGCTTCTAGAATTGTAACATTCTTGCCTCGTTACGAGAGTTATTGTTGATTACACTAGGTTGGATAAGGGAAGTATTATCTCCTGAAGTTCAATTAATATAGCTGATTGAAAGGAGGACAAAAAGGAAGGGAGAGAGGGAAAGAAAGCAGGAAAAGAACACCAATGTGGCATAACTTGCCCCTTCAAATGAGTTAAATTTCTAGGGGGATTGCCTCAAAAGTGCAGCCACTCACTTCTTTAGCTTCCGCTATATACTCCAAGCAGGGGAAAAGTATCAGTGTTCTGTAATACCCCCTCTTAAAATTAGCACAGCTATATTCCAAGGTTTAAGTGTGACCCAGATGCCTGTTGGAATCTCCCTAACCTTTAAGATCCACACTGAGAAATCAGTGGCTTCTGGAAGTCTTCCCGTTCTTCCTTAGGGGCCCTAGGTTCTCATGGTCACTCCTGGCCCTGAGATACTTTTTCTACTGAATTGTCCTATTCATTGATCATTTCCTCACCCTTTATGTGCTGGCCCACCTCTGTGATCTATCTAGTCCTGTGTGCAACTCAAACCCTTCCCTCTCCATGGTGTCCAAACAACCTCTGCCAACATATAAAGTGCAACAGTATACACAATATATTTGAAAACTACAGTAAGATTGAGAAGGAGATGCCATGCCAGAAGTGTGTCTGAGTCATTGAGATGTTTTTAAAGTGCCCCCGATGATGGTAATAAACAGTCAAGGTTGAGAATCACAGCTTAAAAGTAATTCTGGTATTGTCTCTTAAGCTCTCCCCCCCCCACCTTGGTACATACACTGTCCACAGCTTGAATCCCATTTCAGTATATAAACTTCATGAGAGCTGGTTCTGTTTTGTTCACTGATTCCCAGCGTCTAAAACAGGCCCTTGTACAGGTAGGTGCCAAGTAGTATTTGTTGAATTAATGAATGGAAATCAGCCAGTTGGTATAGCCAAAGCAACAGAATCAAAGGTATTTTCAACCTGATAGATAAAATGGGATGTTATTTTTGATTTATGCCTACTGCCTCAAGCTTTAATAAATCTCCGAAATAATTAGAGTAGAAATTCTAAAATTAAATTGTGAGACTTTGGGGTAGGGTCTTTGAGCTTCTGAAATTGCCTGCAAAGTTTTGTTCATGTGTCCTGTTTTGTTTCAAGAAGTTCCAAAACTTTCCATATATTCTCAAAGTAGTGGTCCAGTGACCCAGAAGGGTTAATCTGTGTCAGGGGATGTGTGGTGCTTTTTTTGAGAGAACTTTTCTTCATAGAGGTTTTCCCAGGGTTCCTTTAAAAAGTCAACTTGCCTTGCACATTTAAAATGGAATTTAGCAAGTAAAAATCTATACGTTTCGTATACCTTCTCAGTAACCCATTCATTAACTAATATATTCACTTGTGCTTACAAAGTGGGGAGGTGAAAATTGTAAATGTAAGTAAGTGAAGGAAACCTTGAAGTAGCCTGGATTTTTGGTAGTTTCATACTTGATTCTTCCAACTTCAGACAGATTTGACCAATTACAGGAGCAAGGGTTTAAAAGGCTTCTGACTCACCATAGGGTGTGATTGATTCTGCCAGTGTGCCAATTCCCCCCTGCTCTCTCCAATTATCTGATTGAAAGCTTGCTCAGAAGTGCTGAGCAAATAAATACCCTCTTATTTGCTAGGAGCTGCAGCAGGTAAGGAAGATTTCAGCTGGTAGAGGTTGTGGAATGCCTTGTGATTGTTCCTTACAGCTTTGGCGAATAGTCCGAGGTCATCTTTTTATTTTGTGAATTGGTGAGGTCCTATTTTCAGATTGGTTTTCTCCCTTAAAGTAAACATTGTTTAGCTCTTGTGTGATAATCATTCAGTACATCAAAATGACCCATCTAACAAATACTGAGTTTTTATAGTTTGTAAATTACTGCAAACCATCTGTATTTAATAATCAGGTCCGTAAAGATAATACGTGGTTAAAAATCACTATAGAAACAAAAAAAAAACCATATTAACATTCTTGGTTAAATTTTGGATCATGCTGATTTTTTTTTTTTTAAACCATGTTAGTCCTGATACTTTCATTTTCTTACATAAACTGAGATTATACAAGGACAGTTTTGAGCTGTTTATATTTAATTTCAGGTAGGGGTTGCCTGGGTGACTCAGTTGGTTAAGCGACTGCCTTCGGCTCAGGTCATGATCCTGGAGTCCGGGGATCGAGTCCCGCATTGGGCTCCCTGCTCAGCAGGGAGTCTACTTCTCCCTCTGACTCTCCCCCTTCTCATGCTTTCTATCATTCTCTCTCTCTCTCAATAAATAGATAAAAAAAAACCTTATATTTAATTTCAGGTAGAATTTGAGGTGTGGAAGAATACTAGTAAGAATTTACAAGGTTTTTTTGAGCTAAATCTTGTCCCCCTAGACCTATATATGCAACTATTGTAGATTTTAAAGTATCTGTCAGGTTCTCCTCTCTGTGAATTTAAATCTGATGATTCCAACTTTTAAACAGGACCCTAAAGTATTTTAATAGCAGTTTTGCATCTGTCACAATTTATACTAATCTTCCATGACTTCTGGCATTCGGTAGATTTACTGACCCAGAGGTCTTGAATATAATCTCACATCAAACAGAATCATCTTTATCATCCTCTGCCACTGGTTTTGTGTGAAAAAATAAATGCTTTTCTATTTGAGAGGTAATGATATATTTAATTCTGGCAAAAGCTGGTACTCTTGTTTCAGGTTTTCAGAGTGCAATTCAGAGCTTGAAATTCTGCATTCCCAGTATTTTAAAAGTAAATGTTAACTGGGTATAAAAAGATTGACTTAGAATAATGAGATAGTTGAGATGTCCTATAAAACGGATTATTTTTTTGTTTTAGATGTGATTTTTAAGTAATATCTACCCCCCCCCCCCCCCCCCGCAGTGTAGGGCTCAGACTCACAATCCCGAGATTAAGAGTCCCACACTCTACTGACTGAGCCAGCCAGGAGCCCCTTGAAATCCTCTTAATAGCAGTATTTTCTTCCACTTAAATTCTCCCCTCCACAAACAAAAGGAGACATAATGTGGAATCAAGCCTTTCAACTGGTTAAAGGCACACAAGTGATCACTCTAACCAACATGAGAACACAAAGCTTTCACACCTGACGGGCTGCCAGGTGCTGTGGGGACAGAACATAGAAAGGGACAAGAATTTGAAGGCAGGCCGAAGATGTAATTGCCCATTGTGTCTTTCGCTTGACAGCTGTAGCCTTGAACCATTTCCTTAACCTATCTGGACCTCGACTTCTCCATTGTGGGTTAAAAACAGTCAAGCGTATTCCAAGGTCATACTGAGATTTGTCTCAAAAGCCTTTTCAGGATCAACTGCTCTGAGGTGTGATGTACGCATCTACTTTTTTTTTTTTTTTTTTTTTTGAAGCTCCTCAGGTGATCCTTCTGTGTAGCCAGGATTGAGAAACATAATAAAGCAGGTATCTGCACATTATCCAAGGGTCAAAGCTGATCAGCCTCCTCTTTTTGTAAGTAGAGTCTATTGTGGTACAGCCATGCCCATTCATTTATGTATTGTCTGTGGCCGCTTTTGTGTGGCAATGGTGGAGTTGAGTGGTTGTGACAGAGGCCAGATAACCTCTAAAAGCAGTAGTACTGTCTGGTTCTTTGTGAAAAAGATTTGATAACCACCATCATGGAGGAATGCAGAATCTGAAATCGGATAGGATTGGATTTAAATTTTGAATTTTTTTTTTGGCCTCTTATTTACTGTGATACGGGGTAAGTCACGTCAAGTGTCTATGCCTTCAGTTTCTTCACGTGCCATAGGTATGGCAAAGGATCTACTTTGTAGGGTGGTTGTAAGCAGTGTAGGAGATAATGTACTGAAAGTGCTTCAGTTGAGTCAGGCATATACTAAATGCTCATTGAATATTACTCATCTCCTCCCTCACCCCCTCGTGTGTGCCCACACATGCGTGCACACACACACAGTGCACGCACAGTTAGTATCTAGAATAGGAGACTAGTTACCAAAAGACTGATGACCTTATGTCCTGAATCTTGCAGCACTCTAGGTTTAGTACTCTAGGGTTTAGTCCTTACCTCCTCTCCAGCAAGTTGGGCCCACAGAGATGGTGAACACAACTGCTACAAGTCACCAGTGGGGGGGGGGGGGGGGGGGGGGGAGGAGAAATGCCCTTTCTGAAATCTGAAATATTTCCTTGCTGTGGTACTTAAATGAGTAAAATTCCAAGCCAAGAATGGGCTTTCATTTGATAAACATGGATTGAACTATTACTGTGTGTCCGGTACGAGGCTAAGTTGCTGAGAATATGGTTATGAACAATAATACATGGTCATTCCCTGAAGTGCCTTAGACCATAATGGGAGAGGCACATAAGTAGACCGTCAATTACAAAACAATATGATCAGTGCCAAGATAGGTAGTGGTAAACATAAAGTGCTATTGGGCAAAGGGAGGGAGAGCTAAGCTAAGTCTTTTGGTGGGGGGTCTGGCAAGGCTTCCTGTGAGGAAATATCTGGGCTGGATATTAGAGGATGGAGAGTGAATCGGGCCAAGAACAGTGCTGTTCCAGGGAGAATAAAAGGCTTGTATAAGGAAAGGCTCAGAGGGAAGAGTAAGATTTGGTTAGGATCTGTAAGAATTTGGGGACAGGCAGGCTGGGGAGTTTTGGGTGATGGTGGAGAGAGATGACGGGTATCAGCAGTTTTCTATGCAGTTTCCCATAGTTATGAAGGTTCACATTCTCATTAATAATTATTAGCTAAACATTAGCTATTATCTGAAAGCCCTCTCTTCTAATTCTGGACCAAATTGTGTAATCCATGCAATTTACTCTAAGGTCAGGAAAAATGTACATAATCAGATAAAATGCAGCTCATGATTTTCTCATTTGTAAGTATTTTTCTCAAATTTCTACTTTTTCTCCATTTTTGTGTCTCTGTGAAAGTCTAAAGTCTCTCCTTTATCCAGTTGCTCATATCAGAAACTTGAAACCTCTCTCATTTCTCACCCTGGCTTCTATTCAGTCGTCAGTAACCAAGCCCTGTGGTTTTTTTAGTGCTTAATATCTCCAATTTTCCTAGACTCACCCTCCCAGTTGGGAGAGGTCATCAAAAGGACTGGTTGGTGACCTACGAGCTGGACTCCCAGCAACTGGAGGCTCCTCAGCCCCCTCCTCTGTTCTTGGAATGTACATTGTGCTGGCCTTCCCCACTCCCAGAAGGTGTCCCAAGGACATAGACTTGTAATAGTGATATGGTATTGAGACCATCTGGACTGTAGGCAGAACTGAACCCCAGTAAGGCCTCTATAAGACATTTTAAGATTTGGTAGGAGAGTTCTGAGATCTACTTGTCTTTTAGCCACCTAAGACATGCCTCATAAGCTCATTCCCTTGCTTTTTAAACCTGCCACCTACCTGTGTGGAGTGGCTGCCTCTTGCTTAGGACTCTCCCTCCCTTTTGTGTACAGCGGCCTGTTTCAGATTTCACCCAGGAAGCTCCTCAGGAGCTTGTGAACCAACAGTCCTTACTGCTACTGCTTTAAATAGGGTGTTGATGGGGCACCTGGGTGGCTCAGTTGGTTAAGCGTTTGACTCTTGATTTTTGGCTCGGGTTGTGATCTCAGGATTGTGAGATTGAGCCCTGTGTCAGGCTCTACACTGGGCATGGAGCCTACATGGGATTCTCTCTCTCCCTCTGCCCCTGCTTATATGGTGTCTGTGTCTCTCAATAAATAAATATCTTTAAAAAACAGGGTGTACATTATTGTTCCAGGAATACTGCAACAATCCCTTTATTTACAAGGCACCTCCAGACCTACGTCTTCAGTCTTACCTCTTACCAGTTCTCATTCCCTGGAGAACCTATTGGAAGGAGTCCAGAGCAAGAGTAGGCGATTTAGTTGGGAGGCTCACAGAGCTATCAAGGCAAGATATGAGGGTATCTTGAGCCACGGTGGCAGTGAAGATAAGGAAAAGAGGGTGGATTCAGGAGGGATTTTTGAAAGTGAAATTAGTAGGAGTTTTCCTTGAATAGTATATGGAGAATGAAGGGAGAAGCAGGTATTGAAGATAAGTGCCAGAACCATGGCTTAGGCAACTAAATGGTTGGCAGCGTTGATCCGAGATAGGGTACTACTCAGTGTGCTAGATATTTTCTGTTTGACTTTCCTGATTCACTCTTCATGCTTCTTCATCCAGCTGTCTGCCCTGGGAGGCTGATCTTTATAAATTGCATCAGCTTAGCTCCCTTGCTGTCATCTGGTTGTGTTTGGCGAATTAGAAACTCTGACAGGAGGAGATCATTGGTCAGAGAGGCAGAGAAATAGGGGCATTATTCTTCTAGCACTTCTTTTTGTCTACAGTTTGCTTGTGGGCTTCATTCCTAACCTAAGACCACAGTACTTACAGGGTAGTTCACTCTCAAGCTATAGTTTTCCTCACGATTACAGCTGTGACTTTTTTCTTCTGTCCCCTTTAGGCCTAAGAGTGGCAATATCTTCTCAATACTGCTGTTACTGGGTGCCTCAAGATCTCTTGTTGCTTTCCATAAGCCCGAGTACACTCTTCGTAAAAAGGTCTTTTTTGATCACCCCTTCCTAAGAGGCCATCTCTAACTGCTGGGACTTGGATAGAGTGGGGAGTTTGAGGAGCCTTTACGCTATCAAGGCATAGAGGTCAACAGTGTGGTTAAATACACATGCTTGGAGCTCAGATGATCTGGGATAAGGGCATACTCTGCAGTGTACTGTGCTAGATGCTTTGAAAAGGTTATCTTTTTATATCCTACTCACCCTGTGAAATGTACTCTTGTGATACTAAGGTGAACTACCATTCCCATGTTTCTGGAGCCTAGGCATTTCCTGGGATATGGGACCACTAGGGCTAAGCCAGGAAATTCTTGGGTAAACTAGGATGCGTTGGTCACCCTACATCACCCTGGTCACCCCTACCTATTTGGAGTCTGACGCTCAGAATAGTTCAGTCACCCAGGTCATTAGAGGCAAAGCTGGGATTTGCCCTCTCCCTGTGTGATTTTAAATACTGCATTCTTTGTACCACACACTATTCATTCCTAAATGTGAATTTTACTTAGAATAACTTGATCTTCATGAAAAAGAAAACAAAACAACAGAAGCAACAGTTGCTGAGCCCCACCAACAGATTTTGATTCAGTGGGTCTGGGGTAGGGCTCAGGAATCTGTTTTTGTTAAGTGCTCTGAAGTGATTCTGATGTAGACTTGCTTTTAGGAACTACTGTACTTGACCATAGTACTCCTCTTATGTAATAACAAAAATGCAAATATCTTGTTGAAATGAAACCTTTATTAGGCTCAAAACCCATCCCATGTCCTGATGATGGAAGAAACCAATTTTGATTAGAGTTCAATTCTCCCTCCAACAATTTTCTTAACCTCTGTGTCTTCCTAATTTATGAGATCATATATACAATATACAAAGAGCCCCCCCCCCCTGAAAGTTTTGTGAGGATTAAATGAGAGAATATGTATAAAGTGTCCTGGCCTAGTCCCTGGAACATAATAAACCTTCACGAGTGTTAGCTATTATTACTTTTATTAACTACCTGATAGAAGTTTGTTTAGACAGTGTTTTTCTTTATACTTGTTAAAAAAATTTCATTTTTTTTTTGTTTTTCCACCACATTTTACTTAGAGAAATTCAACCTACAATGACCACTGACCATTCATAAAAAAGTTACATTGTTGAGATATCTGGAGAAGAGTAAGTTTATTCAAAAATGGGTTTTAGTAAAGGCAGATCATTTTACAACATGCTTTGAACCAAAAGAGAAGAGAGCTAACAAATGCTGAGTATCTCCTATGTACCAGGGTTTAAGACCATCATCTAATGTAATTGTTACCTTAAAGCAGTAATGTAGAGGCTGGTTATGGTCAGTGATTTGTTGAAGTTGATGCACATAGAAAGCAGCAAAGCAAGAACGGAAAGCCAGAGGTTTCTCATTACCTGGGTTGTACTGTAGAACAGGGAAATGCTGGCAGAGAAGAGGTTATAATGAGGGGGGACCAGTGCAAGAATCATGAAAATGTCTTGTTCATACTTGTTACCCTGCTTTTGCACTAGCTTTTCATTAAGCCCCCTTTTTATGGAATTCAGATTGGTGAGTCATCATGATAACCTTTAAAGGGGAATCACTTAAAGATGAGTAACACATACTCCATATCCTTAAAGAGTTTATAGTCAAGTGGAAAATTGGACTTGTACGAAACTCCATATGAAATGGCACGGGGTGGGGGCGCCTGGCTGGTTTACTCAGAGCGTGTGACTCTTGCTCCCGTGATCGTGAGTTCAAGCCCCATGTTGGGGGTAGAGATTACCATTTTAAAAAATGGCACATGGAATAAGTAACAGAAGCAAAATCTGAACCCAGGACTGTCTTACTTCAGAATGCTATAACAGGAGTAAAAAAGTGTCCTCAGAATGAAATGAATGAATCCCTCATGGCACCCTGAGGGGATTTGCTTACTCAACAAACCTTTTCTGATTGCCTGTCTGTACCGATATTATACTGGGGGGGGGGGGGGCTTAAATATATCCATGTTTTTGAGGAAGTTACAATTGTGGTATTAGACAAGTGTAAAGCAACCTTTTGATGGTGAAAGGAAAAGGAGCTAATAAGTGGGTTGTCTGTGGTCACATGGCTAGTAAAGCGCAGAGCTGGGCTTTAGGTTCCCGTCTGGCTGAGAGAAAAAAATCCATCAGTTGGTGAAACTACCAAGAGCAAAGGAGAGAACAGTTAAGCAAAAAAGACTTCGGGAACCTAGGATTAAAGGACAAATGGTAGAAGCATCACAGCAATGCTTAATGCTGTATGCCAAAGTGGAGGATGAATGCAACTTGCAGATGAAAGTGAAAGGCATTCCAATGCGGTGTGTATATTTATTTGATTATGATTCAGAACATATTCTGTTTTAAGCAAATTCTTACGTAGCACAGCAGCGCCCCCACTCCTGATGTACAAACTGTAGGAGAAGAAAGGAAATGATAGGTCTCTGCTTCTGAAGGATTTCTGGTTTAGTGAGGGATAAAACCACCTACACAGGATAATTGCTGTGGGAAAGTCAGATAGGCTTGAGTTGGAAAGATGTTTAAGTTTTCTAATGGAAGAGGAAAAGAAGGCTGATCCAGGTAGAGAAATACTGACCCCAAGGCCAGAAGCTTGGAAGGTTTGTGACCTGTTGGGGTAATAGCCTGTAATTCCATCATCTTGTCCTCTAGCTTTATCCTCCGTCATGTGTATCCAGGCAAGATATTTACAATTGTGCAAAACACCTTAATTTTAATTTTGTAGAGGTCAGTGAGTAGGTGAACAGAAATTAGACCGGAGATAAAGGGTTGAGACTATGGTGTACTAATGAAGATTGGAGTTTAAAATTAGATGATGTCCTGTGGGGCATTGAAAGAATAGGCCAGGTTCCCTAATTGAAAGTGCTATGTATAGCGGCCTGTAGGCAGCAAACTAGATTCCACAGTGGAGATGTTCTAATAGCTTTGCTCATGCTAGGCAGTGCTTGCCCAAACCTGTCTGGGGATGTAGTTCAGAGGTTCTAGCTCTTTAAAAAAAATGTTGAATAAAACCTTGAATGCAAGCATTATAACAGCTATTTAAAAGTAAGTTCAGACAAAGCTTTTAATTTTTTTTCCAAGCTAACTTTTTTAACAACATGTAGTCTTCTGATAAATGTATTCTATAACTTGATGTTCTATGTAGATTAGAATTAAGTTTGTTTTCTGATCTCTGAAGGTCAGTAAGATAGAAGTAGTGTATTTGTAATCTGAAGTAAAGTAGTTGGAGATGGCTGAACTGCAAGCTGGATGGGATAGAGCATCATATGAGAAATGCGCTCTAGTCCGCCAAGAGAGGTTTGTGATGGGGAAATGGTTAGTGGAAAGGGAGGTTTCGCTGGTTGAACGCTTTTAAAATAAGTGAAGTCTTATAACTGTTAGTAATGCAAGTGTGACCTTCACCAGGCTGTTTGCTCTGGAATTGTCATGAGAATGAATAATGCTATCTTGCAATCACTATACTATTTAGGACTCTATTACCACGACTCTGGTGAAAACTACTTTTAAACCCTGTGGAGAATTCTCACAATATCTTGTTTTGAAATGTGAATGAAATGTAATTTGATTCTTGTTGATTCCTCTGAGTCTCCTGAAGAATGAGAATTTAGTGATTCATCACTTGCATACAACACCCAGTGCTCACCATAATAAGTGCCCTCCTTCTAAACATGTTTAGGTTACAGATAAGCCATGGTGAATGGAATTAATGAAATAGTCATTTCTTCAGATGCAGCTACCTGTTCAAGTATGTGCTATGAGTCAGGAACTCTACTTAGACTTTCACATATATGATGACCTGTAATTATAACTTCATGAGAAGGGTTTAATTATCCTATTTGACAGACGATGAAACTGGTTGAGGAAGTAAAGTGATTTGTTCAGGTTCATACAGTGGTTAAGCTAAAGGTGAACCTTGCTGTCTTACATTTACTCTAGGTTTCTTAAAATCTCAGGGACTGCCTTGCCTTGAGACACTGTTAAATGTTAAATGAAGGCCAAATTATACATTTAGGACCTGTCAATCCAGCAGAAGGATGAAAAATTATTAAATTTAGAAAGTAGAAAGAAAATCTATGATTTGTTCATAGTACAAATCTTATGTTTTATTGATTTTACTTAATAATAAAGTTTCAAATACAGTGATCAAAAGTCAGGGCAATCATGAGGTAAGAATTGCAGGATGCCACATACTTAATTTGGTGTCCATATGTCAGCATTTACCAAATACGTGTCTGTCCCAGAATTGGTTATTCAGTTCATGGGCACATGTTACCTCACTTAAGAGTTTAAGAACAGAAAATCATAAAATGTATACATTTTAAAATCTTAATCTGCAGTTGCTGTTCTAATATTGTTATGTTTTAGCCCCCAACTCTGGGTATCATGCCTTCAGATTTTTCCGTAACATAATCACAACACAGATATATCATTAAAGGTAGGTTGAATGAGAAACAAATATTGAAGTGCATGTATAAGGAAATTGAATACAATATATAAAATGCTTTTCTATTACCTGGATGCTTTTAGATAATATGTAAGATATCTTACATAAATCCTATAAAGCTAAGAGACTAAAAACAGTTTAAAATAATTCTTTGCTTTTCAAGTAGGATTTATTTTATTCACATAAAAAATGAAATCTTAAAAACCTCTACACCCAATGTGGGGCTCAAACTCACAACCTCATGATCTAGAGTCACATGCTACACTGACTGGACTAGCCAGTCACCCCAGGATTGATCATTTTAACTTGCTTATTTTAAAGTATATAGGTCATTAATGGAGATTTGGGTGAAAAATATTTCTATAATCAAGTAAGTATAGGAGATGATCAATTATACTATGGCACACGGGTCATATCCAGCCCTCTACCTGTTTTTATAAAGTTTTACTGAAACACAGCCATATCTATTCTAATATTTTGTATGGCTCCTTTGAACTACAAATGGAAAATTAAGTAGATACAACAGAGACCATATGTTTAGATTGCCTGCACAATCTAAAATATTACTATCTGGCCATTACAGAAAAAAGTGTGCTAACCCACTGTCTGAACCTAGAAGTCTTAATTGTTAGAGTTCACAGAGCCTTGAATTATCTAGTGCACTTGTAAATTTCTCAGAAGAGGATGTCTTTGTGCTGTGAATTGTGTAAGACTGTTGAATCACAGACCTGTACCTCTGAAACAAATAATACATTATATGTTAAAAAAAAAAAAGATAGCAGGAAGGGAAGAATGAAGGGGGGGGGAATTGGAAGGGGAGACGAACCATGAGAGAGTATGGACTTTGAGAAACAAACTGAGGGTTCTAGAGGGGAGGTGGGTGGAGGGGGTTGGGTTAGCCTGGTGATGGGTATTAAAGAGGGCACATACTGAATGGAGCACTGGGTGTTATACGCAAACAATCATGGAGCACTGGGTGTTATATGCAAACAATGAATCATGGAACACGACATCAAAAACTAATGATGTAATGTATGGTGATTAACATAACATAATAAAGTTTAAAAAAAATAAAAAAACTAATAGATATTTTCCAAACTTTTTGTTTGTAGTATTGTTTTGACTTCAGCCCTTGGCATTAGTGTCCTGTTGTGTGATTTCAGAAGTACTTTGGTTGATTGGAAAAGACCAACATACACATTCAGAGTTTGCTGTAGCTTCCAGATTAATTTAGCCAAGGGCACAGAATCTTAACAGACCTAACATCTAATGGTACAGCATCCCTCGGTCTCCTGATGAACAGCACCCAGTTGATGATGACACTGCAGGAGGTAGAGACTTCTACATGAGAGAAGCTTGATTTTAAGTTATTCCACAGTTACTTCTGTTATATTCAGGGCTCACATCAGTATTGAAGAAAAATATCCACATCTCCTTTGCTTAGTTTTTCCATTTAAGGGGACGTTTGCAAACAGTAGGCTTTCCTAGATACTGGCTCAAACTCAGTGTCTATGGTCACATCTTCACTTGAGTCTATGCCCTTGAGTTCCTAAGAGGTACCTCTTTCTAGTTCCTGCCTTTGTGGAAAGCCCATTTTCCTAAAGCTGTGGAATAAACCTCTTTTGAAACAATACTTTGAAGTTCTTAATTCCCACATCACCACTATATTAAGTGTTTGATATTTTAAGATACACATTTTTATTGTATTAGGGATATATACTCCTTACTATTTCCTTAAAAGTAAGAAATCTGGCTTGGATGACAGATGTTATAAATTACCTTTTCAGCATCAAGATAATTATTTTATCTCGTTTGACTTATCAAAGAGATAAATTTCTTTAACCTAATTCCTAATAATTGAATCACTTTCTTCATATGTACATACCCAGTATTGAGTTTATAATCAAAACTCCTAAAAGACAACACAAAACAAACCATAACTCTTGAGTATCAAGAGGAACAACAAACTCCAGAATTTAAACCAACCTATAAAGACTGTAAACACTAGAGTTACCAGAAAAAGGAGTATATTTGGGACGCCTGGGTGGCTCAGTCGGTTAAATGTCTGCCTTTGGCTCAGGTCACGATCCCAGGACCCTGGGATTGAGTCCCGCATCAGGCTCCCTGCCCAGTGGGGAGTCTGCTTCTCCCTCTGCCTGCTGCTCCCTCTGCTTGTGCACACACGCTCTCTCTCTGACAAATAAAATCTTTAAAAAAAGAAAAAGTTTATTTAACATTTCAAGAAACAAGGTATTGAAGTAAGACTAAGAAATAAACTGTCCATTTGACTAGTGAAATTTACAAAGGGTAAATTTTCTAGACCTAAAAATAATAGTTTAAAACTTGGTTATATGGGTTAAAAGGAATGTTAAATGTAGCTGAAGAGAACTGATAAACTTGACTGTATATCTCAAATTACTCTGAATTCACATAGAAATTAAGAGATGGAAAATAGGACATGTATGTCAAGAATAATGGATAGCAGACTTAGAAGGACTAACAAGCATCTAGTTAAAGTACTGGAGGGATAGAATAGAATGGAAAAGAAGTTTTCAGTGAGTTAATAGCTGAGTATTTTCCAAAATTGGTCAAAGAATCAAATCTCCAGACTGAGGATCCCCAACAAATCTCGAATAGGATACATAAGATTAAATCCATGCTGAAGTACACTTATAAACTAAGGAGCACTAAAACAAATGATGTTATAAAAGCAGCCAGAGAAAACGTAGGTCACCTACAAAAGACTGACAATCAGAGCTGAGCTAGCAACTGTAAAGATGGAAGCCAGGAAACAGCCAAGAACAATAGATTCAAATTAGCTTTTAAAAATAAGGACATTGTTTTCCTAATAAACAGATTTAAAAGAATTCATTTTTCAAAAGAATTCTACCAAACAGTACTTTTCTATTCTCAGAAAGTACGTAAGATTAAAATGGTACTCCTCAACTGACTTAATTAGGCTCATGTACTTTGACAGAAAACCAGACAAGGGCAGTAGAAGAAAGGAAAACTATATGCTGGTCTTGGTCATGAAAATTAATTCTTAAAAATTTTGCAAAGGCAACTCCCAATTTATATTTACATATAAATACCGCATATTACATATGACCTATTATAACACTGTAAGATTGTTCCAAGAATGCAAGGCTGTCTCAACATTAGAAAAAATGATTAATACAGCTCCTATTAAGAAATTAAGTGTGAAAGTCTGTATGATAATTTCAGTATATTCAGAAAAAGGCTTTGATTAAAATTTGTTTCATGAATTTCATAATTATGCACAATTTTAGCCAACAGGATATAGAAAGAAATTACTTGATCAGGTATATTGACATGAATGAAGCAAGTATCATACTAAAATAATCCCTTTAAAAGATGGACTAAGGCAAGAAAGAATACTACCGCTACCAGTCTTACAATGCAGTGATTGGAGTCCTGAGCATGTGCAGTAAGATCCTAAAAAGTTCAAGAAATTACATAGTTAAGAATGGAAGAAACAAAACCATTATTTGCTGAGTCATATAAGGTAGTGATATGTCCTTGGATCTACTCTGTGCCACAGTTCCCCACGTGAAAAATAGGACTAATAGTACTAATAGGATTAAATTAGTTAATATCTGTAAAGTGCTTGTAAGTAAGCCTAGTGTACAAGTGTCATGAAAATGATGAAATTGAAAAAAATCACAGGTGAGGAGCACCTGGCTGGCTCAGTTGGTAGAGCATGTAACTCTCGATCTTGGGGTTGTGTGAATCAAGCCCCACGTTGGGTGTAACATTTACATAAAAAAATCACAGGTGATATAATTTTCTGAAGTTGCCTCTGGCCTTAAGCAGTTGCCTGTATCTACTCCAGTCTGTTACACACACACACTGTAATTGTACCATTTTAGGAAAATGCTTAGGAAACCTTTTTTATCCCTATGAGAAAGTGACATTTGATCTCTGATGTGAACACAAATCTGTTCTAGTTAGATTAAAGATAGTTTTGAAAGGCAAAATGTTAAAACTTGTAAATAAAAATATAGGACTACCTGTTCAGTAGCCATGAGACCCATCTAGTGATTTAAATTAAACAAAACAAAACTCAGTTCCCAATCCATTAAGCATATCTCAAGTACTCAATAGTCACATATAGTCAGCGGCGATCATATTGGGAAGCATAGATTATAGAACATTTCTATCACAGAAACTTGTACTGGACAGTGCCGCTATAAAAGATGATCTTCGTGGCCCTAAGGGGTCAGCAAACTTTTATCTAAAGGACTAAAGAGTAAATACTTTAGGCTTTGCACCTAATATACTATATTGCATATTAGTCCTTGTTTATTTTTACAAGTTTCTAAAAATGAACATTCTCTACATTAAAAATGTAGAATCCCAAATTTTGGCCATTGGGCTATATAGTTCGTATACTCCTGCTCTTGGTTCATGGAAAGATTTTTTTTTAAGGCAAGAAGTTCCAATGTTTGGTACACTTATTTACATTTAAATAATT
The DNA here is from genome assembly GCF_009762305.2 of Zalophus californianus. Classification (NCBI taxonomy): domain Eukaryota; kingdom Metazoa; phylum Chordata; class Mammalia; order Carnivora; family Otariidae; genus Zalophus; species Zalophus californianus. The sequence goes on from NC_045612.1 coordinate 9,390,580, forward strand.
TCTATCTATCAAAAGCCACCATAAAGGAAATGGAAAGCTAAACCACGAACTTGGAGATCCGTGCAACACAAAATTGGCAATGGATAAGTATCCAGAACATATGAAGACTTTTACTGTATCCATAACAAAAACCAAAGGATGTGGAACATCATAAAACTCAAATGGCTGGTGAGGATATAAATTGGTACAACTTTGGAAAATTCTTTGGTGTTACCTCTTAAAGGTGAAGATGAGCAAATTATGCTATGGATTCCACATATATATATCTATAAAATTTCCCAACAAATCCTTGTGCATGTGCTTCCAGAGATGTGTAGAGAAGGTTCAAAACAAGTTGTTTGTAAAACCTTGAGATGTGAAACGTAGACCGATGTCTGCTAATAACTAGAATGGATAAAGATGTTATATTCGTATGGGATGCTACATAACAAAACAATGAAATACAGCTTAATGCATTAGTATGAATGTATCCGAAAATACTGAGGAAAATTAAGAAATGCAAGAATATATTTAGTATGACATAATTTCTCTAAAAGTAAAAACTGAGAAATAGTTTAGCAATACATATTTAGAGCAATTGACACAATTTGGGACAAAGAAGGAGGGTTATATGAATATGTAGTTGGGCACTTCAAAGGTCCTAGTAATGCTGTCTTCGTGGACTGATTTTATTTTTGCATCTAAGGTACGCAGAATTGAATAAATCGTTACTTGGTTCCTGAAAAGTTCCCTTCATTGACCCATGCATGTGTGCATAAGTTCGATCTGTGAATTGCATAATAAATACTTGTGAAGTCTTAATTCAACACAAGAGTTAGAAGAATTTTTTTTTTATGATGAAAGAACAGAATAACATTACTTTTTATCAGTAAAGGTAATTGTTATACCACAGGTGACTTGTTTTAAGACCCAAAGGGAGCCAGCAGCAAAATCAAATAATGGAAGATATTAAATAGGTATGTATGTAATGCCAGTCACTGGCAGCCTACTTAAAGATCAGAAATTATCTTATTCCATATATATTATTTCTATAACTGCACTTAAATCATTACCAGGTGCTATTTGTTTTGTAGTGAACCTTGAATATGTGCTGTTAATGTACCAAATAGGTTCAAAAATGAGGAAATAAGATGGTACTCCTTCAAAAGTTAAGGGAAATTAATGTGCAATAAATTTTGCTTAGTTACATGCATTAAATGGCATTCTCTTGTCAGTAAAATGGAGAAGTGGGCTAAGAATAATTGGTAAGAACTTATTAAAATTATTTTAAGTACATTATATTTTCATTCAAAATTGGGTAGTCATTAATTTTTAATTGGTAGTTATATTTCTGATTTTGTATAAAAATTAAACATTAAGGATTGCTGATAAAGCTCTGTGAACAGAAGTTGAAATCCATTTTAGTTCATTAAGGCAGCTCAGGCATTTTTTACATGATGTGTAAATCTTGCCATTTTAAGTTAGTTACTTTTATCATATCTGGTATATATAAACAGCTGGCACTGAATTCCAGTCAAGTTATAGTAATAGTGATCAGTTAGTTTTGTTGATATCTGAATAATAGCGTTGTTTCATCGCTCTCTATTTCCTAAAGAAGTATAAGGCTTCTAAGCTCTTTCATTACAAATTCGCCCCGTCCAATAAGTTCTTTGATCTCTGGATTCTTCACATCTTTGTTTTTAAGGAAAACATTCTTCAGACACCTTTTAAAATAGTCTGTTCCTTTTGGATAGTCTCGTCCAAGATACAGCAGATTTTTATAAAGATTCAGTACTTCTCCTCTTAAAGAATTGGCCATTTTCATTTATTATGGGAAGTATCCACTTTTATACATAACATATGCACTTTCCGGCATTCCACAGCCATAAAGGCCTCCGACCGCTTCGACTCCAGGGTTTGTCAACAGCCGAGTTAGAAGAATTTTGATAATAACCTCTACATATGTGTGCCCCATCCTATCCTATCCTGTGCCTACATGAGATAATAACCATCCTGGATGTTGGGTTATTTTCTAGATCAAGCTATTTACAGTGTTTGTACACACGTGCATTCACATACACCTGTATGTATATACATATATATAATGCATCTGTGTTCAAAAGTATATTCTATAAATACAGTTTTCACTTTCTAAATGGGGACTTCTTGTTCTGGCACTCACTTTTTCTTTAGGACCATGTTGCTAATATTCTCTATCATTTTGCTAAGATTTTTCATGTTGTTAGATGAGGTTTCCCTTTTGATAACACTTTAATATTCCACTTGGGGTTAAATTGCAGTTTATTTTCCTGTAGGCATATGTTTTCCCATTTTTTTTCTTGCTATTCTTTAAACTCTGCATGTGTTACTTAATGCTTGTGTATGCATTTAGTAAATCTTAAAACCTTGCCATATGATATTTAAGGACACTGTAAGGTGTTTTGCATATTGAGTGAAAAGTTTCAGGGTACTTAATAAGGTGTGTACACTGATTCATATATGGAAAAATAATAAATGGAGAAAGCTATGCATGCAGAATAATACACTAAGGGCTAGTGGGAGTAAAATAGTAATACTATTTGAGAAACCTATGGGATGTGTATATAAGGGTGTTTAATGGGTAGTTGGATCAATTTAGGACTTACCAATATATATATTATCACTGTAACCATGGGAATGCATGAGGTCATACTTGGAAAGTGTAGTGTGAGAAAAGGGCCTCTGTGAGACACTCTAGACAAACTAGCATTTAAGGAATAGATTGTAGGAGTGAATTTGGCAACAAAGATTAAGAAATAATTCCCATTGAAGTTGGAAGAAAATCAGGAATGTGTGCTATTGTGGACAAGGGAAGAAGGTATTTCTAGAAGCAAGCTACAGCACATCAGTCTGAATGCAGCCGAGTGGTCAAGTTAGACTAGGCTGTGAAGTATTTCAAGCCAATGGGGTGGGAAAGAAAGTCGATTACAAGAAATGGAGGCCATCAATGCAGGCAGCGATTTCAAGAAATTTGGAAGTGAAGGAGTAAAATGGCTATGGGAGAAGGAAGTAGGCTTGGGAGAGGCTTGTTACTTGCCTGTATGTTTTGGTATGTCTCTAGAATGAAAGAGAACTCCCATCTATGTTAGGAAATAGCTGCTAGAGAATAAATAGTAAACAGCTGTGGAGAGGCAGCAGGCTGTGTAACTTCAAGTACTCGCTGAATTCTCCTGAAACTAATATTATACTATACATTAACTAACTGGAATCTAAATAAAAACTTGAACCAAAAAGTTCAAGTACTCATGTAAGATAAGGAGAAGGAATAGTGTTTGCATTGTTTCTGGAATGATCAAGGAGTTATGGTTAAGGGAATAGATCAAAATGGCAGGGGGTAGTAAGTTGAGGGACTTGGTGTCTACGGGGCCCTGTTGTATGAGTACCATGAGGAAGGAGATAATGGGGGAAGAGTTGAAGTGGGTGCTTAGGCTCCTGAAATAACTGAGTAATTGTTATACCTTTAATGTTTGGATTCAAGTTGCTGATACTCTACTGAGGATTTTAAGATTATATATTTAACATATTTGTGGTGGTGGTGGTAGTGGTAGGGGAGTTTTGATATGCACGTGTCGGCATACATGATCAGACTCTAACAAGCCTAGAGCCAGCGGTGTCTCTTTGTAAGTAATCTTTTTTATTTTATTATTTTATTTTTTTTACTAGATGAGTACAAAACTTGTTATCCTTAAAATTCAAAAACTTAGCCATGATATAGGTAGGTATTCATCTATTTTCTTTAATTTTGCCCTTTCAGTTTGTAAAGCTAACATCTTCATTCAAGAAAGCTATCTTCTAATGTTTGTATACTACTTTTGTTACAATTGTTCTAGTGTCTTCTACAGAAATATCCATTGAGAGATTGCCACATGGTAGATTCAGTTTCTGCAATAATGGTTTTGTTCTTTATTGGTTCTAATACTAAGATTATGTGTTGGTGTTTTGTTTTCCTATAGAGTTTGCTTTAATTTGATGGAAGGTGTGGGTGTTTTTTTTTTTTTTTTTTTTTTTCAGATTTATTTGAGAAAGAACAGGAGGAGGGGCAGAGGGAGAGAACCCTTCAAGCAGACTCCCCGCTGAGTGAGGAGCCTGACATGGGGCTGTTCCTAGGACCCAAGAAATCATGACCTGAGCTGGAACCAAGGGTTGTGGCACTCAACTGACTGAGCCACACAGGCGCCCTGATGAAAGGCGTTAATGACTAAAACGTGACTTCTGTTTTCTGGAATAAATATTTTTCACAAGTACACGATTATTCCTCATCTTCAGTGCTATAATAATCTCCTTATTTTATGCAGCAGCATTTTTATAATTCTTTAATATGAATTTCCTCAGGGCTTCTTCCCAGGTTCCTCTCTCTGCTCACTTCATTCTCTTCTCAAGCCATCCGAACCATGCTTGATCTCTCAATATGTACCACGTATCCATTTCCTTTAGGCTTTGTACTTCTGTATTCTGTGATTATTTGAATTGTCAGTCTTACTTTTAAAGTGATCTTATATGAATTTTACTTAGTGGGAATTGTTTAGTTCATGGTGGGCCCATGGTACCCCCCCCGCCCCCCACTCCAGTGCTGGGGCATGCTTCCCTGACTCTCTGTTCCATTGCCCAGTCCACCAGCTACTGGAATGGGGGTGGAGGCAGCCTTGCATGCATTAGCTCAAGTCACCTTATTCCCTCAGAGTCCCTATATCGTATTTTTTCACGTGTTCTCTTTCCAAATACATTTACATTATGAAGCATAAATGAGCTTTCAGATTTGTCACTCTTTTCGTTTAGTTGAGCCTTTTATTTGCTCTCTATTTCATTCTTGTGTGGATGATATAGTTAGCCCTCACACAATCACTGAGTCTCCTATCCTGTGAAAGTGTTCATTAGTTTTACAGGCTTTATAGGAAAGAGAATGTTGGAGCAGGTGAGCAGACTAGTTTGAAAATTGAGCTCTGAACCATGAAAGGCAAAAGGCATCCTCTCAACAGATGAGATGAATGGAGTAAGGAGGGAAATAAGTTTAGCTATAAATTAATACACTCTGATAGAGTTGTCTAGGGGAGAATACTATTAAAATGGTGTTATTGAAGAAATTTATAAGTAATGAAATATTTTTAATGTCTTTCTCTCCCTGTGACCTATGACTTGAAGGAAATCTTGGTTCATTAAACCATTACACCATTCATCTTTGATGGCTTTGGAAGTGAGTAATGGAAGAATAAGGTTTATATATAAATGAGTGTGTCTAAATGGGCTCTTAACTATCTGACATTTAGGAGAAAAATAGCTTCACCAATGCTCCTTGAGCACACCTTATTTCATTTCTAGAGCTCCTAGATCAAAATAGGGTCAACATATCCTATTTCATTATACTGTATTAATATTAACTGCATGTAACTGGCAGGCAATTTTATGCTGCATACTCCCTACCCTACTGTCAGGCACAAATGGAGTTATCATAAACTACTGTGGACTCTAATTTGCAAACTATTAAGTAATGGAATTATGGGATCATAAAGCAGAAAGGACCGTAGAGCACACATCTGCTCCTGCTATATCTTTTTGGGCAGGTTAAAGGGGACTCTGTCCGTATTTTGCTTGAAGTACTCTAGGAATAGACACTATTCATGGTTCCTTTCTCCAGGGTTTCTGTGCTTAGTATGCTTTTATTATATCTTAAAGTGTTTAATTTTTTTTCCTTTATACCTTAAAGCAATATCCTCTGTTTTAGTTACTGGGAACATATAGAGGTGTACATTATTCTATATTAATCCAGAATATTATCAGATTCTTTGAGAACTCATGAAGCCCATATCCATCCCTTCAGTTGTTTTTATTGCAGTCTTTGGAACATGTTCCTATTTTTCTGTAGACTACACTGGTAAAAGGGACAAGAGCTTTGGAATTGAACACAGGTGGTTAGTGAAAGTTATGACCTTCATATTAGCTGTTTAACATCAGAGAAGGAAGGTTTTTAAACAATCTGAACCTCAGTTTTGATATCTTTAAAACAGGTATTCTTTGGGGGCACCTGGATGGTGCAGTCGGTTGTCTGACTCTTGGTTTCGACTCAGGTCATGATCTCAGGGTCATGAGATCAAGCCCAGTGTAGGGCAATGTGCTCAGCGGGGAGTCTGTTTAAGACTCTCCCTTTGCCCCTCCCCCCTGTGTGCACACGCTTGCACATGCGTGCACTCTCTCCCTCTGTCAAATAAATCTTTAAAAAATAGCTATTATTTTTTTGAACTTTGAATCCTAAACATTTTCAACCCATTTAAAGGTACTTAACCCCCAGGATGAAACTCAGTATAGCGGTCTTGAGTAAGGAAAACACATGATGGAGGACCCAGTGTTATTTCTAATTCCAAGGCTTATGTTTACTTCACTGCTATTTTTAGCAATGTCTTTCTCATAACATATTGATAAGCTACAAAGAAAGATAGTTGGCATCCTGACAACTCTGCTTTAATACAGAAGACCCATCAAGGTATAAAGGAATATTTCTTCATGAAAAAACACAATGAATCATTTTTTTAACATTTTACCAAGGTACTTTGTCCATATATACCTAATTATAGCTTGTGAATTTAGAAAAGCAGCACCCATGTACGTTCACCTCTGGAATCCTCCCTGTTACTAAGCTTGAGATCCCTGAATGTTTTACTCTGTGTTGAGCCAGCTCTGCTTCTTTCATTGCTGCTGAGAATCCTCAGGGGCCTTGTGTAGTAGCAAGAGGCTCTGTTCCGGTAGACTTACTCTTCAAGTCCTTCCCTTGACTGACTGGTTGAATTTCTGCTCCTTGCTGTGCTGCAATATAAACAATAGTTTGTAGTTTCTCAACTCCCACAGTCCCATTGCCTTTCCAGGTTTTCTGTGGCTGCCCATTTTAATATGAACAGCACCAAAGCAATCTGTCTTGACTAGAACTAATTATCAAGGATCAGAGAAGCAGACCCAGATAAAGGAGAGTAGAGAAAGTTTCCTCTGATATAATGGCAGTTCAAAGAGCAAGAAAAATAGGATTGTTGTTTTAAAGTGAACAGAGCTCCTATGAAAAACAAATTAAAGGCACCCAGGAGAAATAAGATCTTCCATTTAGCAAGTGTTACAGTTGGTTAATCCTTACACATGTCGAGGACTTTAAATTTCTGTAAATGCTTTTCTAGTCGAAATGCAACTTTACACTAGTAATCTCCCTTTAAGTAGAACATAGAATTACATTGATATTTTTTAGATTAACAGGCTGAGATGCAGAGTTAGGTGATACTTCTCATGTTTTGAAACTAGTTATTATCCATATTACTTGAGTAACTTTGATAAGCAGAAGATGTATGTTATATATAAAAAGTAATAAAACATTTCCATAATTTGACCCTTGGTACCCAAAAGGCTAGGGATAGAGGGTGAAGAGGAATATCATGTCAAAATTCACTAGTAAGGGAAAAGATTGATATGGAGTGAAACTTTTTCATTTGACAGAAGACAAGTATTTTCATGTATAAAGTGAAGTTTATTGGGGCACTTGAGTGGCTCAGTCAGCTAAGGGTCTGCCTTCGGCTCAGGTCATGATCCTGGAGTCCCGGGATCGAGTCCCACATCGGGCTCCCTGCTCGGCGGGGAGTCTGCTTCTCCCTCTCCCTCTGCTCCTCCCCTGCTCACTGTCTAGCACCCACGCTCACTCTCTCAAGTAAATAAAATCTTAAAAAAAAAAAAAAAAAAAAGGAAATTTATCATGGTATTCAGCCTCATGTAGTTGTGAGGATTAAAGGAATAGATATGCCTAGAAGAGTGTCTGGCTATAGGAAAAATTCGTTAGATAGATCATTTATTATTGGTCTTGTGTGCCATATAGGAGTAGCAGGACAAGGCTTAGAACCTGAATGGAGGCTTCATGTTGCCTGATTTTCAGGATAGTCTCCATTCTCTTGCATTTATACCTCTGCATGTCCAACACATACCTCCTTTCAAATCATGGGTTTAAAAAATCAGGGGTGCTGTTGTGTGTTAGTGTGGTAGAAAGCTATGAGTTGTATGGTCTAATTTTTGTGCTCATAATTCTAGAGAAGTCAACAAAAAGAATATCTTTCCTCAGCATAAACTGTCTAGTCACCATAGCAGTGAAACTTGGTTCTGGAGATAGGCTTATAGCACATGGTAGTGGTAAAGATTAAATGCACAGTGTGTGAGCATACCTAGCATAATGCCAGGAATGTACAAGGTGCTCAGTAAACAATAGTGTCATTTCCTGCTCTAAATCCTGGTCCTTGCTCAGCCAGCAGCCTGTTCTATTATTGAAAGTCGCAGTTTGTACACTTGGTAGTTACTTAATGATGCAGTATACTGTAGGGGAGGAAAATTTTTCCTTTTTCCCTTCTAGGTTCTTTAGCTGGGCTAATAACGCAGTTGCCATGAGACAGATTACTAGGAAAAGGAAATAAAACAATTTTAATTGCATATATATGGAAGCCCACAGAAACATGAGCTTGAAGAAGACCAAAGCAGGCAGGTTTTTCTGTCTTTTAAGCAAAGAAATATTTGTGAAGGATTGACAGGAGGGGTTTGGGCTTGGTGTGGCTGTCGTGTAACACCCTAATAGTTGTTTTCGTTTTTGTTTTTCCTTTTTTGGTAATGCAAGTGCCTGACTTAAGCTTTGATGCCTGGGTGTCCACTTCAAAGACGGCTGTCTCAAATAAACACATGCCAGCCACAACATTAGACTAAGAGCCAGGCTGCGTCCACCCACCAAGGCTCCTTCATTGTAAGGGCTCTTGGTTGATTTTAGTAACTGACCGTTTGGACTACTTGTCTTTTTTCTTCCTGTGTTTTAAATTCAATAAAGAGGGAGCCTGTGAAACCCTAGGCCCCCACCTTCAAAAGAAACAGAACCCCAGGCCTATGTGCCCTCTCTCTTTGCCTGCGACCTCACTGTGTGGTCCTAGGTGCACTGTGTAATTTTCAGGTCTTGTAAGTAAGAAACCTCTATTTTTTCAAATTTTCCTGATAGTTGTTGCTGAAGGGCATGTTGTAATTCTAAGAATCACAAGGGTTGCTCCAGTTGTAGCAATGGTTTGGAAAGGGGAGATGTCACTGATTCCCGGGTGAGTGTCCCCAGGTGTTTCTAGCAGATAGCATTACTATCAATATGCTGAGACTGGCACAGAACAGTAGCAAATTAATGAAGGAATCCTGTTTTTTATAGCCTTCTTGGCCCTGACCTCCCTACCGCTGACTGTAAGGATGCCTTCTACATGATAGGTGCAGGGAGAATGTCCTTCACATGGAATTTCCTGCATTCAGGGTTTCAGAGGAGGGGTCAGAGTGTTCCTTCTTGCACTGGCTATTCCTTAAACTTCTATTCAAAATAACCAAAGTGGCGTATTTGAGGGGAGGCCTGCCCTGAATCCCATCGGTACCATGTCTTCATGTGATAAATGATAGTAGATATTCCAGGAGTTCATAAATATCTGGGGGAGACATCTTGTTTGAGTTGAGTCTTGTGGGATAGATTTATAGTAAATGAGAGGCAGTGAAGGCTTGAAGGCATTCCGTTTCCTTCCTCATATGGAAGGTAAGTTTGGCATCGAATTTCATGTTCTTATTGCAATAGTCTTCATTATGACAAATCGTCATTTTGTTCCCTGAATAAATACAGTAGATACAGGTTAATGCAGTCCATTGAGGCCACCCATATTCTAGTCAACATTCCTGTCCAGCCTCACCTTGTTCCTTCCTGAACACCTGACTCTGCCAGTTATATTTAATTTACTGACACAGAGCAGCCTTGGCCATTTTTGTGTGTGTGTGGGGGGGGGCTTTGAACCAACTCTTCCATTCACTTATAATTTCCCACTCCTACTTTTCTCTAGACCCAAATCCTACCCATTCTTCAAAACATACTTGCGGCTTGCCCCTTCCAGGAGAAGTTCCCAGATGCTCTGGACTTAGCCAGAGCACGTGCCACCTAATGATGTTGCCTAAGGAAATATCTGTGATCCTGATTTTCCTGTGAATGTCTTATTCTCTCAGTCTTCTTTGGGTTAAACATTATATTATCCTCCTTTTATTACCCAGAGCACTGACATGAACACAGGACTGCATATATCCCAATAATAACTAAGTGCTTATTTACTGAGTGCTTATTATGTGCCAGGCACTGTTCTATGGCCTTTACTTAACTCATTTAGTTTTCACATATATATACATATTTCAGGATATCTATTTCATAAGGTTACTGTGAGAATTTAATGAGTTAATTCATGTTAAAATACTTAGTGTGGAATGTACAAAGTGCTCAGTAAGTTTAAGCATAATTAATATAGTCCAAATTTTACAGGTATAAACGCTGAGGCTCAGAGGCTAAGTAGCTGGCCAAAAAGTTTCATAGCTTGTAAAATCGATAATCAAACTCAGGCATTTTAGCTCCAGAGAGCATTCTCCTAAACATCATGAAATACTACTTCTCTTGATATTATTTTGATGTCTGGTCATTTTAAATTCAGTTCAGAAAGAGCTCTAGGCAATTTATGCTTAATTACTGCTAGAGCTGTGAGCTTTCTATGTTACTTATCTTTTTGTGAGCTGCACTTAATGTTGACCACTTTTCCCATTAAAAATTATTTTAATTATCAAGGCAAACTGAATGCAAATGAAGTCACAAGTGAAAACAATGATTATGTGGAATTTGTAAAAAGTAAAACAAATGATAACATCTAGGGGGTGAACAGACTTTAAGGTGAACTCTAATGACTCCTACCTCCCTAGTCCACATCATTGTAGAAAATCTGCCACTAGAGTTTGAGTAGAACTTGTGACTTGCATCTAACCAATAGAATGTGGTAATGCTGATGGGATATTTTTTTCCTGTGATTGCATAATGTTATAGACGACTCTTGCAAACTGGCTCTATTTTATACTACCCTTGGCCTTGACAAAGTAAGATACCATGTGGTGAGCTGCTGGTGAAAAGGGCTGCATGGCAGGGAACAGTCGGGAGACCTTTGGGAGCTGAGGGAGCCTTCTAGCTAGGTTAAAAAGGAAGCAGTCGGTCTGCTAGCCATGTAGAAATGAATTTGGCCACCAATCTCAGAGTGCTTCCAAGTCGGTTCCTCATTGCACATCCAGATAAGAATGCAACGTAGCTGAGGTCTTGGTTGTAGCTGGTTAGACTGAAGCAGCAGAGAACAGAGCTTTACCACGTGAAGGCTCCTGACAAACTCTGTGAGGTTAAAAAAAAAAAAAATTGTTTTAACCATTATGTTTGTGGTAATTCATTATGTAGCAGTACATAAATGATATATCTAGTGATGGTGAAGATTCCAGGATGGTAACATTCTGTTACTCCTTTGACAGGAATATAATTCACTTAAACAGTTTAGCAGTAGATCCAGGAATTTTACAATTGTCCTACACTCTGACTCAGGAATTTTGCTTCTAAATATTTGTTGTAAAGAATCAGGTGTGTATGGTATTCTCTGTAATAGGATACAATTGTTTTAAAAAATGGAGCAAATAAGGTTTTTCTCAAGTAGGGATTAAATAATGGTACAAGTTAGTGGAATTTTACACAGCTTTAAAAATGATTTGGTAGAGGGACGTCTGGATGGCTCAGTGGGTTAAACATCCGACTCTTGATCTCGGCTCAGGTCTCAATCTCAGGGTCATGAGTTCAAGCCCCATGTTGGGCTCCATGCTTGGCGTGGAGCCTACTTAATAAAGACAAAATGATTTGATAGAAGTATTTATATCGGTTGACATGTTCACAGGACATAGAAAAAGTAGCTGACAAAACCGTATATATAGTGGGATTGCATTTTTTAAACATGTATGTGGGAGGGCAGCAGTTCTCACTTTGTTTGGTCTTTCTCCAATTGCTAGTGTCAATATTCTGTCCTCTACTGGGATATAGGGAAACCAGTGTCTGCATTTGGCTCTATAAGTTCTTCCAGAGGCAGCAGTACAGAGAGCATGCACCCATATTCCTGATGCACATTGGCCTGCTGGTGGTGATTTCTGTGAGTAATATGGTCTCTACATAGATTATGCCTGTGATTTTCAGGAGCAGCTTTCATCATTGCTCCAGATCTTGCAGAGGGGATTGTCAGAGGACGATTATGTCTCTCTGGAGCCCTGATCCTTACTACACGTGTGTTGCACCTTGTTCTCGGTGCATGCACCATCTGACAGATGAAGAAATTGAAGGTTAAATAAATCAAGTGATTTGATCAAGATGACAGGGTTTGAATGTAAACCTCGATCTTCCCGAATCCAGAGTTCTTATTCACAATCCAGAGTTCATATTCTCAGCCACTCGGCCATACTGACTGGTTGAATATACCCTACAGAACAGTTCTCAATTCTGTTCTCTTCTTCCATTTCCATTGCTTCAGTCGGCATTCTTCCCCTTTTCATAGTGTGGGTGAAAATGTTAAAATAATTTTTCTGGCTCTGGTCTCCACTATTTCTAATTGATTTTTCAATGGCATGGTCAATGGAATATTCCTGAAACATTGCCATGCTAACATCTCTATCCTGTTTAGTAGATGGCTGCCACTTTTCCCTCTCCCTTTTAAATTCCTATCTTGTGCCAGAGGCTCTGCTAGGTGCTTTACTTATGAAAATGAAGAGAAACAGGACATGAGAGAACTTCAGTAGTGTATTAATGGGCAGTGATGGCTCTAATCAGTGGCTTCCCTTTATCCATGCCCCTTGACGACATGACTTTAAAGTTCCGCCTGTGGGGGAGGAAACCAATTTTCCTTCAGGGCTCTTGGCTGAGATGCCTCCCCCACCCCCATAATAAAAGTTAGATTAAGAGGAGAGAAACAGAAGTTGAATAACATGGATCCCTTCTGTATCCATGGGAGAGACCACGAAAAACTGAGCAACTCCCTGAAATGGCCCAAGCCACCACTTTAAATACCATCTCCAGCTAAAGACACAAGAAAGATCTGGGGATGAGGGAAGCCAGGTGGGGTTTACCATGCTCTTGCCAATAACAATAACAAGGGTAAGACTGTCATGCAGATTTAACTTGGGGTGGGGGGTGGACTTCTCCATTGATAAGAGTTTCTAGAGATTAGAGTCCTCCTTCTCTTCCTGGTACAGAGGAGGAGACACCCTTAGAAATGGAGGTCTCCCTTGTAAATATCTCTTACAAAAGAGTAACTTCTAGGTTTTCAGAGCTTTTCCTATGTCTGCTGTTTCTTAAAAATAACCAGCTCAAGATAAAATACTTAAGCCAAAGAGGCTTATTTTGGAGTGGCAAATTCTGTTCCCCTTCACACCTATCAAGAGGTAATCCTCTCTACCCCTTAAATGTGGGGGTGGATTTGTGGCTTATTTTGACTAATAGAATGCGGCAGATTTAATGCTCATATCAGTTACAAGGCTAGGTCTCAAGTGTCCTTGAGTGCTTCCACTCTTTCTTTTGGAATCCAGCTCTTGTCACATGAACAAGCCTGGGCCAGCCTCCTAGAAGATGAGAGACCGCAGGGGGCAGAGCTGAGTCAGCCCAATTGCCCTAATTGAAGCACCAGAGATGAGAGCTAGCACAGATCAGCAAAACTGCTTACATGACCCACATCTGGCCACAGATGGCATGAGGGAGCCTAGCCAAGATCAGAAGAAACATCCAGCTAAGCCAGTCTGCAGAATTGAATTAAATAGCTGGTTGTCATTTTAAACCACTGTGTTTTTCATAACTTCCCATTGTCTACAAAATGACCAAACTCATTACCGTGAAATATGAAATCTTCCACATTTTTACCATGATCTAGGTCTATAGCCTCAATTCAAGTCCCCCTTCCTTCCTATCACCAACACTTTAAGCTGGCGTCCCTGCAGTGTGGTCCAGGGACCAGTCTAGATCTACAGAATCAAAAATGTTGGACAACAAAGTAAGCTAAGAAGATTTTAAAAGGTTTCTTGAGCGGCATCCCAGTTCTACTGAAACACAATCTTTAGAAGTGGGACCTAAGAATCTTAGTTTCATTTAACTCCAGATTCTGTTGGGGCTGATTCTTGTACTCCATTTCAAGAATCAATGTCCGAATCTCCCATCATGCTCTTTGCCAAGCGCACTGAGTTCTCCCAGGTCTTTGATCATGCTGTCATATACACTTGGAATGTCCCTTCCATGCTTCCCTACCTGGTGAACTCATTGCTGAAGTCTGATCTCGGGTGCTTTCTTCTGTAGCTTCCCTTGACACCCTCAAAAGAGTTTGAATGAATTCATCTGTGCCCTCATGGTTCTATGTGCACACGAGAATATAGCAGTCCTTACATTTTTTTAAAAAGATTTTATTTATTTATTTGAGAGAGAGAGAATGAGAGACAGCATGAGAGGGAAGAGGGTCAGAGGGAGAAGCAGACTCCCTGCCGAGCAGGGAGCCCGATGTGGGACTTGATCCCGGGACTCCAGGATCATAACCTGAGCTGAAGGCAGTCGCGTAACCGACTGAGCCACCGAGGCGCCCCCAGTCCTCACATTTTTAAAACTTGTTTACACATCTGGCTTCGCTTCGTTACTGCCATTCTCACAGGCAGAAACCTTGATCTTACCGTTTTTTTTTTTTTTATACCTCCAGAGCCTTCGAAGCTCCTGGTAGGTATTCAATAAATGTTTGTAAAATTGAATTAAATTGACATTATTCCTAAGGGTTTTTTTTTTTAATTGTAGGTCACTGTTTTACTTGAAAAGTTGTGAATTCACAAAATATGTGTGAATTATTTTTGGATTAGGTGCTATTTTAAAGAACCATACTTTATGCAGTTCTTCCCCTCTCTGTAATATACAGGTGATTGAGGCAAGAATGAGGTATTTTCATAGTATTTAAAAGGCTTTCTATCTCTGTTTTGCATACCTTAATTCAGTCACCTGAGATTTCCATTGCATTATTGATCTATTTTGACTTCAGAACCATGTTTTCCCTTAATTAGAATTTTTTAGAAAATGATTAGAAATAAGTTTGTTTTATGCTATCTTTTAAGTTGCTACTATGTTAAATCCTAAATAGAGCCCATTTTTAAGAGTTGAAATGTTATTACATTTTAATTATATGGTTTATATATAATTACTATAAACCAAATTTATCACTTTCAACTTAACAAGGAATTTATTTCCAAAGTGTCAAATGATATACAATTGAGCCAAATCCTTGTGGAATGTTTGCTGCAAGCACTGTTTCACCATTTTATTAGATGACATGTCACTGGAAATTTAATTGGTTTATGTAACAATATAAGTCTCTATCCAAATAATTTATATCATGTCTATTACGTTGGTCTATTTTTTGTATTAATGAAATGGTTTACTTCAAAAGAGATGAAATTAAAATAATGAGGGGGAAATGCATATTCCTTATGTTGGATAGCTTATTGAAGCAGGTATTCTTGAATATCGTGTGGCTTACACTAGACCTGTGAACATAGTTTATAGGCTTTGCCACAAATGCCAGTTTATTAACGTCAGGAGACCTGCTTACTTTTAAAACTTGCTACCAGCGATAGAAGATGAGTAGAAGAGGTGAGGCTATTACACATTCCTTCCTGTAATTTTGAGGAAGATCAATATATTCATCTCAACTTAGGCTTTTTTGGAAATGAATCCTCTGTTTTCCACATAGAGGGAAATGCCTAGAACCTAGAAATAATTACCTTAAATGTGTCTATTAGAGCTTAATTACCGAACCTTGAAATAACACATTCACATAAGAGTCATAGTTGGTTTATTATCGGCAGCAATATCCATATCACTGCTTAATCCATAGTGAGCTCTATAAAATAACTAAGGCCAAGACCAGATTTCTCCTGGAAGGAATCTGTTTGGTGTTTATCTACAGAGCTGGAGAGAAGATTGTGCTGCCTCAGTTATTTTTCTGGCTACGAGTAACTCGATCATTATATGCCTAAGGCTTGTTCATGTAATATCTGCTTGAGTACCCTAATTCCAAGACAACTTTTCTTAGCAGTGTCAAGAAATGTTTACCAAACATCTGTTCATGCATGGCATTGGCATCATGGTGGAAAGTTCCTGAGTTGCTTACATTGAAGAAATCTTTGTAACTTGTAATTTTGTGAGGATACTCCTTAAATAGGTCAAATATTTGCCAGTGAAAAGAAAATTCCCTCCAAAACCTAAGTTGACTGTGATCTCAGTCTGGGAGGTTTAGGGTTCTGTGAGTCAAACATGATGATGTTGCAAAAGAACGTAACGGGGTCCTTGAGTCAAACATGATGATGTTGCAAAAAAAAAAGTAACCGGGTCCTTGCTCTTCAGGGCCGTATAAACTAGGAGTTCTTGTATTCCTTGAGTATACTGTTTCTACTTCTTTGGCCACTTGTTAACTAGCTCTTCCATTTCAGCCTGTTCTTCAACTGGGAACATAGTTAAGGTTCAAACTCAGATTTTCTGTGTCTGTATCACCTTTTAGTTATTGCCTCTCTGGTAGTAATAACCTCTTTCTTTAGATAACATTTTAGCAAACATCTGCTTTGTGGCCCACACTGTGCTATTATGTGTTATGTAAAAGTTACTAAAACCAGGCATCTGCCCTTGTGTACAAGTTGGTGCATGATTAAAATTGGTAAGAAATATGGGTAACGTGGTGTGGTGGGGAAAAACGTGTTTGATTAGAATGTGAGCACATGTATTCAATTATCAGGTCAATGACTAATTTACTGTGTGTTCTTGCATAAGAAACTTCTCTGGGCCTGACTTTTCACTGTTAAGTGAATGGGTTGGACAAGAATGATCTGAATGTTTTTCAAACTGGCTGTTAACAGGCTCACCATTGATCTTAGAGCAAGAATCAAATGGACCAGGATTAATTAATTTTGTTGTACATAAAGTTCCACTTACAACATTGACAGCAAAATAATAAATCCTTTGTCTAGGTCGACTTCTCTAGAGCCTAGAACCAGGCACTAGCTTGTAATGTACTATATTTTGTCTCTTCTCCAATAAGTCATACTTTTTCCCTAGGGTGCGGTGAAAGGGAACTAATCTCTAAAGAAGTTTTAGGATTAATTCCCTCAGTGGGGAAATAAAAGCCTGCTTTGAAATACAGATTATTTTCCCAGCTTTATTGAGATGTAATTGACATGTAACATTGTGTAAGGTGAAGGTGAACAGTGTGATGATTTCATATAGATACATGTTGCAGAATGATTACCATATTCATTACCTCACATAGTTACCTTTTTGTTGTTTTGGTTGTTGGGGGTGAGAACTTTTAATACATCTATTAGGAACTTTCAAGTAGACAATATAGTATTCTTAACTATAGTCACCATGCTGTACATTAGATTCCCAGAACTTCTCATCTTGTAACTGGAAGTTTGTACATTTTGACCACCTTTACCCATTTCCCCCACGCTCCCACAGCTGGAAACCGCTAACCTGTTTCTGTGAGCTTATCTTTTTTTTTAGATCCCATATAAAAGTGAGATCATACAATATTTGTCTTTCACTATTTCACTTAGCATAATGCCCTCAAGTTTCCTCCTTGTTTGTCACAAATGGAAGGATTTCCTTTTTTTATAGCTGAATAATACTCCATTTTATATATGCCACAGTTTATCCATTTATCAATGGATGATGCTTAGGTTGTTTTCATGTCTTGGCTATTGTAAGTAATGCTGCAGTAAATATGGGGGTACAGCTGTCTTTTAGAGATCATGATTTTTTTTTTTCCTTCAGATATATACCCAGAAGTGGAATGCTGGATTAAATAGTAATTCTGTTCTTAATTTTGGGGGGAACTTCCATACAGTTTTCCATTCATGCCTGTCCCAAATCATATTCCCACCAAAGGACACAAGGGTTCCCTTTTTTCCACATCTTGCCAGGACTTCTTTTTAAAAAGTTTTTAAATTTTTTTAAGTTTTTATTTTAATTCCATTTAGTTAACATACAGTGTTACATTAGGTGCCAGGACTTCTTATCTCTTGGCTTTTTGATAATAGCCCTTTGAACAGGTGTGAGGTGATACCTCCTTGTGGTTCAAATTGCATTTCCCTGTTGTCCATTGGGCTTTTTTAGAAAAAGATCTGTGTAGGTCTGTTGCCTATTTTTTGTTTATTTTTAAAGATTTTATTTATTTGATAGCACAAGCAGGGGGAGCAGCAGGCAGAGGGAGAGGGAGAAGCAGGCTCCCTGCTGAGCAGGGAGCCCGATGATGTAGGGCTTGATCCTAGGACCCTGGGATCATGACCTGAGCCGAAGGCAGACGTTTCACCAACTGAGCCAGCCAGCCTCCCCTGTTGCCTGTTTTTTTAAATGTAGTTGTTTTTGTTTGTTTTGTTTTTTTGCTGTTGTAGGAATTCCTTATATATTAACCTCTTGTCAGATATAATTTGTAAGTATTTTCAACCATTCTGTAGGTTGCCTTTTTGGTTTATTTTACTTTATTTTGTTGTGCTGAAGCCTTTAGTTTGTAGTCTCAGTTATTTTTGCTTTTCTTGCTTCTGCTTTTGATGTTGCATCCAAAAAAATCATTGCTGAGACAAATGTCAGGGAGCTTTTCCCCTACATTTTCTTCTAGGAGTTTTACAGTTTCAGGTCTTACATTTAAGTCTTTAATCCGTTTTAGTTAATTTTAGTGAGTAGTATAAAATAGGGGTTCACTTTTATTCTGCATGTAGATATCATCCAAATTTTCCAGCACTGTTTATTGAAGAAATTATCTTTTCCCCATTGACTATTCTTGGTTCTCTTTGCAAATATTAGTTAACTATACATATGCGGTTTTATTTCTGGGATTTCCATTTGTTCCATTGGTCTGTGTCTATTGTTATGCCTGTACCATATTTTTTGGATTACTTTAGTTTTGTGTTTTTTGATAATTTAGTCCATTTACATTTAAGTAATTACTGATAGGTAAGGATGTACAATTACTTATTACTTTGGCAATTGTCTCTTTTATAGATCTTCTTTTGCTGTCTTGTGATTTGATGACTTTTTGTGGTGGTATTCATTTATTCCTTTATCATATTCTTTTGTGTTAAAATCATTAAAAAGGAAGAATTTTATTAGCACATGTGTGCATGCATGAGTGGGAGTGGGGGAGGGGCAGAGGGAGATGGAGAGAATCTCAAGCTGACTCCGCACTGGTGTGGAGCCTGATGCAGGGCTCACTCTCAGTCGTGAGACTGTGACCTGACCCAAAACCAAGAGTCGGACGCTTAACCAACCCTGAGCCACCCGGGTGCTCCTTAAAATTCTTTAGATACAATAACGGAAGCTGAGTTTCAGGGTCAGTGTATGCAAATTCTACATAATTTGAATATTGAAACTTTCTCTCCAAAAAGGTTAAACCATTTTAACCCCCATCAACATACTTATCTTGTGTTTCTTTAATTTTTGCCATCTTTTTAATATGGCAGCCTAGATAATCCTTTTCAAACCTCTTCCTGCTCTTAAATAAGCCTAGCTCTGTTCTGAGGTATGGAAATAATGTTTCACGATTTAAGACTTCTTGAGTGTTCACTGTGACTACTTTAGACACTTGATTATAAGGACAGTATCTCATTATACTTATTCCTTATCTTGAACCTGAAATGAATATGATTTGCTTTAAAGGCAGAAATTGGATAAAGGATTTTGAGAAAATTCTATATATTGTCAATACACTTGTTTTCAGAGTTTTAAATAATTATATATATCTGATGCTTCAAGAAATGTAAGACCTACTTGAGATTTGGTCTTTACTAAAACTCTTATTACCTGTTGATATTTATTATTGATTATATGATCGTTTTAGATCCAAAAATCTACATGATCTAATAATATAAATGCATTAAGCACATGTCATAATAATTTTTAATTGAAATTTTACTAACAAAACACTACTCCAAATGCAAGGTTTCTTATATTGCATACAAGCCAGGATTACAATGTGGGGAAAAATTTTTATGGCAAAGAATGAATTTATCAATATAATTCTGTGTCCTTGTGGGGTTTTTTTTGTTGTTGTTTTGTTTTTGCTTTCTAGTGATGACCTGTGGATCATTTTTCTATTGGGGTGTTAGTATATTCTGGTTGACATTACTCATTGTGAAATCTGGATTGAACTTCAGCCCAGAGTCTAAAAGACAAGCTGAGGAAACATCTGTCCAAGTTGCAGTTCCCAAGAATGAAGCATGTCAAAGCTGTTTGGCTAAAAGTCATGCTTGTACCACTACTGGTGAGGGAAGAAAAGAACTGGATAGTTCTTGGAATAAGATCAAGACACGAACTGGCAGAGAGCACAAGCCAGATGAGGAAACACAATTTGAAATCCATCCAACGTTTCTAAAACTTAAGAATTGGAAGAAATGCCTTGCATTTACAACGTTATTTTCTTGTCGATAAGTGTCCTAACCTTATTTCAGGGGAATTCCATCCCCAGTGGAGAGGAAGTACAATTGACATAGAATCACCTGACTTGGGAATATTTGTTTATATCAAGAGATAGAAAACATTTCAAACTAATGAAATCTAAACTCCAATCAATAAAACCTCAAAGTTTTTGACTGTATCCATTTCTTCCTTCTATCCTTAGCACTTCAGAAAGTACCTGGTACATAGTGGGTATTTAGGAATTATTTGGATGAAGGGCGACCCTGTTTATCCCAATTAATAACTCAAGGTTATAGAATGGAAATGGCAGATATATGCTAGAGCAGCCTCTAAAAATGCCCTCTATTTCTGACCTACCACTTCTATATTCTACCTTTCGAGAAATTATGTTGGCAATTAGAAATTCCTAAGACTATGTACTCCTATGAAATATTCATGAATGTCTTCAGTATTTTAAGCAGAACAGTCATGGCAAGGACTTTCAACTCAGCTTGTACTTGCCAGAGCATATATTTGGTTGGGTAGAATGGCACTAAAATATTGATACTCATTAAATAAGCATTTTTATCCAATATCTAAACTTAATGTTATGAGAGCTTGCTTAAAACATCTAAGTAATTATTAAGGTAATGCCAGTTGAAGGGAGCTGATCATTAAAGAGTAAAACAATACTTAAACTTGGGAAGAAAAGTATAGGAAAGAAATACTCCTACATGAAGATCCTAAAACATAATGACACTTACGAATGGTCATGTATGTAAGAACTAGAACCACTGAAGACCAAATCTTGGGTTTAAATATGTTGGTTAAATTTCCATATGGGGCATTTAACCTTGCACTGGGTGAAACTCCAGTCTGGAGCCAGGTACAGAATATCTAATCTGAGCCAGGTGTTTTTTTGCAAAAATGTTCTTAAAAAGGTTTTATTCCCTAACCCTTGGGTTTGTTTGTACAGACTCATCCCCAACATTGGAAAAACAACTCTGAGCTCATCTATTATGGAGAATGGATAATCAGAGTTTCCTATGCCAAGCTGATAGTTATTAATACAGTTATAAAATGTAATTTTTCTTTCTCAATGTTCAAGGTTATCTCTTTCATACTATATGGAATTGGACCTACACATACATTCATATATGACCCCCGCATAGGCACACTCTTGGGAGCAGTGTACCATCCCAGTGCCCTCAAATACATGGCCTCATTTTAATGTCACTTTGAAATATTCCTCTGAATGAGATTTTTAATGTTTACAATGACATGTATGATATTCAAATAATGAGGAACCACAGCTGCATAAGAACAATTAAAATCCCCAAAGGCAAATTTAAAATGAATATCATTAGAGGTCACTGCTAAGTAGTGAGGGCTTGTTAATGATCTCATTCATTGACCTTGGGTTGTAGTTAAATTTAACAAAATGCACATTTCAAAAATTTATAATTTCTAGTTAAGTTTTCATTATCGCACTGGTGTTGCTAAAATATTTAGAGGATAGAAAGTTGGTTGCAAGTATATTATTTTGATATCCAGTGTTATAAAAGGATGAGTAGTTTTTAGAAGAACACACTTTCGGTTTGTACTTCTAAAATGTAAGATATATCAGCCATACCAAAAAGACAAGAAATCCCAGCACATATAAGGGTGAACATTTAGCTATTTTATTTTGAGTAATACGTTCTGATTACTATGTTTTTGTCCAGTTTTACTTAAAAATTTTGGAATGGGCAAGCCAGGAGTTGGATTTATGAAAATGTAGCAGCATAAATGTGTGTGCAAAAGCCACCAGCCTGTTAGATTTTGAATATTTATCAAACATTCTAAGCTTTGTGTCCTTTGTAATTCTCCTTTATTTTAAAACCAATCAAATAAGTATTGATGATCTGTAATAAAATTATTAACAGTAATGGGATAGTTTTTTTTTTTTTTTCTTTTAGAGAGAGTAAGCGAGAGCCAGCATGCATAGGGGTTGGAGAAGGTTGGGGAGAGAGAGGGAGAGAGACTCTTAAGCAGGCTCCACGCCCAGCACGGAGCCCATTGTGGGGCTCAGTCTCACAACCCCGAGATCATGATCTGGGCCGAAATCAGGAGTTGGATGCTTAACTGACTCTACCACTCAGGTGCCCCATGGGATCTGATATTTATTGTGTGCCTACTATCCACGGTTCTCTGGAAATCACTTGTACTGATGATTTTTAAACATGACAACATGACTGTAAGACTGTTAGTAGACTTATTACTGTTTTTTGGTTGAGAAAACTAAGGTGGTAGTGTGGTGAAGTAACTTGACTAGGGACATATAACGGTTAAGTCAGTATTCAACCTTGGGTTGGCCTGATTTGAAACCATGGGGAGAATGCAAATAACAACCTCTGTCCTAAAGTATATGATGTTCTAATTAGTCTTTCTGCATATACCTATTGTTTAAAAAATGTTTTAAAATATCAGTGTGGTGGGTGCCTGGGTGGCTCAGTTGGTTAAGCGACTGCCTTTGGCTCAGGTCATGATCCCGGAGTCCTGGGATCAAGTCCCACACTGGGCTCCCAGCTCAGCGGGGAGCCTGCTTCTCCCTCTGACCCTCTCCCCTCTCGTGCTGTTTCTCTCTCTCTCTCTCTCTCTCTCTCTCAAATAAATAAATAAAATCTTTAAAAAAAATATCGGTGTGGCAAGTTTTATTCATAGCAATAATGAGGAAGACAGCCTGAGTGCTCACCATGTGCTGTATATTCTTATCACTTTATCGTTTTTACTTATTATTTTAAGTAACCCTACCTCCAACGTGGGGCTCGACCTCCCCACCCCGAGATCAGGAGTCACATGCTCTACCAACTGAGCCAGCCAGGCACCCCTCTTCTGATCACTTTGGTTGCATTAACTTATTTAACACTCTGAATAATTCGTTTTTCAGTGGGGAAACTGAGTCACAGAAAGATGAAGTAGGTTTCTCAAGGTCACACATCTACTATCTGCTAGAGCTGTGATCTAAACTCAGGTCTGTAAGATTCCATAGCCTGAACTCAAAACTTGTATTCTACCATAAAGCCCTAATGTGACCTGGGAAGGTAAAGGTCCCATCTCTCCTTTGTTAGAGGAGGAGAAATAAATACATTTCTACTAAGTTCAAATGTGCAGGAGGTGCCAGTGGGGGAACTTATAAATGGCTATGCATGAGAAACTGATTCTAAAAGAAGGAAGACATTTGAGGGTAGGTTAACCTATATGTGAATATAGAATTATGAAACCTTGGGGATAAGGACAGGTGGTGCTAGGTCTTCATTTGCCCAGAAAAATTCCATTTTATATCTGTTGTCCCACTGGAATTATTAATAGTTTACTTTTTCCACTTTCAAAACTAAGCCAGTTAGGCCAGTAAAATATGTAGTGAACTTAGCATGATGAGGAGACTGACGTTACAGTGGTGGTTGTGCCCAGAGGAGAGGTGACTTTGGACAAGCTACTGTTTTGATTTCCAGATCCTCATATGTAAAATAAAGTTTTGAGACACCAGAAGATTACCAAGTTATCTTGCAGCTGTAAGGGCTAGTATTTGATCCAGTGCTGGGATGTTTTATGAATTTGACATTAACCCATAGGCTTTGCCCTACATCAGCATCACTTGAGAGCTATTACCAGCACGTAGATATGTAGATGCTTGAGGCCCATCCCTAGAGATTCTGATACTGTAGGTCTGGGTGAGGCCTAGAATCATACATTTTAATAAGCACTCAAATAACTGATGCTAGCAGTCCTTAAATCATATATACTGCCCTAGACTATAAGCTCAGTGAGATCAGGGAATAGATCTTATTCAACATCGTAAATACAAATCCTAAGTGCTTCATTATTTGTTGAGTGAATATGGAATGAATGTTACTAGTAACAACCAAAACAACACGGAGTTAGTTGATTTTGAAATATAAATGATATAAGATCTATGCCTTTGCACAGAACAAGTACTGTTGATATAAGCAAGAAGATAAATGTTTTACAGACATCCGTAAAACTTAATTTATCCAGTGACGAGGCCTTCAGTAACCAAGATTGTTGGGATCTATGGCATGATTCTAGGGAAAAAAAACAACTAAACAGACTTTTAAGCTCTTAGAGCACCAGGTACAGGATTACAAGCAGATAAAAGGAAGTACTTCCAGTTCCCATCACTGTAGTGTCTGGCCTTTCCCAGGGTTTGGAGGCAAGAATATCTGTCCTGTGTTTATGACCAAGGGCTATCTTTACATGACAACTGTGGAAATGCTGGGCTTAGGGATTTTGGCCATCAACAATGTCCTGCACCATGCCTGTGTGATAGTCAGTTGGAGAAATTATAAATACTGATTTATGTTTCAGGTAAAAGTATTGAACAGTAGGACATCAATAAACATATTGATAATATGCCATGGAGACTAGCCAAGGGGTTTGTAGTCAGGTGGGTCTATATTCAAATTGCAGTTTTGCCAAATGTGAGCTGTGGAACTAGCTACTTCACTTCATTGATTTGAACTTCTGTCATGTCGTCTGTCAAATGAGCATACATATGCCTCTCTTACAGAAATATTAGGGTAATTTGAGATTAAATGAGATAATATGTGCCAACATCTAGTATGTAATAGTAAGAATTTATTAGCGTTTACTGTATCTTAGTATGTATGAAATACCTAGAAAAATATCTAAATTGTAATTCAAAATGGTCCTACATGGTAGGTATTAGTTTTATAATCCCCACTATGCAAAATTAAGGATTGGATGTATAGAAAGGGTAAAATCAGATAGCTTACCTATTAAATAACTTTACTGAGGTATAATTAACATAACTAATAATTTATAGTATATGCTTTGATGAATTTTGACATACATCTGCACCCATGAAGTCATCACCATGGTGAAGATAACCGGTGTTTTCAGTCTCCTAAGTGTTTTCAAGTCTGTTTGTCTTCCAGCCTGCCTCCATTCTCATCCCTAGGCAATCACTGATCTGCTTGCTCTCTGTCACTATAGATTACATTTTGTAAGAATCTATACAAATTGAATCATACAGTGTGTACTCATTTTTGTCTTGTATTTTAGTTGTTTAAGGTGAGTTCAGCTGGTTCCTGTTACTACTCCATTATGGCTCAAGCCGAAGTTCCTATTTCTTAAATTTTATTTTTGTTCCGGTCTAAAATTTATTTAATCAAAATAACATAGTAAATCAAATACTGCAGAGTCTTTTGACATAAAACATAGAAAACTGTTCATGATCCTTCAGTTCTCTTCCTAAAAATGACATTTTACTTGTTAACATCTAGTTTGAAATGATTGAAAAGATAAAAAAGTAATGTTATAAACCTGGACAATTCCCTGGTTTCCCTTCTCTTTCCGATTCCCATACTCCTATGACGCGTCTGTGTGATCCGTGCCTGTATCGTATTATGTATTTATAGACCATTCTAGTATATTATTTATGTTTATACATAAGTGTCCTGTTAGAATCAGATTTGCTAAGAGACTAATTATTCCAACCACCAGGAAGAAATGATAATTATGTGATGTGATAGAGGTGCTAATTATTGCTACGATGGTAATTATTATAGTATACAAATGTATCAGACTAACATGTACACCTTAGATTTGCACAATTTTGTGAACTATATTTCAACAAAAAAGTAACACATATAAATATGTAATGTTTATATGTAAGAGAAGATAGATTTTAATTGTTGTATAATATAAAACAAAGTGTATACCACAGTTCATACAATATCTTACTGAAACCCATTTATATTGTTTTAAGTCTTCTTTTTTAAAGTATAAAACTCAACAGCATTTTATTGGTTTTTGTCATTTCCCTGCATTTCTTTAAACATGCCTTTATGATCATCAATTTGTTAAAGATCCATCATTTGAAACGAAATGAAGTTATGTGTGAAATAGTGTATTACTGTTGTTTAATTGTCACTTTCATGTCTGAGTTGTATGAACTGCATGGCCATATCCTTTACTTATTTACCTATTGGGTTGATGGGCTTTATCTCTGTTTTGTAGAAAATTTCATAACCTTTCCTAGTTTATATGAATGTCCTCTTAAAGGCTGCTGTCTCTCTTTAAATTTTGTTATGCTATTGATTTTCATACAGAAATAGGGTTCTAGTGGACTGAAATTTTATCAATATTTTTTATGCTTTTTGCATTTTATTGAAGAATTCCATTCCCATCAAAAAGTCCTATATTCTGTTTTAAAGCTTTGTTTTTAATGTTTACATTTTTAATCCATCTAATTTAGGGGAAGGTAATTTTTGCTACAGCATAATATATAAGGTATTGATAACTGAGCTCTTAGGCACTAGGCATGGTATTAAATGTTTGATGTATGTATTAGCAATAATCCGTGAGATACATATTACCATTATCTCCTTTATGTAGTTGAGTAAAACAGAAGATAAATCAGGTAGCACAAAATGACATAGTTTGTAAATGGCAAAGCTAAGACTGAAAACGAAGGAGTTTCTCCATATCATCTCCAGAATTTATCTCTTGTCTGTTTTCTTTTTTGGGAAATGTGATATTACCATGTTTTTAAAGTTTTTATGTAAATTCCACTTAGTTAACATACAGTGTAATATTAGTTTCAGGTGCACAATATAGTGGCTCAACACTTCCATAAATCACCCAGTGCTCATCAGGACAAGTGCACTCCTTAATCCTCATCACCTGTTTCACCCATACCCCCACCTACCTCCCCTCTGGTAACCATGTTTGTTCTCTACACTTAAGAATCTCTTGGTTTGCCTTTTTTTTCCCCTTTGCTCATTTGTTTTGTTTCTTAAATTCCACATATGAGTGAAATCCTATGGTATTTGTCTTTCTCTGACTGACTTCACTTAGCATAATACTCTCTAGCTCCATCCATGTTGTTACAAATGGCAAGATTTCATTCTTTTTGATGGCTAAGTAATATTCTGGGGGGGGGTCTGTGTGTGTGTGTGTGTGTGTGTGTATGGGTGTATCATCCCTTCTTTATCCATTCATCAGTTGATGGACACGTAGGCTGTGTCCATGATTTGGCTATTGTAGATAATGCTGCTGTAAACATCGGGGTGCATATATCCCTTTGAATTGGTCTTTTGTATTTTTTAGGTAAATACCTAGTAGTGTGATTGCTGGACCATAGGGTAAGTTCTACTTTTAACTTTCTGTCTACAGTGGCTGTACCAGTTTGCATTCCCACCAACAGTGCCAGAGGGTTCCTCTTCACATCCTCACCAATGCCTCTTGTTTCTTGTGTTGTTGATTTTAGCCATTCTGACAGGTGTGAGGGGATATCTTACTGTGGTTTTGATTTGCATTTCCCTGATGATGAGTGATGTTGAGCATCTTTTCATGTGTCTGTTGGCCATCTGGATGTTGTCTTTGAAAAAATGTCTATTGAGGTCCTCTATTTTTTAATCAGAATTTTTTTTTTTTTTTTTGTGGCGTGGAGTTGTAAGAGTTCTTTATGTTTTGGATATTAACCCCTTATCAGACGTATACTTTGCAAATATTTTCTCCCATTCTGCTGGTTTCCTTTTCCTTTTCATTTTGTTTGTTTCCTTCCCTTTCCCTTTTTTTTTTTTTTTTTTTAAACATGCAGGACTTGAACTCACAAACCTGAGATCAAGACCTGAGATGAAGAGCCGGATGCTTAACTGACTGAACCACCCAGGTGCTCCTGCTTTAAGGTTTTTGTAGATGCACTTTGTTGTATTAAGGCAGATCTCTTTCATTCCTTGGTTAAAAGTTTTGTTTTAATTATAAATGAGCTAAAAATTAATTTTTCTATATTTGAGGTAATCATTTTTCAATTTAATCTATTAGTGTGGTGAACAAAATTAATTATGTAATGTTAAACCAAACTTGTATTCCTTTCCTGGAATTATCCTGACTAGGTCATGACATATTTTTTATTACTGAAATTGCTTTGCTGTTTTTTTTTTTATAATTTTTAGATTGATGTTCATGAGTATGATTGGCCTGTACTTTTTCTGTTTAAAAATGTCAGTTAGATTTTGGTTTCAAGGCACATAAAATGAGATAAGGAAAGTAGATAATCGTTTTCTGTTTCTCATTTGTCCTGCCTGGTATTTTTTTTTCTCTCTCGTTACCAAAACTGACACATAGAGAAATAGTTAAAAAGTTTACTATATCATTTGGTCCAGTGGCATAGCTGCATAATTCTATTGAGTATATGAAGGAAGGGATGCCTGGGTGGCTCAGTCGGTTAAGTATTTACCTTTGGCTCAGGTCATGATCCCAGGGTCCTGGGATCGAGTCCTGCATCAGGCTCCTTGCTCAGCGGGAAGCCTGCTTCTCCCTTTGCCTTCCACCCCCTCTTCTTGTGCTTTCTCTCTGTCTCTCTGACAAATAAATAAAATCTTTAAAAAATATGAAAGAAATAATACCATTTTTACATACTTGAGAGAACACTTTCTAAGTTGTAATGAGGTCAGTGTAGCCATAATACCGAAACTTGAGAAGGATAAGTAGAGAAAATTAGACTCTTCATCGTTCAGTAATATAGATGCAAAAACTTTTAATTAAATATTAGTTAAATCAAATCCAGTAAAAACAATGTATGAAACTTAATTCATCACGTTAACAAAATAAACCCAAGAAATATGGTCCTATTAATAGATATTAAAAAAAAATCGATATCCAAAACCCTTTCATGAAAGACCAATACTGTCTGAATAGAAGGATATTTTTGAAACTTGATAAAGTACATTTATAAAAAAAATCTCATAGCAAACCATACTTGAGAAACACTCTATTTCCGTTCGGCTTTGTATTGGAGGTGTTAGCCTAAACTAAGGAAATAATAAAATGAAAGGCAGAACTATTGGGCAAGAGAAAGTATACCTCTCTTCAGACCATATGATTTTGTATATTGAAAATTCAAAGCTTTAGATCCAACATTTGGGGAACTATGTAGGATTTTAGGAGAGAAGGTCAGCATGTAATAATATGTTCTTTACTCATAATTAACAATTGAAAATGATACCTTAAAATACTATTGATGCTATATCTTCAAAAACCAAAATACTTTGGGATAAATCTAACCAAAAAAATGTGTAAGGCCTCTACCCCAAAACTAGCAAACATTAAACAGAAAAATAAATGAAAATTTACAGGGGTGCCTGGGTGGTTCAGTCATTGGGCGTCTGCCTTCGGCTCGGGTCATGATCCTGGGGTCCTGGGATTGAGCCCTGCGTCGGGCTCCCTGCTCCGCAGGGGCCTGCTTCTCCCTCTCCCTCTCCCCCTGCTTCTGTTCCTTCTTTCGCTATGTTTCTGTCAAATGAATAAATAAAATCTTTAAAAAAAAAAAGAAAATTTACATAAATACATATATTGTATTCATGCATTAGAGATGAATTACTTTTAATTTGTCAATCACAGAGTGACCAATAGATTAACTGCAATTACAGTCCAAACCCCAACGCTTGCCTTGGTAGAAATGGTCAAGATTACGGTGATGTTTATGTGTGAATGTAAAAAAAAAAAAACAGGATAAAACAAACTTGGAAAATTACAGGTTTGGAGGATTTGTACTAATTAAGACTTAAAATCTAGAGTAGTTAAAATAGAAGTGGTAGGGATGGTGGTAGTATTTGTAGTAGTGGTAGCTATGTATTGACATAAAGGGCAGCCAAATAGATGGGTGAAACAGAGTCCATGAATAGGCCCTTACATGTATGGTCATACACACACACACACACACTAAAGATTTTATTTATTTATTTAACAGACACAGCGAGAGAGGGAACACGAGCAGGGGGAGTGGGAGAGGGAGAAGCAGGCCTCCCACGGAACAGGGAGCCCGATGTGGGGCTCGATCCCAGGACCCTGGGATCATGAACTTAGCCTAAGGCAGATGCTTAACGACTGAATCACCCAGGCACCCCAGTCAAATATTTTTTGATAGAGGCACCAATGCAGTTCAATAGGAGAGGACAGTGTTTTTTTTTTTTTTTTTAAATGTTTTATTTATTTATTCATGAAAGTCAGAGAGAGAGAGAGAGAGAGAGAGAGAGAGGCAGAGGCAGAGGGAGAAGCAGGCTCCCTGCCTAGCAGGGAGCCTGATGCGGGACTCGATCCCAGGACCCCGGGATCATGACCTGAGCCGAAGGCAGACGCTTAACCATCTGAGCCACCCAGGCGCCTGAGGACAGTGTTTTTAAGGAATGGTTGCTGGCTCAACTAGATACTGATGAAAAAAATACCAGTCCTAGATCACATTGTACACAAACGTTAACTTGAAATGAATTGCAAACATAATAAAAATGAGAGTTACATATGAAGATCCTAGAACACAACTTTAGGGGGGATACCTTTGTCACTTTGGACAAGAAAATATTCCTTGGAATACAGAAAGCAATAATCATAAAAGAGTTACATGATGAGCTCTGGACCTAATAAAATTTTAAATTCACATTAATGAAAGGCATCATTAAGATATTGAAAAGGCAAGTCAAAGACGGGTAAAAATTATCTCAATATATATCTTGTAAAACATATCAAGAAGATATAAAAAAATACATTTCAAGAATATGTAAAAAGCAAATAATAAAGATAAGGGGCGGGGGGAGAAGATCAGAGTCAGAGTAGATTGAAACCCGAGTAAGAAGTGTGAAGACGTGATTCAAGGAAGGGGCCATGAACCAAACAGAGTGTGGGTAGTCTTTAGAAGGTTTGGAAAAAGCAAGGAAAGGGATTCTCTCCTCCTGGAATGTCCATCCCTGCAGCCACTATGATTTTATTTTAGCCTTCGTTTTTTTAAAAAAAGATTTTCTTTATTTGACAGAGACACACAGCTAGAGAGGGAACACAAGCAGGGGGAGTGGGAGAGGGAGAAGCAGGCTTCTGGCTGAGTAGGGAGCCCGATGTGGGGCTCGATCCCAGGACCCTGGGGACATGACCCGAGCTGAAGGCAGACACTTGACAACTGAGCCACCCAGGTGCCCCTTATTTTAGCCTTCTTAAGACTCATTTCAAACTTAATCACCTCCAAAACTGTAAAGATAATAACTTAAGACACTGTGGTAGGATTTGCCAGGACTTGGTTTATCAAACTTACTTTTTCTTCTCAGAGACTTCATAAAAATAATCATCTTGTTTCAATGTTCATTTCTCTGAACATGAGTGAGGTTGATCATATTTTTACATGTTCATAAGTGCTTAAGTTTCCTGGGATTCAGTTTCCTGTTTCAAATATGAATGTAAGTAAACTAATGAATTTTGTGAGAACAATTTATATGCAAAGGTATGTAATGTATTTTTATAAATATTGATTAACTTAGTCAAAATTTTTTTTGCTAGTAGTTTAATTCTGGTCAGTTGTATAAGCTATCAGTTCAATAGAAATTTAGCATATGTCATTTTATATGGTCTGTTTCATTTTCAGGTGACTTAGTAATACAATCAGTCTTTCCTATTGCTGCTATAGCAAGTTACTACAAATTTAGTAGTTTAAAACAACGAAAAAATCTATTTTATAGCCTTAGAAGTTAGAAGTCCAAAGTGGATCTCAGTGGGCTAATACCAAGGTGTCATTGGGGCTGCTTTCTTTCTGGAGTTTCCATTGGAGTATCTGACTCCTTGCCTTTTCTAGCTTCTAGAAACCGCCTTCATTCCTGGGTTTGCAGCCCCTTACCATCTTCAAAACTAGCAAAGACCACTTGATTCTTTATCATTGCCATTTTTCTGCTTGTCCCTTTTTTGGGGGGGTGTCTTCCTGCTTTTGATTGATTACATTAGGACATCCCAGATAATCCAAGATAATCTCCCCGTCTCAAGGTCATTTGATTATTAACAACCTTAATTCCCTTTTGCGCATGTAAACAAATATACCCACAGGTTCTGGGGATTAATTAGGATTAATGGCCATCTTTTGGCAGGGGTGGGGAGGGTTATTCTGCCTACCGCAGAGCCATTATTTTATCTTTCTGATGTTTTGCATTGGATAAAATGAGCCTTATTTGAGACTGTTGGGAAAGCAGCAGTGTGTGTGTAAAAGAGAATTGGCACCAGATAGGCCTGGAGTTTGCAGTATCCTAGCTGTAATACTTAGTTATGTCACTTAAACTGAGCCTCTACAGTTGATCTAAAAATGAGTCTGATAATTATACCTACCGCTTTACAGTGTGACTGTAAGGACTGATGAGATCATAAAAGTAATGATGAAGTAGTAACAACCATTCACTGAACCCTTGCTGTTGGAGATAGAGTAGGTCCTAAATGAATGTTTGTTCTCTTCCTCCTTATGACTGGGGTCATGATTAAAAGCCCTTACAGAAGTGCCATGGTGGCTTCTGGCCACTCAAATAATTGTTTCTTTTTTTTTTTTTTTCTTTTGGCTCTTTTAGAACTGTAGTTAATTTCTGTGCTCATTTGTAAGCTGCAATTCCAAAATATTTACTGCCATTAAAGCAGGTATATATGTTTTGCCTGTATCTTATTTTACCCCATCTTATTTTAGAAGTGAATTGCAATGGGACCCTATTCTAAGCTCATGGAGAGGTACCTTTTTCTTGATAGGTCATACTACAGCATACTTAGTTTCCGTTGAAGGTATCAGCCATGCTGACATACTGAGTTAGCCTGAGTTTATATTGTATATTACTAACCAGAGATCTGAAGCACAGAAACCAGGATGTAAATTACTCGGTCCAGTCAAAGATTGTACGTCTCCTCACTCATTTACGGATTGGCTTGCAGCCTTTGAAAAGGTCCTGCTGAGCAGACTTGGCTATCTGAACTGGAATGCTTGATTTTCTGTAACTTCCAATAGCACTTGATTAGCAATTCAGTGTGTCTGTCAGGTGTGTGAATTTATTTGGGGTTGCGGTAGAAGAGGTGTTGCTGGCCACACTGCTGTCCCACTGGTGTGGAAGTGGCAGAAAAGCAGCAGGGGACCCCATGTGGCTTCTCTCTCCCTCATGTCCTCCCTCCGATCTTGACTCGCATAATTAGATGATGCTTTCTCTTTTACTGATCACCCTTACATTTGCCTTTAGTATTGTTTACTCTCCATTTCCTTTGAACAAAATAATGAATTCCATTTCCTTTTAGTCCTGTTCTGTTTGATCCATTTAGACCTTTGAAGACTGTCAGTGGAGCTATGTAGAAAAGTGGTCTGTGGGAATAAGTTTAGGTTTTTTGACAATCTTTTGGGCACATTCATCTTTAACAAATGAGACTTTTTTTTTTCTATTCACCTCTTCCCACCTATTTAACACCGATCAGTCTTGAGTCCTTGCTTTGTTTCTCTGTCGTATATGTTGACACATCTGTTAATGTTGCATTTCTAAGTGTTTTACATATGTGTATGTGTGGGCGTGCAGGCTGGAGGTGAAGTTTTTTTTATACTGACGTTTTTAAATGTAAGATGAAGTAAGAATATTCTAGATAAATAAATTGAAAGCTAACAATAACAAGATTTTTCTGTAGTTTTATAATAACTGTTATATAAGATTGAAGGGGTATTCATGGTAGCCTGTATATAAACTTACACTGGCAACCATTTTATAGTTTAAAAATGTCTGTTGACAAGTGCGGTTCTGATTCTCTTTGGTTAGATGTATGCCCATGTGCACCTGGAGGAAAACATTGGTCTGTACTTTTCTTGCTAATTATAACATCTTAATTAATCTTGATTAACTAGATTGAGTGTTCTTTAAAGTATCTAAAAATAAAATGAATCAATAACTCCGTTCATCCTTTACTGCTCAGCCTTCCCAGCACGCAGCCCAGGCTCATGCTGGCCTCTTGCCCCACTGAGGCAAGCATTTCTGCCAGCCCGCTTGTCCCCAGTTAATTGGGCAGAAGTCTGTATGGTGGCACATCCAGTGATTTCAGTGTCCTCTGGAGCACTGGGTTGACAATAGAGTAAGTCTGAGAGAGGTCTATAATTGGCTAACTTATGCTGCTGTAAGACTCTATTCAGATGGAACAAATTTGAACTGTTCAACCCTCCTTGGCATCCAGCCAGTTTCTGCGTGGCATAAAACAGGCACTTATTTAAGACAGTGGCATGAGTTGTAGTGGCAGGAGCAATGCTGGAGACAGTAGTGTCGATGTTCTGCCACTGTGTAGTTTGCAGACAGGTATGTTAACTCTGATTTCTTTTGCAGATGTCTCTCGGTAAAAGTCATCAGTTAGACACACAGGGCCGTTTGAGATCTGTTTCTTCAAGACTTTTGTTTCAAAGCCTCCTAAAATACCTAAAGTCGTAAGACTGTTTTGCTGATCATTTTGGCCAACTATCTGTCAGCTGTTGTCATACAGGTTGTTGCTGTCACACACAGTAGATTAGCAGCGGAGGGATTCTTCTTCCATAATGAAGCTTGAGAACATTTATTGGATCTAACATGGCTGGGAAATATGTATTTGTGCATATCTGAATTCTCAATTCTGCACGTAACTGAAACTTTGCCCTATTGTCAGGAGTTTAACTACTCTCTTCTGTATATGCTCGTGAAAAGTCCTGTATTAAGGAATCTAATTGCTTCTTCCTGTGGGCTCTAGGCTACGTAGTAATAACTTGCAGTCCAAGAATATATTGAGTTGGGAGTGAAGGGAAACCATATGTATGTGAGGAAGAGGAAAAGGCTAGAAATCATGAGCCTTGGGCTTACTGTCATTTGTACCATGAATCTTCAGAGTAACCTGGCAAAAGTCATTTATTCTGTGTAAGTTTGGTCATCTCAGTAGTGGAGCATGATAGACCTTAATCCATTCCATAGAATATATACAAAACCCTTTTGAGAGTATAAGTGCTATACAATAGAACCTAATATTTTTGAAGTACTTAGAATGTGTAAATAACTTTTAATGTAAGTCATGTTATAGCCCCAGGAAGTAGGTACTATTATCGTCTCTAGTTTACAGATGGAGACACTGAGGCAGAGAGAGGTTGAGTGGTTTGCCCCCTTGGGCAAGCTAGGAAGATTTAAAGCCAGAATTTGAACCCAGACATTCTTGTGCTGGAAGACTGCTCATAAGCACAATGCAGTACTCTTCAAACACAGAAAGGATGATATCTTGCCTTTCCCATGAAGACCTTTCCCCAGTCTCTTCCCATAGTCAAAATGCATATGACATTTCAGACTTAATCTTTGAGTGGTCTTGTCAGTAGCAAGGACAGTTTGCATCTCCCATGTAGGATTCCTATAGCCAACCACCAACATTTAAGGATCTACTTGTTGAAAACTAGGAATTAGTCCGAATGTAGGGGCACTAAGTAGTGGGGTGCTTTGTAAATATAGAGATTCCTAGGCCCTTCCACCAGAGCTACTGGCTTATTAGGTCAAGGGCGGGCTATGGAAATGTGTTTCTTAAAAGCTCCCCAAGTGACTTGGTGAGATACTTGTATTGATAGTGAAGTTAAGTGAACTTTAGAAGAACTGTACCCAGTATGCTGGCCTCACTTGCATCTTAATCTAGCTGCTGCTGAGCTAAGTGCCTTAGATGAAATTACTGTTCAATATGAGTTTAGCAAAAAGTCTTCTGCTTCTCTAAAACTAGAAAGAGTTCTAACTCTGCCTATTGAGTGATTACTGGGAAAATGCAGTTCATGCCCTTGGGCATGGTCACAACATTTTCATATAGATGAGGAAATGTCATGCTACCAAATGTTGATCAATACATTTTGGGGAAAAATAGGAGTTTGGATGCTCTAAATGGAGATGTCAGTATCTGGAAAAAAAAATGTTTTTCTATGTAATTGTTTCAGTATCTTGAAATAGGTGCAGTGTTTCTTCTCCAACAACTTTGTAATGATTAAAGATCAGAAATGCATCTTTGGAGACTGAGCTTAGGGCAAAGTGTCAAAGCTGTGGCTGTCACTGACATACAGAATGGCTTTGGGCAAGGAACTAAACCTATTTCTTTCTGTCTCCTCATTTGTTATCTGAGACCACAGCATTTACCTTATTTCAATGGAAAGTGCCGTTAATTAATATATGTGATACTTCAAGTCTACTTTTAAATAAAAATTTAGCTCCTATTATCTGCTAAAATGAAGAAATAATGTGACCTTGTTGTTGCTTCAATACCTCTTGGTAACTGAGGCAGTAGGAAAGAGACCTTAGCTTCAACCATAGCTTCTACTACACGTTGTTTCTAGAAATAGATTATTGTAGAGTCCTACAATGGGAAGAAGAGTGAGCTATGGGAAAGGGTGAGCTGTGGGAAAAGGGCCAGCAAGGGGCTCTCAACAAGTCTCCATACCAAGCACTGATTGATGCTTATTGAATATCCGGGAAGATATGTTCCATTCCCTGATAAAAGATGAAATTCTGAAAGGGGCTTGGCTTCTTTGGATGTGTTCCCCCCCTCAAATTTGAGTAATTAATACTTAACGTGATTTGAGTGTCCTTTTGAACTTGGGTCATCATAAAGATGACAAAAAACTTACAATGTGAAGGAGTACAACCCCAATGTAGACTATAATGAGAATTCCATTAAATTTGAAGTATATAGTTATATGCCACAAACTCCACATAAGGTAGATAAGTTCTCGTTGTCATCTAAAATTCCTTCCCACTAAGGGACTGCTGATAATCCTTAGGAAGTATGGCCTTGGAAAGCATTTTGGTAGAGTCTCTTCCCTTGTTTGTGTGTCCCACATTGCACTTATTTCCCTTTGGTTTGGTCTTGCTCTTGTGCATTTAAGGTAGAAAAGCCCATGGTGTTTCCATAGGTATCTTATTTTTTTTTAAGATTTTATTTATTTATTTACTGGAGAGAGAGAGAGAGAGTGCATGAGCGCATGAGAGAGAACATGGGCAGGGGAGAGGGGTGGAAGGAGAAAGGGAAGCAGGCTCCCCACTGAGCAGGGAGCACGACACAGGACTCGATCCTAAAACTCTGGAATCGTGACCCAAGCTCAAGGCAGACGCTTAACTGACTAAGCAACCCAGGCACCCCTGCAGAAGTATTTTAAATACATTCTTTATGTTCTAAATCCTTAGCAATGTTTAAGTTATATAAACAGAATTGCTTCCTTCAAATATCCTGTTCATACTACTGGAAGTAGCCATGTATTACTGCAGATTTGTTCAATCTCAACACTGTGATCTTCTCTCAAGATCAATATCAGTATCAGTATTTAAGCTATGGCAATAGATGAGTATTTTATTTTTATTTTTTTAAAAGATTTTATTTATTAGGAACACCTGGGTGGGTCAGTCAGTTAAGCGTCTGCCTTCGGCTTAGGTCATGGTCCCGGAGTTCTGGGATTGAGCCCCGCGTTGGACTCCCTGCTCAGCGGGAGTCCTGCTTCTCCCTCTTCCCACCCCCTACTCATATGCTCTCTCTATCTCTTTCTTTCTCTCTTTCAAATAAAATCTTAAAAAAAGATTAGAGCAAGAGAACATGCAAGCTGGGGGAGGGCCAGAGGGAGAGGGAGGAGACAGAATCCCAAGCAGACTCCCCGCTGAGCACAGAGCCTAACAAGGGGCTCCATCTCGCGACCCTGAGATTATGACCTGAGCCAAAACCAAGAGTCAGATGCTCAACTGACTGAACCACCCAGGTGCCCCAATAGATGGGTATTTTATACCACCATTTTGAGATGGTCCCTTTTTGCATAAAGTCCAAACTGATGCTACCTTTTCTATAAGTAAGGGGATACTTGACATTAGGATGTAATTACTCCAGTCCCAAAACTGTGCATGTCATCGTAGCACTGCGCTATGCACTGTGGGAAGTGTAAAAATGAAAGGTAAAACCTCAAAGAGGTTTGAGTACAGTTGAAGAAATTATGGGAGGCATATGTCTCCCATAAAGGAGAAGAAAACTAGCACAGAAAGAAAAGTAACGAGAGGTGAACCTAATGAAGGGACAGAATGACATATTTTAAATTCTGTTTCTTCCATTTACTAACAGTGACCTTGGGCAATTCATCTTTCCATGCTTCGGTCTCCTTATCTGCAAAGTGGGGATACAATTGATACATTACCATATGGTTCTTATAAGGACTAAGTGAGTTACTGTATTTAAAGCACTTATAACAGTGCCTACTACAAGTGCTTTATGAACATTACCTATTGTTATTAATTATGAGGAGCTCAAAGAAGAGAAAAGCCTGATGTTCCTCCATTGGGATGTCTGTGAGACTCAACAAATGGGTTATTTCCAAATATTTCTCTTCAAATTGAGATTCAGCCTCCCTGAGTATGAGGGGGTAATGTTCCTACATAATTTCTCTTTTAAAAAATCTTTTAAATAAAAATTGTATATTTAAGGTTTACAACACGATGATTTGATATACGCATACATAGTGAATATACTGGACACAGAAAGAAAAAGCCTGTATGATCTCATATATGGAACTGAAAACAGTCAAATCCATAGAAGATAGTAGAATGGTGATTACTGGGGGTGGATAGGTGGGGGAAATGGGGAGATGTTGGTCCTACATAATCCCTTTGATTTTTCTTTTACCTTTCTTCTGCCTTATTGTGCTCAGTCCACTTGCCCTGAGAAGACTGAGAAAATTCGAATTCTTTCTTTCCATTTCCAAACTGGAAAAGAAACCTTTTCTTCCTTAAACCTAGATGAAGTTCCCTGGGCCTGTCTCTTGATTTGCTAAATAAAGAGATAAAGGAATTTCAAAAATCTCCCTCTCTCAAGACAAAGCCTGACTTTTTAGCCTATAACCTTGCTTAGGACTGTCAAAATCTGTTTTACATTTCCTTTCCCTTTGTAACCACCCTATATAAAAAAATCTTGGTATTGTACCCACATCTGTTGCAAAGCATATGGATGCCTTCGGTTGAATCCATCAAAGGCCCACTGTTGCACAGTTGGATGACTGCTCTAACTTTCAGTTATTTAGGAATAGAAACCACATACACTGGAAGCCCTTAGATTTATCTCAGGGTTCTTGGAGAATATAATTCACTGTTATCTCAAATTGTTCCTTCTGTGAATTATTGTTATGACACTAATACACTTAATCAACCCAAGACATCCATGTGTTTTGGAGCAGATGTGGGTGCAGTGGAACAAGTTTTATCTATGTGGAATATGAATATTTATCTATATGGGGAGTAGCTATAAAGAAGGCACATTTGCTTATGTGGCTTGTAAAATGTGTCCCCTTATTTTATGGTGATGAGTTATGATGAAAAAATGGTTCAAAGTTCAATAATATTGCCTCCATTTATCAAGTACCGACTGTGTGCCTGGCAAGGTGCTAAAGGTTTTGCGTATTTCATACCCAAGGTGCCCCCACTGTGATTAGAAACAGAAACACATGTGATTAAAGAATTAGCATGTTCTAATACCCAAAGTAGAATATGTAGCAAATGCAGTAATTTTTCCTTATTTAATTCAAAGTGTTTTAATATTTTAAATGTCTTGACCAGGCATGTTACTGTTTATTCTTACTTGTGCTTGGTTATCCAATGCACAACAGAAGATTAGGAAATCACAAATATCCTTCAGTGAGTGGTAATGCAGTTTCTTGTGTTAATAATTATGGATCGTGGGCGATGGGGTCAAAAGCTGCCCAGTGGATAAAGAACACTTTGTTCCTGGGCAAGGTACACCTTGCCTCATCTTTCTCATTCTTCTCACACTGTAGTCTGATGGCCATTCTTTGTCCTACCCCACTTAACTTTGGGGCCACAAGGACAGAGACTGTGTCCGTGTCCCCAGCATGTAGGATGGGTCTGAAGCCATCGTCAGGAAATGGTTGCTCAATGCCTGTTTGTGACCCTTAGTTGACAGTGGAGTGCAGAGCAGGGTCTAGAATTGACATGTTGATAAATTGTGATCCAGCACTGCACATTTCTTATGTTAATAACGGTTAGCTTTTTGGAATGTCTCTGGCACTTTTTTTTAAGATTTTATTATTTATTTGAGAGAGTGTGACAGAGAGAGAGAGATCACCAGTAGCGGAGAAGGGGTAGAGGGAGAAGCAGACTTCCTGCTGAGCAGGGAGACCGAAGCGGGACTCCATCCCAAGATTCCTGGGATCATGACCTGAGCCAAAGGCAGATGGTTAACTGACTGAGCTCACCCAGGCACCCTATGGCACTTTTTTACTTGGAATTTTCTGTTCCCCGCCCCCCAACACTGTGCTTTGTTTTAGATTCTGTGACCTG
Organism: Zalophus californianus; assembly: GCF_009762305.2. Classification (NCBI taxonomy): domain Eukaryota; kingdom Metazoa; phylum Chordata; class Mammalia; order Carnivora; family Otariidae; genus Zalophus; species Zalophus californianus. The sequence goes on from NC_045612.1 coordinate 9,431,047, forward strand.
CAGCACCTCAACCACTCCTTATCTTAGCATTTTCTTCAACTTTTAGTCAGAGGTATGCTTTTGTTTTTTGGTACATGAGAATGAGGCAGACAGAACCACAGAACTGTCCCTTATGTGAAATACAAATGAGCCGAAAAACCATAGAAGGAGCTGTGCCTGTTGCACACGCTTGAACTATGTGGGTACTAGATGGTGTGGAAGTTGATTTCAGGGGTCTATGTTGTACCAAAGCTGATAGTCCTAACAGGATAGTGCTTGGACAATAATGGGAAGGAAACGGGATTTAAAAAACGGATCTCCCTGGGAACCACGTAAGAGGTTTGTCAGGATGCTCCACAGCTGTTCATTTGCATCATTTTCAGCTTCCGCCTTCAACCATGTCATTGGGAATTAAATCAGGAAGCAGTCCAACAGGGGACGCAGACTGCAGGCACAGATTCTTCCCACCCCCTGAAAACAGGTATTCTTAAAAGAGTAGGCAATAGGGCGCCTGGGTGGCTCAGATGGTTAGGCATCTGCCTTCGGCTCAGGTCACGATCCCAGGGTCCTGGGATCGAGGCCCGCATCGGGCTCCCTGCTCCTTGGGAGCCTGCTTCTCCCTCTGCTTTTCTCTCTCTCTCTCTCTCTCTCTCCCCCTCTGTCTCTCATGAATAAATAAATAAAATCTTTAAAAAAAAAAAATAGGCAATAAATAGAAGACTTTTCTCTTCCATAGAGAGCACACCTGGACTGTGCTGTTTAATTGAGGAGGATTCCCTGCAAAGTGTACTTCAGTATCATATTTATGAAAGCTATAAAATCATTGCCCACAATACTGTGAGTTGTTAAACATCAGTTCTTCTTAATCTTTTTTTTTAATTTTTTTATTGTTTTCTTAATCTTTTAATAAAGCAACTCTGAGTAAGAATGGAATATATGTTCCTGAGTTAAGTAAAATGAAATTTACCTTTCAGAAATATTTTTAAATGTGTGCTAATGTGTACCTCATTTAGGTTTGTTTTCTTATAAGTCAGTGATAAAAATGAGGGGCACTATGGAATCTGGAATTCCTTGAAAAATTTTTTTCCCTGGAACCAGTAGAACTGGTGGGCTTGTTGTTTTGTTTGTTTAGAGACTGCACTGAGGCATCTGTTCTTTAGCTGTGGGACGAATGGGGCACCGACTTCCTCTCTCCTGTTGTCAGTAATTAATGGTGAGTCTTAAGGAGATGTGTCTTGCAAAGAGGTGCTAGTTTGTATTTTAATACTCTTAACCCTCTGCTTTTGTACTCCCAGCTGGTGATTTAATACCTCATACCAACTCAGTGGTTTTATGTTCACAGGGTTTAGGTTTTTCAAACTCTAATATATGTGGGGGACCAGATCATGGCTCAGTTTAAAGCATTCTGGGATGTGGCACAGGCTATCATCAAAATCAGGTATTCTGACAGGCATTTAACTAAATGGGGATTGAATTCAGAAAAGAAGAATTACTGCAGGCAGGAGGTACCTGGAGGTCAGCATTAGAAGGACCCAGTTCAAGAGAGACAGGGTACTGCCAAAGACTGTGAAGGTGTCTGTTGCCCAAGACACTGAATATCTTTTGCCGGATACAGAGATTCCTCCACGAGTTTCTGCAGGGATCAGGTGTTTCCATCCACAAAACCATTCAGGTTGATTTCTCACTCTAACTCAAATACAGCCAAATGAATGGTTTTCAGAATCACATTGGTGCGAGCTCAACCTTTTGAGTGTTGGATGACTTAATCTCAAAAATAGTATTCCTGTCCTAAGTGTAGATCTACTTCCTCTTTCATTGAATCCCTTCTACAAGACTGTTTTTGAAAGTTTTGTTTTTGTTGTTGTTGTTTTGTTTGACGAGATCGTGTCACCTTCTTGCACAGAAGTCTTAAATGGCTTGCTCTTTGGAGAACATTCAGAAGCTTATCAAGGTGCACGTTGCCCTTTATGACTGGGGCTGCCAGCTTCCTCAGCCTTCCCTTTTGCTACTTTGTCGCCTTTTCTCTGTGCTGTAGTCAGAAGGAAGGGGCCAGGCGTATTGTGTGCCATTAGCTAGTCCTTACCCCTAGGCCTATGTGCAGCTCCTTAACTCAGGAGGAAGCTTTCTCATCCTCCTTGCCAGCATCATTCCAGTTTCATCCTCTAGGTCCAGCTCTTCTCTGAGAAACTTTCCATGACTTCTCCAGTGTGGATCAGGTACTCCATTTTTGGTTGTACTCCACAGTATCCTGTATATTTCTCTTATATTAACCCTCCTCACGTCTGATTTTCATTATTACAAGTTTGCTTACTAACTTGATAGTTCCCTCAGGAAATGCTGTATCTGCTCAATAGCACTGGAATTGGTACCTAACAAGAAGCCTACATAATTACTGAATAAATGAATGACAAAATGAACAAATGAAAACAATGATGAACCCTCCAGGAGTTTCTGATGCTTTGTTGAAGTGGGGTGTTCAGATTAGCTAGGCTGATCCAGGGTTCCACTAAGATGTACCTCTCCTTGAAGAATTTTCATTGTACTATTGCCTCTCAGGATTTTGTCTTCTAGGGCAGAAGGGAGGGGATCTTGACTCTTATTGTTTCTGTACTCATGGCCAGCCCTAGAATGGGGCTCAGTAATACATAAGACCCTACGGGTTAAGCCTAGCCTCTGTAATCTTCTGGGAGTTTTATAGTTCTGCCTTTTACATTTAGATTTGTAATCTGTTTTGAATTAATTTTTGTGAAAAATGTAAGGTGTGTTCAGATTCATTATTTGCATGTGGACGTCCATTGTACCAGCACCATTTGTTGAAAATACTGTCATTTCTCCATTAAGTTGCCTTTTCTCCTTTGTCAAAGACCATTTGACTGTATTAGACCTATTCTTGTATAATCAGGAAATTCATTACATACGTAAAACTGAAAACTTGGAATAAATTCCCAGCACCACAGAGGCAGTCTTATATACTGGTACTTGGCTATCATCTCAATGTTCCTTTTTGTATATCAACTTAAAAAAAATCCCTGTTTACCCTCAGCCTCAGCGTCCTTTGCAATAGGATTCTCAGTTCTAACTTATAGCTTTATCCTGATTGTCTCTGTGCTCCCACCAAATGGGCTACTCCCTGTGCTTTAAACATACCTTCTACTTCCCTGCATACATGATGTAGCTTATACCATTCTATTCAATAGTTCTCTGTTCTTCCCAAATTCTGCTGAAGCATTCTACCCTTTCTTGAATCCCAGTTCTTCTATGGAATTCTTCTAGGAAACCTTTACTGATCACCATGATGTGTTTGCTTCTGCCGTTGAACCCTCTGAAAATGATGTTTTTTACTTTCTCCAACATATATTCAGGTCATACATATATAATTACAAAGAGGCCACTTCATCACCTGCATTTAATATTTCTCATCTTTTTTTTTTTTTTTTTTTACTGTCATGTATTCAGTCCCTGAGTCGTTTATTCATAGCCAGAGATCTCCAAGCGTACTGTTTCTGTAGCTTCTCCTGAGCTAATTATTGAAGTTATCATGCTCATTTTTTATTTACCTTGCCATGTGTTCCCATTTAATTACAACTCAGGCTTCTCACTTTTACCTTTTTTGTGACAGAGTACATACCATTAAATTACGGGAAAATGTGACCATTTTCATAACCAGCCAGTTAGGAGCCAGGGTATTGGGAGGCAAATGGGTTAAAGTAGGAATCCTAGTAGAGGTACCACCTAAAACATTATATAGTAAAACTAATAAACTTGCTTCCTCCTAAAGGTCCCAGGTGGTTTTATTTTTGTCTTTTCTAATTTTTCAATAAATGATAATATCTTCTATACTATCTGGTCAATCCCAAGCTTATTTTAGGTATGCAGAACATAATAAATTATATTCATCAGAATATTTGATTTTTATAGTAAAACTGTTTTAGAATCCTTTTAGTTCAATGATTTATCATCTGTAATATTTCCTGCATTAACAAAATAGTCTTTGTCTATTTTGTTCACTGTTTGGATTAAAAAATATACCTGCCATTTTAGTAGACATTAGATAAACATTTACTGAATGAATGAATGGCGCTGAATTTATTATTTTTCTAGTAAAGATTTAAAAACTAAAATTGCTTCTGTCTTTCGGAAGTTAAACATTTGAAATTGTTTTCTTGGCATTTGGTATTTTTGATCATGCTTCTTCATTCGTATGTCCAGAAAAGAAAAAAATAGATATGACCCATAGAGAAGAAAAGTACCAGAAAAAAATATTTCAGTCCATGACCACGAAGATATATCAGTTTTACAGTCTTTCAAAGAGATGTTTTGTCCAACACACTGAATAATTTTTATTTAGAATTCAGGTGATGTATTTAATCCTAATGGCCACAGTGGTCTTAAGTGCAGGTCTGATGGAGAGTGCCTCATCAAGATTGGAGTTTGATGCCTGAGTCACAATAAGGAGAAAGAGCTAGCTTTGGAGACCTTGACATATAAGTATTTGGATTGAGTATGCAGTTCACTGAATTGTCATCCCTTCAAAGGATGCTGGTACTATATTGTTGAGTTATTGAATGTTTCTTGGCAGGCTGGGATCAGAATGCCTGGCAGCATCTTGGTGTCCCTAAAGGAATATTTCCTACATTGCAGATAGGAATTGGTGCCAAATTGATTTCAGTGACCTCTCCAAAACTAACCTAAATCCCTTGGGACAGGAGTGCTTCTACTAGAGGAATTACACAGAAGTACAGACAAGGAGAGAGCATGAGAAAAGTTTACCAGGTTTGTATAGTAATGCTTTCATTCTGTAGAATGACTTGTGGTGAAGGTTATTTTGACCCTGTGTTAACTATGATTGATGAAAATGACACAGTCTAGATTCCCAACTAATAATAGAAATATGAATATCAATGATCACTTATTAAAAATGCCATATTACTGCAAATAAAAAATAAAGCAACTGAAAGTGTGTGTATTGCTATAATTTTAGCATTGTTTGTTGTCACATCTTTGGAACAGAAGTAGTCTATAGATTATTTTAGCTAATCTGTATTTATCTAATACCGAAATAGGGAAGTATAATTCAAGCTGTCAAGGTAAATGATAATCAATATAAATATATTTTCCTGTGTAAGTAGGGCTTGATCAATTCAAGATGTTACTACCAGGTGGCCAGTAAGTGAACTAAAAATGATTTCAACAGACTTCTTTCATAGGCCTTTTCTTTTTCTATTTCTCTCTAGCTATTGTCTACACAACCTTCTCTATTTTTTCTGTATGTAAAGCTTACACAGGCTGTGACCAAAGACAAAGCCATCTTATTTTATGATCCCCAAACTGCAGTCGCTTAGAGACCCAGAATAGAAAGTAATTTCTAGTGAGCTCATCCAAGCTTTAGCCTACGCAGTTCCTTTTTTGCACAAAATGACTTGGCTAACATTCCAACCAAGGACCATAAACCAGCAGTGTGCATAGACACTGAGAATAAAGATATATTTAGATAGATTGCATGGATTAAAGAGGCCTAAACCATCTGTCTTTAACACAGGCGAATGTCATTTTCTTTAGTCAAGGGCCTGGGTTTTCCAGCAATATCCCAGCATTTAAAGATTCAGAGAGGTGCTTTAACAATTAGACGTGGATATCATTCACAGAAAAGTCGGATGCATCTGTTTCTCTCATTATTACAGACTTTTATAAACTCAGAGAATCTTAGTTATGGTTTCAGAAATAATTTGTTATGTACTTCTTTTTTTTTCTTTTTCTTCGTTGCTCCTCAGAATCTGTTAATGTTGCTATTCTAAGCACACTGTTTTGTATTTGTTTACATGTCTACCTCTTCCTCTGGAGGGTGCACTTCCCCAGGATGGGAAGAAGGCTTTATTTATCCTGTGTCCCCAGTGCCCAGCACTTAGTAAGTGATCTACAAGTTTCCGTAAATATGTGTTGAGTGGATTGTATATTTATAGAACCCCTGGTGATTGGGGATTATGTGCCTCATGGGAGTGATGTGAGGAATTATTGAAGTGGTTTGGCAGACTCTAGTGAGCTGGAATGGGATTCTTTAATAGATGTCTCATCCTCTAGTAATAAGGTTGCTAAGATAAAATACAGGATACTTAGTTAAATCTAAATTCAGGTAAACCTTTTTTTGGTAAAAGTATATCCCAAATATTGCATCCAATTATTGCATGTCTCATTATTTGCTGTTCATCTGAAAATCCAATTTAGCTGGGCATTATGTATTTTTATTTTCTAAGTCTGACAACTCTATCGATATGGATGGGTTGCCCAGTGGGACACAGGACCAGAGAGTGTGCCCTCACTCAAAGAAGTTGATGTATTCTATTATGTAATTAGAGCGTAAGCAACTTAAAGACCTAATACCTATGTTCTTTGCTACCTTGAGTGTGATTGAACTTCCCTTACTGTTGTAAGAAGAAGGTAAGAATAGTTTGGAAATACCCTGATCTCATCTAACTCTTCTCTAGAAAGAGCTGCACTCTGCTGAGAGAAGCAGCTGTTGGCTAGTGTCAGGGAGTCTGAAGATCTCTGAACTTGTCAGAAAGAAATACTATTAAGAGTCACATGATGTGTGGGTGACATTGAACAAAACAGACTCAGCTCACGTGATGCTTAATCAGCTAATGATTTTGCCGTAACAGCCCTTAAAAAGATATAAAAACATTTATTCTAGATGCGTATTTTGGGGGGAGGGGTTGTTGAATTGGGGCCGTAAAGGCTTTTCACCAAAAATACATGATAAGAAATGACAATTTGCCATTAGATTTTCGGGCGGACATACTTATTTACTCAACCAACAATTTCCAGTCAGAATATATGGAACACAATTGAGTCATGTACCAGACTTGGATAAACCCAAAAAGCTTTACTTGGTGTAGGTACAGCATGTGAATAGGGTAAAGAAATAGCATCTTTTACTGCTTTTTAGTCTGCTGTGCACATTTGCTTTTTCTATGGAATTAAAAATGCTCTCATATTCAGCCTTTATTTTGCCCTAAGGTATTTTTCTATGCTACAGTGTTATTTTTTAAATGCAATTTGAGTGCAAGAGTACTATGAACTCCCAAATGGTTGAAACTTTGTGAAGAAAATTGTGCAAAAATCAGAAGAATGAGAACAGCTTTAGGCATTAAGCAAAATATGTGACAAATATGACAAAGGCAGTGGAAAAGATGGGGAAAGCAAAAGATAACTCTCCAGCATTAGCTCGTTCTGCTGGGTATGCTACTGATTGGCTGCCTAGAAGTTAATTACCTGCCTTTTTACCGCCTTGCGAAGAATCACTGTCTGTCTCTTCTCCGCCAACCACCATCAAGATTTTACTTCTTCCCTTGGCAAGTACAACAAACCTTCACTGTGTTACACTTAGTGTAAGCACATTAATTTAAATTGCAATTTGTGTTGCTTATATAAACTTGACTTTTGTAAAAGATTTATTATTTGAGAGAGCAAGAGAGAGAGCGCACAAGAGTGGGAGAAGGAGCAGAGGAACAGGGACAAGCAGACTCCATGCTGAGTGCGGAGCCCAGTGCAGGGCTCGATCCCAGGACCCGGAGATCATGACCTGAGCCAAAACTAAAAGTCAGGCACTTAACCAACTGAGCTACCTAGGTGTCCCTATAAACTTGATTTTTATTCTTCAACTTATTTTTTCTGTGATAAAGGTTTAGGTTTTGTTGGCTGGCATGGAATTCATGATTATTTGGTATTGATGTTCATGAAAAATTTAATGACTTCTCATATAGAAGCAACATTTCCAGTAATATATTAATATCGTTAGATACATTCATACAAGACCCATTAGAATAATGAGGTAGCTGTGGAGACAGTAAAAAGTGATGGGGTTATATAAATATTTTGAATGTAAAGATTAATAGTTGTATTAGTTTCTAGGACTGCTGTAACAGAGTACCATAAACTGGGAGTCTTAAAATGACAGAATTTATGGTTTTATGGTTTTGGAGGCTAGAAGTTCAAAAGCAAGGTATCTGTAAGGCCATGTTCCTTCTGAAACCTACAGGAGATCAATCCTTCCTTGCCTAGTCCTAACTTTTGGTGGTTTGCTGGTTTGTTGGCAGTCTTTGGTTTTCCTTGGCTTGTAGTTACAGAACCCCAGTTTTCTGGCTTTGTCATCACATGGTGTTCTCCTTGTGTATCTCTGTGTCTTTATATGGCCATCTTTTTATAAGGAAATCTTCTTATAAGGACATTAGTCATATGGGATTGGAGTCCAGCCCTCCTCCAGTATGGCCTCATCTTAATTATCTCTGCAGTGGCCTTCTTTCCAAATAAGGTCACATTCTTCAGTACTCGGTGGGTGTTAGGACTTCAACATATCTTTTGAGGTGGACACGATTCAACCCGTAACACCAGGATTTCCTGACAAACTGACATGGAGTGAGAGAAAAGTAGGCAAGTCAAAGATGACTCTGAGCTTTTTTCAGTACAGCAGCAAAAAAGGAAAATGTTGCTGTAAACTGAGGTAAGGAAGACTATGGCTGGAGCAGGTTGGAACAGATCAGCAGTTCACTTTTGTGTATGTTATGAATTCCGTTAGATATTCAAAACAAGATGTTGATGAGGTTATATTGGTTTAGAGTTATGGACCCTATTCTGGTAGTGTGTGTGTGTGGGTGTGGGTGTGTGTGTGTGTAGGCCAAGGTGTACCACTGTTAACAGGTTGATATAAATATATCATTTATAAATATATATTTTATATTTTTATATTTTTATATTTATATAAATATGTATGTATTAGAAGAAGTCAGGGATGAGCATAGTACTGGAGAAAAAGTTGAAGAGGATGTGTTTTTTTTATGATAGAGTATATATGTAGGCAGGTGGGTAGATTTGATGGGGGGGCGGTCTGGAATTTCTCTTGCAGGCAGAGCATTTTATTTGCAGTGGCTTTTTAGAATGTCTTTTGTGATTACTTCAGTGTTACTAGTGAAATAGAAAGCAAAGTCATCAGCTAACTGTAAAGGATGACAAAGTAGTCATTGGGAGTTTTGAGGTGAGAAGAAAAAGTTATGAAATCATTTTCTCAGAGTTGGGAGAGAAAGGAGTAGGAAGTATATTAAAGTTATGTGGCAGCATTAAAGACTCACTTGAGATTAATGAGCATGAATTTTAAGTGAGACCAATCAGCATAGGTCTCTCTCCAACCATATTCTCCTGCATTTCTGTAGGGAGGGTTAGATTGAACTAGTTTTGTAGTTTTACTCTAAGAAGACTATGAGTAAAGAGAGGGGGGACGGAGTTACGGAGTGTGTGAGGGAGTTCTTTTTATGATTTACCATAAATTTGAATGAACTAATAAATGGCGTAAGGAGAGGAGAAATGACATCAAAAGAGTCATGAAAAAGTAGAGATTAGAATATGTTGGAATCTTGGTGCTAGAGGAAATAACCTGGGAAGATAGGACGTGGTAGACAGTGAAATTGAGATTATAGAGAGATTGCAGTTGTCAGTTTTATCAAAATCTTTGGTCCACAGAAGTGAGTGATTTAGGTTGTGTGGAAGACTACATCATTGGATGAGAAGAGGTCAAGGAACTGAGAAATTTCAGGATATTAGAAGAATCATCTGATCATTTTTTGCAGTTGCCAAGATTTATAATAGAAGTGGTATAGGAGGAACGTTAAGCCTAATTGTTTTTGCCAGAGGCACTGTGATACGGAAATCTCTAATAGAAGCATATGTTAATCATATAAAGGAAGAAACTTCCTCTGCAAAGCAAAGCCTCTAGGACTCTTCACTTTAATTGTACTACTAGTGAAGAGCTTTGTTACTGTGTGTATAGGGTGGGATTTTGATTGTGTTCTCAACAGGAATAGCCCAGAGTGCTCTTCTTTATAGTAACACAGTATCACTGGCCATGTTGACTGTTGGATTTGTAACATCATCAGTAGAATTGTTACTCACGAGAAAAGAGATTCAGAAAAATCGTATCATCTCTTTGAAGAGTCAACATTCCAGAATAATCCCATCTGCTGTTGTCAGGAGTCCTTCTCATCCCTCTGGGTATGTTACAAAAATTAGAAAAAAAGAAAAGAGGAATGTACTGATCTTGGGGCCTGCTTTGAATCTTAAGCTGAACATAAAGTTATGCACATATAAGTTTTACCCACCAGCACAAGGTTTCTTAAAGTATGAATGAATAAATAAAACGACAAAATTAAAAAAGAAAAAATAAGTTACAGTAAGGGGCAAAAATCAGACTATTAATACTATGGTCATTAGTGTATACATAGTTGTATGAATTTTCAATAAAATGTACTTCCTGTCAATCTTGCATGTTTATATCAACATGTTAACAGTGGTGCACCTTGGATGGCAGGATAACAGGTGGTTCTTAAGAGGGAAGTTTGTGATTTTAACTGCCAGGGAATCTATTGAGGTATCCTGGACCACTTCCATATTGATAGCCATGTGAAAAGGCACAAATATTCTTGCTCTCATGGGTTCAAAGCTAACAAAGGGAAACTTTTAGAAGGAAACAACCCCTTGAGGGTTGGTCTCCCTTCCCTTACCTCTCTCATTCAGACATATGAGTTGGCATAAATGCTAATCACTGTTTTTTTTTTTTTTCTGGGGGCCTTAGGCAAATATCACATAGGCATTTACAAACTCATTATTTGAATAATTGTTAATTATAATTGTTTATTCAATATAACATGAGATAATTTGAGTTATTTTCCTTAATTGACCCCATAATTTTGATGCATGTCCTTCAACCAAAGTTCACTGACAGATAAATATTTAATAGTTATGCCACTTGGAGATATTGATGCCTACAAAAATTGTAGCCATTTGTATCTGGAAAAGAAAATGCAGTCTATCCATTCTGGGTGTCGCAATGATAAGTAAAACACTAGGACCTTTACTGAAGCATCTCCAAGTGCTCCTGTTCTTGGGCTGCATAGGGATATCATTACAAATTCATTGTAATATTTTCTAACAAATTTCTATTTATTGAGAACCCATCCACTTATTCCACAAATATTTATTAAGCACCTACTATGTCTCAGGTAACGTTCTAAGCCTGCAGATACATCAATGAAGAAAACAATATTATCTTGTCTCGTGGAATGACTATTCAAGGGGAGGATGTAAAATGAATATGTAATTACATATAATCTATCTGGAGGAGTTGAGGGCTAAGCAAATAAATGAGGAAGGGGGTTATGAAGTACTGACATTAAAATCTTGAATATGTTGTTCAAGGAAAAAAAACAACAGATTAACTTATTGAAGTTTAACTTACAAGTATTAAAATGTTTTACAGTTAAGATGTTTGACAATTGCATATGCTCATGCTACATACAAGTATCTGAAGCAAGATGGAGAACATTTCAATGTCCCCATAAAGTTTCTCTTTTCTAGTACCAGTAGATCCTTCTCCCCGCTCCCATAAGCAGCCACTGTTGTGATTTCGATCACTCTAGCTTAGTGTTGCCTTTTCTTTGACTTCATAGTAGTGTAATTGTGCAGTGTGTGTGTGCACGTGTACTTGCCTTGTTACTTTTGCTCAATATAATGTTGGTAAGATTCTCCAAGTTGTGCAAGTAGCAATAGTTGGTTATTTCACATGGCTGCATGGCGACATCCAACATGGTTTTCATCATTTTTTTTTTTTTCTCTCACTATTCTGTTGATGGTCATTTGCATTCTTTCTGTTTTAGGCTTTTATGTCTAGGACTGCCTTGATCATGATAAATTTTTCTTTCTTTTTTTTTTTTTTTTTGTAGACCCATGCTTTCATTTCTCTTGGGTAAATACAACTTGAATTACTTTATCGTAGGGTATATGTGCAGTTCACTTTACAGGTTAACTACTAAATAGTTTTCCAAAATCATCATTTTATGCTCTCATTAGCAATGCATGAGAATTCCACTTGTTCTACATATATCCTCACTAATATTTGATATTGTGTATAATTTTTATTACAGCTGCAATAGAGTATAGTGACATTGTGGTTTTAATTTATATTTCCCTTATGACTAATGAAGTTGAATGTCTTTCCATGTATTTATTGACCATTTGTTTAAAAAGAAGGATCTAATTTTTATTGTATTATTTGGCTTTTAAAAAAATTTATTTATTTGGGGTGCCTGGGTGGCTCAGTCGGTTAAGCATCTGCCTTCAGCTCGGGTCATGATCCCAGGGTCCTGGGATCGAGCCCTGCATCAGCCTCCCTGCTCAGCGGGGAGCCTGCTTCTGCCTCTCCCTCTTCTTGCTGCTCCCCCTGCTTGTGCTCTCTCACTCTTGCTCTCAAATAAATAAAATCTTTAAAAATTTTTTTTTATTTATTTATGGGAGGAGGGGTGAGAGGCAGAGGGAGAGAGAGAATCTCAAGCAGGCTCCATGCCCAGTGCGGAGCTCAATGTGGGGCTCGATCTCACAACACTGAGATCATGACCTGAGCCGAAATCAAGAGTCAGATGCTTAACAGACTGAGCCACCCAGGTGCCCCTTGTTTGGCTTTTGTTTTTGATTTTTGGAAGTTTTTTTTTATGTGTTTTGAATAGGAGTCTTTATAAGAATTTTCTTTTTCTCAGTATGGGGTTTGCCTATTTTGTGTTGTTTTTGTTGAATAGGAAATTGAAATTTGATGAAGCCCATTTTGTTTAAACATTTTCTTAAGACTAGTGTTTTTTTTAACTTGTCAATAAATCTTACCTACATGAAGGTCAGGAAAGTGCTCTATGCTTTCTTCTAGAAGGTTTATGATTCTGGGATTTATGTTTGGAATGTGATTTGTAGTGTAAGACCAAAGCCCATATAGATAACCATGTGTTCTGGTACCATTTGCTGAAAAGAGTTTTCCTCTCCTAATTAAAATTACTTGGTGTATTGATGAAAAATACGTTGATCTAATTCTGTTACCTTTTGTTTTGTTCCATTGACCTTTATTTCTATCCTTATACTAGTATTGCAATGTCTTGATTACTGTATCTTTATAGTAAGTCTTTAAAAATCAAATAATTGCTTCAATTTTCTTCTTTAAAATTATTTCAGCTATTCTGGGTCCTTTGCTTTTCAAAATAAATTTTGAGTCACCTTGTCAATTTCTTCAAAAATTTCTGATGGAATTTTTATTGGGATTGTGTTTGAATCTATGGATAAATTCAGGGAGAATGAATATCTCAGTGTTGAGTTTTTCTATCCATGAATATGGCTTTCCTCTCTTTGTGTTTTCCAGACTGTGGGAAATCTTTTTCTGCTCTCCAGCATGGCTACCAGCTTTTAGGGTAACTGCAGAATTCTCTTTGCTCTTCATTCCTGCTCCAGGCTTTCTGCACCTTAGGATCTTTCTCTACCCTGCTTCTCAACCAGCAGTCTTCAGAAAACAATTGCCTTACTTAAAATTTACTAAGAACTAGAGTAGCTAGAAAGAATTTCTCTCAGCTTTCCTGCCATTACCCTAGCTTTTGTGAAAGCACCTCCGTGTCCTCAGTGAAGACTCTTGGGAAAGATTTGGCAGACAGAGGCAATCTCTGTCTGTTTTGGGGGCTCTTTGAAATTCTGGTCTCTCACCCCAGCCAATGTATAGGCATTACAACTGACTAAACTTTGGGTCAGTTTCTTTTTGTCCCAGTCTATGGAAAAATACTTTCTGTCCCCACCATTCCACCATGGACAAAAACGATCATGGATCTCTTCTCCTCCATGAAGGGCCCTGCCTTTTCTGGAATTTACTTCATTTAGATTTCTTGGATCTCAGCTTTCTGACATTTTGTTTTGCCTGCTTTTGTTTCTTTTTAGCTATGATATTGTAGCCTATCTGGCCCTTTTTAGTTGTTTGGGTGAAAACCATGTTCTTTTTACATATTTCTACATTAACTGGAAGCGGGTGACCTGAGCAGGTGACCTTTGAGTACAGAACTGAATGAAATGAGGGAGATTGCCATACAGGTATCTGGGGGAAGAAAACTGGAAGGGAAAAGGAAGTGCAAAGACACATAGGTGTGGGCTTGCTCATTGTGATGAAAGCATAGTAAGAAAGCCACTGTGGCTGGAGAGTAGTGAGGGATGGCAAGAGTTGTTGGAGATGAGGCTGAAAAAGTACATAGAGGCCCGTAGGCTCTTGTAGGATTTAGTAAGGACTTAACCTTTTACTTTATGGGAAATTGGTTACTTTTGCAGGTTTTGAACTGAGAAATAACCTATTCTGCCTTAGATTTAATGTGATTACTCTAGCTGTTTTATTGAGTATAGAAAGAAAAGACTTCCAAGAACAGAGGCCAGGAAATCAATTTGAAGGCTATTGTAATAATCCAAGTAAGAAATGATTGTTGGCTTGAGCTAGTGTGGTACCATTGTGGATGGTGATAAATGATTGGATCCTAGATGCATTTTGAGGTTATAGTCAACAAAATTTCCTACAACATTAGATGTGAGATGTTAGAGTGAACGAAGTCAGGGATGACTGAACAATTTTTTGGCATAAACAACTTGAAGATTTGCCATTATCTGAAATGAGAAACACTGCAGAAGGACTTCATTTAAAGGGAATATCAGGGCCTTTGTTTTGGTTATATTAAGTTTAAATCATCTATTAGACATTCAAGTACTGATGTTAAGGATGCAGTTTGACATACAGGTTTAGAGATCATGAAAGTGTTCTGGACATATATACTGGGAAATCAGCATTTGGATGTTAAAGACAGGACATTGGACGAGACCATCTAGAGAGTGAATGGATGAAAAATGCCTGATATAAGTGGGTTCTAGAAAGGATGGGAGGGAAGAGATTGGGCTCACGTTATATACAATGCTTTCAAATTCTGTAAATAAAAGAAAAATGGCCTCACAAAGGGTGTATTTTTAATTTGGAGAAACGATTTTTCTTTTTAATGTTGATTAGAATGATCCATTAGAGAGCAAATTGTTTCTGTAGAAGAAATAGGGAACAATTAGCTGTAAAGATGTCTCTAATTTGGCACAGACTACATAGGCACAGATGTAGGTAGGTGGGTATATGTGGATGGTGGGAGCATTTGGAAATTCTTTTCTAATTCTTCAACATCTCTGGTGAAATAGGAAGGAGAATTATCAGCTGAGAGTGAGAATTGGAGAGGAGGTGTGGGAAGTTTGAAGAGATGGGAAAAAGTTTGGAATACTAGTCTAAAGAGGTGGGAGAAAGAACTGACTGAAAAAAGAGTACTAGGATTATTTGAAAGTATTAAGGCCCAATCAAAAATTATTTTTTTAAGATTTATTTATTTATTGGTGTGGGGGGCGCAGAGGGAGAGGAGGAGAATCTGAAGCAGACTCCCTGCTGAGCATGGAGCCTGACGACGTGGGGCTCGATCTCATGACCGGAGCCAAAATCAAGAGTTGGTCGCTTAACTGACTGAGGCACCCAGGCACCCTAATCATTATTTTAAAGTGCTAATTGCCCGTGGAGTTGTTAGTAATCTTCCATGTTCATTTTAGGCATGGAGTAGGCAAATAGTTTAAGCCATCATGATGAAGAGGATAAGGGACAAAAGAGTGGTATGTATACTGGAATGATTATGATGCATCGATGCTTGGATATAGTAGTAGTGTATCAGCATTTTTAAAGGCAATCAATATCCTGATTATTGAAATAGTGTACAGTCATTTAATGTGTTGCTGATCACTTAAGAGACTTTCTGAATCTGGTTTTTCACCATCAGGGTGAAATTCAAAGCCCTTAATATGGATTAGCTCTTTATGATGACATCCCTGCCTTGAATCAGATGCCTTCCCTTTCACACTAAATTTTAGATACGATGCCTGTCTTAGTCTGTTCAGGCTACTATAACAAATATACCATAGACTGGGGGGGCGGGGCGTTTATTAACAGAAACTTACCTCTCACCGTTCTGTAGGCTGGAAGTCTAAGATCATGGTTGAGTTCTGGTGAGGGCCCTCTTCTGAGTTGTGGGCTGTTGACTTGTATCCTTAAATGGTGGAGAGCAGAGAAAAGGAAGCAAGAACTCACCTACTCTGTGAAGTTTTCCCTGATAACATCTTCCTGGGGTACTCCTCTGTTCCATTCACTCTTAGCACAAAGAGAGTGTGCATTATAATGGAAAGAATAAGGTCTCTCAAGCTGGAGAGATGAATGCAGGGTCTGCAATTTTTATATCCACACTGCAGCTACTAGACCTTGAGCAAGTCATCTAGCTCTCTCTGAATTTCCATATTCACATGCCTGTGAGACTAAAACCTCCCCCTCAGGGTTGTTGTGGGAGTTAGAGAATATTAACATGCATGAAGATGCTAGCACGTAATAAGCACTGAACAAATATTGTACAAAAGAATGAATGCATTTCTTTTTTTATTATGTTAATCACCATACATTACATCATTAGTTTTTGATGTAGTGTTCCATGATTCATTGTTTGCATGTAACACCGAGTGCTCCATGCAGAATGTGCAGAACGTACCCTCTTTAATACCCATCACCAGGCTAACCCATCCCCCTACCCCCATCCCCTCTAGAACCCTCAGTTTGTTTCTCAGAGTCCATAGTCTCTCATGGTTCGTCTCCCCCTCCGATTTCCCCCCCTTCATTCTTCCCCTCCTGAATGCATTTCTATTAATTTATTTTATAAATGTAATTGCTTGTCCAACATAAATATTCAAAGCAATAAGCAAACCTAATTTTAGGGGTTAAGTTTTTGGGACTTATATAAGGGTACAAAATATATATATTCCATGTAATTATTTTTGTATCTTAGCTATTGTAAATAATGCTGTAGTGAACATGGGTGTGCAGATATCTGAGATCCTGATTTCATTTCCTTTAGATATATACCCATAAGTGGAATTGCTGGAGCATATGGTAGTTCTATTTTTAATTTTTAGAGGAACTTCCATACTGTTTCCCATAATGTCTATACCATCCTTCATCTTTTTTTAATAAAAAATATGCAATTCAAAAAATTATGTTTTAATTAAAAAGGTACCCTTTCTATGTGACTTACATATGCCACAACATAGAGTGAACTAGTACTGTTTATAGTAATGAGATGCAGAGGGAAAGTGGAGGTATTGTGATCCCCAGTGTTAGAAAAATTTTAATTGTTTTTAGTCTTCTGTGGGGAACAATCTCAATAATGCCATTTATCAGAGAAATGCTTGAAATGTGAGAATATATTCCAGAGTTCTCTAGAGACAGACATATGAAAAAAGAGAAAACAAAATCATCCCACTAGTGGAAATTCTCCCAATGGATCTCATGAATTCTTCCACAGATTAGCTCTCATGTAAGAATGCATGAAGCCATTATAAGAATCCATACTTGTAATATCGCTGTCCAAGTTCATGTCTACATTCCCCTGCATAACTGAGATTAAGAAATAGAATATTAACAGAATGCCGTAAGATACCTTCCTACCCTTCTTAGTAAATATTCATCTGTCTTCCTCATAAGTAGCTATTCTCTTGGTAGTTAATACCATTAACTAGTTTTGTCTGGTTTTGACATAATGTTTGAGTGTGTGCAGTGTCAAAAATGACATTACATGTTCATACAAAGTTTACTACTTTGTACTTTCTTTGCTCATTCTTATGTTCCAAGATTCATCTGTATTTTCCATGTAGCATGAATTCATCTATTTTCCATTGATGTATAGTATTCCATCGATTACTATACCATGATTTTTTTCCCCCGTCTGGGTTGTATCCAGTTTGGGGCTATTACAATAATGCTTCTGTTCATCTGCTTTCAAATCTTCTATATGGTAAACTGCAATGATCTTTCAACAAATGATTTCAGATGCTAAAAAAAAAAGTTTCTATGTAATCTTTTGTATATGTCTTGGTACACATGTGTGCACATTTCACTTAGCTATACATTTAGGGCTACAATTGCCAGATGGTAGGGTATCTTCAGTAAATCCTAAGGAAAAGTTAAGTGAACATGTTACAGTAGTGCATGAGAATTCTCGTTACTCTATATTGTTACTAACAGTTGACATTGACCATCTTTTTTTTTTCTAAAGATTTTATTTATTTATTTGAGAGAGAGAATGAGGGAGGGAGAGAGAGAGCATGAGAGGGGGAGGGTCAGAGGGAGAAGCGGACTCCCTGCCGAGCAGGAAGCCCGATGGTGGGACTCGATCCCGGGACTCGATCCCGGGACTCCAGGATCATGACCTGAGCCGAAGGCAGTCGCTTAACCGACTGAGCCACCCAGACATTGACTATCTTTTTAATCCTAGCTATTCTGACGACTGTATAATGGTATCCCATTGTAGTTTGGATTTGCATTTTCACGGCAAAATATGTTGAACAGCTTTCCATATGTTTATTGTCCACCTAAATGTTTTGTGAAATGCCTGTTTAATTCATTTGCTCATTTCTCCAATGAGTTTAATTTTTTATATTGATTTGTAAGAGTATTTATACATCCTGTAAATGAATCTTGTCAGATATGTTAGAAATATTGTTTTCATTGTTACAGACTGCCTTTTCATATTCCCATTGATAAATTTTGATGAAAGTTCAATTTATGAATATCTCCTACTACTTCATAAATCTTTGAATACTTCAAGTTCACAAAGATAGCTTCCTGTATATGTATATATTTGTGTGTGTGTGAAGACTCATTTTACTTTTCATGCTGTAAAACATACGGAATTGATGGTCATGTATAGTTTTAGGTAAAGATAAAGGTTTATTTTTTCCAGATATATATCAAATTGACCCAGAACTATTCACTGAAAAAAAAAAAAAACAGTACCTTTTAGACTGCTCTGCCGTGATCTCTGTGTCATAAATCAAATAACTGTGTGTGTGTGTGTTTCTGGATTCTCCTTTTTAGCCTGTTTGTCTTTAGGTCAAATGTACACTTCTCATTATTCTAGCTTTAAAATATCTTTATAGATAATAGTGTAAGTCATCCAATAGTCTTCTTCTTTTAAGATTGCCTTGCCTATACTTGTCCCTTTGTATTTCCATATAAATTGTAGAATCAGCTTGTCAGTTTTGTAAATATTTTCAAGGGGATTTTGATTCAAATTGCATTGAATCTATAGATCAACTTGTGGATAAATGACATTGCCACAACCTATAAACTCGATATATTTGTATATATATTTTTGATATTTAGGTCTTTTAAAATGTTTTCTTAGTAATATTTCATTGTTTTCTGTATAGAGGTCAGTCCTATCTGTTGTTAAATTTATTCCTAGCTACTTGATATTTAATGCTTTTTTTTCTTAGGATTTTATTTATTTATTTGACAGAGAGCGAGGGAGGGAACACAAACAGAGGAAAGTGGGAGAGGGAGATGCAGACTTCCCGCTGAGCAGAGAGCCCGACACGGGGCTGGATCCCAGGACCCTGGGATCATGACCTGAGCTGAAGGCAGATGCTTAATGACTGAGCCACCCAAGTCACCCTGATATTTAATGTTTTTAATGGTATTTAAAAATTCTAACTTTGGGGTGCCTGGGTGGCTCCGTTGGTTAAGCGACCGCCTTCGGCTCAGGTCATGATCCTGGAGTCCCGGGATCGAGTCCCGCATCGGGCTCCCTGCTCAGCAGTGAGTCTGCTTCTCCCTCTGACCCTCCCCTCTCTCATGCTCTATCTCATTCTCTCTCTCAAATAAATAAATAAAAATTCTAACTTTGGGGGGCTTCTAGGAGGCTCAGCCAACCGGTTAAGCACCTCCCTTAGCTCAGATCATGATCTTGGGGTCCTGGGATCGAGTTCTGCATCAGGCTCTCTGCTCAATGGGGAGTCTGCTTCTCCCTCTCCCTCATTCTTTCTTTCTCTCTCTCTCTCTCAAATAAATAAAATCTTAAAAAAAACAAAAAAATTCTAACTTTTGGTCTTAGTATGTACAAATAAAAATGATTTTTATGATCTATCCAGCAACTTAGCAAAATTTACTTATTATTACTAAGGATTTAAAACAAATTGTTTCATGTTGCATTGTCCAGAATTTTGGTAGAATGCTGAAGAACATAAGTGGCAATTGCAGGCATCCTTTTCCCATTCCTGGTCTCAGGAGGGAACACTTAAATATTTGACTATGATATATCATGTTTGCTGAAGGACTTTGTAGATATTTTACCATTTTCAAGATGTTTTCTTTTATTCTTAGTCTGTTAGGAGCGTTTTTTTTCCATGAATGAGTGTTGAATTCTAGCACATTTTTTCCTGCATATATTGATATGACCATATTATTTCCCTTTTTATGTTAATGGAATAATTTATGTTGATACAATTACAATTAAATCCACTTGCCTTCCTAGAATAACTCAACTTCAGTCTGCTTGTGTTTTATCCTTTTTATATAATACTGCATTTCTTATATTTAGGATTTTGCATCTATGTTTCAGAGAGACTACCCTGTAATTTGTTGTTGTTGTTGTTGTTGTTATTGTTGTAAAATATTCTATCAGAGTAATGCTGACTTCATTAAATGAATTGGAAAATAATTCTTTTCTAATCTCTTGAAGAATGTAATCCATGTTATTTTCATAAATGTTTAGAAAATTACTTGTAAGGACATCTTAGCCTGGTATTTTTTCTCTCCTTTTGTTAGTTTTGGTTTATTGAGCTTTTCTAGGAATGTGTTTTTGTTTTTTGGGTTTTTTTAAAGATTTCTCTATTTGTGAGTGTGTGTGCGCATGCGCGCGTGGGGGAGGGGCAGAGGGAGAAGGAGAAAAATCCTCAAGCAGACTGTCCACTGAGCACAGAGCCCAACACAGGGCTCGATCCCAGGACCCTGATATCACGACCTGAGCCGAAATCAAGAGTCGACTGCTTTAACTGACTGAGCCACCCCGGTGCCCTGGGATGTATTCTTTTAATATAAGTTTTATATTTTCATAAAATTTACACTGATATATTTAACTTTTATTGTCTATAGAACCTGTAATGATTTTTCCTCTTTTCATTACCAACATTGGTGATTCTTGCTTACCCCATTTTTCTTGAGCGATGTTATTAAGGATTTATCACTTGTGTTCGTCTTTTCGAAGAATCAACTTGGTTTTGCTAATTCCCTTTTTTGTACATTGTTTTCTATGTCTGATTTTTCTTTCTTTATTTGTTTTTCTTTATCTTGAGACTGATACTTATTCAGTCTTCTTTTCTAGTACATGTGTTTATAAGAGTTGAGAGAGAACCACTACAGTAAACACACAAGATTATCAGTTGTCACTTGAGTTTAGGGTAAGCATAGTGAGACAGCCAGCTTTCATTGGTTTAATGGTACTGGCTGTTAGTAATAGAATACATAATTGCTGTTGGAGAAATGTCCGTAACTCCATGAGCAATGAGGAGCCATCATAGATTTTGAGAGGTAAGAAATATGATCAAAGTCATATTTTGGGAATATTAATCTAGCCCTTTTGGTAAAGGTGAATCAGCAAGGAGAGAAACAAAGAGATACAAATAATTTAAGAAGTTATTCAGTTATTTAAGGGGAGGGATAATGAATTAGAGTGGCAGTGCTAAGGACGGATAGGTGGGGAAAGTTACAGGAAACATCTTGGATGCAGGACAGGGAGTGTATGAGTTGTTTGTTTTTTAGGTTGTTGGGTTAGTCTAGCTAGATCCGTTTTCAAAATTTTACAGAAAGTGACTAAGGAAAGGAGAACAGAGAATGTGGTGTGCAATGTAGCATGGGAAAAATGTAATCCAGTGTGATAACATTATCTGTTAATATGGAGTAAAGAATGTGACTTATCTAAAAGATTCATGTTGATTGTGTCTATAACATGTTTAAAATAACTTACTGATGGGAATGATTTTGTCACACAATGAATCAGTGGAATAATCATCAAGTAAGTTTAGGTAACTCAACTAGTACAGTCTGCATGTGTTACATTTGTAATTTTTCACGAAAACTTGCACATCTAAAAATGTGAAAAATCATACATTAAAATCAATTGTGAAAAGAATATCTGAATTCTCTGTAGCCCGTCCATCATTCTCTCTGCCTGCATCTTGCTTCACTTGCTTTGTAGCACTTACTACAAACTCACATAATATTCACTCATTTTCTGTTTGTTTCTCTAGAATATTTATCTCTGAGGAAGAGGTATTTGTATTGTTTTTCTCCTATCCCACCACATTTAGTGATGTGCAGTACTTTCAAAATACTGAATGATTGAATGAATGGGTGGATTTGTAAACTGTGTCTACTGCATTATCATCAAAATTTCCAGAAGATGAAATGAATGGTGTAGACTCCTAGAGGGCTAGGATTTGTTTTATGAAGAGTTATGCTTCCCTTAATTTTATGTTCCTCTTGCAATCTCAAGAGAACAAAAGAATAGCACCCAGGATCTATGGTCTCGGATATCTCAGCAGATTCTAAAATTTATTTTGACCTGGTTGAAATGTACCAAGAAACATAAAATGTTTCAAATTAGGTGCAGAGGAGCCAATGGCACAGGGCAGATAAAGTACCTTTGTCTTCTCCAATCTTCCCCCTCATTCCAGCCCTTAAGAACTGACCCTATTTGCCCTCCTCCGTGTAGCTCTGTACCCTAGATCTCTGTGTCTGGCACTTAGTAGGCACTTGGCAAATATTGCCTAATTGATTCCCATTAAAACTCGTCTCCACATACTGTCACAATCGCAGGTCAGATATTTTGCTATTTATTATCTGACCTTCATATTTCTTACATTCAGCCTGTTTACCTCCCTTTTAACACACTTTAATCGAAGTGATTTACATTCTCTTCCATGTACATTTTTGTGCAGTTCTACCTTCCTTATATCCAGACACTACACAGCATCAGAGCCTATGTAAGTGCCTTTTTTTTTTTTTTGAAGTTTTCTCCATAGCTAAGTAGTACTTTTGCCCAAATCTGACCTCCACAGTATTGATGCCTCCATGATCCCCTGTATATAGGTATTTATGGACAAATTTGGTTCATGTATTAGATTATAATAAGCCTCCAGAGGGCAGGGCCCACATTCAACACCATTTTCTATTCCCTGAAGTGCCTATAAGTGAACTTTGAAGAATTGTTGGCTAATTGGATAAATGGCCTATTCGGATGGGAGACCCGAATCTTCTCATAAGAGAAGATTATCTCTTATTTCTCATACATTCTTCTGACTGGTTGTGTCCAATTCAGAGCTAAGTAGGCGAACTTATTAAATTGTAATCACTTGGTTGAACAAAAGCTGACTTCATAAATCAGTTTAATAGCTTGTCTGCAATTTTTGAGGGTTTTGCAGCTGTGTGGTAATGCTTGTTAAGCCAGTGAGTTCAATTATTGAAATTACACAGCCTTTACTACTATAAAGGTAGTAAATAGCCTGTTTGCTGTGGGCCATGAAGCCTCATTTCAGGGATTTCTGCATGGAGGTTTCTGGGATGCCACAAGATTTAATGCCGTTTCCCCATGTACACTGATACCAGAGAAATTGGGAATTTCCTAATCTTTAATTTTAGACCTAGGCTGATGTTTTGTACTCCAGGTAAAAGAAAGTGGGTGTGGGCCTCCCTAGTTTAGATGTGCAATCATATTTCAGATATTTCTAATCTGTTTATCATCGGCTTACTCAGTTGGCAGATTTCTAACTCTTCTAAATACTATATCTATTTCTTTTATCAGATATGAGATTTTAAGTTTAAGGAATGCTTTATTGTAAAGTAATACAAGACAGCATATAGAGAAAATTAAACCATAGGATTTAAAAATAAGATTTATAACCCCAAATTCTCTTTAATAACTTTGAACAAGGGCAGATAGATATCTTTACCTCCCCCACACCTTTCTGCTGGGCTTATTTTTTGTAAACTCTTAGAAAGGAACATCTTAAGAAAAATCCCCATCCTTACGTCAAGGCAATTCTAGGTCAAACAAGCAAACAAAAAATGGAGTCAAAACTTTTGTTCTTTGGGCATTAGGTTACTAGAATGTTTTCTGGGGTAATTAAATCATCTGCCTAAATAAAACTGGTGAATGCAGTCTATTGTAATTAAGGAATTTGAGTCCAGGGGATAACACTAGATCTAAAATGTAAATAAGCGATTAGAATCTAGCTTTGAGTTTTTAGAGGATTGTTGAATTACTTTTCCCTATCATGTTCCATTCCCTAGGTGTCTGGCCATGGGGCTATGCTTGGAAAGTAGAGCTATAACCATGTGGTCGTGATTTCCCTGTTCTTGCCCCTTTATCCCTTTCCCAGCAAGAGGGCTGAAGTTAGCTGACTTTGTACACAGGTCAGACCTCAGTGGCTGGCATGCTCTAGTTTACTCTTAAACATGAAGATAAGGACATAGCCTCTGCTGCTGTTGATGCAAATGGCAGTACCTGATACCAGAAGTGCGTGCTGGCTCTCCTTTGGTAAAGGAAGAAAACGTGGAGTTCTTGATAATACATCCCAGTTCTTTTACCATCAACCCATACCATGTGTTCTGTAGAGAGGTAGCAAATTATATCCATCCTAGCAGATGTGAAGTGGTATCTCACTGAAGTTTTGATTTGTTTCTCTAATGGCTAATGATCTAGAGCATCTTTTCATGTGTTCATTGGCCATTTCTTGGGATAAATGTATTCAAATTTTTTCTTGTCTAATTGCTTATTTTTAATTTCAGTGTTAAAAGTTATATGGATACTATATACACTTAACAGTTGTATTTTTTCAAATATTTTCTCTCATTCTGTAGGTTGTCTTTTTCACTTAATTGCATCCTTTGAAGCAAATTTTTTTTTTAAGATTTTATTTATTTATTTGACGGAGAGACACAGCAAGAGAGGGAACACAAGCAGAGGGAGTGGGAGAGGGAGAAGCAGGCTTCCCGCGGAGCAGGGAGCCCGATGCGGGGCTCGATCCCAGGACCCTGGGATCATGACCTGAGCCAAAGGCAGATGCTTAACGACTGAGCCACCCAGGCGCCCCTGAAGCAAATATTTTTAACTTTCAGATGTCAACTTTGTTTTTTGTTGGCTCTGATTTTGGAATCATAGAAGTCATTTACACCTGTGCTTCTAAGAGTTTTGTAGATTTAGCTATATATTACTTATATTAGGTCTTTGATCCATTTCGATTTTATTTTTGTATATGGTGTGAGGTAAGGGTCCAACTTCATTTTTCATGTCTGTATCCAATTGCGATAGCACTATTTGTTGAAGCAATTCTTCTCTCCCTTTTGAGTTATCTTGGAATTATTGCTGAAAATCAATTTAACATAAATGTGACAGTTTTAATTCTGGACTGTAGATTTTATTGTATTGATCTATGTATTTATGTATATCAAGATACTACACAGATACAGATACATACCTCCTTTCACAAATACCACAATATCTTGATTACCACAGCTTTGTAGTAAGTTTTGAAATTGGGAAGTGTGAGCCTTCTAAATTGGTTCTTTTTTCCCCCCAAGCTTATTTTGGCTATTTTGAGTTCCTAGCATTTCCGAATGAATTTTATGATCCACTGGTCACTTTCTATAAAGTAGCTTGCTTAGATTTTGATAAGGATTTTGTTAAAATTGTAAATCAATTCAGGAAGCATTGCTATCTTAATATTAAGTCTTCTGACCCATGATAAGTCTTACACTTACTTACTTTATTAAAATATTCTTTTTTATACTGTTGTAAATTAAATTTTTTCTTAATTTTTCCGTTTTCTTTGAGTTTATAGAAATATAATTGATTTTCCTATATTGATCTTGTTTCTTGCAATCTTGCTGAGCTTGTTTATTAGCTTTAACTTTTCTGATTTCTAAGAATGTTCTATATACAAATACATGCCATTTGTAAATGAAGTTAAGCTTAATTATTTCTTTCTGATATGGATGCCTTTACTTCTTTTTCCTTTCTTCCATTTCACTGGCTGTAATCTCCAGTATGTTGATGACTGGAAATGGTGGCCACAAACATCTTGTTCAAAAATTTAGGGAGAAAGCTTTCATCCTTTCACAATTAAGCATCATGTTATGTTTGGGTTTTTCACAGATGACCTTTATTAGGTTGAGGAAGTTCTTATTGTGTTTCTATTTTGTGTTTATTATGAAAAAGTTGGATTTTGTCAAATATTTTTGTGTATTGGGATGGTATGGGTTTTGTTCTTTATTCTTTCAATGTGCTATATTATACTGCTTGATTTGGGAGTATTAAAACAGTCTGGGATTCCTGAGTTAAATCTCGCTTGGTCATTACATATAATCCTTTTTCATTGTTGCTGAATTTGATTTGCTACTAGTTTTTGATTTTTTTTTTAACATATATTTAAAAGGGATATTTTTCTGTACTTGTGATGTGTTTGAATTTTCTAAAAGGGTGTTATGGACTAAATGTTGCCCCAAAACTCATTTGTGGAAACACTACCCCCTTTTGTGATGGTACTAGGGGTTGAAGCCTTTGGGAGATAATGAGGATTAGATGAAGTCATGAGGGTGGAGCTGTCATGAAGAGGAGTCGTTCCCTCGTCAGAGTCACTAGTGAGCTTGCATCCTCTTGCTGCTCTCTGCGGCAGATAATGTGAAGTTACAGTGAGAATCTCACCAGGACCCACCTGGGCTGCTGTTCTGATCTTGGACTTCAAGCCCCCAGAACGTAAGAAATAAAGTTTTGTTGTTTATAATCTGCCCAGCCTGCGGTTCCATACTCCTCTAGAGTTTTTGAAGGATTGTTATTCTTATTTTAATGTTTGATAGAATTTACCAGTGATATCTCCTGGGCCTGGGATTTTCTTTGTTGTGATTTACCTGATTTTAATTTGCATATCCCTTTTGGCCACGTGATGACAATGTTCCTTCTGGTATCTACTGTTGTCATCCTTAGATGACATGTTGTGGACACACAGACCCTTAATTTTCCACTGTTTCAGATGGGGTCAGATTATAATATTTAATAAGATTTACTCCAGATTTAGGTATACAAATGAATTAATATGCATAAAAGTCTTAAAACTGTGAATTAGATAAATTCATCTGCTTTTACTGTATTATCCAAACACTTTAGTTTTTGCTTGTTCGAAGCTTTCCATTTTAGAATGGGATCTAGTCTTACTTCTGCAAAACTAAAAGGGTTGTCCATTGTTCCCCGAACCCCAGAACAAAAGGAGCTCTCTCAAAGGAGAATTCATGTCTGTTTCTAGATAAAGAAGAAGAAAAACCCCAGCAACATACTTTTCTGTGTTATTGTTTTCTTCCCCCTTTAAAAATCTTTTAAATTGAATTATAGCAGACATATAAAAGTGTTCTATTTCAGGTGTACAACATAGTGATTGGACAGGTCTGTACATTACGCTGTGCTTACCACCATAAGTATAGTTCCCATCTGTCATTGTGCAGAATTACTAAAACATTATTGACAGTATTCCCTATGCTGTACTTTTCATCTCTGTGATTTGGTTTGTAACTGGAAGCTTGTACCTCTTAATCCCCTTCACCTATTTTGTCTATCCCCACACTGCCTCTCCCCTCTGGCAACCACCAGTTTTCTGTATTTGTCTTTTTTGTTTTGTTCTTTTAGATTCCACATATAAGTGAAATCACATGGTATTTGTTTTTCTCTGACTTACTTCACATAGCATAACACCCTCTAGGTCCATCCATGTTGTGTCATATGGCAAGATCTTTTTTATGGCTGCTCAGTATTCCATTGTATATATACAACACATCTTCTTTATCCATTCATTTACTGATGGACACTTAGATTGCTTTCATTATTTGCCCACTATAAATAATGCTGCAATAAAATAGTTCTGTGTAATTAAAAATAGTGATTCTAATCATCTAGGTAAAAAATAGAAAAGGAGTTCTGTCATTCCAGGGTACCTTGAATAATATGTATTTAAATCTTATCACATGAAATGTGTAGAAAAAGGAATATTAGAAATACTTAAAAAACTAATAATAGATCAATGAATTCTTTTGTTGAATAGATTAAGACTTTTTAAGTTAACTAAAATCCTGTGGTTTATATCAGGATCTTACTGGAAATCAGTGTATATGTGCATATACTCACACACACACATATAGACTCTTAATCTACCATATTAGAGATGTTTTTCCTACTTAAGTTACAAAAAGTATTTGATGATGAAAGAAAGGGTGCAAATAATGGAACCCAATTCTTTTGTTTTTTTTAAGATTTTATTTATTTATTTGAGAGAGAGAATGAGAGAGAGAGCAAGCAAGCACATGAGAGGGGGGAGGGTCAGAGGGAGAAGCAGACTCCCCGCTGAGCAGGGAGCCTGATGTGGGACTCGATCCCGGGACTCCAGGATCATGACCTGAGCCGAAGGCAGTCGCTTAACCGACTGAGCCACCCAGGCGCCCTGGAACCCAATTCTTACTTGCTAAAGTTAACTAACCTTCCTGCGATCATACAGCTAATAATGGAATCCAGGTTGCTCTGACCCCAAAGTATATACTGCTTCTTGTAGGCCGTACTGAATATGAATTTGGAGGTCTATACTTCAGTTCTTGATATAGGTGTAGTCTTGAATTATAATATTATGTAAGCATCTAGAAGACTTCCTAATTTTTGTCTTGGGCTATCTTTGTCATGGTATCTTATCCAACATTAGCTCTTGATTTTACAAAATGTTACAGTGATTAATTTTGCTTGTTTCCAACTTAAATATTTTTTAATGTATTAGTTTGCCATGGTTACCATAACAGAGTACCTTAGACTGGATGGCTTAAACAATAGAAATTAGGTGATTTTTGTTTTTTTTTTTTTTTTTTTACAATTCTGGAGGCTAGAGGTCCAAAATCAGGATGATGGCAAGGAATGGTTCCTTCTGAGGGCTGTGAAGGAAAGATCGGTTACAGGCTTCTTCCCTTGGCTTTCAGATAGCTGTCTTGATTACATGGATAAAGACCCTGTCTCCTGCATCTGAAACTAATGATGTACTATATGTAGGCTAATTGAATTTAAATAAAGTTACATTCCGGAGCATTGGGGTATAGGACTTCAACATAGGAATTGGTGGTGTCTGGGGGGGGGGGCGTGGTTCACGGTTTCATCCATTAACACTCACCTTTGAAAATCTAAGCCATGTTTTGATGTTGCCTCCATTGTTTGCTTTTGGATTTCAGGTTGCCTGACCTAAGAAAAGAATAAATGGAATACAATTATCTGAAATGGGAAATTATGTAAAATTATTACAGTCCTAGGGTATGACAACTTGTGAATCTGTGTAACAGCATCACAGGTATCCTCAAACTGAAACTCAGACTACAGAGAAATGTTTTTGTTTTTTGGTTTTTTCTTTTTTTTTTCTATTTTATCTGTGACTGGGCTGGAATATATTTGTCTAATATAATTATATATGCAGTTGTTTTAGGTAGTACATTTCCCATTTAGATAAAACTCTTCTTTTGGATATCAGTCTCCTCCTTTGCTCCTCTCTAAGAAGAATCCATTCCTCCACTCAAAGCCTCAACTCCAATGCTTTCAAGCCCCTCCTAGGCTGTGATGTAGTCTTCATCCAGTCTCTTTATCTAGGTGTCCCTGGCCTATGTCGCATGGTCCCCTTGCCTACATCCTGGTCAGCCCCACATAAGGATTGCCGGTTTTCATTTATGCCTCTGTGACAGACAAGGCGAAATTGAGGTGAACTCTTGGGTACCATCTAGAACCGCTCTCAGCTTAACCACACCACTCTACACTCTTAAATAGTAGCAAAAGGACAAAAATGGCGCTTGGGTGGCTCAGTTAAGCATCTGCCTTTGGCTCAGGTCATGATCTCAGGGTCCTGTTATCAAGCCCCACAACAGGCGCCCTGCTCAGCGGGGAGTCTGCTCCTCCCTCTCCCTTTCCCCTTGCCCCTTCCCACCCACCCCGCTCATGCTCGCTCTTGCTCTCGCACTCTCTCTCAAATAAATACATAAAATCTTAAAAAAAAAAAAAAAAACCATGTAGCACATCTGTCTCCATTCATTATCCGAAATAGGTTGGGAGAATCTCTGCCTTCAGTGTTTACCTCAGCTTATTTACATTTTCTCCTTCAGGGGTGAGGACTAGAGAGTAGAGTCTGAGACACACATGTCTCATTATGTCTCTCTTCTTCACACGCTTGGGCTAGAAAGAATGTGATTTCTTTTACTTCATCTTTCTAGGTCATATAATTTTCAATGTAAGTCAGTACATCTCATTAACAAACATGGTAGGTAAAACACTTATCTTCTGCACATGATGGAGTGGTCTCTAGGTCTAAGTCTTCATGGATCAATTCTTAAATTGTCCTTGAAATGTCAATTAGAAGTGAGAGGATTTTGGACAATTATTTTTCTCTCAGTAATACATGGATCTTGAGCTTTTCCCATGCTGCAAGTCCTAACTACTCTGGCCTACCACCTGCAACAGATAGACATGACTTTGGAAGAGGGTAGACATGCTGAGCAAGAAAAGAAAGCAAAGTACCTTCAGGTGTTTTTTTCTGTTTCGTTTTTGAATCACAATTTTGCCTCCATTTTAGCTGTTTTAAGACCGGCATGTAATAATTTAAATGACGTGTTATAGTGCATCAAAAGTATCCTTCAAGGTCAAAACCACATCTAAGGGACTCTAATTTAGTCTACCTCTTTTACATGCTATTATTTTTATTGCTTCACTGCTCATACAATCATTCGCAACATTTCTACTGTGAGCTCTTGGTCCTCTCTCTTAACTATCTTATGATTTGATATATTGGCAAAGACAGGCTCTTCTGGGTTTGGTTATTGTCTCAACATTTTAGCTAATCCTTTTATTAGGTTTATTATACCCAGATGCATATCATCTGACTCTGGCTTCTGCTGTGGACCAGTCAACACTCATGACTTACTGCAAAAACTAGGGCATGTACTCTTATATATTGGCTAATTCATTCCCTCTGTAACAGACTCATCCATTCATGAGCATTCTTTTTCATTCTATAAACATTTAATGATTGCTTATACACACTAAGGGTAATAATGAGAGCACCCAAATATGATCTTGAATTGAACCCCAGAAATTTTGTCTAAATTTGCTCCTCCCTCAGACTTGCTCATCCTTCCAGTACTGCAGGCCAAAAACCTGGATGTCTTCCATTCCTCACTGTTCCCTTATTTTCCCACATCTAATCCATCAGCTAATTTTGTGGGTCTCTAGCTCTGAAAATCATGTATGTAATATGACCACTCTTCATCATTTCCACTGCTGCCAGCCTGTATCATGTTGCCAATCATCTCTCCTGGATCATTGCATTTCCATCTCTAATGCCACCCTGCTTCCACCCTTACCTCTCTCAGAGTCTATTCTCAGAACTGTAGCCGGGGTGATCCTTTAAAAATATACCTAAGGTCCTGTCACTCCTCTGCTTAAAATTCTCTGGTTCCCCATTTCAAATTAATAACCCAAGTCTTTATACTAGCTTTGAAAGGCTTTGGAGTCTTGTCACAATTTTTACTCTGTCCATACCTCGTAACGCTTGCCCCTCCATCCCGACACACAGTCCATCTTTTGTCTCAGGGACTTTGTACCTGTCTTGTTAAAAACACCGTTTAAAACATTCTGTTCAAAACAGATACCGTCCATGTTGTTAAATCCCTCATGTCCTTTAAGTCATTACTCAAGTATTTTCTACTCAAGAAGACATTAATCAACTTTGAAAAATACACACACACCTCTGACATTTCTTCCCCATTTCCCTCCTTTATTTTTCTCCTTAAAATTTATCATTGTCCACAAACTGCATATTTTAATCTATTCATTACGTTCATTTCTCTGAGGACCCTTACTAGTACAATATAAGCTCCATGAAGGGAAGTTTTATTTTTGTCCTTTATTTTGTTTGCTGCTACATCTCTACCACCCAGAATATTACCTGGCACAAAGTGGTGGTCACTGAATATTCTAGTTGAATGAAGGCATAATTATATGAGTATAAATAATTTTCACAAAGCTATTGTATTCAGAGAACCCAATATGAGGAAAAAAATAAAGTTCATAGGAACACCGAGGAGTAAGTGTGTTATTCAGGATCTACATGAATAAACCAGAAATACTTGAGCATAAAAAGGTGACTTGATTAAAGGAATATAAAATCATGATCCCACATAGGAAATCTAAATATTGAAAATGCGATAAAATTTAATTTACATATTCACACTAATGAAATGTTGGTCCCTGATACATCCCCAGCGCTTAGAACAATCTTCTCAAATAGTAGGTGCTTAATAAATATTTGTCAATAAATGCTGCCTGCCCTCAAAGAGCTTATATTCTAGCGGGGTGGATAAAGTGAGCAGGGCAAGGTAGCTAAACAACCACCAAGAGGGCACTAAAATATCTGTGGTGGTGGGTCTCTTTTTTGTCTCCATAATGACGCATACCTTTGTTGTCATATATGGTGAGGTATGTGCATGTATGTCTCCTCACTTAGTTTTGAATGTCTTGAGATAGGAAACTATGCCTTAATTTTCTAGATAGCTTTTCCCATCATGGAGCTTTAAACACAACAGAAATTCAATAAATGGATATGTTTCCTCTACTGTATCCTCCAGTATACCTTTTATTATGGCCATAATTGACTACTTCCTCCCTACCCACTATGTACTGACATACCTATGATTATAATTATCTTCCTTTGGATTTCCTACCTGATCAAATTTTACTTACGAGATCCAATCTAAATAAACTTTGTGAAATGTCCTCCAACTTCTCATGAAAAATTAACTCTCCTCTTTGTTTTCAAAACGTTTTGTACATAATGCTCTCACTCGTGAAGATTAAGGCAACAGCCTAAGAACATGAGAGCCATAGGAGCTACAAATAGAGTCTGGATCCTGGGCACTACAGAGTACCACACCTTCACACCAGCCCTGACAGTTCCGTGGAGCCGAGCTTGCATACCAGCCTACACACTTGTTGAGGAAGAAAAAAAACGTATATATTATTTGAAATCTTTATTTCCCTCATCCAATCATGTAACTTGAGAATTTAAAATAATAAATCTGACCATATCGTCTCTTCACTCAGAATTCCCTAATGGCTTCCTCAACAATTGGACTACTCACAAAAAATTCCAGACTCCTAACTAGCCTGCAAAGTCCTGCATGATCTGGCCCTTGGGAAACTTCCTTTCTTTTTTCCATTCTGCCCTCACTGACTCTGCTCCAACCACACTGGCCGCCTTGTTGCTCAAACGCACAGAGTTTGTTACCATCGCAGAGCTTAATGCATTTGCTAGTGTCTCTCCCAGGAAAGCACGTCTCTCCAATGTTTTCTCACTGTCGTTTCATTTAGGAATCTGCGGAAATCTCACCCCCTCGGAAGCCTGTGACGACCATACAATATAAAATGTTCTACTGCTGCTGAGGCTTTCACCCTTGTTTTGTTTCTTCGTGGCTCTTCTCACTGGCTGGCATTATTTTACATACACGGTATTGTCTCCACTGCCAGAGCCCTGGGATCATGACCTGAGCCGAAGGCAAATGCTTAAGCGACTGAGCCACCCAGGCGTCCCTATACAATCTAATTCTTAACACTTACTTTAATCTTGCATACAGAGGTTGTCTGTAGACAAGGGGAAGTTTATGCTTGTGTCTGTACCCATGAGACCAAGCACAGTTCTTGATGTATTGTAGGTGCCCTGAAGATTCTTTTAGTGCTGAGGAGATCTGGGAATATAAGCTTGCTTTTGATTGCAGTTTTATCCTCATATATCCAGTGCTGAATACAGCGCTTGGCAAAATAGTAAGCAGTCACTAAATGTTCCCTGAATGAGCAAATGAACAGCATTGTGAAAACCCTAATCAGTCAGCTACTAAGAAATCATCTACACATCCATCTAGTCATTCACTGAGCATTCACTGCCTACATGCCAGGTACTATTCTTGGTATTGGGGTTTTGGTGGCCATTAAGAATGGTAAGTTCCCTGCCTCCGAGGACTTAACATCCTAATGGAGAGAGGCAGAGCAATGAACCAGCACTCAAAATGTTTTCACACACAAGCACGTGCCCAAGAAGAAAATAGAGTAGGGGGGCGCCTGGGTGGCTCAGTTGGTTAAGCAACTGCCTTCAGCTCAGGTCATGATCCTGGAGTCCCGGGATCGAGTCCCACATCGGGCTCCCTGCTCAGCAGGGAGTCTGCTTCTCCCTCTGACCCTCTCCCCTCTCATGCTCTCTCTCTATCTCATTCTCTCTCTCAAATAAATAAATAAAATCTTTAAAAAAATTTAAAAAAATTAAAAAAAGAAAATAGAGTAGGGTGATTATCTTAATGACAGAAATTGACATGAGGTCTACTCACCAACCAGTTTGCAAATTTTCTTTGCAAACAAGGGTACGAGTGAAATGTCACAAAGGGTTTTAGAGTCCATTCCTTGGCCTTGCAAAAAACCAGATGCTAAGCAAGTCCTTAAAATGACTCTTCTCTTTACCCATCTGAACTAATTCCTTGTAGTGGGTTGAATAGCTTCCTTCAAAAATTCCTTCACCTGGAACCTCAGCATGTGACCTAATTTGGAAATAGATCTTTGCAGAAGTAATTAGTTAAGGTGAGGTTAAAAAAATAAGACGTTAAGGTGAGGTCATAGTGGACTAGGATGGACTCTAATCCAGTGACTGGTGTCCTTATAAGAACAGGGAAATTTGGAAACAGACATACACAGAAAACCTCTCCAAATGAAGACACAGAGATCCTCAGCAGGAAGGCTATATGATAACCAAGGCGGAGTTTGCAGTGACACAATTATGCAGATAATTAAACCACCTCCTTTGTGGTACTTTGTCACGGCAGCCCTGTGGAAGCTACTATACTGCCCCAGTTTAGGCAGTGTCTTCCTTGGAAGGATCTACTTCAGCTGTCTTGTTCATTACTAGGCAGGCCTTTGGCTTAGAAAAGAAGGGAGAGTGATTGTCAATGGTATGAACAAGTGTTGATGTGTGTCAGGCCTTTGACCAATTCAAATGAAGGAAGTCCCATGGCTAAAAGTTGGGGAGTTCTGAAAAACCTAGGTCATATCTTGTAGCCTAAAGCATTAAAGGACATAAGAACATTATTTTGCCGCTCATCATTTATACTTTAGAGTCAAGAAGGGCTAGGAATTTTAGTATAAACTAAGACAATTACATAAAGCCCACTTGAAAATGATCTTAAATGCACAGAAATAAGGAGAAAGCAATATGATAATCGTGGCTTTGGAAGTAAGAAATGTGACTTGAATTTTGAATATCAGTTCCTCTATCTTACTGTGTGATCAAGGCTGAAGGCACTTATGGGCTTTGAGCCTCAATTTACTCAGGCATAGAATAGGAAAAATGATCATTGCTCCTAAGGGATTTTGCAAGAGTGGAGATAATGTAACAAAGTACCTAGTAAAGTGTCTGGCAAATATCCTACCCTTGGTAAACAATAGCTATTATTAAACTAGGTTAAACAAAAAGTGTAGAAATACCAGTTTCAGAAAGATGAAACCAATTTGGAAAATTATTTGGGCTATAAAGGGCAAAGGCAAAACTAATTAAGATCAGCCTTCATTTAATTCCATCCATGAAAGTTAGACTTCGGAGAGTATTTTCTGGTCTTTAAAATTTCTTATAACATTAAAAAAAAATTGTTTCAATTTTTCCCAGGAGCTCTGCAGAATGTTTAATACACAAAGTCTCATGTTCACTTTATCCAGTCTTGTTTTAAGTCCTGTATCCATGAGGCTGAGGCTACTTATAGTCATTTTGAGTTTCCTAGCTTTGGTATTAGCCAGAGTCGAAGGCACATTTCCCCAGTTTAGCACTGAGTGTTTATTGCCCCGTTTGAGACCCAATCTACCGCTAAGCTAAAAGTGGGTCCCACGGCAGCAGCAACTTAAGCAAAGGGCGGCACAAGGGATCTCTGAAGGGTTAAGTATTTCCTTCTGACATCATTGCTAACTGTCGTGTTCCAGTGTTCTTTTATGTTTTCCAATGACACTGTCCCTGTACATAAGTATCTTGGCATTTTACAGAAACATTTCAAGTTGATGGTGCTTGAGTTGCCACGTTTGCCTTGCTATCTTCTCCCCACAGATGCTCTCCTCACATAGTGTTCCCTTTGAAGTAAGGCAGCCAGAAATCTTCAGCAGAGAGGGAGCAGGCAAATTGCAACAGTTCGAACAGTTTGTTTTGCTTACTGTGTGCTCATTTGGGAGCTTTTAGATCTAGGCTGCAAAAGAAGTTGTGCATTCAAACACTTTGCCACTGACTTGGGGAGTAAGTTGGTACTAATTGCCTTGGAGCTGAAACTCAACTATTAGCACAATTAATATTATGCTAGCATCAAAGATTCATGTCAAGAGGCATGGTCATATTATAGGGCATTGATTTTTTAGCTTGTGGTCTAGAGACTATTGGGGTCCCCGAGATATTTTTAGGGTGTCCATGAAAACTTTTTCATAACACTAAAATCATGTTTTTTTTTTTTTTTCCTTTTGCATTTTCTTTCTTTCACAAGTATAAAGTGGAGTATTCCGAAGCCTACATGGGGTGTGATATTGCAGTAGGCTGACACAGAAGCAGGTAAAAAGTCTAACCTGCTTTTAAAGTGTTGAAGAGATTTATAACAATGTAGAGCCATGCTATCTTCCTCACTAACTTATTTTTGGAAATGTGATTATTTCATTTAAAAGATGTTATTTGTAAAACCATTGTATATAATGGTTTTGTCTTTTAAATTAAGATTTTTCCTTTTAAATAATTAAAAGAGTCACATTCAATTGTAAGAAATAATAAAGAGAGGGTTGCCTGGGTGGCTCAGTCAGTTAAGCGTCCTACTCTTGGTTTTGGCTCAGGTCATGATCTCAAGGTTGTGAGATAGAGCTCCCTGCATCAGGCTCCACACTCAATGGGGAGTCTGCTGGAGATTCTCTCTCTCTCCCTCTCCCCCTTCTCCTGCTTGCATGTTCTCCCTCTCTCTCTCTCTCTAACATAAATCTTTAAAAAATAGAAATAATAGAGATTGTGTATATTCTATATCCAGTTAACTGCAATGGCAACATCTTGCAAGACTATAGGATCCTACGACAGCCAGGATAGTGACATTGATTCTGTCAAGATATAGAATATATAGAATAGGTTCATCACCACATGGATATTGCCCTTTATTAGCCACAACTACTTCCCTCTCAGCAAGAGAGCCCCAGGCAACCACTGATGTGTTCTCCATGTCTATAATTTTGTTGTTTATATGAATTAATATGTAAGCACTTAATATTTATCAGTTTTGATTACTCCTATGGAAGATTTGGATAGGTATACTC